>NC_092310.1:50072500-51322500 GCF_036785885.1 Coffea arabica | reverse complement strand
ACTTCCAAATCAGGATCTACTATTCCTTCAAGGACAGAAATCTGACTAGATACAATGTTTTGGCATGCTTACCTGCTGTGGCTGAGCCAGCGGCTCTACCACCAGTTGAAAACCAAGCCACTACTCCTAGCTGACAATTGGTCAAAAGAACACTACGAGTCTCAGCCCAAGAAAAAACAGTCACTCTCAAATTGGATTTAAGAGTTTCTCAAAAACTAGCTTTCCAAATACTATTATTAAAATTTTTAAAAAGTAGTCAAAAAATTTTTTTTGTTTAAAAAAATTCTAAAATATATTCTAAAAACTCTTCTACTCTTAAATATTTCAAAATATATTCTAAAAACTCTTCTACTCTTAAATATTTCAAAATATTTTTTAAAATATACTATGAAAACTCTGCTACAGTAAAATTTTTCAAAAATGCCCCGAAAAACAGTTAATCTAAACGGAAGCGACAATTACTCCATGCACTCTCAAGATCCCCAGATGGACTAATGACCACAAGCAGCCCTCTCCATATCTATTTTGGCCAGCGCGTACAGCTTTTGAACGCATATTTAAGATGACCACCAAGACAAAATGCCAGATAGCTTTTCTACAACTTCAACCCTCAATTCTGTCGAAGAATTGTCAACGGAATCTAATAGACTAAGTAATCACCCAACACCAACGGATGTCGGTGCAAGTGAAGAGGCTTGCATCTTTTGAACATGAGGTCTTGGATTCAAAAAACATGGGAATGGAAAAAAAACAATATTAGGAGAACTTTCCCTGCAAAGGAGGTCTGATGTGACTCAAACAAGATTAGTCGTAAATTGCAAAACACATGCGGATATCTGTGGGTTATACCAAAAAAAAAAAAAAAGTAATCAACCAACAGTTTTTTGGTTGGATGCTCTTGATCAATGTAGCCTTGGGATTGCTACTGGTATATATACGCTACATAACCACGCCATGTTATAACTTCCCAGATAATTGGCATAGGATGTAGGTATTTTTTATGATCATCCATGCTCATGTATGGTACTATGTTTATGTATAGTTTATATGATAAATAGTATCCCTGCTCCCAACCATTCAACACACGCTACCACAGAAACACAGTACATTTCCTCTTCTCAGGAAAACCCGGGCACCCTCATGGGATGATGGGAAGCGAGAGGTTCAAGAACTAGTGCTACTAAAGTATCTCACTCAATTTTTTTGGATGAAATGGATCTCATCTGAAGAATTGTAATTTCTAGTTAAGCGTGAAGACGAGAAAATCAATTTTGAGAGACTAGTAGTTGCATTTGGCCAAAATACCAAACCAGAACCCGTAAATGCAACAACATCTTGTATGAATATTCCTGAAGCAGAGGCTCATCAAAAATATGTTGGACTGTCATCGATGGTAGGTTGATCAAAGATGTTAAATTCCTCTAACTTAAAGGATAGTGTGGCAAGAGAAACTTGGAAGTGTTGCAATCCTTACAAAGCTTGGAGGTGCTGAAATCCTTACCAAGGAAAACATGAAATTTTGCTGGTACGTGGGAGGGAAAAGTACACGAGTTAGGAATTTGAAGCAGACGGCCATGAAATACAAATGAATGTGAGACGGGTGTATCTCTAAATTGGGACAACAGTTTTAACGTAATCCTTAGCACTAATATTGTTACGAGATATTTGTTCTCATCCCTTATTGTAAATCTTTTAATTTACACCACTCCTCAAAGGATTGACTGTACGTTACATTGGTCCTTTTCTTTTAGGACGGCCTATAGAGCAAATCCATGAAGAAAATATATTTGTTCTCATCCCAAACATTAGTCGATTCCAGTCCTCGAAAATGACAGGCTCCACCTTTTACTGGTGCTTTCCTTCTAGGAGGGCCTACAGCAAATCTATGAAGAAAACTACAGAGAAAAGGGTGAATGAAAACTGTCTTCTCAATTATGGCACTGGGAAGCGGATACCTTTATGGTAGGAAGGGCATTTACCGTCCTACCGTAGGTAGAGGAGCAAAGTATGACACGTGTATTTAGAAATAAAGGTGCTAACAGATCGATTATGTTATAGTCTTAACACGCGTGGAGAATGTTAGCCATATAGAAACATTGTATATGATTTGATATATTTTAATACTCTATCATTTTCAAGACATTGATCAAACATGATCAGTTCAATTTCTTTCATTTTCTTCAAAAACTCTCATTTTTTCTTCTTGTATCTTTTTCGTTTTCAATACATCAGTTAGGACCAAAAAATAAAATAAAATTGAAAATATGTAAAAGATTCATAAATTAATTGAAAAATACTTTATAGACTATCCAAAACATTATCTTTGTAACTTGCAAAAACTTCAAATAAACATCCAAATACTAACTATTGGTATTTAAAAAATGCACTATATTTTATTGAATCAGAATAAATCCTTATACTTTTTTATTTTTATTTGTTTTTAATATACTCAAGTTTTGGTAATAAAAAGTAAGACAACAAAAGGGTAAATTTAGAATATTAAAGTAAGACTCAAAATGAATTTTTTAAATATTATATTTTAAAATGAGCTGTAAATAAACAAATAGTTTAAAGTGAGGGACGCAAGTGAGATTTTTCAATATTTGTGAGTGCAAAGTAAAATTGTTAGAAACCTCCGGGGAGGTTTATGAAATTATCCCAAACAAAAATTTAGAATGAATAAGTTGCTTTTTATAATGGTTCTAAAGGTTGTTTGAGACTTTATATATTAGGTGTCTTGAGTTTGCAAAAATAATCTATAGCTAGTGGAAACGAAGTTTAATCTTACTATAGGTTAGTTTTTTGTTTTCCATTGTATCCTAAAGGGTAATTTGCCATTCAACCTAATTTTATTCTGATTTTATCCAACTAATAAATTAGCATATGGAAAAATGGGTAAATGGATAATTTATGGAGGAAAATCATAAAGAACTGGTGTTTTATTGGAAAATAGGTTTTTTTATTTTATCCGATAAATAAATTTGTTTATGAAAAAATGGGAACTCTGTTCCTATAATGGAAGAAAACCATAAAGAGCTGGTGTTGTATTGGAAAACGGATTTATTTTTATTTTATCCGATAAATAAATTTATGTATGGGAAAATAGGTACTCTGTTCTTATAATGGAGGAAAGCCATAAAGAGTTGGTGTTTTATTGGAAACGGGTTTATTTTTATTTTATTTGATAAATAAATTTGTTTATGGGAACATAGGTACCCTGTTCTTATAATGGAGGAAAGCCATAAAGAGCTGATATTTGATGGAAAAATGATACTTTAAGATACCAATGGATAACAATTAAAACACATTCACAAATTTGGTATTTTAAATAATGAGATTGTTTTTAGGGGTGTTTTTATGGTTGTATTTTGGGATATTTTTAGAATTTAAGAATTATTTGAGATATTTTATAAAAATTTCAACCACCCACCACCACCCACTGGGACCACGGGCTAGCGATTTTGTGTATTTTCACACCGCGTAATTTTGTTTGCACATGACGTAACTTTATTTACACAACGCGTAACTTTAGAACAAATTTTTGTGGGCTCCACACACATTGTTAAAAACAAGGTACAAGAAGTGATCTGAACCGTACAATTTTTTTGGGCCAAATCTTAGCCGTGAACAGTTCAGGAGCGGTCCATCTGATAACTACTCCTACCTCTCATCCTACCCATTGCCACCCCCCTTCTCCTCCCTCCCTCTCTCTCTCTCTCTCTCTCTCTCTCTCTCTCTATTTTCTCCCTCTCTCTCTCTCTCTCTCTCTCTATTTTCTTCCTCTTTCACTCTCCTCTCTTCTCCCTCTCCTTCCTCCCTTTTCTTCTCCCTCCCACCACCACCCCTGTCGCCACCCACCACACACTGCTACTACCACTCCCACCCCAATTGGCCCCCTCTCCCCCTCAGGTTACGTATTTTTATTAATGAAAACTTTTCCCGTAAATGGCTTGTTCTTTATAGTTTTCTTTCATTATATGATCAAAGTACCAATTTTTAACAAGCATTTTACATCTATTTATTTAGTACTTAAAACAATGATATTCAGCTATTTCTTTCCCTTTTAGACCAACTCTTTTGACTTGTGAATTTTTGCGCTCTCGAAAAAAAATTTTCGATTAATTTTTTATAGAAATGCAAAAGAAAAAAATTAATTATATATAAATTCCAAAAATACTAATTTATTCACAAGATAAAATCAGAGTAAAATTTCTAGTGAATAAATGGGTTTAATATGTAATACCCGTGTTCCCATTAATTACTATTTATTTTTGGCTTTCCTCCATAAAGTGCTCATTTTCCCCTTTTTTCAATGAATTACCAACTCTTTATATCACTCCTCCATGAATTATTTATTTAATTCATGTTGCATGCATAACCCACCAGTCTCCATTTCATAAGTCTAGAGTACCGAAAGATTAATAATTTATTTATTAGATACAGTCAGAGTAAATGGCGAATATGTGGGTTTAACATGTTATACCCATTTTTTCAAAAAATTTTTATTAGTTATGCAGGGTATCGTAAGATTATTAATTTATTTATCAGATAAAATCAGAGCAAATGGCCAATTATACCCGTTTTTCATTTATTCTTTATAGAAATGCTACCAATTTACAGTTTTGCTGCATGACAGGTCGTCAACCTGTGCAATAATAATAATAATATAGAACCTAGATACCACTAAGAGCTGTCAATAATTAATCCTAGGTACTGGAGCAGGGACTCTAGGTGTGCAATGGGTTACTTGATTCACCCTGTTCCCGAAGAGTTTGCTGAACCCGATATACCAGAATTAATTAGTTGGCAAAAATAGTAGGCAGTGGCAAGTAAAGTCGTCTCCTCAGGGACTGGGGATATCTGTCTCTTTTTAAAGTCCAATTGATAAGGGGGGATTTCACCGGAATGGAACTAAAAATAATTAAACAATTTAATTAAAAATAAATAAATCACTAGCACAAGTAAAGCAGGAATTAAATCAAGAATAAATAAGTTCTAGCCAAGGATACAACTACTCAGGCACAGTCCATTTATCCGATCATTGATGCAGGAGAGGTTCACTTAATTTATTAATAGGTTAGTTATAGTCTGACGACCAATTTTTCCTTAAATTATTGATAACCAAGGTACGACCATTGATCACCCCTAACCAGAAAATACTCCTAGGTACGACCGTAGGAATTAATTTCCCAATTGCATTAATATTAGAAAAACCTAGCCCTAACCAATAACACGCTACGAGGGTTATTTAAATTAGATTGCACGTTCCCCTAATGTGTAAACACACCAGTTGCCACTAATATTAATCAATCAAACAATTACGGATTTAATTGACTAAATTGGCACGAGACTAATAAATCACATTGAACATCGGGCCCTTGACATCCAATTAATAAAATAATCCCATGAAAATACAAGCAGGCAACGTGCAATTATTAATAAATTAAGGAACGCGTGAAAACTAATTAGATCTCACAGGTTTTCGGGACTGCGCCGTCGAGTTGATCCTTGACTAGATGGAAGATTTAGCCACGCCGCATAATTAAATCACCACACGAATTAATGGATTGCAAAGGCATAGCGTTTTCTATTAAGAAGCAAGGAATAAAAGGTGTTTTTCCCGTTGGGGAATTTTGTCGAACACCTGGCGTGTGCCAGAGGCCAGTCAAAAGAAGGAAAAAGTAAAGCTACACTAAAAGACTAAAACCAGAGATATCCCTCTGCTACTCTACGTTATCTCTATTTAAGCAATAAAAGAAAGATGACTAAAGGCTATCTAGGTGGTCCCCACACATGTGGACAAAGCCTTCAAAGTACTTCTTGCCCCCAAGTCTCTTTCCGTAGCTTTCTTTTAAGAGTCCAAATGACTAGATGCCTTCCACTAGCTTGTGGTCCCCACAAATTCAAGGACCCAAGCATTGAAGCCCTTAGAAGTCTCCATATTTTCCATAAAATCCCTCCTTTTGGTAGTTTTCTGCTTTATTCCTGAAATTACGTCCACATACCAAATATGAGTAAATATCAGCAATTAACACAATATTTGTCAGGGATAAAAGGGAAAATTAATAATAAAATTACTAACAAATTGTACCCTATCACTGCATGAAGTGCCCATTTACCCATAACATACCAGCTCTTTATGGCACTCCTCCAACATATGAACAAAGCATCTGCTCTTTATGGGTCGGTGTGCAAAATACACAAAATCGCTAGCCCGTGGTCCCAGTGTGTGGTGGTGGGTGGCTGAAATTTTTATAAAATATATCAAATAATTCTTAAATTCTAAAAATATCCCAAAAAACAACCATAAAAACACCCCTAAAAACAATCTCATTATTTAAAATACGAAATCTGTGAATGTGTTTTAACTGTTATCCATTGGTATTCTAAAGTATCATTTTCTCATCAAATATCAGCTCTTTATGGCTTTCCTCCATTATAAGAACAGAGTACCTATGCTCCCATAAACAAATTTATTTATCAGATAAAATAAAAATAAACCCGTTTCTAATAAAACACCAATTCTTTATGGCTTTCCTCCATTATAAGAATAGAATACCCATTTTCCCATACACAAATTTATTTATCGGATAAAATAAAAATAAATCCGTTTTCCAATAAAACACCAGTTCTTTATGGATTTCCTCCATTATAAGAACAAAGTACCCTTTTTCCATAAATAAATTTATTTATCGGATAAAATAAAAATAAACCCGTTTTCCAATAAAACACCAACTCTTTATGGCTTTCCTCCATAAATTATCCATTTACCCATTTTTCCATAAGCCAATTTATTAGTTGGATAAAATCAGAATAAAATTAGGTTGAATGGCAAATTACCCTTTAGGATACAATAAAAAATAAGAAACTAACCTATAGCAAGTTTAAACTCCGTTTCCACTAGCTATAGATATGCAAGAAATTTTTTTAGCAAACTCAAGACACCTAATTTATAAAATCTCAAACAACCTTTAGAACCGTTATAAAAAGCAACTTATTCATTCTAAATTTTTGTTTGGGATAATTTCATAAACCTCCCTGAAGGTTTCTAACAATTTTACTTGGCACTCACAAATTTTAAAAAATCTCACTTGCTTCTCTTTTTTTTTTTTTTTTGGGTGTGAAACTCACTTGCCTCCCTTACTTTAAACTATTTGTTTATTTACAACTCATTTTAAAATATAATACTTAAAAAATTCATTTTGAGTACATTAAAAAATGTAATTCCAAATTTACCCTTTTGTTGTCTTACTTTTTATTACCAAAACTTGAGTATATTTAAAACAAATAAAAATAAAAAAGTATAAGGATTTATTCTGATTCGATAAAATATAATGCATTTTTTAAATACCAATAGTTAGTTCTTGAATGTTTATTTGAAGTTTTTGCAAGTTACAAAAATAATGTTTTCGATAGTCTATAAAGTGTTTTTCAGTTAATTTATGAATCTTTTACATATTTTTAATTTTATTTTATTTTTTTGGTCCAAACTGATGTATTGAAAACGAAAAGATATAAGAAGAAAAAATGAAAGTTTTTGGAGAAAATAAAAGAAATTGAACTGATCATGTTTGATCAATGTCTTGAAAATGGCAGAGTATTAAAATATACCAAATCACATACAATGTTTCTATATGACTATTCTCCACGCGCGTTACGACTACAATATAATCGATCCGTTAACACCTTTATTTCCAAATACACGTGTCATGCTCTGCTCCTCTACCTACGATAGAACGCCTTCCTACCATAAAGGTTTCCCCTGGGGAAGCACGTTAGTAGCAAATTATACTCGATGGGTACTTTCATAAATCCGTACTTTTCCTGGCTCAAGTCATCTTTAGGGTGACATTTGAACCTCCAATCTCCAACATAATGCAACTATAAAGCTAGAACACGTATATCACTGTAAAGCTAGGACAGATGTTGGTACTGATTTTCAAAATGCCAGCTAAAACATTGTTGTATACAGCCAAACCAAAAATCAGATAAGCATACAAAAAAATATTTTGCTTATCTCTATTGGCCCCAAAACTCAACTTGATAGGGGCTTTAATTTTGAAAAACCTATATGGGACAATGCTGAGACGGGAATTCCCATCTTCCAAAAGATCCAAACCAGGAATTCTTACCGTTTTGACTTCTTCTCTTAATGGTGCTCACTAAGCGTGCGTTTTCTTTCGGCATACTCCACTCTACCACCTCAAGTAAGAGCTTATTGGACAAAGCAGCATTCTAACATGGATTGCAGATCAACTAAAACCATTCGCGACAATTACCACATCTCCAGCCACCATCCCTCAATGACTGCTCAATCCATGGAGAACAATGACTGTGAATAAGGATACCACAAATCTGACAACAAAGGTCAGGGCAGGGTTCATAACGAGTGCACATTCTACAAGGCACTGCATTAACTGCATGTTTAACCAAGCTTGAAGGTTCTTGCTGATTGAAAGATGCATCAACAACCCCATCGCTTGGTAGAATGGATGAATTCTCCCAGTTCTCTGCCACATCCTCAGCTGAACCAACTACATCCTGTTGAACACCATCATCAGATGCAAGCAACTCATTAAATGAAAAATAAGTCTGAGGCTCAAACTCCATATCCTCAAAGCTGAGGTCTTCATAGTTGAACATCATACCATCACCAAAGCCACTTGCAGTAGGATCCCACTGAACCTGAGACAATGACTCGTCTGCAGAGTTAAAGACATTTCCTCCAAAAGCTGACAAGTCATCATGAGCTGAATTGCCAGCTAAAGAACAATCTTCTTCCTTATCACGTTTATTGTGCCTTCTAACAGGCAGTTTTTGTGGCCCGAACCCAGAAACACTTGTAGCATTCCACTCATAATCAACACTAGAGTTCTGTTCGGTTATCTGCTCAACTCTCGTATGATTAAAAAGTAGAGGATCATCCTCTGCTACATACACCACTTGTTCCATTGCAGGCAAATGAGGCATAGCAGGTTCCAGCTTGACTTGCTGAGGGACAACATCCACACTGGGGTCCTTCTCATCTTGCTTTGCAGGCTTACTGCGTGTCTTCTTCTCCTCTAATTGCTTTTTGCTGTCTGGATCCAAGTAAGGGCACACAGGCGATCTAATCCTCCTACACCTGCAACATTTGAAACCCAGCAGATCGGAAATCTTTGACTCCTGGAGTTCAACAGCTTCTCCATGATACCAGTCTGAGAATGACCACAGACCAAAGCAATGTTATTTTCCAGAAAACCAAGGGTAACAAAAAGACAGGTGCAACACATTAGGTATATTGAGCTTACTTAAGCAAGTTTCACAGCGAATGTACGTTAGATCACAATTATATGGCTGACGACAAAGGTGGCAGAGGGGCCCAGACAGCCCGAAGTCTCTACTGCCCTTCAGAAGAATATTTTTTGATCTGAAATCACTCCCAGTGTCTTCACAATTTTTCTTCCTCCAGATCAGACCCCAAGAACATAATTTCCGTTTGCTTGTGGATCCGGATTTAGAGGCATTAATTGATTTTGAATCTGAAGCATGTTGTACAGTTTTGACAGCCATTGATGGCTGATCACAACCAATTGGGTTTTCAGCTTTCCTCACCATCACTGGAGCAAATTCCTGTCGCTGCAAAAGTAAAGGACTTGTTGGAGATTCATAATTATTTTCAGTTTGACTCAGAGCTTTAGAGTGGTAGCACTGCTTGCAAATGATCAGGAATTCAACTTCCTCATTGATGTGAACTGTTGAACTTACAGTACACTGCTCATGACAGGCACCTGTACCAAATTGTCAAGTTTTTAGTTAATAAATTCCAGAATAGAATGAGAAGGGCCAAACTTGCCAACCAAAAAATATATATATTTCTCAATAAGTACATGTCTATACGAAACCAAAGGTGGTCCTAGAGGTGTTCATATTCAGAGCCTCTCGCTTTTTGCTGGTTTAAAATCACATTGCATCTAAGAATAAACAAAATTAACCCAAGGATAATGGAAAACAGACATTAAATGACATGATTAACGTCTGAAATAGGTTGACCAATAATGTTTTACTTTGCATGCACAGGCAAGCATCTGAAATAGCTTGGATGTCAAAAGATAGTTAATTTATCATAAATTCAGCCACATGCAAAAAATTGTGGAGTCATAGGAAACGCATCATCGACAAGCTGAGGGTGCATGTATGGCACATTTCTTTATCTAAATCAGTTCTCTACCCTGAAAGGAAAGAACATAAAAGTTCACAACAAATACATTTCTAACAAACTAAGGGACAAGCCAGCCAGATATTGCCATAGAAAGTCTGAAGCTCAACTACAGTATCCAACAAAAAGAAACAAAACTTTCTAATATGATTCAAACAACTTCCAACAATTTCCAAATGTTTTGCACTGTCAATGTATTTTTAAAATTTTGTGTTCTCCAAAATATCTATAGAACTTTAAAGCTTTAAAGAAAACACCTTTGTAGCATTTTGTCAGGAACAGAAGATACATCTAAATCCAAAAGCAATGCTTTCAAAGGAAAGCCCTTTCTGCATTCTTCACTCCAATGGCAGAAACAGGAAGCAAATGGTCATTTGTTTCCACAGAAGGCAGAAAAAGAAGCTTTTCAAAGCAAACTTTATCCATATTCCAGTCCAATAAAAACTAAGGCTGCAAATTTTCCAAAAAAATTGAAAATATTGTCCGGCACAAAAGAACTCTCTTAAACTTCCAAACTAGGCAGAATATACATTCTAGGTTCTTTGTTTTGTACATAGGTAAATTGATTTCACAATTACAAAACAACAAGAAAGTTGAAAAGAAAACTGTCCAAGAAGATCCGAGAACAGGGGGAAAAGGAATGGTAAATAACAGTTCCCAGGTAGAATTTGAGGAGAAACTTTTTGAAGAAAATTAGTAATTCCCCTTTCTGTTAAGACACAATGTCTTGACTAGAGAGAGATAATGAGATCAATTCTGACCAGAGTGATAATTTAGGAAGAGCAATCTGGTAACAAGTTTGTCTCATGTGTAAATTGGGTAAAGACTGAGAGAGTGGCACGGTACTTTATTAGACAGTGAAATTAGTGAGAGAGTCCTTGAATGTCACAAGTGACACTTTTATCATAGAAGTAAGATTGCATGACAGAAATATAATCTGGTAAACATTGCAGTTCTAATAAATTAAAGACTTAGTCAAAATGCATACAGTTGGTCACTTTCCTTAAAGTTTAACAATGTAAAACATGTGAAACTAGCATTTCAAGATTCCCAAGGAGCATGTAAAACACATATGCTAATAGCATTTCAAGATTCTCACGAAGCTGATAATAGTTTGATTATAGGCATGTATAAGAGGACATATCTGCCAAATTAATTGTTACCATCCCTACATGTCCATATTAAAGCTCATCTTTTCCCTACATATAGGGATGGAAGGCTAGATGTGCTATTAAAACTTCAGCCTTTCATTCAACATCTTCCTTTCCTACTTTTCTCCATGACTTTAGCCCTCTACTCTTTTTTTTTTTCTCATTCTTTTTTTTTCTGGGATTGTGGGTATGGGTAAAATCGCTGGCGACGAATTGAACCATAACAAGGCTCTCATTATCTTCAAAAACTTGAACCCGACAAACAAGAAAGTAAAAGGCATAATAACTTTCTAACTTGCTAAAAAAGTCATAAAATACAGAAAAGTATTTTGTAATACCTTTGCAAACACTACACTTGACAGCATCCCTGTGCATAAAAGATAAAGAAAACCTCAATTAATTGACAAATAGTAAAAGAACTAAAAGAAAATAGGAATATGCAGAAGAATTACCCCATTAAAACATCTTGTTTACACAAAGCACAACAGCACATATCCTTAGTATCCCTCTTTCGTGCAAGATAAGAAAATACATCTTTCCGGAAAGCTTTCAACCTCCTCCTTTGCAAGTTTACAGTTGCATTTACGGGCTTGTCTGTTTTTTGTATCAGAACTTTCGCTGCATTTTCTTCAAACTCCTTGATCAAATACAAGGGAATGCGTGTCTCCGAAAACCAATATTTCTCCTTTCCATCTTGGGTTTGCTCCACTTTAATTATGTTCTTCATCACACGAGAAGGAAGATGCTTCTGATTCCCAAAAGCAACACAATATGTAGCATCATTATCAATGACTCTTTTATCACTAACATAAGCATTTCTAAAAGCAGAAGCCTCTGTTTCTGGGCCTTTTACATCCTGAATATTCTGCTCTGGGCGAACAAGATCATTCCATCTCACATGAAAATCTAGGTACCTAACCTGTTACAAGAGTCAATTTCATGAATTAAAGGCAGTCTGAAAAGTAAAAACCATCCAAAACACACTAGCTCATAACATTCTGATGATGGAAAAAATACCAAAGAAAAAAATGAAGGGCACGTATAAATGCACCCAAGAGCAGAATAGGTTGAGAAGAGAACAAACATGAAGTGCAAGCTGGGAAATATTCTTGCTCATCTCAACAGCAGCTCGCCAAACAAGTCGTCTGCTTCTTTTAGGAGTATCAGATGCTTCAACATAGTAAATGCCAGGTATTTTTCTTGAACCACCTGCTACTCCAAATTGTGTTAGTTACTCCTTGCCATGACAACTAGATTTATGTTTATAAAAGAGTAACACAGATCAAATAGGAAAATGAAAATAGAAGCAGTTCAAGTTTCCATGGAAGAGTCAAAAAAACTTTCAGTACCTTGACGTGCAGATTTCTTCACCAGTATGCGAGGCAGAACCCCTTTTTGTAATAAAAGCTTTGTCAGCTTACCACCTCGCCACCAAGTAAAGTCAGCCAATATGTCCTGGCTATCATCCGCAGTAACTTCCGTCATGACAGATGTTTTCCTTCCACGTCTCCCTGGTCTACGTTTCTGAGTGGATCCAGAAGCATTAACAGCATTTGGAGTGACAGAAGACTCAGCTGACCAACCATCAACAAGCTTAACCCAGTCCCCAGAAAGAGCAATGGTACGAATATTTTCCTCAAGCTGCAAAAAAATTACAGTCTTAATGTAACTGGAACATCAAGTTTAGACATTCAAAAACAGCACAATATGAATGAAGGTACAAAACCTATGAGTTGCTGAGACAAAGTATCTAATGGAACAACACCAGCACCAGCCATAACAATAACAGGCTTTTAAAGCCATAAATGGCAAAAGGAAAAGGCTAGTCTATTCTTAAAACTTGATTTTTCTTCAACTCTTTTAGCGGGGCAGGGGCGGGAAGAAAGATGTGGGAGGGGAAGGGAAATGGAAATAGAGAACAGAATCCCCAATTCACTCATGAGCAACAAAACCATCAACCACCACGAAATATTTGATTCTCACTCTGAAACCTACCTTACCCAATGTATGAATAAGTATGTTAACCTTTTGTGCAATGAAATAAACCTGTTAAATCAGCTAAATGCAGAAATATAATAGATAGAAAATGCAAATAACTCACACAGCAGCAATTAAGAAGTCAGACGAAAATCAGGCTCATCTAAAGCCAGATTAATGAGCACTCACTACTGCACCATTTATTTGAGAATGTAACTTCCATATTTTACAAACTTTCCTTATCTAAACCGTCAAGTAAAAAACTTTTGCCCTTTCTTTTCTTTAGTAAATAAAGTAAAACCTCAATACCTCAACCAAAAAAGGAAAAGATTTCAATACACCAGGCAAATGAAAATACTCCACGACATTAAGTGAAACCACTACTCTTTGCATAGCAGGTTAACTTAAACTGTGGATAAGGGGTTGGAAAGAGTAAGCAATTGTCAGAAAGTCCACTTAGCAAAACCAGTAGATAAACATGATCCACAATGTAAATAAATAAATGGCTAAATTGCTTGGAGTAGAGGTAGTAACTCAATGACTTGTATAAGGGGGCCACAAACAGACACAAAGACACACAAACAGAGAGAGAGAGAGAGAGAGAGACCTCAAGTAAAAGTAACTTTAATGCACCACAGGTATTAGCATGCTCCATTTGTGTGCGCCATTGTCTTCTAAATGCTGAACTTAGAAAGGGGCCGACAGTTAGACCACTTAGACTCTCCTCCATGAACATAATATATGTAGCAATTCCAGGAAGACATCCCTCTCCACTCTTTGCATGACGAAGACCAGCAAAAATCTTCATAGAACCCTTTATGGCATTTGCCACAGCTGCATTCAACAAGCACCCTCTTTTGCTCGAAACAGAAGCTTTACAACAAAAACACCAACTACACCTTTCCCTTGGTACTTCAATGAGCTTTTTCTCTGTATGAGGCCAGAAAAAGCGCGTAGCTACTGACGAAAATGCTTTTACTTGAAGTGATATATTAGCGGAAATAAGTTTCCGACGATCTGATGAGTGAGACCCAGAAACCTGGTTTTCTTCAGATGAAAGAACTGCCAGCTTAGCAGCAGCTGATGCAGCAAAATCTCCATGTAGATAGTTATTGACATATCCCTGGGTTTTAAAGGAAGATCCCATGTATGAGATAGCATTTTCTGTACCATGGAAACTTTTACCAACCCTGATCTTGATGTGTTTATGGGCAACAGCAAGTTTAGGTGTCACATAAGGTCCACTCACGTAGTCCCTGCAATTACCAAACATATTTGTTGACATACATGTAGCAGTCTCTGGGCCTGACTTTTCTCTTGACATGAAATCAGACTGAACAGTCCCCTGGTCAAGAGAACCTGGAAACACAGTGTATTTCACTTGAACCTCCCCAGGGATATTCATTTGAGGGCCAACTGTTTCTATAGATGCATCTCCATTTCCCTGTTGAACAGCATGATCAGATGTTACTGCACTCAAAGAGGCCTTGTTCATGTTTCCTGAATTAGCACCAAAAATACAGCTTGAAGTATCCTCACTTCGGAGTGTCTCTGGAACATTATGACTTACCAAGCCCAATGGCATTACAGATGATGGCATGGTGCAATTAAGATGCTCTTCTGCTAACTGATGATCAGCAATTTCAGATGTTTCAGTAAATGAAATGATGTCTTCTGGAATTTCCCAATACTGGATGATAGCCTTGCATATTTCCTTGTACATAACAATATGCTCCACACTTGAAAGAAGTGCTTGAAGGACACATGGAATATCATTTTTACTGTAATATCTTGCGCAGGAATGTAAATTTGTTGAAGCATTTAGCCTGAGAATTCAATGTTAATCATAAACATGAAGCTTTAAGAAAATTCATTAGCATTTAAAAATAAACGAAAGAAAAGCAATCCAGATAAGGAACAAGTACATACACAAGTAAATGATCACAAGCACCGATAAATGCTTGAGAATAGACATCAACACCAAATACTTCGGCTCCTTTTAATGTGGTTCCCTTTGTGATTCTTGGCCCTACCTTATTTATTGTACACTCGGGACAATACCATGGCCCTTCTGGTATGAACACTTTGCACACTCCTATGCATCTGGAATGATAAGATGCTGGGCACCCATCACAACAAAGCAAGGTCCCATCCATGCCACAAAGACGGCATTCATCGCCATTACCATCCTGATCCATATCCGAAATACCATCTTGTCCCTGAACACTCAACCCCAAATTACCAGAGTTGGAAAATGACTTCATTTCACGACTTTGGGCAATAATTTGCATTGCTTCTTGACCTTTACAAGCAGAAGTTTTGGAATTTCTAGGATGAACTCTTCTTGGTCCAGCCACGGGAGCAACAACCATTCCCGTATCTGGATCTATTCCCCCTTCTGATTCTTCGCGAATGTCAATCTCTGCTCTTAATTCCTCAGAATCTAAAACATCATCACACAAGATTTGCAAAATCAAGAGCTTCTTACCAGCAGATAAAGTGTAATATTCTCTCTCCAGTGCATGGATAAAAAATCCTTTCCATTCGGGACCATCTGTGTAGCCCATCACCATTAAATAGTGAACCAGATAAATAGGCCAGGTCAATGTATCTAGCAAGCTCCAATCCATGCCTCTGCAAGCAAGAAAAGTAACCTAAATTAGCCATGTTATAAAAGAACTGCATCTTACCATACATCATAAGAAAATTAAGATTGCTTAAAGCGGTGATCAGTGCTTTCATTTCTCAGATCTATCACAACTCAAACTTACCATTATCATAGTCAATGCACAAAGAAATGCTGAAAACGACCGCACAACAATTAGCTTGGAAATTCTAACAGGATTCATGGTTATTAATAACAATATCTTTTAACAACTCCTAATCAGGCAATACTTGCTTACCAGAACAGAGCAGTAAATGATACTGGATGCTGATGATATAAAGTATCAGGAAATCTAGTACGTGGAAAATTAGATATCTGCATCAGTATTGGTATGACTGTGCAGTGGAACCAAGAACTGAATCAGTATGTGATGGCCACAAGATCGGTAGTGGTTGCCTCTAGTACATAACTTACCAACAAATACATTCATAACCCATTAATTTTTCAGAAAAAGATGAAATTCAATTACCTCAAGCACTTTGATGCGAGCTCCGAACCATCCAGTGAGAGCTTTTCGAAATAATGCCTCAAAACACGCATGAGAGCTACATGGACAGAGTCCAACAATGTGTTCGGAGCAGAACAGATGAGTGATCCCACAAAATCATCCAGTCCAAAGGGACTCAAAAACAGCTGAATACTAAACGAGCGCAGAAAACTATATACGGAAAGAAGGTGTGACACATCCTCTGCTGGAACCCCAATATTCCACGAAGAGGGAGGCAGCTCTGGTGGCGGAACAACCGGCACTTCCACCTCTGAACTGATTTCCTCATCCTCACAGGAATCACTCACTGAGTCAACATTAGCATCATAATCAATTTGAACGCCCTCAATTTCAGCATCACAATTAGCATTAATCAACTCGCTAACTGCAGACGTTTCTTTGACCTGAGCATTGGCAACGACATTTGCAGACTCTAATGGGACCGCATTCTCGGTTTTCAATTCATTAATTGCCTCTACATCCTTGTCTTTATGCAACAATAAAGCATCCAACTTATTTTTGCGCTCCATCCACTCACCGTCTATTTCACTCTCATCAATCAAAAAGCTCCTCACTTCACCACTCTCCAAATCCTCACAATCCCCATCCTCATAATCAACCCTATACAACCCCATATCATACGAAACAACCTTCCCCAAATAAAACCCACTCCCCTCGAATTCCTTCCTCACATAACACCCCACCAGCCTCTTCGACCGTGTCACCACTGCCCTCTTCTTCCCATCTACATCCATTTCCACATTCTGAACATCAACTCTCTTCCTTTTCCGCCCCCTTTTCCTCTCCAATCTAACTTCCGCATCCTCCATCTTATTTCCAATCCTCAATCAAATCCAAACCAACTCCCAAATGAATCCACCACAAATCCCAGCAAAACCTATCTAGGGTTTCGAGGTGCCCTCCCTTTTTCCAGTAACAAACAGAAACCATCTAGCTTCCAATCAAACCTATACAACCACAAGAACAACAACCACAAAAACCAAATCCAAATTCAGAAGCTTAGGGCTTCATTCCATAGCAAATAAATCAAATTAAAACCATCAATCAGAAATTCAAAAAAAAAAAATATTAAGGATATCTTGAAGCTTCAGTCAATCGATTTGACACAAATGTTATATGGGAAAATCGAAATCGTACCTTTGCTCTGAGATGATTCGCCGCCATTGAGATTTCGGGATAGAGCCCTAAAAGATAGAGGAAAACCTGAACCACTCTTGTAATTTATGGTAAGAAGTGCTCAATTATAATGGTGAATTGGGGGATTGAGGGCGATGGGGTCTCTCTCTCTGGGTCTATTGAGTAGTAGTAGTAGTATTTGAGTAGTATTTGATGATTTTTTCTACCATATTTTGTGTTTCATTTTTTCTTTTATATTTCTGTTGCCTACTGGGCTGATGGAAACCAGGGCGAATCCCACCTGGCCACTCGTGAGTTGTGACTCGCTTGCCTGAGTCGGTCCCGAGGATTTTCATTTTACATTTATTTCATTATTATCAACGATTTTTTCTATAATTTAATTTAAAAGAAAACTATTCAATAAAAGTTTGAACTTAATTGTACCTTTGAAGAAGATCTGGGTCTAGATTTCTGGTTGTATATCTACATGTTTTTACTTTTTTGGTTATAAAAATAAATAGGGAATTACTCATCTTATCTTAAAAGAAAATGTAAGAAATTAATTTTTACTTATACACTTATGTAAATGAATACTTTATCTAATTTTTTGCACTATACGTTCACTGTTACTCAGAGAAGATAATAAGACAAATACAAATTGAATTTCACTCTAAGGAATAAATAAAGTTTATTTATTTATGTTGTTTGTTCTAAGCTTGTTTGATTGAAAAGTTTTTTAATTTGTCTAATTATAGTTTTTTTTTTTTATGAGTGGAAGATTTTGAAGTTGAAACTTCCTGCTTATCTCCTCTATAAAAATGTAAGCAATTAACATCATCTTTGATGACAAAAAAAAATGTTAGCATCAATTTCATGTTTTATTATCTATAATTTTCCTCTAAAAATAATTTTTTCCCTAACATCCACAGCATGACAAATATGTAGTAGTGATATCACTCAGTTTAAATTGTAATTTTAAAAATGATAGATAAATTTTGAAAATTATGAATTTCTTTTAAATCAAGTTTGTGCTCTTCCATTGGTAATTGGGGGTCAAAATCGTATGCTGGGAAAATAATAAATGAACAATTGAAAAATTTTCAACAAGAAACCAAATATTGACAAGAGGCCAGAAGAAATTATTAAGAATTAGGTGCCAGAAAATATCTGTATTGACGCGGACAAGCTGAGTCAACTCGCTTAAAATGAATAAAATTCCGAGTGTGGGTGAGCTTTAGTGGACTGTTTTGGTACTATAAAATCCCAATAGCACGGTACATAGAACAGGACACCAACCTTAATAATATGAACAATTTGGCGGGAAGAGCTGTGGTGATTTAGTTGTCACCCGCCAACAAATTTCTTTGTTTTGAATTTATAAAAGCAAAAATGTTTTTCAAACTAACGGTCACTTCCTAGAAATTTTGTAGCAAAATTTTGGGTACCTAACTTAAATTCGCAGGGTGTTAATTGTAAATGGCTATATTTATTTTCCTGGTTTATTGATTTTGCATTTTTTCTTTTCAAGAATTTCTTTTTTTGGTTTCTTTTGAGTTTTAATTTTAAGAACTTCAAAATACCATTTCACTTACTTATGGCTGTTTTTCTATGTTCAGTTTTAAAAGTATCCTCTTGAAATCTTACTATCATGAAGTTGTTTAATTAAATCTAGTTTACCATTTGTGCCAATTACTTATTCTTTTTTATCTATTCAATACTTGCATATTATATGGAGAATAATAATAACTCTACTATTTGAGAATGTCTAACCCATGTTGCAAAGATGTTTAATTCCATAACAAGTGATTGAAATTCAAGTAGTTAGTCCATGATGTTTCTCAATTTTCACAATCATGTGAACTATGAATAATAAGAGAGAAATTATGAAATTGATAATTACATTTGTGAAAGTAGTTCCAAAATGTAGAACAAAGTGTCAAAACCAAATTCTATAAGTAGCTGCATGATATACAAAACACAATAAATACATTTGCTTGACACTTAAAATATAATTTTTAGTAATTTGAAGTTTTTGCCTAACAATTCAACCTCTACTAAGATTGGTGACATCTTGCAGGTAAATTTTTCTATATTCTCATAGTTGCCTTGCTAGCAAAGCAGTAATCACAACCCTTCCATTGGTTTTATTTTAAGGAACCTTCATAGGCATATTAAGTAAATTTAATTGCAATCCTTCCATTGCTTGCAATTTTGCTAATTTAGCTAATGGATTACTCTTGTTAATTTGACATTAGATTTTCACTAAGTATTTTAAACTGTCGTGAACCTTTAAATAAAGATTAAAAAGGGGATTTTATTTTTGGCCTTGGAACAGCTATATACTACAAGAAAAATGACAATAAGTTTCCTTATGAAGATGGATGTGCATTGTATTACTCTTTTTTTTTTTGTCAAAACGATTCTTATAGATTGTCAAAACTGTACAATTGCGAGCAAAGGCTCAATAGAGCTATACAATCAGTCTCATCTTGAATTATACCTAAGGCATATGAGCTAATCCTACTACAAATATGATTATGTTCTTTACTAACTAAATACAAGGAGCACATTTGAAACAACAATCTTAATTGATGAATGTCTTCCAACAAAGTTACTAATCTCATGTCATGAGTTTTTCGAGACAAAATGTAGTTGAGAGTTTGCTTGTTTTGGACTTGGACCTCATATTTCTCCAATTCAGCACTGCAGCTTTGCTCATCAATAGTTTGACAGTGCCATGTATTACTGACCTCAACATAGTTTAAAGCACTTGCGCAATGTGAGTAATCCCATTTCCTTTTTTACATTTTACCTTGATGCAGCAATCACTTGGATTAGCCAGTGGATAAGAAAGGGGTCTTAGAGTTCTTTTAAGTTCTTTTTGCTATAAAGTTTAAAATTCAAATCCTGAATTTGACAGTTATGAGTACAAAGATTTGTGGAGAGAGGTGGAAGGTTAAAAAATCATATATTGAAAAAGAATTTTGACATTCAAAAAGGCAATAATTTGCAGTCTTGTAACCATGCAAGACAAGAATTCTTGTAGATTGGTAAATGGATCTCTTTAGTTCTGTATGTTTACCGTATAAAATTATAGGAAATTTCAAGGACAACAAGAACAGTAGAGACTTTTATTACTGATGCCACATGGTTTATGCCAGAAAAACCAGAAAAACAACAGGAATGAATCGATGTCTATGGAAAAAAAATGTGTGTTGATGAACACACTGCCATAGCACGCCAACTCTTCAAAACCTTTAAACTACCTGCTTTCCTCCATTCGGTGGATGCATCCATTGATTTTACTTTTATGGTGGTTTGATTATACAGAAAACTAACTACCTGTGACGCCCTCGCTTCTCCCAAGGGCAAACCCTAGGGTATTGGCGGGACGCCTGCCTAACTCGCGCCAGGACTCGAAACACAAAACTAATAAAACTATAATAAACGAAAGGGTACTATTTATAATATATACAATCGCCAAAAGTTCTATTTACATCTTCAAAAGTATCTGGTCAAACCACTATACTACAGTGTGATAACAACCAGCAGGAAGTAGACCCTAAGGAGGGTCCTTATACAAACCACCAAAACAAAAACATACATCTTAATTGTCTAACTATTACAAGCATACCTAACTATACTAGTGAATATACTCAGGCGTTCCCCGTGTCGTCCCCTGCTAAGGAAAACAAAAGAAACGGGGTAAGCTATATGCTTAGTAAGTAAACAGGGGTAAAATCATAAATTTCACAGTTAGATAAACAACTATTTCACAAAAGTGTCAAATCAAGTGCAAAAGTAACAATACAAAGGAAAGATACAGGTTGGCTCCAAAGCCAAGTCGTTTGCCATGCGTGACCTCCTGTCGACACTCCGTCGATCATAAACAAGGTCCGTAGAACTCCACTTGTACTCCCACCTAACACATTATCACCCTCACTGGCCAGTCACCTCACAAACTTGCTCGAGCGAACGAAAGTGAGCTTGGTTCACAAGCTCGGCTCATAAACTTGGTTCACATGCACGGTGAACCGAATTCACAAATTTGGTGACCTCAGACTAGGCTGGAGTGACTTCGACCAAGCCCTAACCGGTTCGAATAGTCCATCTAGGTCTTGAAACCGACCTCAAACTCACAAACTTCACAAAATTACCCAAAAGTCACCCCAAGCTACAAGTTCGAGGGTTTTAGTTCCAAAATGGTTCATATACATATGCTATGTACAAATACGTGAGCAAATTAGGGTTTAGGTCAAGTGCGATAAAATACACCCTCGCCTAGGTACCCTTTTCATACAAATCATAACACATAAGCAACTAACGCATAAGAATGACCTAAATACTTACTCAAAACACAAAAGTAGTACAAGAGTAGAAATCACTTCGTACGTGTTAGCTAGTAGGCCCCACCGGCTCCGCCTAACTCACCACGGTCTGAAATAGAGGATTGCATCTCATTATATCACAAACGGCCACTAACATGCCCAAAATAAGCAAAACGGCAAAATCGGCACATGCAAGTGCGGAAACGGCAAAATAGACACGCGCGCGCGCAGAACAGCAAACGGAAAAGGCCAAAACTGCCATCTCAAACTGTTTTGATCAAAAGTTAGGATACGAATATCGGATCAAGGTGGATGAGACACCGTTTCGAAGCTACGAGAAAGGGCTACAACTTTCATGTTTCGAGAAACTTCTGAATCAATACGTAGTATCACGAAAAATGGAGCTCAAGTTCAGGTTCTGGGCTGCCCTGTTTACCCGGATTTGCCGGTTTTGCGCGTCGCAAATGCATGGTCCGTTCTATGATTGTTATGCAGGTTTTCTAGCTAAATGCAAACCAAATACACACCCTAAACCAACTCCTATGAAGGCTTCCAATGATCCGAAATTGCACCATACAATTTCCACAAACTAACCACATATTATCTACACCTTCTAATTGAACTTCATATGCACTCATTAACTTAATCTAACCATTAGTGCAACAAACCCTAACCAAATTAATCCTAACCAAGCAATTACTCCTCACTTTAGCCTAGGGTTTCTTAACCCCAAATCAATTTCTACCACCCACTCACCAAACAAATAAAATACATCATCAAACACAACCATAACAAGTTCAATAACACAAGATTAAAGCTAACTCACATGTTTAACATGCAACCCTTATGAGGGTCCATATGGCCGAACCTCAAGGCCCAAATTTTCACCAAATTGATCCATAACAACAAATGATAAACATAAGAGGTACCATAATCAAGCACAACTAAGATCCCTTACCAAAAATAGCCACTAGTTCATCAATCAATAATCAACTTAAGTCTTCAAATAGACTTTCTTACCTCAAGATTAAGTATGTATGATGGCTAATGACCTTAAACCATCTCCAAAGTGGATTCTTTATGCTACAAAATGAAGATTTATGAAAGGAAATGGATTGAACTTTGCAAACTTCCCTTTGGTCTTCCTTCTCCTACTCCACGGCTCATTCTCTCTCTTTTTCTCTAATTTGTTTGTTTTGTTTTGGTCATATAATGGCTTAGTTGTGACTCATGAATTAATATATGGTCCAAACCCACTTAGGAGAGATATTTTTTTATGGCAACCAATCACACTAAAATCCATTATTTACTTTTTTAGCCCTTGCACCTCTACTTAGCTTTTGTTCCACTCTTGCCCTCAAACATTTGGAACTCTTTCAATTAACTCCATAGGTCATAACTTAATCTAGTCCAAAACATGTAATCACACTTAATTACTTCACTAATCACTTTCATATCTTAATCACCTATATTTAAACATACTTTATCCCATATAAAAGCAATTAAATAACAACCTTTTTGTCAATGGCAAAAATTAGGGTTTTAAACTTAGAAACTTTTCTAGTTTAGGGTTTTCTTAACTTTTAAACTTACTTAACCTATCTAAAATGGATCAAATCTTATACGTACCTGTACTAAAACACACACTAACATAACTAGCTTTAATCACCGCTCGAACTTATAATTATAAAACTAGGGTTTCAATACTAACTCCAACTTAGGGTTTTCGAATTAATCCCAAAACCTAATGTTACCGCACAAATAATGCATATAACCTAATATCAAACTTAAGAACTGTCTGGTGCGTTCTTAATATCAAACTCCGTTATACATTTTTCGAGTGCGTTCTTTCTTTATCTCTTTTATTTATTTCACATTTATTTAGTAGTTTTTTTTTATTGTAGTATAGTATTCAATATATTTGTTGGATTTATTTGTAGTGTTTTATACGGTTCATTTGGGTATATTTTTCTTATTCGTGTGTACGTAATATTTATATATACACGGGTCTAATTGTGATAATACACCGTGCACATAAATTCTGTCATAGGAGATTGGATATTAAGTGGGACCGTTTATGACCCCTCCAGTCTTTTCTGAAAATTTACTTGAAATTATAATTCTGTCTAAAGAGATTATTTTGACAATCTTTCCTGAAAAGTATCGAATCGATTTAATCACTAGTTAAATTTTGAGTGAAAAATTATCTGATTTTTCTAACAAGTGGTATCAGAGTCAGATTCGTCCTTTGGTCTGTTTGTAATTTTTTATATTAAATACAATCATGTGAGTCTGTAATGGCATCTGACAATTCTACGTCAAGAATTACATCTGGGATATTGGTTTCCTCGCCCACATGATCGAGAACTCCAATGTCAAGTTCGACGCTAGCGGTAGAGATATTTGACTGTACTGACCATTTCGACATATGGCAAGGCGAGGTCATAGACTCCCTTTTCCAACAGGATTTTGACATTGGCATTGAAGAAAAGAAATCAGATGACATAAAAGAGAAGGAATGAAGTACCATAAATCGGTTGGCATACAAAACTATTTGATCATATTTGTCCAGAGAGCAAAAATATACTTTCATGAACGAGACTTCTGCATGAAAATTGTGGAGAGTATTGGAGGAAAAATTTCTAAAGAAGAGTGGTCAGAATAAACTCCTTATGAAGAAGATATTGTTCCGATTCGATTACCAATCAGGTACTATTATAAATGAACACATCACTATATTTAATCAATTAGTAGCAGACCTGTAAAATTTAGATGTGAAATTTGAAAATGAAGATTTAGTTTTGATGTTGTTGTCATCCCTTTCTGATGAATTTGAATATTTAGAAACTACGTTACTTCATGGAAAGAAGAATGTGTCTTTAGATGTTGTATGTTCTGTTTTGTATAGTCATGAATTGAGAAAATAGGATAAAATAAAAAAGAAAATAGCTATAGCAAATGTAGCATTAGTGGCAAGAGATCGTCAACAAAGCCAATCAAAGGGGAGAAGAGCAAGATCCAAATCGATAAGTAAAGTTGTTAAAAGATAAGTGTGCTTTCTGTCATGAGAAAGGGCACTGGAAGAAAGACTGCCCAAAGTTAAAGAAAAAAGGAAAAGTTCTGCAAGACGTAAATATTGCAGAATATAAAAATGATACGGAATCAGATTTCTCTTTGGCTGTATCAATTTTAACATCCCATCTAGATGAATGAATTTTGCATTCAATTTGTACCTATCATATGCCTCCCATGCGGGATTGGTTCTTTGAATTTGAAAAACTTGATGGTGGAGTCGTGTACATGAAAAATAACAATTCATGTAAAACAGATGGGATAGGTTCAATCAAGCTGCGTAATCATGATGAATTCATTAGAATCTTAAAAGATGTTTGGTACATGCCGAATTTAGAAAGGAATCTCATTTTCTTGGGACTCTTGGAGTCAAAAGACTTGAAAATGAAGATACGAGATGGAATTCTTAAAATAATTTCGGGAACACTTGTGATGTTAAAAGGTGTGAGGAAGAATAATCGGTACTACTACCAAGGTAGTACAGTTGTTGGAACAGCAACAGCAACAACATCTTCCAGTAACAAGAAGGACAAGGAGGCAACCAAGTTGTGGCACATGCGATTGGGACATACTGGTGAAAAATTCTTGCAAAATCTTGCCAAACAAGCATTATTGAAAGGTACGAAAGTTTACAAATTAGAATTTTGTGAGCATTGTATTCTGAAAAAATGAAGAAGAGTGAAATTTGGCACTGGCATGCATAATACCAAGAGTATTTTGGATTATGTACACTCAAATGTGTGGAGGTATGCCAAGACTCCATCCCTTGGAGACAGGTACTATTTTGTCATTTTTGTTGATGATTTTTCAAAAGTGTTTGGGTGTTTACTCTGAAGCACAAGGATGAAGTGTTAGGAATTTTCCTTAAATGGAAAGCTCAGATTGAAAATCAAACGGGAAAAAAGATTAAGATTCTCCGAACAGACAACGGTAAAGAATACAAAAGTGATCCATTCCAGAAAATATGCCAAGAGTATGACATAGTTCGACACTTCACAATTAGAAGAACACCGCAGCAAAATGGAATGTCAGAGTGTATGAACAAAACACTAGTGGAGAAAGTATGCTGCATACTGTCTAATGCTGGATTAGGCAGAAAGTTTTAGGTTGAGACTGTGACATACGCTCAACATCTCGTCAATCGCTTGTTATCATCTACAATAGGTGGCAAGACTCCATTAGAGATATAATTTAAAAAATCTGCAACAGATTATGATTCTTTGCGTATTTTTTGTTCTACTGCATATTATTATGTAAATGAATCAAAATTGGATCCACGAGCAAAGAAGTCTTTCTTTATGGGTTTTAATACTGGAGTTAAGGGATATCGGTTATGATGTCTAAAAACAAAGAAGATCATTATCAGCAAGGATGTTACCTTTGATGAATCTATCATGTTGAATAAGGTAATACAAGATGGGACCAGTGATACTCCGTAACAGGAGCAGTGTAAATTGAAACAGATAGAGTTTGAGCAAATAATTGTGAGTCCAGCAAACAGCACCATCAGTGACTCTCCCATGACAGAAGAAGAGTAAGATGAGGAAGAGGTTTCAACCCAAGTACTTCAACAGCAACAAGAGTCAATTGCCGTTAATATGCCAATACGAGAAATTCAAAAACCTGCTCATTTTGCTGACATGGTAGTCTATGCACTTCTAGTTGTTGATGATGTTCCATGCACTTTTTCTGAAGCAGTTCAAAATACAGAAAATGGTAGATGGAAAGATGCTATAGAAGAAAAGATGCAATCTCTTCAGAAAAATAAGACGTGAAAGTTGACACAACTACCGAAAGGAAAAAAGACAATTGGATGCAAATGGATATTTACAAAGAAAGAAGAATTTTCTGATAAGAATAATATTCGCTACAAAGTAAGATTAGTGGCTAAAGGCTACGCTCAAAAGGAGGGAGTTGATTATAATGAGATATTTTTTCCAGTTGTTAAATATTCTTCTATTAGAATTTTGTTGGCCTTGATAGCGCAGTTGAATTTGTAGCTAACTCAACTGATGTGAATATTGCGTTCCTTCACGGTGAGTTGAAAGAGAAAATCTATATATTTCAGTCAGATGGATTCAAAGTTGCTGGTAAAGAATATTGGGTTTGTAAGTTGAGCAAATCGTTGTACGGATTGAAACAATCACTGAGGCAATGGTACAAACGATTTGATCAGTTCATGATGGGTCAAAAGTACACAAGAAGCAAATACGATCATTATGTGTATTTGCACAAGCTACGAGATGAGTCATATATCTACTTATTCTTATATGTTGATGATATGTTGATAGCGTCAAAAAATCAAGTTAAAATTGACAAATTGAAGGCTCAGTTGAGTAAAGAGTTCGAAATGAAGGATTTGAGAGAAATCAAGAAGATTCTCGGCATGAAAATAAGCAGGGATAGAACGAGAGGCAAGTTTTGTCTGATACAGAAGCAGATTTGAACAAAATACTACAATATTTTGGTATGAATGGAGATTCAAAACCTGTAAGTACTCTGCTTGCTACTCATTTGAAACTTAGTAGCTTATTATCTTCAAAAACGGATGAAGATCGAGCATACATGGTGAATGTCCTGTATGCTAATGCAGTTGGTAGATTGATATATGCAATGGTGTGTACGAAACCCGACATTTCACAGGCAGTTAGTGTGGTTAGCAGGTTCATGCATGATCCAGGCAAGGGTCATTGGCAAACTGTAAAATGAATTCTATGGCATATCCAAGATACTGTAGATGTTGGATTAGTATTTGAGCAGGATAAATCACTTGGTCAATGTATAATTGGATATTGTGATTTTGATTATGTAGGTAACTTGGATAAGCGACGTTCGATAACTGGCTACTTGTTCACGTTTGCCAAAACACCAGTTAGTTGGAAGTCTATTTTGCAGTCAATGGTGACTTTGTCTACAATGGAGACAGAGTATATGGCGATTATAGAAGTTATGAAGGAAGCAATTTGGTTTCAAGGATTGCTTGAAGACTTGAGAGTTGGTCAAAAACACATTGACGTATTTTGTAACAGTCAGAGTGCTATTCACTTAGCAAAGAACCAGGTATTGCATGCAAGAACGAAGCACATTGATGTTCACTATCACTTTGTACGAGAAATTTTCGAAGAAGAGGATATTTTTTTTCCAGAAAATACGAACTACGGAGAATCCTGCAGATATGTTGACCAAGGTGGTTACAAGATCCAAGTTTGAACATTGTTTAAACTTGATTAATATTCTGCACGTTTAAGTTGGCGCCTGAGGGGGCAAATTTGGAGGCACCGTAAAGACCGTTTGTTAATTTTTTTTCGGGAGAAGATTTATATTTTTGGTGCGATTAGAAATTATGCCAAAGTGGAGATTTGTTGAATTCAAAACCAAACCTCAATTATTGACTTTGAAATAGCCAAAATTGTTGAATTATTTGGCACAATTACAAATCCCACATCGGTGGGTTTATGAATTGGAAAAGATTTTGAGAGTTATAAATAAGCTCTCTATCTTCTCAATTAAAACACACCAACAAAGAATTTGAAAAAAGAATTACAAAAGAATTCTTTTTTTCTTGCAAAATTTATAAGAGCATACTGCTTGAGCGGTTTTAAAAAATTAGGCAAAATTAGCCGAACTCTATTATCAATTTTTCGGGTGCATTCTTTCCTTATGTCTTTTATTTATTCCGCATTTATTTAGTAGTTTATTTTTCTATTGTAGTATAGTATTCAATATATTTGTCGGGTTTATTTGTAATATTTTATATGGTTCATTTGTGTGTATTTTTCTTTTTCGTATGTACGTAATATTTATGTACACACAGGTCTAATTGTGATAATACACCGTGCACGTAAATTATGTTATAGGAGACTGGGTATCAAGTGGGACCACTTGTGACCCTTCCAGCCTTTCTTGGGAATTTATTTGGAATGGTAATTCTGTCTAAGAAGATTGTTTTGATGATCTTTTTCTGAAAATTATTGAATCGGTTTAATCACTAGTTGAATTTTGAGCGAAAAATTATCCGATTTCCCCAACAATTACTCGCTTAAAGAAGACTCTTGAACCAGTTCTTCCTCGGTCTTTCAGTGCTCTGTCCATATCAACTAAGGTAAGCACCGATGTCCCAAGTTCAAGTGAGGCAGGTGAAGGTATTTTCTCCTTTTAGCTTTATACTGATCATTTCATGGACTCTCCTTTACCTTGATTTGCTATTTTATCATTCTCTTTTGAAGTAGGGTGTGAACCGATTTTGTTATCGACCTACTAGCCAATTACTTAGTTTATTTTCTAATTTCTGCTGTTCTATAAACGACATTTTATCTCTAACTTGAAAGAATTTCGACTGCACTTCCTTGTTTGTTTGTTGTAGTATAAAGCAACAACCCTTCTTTTATTTGTCCCAATATAGTCGACAGCTTCTCATCTATGGCTGATAATTCAACCAACATCACTTCTTGTTGATGTTGGTTGGCTAATCTCAACACTCCAATTGATACCTCAGCAAGAACAAAAGCATCATGTCCATAATCTAAATTAAAAAATGAATTGCCAATGTGTGTTTTCTATGAGGGGCTAACTATTTAACCTCTCTACTTTAGTTTGGCAACATCTAGCAGGTAAAATTTTCCATATTCTATTAGTTGCCTCACTAGTAAAGTAGTAATTACAACTCTTCCATTAGTTTTATTATGATAAACTTTCACTGGTTTTATTATGAGAAACTTTCACTAGCATATTACTAAGTTAATTTAAATGCAATCTTTCATCTATTGCTTGTAAAATTTGCTAATTTAGCTAATATATTACTTTGGTTAATTTGACATTAGATTTATGCTAAGTATTTTAAACTGTCACGAACCTTATAAATAAAGATTATGAAGGGGATTTTCCCCCCCTTGGAATAGGAATAGCTAATACTGCAAGAAAATGACTATAAATTTGCTTATGGGGATGGATGTGCCATGTATTACTGAGCTCAATATAGTTTAAAGCACTTGTACAATTTGTCGACAATCACATTTCCTCCCGTTTCCTTTTCACATTTTACCTTTATACAATCGTTGGGGTTGGTTAATGACTAGGGGAGGGCTTTTAAAATTCTCCTCACTATTGAATTTAGGGTTCATATTCTGGATTTGACAGTTAAAAATAAAAAGAGTTATGGGGAGTAGGAGATTAAAAAAAAAACTCATACATTCAAGGAAAATTTTGACATAAAAAAAGGCAACAACTTCTCGTCTTCTAGTCACGCAGGGCAGGGAAGATGGATATCTTTGACTTCCATAGTCAAATCAAAACTCGACTATCACATAATTAAAATGTCTAAATATCACATAATCCTATAGTGAAAAAGTGTCTGACAACTCCTATTTGCAAGTTAATTTCATATTAATTACCATTTATCTTTAGAAAATTACTAGGACACCGAGAATGGCTGAGACCAGGGGCGGAGGGAAGGGGGGGCCAGGGGGGCAACCGCCCCCCCTCCAATTGTTAAAAAATAAAATTTCTAAGTAAATTTTTTTTTTATATTGTTTTGCCCCCCCAAATATTGATAAAAATTTTCACTTTGCCCCCCCTCCAATTGTTATAAAAAAATTTCTAAGTAAAAAAAATTTTTCTTATATTGTTTTGCCCCCCCAAAATATTGATAAAAAATTTCATTTTGCCCCCTCCTAAGGACCCAAATAATAATGTTTGAAAGTTATTTGGACTTTATCCAAATAACAGAGACTCGCCCCCCCTAATTTCAATTCCTAGCTCCGCCACTGGCTGAGACCTTTGTTTCATTAGCTATGATTTCTAGGAGAGAAGCTCTTGTTCAACTTCCCTATAATCATAAAGAAATAAATTTTAAATCGAAGACCCATCGGAAGTGTATGATCTAGCTGAAAGAAATAAAGCTTTTAGTATAATAATAACAAGCCAGTGAAATGTTTTTAGTATTAGAACACGAAGTAGATAGTCATAGCTGAAAGAAATAAAGCTTTTAGTATAATAACAAGCCAGCGAAATGTTTTTAGTATTAGAACACGAAGTAGATAGTCATACTATACATCGTTCATGCTTTTAGTACCTGTTCATTGAGTACAAAATTTTTGAACTTTTAATGTAAAAAATTCAACCCTTCAAACATACTTAAAAATTTGAAAGCTTGTCAAATGTATTTTATAGGTATCTCAATGAATTGTAGTATAAGTATATCAAGTATATCAAGTACTGTGTATAAGCATCTAGTTTAGGCCTTGTTTAATAATATAATTTAATACTTAAATCTAATTGATTTAGGCCTTAGCATGTTCAGATGTATTTGATAACAAAAAATAGAATATTTTTAATTAATAAAATGGATTTGAATTATCTAGGCGAAACTTACTCTAAAAAATAATTAACAAGCTATTCACTTTTATACTTATATATTAGGATTTCAGTATTTAATAATTCAATAATTTAACGGATTTAGATTTCAAATGTCATATTTAGTTTTATGAAACGGATCCTTAGTCTTCTTTGACCCAAAAACATGAAAATAGTCAAAGGTCATGTTTGATAAAACTAAATCTAAATTATGAAAATTGAATGTTGAAATAATTAATTTGTTGAACTTTGAGCGTTGAAAAGAAATATATGAACATTTGATTCCTTATACTAAATCCATATGTAGTGTTTGACAAACATCTAAAACTAAATGCTTAATAAGATAAATTGTACAATTTTGTCATGCTATCTTTTCATTATAAAAAAACTTGTGATTTAATTAGCTTGAAATTGTCATGTATGAAAAAGACAATAATTACTTTTAATTAAATAAATAGAAAAGATCAAATGTATTATGAAAAATATTAAAAGAAACGCTACAATCCAATAATTCATCTAACATTCAATAATTTATCTAACATCTAAATTCGACCTAAGAAAGTAAAAAATGATTGTTTTGTAATATTTACAGTATTGTATTACCATTGAGTTTTGCCCAAAATTTGTATTTTTGTTTCGAATAATCCCATTCATTCTTTAATTATCTTTGCATAAAGTCACTCTTATTTTTCATATTTCAATGTTGATCTAATTCATTCCCAACATTTTTTTAAAACTGCCTCCACTATAATTATTTGGATGTGTTTCAATCAAGTATAATTTTATGAATCGCCTAAATACACTTAGATCTTTCTAATGAGGTCAGCTAGAATTCTTTGATTTCATACCTATATTGCACATAGATAGACATATATTGCATAATGTACTTAAAAAAAAGAAACATAAAAAATCAACAAATAAGCAATATCACTTACTTTACTAAAGAGGGAAAAAATTAAGAATTTGAGAAGACTGAGTGAATAGCAAACGATAAGAAAAGTGAGATGGAGGAAAAAAAATAACATTAAGGAGTAAATTCACAAATTAGAAAAATAAAATATGCGAAACATATTGAGAAGAGGTTGGAAATCATTAAATAGAGAAAAACAAAAGTTGAAAGGCATTAGGTTGAAAGTATCAACTTATTTAATTGGGAAGGGTTCTAAACATGGTTAACAAATAGAGATAGATTTTAAAGGCAAGATAAAGTAGTTAAAGTAAATTTTCTGATTAAAATAACAATTAATCATAATCAATCGTTTGATTTATAATTTTTATACTTAAAAAAATACACACAAGTTCTGTACCACTTAACATTTTAATAGATAAGTTTTGTTCACAGGACAACCAAAGCTCCTAATGAGCACTCTTTCACCTTATCAATTGCGCATTAAAGCTAATAGCAGCACACGAACAAAAGGACAGTAAAGCTAGTAGTAGCGAGCTTTTGTTTATAGAACCTTTGAAATGGTTCTATAGAATCTTTTTTTTTTATATAGAATCTTTTTTTTTTCCTTTGAAATGGTTCAGACGGCACTTTTTCACCTAATCAAACCGACAGTAAAGCTAGGAAGTGGAACATGAACAAAAGACAGCGGAAAAGCAAAACGAGAGTACTCTTTATGACTGGGATGGCGGGAAACTGGGAATGTACCCGATACTCCTGAACTATATAAACACCACCCCCGCCACTTTTCCGTTTTTCGCCCTTTTAAAAAACCCCTTATTCTAGGGCTTCTAAAAAATTTCCCCTTCTTCCAAAGCCAACAAAATTTAAAAATTGCTCTTCCTGCTGTCTATCGATTAGTTGAAACCATTCCCAAATTCAAATTTGGATATAGAGCTGCCTCGATTTTCTCAAATTTCCTCAAATCACAACTAGGGTTTCTATTCTCTTCAGTTCAAGCAAAACCTAAATGGGTATTAGTAAAGTTACCGATGAATTGGTTTTGATGGTTCGATCCATCGTAGGCGCTGAATACTCAAATATGGATATAGTTCGAGCCCTGCACATGGCCAAGAATGATCCCACGGCTGCAATTAACATCATTTTTGACACTCCCGGTTTTAGAAAACCTGAAATTCCCAAAAAACCCGAGCCTTTGAATCGAAATTTGAGCCCCGAGCCGGCAACTGCGGCAAATCCCAGTGTGAATGGTACTGACGATCATGATAGCAAGGCCAAGAATCAGAATTTGTGTCGGGTTTCGGCTTCAAATGGGGCTGTAAAGGCTAGGATAGAGGATAGTGAGAGAGAGAGGAAAGTTGAGGATGCGAGGTGTTCGAGCTCCAATGGGTGTTCGAGTTCGAGTTCAATGGGGAGTGAGTGGTGGCTCGTGGGGTGTGGTGAGGTTGCAGGGATTTCCACGTGTAAAGGAAGGACTCTGAAGCCTGGGGAGGAGGTTTTTTTCACATTTCCGGTGGAGAGAAAGTCGAGTTCACCTTCTCCTGGAAAGTCTGGGGGTGGTCGGGGGCGGCAGGTGTCTTCTTCTTCTGAAATTGTCAGATTTTCCACGAATGCTTGTGGAGAGGTACTATCGTTCATTGATCTAAGTTGAATTGTTAAGAAGAAAATTAGAACACAAAGTCATATGCTTTGTGTTTGTAAAATGCATCTGTTGTCCCCCTTTTAATGATAAAGTGGTGCAAGGATAAGTAAGATCTTAATTTGCTGAAAAATGTCTAATTTGGTGAAAGTAGCATGGCGTTTAATATAGTTGTTTGAGAAGCGTGAAAATGAAACAGCTTTGGTTGGACCTTTAAGTTAGTATTTTTTACATATGTTTGTGATAATGCTAGCAGATTGGCCGCATCCCATATGAATGGGCTCGATGCTTATTACCACTTGTGAGGGACAAGAAAGTTAGAATTGATGGGCATTGTAAATCCGCTCCACCTGTATTAGGAATTATGGACAGCATTATTCTGTCCGTCAGGTATAGTTGTGATGATTGGGTTCTGTATATCTTATATTGTACTAATTTGTATATGTGGTTGTGCAGCAGATAGAGGGTGACAGTTGATTTCTTTTAATTGCATTATATGCAGCGTGTATATAAACAGTTCCATGTTCCAAAAGAGCCATCAGGCTTCACTGAAAGCAGCCTCAAATGATGAATCAGTTATTCATCCTCTGCCAACGCTTTTCCAATTGCTGGGGCTCTCTCCTTTTCAGAAGGTGACAATTTACTTTTAGCAGTTTTGTTTTTAAACAACTCTAAGAGTTAGTACGGTGTAATCATTCAGTGTGTATATAGAGTGTAATAAAAACAATAAGTTTGGTCATGTTTGACTTCGTGTGTGTAGTTCCAAATAACCGTTAAAGTGCTGAGTATGGAAGTTGTGGTTTTGTCATGTTTTTGAGCTGTTTAATGTCATTAATCTGTTTTAGGCAGAATTCACTCCAGGCGATTTGTATACGAAGAAGCGTCCATTGAACTTAGAGGTACATTAAACATTACTGGCTGTCGAGTTTCTTCAGAAATGGATTAAGTTTTTTAAAATAAGAAAAAAAGCCTTTAAGTTCTATATTTATCTGAACAGGACAGCTTTAATGTCTCTGCACCATTGTTGCCTATTCCTAAATTCAAGAGCCAATCAACTCTAGATGGAAGTAAGATGGAAAATGAGGAGTCAATATCTGACAATGATCTTGACAAAATTGTTGGTGTTGCAGACAGCTCTGAATTACTGGTACTGGCCTACTGGCAGTTTGCATGTGAATGTGCTCTGTGAAGTTTGATGTCTTTTTTGGGGCTGGGGGTTGTATACGATTTCTCTGCATGTTAACTATATTGGCACTTATTTTAGGAAATGGGACCTCCAAGTACTCTTCAGTGTGAACTTCATCCATATCAGAAGCAGGCTCTTCATTGGATGATTCAACTTGAGAGGGGCCATTGCCTGGATGAAGCAGCATCAACGTTGCACCCGTGTTGGGATGCATACCGGCTTGCAGACAAGTGAGTTAGAAAGCTTTGTTTTCGAGTTGGTGACCAGGAGAATGCTTAAATTCTCTAATTATCTTATAATTTGACTCATCTTCTAAAGCTGGGTGTGTTCTTTGCTAGAAGGGGGCTTGTTATATACTTGAATGCATTTTCTGGCGATGCAACAACAGAATTTCCAAGCACTCTTCGGATGGCCAGAGGAGGAGTATGATTCTGGATCTCATCTTAAATTTTTATTCAGTTGTTTTTCCTGTATTGCATTTAAATCAAGGAAAATTTGAAGATTCTGGCAGATTCTATGGGGCTTGGGAAAACTATCATGACCATAGCTCTTCTTCTAACACATTCTGAAAGAGGTGGTTCATTAGGAAACCAATTGACAGCCCAGACTTTGACTGGAAATGGTGAAGCTAGCCTTATTTCAGATCAATCTCCAACGGCAAAAAAAGCGGCAAAAATTTCTGGTTTCGAAAAGCTTTTGAAGCCAAAAAACTTTCTCACATGTGGTGGAAACCTTATTATCTGTCCAATGACCCTTATAGGTCAGTGGAAGGTATGTACACATTGACTGCAAGTAGTGTTTGAAAAATCAAATGAAATGGTGAATTTACATGTAGCATGTAGAGTGAAATGTGTTTGCTAGGTTTTTTACTGTGAAACAAATGGTTATCTTGATAACAGGCAGAAATTGAAACCCATGCACAACCTGGGACTTTGTCGATTTACATTCACTATGGGCAGAACAGATCAAGGGATGCTCTCGTTCTAGGCCAAAGTGATGTTGTGCTCACAACTTATGGAGTTTTAGCCTCAGAGTTCTCAGCAGAGGTATTTTTACAATCTCTTCGTTTGATCATAACAGAAGTAGCTAAAATTTCACTTGCAGTTTCCTATGCTGAAGGAAATCTACCACTTGCAAGTTATGCTCAGATTGCTGGAAATCCTTTTGCCTGACTCTTTTGCCCTTCATCTGCTATTGACATGATTATAATCTGTCTTATCTGGGATAATTATCTGACAAGCTCATTTAATGGGTTTTCCTTTGTAGAATGCTGATGTCACTGGGGGACTCTTCTCAGTGAGATGGTTTAGAGTGGTGCTAGACGAAGCACACACAATAAAGTCTTCAAAAAGCCAAATTTCCATGGCTGCAGCTGCGCTTGTTGCTGATCGTCGATGGTGCCTTACTGGCACCCCTATCCAGGTATATTGGGTGATTATTTGGCCTGAAATAAAATATGTTGCATTCATGTATGCTCTGTTGGTTGAAGATAATGAAGAGCACTTTAACATTTATTATGACAAGTTCGAATTAAGTCTTCTTTGCACCTTAAGCTTGGGAGCAGTAGAGTTCTTTCTCTAAATGCAGATTTTGAAAGATGCTTATGATGATTGTAATTGAGCTTATCTACCTCGTAGTAATCTTCAGATTTTACCTTTTAGTCTAATTCTTTTTTCTGAATACAATTCTTTTGCAACAGAACAACCTAGAAGATCTTTACAGTCTTCTTCGATTTTTGAAGGTGGAACCATGGGGAAGCTGGGCATGGTGAGGTTTAGCTTCCATTCTTTTTTTGGATATTAGGTTTCACCATTGGAATTGTTTTTATCACCATTCTTCTTTCTTTAATCCAGCTATGGTTGAAATTTAGCTTACAATAGGATCTTTCTTTATTTTTATGCTTTTGATTTTGTGAAGTTTGTGGTTATGTTGCTCTAGGCTCTAGCTGAACTGTTTTATCTTTTGACTTTACCAAATCCTGTTTCTGTTGCCCCTTCAGAGATTGCATGCTGCCCTGCTATTGGAAAGTGTTCTAGTGATCCTTTTTTCCAAAAATTTATAGCAGATTGCCTTGGATTGACCAATGGATGCTTAATTTAGGTGGAACAAACTTGTTCAGAAACCTTTTGAGGAGGGTGATGCGCGTAGTTTGAAGTTGGCCCAATCAATATTAAAGCCAATTATGCTAAGAAGAACTAAATCTAGTACTGACAAGGAAGGCAGGTAAGGTTATCTTAGGAATCCGTAAATTCTAATATTCCTCCATTGTCTATGTTGCTTGCTATATTCCTTGTACTTTTATGTGTTTGCAGGCCAATTTTAGTTCTTCCACCTGCTGATATTCAAGTGATATATTGTGAACTTACAGAAGCAGAGAGGGATTTTTATGATGCTTTGTTTAAAAGATCAAAGGTATTTAATTGATCTGAAGCACTTTTTTTTTGGGGTATCCATTTCCCTAATGTTCCATTTTGTCCCATATCTTAAGGTGAAATTTGATAAATTTGTCGAGCAAGGACGTATTCTTCACAATTATGCTTCAATATTGGAGTTGCTCTTGCGTCTTCGTCAATGTTGTGACCATCCATTTTTAGTGATGAGGTAGGATATTTTCTATTTTCCTTTGTATCCCCTTCTTTAGTAACATATCTTATGGTTAAACCATGAAATTTTGGTACCATGAGTTGTGCATAAATCAAACTAGACAGACCCCAACTGCAGCTCTCACTATTGAATGGAAAGCTTAAGACAGCCCCACTAGCCTGCTGATCTTTTGCAACTCAACCTAATGCTCTAATAGCCACATCTAGCATGTTCACAGTGCTGCCTGATTTAGCTCTCCAACTTTCTGAGTTTTTTGGAAATTGTTTACACAAGAAGTAAGCTTTATCTGATTCCCATTATCCCATTGATAAGTCATTTATGACTAAGGATAAAGGTTACTGCCATGGTCTCCTAATGTTTTAGAGCTTTTGACCATGTGCTATTGAGTGATGGGAGATGTTCTGTAAAGCTTGCACATGCTCACACATGTTTATGTGAGGATTTTCTGAGATTAGTTTTAATGATTCATTTTTGATGGGTTTTATGTGTCCAGTCGGGGCGACACGCAAGAGTTCTCTGATCTGAATAAGCTCACAAGACGCTTTCTTAAGGTTGGTCAGGACATTGTGGATGGGCAAGCTAGAGATGTACCATCACTGGCTTATGTTGAGGAGGTTGTTGAAGAGTTACGAAAAGGGGAAGTAGGAGAGTGCCCGATATGCCTTGAAGCTTTTGAAGATGCTGTATTGACACCATGTGCTCATAGACTATGCAGAGAATGCCTCTTAGCAAGTTGGCGAAGCTCTACTTCTGGTTTTTGTCCTGTTTGTAGGTACCATCATGCTTTTTCCTTTTATTTCTTCTAACACTCCTACATGGTATGAGCTTACTACATTATCCTCTTGCCTGACACTAATTCGTTGGGAGCTTGTCACATTCCAGAAAGATGATTACCAAGCAAGAGCTTCTCACAGCTCCTACTCAAAGTCGCTTCCGGATTGATATTGAGAGAAATTGGGTCGAATCATCTAAGGTTTCTGCACTTCTGCATGAACTCGAAATTCTTCGCTTAGCAGGGTCCAAGAGCATTGTTTTCAGCCAGTGGACTGCCTTTCTTGATCTATTGCAGATTGCTTTTTCTCGGTAACGTTTTCTGTCTTCGTTTTGCCATCATTTGTTTTCTAGTACTGGAATGTAACGTTCTGTTTGTTAGCCATTCAGTTAATTTGCTTGGCTTGTTTACCATTCCATAGCCCCTTAATATCTAGCAAAAGGGGTTATTTTTGGTTTCTTTATATTTGATTTTCTCAGGCTAGATTGGGTCTGGGTGTTGGAGTGGGGGGGATTTTTACCAAGAGCATACATGATTTGAAGAATTTTGAGCTGTCTGATCGTCTAGTGTATATGTGTAGAGTTCTTGAGAAATTTGTTGGCCAAGTTTCGCTTTTTGTATTTTGTTGCATAATGGTATTAATCGTGACTATTATTGTCTCAATCCGCTGATTAATTCTTCTAAGCCTTATTTGCCTTTCATTTCTTTTGCAATTCTTTCCCCTCTCCCTTTCTACTTTTAGGAGTGATATTCAATTTCTTCGTCTGGATGGGACCCTTAACCAGCAACAACGTGAGAAAGTAATAAAGCAATTCTCAGAGGAAGATAACATCATGGTTTGTCTCCACGGTTTTGGCATGAGGAGCATACTATCTAGATTTTATTTTATTTATTTATTTGTTTTTTGGGCTCACTTCTTCAAATTTCACTTAAACAGGTTTTGCTAATGTCATTGAAGGCTGGGGGAGTTGGGATCAACTTAACAGCTGCATCCAACGCTTTTGTCTTGGTATGCATCTTGCTGGTAGTCATGTGTACAAAGTCTTGCAAATTTGTGGAGAGCATTTGTCCTTGAATATGTTGTTAAGGAGTGTTTACTTTGAGTTGTGCCGTGGGGAAGTAATTATGGATGAAAACACTAGTATGAGTTCTTTTTATTCAATCGTCAGGCGGGAAACAAAAAATTTGCTATCATCAATTGGAAAATCGGTTTCTTGTCAGTAATCTCATAAATCTGCTGACTTCAATAGTAGAAAAGTAGTACTTGGAATTGGCTTTTGTTCCCTGTATATACACTAAGCCTACATTTGACTTACATAGGATCCCTGGTGGAACCCAGCCGTAGAGGAACAAGCTGTAATGCGCGTTCACCGCATTGGACAAACTGAAAAAGTAATGATCAAAAGGTTCATCATGAAGGTACATCATAAAATCCTTTTGGAATTGTCCCGCCCGCAAGCCTTCTTTTGCTAGTTTGGTAGCATTCTTATTCTCTTGTTGGCACTATATATATGTGGCTGGACCCTGTACTTTGGATTAGACATGAATGTGATTAACCTTTATTGGTACTCGGTAGAATTGTAGGTATAGCTGTAAGTGTGGTGAATACTCACGTGGACTATCTTGGTGGCAGGGAACTGTAGAAGAAAGAATGGAAGCAGTGCAAGCACGCAAACAACGGATGATTTCTGGTGCTTTGACTGACCAAGAAGTTAGATCAGCACGCATCGAGGAGCTTAAGATGCTTTTCGCTTAAAGCAGACAAGCCTGCTGCTAAGTTGTGTCAACAATTCTTTGCCTCCGACAGAGTCGAACTCCAATTCCTGGTTCTGTCGGAGTTGCAATACGTCAAGAAAGTGCATTGGATTTCATTTATCTCCTCGCCACTTTCGCTCTTGACCTATAGACTGAATTGAAGCCCAAGTTATAGCTGTTGAGAAAGAGATAAATGGAACGGATGCTGCTATGAATGTCAATCACATAGCTCCATCATTTCTCTGCAGTTCTTAGAGCTATGATCTGAAATTACTCGAGGCTGAGTTGGTGACTCGTTTGTATTCGTTTCATAGGTAATTATGGGGGATTTAGGAATTTTCTACTAAGGGCCCATATTGGAGACACTGGTCAGTGGTCAGGACTCAGAAACTGATGATGATTGTTGTAGCTGCATCGGTGTATCTTGTGTTATTGGCAAAATTCAAAAGTTGGCCAAACTTGTAAAATGATTATTATAACTCTTAGCAAAACCAACTTCATCTTTATGGAAATTACGTCCGATTTACCATCCCCACCTGATTTTTGTAGAAAAATGTTGATTTGTAACCTTACATGATAGGCTATATCGAAATCTTGAAGAAGTTGTGCTCAAATTAAGATGGAAACAAAGATTAACTATCGAATCAGTTAAAATTATTTTCCACTTTGTAGTTGGATTTAGCTTAACATATGCTAATACTTATTTAGTCCTATATAAGTGTGCCAATTTCACTCTTGAGATTAGATGCTATTTAACAAATTATTAGCCCGTGGCCTTTTCTGCGATATATTTTTTTTAACATTATTTTGAGAAATTTGTCATCAACAGTTTATATGGTAAATCGAGAGATGGAAGAATGTGATGTTAACGTGTAATTTTCACCTAAAAAAAAAAGAAAAAGAAAAGAAAGAGGAAAAATAGAGGAAGCACCACTGCCTGCGTAAACATACACATGCTCATAGGTGAAAGGGCAATTTCAGAGTAGTACTCCACTAATTAAGGTGAAGATGAGCTCGGAGGTAGCCGACGCCACAGCACCGCGCCGGAAGTTGTCGTGCTCCACCTACTTCGATGCGCTCTGGTTTTGCTATTGTACACCCGCTCTCCCTTCTCTCTCTTTGCCCTGCTCACTTTATCATTGACTTTTCATCCTCATTTCACAGAATTAAAGTTGGTAATTTATAGTTTGCTGATTATATGTTTCCGTGGACCTAAATTCTTGAGAGCATTAATTGGTATTTACAGTATCAATTAAATTCTATTGTAGCCCAGAAATATTCCAGATTCTAAAATTATCTGTCTGATTTTACGTAAAGGTTTATCATCATCATGCCTTTCAGATATAGATATCTCTTTCTACAATTCTTTCTTGCTTCTCGTTGTATTCAACTCCACAATCTGAACAGCAGTTTTATTTCTATTTCTATTTCTATTTATTTTGGGTGGTTGACTCGTTGGACTGAGTGGTAAAAAATTGTGATTTGCAGCACCTGTACATCAGATGCAGCAATACTATCGGATGGGTTGGCTGGATAATTGTTCCGCAAAGTGGAATGCTCTATTTGATTGTCTAAACCTCAAAACCAAGAGACCTTCTGAGCTGGAGGTCTGTATTATTTATTTTTATTGTGCATATCACAAGGACCCTCTTCCTCAATTGGTAAAAGGCCATTGTCATAGCTTGATGTAAAACTGAAAATGCATTGATTAACAGCATCTTGAGAGGCATAGGCATAGGCTGTTCTAACTAAAATGGTCAGGGACAAAGCCGATTATTTTCTTCTATTTATCAAATGTTTTCCTCATGTCAAGCTTGATTTGGCTTCTAAACTTCCTTTCTATGTCATTAGAGGATAATATACCCTTAAAGCAGATGCGGGTTCCTGATTTTTTGTTTGAACTAGGCTGTTGTATTGTTTTAACTATGAACTAATAAGATGATACTTTGAACATGACATTTGGATTCTGAAGGTTTTGGCTAGAACTGAGAGTAGTTGTGCTACAGAATATAACAAAATGCAGTAAGAATAGTAAAAGACAACTACTAGTTATTCTCAGAGTTCGTGTAATTTCCCCCATTATGTAGGGGAACTAGATCCCTGGTTAGCCCCAAGCAAGTACTAAACATATCCAGTGCTTAAATTTGTATCCAAAAAACCCCAGCATTTAGTGTTGAGAAAGTAACTTGGATGGTTAAAATACTATTGTCAGAGAGAATAATTGGTGCAATTTTCATCCCCATGATTATGCTTGGAATGATAATCAACTATCGTATTTTGGACCTACAGGTTTTTAATTTCATGGGACAATAAATCAAGACCATGAGAAAGTTAAGTTTTCACGTACTTTTGAGCATCATATGTAGCTAAAAGAGGAATCAACTCTATTTCGTCCTTAAAATTTTTTCTTCACTACATTTGGATTGCCAATTTTTAAATAGGAAGTCTGAGTTCCTAAATGAAGGTTGCAGTAAGTTTAAGGTAGAAGCATTTTACTAATTGTGGGGTTTGTTGGATTATTCTTTGATCTATTAATTACTGTTTGGTATTGCACAGAAATTAAATGATGATTTGCTATTTCTTGAAATAAATCTCAAAATGATTTGGATTGCCCCTACAGAAAATAACAGCCAACTCGGTCATTCTGCTTTGTTTATTTGCCGCAATGTGCTTGAGACAATAAATCCAAAAGTTGTGCTTCACTGGACTAATTTAAGATCAGTACCATGGCATGTTGTTTCAATACTGAGAGCATTTGTTGAAGATTTATGCCATATAGGTGCATTGAGTGATGCTTGTTTTCCCTACTGTTTCCAAATTGTCATTGCCTTATTGCATTTTTGGTACTTTTACCAGCTAAGAAGTTAATAGTTCCTGACTGATATGCAAGTGTAGTTTCTCTAACTGGGTGTGACAGTACAGTAAGTTGTGCTTCGTAAAAGCCAGCGTCTTAGCATTCCGTTTCTCCTTAGCCATCTTTGTGGTATTTTAACGACAATCCATTGGTAGTTAATTTTGGCTAAACAAAAAAAAAAAAAAGAAAAATATTCAATAAGTGCTGTGTTCAAATAACATGGCGTGGCCTTGCTTCTGAAGTTGGTGCCTAGAAGCAAAAACTATAAATTTATCAATGCACATGACTACTCTGGAAAATGGTGGATTCTTTTTCTGCTTATTTATTAAGTCAGCTGTCATCATCATGTTCAGAGGAACATCTGGAAAACACTTCACCAGACACTGTTGTCATTAATGCTTGTACTTGGGATTTGATCCTACTATTGTTTCACTCTTATTACTTCATGATCTTCAGATTATTCTTAGATGACTATTCTTTTTGGAAGGAGTATGAAAAGTCGGATTATATTCAATAGTGTTCCTGCTTTATGCTTTTCAACCGATTACCAATTTAGTCTTCTAAATGCAGGAAATCCTCGAGAAACGTGAGCAGGCCAACAATCATATATGGTCCTTTCGGTCACCTGAAGAAGCTGCAATTCATTGGCAAGAACTCTTTGGACATTTGGATGAAGTTGAATGACGTGTTACCATCTATAGTTTCTCATTGTTTGAACTTTTCTTCTGAGTAAAGCAGCAACAGTCCGAGTGATTTAATAATTTCAAGATCCTTGCCTTCATTTGGCTGATTGATGGAGCGGTCCATAGTTTTTTGAGGGATTTTGTAGGTGTTGAATAGCAGTTTTTGTTAGCTAGCTCTAGGAGCTGTAGACACTGAACAGAGGGTTACTCTTTTCATGTTGAACCAAGAAAGAGTGGTAGATTCTGGTGAAACATGAGATCATTTCATTAAGTGGCTAATTGATTAAGGCTGGCAACTTTGAATTTACTAATCAAATCGATCAGTTTTGTTTGAATATCTCACCAGATCCAAGTTATTGTACTTTCTTTGTCAACCCAAAAAAAAAAAAAGTGCTATGGCTAATAGATATGTTACAGGTGAATGCTTTTGGTATATCAAAAAAGAACGCTGTATAATTTGCTGCTAGCCATGAATTCACTAATCAAATCGATCTGTTTTGCCTGAGTCTCTCATCAGATACAAGTTATTGTACTTTATTTGTCGAAAAAATAATAAAAAATGTGCTATAGCTAATAGATATTTGACAGGTGCTTTGGTATATCAAAATAAGATCGCTGTATAATTTGCTTCTAGCCATGGTTATCTAATCATACATTGGCAAATAACCTGTAATTTTTAGCATCAAGACTCATTTGTCTCACTGCAGCCACTGCTCCTATGACCCCCAAAGTACCGAAAACCACGGCTATGGTGACATTTAACCAAAAAATGGGGCTTCTCTTTGATGGCTTGAATGTCAAGTTGAAGAAGACAACAGGAAGGACAAAATCGAGTGGCATGAAACCAAAAGCTCCAAGCAAAGCATTAATATCTCCGAAAAAAGGAAGCATAGCTGCAATTGTAGTTGATATAACAACTGATATGGACCGCAATATTACCCTTGGAACAATATTTCGAACAGAGAATTCACTGCTCTTAGGGTCTGCAAACGTACTTTCAAGAACTTCATTTGTAGGCTGCAAGTACACCTGTGGCACAAGTCATAATTTGCTATGTTGTTATTATGCCAATTTGATGCAGAACACTTGTAAGAAAAAGTGCCCTAAGCTCCACCTTAACTTGTAGGAAAAACTCATGTCACTGAAAGAATTTATGATTTCAATTTGTCAAAAGCTTCAAAAAGTGAGACAAAGTATCATCTCTAAATCCTAAATTCCTGACTAATATAGACAGCTAAACGGTATAAGGAGAAAATTTATATGTAATGAACAATAAACATTGCATTCCAAAATTTTTAAGATCTTGTTTCTTTCTTTTTTTTCTTTTTTTTTTTTTTGGGGTTGGCTGCTCATATATTTGGGTTTTGATTACTCAGAGAGAATCTGCTAAAAGTTAAATAGTGTTTGGTCTTTACCACAGCAACAGCTGATAGTTGGAGAATGGTGAAAATATTGGTCATAAAAATGAACCACTTGGGCAGCAAAGCTTTTCCATTATCTGAGAAGTTGCTTAGGATTAGACTTTCAGCTTCATTGCCAAAGGCCCAATAGCCAGAAATGCCTACGGTAAAGAAGGTCAGTGTGACTACGCTGTAACAAACAGAGAGTCCCTTGAACATCTTGCCTTTTACTGGAGGTGCTAATGTCGCCTGTAAATAAATGATCAGAAATGTTCCATTAGGATTGATACAATAAGTTTGTACATTTGCATGGATACCTTGAAACCCTTTTAATCCTGCAAAAAAAAAAGTCATATATAGCCATCTAACTTAAATCTTTATTTGTTTGGTCAAAGTTTGAGTGGAATGAAAAGGGACCTGAATTTCTGGAATGATCCCATTTCCATAAGTGGTGGCAATAATGGCCAGCGAATTGAAGATGCCAAAAACTTTAGTTTCAGTGCCACCACTCAAGGAGTAGTTCTTGTTTGGTCCCTTAGATGAATTTCCTGAGAAAAAATTATGCAGCCAAAGTTTATATACCATCTTTCTATCAAATAAAGGCTGTTTCACATTAGCAGTACCGACATTACTTAATAGTACTTACCAAGGTAAATAGAGCCTGCAGTGGCACAGGCGCTGTAGGCCAGACAGAGTACTAAAGAGACCAGATTGATATGCCTAAGCGAATGAAAAGATGGCATCTGAGCTAAAATCAGCATTAGCCCTCCAAACATGATCACAAATTCATAGAGCTTCATATCTCCATTTGGATTTACCAACACGTAGATTGCCTGCAAAAGGAGTCGACAGGTTGAGCAAAACTGTGTTCTTCTTCATCAACGTATGGTTTATTGTTATCATTATCTTTCTTATGGTATGCCCCGTCCATCATTTTCATGCTCAGTTGCTCAAAATTTCTTGGGCTGAAGGAAAGTGGTGTTAGAAACATATTGTTAAAACGAAACAGACCTTCAAGCACTGCCCTCCCAGAAGAGTAGAGCCTACAACTGCACCATAGCACACCAAGAACTGGATTGGACCTACATAAAATTTTCCCCATTTTGGTCCTGCCAAAATTGGATTTGTAAGGCCAGAATTCGGTTGGATTATGAATAAGCCAATGTCATGCAGAATAGGTACTAATTCATGGAACGAGAAAGGAAAATCTGTAATAATTCTAGAATTTAAGAGGTCGGTAAGAACTTCCTTGTCATTTGGCCGATGTGTCCAGTCTTTCTTTCTTGACAATCTTTTTTGACATATACTCAAAAAATGTAGGAAGGTCTTTCCTACTTGTGCGTATTGAAAGTTGAATTTGTAACTTGTAAGAAGAAAAAAACGAGACGATTGCATTTGAAGTTAAGTATCTAGCATAACAACACAATGTGAAAAAGAAAATATCAGCAATTCTAAATGAAATTCACTTGTGCAATCATTCTTGAGTGTCCACATGCAGTTAAGTACCTATCTTTTCGGTTTTGACCAAGAACTAATCCAATCACAAAAAAAAAGGAAAAGAAAAACATAATTAATAGGATAAATTTTTTTATGCACTAATGACTTACTCCCTCCCTTTTTTTATAACTGACGTTTAAAAAATTTGCTTTAGTGTACTTTTATCTGTCGTTTTATTATCCCCATACAGTATTAATTATTTTTTCACAATTTTACCATTTTATCTCTCTTTTCCAATACAGGGTTCTTAATTATTACTCCTAGTAATTATTTCTTCTTTCTTTGTAACAACCCTAGTAATTAATGAGGGTACAAAAGAAAAGTAGTGTACAGATTTAAGCAATGAAAAATTTTTCTTAATTAGTGTGTAAAACCTTAAACGTCAGTTATAAAAAAAGGGAGGGAGTATATTTTAACGTGTTCAAATGCACGTCACATATACAAAATTCTTATTAATATCACAATAAAAATCACAAGATTTCTTACCAAAATTGTGACAGCTATTTTGTCTTGAATAAAGAAAACTTTGACATCCACGAATGAGACGAACATAGACAATAACAGCTGAAGGGCTTACGTGTGGGACTTTGGCAATGATAATCTTTTATTTTCAACATAAAAGAGGTTTTCCTAAATTGAATCACAAGTAAAATAAATTTCTAAGCGGTTCTATTTTTCTTCTCTACTATGATGAACGAAAACTAATTAAACCTGTACAATTTTCATTTACAAGACAAGACAAGAATGGTGATCCTAATAGAACAGATAAATTTATCTAGAATTTTTTTTATAAAAAAAAAAAAAAAAACTTAGGTTGAAATAAACTTGAATTCTCAGCTTCAGAAATCCTGTATGGTGAGTTGGGTCGTGGTTTGATGGCTGGCGTTTTCTTTTGACTATTAAGAAATAGGGATTCTTTGAATTTTTATAGTGGCCACCGATCAAAAATATTGATAAGAGTCGAAAAGGCCAAATGGCAGTTTCAACTCTCAACACCAATACCACCGCTTAGGGGTCTGGTCAACCGAAAACAAATGCTACAAGAACAAATAGAGCATTACGGCACTCTTAACATGAAGTCACGCAGAGAAAAGCAATTCTCAGTTTGAACTAAAGTTTTGGACTCTAAAGTACGACTATTATTGGATTGGGATCACTGTACATACGTTTGTGCAGAGATAATAAAATTCTTATATTGACAGTGCATAAAAAATTAATCTCATTAATTATTATCTTCTTTTTTTTTCCGAGATTTTTGTGGGGAGAATTTACCTAAAATATCAGTAGCCATGTCCCGGAATCTGAGTTGCCGGTGACCCAGTTGAGCATGGTGTTCGAGCACTAGAGATATCAAATTGTAGGAGTAGAATGTGACAGCAGCTCCGATGACAAGACTAATCACTCCGGCGGCCCATCCAAGTGAAGCAAGGGCAAATGGCAGGCTCAGAAGTGGAGGTGCAACGATGGAAGTTGTCAAGTGATATCCACAATGCATCCACGATCCTGCTCCCCAGTCCCCACCCAACCCAACAAAAAAAAAAAAAAAAAAAATCTGAGAATCACTCCTAGTATTCTTATCTTTAGCCACCTTACTCAAGACAAGAGCCAATAACACATACGTCACCTTGCACTGAATTCAGCACATGACGGTAGGTATACTTTTGGATTTAGAAAGAGTTTACACATTGATGATAGGAGAATAAAAATGAAAAATTTACATTTGTCTTCTGTGGAATATATATATGTATTAGTTTTGGTACTGTCAAAATCCCAAAAATGATACACACAAAGCAATTATTTCAAGAAAATGGAAGCTTGGAAGCTCAACAGCTAATGCATTCACTTCATGATCCAAATTGACAAACTTGCTTGTAATAAGTTGGGAAGATCGACTCGAAGACCATTTTTTTCCATGGAAAAAGAATACCGCGATATTAGGCCATATATCCATACAAGTTGTTATCGTGGACCTGAGCTACAACTAGAGAAGGGGCGCGCACCATGAGAGTTTAGGGAAGGCGGAATATTTTTCTCCATTTTTGTACAATTTTAGCAAAAAGACAAAGTGGGTACTTATTGAAGAATTGATCCATTGTATTTGTATGTGGGAATTACTGCATTATTAATGCAGAAAAGAGCTCAGAGCAACTCCATCTCCTATCTTAAAGAAGCACAGATAGTTCTAAAAGTGGAAAAAAAAAAAAAACAAAATTTACTGCCAAAAAGCACCTCTTTCTTGAAATTTAAAGATTTAGTATGATAACCATCAATCATGCATGTCTATTTCATCGACGGCGTTCAGTCAAAGGTGAATATACGTTGATGGACTTTAATGAAATGGGCAAGAAGAAAGGAACAAATAAAGAAAGGAAAGCAAGAAAAGAGGAACAAATGAAAATTTCTGATATTTACCAAAAAAACAAAAAAAAATTTTTTTTTTCTGATAAGGGTGGCAAGCAAGAGAACAACGTACCTTTAGATTTGAGGACAAAGAGGGCTCCAGCATCAAGCTCCTGCTTTTGATCATTTCCAGTCGGTTGAAGATCATCAGCAACTTCTCTTTCTGATGCTATGGAACTTGGATTCCGAGACGAAACCATGATGATGATCTCTTTCTCTTTATGGGCTTTGATGGATTGTCGGGTATATGGTCTGAGGGAAGGTTGCAGAAAGGTGAATACGAGCTATACTTGCGTCCCCATATGAAGTTGGTTTCTCCGATGAATATATATACATACTACTAACTATTGTAAAAGTGGCAGAATAGTACGTTTCGCCGTTGAAGGGTAAGTGTGTAGGCAAACAGCTGGTCAGCCAGCATCCCGCAAAGTTGATTTTTATTAGATTTTTCAAACGTGACTTAACGGGAGCCTGTTAAAACACTTAAATTATTATTATATAAATACAGACACCCACAATTATTGCACCTTTTAAATTGTGACACTTTCTAAATTAATTACATATTTTTAAAAAAAATTAATACTTGAAACTCCTCTTGACGAGAGCCCATTAAATACCTGTTAATCATGCATTCTTTATTTGTTTAATGTTCTCAATTACATTAATTGAGCTTGTTGTGTGTGTGTGTGTGTGTGTGTGTTTTTTTTTTTTTCGGACACAGTAGGTATCCGATGGTTATCCGGAATTCAACAGAGTAATATTCCGGACCCGACTAATTCCACTGTCGCTTGTTGTGTTGATTGATCAAATTAATTGGTGTTAAACTTCCGTTCTAGTCAATATAATTTCCAGCCATGCAGTGTTCCCAAACCCATCCCAAGAAAAAAAAGAAAAAGAAACATAAAAAAACATGTTTTGTGGATCTTTAATCACGTATTTGTGATGCATGATCAATATTACTAGCCTTGGAGCTTTCTCTAGATCAAGCGCCTCTTCAGTTCATTCTATTCTGATCCAATTCTTATAATTTTTTTTTTTTAATGTAAACTCATACAATTTTAATATAATCATGAATTAGTTGCATGAACCGACAAAATTTATGTATGTAACCAAATTGCATCATTTCACGCCAAAGAGTGTATGAAATACATAACCAGATAGAATTGGACAGAAGTTAAACCGGCGGAGATTCTTCCGATTACATGATGTTGAAATCCATCGGCCTGCATTGATGATCGTAAGACCTACTGGTATGTACTGTAATAAAGGCGTGACTTTGATATTTGTACTTATTTTTGTATTTGAACTAGTAGTATTGATTCCTCGTCGGAAGATACTGCTGCTGTCATGGAAGATGATCCTTGTGGCTTGGAGTTTCCTGCAATTAATGAACATTTTACCGCCTCGTCAATGTGTTGAATCAAATGAAAGCAAACCAGCCGTCGTCTCATCTCATCGCATCTGGCATCTGGGGGCCAGTCATCGTCCAACTTTCTTTGACTGTTCAGATTGTTGGCAACGATTAACAACGTCGGCCAGCGGCCGCCAGCCTATAAATCACTTTGTATTAACTATTTTTTGGGGATTTTATTATAAATATTTTTTGAAATATTTGACATATTAATTATATGGATGATGAGATTTTTTTAATTATTTTTGTTTATATATTACCGTGAATGTTGTATTTAAAAAACTTATTTTTAAAAAATAGACCAATCCAAACGGCGCACGATATAATTTCTTAGATAAAAAGTTCCAGCCAATCTGTTTATGGACAATTCTACAAAATGATGTAGTAGTTTCTAACATTTTGTGGTAAAGGCCTCATCAAACACTAGAAACTAAACAACACAACAAACTCAGATTCATATGTGGTACATTAAATAGAACAAATTCACAAACGAGAAATCGGGTGCTCTGTCCTACATTAATAAAAAGTTTGGGGCCCACAAAATATGACTATTAAATAAAGTCATCTTGCCAAGTTTGGCTATTGGTATATTTCATTTAATCCTTTGAACCCCAAAATCTCAATTTAATTAATCAAATTGCAAAAGTTTCAATTTGGTCCTTTGAAATACTCTAAAAGTATCAATTTGGTGGTCCCTAACACAAAATCTCGATTTCAATTAAAGACTTCAATTTAGTCATATAAAGTGAGAAGATTTTTGAATTTAGTCTTCCAAATATATAAGGGAAAATGATCGGTATCATCCTTCACATTTCACAAAAATATTCTTTTCGCCCCTCACTTTTAAAATGAAGCAATTTAGTCCTTGACATTTAAAAACTAAAATTATTATATCCCTGAACCCAAATTTCAATCTGAATCAAACCACCAATCAACCTGATTACAAATTTTGGGGGTGTAATTGGTAGATCACTTGGTTAACTCAACTTGATATTCATGTAAAATTTAATGAATCTAAAAAGAAAAAAGAAAAAATTATAATATAAAAAAGAAAGATTAATCTTTTCTACATTATCATTGTATACACTGACGGTTTTATGTACCACCATATCATTTTAATTTAAATTTAAACACCAAATTTTATATTTATAATACATATCTAGATTCGCAAGCAGATATACTAACGGTACATGAAAAGATTTATAAAAAAAAAACTCTACTATTCCAAGACAAAGAATGACCTTTTATGTTATAATTTTTATTTTTTGGTTTAATAAATGTCATGTGAATACGATGAAGTTGACCGAATGATCTATCAATTCCATTTTCGAAATTTATTACTGGGTTATTGGATGGTTTGATTCAGATTGAAAATTAGGTTCATGGATGTAATAGCTTTAATTTTTAAATGTCAGGGACGAATTTGCTTCATTTTAAAAGTGAGGGACGAAAAGAATATTTTTGCGAAATATGAGGGATGAAACAGGTCATTTTCCCAATATATAATGCTAAAAAATATAGAGTAAATTTTATATATACCGTCACTGTAACTAACTTTAGATAAATGTTGTAGCAAATTTACTATTTCATCAAAATCATTTTACTTTACTAAACTAATCCTAAAAATAAACCTAGTATATTTCATCAATAATTCTACAAAAGATGTGTTCTTCTCTTCTGATTTCCTACCTTCCGGCGTCTACATCTTCTATTTGACTCTTTCATTCTCCAAACCACCAATAGATCTCAACCATCATCATTTCGTAATTAAAATAAGGCTAAAAGATTTTTTTTTTTTTAATCAATGTGGAGAAACTAATGTAAACTAAGAAAATTTTGGGAAAAATTTTTGGATATAGAGAGGCATAAAGTCATGGATCATATAGGGAAAAGAAACTTTCTCTTCAAGCTATGGAAAGATATACATCTTTGTAATTAGATGTAGAGAAAGAAAATTTTGGGGATTTACAAAGGCATGAATTTTGAGATTTGAATTGGGATAAGTGATTTTCACTTCAAATCACCATGCAAGATAAGCGGGAAGAGATTGCAGAAAGTGGAAAAGTAAATACATTTAGCAAGCAAAAGCATGAAAACAAAGGCAATGGATGGATAGACTTGTCAGTTTTTCTCGAAATTGATTCTTCAGTTTCATGAGTTTTCATAGTTTTAGTTGAGATAAAACTCTAATTTGTATTAAACTGTTGATTTTTTATTTGTATTAAAGTCTGTTTAATTAATTTCTATGTAATTTAATATTTTGAAAATTTATCTATTTGTATTATAAACACATTTTCAATCACTTTTTTATCTTACATATATTACATTAAAAAAAATTACAATATTTTTTTTCAAAAATTTATCCTAAATAATCTCCTATCCAAATACAAAAAAAGAAAAATTCATTAATGAAAGAAGCTAAAATTACTTACCTAGCAAGTTATGCACCTTCATTAATGAGTTGGCATATAGTACTGAACCGTTAGTGTAAAATGAGTTTATACTAATGGTATATAAAAGATTTATTCAAAAATATATGGGTAAATATTTTCTACCCTATTTATATATATAATCTAGTAGGTTTATACATGCAATGTATGCAAAATGTGGAGCTTAGATTCAAGTTCGGATGATGTGAAATGTATCTCAATGCACTAATGCACGCTATTAGTGTAATGATTAATCCGAAAAATATTACATCACTAAATTATAAACAAAGGTTATGTTTGTCTTTTATAAAAATGTGGTTGCCTTAGTAATTTACACAATAAAAATGTATTAGTTTACTAAATTTCAATTTCCAGAAAGTATAGTGAATCAAAAGAGGAAAGTAAATTTTTCCAATAACTAGGTATTGGAATACCTAGGTATAAACAGAATCTATATATATATATATATATATATATATATATATATAGGTATATTAACAAAACCTATATATATCTAGGTAAATATAGGTTGAGCTAATACATAGGCTGGCACACCTAAGTAACTAAAGGAGTTATGATTTTTAAGTAATGCTAAAACTTCATTTTCAATATTTTCTTTAAGAGGTGCATAAAGGACAAAACAAGAAAATAAAATGTGTAGAGAGAAAATGAAAATTCAGTGGAGAGAAAATGTGCGGTAAAAAAAAAAGAAGTAAGAGGGATAGATATAAATTGGATGAGCAACAAAAAAGAAAACAAATGGAAGAATGAAAAATGAGGCAAGAGTGAAGAATTTTTTCCATGGGTCAAGAGTATTTGATTAAAAAACATGAAATAGGGCCAAAATGCCTGATTGAAAAAACTGTGAGAGGCAAAGTGCAACTCCACCAAAACTTCATGGGATTTGCTATAATTAACTTTCCTTTAGATTACATTACAGAACCCGAAAAGCCACGCTGCTCTGCACATTTTGCGTGACTGACATGACATCATTCACTGGTGGAGAGTGTATCCAGAAGTCAGCAATTGCCTTTTGGGTACACTGGTGGAATCACCTTAGATTCGGATGTGTGTGTTTCTTACAGCTGTTGAAAGACGAGAAAAACAGGTGAGATGTGTAATGTGTGGTGGGTTCTTAGTTAAGACCCTTAAGCCTCCCTCAATCCATTTCCCCACAAAATCTTGTCCCACATCGGTTTGAGAGGTGTGCGTGTGTTTGGATTTAAGGTCCGTGAGTGTACCCAAAAGTCAGCAATTGCCTTTTGAGTACACTGGTGGAATCACCTTAGATTCGGGTGTGTGTGTGTTTCTTACAGCTCTTGAAAGACAAGAAAAACAGGCGAGGTGTGTAGTGTGTGGTAGGTTTTTAGTTAAAGCCCTTAAACCTCCCTCAATCCATTTCCCCACAAAATCTGGTCTCTCATTGGTTTGAGAGGTGCGCGTGTGTTTGGATTTAAGGTCTGTGAGTGTACCCAGAAGTCAGCAATTGTCTTTTAGGTACACTGGTGGAATCACCTTAGATTCGGGTGTGTATGTCTTTCTTACAGCTGTTGAAAGACATGACATCATTCACGCTACTCTACATCGTGTCAGCCCTTTACCACGTTTCTTACAGCTGTTGGAAGACATGACATCATTCACGCTACTCTACATCGTGTCAGCCCTTTACCACAAAAATGAATTTACGGTAGACACGGTCATCAGGCGGATCATTCCTGAACAGTTCACAGCCAAAATTTGACCAAAAAAAATTATACAATCCACATCTCATCTTGTATCTCGTTTTTAATAATATGTGTGTGATTCACAAAATTTTGTTTTAAAATTACACGTTATTGAAAGTAAGTTACATCATGTACAAACAGAGTTACGTCGTGTGCAAAATGCACATAACCTTCAAGAAGGTGCAACCGTTCCTTCCCCTGATCCCACAAAAATGGTAGAGACTCCCAAACCATCGAGAATTCTAAATAATCATCCATCTGTTTAGTCCATCAAACCTTTCTACTTTCTACAGACGAATTACGTAATAGAGAGCTCAAACGGAAGGGGAAGTTAGGAGAAATCTTATATCATATGAGCTCTGAAGGCCTTTCATCAATTCTTTGAAACATCATGAACTACGCAGCTGAGAGGTACTAGGAGCTTGGGTTTTCATTATAATGGCTGATCATTTTATAATTTAAGGGAAAAAAAATGTCTTTTACTATATCTTTTTTATGAGAGTTGCTATTCTTTTTCGTTCCATTTGGGTAGAACTTCTCTACGCTATGTAATGTGCATGAATTGCTTTGGCGTGACAAAAAAGAACAGATGGGGCCTGGTTTAGATTTGGAGGGACGAATTTTGACGCTAATGTTAGAAAACAGTTTTCTGCTAATTTATGGGTTGATTTGGGACGGAAAGTTGGAGAAAGCCTTACGATTATTAGAAAAAGAAAAATACCGATTCTGTCCGCAAAACTACTAAGCAAAATTTTATTGGCATGTATATTTAAAATCAATTGATTTCTTTCCTAAACTCCCAAACACCAATGAACCCACTTCTCTTCTTTGTCTTTTCTTTCATAACTCAAGTTTCCTCTTCTTTTGCCTTTTAATCCTAAACTCCCAAATCAACTTATATCATTGAAAATTCAGCAGTTTTTTGTGCATGTACTTTCAATCCCTCTTTATCTATATATATATATATATATATATTTTTTTTTTCATATAATGGCCAATCAATAAGAATGCTCCCGACACCCGGGATGGTGCCAAAGTCTACAGATCGAGCCACAGCTGGCATGCAGACTTGGGACTTGTTAAAGGCTCACGTAGCTACTGGATCTTCCATCGACCTCTGATTGTTGGTGGGTCTTGTCTTCGACTCTTGGAATATTATCTTAATGGGCTAAGCCCACTATTAATAATAATAATAATCGTGGTAAGAAGCTCTGGGATTCGCTGGGCAAAGAGAAGCAGCCCCAACGGCCCGTACTGAAATTAACTAAATGGGAAAATGGACCATAAGGGGATGGTTTTAACTTTTACCAGTAATAGACACAAGTGGCTATGTCAGCACTCAATTTGAGGCTACACATAATACAGCCATGCAAATTTGTCTTTTTTTTTAGGCAGAACAGAGAATTTAGCAGCTAGATAAAGTACGTAAACAATAGGATGGATATCTTCCGATCTTGGCATCTGTTTCTGTGTAGTTATCCTATTATTCCTTCACCATTTTAAAAAAGAATGTGAAGTCTAATGGGAGTAATTCTCTGTTAAGAATAGACCATCTTCATTGCACCAAATAAAGCAATAGAAATGGTAAGTTTTCTATACTGTTTGGATTGGAAGTTTTTTGGTAGAAAAATATACTGTAGCGATGTGATGCATATAAGGTAAAAAAGTGATTGACAAATGTGTCAAAAAATATATATATATATATATATATATTTTTTTTTTTTGCAAAAACTCGCAAAATCCAAGTTTTGTAATTTAGTATTCCACAAGAATCCCTTGCATTCATCCACAAGTTTCTCTTTTCATCCTCTCACTTTTTTTTAACAAAAAGAAAATAATTCATGATTGATGCAATGAGGGCAGCCTAGTAAAAAAAAGCTTTCTAATTTAGGTGTCTACATGTGACTCACTGTTCAAGCAAAAGTAGCATTGAAAGTGCAGTATCATGCCATTATAATTCTACTGCATTGTGAACTTTGCTCTCCCATTGTGGTAGCTGAGAGACTCAACCAACTGACTCAATGGCATGTGCAAACGGAATGATTTTGGTACAAGTTCTTATTAACATAGGGCCTACTTGAATTGGTCCTTTACAAAAGAGCCAGTATTTAGTTTCTTGCCTTTCGTTACCACATCCTGCTATCCTCCAAATTTCAACTATTATTGCTGTAACAAAATGTATTGAAAGCTTTCTGTTTACACATACACATGTTTGTTGTCAACTGATGTGGATTACTTAATGGAACATAGCTTTCTTTGTTCCTCTTAGAAACAACACATTCTACACAGTGGCAGATGCAAGATTTTGGCTGCTGCAATCTTCACGTCGTGTTCTTGTCTCAGCAATTGGAGAATTCCGTTCTAACAAGTGTTTCTGGTTCTGTTTTGTTTCAGAACAAAATGAATGAAGGATAATGAGTAGATTAACATGTGGTCTATTTGGTTAGTAAGGAGTCACAGCAGCATCTGCTCTTGTCGAGGGAATTAGGTTCTCTTGGCACTGTCAGATTGATAGATATTAAGCCCAAAGAAAGGAATCGACATTGACAAAAGAAAAAGTTATGGCAATCAACTGCGAAAGTGGAGCACACGAAAATTGGTTCTATCATAGCCCAAATCAAGCTTCTTGTGCTTTTGTCTTTAGGGAAACAGGATCTGGATGGTGCAATATATACTTCCATTAAAAAAGAGAGCTATTTATTTGGTGTAGATCAAATCATACTCATGATTAGAGAATCATATGGATATAACTGTAAAGTGTAAATTCAATGGTACTGAAATGAGATTTCTTTCCATTTTCGTCAATAAAAATGGGAAAGACCGGAGTAAAAAAAAAAAAAAAAAGGAAGGAGAGGTGAGAGTGCAACTCTTGTTCTAACACGAACAATAAAAGCCCTTAATATCTGGCTTGTATGATTTTCATTGAGGGGAGTTTCTACCTTGTCATAGAAAGTCCCAAACATATAATCTCTTTTTTTCAAAAAAAAAAAAAAAATTAGTATGAGAAAAATGTGATTTAAGAAGCAGTAAAGAGACAAAGGAATTAGAACTCAGAAGTTGTACGGGAAGTAACACCTTTTTCCACAAAAGAAGTTGTTGCCGCAGAAATCAAGCATATCAATTAGGAATTAGAGGGTGTTAAAGTGCTAATACAAAGAAGATAGTTGATGGGTATCAAATAATTAATTGAATGGATCCCTATGTAATACTCAAAAAGGAAGGGGGGAAAAAAAAGCTATGGAAGTGGAGTAGAGCATAAGGATGCTTGGAGGAAGATCCCTCCACTTTATGTCCATTATTTGTTTCAATGCAAGAAAACTTTGTCGTGAAAAGTTAAAGCGGAGCACCAGGAACTTCTATTAAGAATTGGTGCCTGCATCTCTTTCGACCTTACATGATAAAAGTACGAAAATGATCATTAACTCTGTCTGTAAGTTTAATCATCATCATCCTCTAGATAAGATGACAACTAGAAATTAAATCATATATATTACTTTAGCAAATGAAAAAAAAAAAAATCTTTTGACATTTGTAAATAGAATTTGGTTTTAAATATTTATTCTTCGACTTGGTCATCTTGAAGTAGAGGTGGAGACTGAAGCATTAATTCATGGTTAGCCATACTGTCAATTACCAATAACACATGTGACAGCATATGCTCCTCAACTTCATATACTTCGATTAGTATGTGTTTAGATGTCTTCTCGTGAATAGAGCCCTAATTAATCACCCTTCATCAATCCAACCTAATCACAACACTTAGTATTATTTTATCTCATCAAACTGGACAAGTTTTACCATTGCTTCTTCCATAAAACTAACTAGACAAAACAAAACAACACACCATCTAGTCTACTTAATTGTGCCCGGTTGTCTAACTACGTTTAAGTTATCTTGATGTGTAATTAATGAATTAATTTGACCTAATGCAACTAGAATATGAAGATTGGTTTTGGGGGGCGAGTGTTTCTAGGTTTCTTGTGAGTAATTAAATTATACTAGGAAGTGTATTAGTCTTCCGCATTATGCGCAATCAGAAGTCTTCTAAAAGAAAGCCGACAATTTGAATGTATATCCGCACTTGGTCCGAAGTGAAAGGGCTGTGAAGAAAATAGTGCATGACACGTTTTCCTTTTCTTCCCCCATGTTTTCATGCAGTTCTAAAGTGATGCTTCCATGGCAAATTTTACAAGCAGTTTAAGCTTTTACCATGGCGCCCAGGAAGTAAAGAGAATATTTTAGGAGAATATTCTATATCACTCATCATTGGTCATCTTGAATTATTTTTTTTTTCCTTTGATTAGCAAAAGAAGGAATGATATATAGTTGTGCTTGCTTCTTAATCAACGTGGTCCGATCCAAAGTTGGATGCAGCAGCAAGAAGTTTCAATTCAATGCTCTGAGTGAAACCATGAATTCTTACAGCTTCTGGGACCTGATCAACATGCACAAAACCAGGGTTCATGGCGCATTAGAAATTTAAAGTTTGTATCTCAATATTACTTTTTATAAATAATGGTTGTTTTGTATACTAGTAATGTAAGGTCGTGTTTGGATTGCATTAATTTTTTGTAGAAAAATTACCGTAACAATTTGATATATGTGATTGAAAAATGTGTTTACGAAAAACGAAACAATTTTTCTTCCAATTCTATACATAATTTACTAATAAAATGAGCCAGGTAACATAAAATTCCAACAAAAGTTAGTACTAGTGTATATATGCATCGTATGCCGTTATGTAAAGAGGGTTTTGTTAATCCAAAAGAAGAGAGAAATTGAGATGAGCAAATGGCTGAAGAAAATTCATATGACTTGCGCACTGTGGGTTTCTCTGAACTTGGGCACTGTTTGAAATTTACAATCGGTTACCATTTCTGAACCCCAAAAGTTGATGTTTAACCTTTTCCTTTTTCGAAAAGTTAATCATGGGGAGCCAAATGTGATCTGATTGATTGACATCGGATGGAGCGATAGGGAAATTAGTGAGTGAGAATAAGGTAAAGTAAATCAGCTACAGCCTACACCCTGAGCAAATCAATGCAACATGGTGTCGGCAGCGTGGAAATTTTATGCTGCCAGTTCTCGTTGACCAAAACTTGTAGCTCTGTTGTTATGATTCTCCATTACTGTGCAGTGTCTTTGGCTTTGAACAATACCACGTAGAAATTACCATAAATTGCATGATAACATCATGTATTAAAAAAATTTTATGTTTTCTGCGTGCATATTTTTTTAATTACTTTTTATTTTATATATATATATATATATATCAAATTTTTATAATATATTATTATTTTTTAAAATTTTTATAAAAAAATATATTATAATGATTTGATATGTATGAAATGAAAAATTTGCTCGTAGGAGGAGAACAAAAATGACAATCCAGGGTTCCAAAAAAGAAGGTTAGCTAAGTTGGACATCATGCATTAGAAATTCAGAACACTATGAACATTTTCTAATTGACTTAATCATAACTGGCCTGCGTCAACAAGAATTGCACTTAGACGTGACATCCTTATATGCGAATGACTTAATAAGTATAAGCGAAATTAGAAAAATTACTTCAAGGGCTAAACTTTGATAAATACCCCCTCTAAAACTTAAGTATACAATATATAATATTTTTAAGTGTTTGTGGGACGAAAGCGGAAATTTATTATTTTTTAAAAAAGAATCTTCTTGAAAATCTTTAATTCTCTAAGAAAGAAAAACTTATTAATTTTTTAGAACTTGAGGGTCCCAGCCTTCACACCTAACAAGCTTGCAATTTCAAATTAGATACAACCTAGCTATGACTGCAATAGGATATATTTAGTCAAGATTACTAGAATATGGGTTATTGTGAATGTGAAGATTTCTTTTATAATTCTCGATTTGAAAAAGAAATTCTAATTAAGGCGCTTATTTCCTGGCTTCAGTTTGCACTGCTAATCAAAAGTGAGCCACGGAAGTGAGACAAAAGGCAGCTGTGGTTTTCTTTGTAGAAATATTCCGCTGAAGAACTAACAAGATTTTGGTGCTACGACGTTAAATATGATTCTCGTTCGATTATCAACATAGAATAGCGATAAGATAAACTTGTTCGAAAAATTAAAGATTAATTGTTATCATGCTTGGCTCTATTGCAACCTTGCTTGATAACCCAATTTAGTACTTAAATTTAATGGACTCAGATCTTAGCGTATTCAGACGCGCTTGATGACCAAAAATTAAACATTTGAATTAATTAAGTGACACTAAATTTTGTAGATAAAACTTGCACCCAAAATTAAATGATAAGTGAGTTATTCACTTATCAATGAATGTGATATGCACTCAAATGTATTAGATTTAATACTTAATAATTCAATAATTTAATAAATTTAGATTTCATATTTCAAATTTATCGAACGCAGCTTAGTCTCCAATTATGCTCAAATGGAGAAGACAAATTTCTCTCTTGCTCTCATCATGAGTTCATGATATGTGACACGTGCAATGCGTTAGTACTTCCTTTTCACCATGCACACCGACATTTGACATGTGGTTAAAACAAAAAAAAAAAAAACCCTTTTTTTGGGGGGTAAATCTGTATTTTACAATTAAAAGAATAGTGAAAATGCTTTACAACCGTAAATTCTACTAAATAACGGTTTAGGACTGTGACTTGGAGAAGCTATGCTGGAAGATTCACACAGCAACTGACAGAGAAAAGAATACAATTATCCAAAAAAAAAAAAAAAAACTATATAATAAGGCACTTACTTCCAAAGTTGGGCGATTTATGTTGATTTGCGTTAACTAAAAGAACGTCACGGAAGATACAAGGAGAACAACAGAATCCGGTGATGGGAACCTTAGCCGTCCAAGAAAAAAGACGTGTACTTATCAGCTACTTGGGAAGTTTGACAATATCAACGACTGATCCTTCCAATGGCAATGGTTGAGGCCGCCTTGAAAAGGGTACTTTCGATTTGAATATGTTTGAATAGAAGATTATTCAAAATTTTTTACAACAATAATATAGCACTTGATAGTATATGTGAGATTAAAAGATATGGTCAAAAAGAAAAAGAAATAACTGAGAAACAAGAAATTTTCAAAAAAAAAAAATTCACCATCCAAACAATTTATATTTCCTCTTTTTCTATGTTTACTCCATTTAATTTTTTTTTTTTTTTAGCATTGTTAGGTTCATGATTGGTAAAGAAAAGTGACGGTTGTGAGTTGATCACAAGGAAAGAGTAAGCAACGATTGCAAATAATTGCAAGGTGGTACATATATATACAAACACGCACAAGAAACACCACTGTAAAGTGTTCTATGTTGTGCATAGGTATGTCAATGTGTCGGATGTTATTCAGATCTAATTCAGACTCATTACACTTGAGTAGAATTTGAGTTTAATTTTTTTAATTCACACCCTCTCAGGACCCAAATCCTATAAGAGAGTTATGGATTCGAGTAAAGTCTGATTTTTTTATGATTTGTACCTAAATCCAGATCCAAATCGTACCCGACCCAAACTCGTGTACAGATAATATATATACAAACACATACATATATATTTGAAAAATAATCCAACATTCTATTGCCTATTAATCCAACTTCATGACTGCTAGATTGAAGGATGCGCTTTTAGCCTTAGAAAAAAAATCACCTCTTGAATGTTAATTTTATTATTTCAAAACAAAAATTGAATGGTATTTATGTTACTTTTGAATTCTATGTATTTTTAAAATATTTTTACCTCAATTCTTCACTATATGTTCAAAAAAAAATAAATCCATGAATACCACTTAAATACCCAAACCCATAAGAGTTCGGATCTAGATTTACTATTTCAGACCCATAAGGCTTGGGTCTAACTAAATTTAATGCATTTGGATCTGGATCAAATGAATTCAATTCAGATCCTACCATTGACATGCTTATTTTTGCATGTGAAAAATGATTGTACTTTTCAAATAAAAATATGTGAAAATCTGTATTCACGAAATGAGTCATCCAAGAGCGACGGTCTTGATTTTGAGTCTCACAAGTGTTGGTTTAGGATTGGAGGCAAGAAAACTATGGGGATGTGGGAGGATAATATATATATATATATATAACAAACTTTATGTTACTCCCTCCGTCCCACTTTGATAGTCCTGTTTTTTTTTCACACAATTTAAGAAAAAGTAGTTAACTTTGTTGGAAAAGTAAATTTAGATTGCTATTTTTCTAAAATACCCTCACATTAAATAGAGTACAACTTTACGGGAACTTGAATTGATGGTAAAAAAAGAATCAACTCTCATTAAATGGGGTAGGTTTATAGCAACAACAACTTGTATTGAATAAGGGTATTTTAGGAAAATGAAAATACAACTACATTCTTCAATTGGAAAGTGGACTGCAATTTGGGACAGACAAAAAAGGAAAACAGGACTATCAAAGTGGGACGGAGGGAGTAGTATTTATCTCACCAAGACTGAGTTAGTCATAATTAACAATGAGTTATAAGTTGTTAGATTCATTCTCATTGTAGATTACATGTAATTTTATTTTAAAGCAAAAAAAAAAAAAAGGAAAAAGCAAATGAGTCAGAAATCATTTGGAACAGTTGCCTCCCGACACCCTACTTAGGCCAGGCATAAGCATGACATTTACCAGTTTGTACTTTATTAGACTGGGTATTGTGCATTACAATCAGGGGCAAAAAAGAAAAAAAGAGTAAAGGCAAAACAGATAAAGTAAAGCCACAACTCATAAAAGATAAAAACAATTACGAGAAGAACTCTAGTGGCCAGCATAGTGTTTGGATAGAGAGGTGAGAGGAGAACGTAGAAATCTCATTCAGCTTAACTTTCATTAACTCCCCCAAGCCTAGGTATTAGATCGTAGTTTCTTAGCCCACCCGACCAAAAGCCAAAAGGGGCTTGCCTCATTATTTCTCAAGCCTCATAATGAAGCGGCAGCAGAGTAATGGAACCAGGATCTTTGTCGAAGTTGATTTACTACCAAATGGGATAAAAAAAAAATTGACTGCCTTTGTCTGTTAAGGTTTAACCTTTGTAAACAACTTGAAACATCACTGGATCGGAAAGGACTCTCGAAAGCCGACATGTTGTCCTAATGAAGGGCAGTGTTACTTAAACACGCAATATTTATTTTGTGTTAATCTGGCATTTGCATTAGATCATGTTAAACTTTTCGACACAATTTTTTACTTTTGACAAAAGATCGCCTGATCATTTGTTAAATTAGATTAAACCATTGTCTCTATAGTGCTCAACATCCTAATTTGGTTGATAAAGATTGCTTGATCTAGTTTGTTTGGATAGCACATTGTTTGCAAAAAATTAGTTACTTCCATCATTAACACGTTTTTCAATCGACCACCTTATCTTTCTAATCACATTTGTATCTCACATGTATCACATGAAAATAATATCTCAAATAATTTCCTATCCAAACACACTTTTGATTTAAATATTTTAAACAGGTGATATAGATCTTTTTTAAAGTAATTGGGCTAACTCTAGTGCCGTTAATCGAGTCGAGTATTGGATTTTCAAACTTAACTCGTGCCTTTATCGAGTCAGCATTGAGGTGTGCTCAAGATCGGCTCGACGAATGCGACTTGTGACTCGAGTTCGACTCGTTTATCGCATACGAGCTCGAGTTCGAGATCGAAATCTCAAACAGTTTTTATTATCAATTTTGGTGATATTTATACAAATGCCATAATTCAATCACACAAGTTTTATGAAATAACATATATGTCCTTTCTTATCGAGTTCAAGCAAGTTGCTCGAATAATAAGTAATTCGAGCTGACTTGGCTCGTTAATTAATGGAACATGTTTCTAGCTCGAGGTCGACTCGTTTACCGAAATTAACGAACCGAGTTCAAGCCTTATCGAGCTAGGCCCATTCGAGCTACTTGTTTCGTTTAACGGCACCAGCTAGCTCTCATGGGCAGAAAACTTCTTCTGATTTGTTGGCAGTCATGAGCTTCCAATTTTACTTCCACTGCAAGAGGCAGAACAATTTAAATACTTCCGTTTTAATTTGTTATGCACAAACATGCATGGTGTAATTGAAATTTGAAATATCACCATGTTTATGATGAATGATTCCAATGGAAGATAAAAAAGGTTTACTACAGCATCATGTCTAGGAAATAGAAATACTACTAACATGGAACAATCTCTTTAGTGGTGGTTGTGGTGACGAATGGGCTCTTCTTATCGTCTTGGGACTGTGGAGTTTCTAAACTCAGAAACATTCTTGCAATAATCCCTCCACAAATTACACCAACAATTAAGGCAGTAATTCCGAAAATCCCTCATCCTTGAATTTCTTGTCTCTTGTCGAGCGTCGACAGAAAATGACTGCAGCAGAAGAAACGGAAAACGGGAGGCAGCAAATCTCGCATTGTTATGCGGCTTCTATACACTTTGAACTTTTTGACTAGGAAATTTTCGGTTGGTCTTCTTTTGTTCCTTTCATTTTTCAAGTAAAATACAAAAATTAGGAGGACGTTTTAGACGAACTTATAGTGATTCTTACAGATTATATGTAACAGCATTTCGAGTTCAATGTGTGCTATCCGTAACTGTGAGACTTTAGCAGAGTTACAAGAAAAGTTTTCGCTGAAACTGAGTGCTTTCAACCATAAGGCTACAACACCATGTTAGCATGTTAGAAGACTATGAAAAGAGAAAAAGAAATAATATAATTCTTTCCCAAAAATCTACCGAACATTTATCTTTGTCTAATAAGTCTAACATTGATCAACTAAATAAAAGATGCTTGACTTGACTGAACGTATATAAAAACAAAATCGAAACAAAAAAAAAAAAAGAGGAATGATGGAGATATGTGTTGAAAGAAATGCTGTTTTAATTAACTTTTTTTTTTGTATATCAATCTAATGCGAGAAAATGGAGGAGGAAGGATCCCATGAGTTGACTTGTTTTAAACTATATTTGTCTTTGTCCTCTTTTCTTGGTTACCTAAATCTTCAACGCTGATTATACTCATTAAGTTAGAACTCCAGTTGGAGCAGATTGAACCCCAAAACCGCTCTAACGAATCATTCCTGTCATGCTTAAGAGTTAGTATTATGTCAGATCTAATTAATTAATCAATCGCTTGTAAAAAGAAAATGAAAAGGAAATCTCAACTTAATTGGATGAATTTTTTCTTTTCTGGATGGAAGATTGGAGTAGATGGGAATGATTTTAAGCCATAAAGGCATAAACATGATGGGTTACCCAATACTTGACTTTCTGACAATTCTGTCACCCTTGCTTTTCGATCTTAATCCAAGATTAAGGGCTTACTATATATGAACGACGTATGAGGCAACGTTTGAGAAACTTACACGTTAACATGACCATTAACAGTTACTCCCTCCGTCCCACTTTGATAGTTCTGATTTTTTTTCACACACAGTTTAAAAAAAAGTAGTTAACTTTGTTTGGAACAATCAATTTAGGTAGTTAATTTCCTAAAATACCCTCATGTTAATTAGAGTACAACTTTACGGGAACTTGAATTGATGGTAAAAAAAGAATCAACTCTCATTAAATGGGGTAGATTTACAGTAACAACAACTTACATTGAATAAGGATATTTTAGGAAAATTAAAATACAACTATATTTTTCAATTGAAAAGTGGACAGTAATTTGGGACAGACGAAAAAAGAAAAACAGGATTATCAAAGTGGGGAGGAGGGAGTATATCATAGTAGTAACTAATTTCTTGTTAGATGATTAATTAGTTCATAAAGCAGTTAAAGCAATTCCACATTTTCTTTTTCCCTTTTTATCCTGTTTTGCTCTCCTTTCCTTGTCGTGGTCGTCGGTGCGTTTGCATTTCCTACGCCGCATTAGCCTGCACAAAGCTCCACGCTTAAAATATGGCCAAAATTCATTAAATCTGGTAAACAGATTCTGAGACAATAAAGTTGACCCAACTTCTTTTAGCACTCCTCATTCTATATGGCTTTGTTCTCAATTGCTTTAGATTTTGTAAAATGTGATTATAAAAATTGATTATATAGAATAATCAGAATTAGTAAAAGGTACTCTTTAGATGATTATGTATTTTAACTGTTTTTTTATCATTTAAAAAAAAAATCTATAATCAGAATACAAAAACAATTGAGAATATCACAATCAGTTAAAATAATTAAGCAAGAACTAGCGCTATAATTTTTTTTATCACTTTATTTATGTATTGTTTTTGAGAAAACAAAAAACCTACATATTTGCTGCAGGGAGGCTATGATCTAGCAATCTTGTCACAGTGCATTATATAGTTGTATCATCACTCACATTCTTGAGATGGTGGACCCTTGGTTGTTATGTTTGATCATAAGCTCTTAAGTATTAATTATAAACAGTTTCCCTTTGGCCTTTAATCGATGGTGTCTGATTCTGAGTTTTGACGATCAAGTTTGTAAGTTTTAAGAGGTATGGATTGATTTATGGCTGGTGTGAAAATAAGTAATTTGCAATTTATTCATTATCTTTTTTTTTTTTTTGTAAAAATATTAAGCTCTAGCTAATGAAAAATGTATCAAGCACTTCCTTGCAAAGAGACCATATGTTCAATAACTACAAAGATCACATCAGAAATTAATCCACAACTTCATGAACAATTTCAATTCTCACCCCAAAACTCTTGCTATGCATCCCTCTATATATATAAGAAAAAAGCCAAGTTACTTACTGTTGCAGCACATTTTTTTGACATATGTATTGCACATTTTTTTGACAAGTAGAATCTTGGTCATTTTAACTAAATTTTTCCTTCCCTTTTTGATTCAATTGGGCCACGAGGATTAAAATATTTTTTCTCCGTCAGAAAATCAACTCCGTCTCTTCTTCTTTTTCTTGCGACAATTGTTGTCATCTCTCACCTTTTTCATTTTTTATTTTTTAAAACTAAGCTAACTAAGATTGTTGCCATGTTCTTTTTTTTCGTTGAGATGATGAGCTATTTAACAAAGAGAAGTTTTTATTATTTTTAAATCGTTTTTTATCCCATTTTACATTTTTTTTCTTTCTTTTTTTTTTCTTCATCTCTAATCTCTCATGTTTGCTCTATTCTTCAATCATAATGTTATAGTCAATTGGCATTTGTTTGTTAATTTTATAGGATGACGTTGTTATTTGGTATTTCTTCATGGATAAAAGGTGAAATATTAAAATATGTAAAAACAAGAAAGATGATAAATAATCTACTATTACATTGTCCTCCTAGTCCACTAGTTAATAAATCTAAAATTTCAATTCTCACCCCAAAACTCTTGCTATGCATCCCTCTCTCTCTCTCTCTCTATATATATATATATGTGTGTGTGTGTGTGTGTGTGTGTGTGTGTGACAGGTGTGTGGAATTTATATATCTTAATTAAGTGTTGATTGGGCAACCATGAGGAAAATCCTAAAAAAAAAAAAAAGGAGAATTCCTGGGGCCCAGTAATATTTGTCTCCATCTCTGATATCCCAACACTTGTTTAAGCAATGCGAAATGAAATCATGCTTGAAATCTGGAGTCATGTGCAGTGGCTCGTGCTTAAGGCATCAAGGCTAGGACTCCCTCAATAGATTTCTCTAGTGGCTCAGCCTCACATGAATCTTGATCCTTTGGGACTTTTCTTTAGCTGTACGTTAACTTTTAGGTAATCGAATAAATGCCTTTTTAATTATCTCTGATTTTTGGAAAATATAATTAAATATGCATAACTTTCACTGGGCGGTTACAAAGTATGCAAAATAATTGTTTGGAAATATGGCCAAATACCGGATGTAGTGTGTTTTGGCCATCTAAATAGGTATGCAAATCAGGGAATAATCTAATCAATTCCCACATTTTGTCAAACAAATATTTCCAAACAATTCGATTGTTCTATTCTAAAATTTTACCATGCTTGAGATGTGTAATTTGAATTTTCAAATTTTCTATTCTTCTATCCAATGCTACAACGGCATTCTCCTAACTTACCAAAATGAACAATTACCATAAGCATTTATCAAGGATGCTAGTCTGAAAAACAAGAACTAAATATTTAACCAGTGCTTTAGGACACTCGTTGAGACACGTAATATTTACCTAACTTACCATATATATGCACACTAATAATTATTATTCTCTATTGAAAGACACGTAATATTCACCTAACTTACCATATATATACATACTAATAATTATTATCCTTCATTGAATTTAATCCTACCTATCCTTCCCTTGTATTTATTTACTTTTCCTAATTAATCTTATATTTTCAAAAAATATAACACCTAAAATATGTCTTAACAATTGCCCTGTGAGCACCCGTTAGATAGACTGATATTTCAATATCACATTTAGCAAAGATGCTAGTTTAAATATAACACTTGCTTTATAAACTTTATCTTGGCCCAAAAAAAAAAAAAAAGAAAAATCCAATTGTAGCTGCCGCTGTATTGACAATATGCAACAATTTAGAAGCTCTGCATCTGGTGACATGGCACTTACCATTATTTGTCGGTCGCCGGACCAAAGAGGCTGGCGGCCGGAGAAGGACCAATATGCAATTTTTTTCTGTTTTGCACAAAAAGACAACTTGTTCTAGTAGTTGGAACAGTTAACTAGTTAAGTCCTTCTCTTTTTATATAATTAAAGATTGACTGGGAAATATGACATTTTAGGGAGAATACATGGGACACAAACCATTGGTAAAAAAAATGGCCGGGTAAATACTTTGTAATGCTCATCAATCAATTAGACCAAAACTGACTATAAAATCTCCCTCTTCTCTCTCTGCATTACTTGCTCCACTCCTCAACGCTAGCACTGCTACTGCTGCTAGTTTTGCCTGCTTCTCTCCCACTCCTTCCAAGTCCCCTCATTTTCTCTGCAGAATGCCTCATTACTGCTCTTTCCCTCCTCGATTTTGAGATAACAGGAAGAAACAGCAGTATTGATTGGCTCAACCTGCAAAAGAAAGGGCTCCCAAAACACCCCAAAATACCAAAAACACAAAAACAGCAAAGAAAAGAGCAGAGATCTATATATAAGCTTTTTATCCTTACCCCTTTTTAGCTACAGTTCAACTGCTTCTCTTGATCTTCAACTAACCACATTGCTGATAATTCATCAGTGTGTGACTGTGTGTTTTCTTCCTTTGCGTGTATAAAAAGGGAAGGCAGATCTATTTAGAGTGAGAGTGAGATAAGGCTCCCCTGTTTCAGCTCCCCTGTTTTTCCTCTGTTTTTCTGAGGGAGGGTCGAAAGCTTAGAAAATGCCAGAAATTTCCGCAGCAAATTTGATACCGGAGTCCTTTGACTTTAGGGGGTCAACAGCGGATATTGCAGGGCAAATTGGGCTGATTTGGGAGTTGATTAGAGCACCATTGATTGTCCCATTATTGAGGCTTGCTGTGTATATTTGCTTGGCCATGTCCCTCATGCTTTTCATTGAGAGGCTTTACATGGGAATCGTGATCATTCTCGTGAAGATTTTCTGGAAGAAGCCTGAGAAGAGATACAAATGGGAGCCAATGCGGGATGATTTGGAGATTGGAAATGCAGCTTTTCCAATGGTTCTTGTTCAAATCCCCATGTTCAATGAGAAAGAGGTTTGTCTTGCACGACTAGCAGTATCATATTTCTTTCCATGATTTTTTTGCTGCATTGCTGGTGACTTTGCTCTTTGTTGGTATCTGGGATGCTCTGGAAAAAGCTGGGAATTTTATCGGTTGTTTATGAAAATGGTTTTATTTGGGTACAGGTCTACAAGATCTCCATTGGAGCTGCATGTAACCTTTCCTGGCCGTCCGACCGTATTGTGATTCAAGTTCTTGATGATTCAACTGACCCCATCATTAAGGTAGTCAAAAAATTTAATGACAACTCGGACAACATCCAAATTGGCCTCAAAATTTTGGTTATAATTTGGAAATGTCCGTTAAATCAAGTTTAAATTGCAGCTTGGGATCTTCTCATTGAATCTCCATAATTTCACAAATTCTTCCATTCAAAGTTTTTTTTTTTTAAATCCAATTTAACTTTTGAATATATAATAATCAATCATTTTGTGCCCTTTTAAAAATTCTTGCAATATTTTGTTTAGCTTCTTGAAATTTTGATGCACTGCACTAAGGATAAATAAATCTTCGCGGTCAAAAACAGCATTATTATTATTATTTTTTGGGTCTTCGTGTTATGTAATTCAATATTCCTTAGATCCAGGCTCATTTCCAGTTGTGGTCTCTGTTATTGCACAATCCCATATTACACTTTCTCCCATAAATTCCAAGGACACTACTATCTATCTTTTTGACGTTTTGCCTAGTTTTCATACTCACACACCAATTGGAATGAATGTGGCAAGTTTTTTGTCTTTCTTTTTAGCGACTAGTTCCAAAATCCAGTTAATCTTTCTGTTGGAATTAGTAAAATCTTTCTTGAATTTCCAATTTTGAGGCCTACTACTTTGTGGAACAGAATTATTGCATCTTCCACTACAAATTTCCATAATGTTGTCATTGATGGGCTCCCTACCCTCTATCAATGCCGCAGGATATGGTTGAAAAGGAATGCCAAAGATGGGCTAGCAAAGGCATTCATTGCAGGTACCAAATAAGAGAAACCAGAGGGGGGTACAAGGCCGGAGCTCTTAAAGAAGGGTTAAAGCATGATTATGTCAAAGATTGCGAATACGTGGTCATTTTCGACGCAGATTTCCGGCCGGAACCGGATTTTCTCCGGCGAGCCATCCCTTTTCTCATGCACAACTCTGACATTGCTCTTGTCCAAGCTCGTTGGAGGTTTGGTAAGCTCTCTTTCTTCTTCTTATTATTATTTGTAAACTTTTTGGCATTTTTGGCACATTAGCTAGTAGAAGCATGTTTTTCGAGTATAGTATTTTCTTCGGAATATTAGGTGAGACTCGATGAGTTAGATAGTTTACTCCTGGTATCTATTTGCTGCCCTGCCGACCCGCATTATTCATTAAAACACTTAATTAGGCTTCATTTAGTTGTAATTAATTAAACATATTGACCAAATTAAAGACCTTAATTTTGGAACACAAAAGTGTCGGTGATAGCGTAGCTACGCTACACTTCTGCGATACTAGCGACAACCATACCTTTCGTTCATTCAGTCAAATAGGCTAATGTGTTACGTGTATCCATGCTCCGCCTCCATCAATTCTCTATCTAATAGGGACCCTTCTCTTTTTTCTTTTTTCTTTTCTAGTATTTCTTGATGGATTTGTTTTGTTGTGGACTGCATGGTGTGACGAGGGTCCATGGCAATTCAATTAGTCTCCAGGTGGGACCAGCCAATTGCGAAGATGCGACCGTACATCACGGTGTTAGACCAACTAAATCCACGTCAAACTCATCTCCCATTCCTTTCCCCCAGACTAAACCCACCATTCTTACTTTTATTTTTATTTATATTTATACTCCTCCTCCCTTTATATCCTATTTTTATTGTCTCAACAACTAAATTTACAGAAAAAAAAAGAACTCACTAATAATAATATTCAGAGTCAGCGATACTAAATCCATGGACATGTCCTACCCGTTTCACTACTACAAACCCATTAATTAAACTTTTTGTCTTATAATATAATATTTTTTACACTTAGAGAATACATACAATTTAAGAAATTATGCATTGAAACTCGGAATCATTTGCATTCCAAACATTGCACCTGTTACAGAAAAATACAATGGAGGGTTGGGTTGAGTGGTAAGGCGAAAGGAATTATAAGTCGGGAGTTTTGAATTCAGGACCTTCCATTTACAAAAAAAAAAAAAAAAAATTATAGAAAATACTGGATTTCAACGTGTGACCACAATTACTTATGACTGACACACCAAAATCTCGATTAAATTTGAGAGACGCGGAGCAAATGCTTATTTTCGCGAAGATACATTTATTAAGTTTAATTAGTCATCAATAGTGCTGAGTGATTAGCCAAAATCTTTCGATTTTTTAATTTTCTATACTATCAAAGGGGCAGTAGATAGATTTGACAAAGAAGAGACACCTAGTAACCTTTTTCTTAACTGCAAGACACAGTTTAATTGGGTATTAAGGGGGTAAAGAAATGAGTGTTGTCTTGATTGTCCCTTCCAAAACTGGCCATCTTACTCAGCAACGTGAGACGTGTCAGTATAAGTCTCGTCTAAGAAAGCGAAGTATCGCTGTCACTAATTGTCCTCTAATTTGACTTAATTATCCCGACTTTCAGCTGATAGTAACAGTTCCTCCCCCGCATTAGCCGGCATAAAAGTGCTAAACTCTCGGGGTAGTTTTGTCATTTCATTATTAAGTAGGAAACAACCATTAGATTTGCTCTTCCATCCATGGGATTGAAAGCGCATCGCGCATGAAATCAAAAGCAAAAGTCCCAAATACGAGCAAAAGTAAATTGGTCAACAGGGAGGGCCACCGAAGGACAGATTTGTCATTTCATTGCCTCCACGTGCCCTTATTCTCTGCTCAGTGCCCCGAGTTTAGAGTTTCTGCAGTTGTACTGTGTGCACCGACGACGCCTGCACCTCAGGTGAAAATGGTAAATTCACAAAAAAGTTAAAAAAAAAAAACTGCTTCGTGGGACTACTAATGACGTGGCAACGCTTCTTAATAATTGTTTAGTCACGTGATGTCAGAAAAATAACGGTTCTTTAGTAGCATATAATTGGGAGTTGGGACCGGATCTGGTCCATCTGGACCGCCTTGTCCACATACAATTCTTTGCCCACGCCACATGATCTTCGGAATTTTTTTTTTCTTTACTCCACCAGAAATAGGATTGCTAATAAATAAATATCCATGTTAAATACTAGTAGTGTATGTTTCTAGGTTTAATTATAATTTTCTTTTTATAAAAAATTACTTTAAGAGTAAAAAAAAAAAAAAAGAAAAAGTCTCCAATTCAAGCCTTATTATTATTATTATTATTAATTGTTTGTATGATTGAATTTGCAGTTAATTCTGATGAGTGCTTGCTAACAAGGATGCAAGAGATGTCGCTGGATTACCATTTTACAGTGGAGCAAGAAGTGGGATCATCTACTCATGCATTCTTTGGCTTCAATGGTAAGTGAAGTATTATTGGTAGGCTGCAAATGTTGTTGGGACTCTTTTCCAGTCAATTTGTACTATTTATTTGCATGACTTTTTAGTTTTTGCTGGGAATCAAGCTGATTTGGACGTGCATTATGCATCATGATTAGAGTTACATTATTTTGTTGATCACGCCAAGCAATGGAGCTGGGCACTTTTGCCAATATGCCATCTTGTTCTGCTGCTGCTGCTGCCTGCTGCTTGGTCATTGCAAATTGTTGTTGACATAAGAATTATACGCTCGGTTACTCCAAAAATAATAATAAAGAAAAAGAAATATTTGAACAGTAAATATTCTCTGTTGGGTTTTTTTTATTATTATTTTTTTAAATTTTTTAATAGGAGAAGGGTGAGATTTACGGGAAGGAAAAAGAACTATTTTGATTTATTCATAGTAGTATGAACCATTTTCAGTACTAAATGACATAAGAAAGTGTCGAAAGGTTTTCTTGAACCAAGAAGTTTTATTTACTTATTTGCAGTCAGTTGAGTTGTATTGAACTTTCAATTTGGTAATGTTGTGAAATATCAGGTACTGGTGGTATATGGAGAATAGCTGCTATCAATGAGGCTGGCGGGTGGAAGGACCGGACGACAGTGGAGGATATGGATCTTGCTGTCCGAGCAGGTCTTAAAGGCTGGAAATTTGTGTACCTCGGGGACCTGCAGGTTTTGTCATTTTTTGTGTTGGGTAGCTGTGAATGTTGCCAATTGTTTAAGGGGTATGATTTTGTTTTTGTTTTGCAACAGGTCAAAAGTGAGCTTCCAAGTACATTCAAGGCCTTCCGTTTTCAGCAGCATCGTTGGTCCTGTGGTCCAGCAAATTTATTCAGGAAAATGGTGATGGAAATTGTCAGAAATAAGGTGAATTTTCTGATGAGGCCTAAGAATATTTATTTTTTAGACAGGAATGAGCTACGTTAATTGATTCTTAGGTAACATAATTAAGTCTCGTTTACTTTTCTTCTGCAGAAAATTGCAGTGTGGAAGAAGGTTTATGTGATCTACAGCTTCTTCTTTGTCCGAAAAGTCATTGCTCACATGGTCACCTTTTTCTTTTACTGTGTCGTACTTCCCTTGACAATTTTGGTCCCTGAAGTTGAAGTACCAAAGTGGGGAGCAATTTACATTCCTTGCATCATCACCGCTCTGAACTCAGTTGGAACACCAAGGTATGGAGGACCATAGACATGTGACAAACTGATTTGTTTGTGTGCCAGTACAACTTTTATCTGAGTGAAGAATCACAGTATGGGACTCTGCAAATCTGAAATGTACCCTGTAAATATGCAGGTCGATCCATCTATTATTTTATTGGATTCTGTTCGAGAATGTGATGTCCCTGCACAGAACCAAGGCCACATTCATTGGTTTGTTAGAGGCAAAGAGAGCTAACGAATGGGTTGTGACAGAAAAGTTGGGAGATGCTCTGAAGAACAAATCAAACGTCGTCAAAGCAAAACCAAAGAAAATTGGATTGAAGATTGGTGACAGGTGAAAATTCATTACTGTGACTTGTTTTGGGATGCAGCAATATTTGATAACTTCCAAAGGAAAAAGACGATCACTTGCACAGTTTCTCATTCTTTTTTGACTAATATAATGGCATCATGGATCCTAACTTGGATCATTGATCTTTCAGAATTCATCTAACGGAGCTGGGATTTGCGGTGTTCCTTTTCTTCTGTGGATGCTATGATTTCCTTTATGGGAAGAACAACTATTTCATATACCTCTTCCTCCAAGTCATAACCTTCACAATTGCAGGATTCGGCTACATTGGTACCATTGTGCCAACCTCTTAGTGACAGGCATATAGCAGCAGCAAGTAGCAATCATTATTGTTACTGTCATTTTCAAGCCTACACAAAAATGTGTATACAAAAGCCTTCTTTTAGTGAAGATTTGGTTGCATTTACTACCATTGAGATAAAACACAAGTATAGAAATGAAGAACTCGAGTCAACAAAACCAGAACTTCATTTCCAAAGGAAAAAAAAGCCCCGTGGCACCGTTAGGAAGACATCAAGAAGAAGATGTTGTTGTGAGCAATTCTATAGATCAGAAACAGCTGAAGCTGCAGAAACCTCAGATGGAGTAGAGCACACATAGATTATGTTTATTTTACCATAGTGATTGTAATTTGTGTGACATTGTGTTTAATCTTGTCAGGTCATTTGAATTTTCAATTTTTCAGCTTGAGAGGAAAATAATCTGGGGGCAACAGGATAAATGTATTACAAGTTTTGCTTATCCTTTTTTCTTTTTTTCCCTTTTCTTTATCAGGTTTTGTTCTTACATAATGTATCAGAACTATTTTACAGGAAACGAAGTGAAGAAGGCTCAATGCTCAACTCTTCTTCCTCTTTCCCACATTTTATCACCAAGTCATTCTCTAAATCATTCCTCCTAGCTATGAGAAAGGAAAATGCGGCATTGATTATTGAATTCTCCGTTTAGAGACGAAAGACAAAATCCTTTGTTATTGGGATATGCTCAATTATATAATTGGAAAAGTGCCCTTTGAAGCCGTTTTTCCATTGAAAAAGAAACACAAAATCCTTTTTGTTATTGGGAATTTGTTCAATTGCCAAAAAGTCTCTAAAGCGTTTGTTCTTTACAGCCGAAACAAAACAAAATAAAACACAAAAATAACGACTTCAAAATGGCCTTGTCTATTCATCACTTGTCGCTCTTCATCAGAACTCCATGTGAAATGAAAATGATGCACTTCTTAGACTGCTCTAATTTTGAGAATTGTTTATTTTAATGTCTACATTCAAGAACAAGATTGGAACATGACATGTCACTGTTTCTTGTTACAAGCATCAAAGAGCTTGTGGAAGCCTGCACATGCATTATAGGAGATTATTTGAGGTAATTTGTTGAAAAATATACTGTAATATTTTTTGGATGTGACGTATGTGAGATTAAAAAACGTGCATCAAATTATGCAAATAATTTACAATCCGAGCAAACAAAATGTTTTTAGGGCATTTTTTCTAGTTTTTATGAAGATATATTAAAAAGGGAAAAAATCCATAAAGAGTGAAATATCTTTGCTTTTTCCTCTTCTCCTTCCTTTTTTCCCCCTAATCCGAGAATATCGAAATTCATCTTGATGTTTCACTCTGAAAACTAAGACATCCTTTTCTTTGAGTCCTGAAAATATGGCACTCAGATTCTGAAGATCATGGAAAGATAAAGCATCAGTTTTTTCAAAATTTTCTATGCTTTTCATTTTGTCTTGGCAAGGAAAGTCATTACAACAATAATAATCATTGTCCCTTAGCAGCCTTTCCGCCATTACTGTTGGAGACAGGAGCCATGAATACGTTTTCATGGCCACTGTCCCCGTCTTGTCCAAGAATCTATATGGATTGTGACTTTGATAATGATTTGGATTTCATTACCACGCCTTTAAAACCACAAGTTATGCTGAATCCTTGTTACCATCATCTCTGATTTTGGTTACATGGGGTCATATCTGATTTGATACATCAATTGAACCATTAAATTGGGTTAAATGTCTCCTCCTCCAATTAAGCCGAAGATTGGTATATATATATATATATATATATATATATATATATATTAAAGATATGCATATTAATCCTTTTCGTGTAAGTCTAATTATGAAGCAACTATCCTCAAAAAGAGCAACATTAGATGGAACAGCAACAATCGTCACTACAAACCTGCAAAACTTAGCTCGAGCATGTACTAACTCTTATAAAAAATTTACTTTTGCTGGAGGAATTCCAGCAATTGGCTACAGTTTGATATGTAAAGAGGCCATTGAAACCTAAAGTTGGCTTGCGTGCTGGAGTGGTGATTCAGTGATTCTCTCCTTTTCTTCTCCTCACACGGGTGACCCCCCGCAACCCATTTCATGCATGTAATTAATTGCCATCGTATTTGGAAGGAGAAGGAAGGTTTCATCTCATTAATGTTTATGGATGAATTTTCTTTTTCAGCCATCTTAAACATAACTAGAATTAAGTTATCACCTTGTACATGTAATAGCCAGTTGCAGAAGTGTCAATGATGTCTCTTTAGTTCCTGCGAAAAAGATAAAACATTTATTGGGACCAAAGTTTGATGGACCCATATATATTTTAGTTCTGAACTGATTCTGATTTTCTGAAAAACTAGTTTTTTTGAGAAGTCAAGATCAGAATCCAAAAGCAAGTATCTTGTAGTTTCTCCAAAAAAAAAAAAAAAAGGCCAAAGTTAGAAAGGAAAAGCAGTTGAGATTGAGTACAGGGCAGAGCCATTTTCAATGTCAATTATGGCTGTTTAATTAGGTCTTATGAACATCATAAATGCCAAAGGTTTGTTAGGTCTTATGGCTGTTTAATTTTCAGTGTCAATTATGGCTGTTTAATTAGGTCTTATGAACATCATAAATACCAAAGGTTTGTTTGGCACCAAAATCATAAACCATATTTAAACAGTCATTTTTAATTGTCAATTACGTCTGTTCTGGTATCATGAAGGACATAAAATACCAAAGGCACATTTGGACAAATGTTCGAACCATATTTTAACATTCATCCTCAAGAATGGCACGTATTGAAGTGTAAGGAACACACATGTAGATGTAGGTCAAGACGCCCATGTCACAGTGAGAAATCTTGGACCCTTGATAACAGATTCTCTATGAAGCTTAGGAAAAACAGAAGAAAACTTCACGTACTTAACTGATAAACTAAAGTCAGATTTGCTAGTGTGTTTAGACTCGTATCACCTGCAGCAAAGCTCTACAATCTTCATCAATGTTACAAAAATTATGTTAAACATGAAATTAGTACTTCACATAATCTATCTGTCTGCCTGGTAGTGTGTGTACTGTGTGTGTCAACGAATGACTAATTCCGAGAAACAATCAGAATGTGTCAATCTGGCTAAAGCACAAGGAGCAGCTGCTTTAAGCTATGCCCTTTTCCCACTACATATATATATAATTTTGTATAATTGTGTGTCGGTGCATGATACATATCTGGAAGCTAGACTTGGGAGCGGACATTGATAATTATTGAAGGGATCTATCTAGATACTTGCTCTGAAAAGTTCGTAGTGCACTTCTTGATAATCATCTACCAGCCAATATCTATGCTCCTGGTAGGACTTGATATATGCATTAAAAACAGGCTGGATGAGTGGAAATTTTAGTCTGGGCTTTCCATGTTTAATTAGCTTTTAATAGAGCTCTCCAACATTAGTCTCTCAACCAAGTTTCTTGTTCTGTAAACTGTTTCAATTCAAACTAAAGGCACATTTGTAGGTAGCAAGACCCAATGACAAGAATGAATGGCTTAAATACCACCCATGAAGAAGTTTTAGTGTTCATGTGGTCCATTTTAATCATGGAGGAGTAAAAGAAACTTGAATGCAATATCAAAATTTATCCAGTTCTTTTTATAGCTCAATACCGAACTCATCTCTTGTAGTACTGTACAGTTGTATTTTGCTCTTATAGAAGAACCCAATTCATCCTATCAATTGTATTTGCTATTGCAGGAAAAGTGGAATTTCTATCCATTGTGCAAGTGACACTTAGCAGAAGAACTTTAAAGGACTTTCATCAGATAACCTGCCCAGCACTTTAATACAAGAACTTTTAAGGACTTTCATCAGATAACCTACCCAACGGCAAACAAGATTGATGACTTCCCTCCACGAGAAAAGATAAAGAGTGGGGTAGAGAAAGACGAAAAGGATAAAACATGTGTTTTAGGGATTGGTAGATTACACCTTCTGTAGCAGAAGGCCAGCACGGCGGCAGCACCGGCATTGGATCTTCAGTTTCCATTTTCCAGGCCTGCATGTGCAGTTATATATAAACATAAAAATGGCCACTACAGCCTTGGCAAACCTGTCCCACTGGCTCTTAAAGATTGCCTGTCCTCCTGACAAGGACATAGATAGATTGTAAAATTGAACCATGCCCTTAGATAGCTCTTGTTTAATTGAATGGAGTCTATAGCAAGTGTTTCTTTGGATGCATGTGGCGGTGTGCAAAATTTCAATTTTCAACTACCAAATTTCCAAGATATAAAGAATTGACACCAAAATGTGATTACATTAATATACAAGATCTTTCTACACATCTTTTCCAAAGTGCAAAATCAATTTGAGTAATGCAGACGCAACTATAATTTGCCCCATCAACATTTCGAACAATTTAAGCCCCAAATTCCGTTTGGTCCAATTTTACTTCCAGATTAACATGGAAAACCAGAGCTGTGGGTGTATAAATGTTTTTCCCATCAGACACCAGAAAAATCTGTAGCGCACGCAGCAATAGACAAAAAACACACAACAAGGGTCTGCAATAGATAAATGAGTGGAAAAAGGGATAACAATCAGAGGCATAGTGTAAATTTTCTTGAACATGTTTAGAATAGGACCAACCATTCTTTTTTTGGTGGTCCAAAGTCAAATAAGTATAAACCTTAGGACTGTTTGGTGAGGAGTCTTCTCATTCTGCTGGATCTGTTTTTGCGTTTGTCAGTGGAAACTAGTCTTGTCCCCCTCTTATAGGTTGGCAAACTGGCTCCGTTACTCCCCACACCCTTCAACTTTGGGAACTACCAGAGTCCTTAAGACCCCATTCCGCCAGTACAATGGGGTCGTTCTTCGCTGTGATGTACGGCACCCAAACAAAGGAATATTCGGGCTGTTTACTTAGAAAAATATCTCACTTCCCCACTTATGATTTATGAAGTAGCAGAAGTAAATCTTTACCGATGTACACAACAGCCACAGTTCACGAACCAAGTTATCTGTGAACTTTTTTTTCTCCTTTTATTAAAAGAAAATCAACAGTGATTCCTCGCTTAATCTCTTGATGACTCGAACCAGTGACATATCGTCGGGTACAAGTACAGCATGCTTTGTTATCGAGTTATTTGTGAACTTAACTTGCCACATTTTGTTGAAAAAAAAACCAAAGCACTAATGCTGTTAAATTCAAACCTCTAGGAATTGATCAATTGTCGGCAGGCTACTTAGGATGCTCAGCATATCATTTCCTAAAGTTTACAGGGTCCTCAGAAGGGCCAATTTGCATGTTTCCGAGGGCTTTAATTGTTTAGGATATTTCCAACTATTAGCTATCAGCGATTAAAATTTGGGCAATATATACATGAATTAACAAAGCAGAGTAATTTTAAGAAAATCATATGAATCCTGGAAGAACCCACACCACATCAAGAGCTAGCTATTGTCCGAGGTGATGAAAGTGGTGTTAGCTCTTCGACTTCGAGACGAGACGGCCTTCTCAATTTGGATAAAACGGTATAAATTCAATCCCATGCTTACTACTATGTCGGATTAGTTTGCAATTAGGACATAACATATAAATTCTTGGACTGACACAGAAGCCGGCTTGAGCAACAACTTGATTTTGATGCCAAGAGACTTTCAACACGAGGAGCTTATGTAGATTGAATGAACCTATTGTCCCTATTCCCTTGCAAGCTTCAAATTACCATCTTAATCAACCTACCAAACTTCAAAGTTGGTTTCCAGACATGGGGTTCATTCCTTTTGATCAAAAGTGTTGGAAACAAAATCTGCCTAGTGGGCTTAGATCAAGTTACAACCTATAGTTTCTAAAGGCCAAAAACCAAAAACGAAGCTTGATGATCATCCAATTTACGGTCCTATCAAGGCCTTGGTTGGATTTCTTTTTTCCAAAAAATAATTTACATTTTTTATAAACACATTTTCTGATCACTTTTTTCGCCTCATACACGTCAAACCACCAACTCGAGAAAATAATAATTCAAACGGGCTCTAAGTTTTGTGACGAGCTCAAACACTAGTTTTGTTGAACAATCGTGGCGAGAGGCTGTAGCTTGGGACTAGGAATGGGTTTCAAGTTTCAACATCGAACAACTTTCGAGGCCACAGACTGGAATAGTATTTTATATGCAACGGCAGCGGAGAATACTCATACCCAAGGGCCGCTTGGAGAAGCCTTATCATAGCAACGAAGCCCTCAAGGGCTGTTGCTCTCGTTGCCAATTCAACTCGAATCGGTAATACTGTCGTTCATTTTGGGCTTCCTTAGGCATCATTATCTATTTCATTTTTTTTGGGTTCAATGATTTTTTTTTTTTTTGGTCTAAGTGAGAGGTATAGAATTTAAAATCTATAATCTCTCTAATCTTATCATCTAATCCAACCTTCCTCTGAGCTCCAATGAACTTGATTAGCTTAATGATGCCAGCAGCGCGTGTATTTGATTTTATTTTTTATTAATTATTTTTTAACTCTTTTCACTAATTGCTCTTATATTTCCCTTTTGGTGTGGAAATATCACCCAGGCAAAACCATTTTAGCTTAAAAAGAAAATGCGTGTGTATACACACACACACACACACACATATATATACACTCATATTTTTTAAGTAAATTATTATTTCTTCTTTGGACAAAAAAGAAAAAATCCCTTAAATTTCTTAGTGCACTATATTTATTTGATTCCAAGTTTACTTGTTAGGCAATATGATCGTTATAAACCTTCTAAAATGGTTAATGTGTAAAACCAGTTTTTCTAATATGAAAATGCAAGTCTTTTGTTTTTGTTCTTTCTTTTTAAATGTGGTTTGATTGTTATTGATTAAGTGAAAAAAAAAGAAAATTGAAAATCATAATTCTTTGTGATATCCTTTTACATATGTAGAAACTGCTTTTATTTTATGAGTTTGGTACACATTTATTTATGATAATTTTTCTTGCCATGAAATCTTAATTCTTTTCCATTGAAGTTAGCTTATATAACACCAAGATTTGTATTATTAACAAAAGCGTTTGTAGTCCAACGGTTAGGATAATTGCCTTCCAAGCAATAGACCCGGGTTCGACTCCCGGCAAACGCAACAAATTTTCTCATTTCGGTTTTTCTGTTCCCTTTTTTCGCAAAATGAAATTCCAATAATGGTGGCTGTGGGGTTCGAACCCACGCGCACTTATGTGCAGAAGATCTTAAGTCTTCCCCCTTAACCTCTCGGGCAAACCACCCCGGTGATCCTCATTATAAAATTATCGTCTCATATTATAATCCCATCGAAGGACATCCTTGCGCCAGTCGAATCATCCAGAAGGTGAAAATTTTCCTCCTCATATAAAATAATAAAAACTACACCGTACCATTATCGAAACAGAGAGAAGTAGGGGAAAAGCAAGAAGTTACCAAACCCTAGAACTTCAATTGTCTCGATCCTTTTATCATATTGAGCTGTAAATTCATCAATTGCAGCTGCGGGAGGAGGAGGACGTGGTGGAGAATGGCGGAACACTTGGCCTCGATTTTTGGGACCGAGAAAGACAGAGTGAACTGCCCTTTTTACTTCAAGATCGGAGCTTGCCGTCACGGCGACCGCTGTTCTCGCCTCCATACCAAGCCTAGCATCAGTCCGACTCTGCTTCTCTCCAACATGTATCAACGGCCTGATATGATTACTCCTGGCGTCGACGCCCAGGGCCAGCCGATCGACCCTCACAAAATGCAAGAGCACTTCGAGGTTTGCAATTTTTCAAGAAGATTGTTGCAATTTTTTAAGAAGATTGTATTGAATTTCTCAACTGCATTACAGATTTCATGTTAGGGGATCGATTGAGCTATGGATTTTTGTTGTTGTTTTCAGCTATAATTGATTTGTGACACATTGGTTGAATTTTTAGGTAGTTTCAATTAAATTTGACCACATGTTTTCATATGCGTGCTTTCGTGTGTGCTTTATTGTGAGTGGATGTTTGTCTTGTCGTGTGAACGTTTATAATTTTTTTTCGGAAAAAGGATGTCAGGTTCAGCTAAATTCTGTCTGTTTTGTAGGAATTCTGTTAAATTCTAACTGGATTTTTTTCTGTCCCTATTATTGGTTATAGGATTCTTTGATGAATATGACATGAGTCTTAGGCACGGAATTTTCTTGAATATTAGGGTATGAACTATAACTGCAAGGTATAATGCATACTGGCGCATCCTAGGTTTTGCGGACAGGAATTGGAGTCGGAATTTGTGTTCAATTGTATGTAGCTTTGTACTAGAGGAACATCTGCTCCCGCTCCCGTTTACCTTGGAAAGGAACAGTCTATTAGATGATTAGTTCCTTATGGACTCTCTGTGTTGTTTGATTGTGTACTGTGTGCCTTCTTTTGTTAATTGCTAAAAGGTATTCATGCTTTCTTATAACTTGTAAATTTGTGTGCATGTCCAGACGTGCTGCAGCTGGTTGATAGCATGTGAAGATTTCTAGTTTTTTTTCATGTTGTGCATAGATGCTGTATTCACATAGGCACGTGAATATTCTAATTCTGTCCTCGTTTACAAAGTTTTCTTATGATGAAGATTGGTGCCTCTAATTGCCTTTACAATTTCTTGAGCATGTGGTGCCATTAAGGAACATTATAAAGTATTACAAACCATGTATGTCAGGATTCAGTTACATTATGTTTGATTTTGTGTTGGATAGTGGCCGTTTGTTCCCTCTTTGCTTAGAGTTTAATGTGCTTCAGTGGTGGACGTTTCTGTTGAATTTGCAGGATTTCTATGAAGATCTTTTTGAGGAGCTAAGCAAGTATGGTGTGATTGAGAGCTTGAATATTTGTGACAATTTGGCTGACCACATGGTAATTTTCTGACAACTAAATTCAGATTCCTCTTTCCCTAGTTTTTCCCTAGTTGAGTTGCGAATTGACAGGTCAAATGTCTATGACGGTGTGTTTGCCAGGTTGGAAATGTCTATGTCCAGTTTAGAGAGGAAGAGCAAGCAGCAAATGCATTGAAAAATCTCACTGGGCGGTACTATGCAGGTAACGTTTTTGATTTTCCTCCTCATGTTTTCCCGTTAGTTTTTTCTTCTATTTGATGATACAAGTTGTGCGATTTAGAGTTCTGGGCTTTGCAAATTATTATGAGGGTAATACTTGATTGTGGCACCTCTGCAGGACGGCCCATTATTGTTGATTTTTCGCCTGTGACTGATTTTCGTGAAGCTACTTGTAGACAGTATGAAGAAAATACATGCAATCGTGGTGGCTACTGTAACTTCATGCATCTCAAAAGGATTAGCAGGTAATGTTCTGTTGTGGTTGAAAAAAAAATCAATAAATTTAGATTAAGTGTTTCATTTGGTAACAAATTTAACTTGTGAAATTAGGGAATTGCGACGTCAGTTATTTGGGAGGTATCGCCGAAGGCGCAGCCGGAGCAGGAGCCGAAGCAGAAGCCCTTACAGGCATCGCAGCCATGAAGAGCGTTCCCATCGTCACAGTAGAAGGTATGAAGACAGAGATTATCACCATGAGAGTCGAAGCAGGAGGCATAGGAGCACCAGTCCTGACCGTAGGAGGGGAAGAAGTAGGAGCAGGAGTCCAGGTGGCAGGAGAGATAGAAGTCCTGTTAGGGATGGTAGTGAAGAGAGACGTGCTAGGATTGAAATGTGGAACAGAGAAAGAGAAGAAGCAGAACTAGCGAATAAGATCAATGATAATAGCAGCAACAGGAAAAACGAAAGCGAGGACAATGGGTATGCACAAAATGGAGATCAGTATTATCGACAGGAGCCACCATATGGATATTGAACTGACAGTGGTTCGTTTTCTTCTCTCATCATTTTCATTTATCTTTGCTCCTTAGTTGAATTTCTTTTCAAAGGAGGAGCCACCTGTTGTCTAAATGTAGCTTACTGCGCATTTTCCACTGTGCAGGTGGTGTGCAGGTTTACAGTTCTGTGATATGGCTTGTGAAAAAAATATGCACCCTTTTTTGGCTTTCTGATTTCATCATCTTGTGTCTGTGCTTGAATGCATTGCATGATCTTAGTTTGATTGTAGCCAGCCACAGTGTAAAAACTAATCTGTGTTGTCTGTGCATCTATAGCTCATACTGTCTTACATCATCATTCATGTCTTTTCTGTCATAACAATAGTAGAGATGAGTTGATGGTAAATCTTTTTATGGTTCTTTAAAAATTTTTGAAGGCAATCCATGAGTTAGATTTTTTTTTTCTTCATCCCTGTAATGGGAACAATTACTTGAGGAGTTTCATTGCTTAATTATTTAAGGTAATTTCCGGTGTAAATTTTGCGTTGGGCGAGTTTTTCAAGCCTGACATCTTTTAAACACGCTTGAGGGAGCCCTTCACTTTGATATTTTGATTGCATAGACTTGGTGTTTTCGGTTCTGTGTTAGTTGTGATGTTGTTGCTTGTTGATCAACTTTACCATGTCTGTCTCAATGTCATTTTTAGCTCATGGGCAGATCTTGTCATGATTGTCGTATGTTTTCCTGAGCTTTGTTCCTTTTTTCTTCTTTTATGTAGAAGCAGAATGCTTCTAGTAAATTTATACATGACTCATGGGTAGGGTCTTGTGCAATTAGTTGTGGTCTTGGTTTATGACATCATTGGGAAGCCGTGTTGTAGTAGGAATACAAGCTGTAATAATGCATGCAGTGTGCATTTTTCGTTTATTATGTGTGTGCAGTGCATGTTTCTGAATTCTATGTGCAGTCAGGTATTCTGTCACCGCAACAAAACCAGGCTAGTGACCTTGAACTTGTATTTCTCTGCTCTGAAATTTACTTTAAAAAGTATTATCTTACAGCATCTCGAGTTTTGCAGGTCCAGGTTTCCCTGCTTAAAAGGACCAAGAATATATTTTAACTAAGGCTTACCATGGAATGTGTACAGGTTCTGCCAAGTCAGAGAATATGATCCAACAGGTTTGATGTGACAGGGATGTGCAGGATTTCAAGGGCATAGAAGACTAATGGATGCTAGAGTGCCTTTGGCTCCTGAGCTGAATTGTTATGATGAGCATAATCTGTTGTAAACTTTTTCAGGTGGTTGTGTAGGTTGGCTGATGGGAATTGCTGTTTTTCCTTCGTTGGGTATACGCTCTAGCTATTCGTAGACTGAACAGTTTCTATGAAGTTTTTCATTTTGTACTGGTTTGTAATCATATAAGACGAGCGCAATGCAATCTTGGGAGTTTCTCCTTGGTTTACTGATGAGTTTTGCGAGCATCTCTGCATTTTTGTTATGGAGCGCAAATAAATGAATGGGATCCCTATGTCAGTTCTGCCTCAAGTACGGTAAGGATAAAATTCCCATTAACATTAAATTCACACCATCTGAACTCATTAGAAAACAATAATAATATGTTCAGCTTTTGAAGCATGCTTGGTGGTGGTTTTAAACAGAACATGTTTTAACAATAAACAAGAAGCCAACGATTATCTTTTCTGTCTTTTGTTTTTTTTCTGTTTTTTGTTTTAATATAACAAGAAGCCAACTCTAGGCTCTGAAGTTCTGAACGAAACCCCAGTAATGGGATAGACACCGACAACATATGCCAAGAATAAACTCATGCGAGGTGAGTCTATATGAGTTTATTTAAAGAGAGTATTAATATTTATGGTCATTTTGGAAGTTTATAGAAAGCCTATCAGTATCAAAACACATATTTTTAAAGAAGGAAAACTTAATGTTTTCACTTATAAACAAAATGGTTCAATAAATAGCTCATTGATTACTCGAACTAGTAATGTATTAGTTACGAGTAAGGATTTTGCTATATGAGCTGTGTTCGTTGTGCTGATATTAGTTACAAGCAAGCATTTTACTACCTGAGTTATGTTTCATTGTGTCGAACATTTTATTTCTGCTTGAGAGCATTAATTTAATTAGCAATCTATAATTTTTCAAGAAAATTAAATTTATAATCTAGACACTAAAATCAACAACCTAGAATTTGATTTATTTCTGCTATTTGATTATGCATAAATTAATACTAAGACAATTTGACAAATAGAAAATTAACACTGAAATTGGGATGTGCATTTTATCTGTCTATCTGAAAATAAAATACTCTGTTCTTTCATATTCTTGTGTGGAAAGGCACTTATCAAAATTGTAAAAGTTAAGAAGATTACTACCTACCTAATATATGTCCAGGATAAAATACGAAGGGTGTCCACCAGTGTTTTAACACCTCCCCAAAATTATACGTGCGATAGCGGGTGTCCAGTGGTTTTAAAACGTCCAAATACGTTTTGTCATCCAAATTGGTACAACTGCCCTGCAAAATCATTTACACTATACATGTGGTAAAGATTTTATTTATTTATTTACGTAATCCCTCTCAATCCCAACAGCCAAGAACAACATCTGGATCAGCTAACAAACTTTCTGTAAATATATGCTTCCTTATCGTATCAATCATATTTCCCTCAGAGCTTCTATCTACCAATTTGTCAAAAGTTTCTTTGATAAGCAACGGAGGGCACAAGGTATTTTCGTCCGAAATCGATCATATGATAGTTGGCCAGCACCAGTTCAGAGGCGGCATTATTATAAGAAGGGGTTTTTTCCCTTCATCCAATGGCTACACCTGAGCTTTTTGTTCTTTGAGAAATAATCCAAATGGCATCCCTCGTCTCGAGTTGGTCTTCCGACTTGAAATGCTTGCCTGATAACTATGTGTTACCTGAGGGAAAAAGGCCAGGAATGCCTGTTCCAGTAAGCAATGATATACCAGTGATTGATCTCGGAGACGGACTAGATTACAGCAGAGCTGACATGGTCCAGCAAATCGCGAAAGCTGGTCAGGATTTTGGACTATTTCAGGTTAATCTGTGATTAATTGACTTAGCGCCAAATTCACAAATGTTGTAGCCAGTTTTATTTTTTAGATATCAGGTAATTTGGATTGTATGTAATATGTGAAACAGGTGATCAACCATGGAGTATCAAAGGAGTTGATGGCTGATGCTATGAATGTGAGCAAAGAGTTCTTTGGCATGTCCCCTGAGGAGAAAGCAAAGTACTATATTGACTCCGTTGCATTGGAAGAAAAGGCCGGATGCAGACTCTATACAAGTTCTGGGTATTTTTTGGCTCAAGGTTTCGATTTCTGGAAGGATACTTTGCAACACCCTTGTCATCCTCTGCAAAACCACATCAATTCTTGGCCCGACAAACCTAAGAACTACAGGTAACCATAATTTTTGCCGCATCACATTGGGTTTCAGGATACCTGCTCATTTCTGTCATCTTTACATGGAACTGTTTTTTTTTTTTTTGGGACGGGAAAACTGATAGGATGATGATAGGTATTTGATCAAACTAAGGGGGAGGTCTGAAAAAAAGTAATGAAAAGCTCCCCGGATGCTCGAAAAACTAACATAATCAATTGATTAATTCTATTTTGACTGATGACATGATTAACTTTCCTGTTCAGAGAGGTTATGGGACCATACACAACTCAAGTGAGGAAAGTGGCCATGAAAATTATGGACATGATCTATCAAGGCTTAGGGCTTGAAGCGGACGACACTGAGAAAGAATTCGACAACTATAATTTAGCTCTCTCCATCAACCATTATCCAGCATGCCCAGACCCTGCATTAGCCTTGGGTTGCTGCAGACACTGTGATCCTGCAATCCTAACTCTTCTTCAGCAAGAGGTGTATGGGCTCCAACTAGAAAAAGATGGCCATTGGATTGGCGTTAAGCCCCTTCCTGATGCATTTGTGGTGAACATAGGTTTGTTACTGGAGGTATAGACTTTTATCTTCTCCACAATCAGTTAAAACTTGCCTTTCTCAAAATATGTATGTTCCATATATGATACTTCTCCAAACTTCAGGACTATTTGGGCTCTTCTGCTGCATTTTTGTACAGGTCATTAGCAATGGAAAGCTAAAAGGTGCTGTGCATCGAGCGGTTACAAATTCAGCTTGTTCCAGGAACTCACTTGTGACCTTCGTAGGTTGCCCAACTGATGTCACTATTAAACCTGCAGCAGCGCTTATTTCTCCCACCAATCCACCGCTTTATCGAGCATTCAACAACAAAGACTTTCATGAGTTTGTGTTTGCCAATAACGCTGAATTTGAGGCTGTTATTGCATACTTAAAACTCAAAACCTAAGCCAGAAATTAGCTGTGCTACATTTGTGGAGAAGCCAGAATCAATCTATAATTCCAAGTACTACTGTTTTGGTTGGCCTAAAAAAAAAAAAAAGAAATCTATAATTTCAGGTGGTATGGAACGCCGCCTTAAATAATCGAGCAGCCACTTTCTTTTCAGCACAATGTTCCGTACTAAAAGGAGTTGCTTTTGTATTAAAATAAGACATTCGCATTTTTAAGAGGATTAATAGTGATTTTCGACATAGTATCTCATGTTTTTGCAAACTATTTTGACCTTGATCATTAATTTCAGAGTTTCGGTTTTGTTTTTTTTTTTTTTTTTGTAATATAATGCAAACCCTTGAAGCAACAAGGTAACAAGTATTTTTTTTTGGTAAGATTTTCGCAAATAAAATACAAGTATTTGCAAATAAAAGTACAAGAATACTAAAATGTAAACCCCTTTAGATGAATAAATATTCTGAAGCATATAGCCGTTGCAAAAATTGTAGTATACCAATACAAGGATACGAGCTACACAAAGCTTTATTAATCTATCCCTATGCAAAATTGTAGAACTATAATAAGTATTACTAAATCGACAATGCATCTTCGCGTGTGTAGTACCAAAATCGTGCTATTCAAAGTAGAGATCAAATGACTGTAACCTTGAAGATTAAATGCAGAGTTTCAGTTTTTGCTGGTTCTTGTTTGATGTGATACAACAGTAAACGTTTACATAATTCAACCCTCTCAATTTTTAAGCAAAAGAACCCGAAGATTAACAATATTTCCTACTGAAATTTCGAAACATCTCTTGAAGGCCTTTTACTACTCGAAAAATTCACCTCAATATACCATGACCAAACAAGTACATTGGCAGGTAACAGCACAACAATATTGTAAATAAATCCCTTGAGATAAATAAAAATCCTGAAGCACATAGCAGTTGCAGAAACTACAGTATAACACTATAACTAAGGATCCCAAGATCTCTTAGTATATCACTATGCAAAATTGTAGACCTATAATAATGAGAAGTATTGCTAAATCCCCAATGCATCCGTATGTCTGCAGTACCAAAATCGTGACAATCAAAAGCAGAGATCTAACCACATTTTATTTACCACCATGCTTAGCCTTGGCACGAGACTGTACAGCATTCTTAGAATTGAATGTCCTGGAAAAAAAATTAGAATAAATGTCAATGTCATAGGGACAGAGATGAGGGACAAAGAAAAGGCCTTTAGATGGGGACAAACTTGCTACAGGATTTGCCAGATACTTGACTGCCAGACTTTCCATTTGCAGATGGACTTTTCCCACCTGCATGAATGTAGCAGAATATATGAGAATGAATAATAGTTACGAAAAAGCACCACAATATCAGCTATTCTTTGCTGCCACATCTTTTTGTCCCGAAACAAAAAGTTACTCAGATATATGTGGTTTTAAGCAAATTATGGCTGGAAAATATGAGATGCTGCTTGTGGTCATCCTAAACACAGAGCCTCTACGCAACAAAATCTTTCTTGCTTCGACATGAAAACTATCATTAAAGGAATCTAAAATTTTTTGTACATTAAAAAAAACAAAGGGAAAAAAAACTTGAAACAAGAAATTTATTAAAGATATAGGGCAATCCCCTCGCTTTGCCAGCATAATGAAGCAGCAAAACGGCCATGGAGGCCCCAAAGAAAGCATCAATATGCGCCCATCACACAGAAGTGTGCCACATTTAATGAACCTCTCTCTGTGGAATACCACGCCGCCACTTGTTTTATGTGGTCAGCGCTCGGCCTAAGGCGCTAGATAATGAACGCTAGGTTGATGGTTATTTGACACCTAAAATTTTAGGAGCTTGATTAATTGTTTAATCAAATACCAAAAAAAAAATTTACCCAATATTTGAGGTGCAGCTGATTTTGTTTTCTTTGCTGCCACTGGAACAAGCATCTCCGTAGCAGTTTCAGGTGGTCTTTTCTTCCCAGACTTGGTCTTCAAAAGTTAAAAATAATTCGTGAAGTCAGACATTTATTAGTACTGCAATAATTGAATGTATACTTCAGGTGACACTACCTTTTGAGATACCATATCTTGATTCTCATCGTCGCTGTCTTCTGAGTCCTGAAAAGGATACCAAAGAGCTAATGAATATAAATAAGAAACAAGAAGGTGAAGGGGAACAAAAAGTCAGCAAGCAGATTCTAGAAGAAGAGGATATGTTGACAAGAATTTCTTTCAAGAAACCAAGAGAAAAGACCAAACTGAAGCTAAATAGGAATTCTCAGATGCTTCATAAGCCCTAAGACTACTGCTTCAACAATTTATCAATAAATAACGCACAGAAAACACAAACATGCCACAAGCAGTCAATTCTTCAATCATTACTGCTCTAAAGAAAAGATATGTCAAGACCCACGTAATGACTAGTTGACTACATTCCAGTCTAACTATGGAACTTGAACAAGAATGCATATAAGATGAACATTGTTTCTCTTTTCCTCTTCATTTCCTTCCATTCTTAGAGATGAAAACCATAGTACACAATTCCTCTCATATGGTAAATGGCTCTATGATATCAACTTATTCAGGTCACTCAAATTTCTTTGTCTATTCAGGCACAAAAACATTAGGATTTATAAACACAATATAACAATGGTAACCCAAAAGATTAAGAAATCAATTTTAAGAGAGTTCATAGTGATTTTTTAGGACAAAGTTCATACTGTATCTGCTGAGGCATCACTTGAATCCTCTTCCATCTCACTAATTTCCTCTCCTTCATCATCATCTTCACTAACATCACTGTCATCATCATCTTCATTTGATTCTGTCTTGTCTTTCTTTAGCTCCACCTTCTTCAATATTGACTTTTCCAAGGGCTTGGGCTCAGCAGGAAGAGCCTTATTCGTAGCAGACTTCGGGCCAACATTAGGCTCAAGTTTGGCTGACAAGTTTAATGAGGAATCAATTAATTTGGACCGCAAGAAAAATCATGGTAAAAGTTATCAACAAGCGCTAAAGAGAGCAAAAGCACTGCTAAGTACTAGCTACACCAAAAGCAGAGACAAAATGACTACCATTTTGAAGTTCATCAACTTGATTTTCCTCCTCTTCATCTTCATCGGAGAAATCTTCACCATCTTGTGAGATAAGAAGTAAGATTAGAAACATCATAAGAAAAGAGATGACGTCAATAACCCTATAATGGATAAAAATGGCAAAACTCACCTCTATGGCTTTCGAGTTCAGTGAAGACAGAAAAGATATTGTCAAGGAAATTATACATTTAAGCGAGACAGAAAGCATGCCATGATACCTTTAAATGCAAGATGACTTTTTATTAAAAAATTTCATTGCTTTGAATGCATTAGCATATTCTAAGGACAGATTAGGAGCTTGTAATCAGCGTGAACATGTCATAAACCAAAGTAAAAGGATATCTACTGTCATCATCAGCAATGTATCCAGCGAAGTAGATGCTTCCATCTTTCCAGTCATGTGAGAGCTCAAATTCTCTCTCAAAAACCAAGTCAAACATCAACTGTGGTCTATCCTCTGCTGAAAGAGTCCCCATAACATATTTTTTGTCGCCAACCTTCAAATGAATCGGAACACACTTTGGCCCTTTTCCATCCTTTACCTCACCCAAAGCTGCCTGCAAAAGTTAAAGATACATTTTTTGTCATGAAAGCATGCGTAACTTCCTGTAAAACTAATTAAGTATTCTTCAGACCATTAAACCTATACTCTAGTAAAATGGGTCTATGTAAAAACTTACGACCTGGGAGATGTGAATAAGCCTGAACACTTCAGGTTTGACCTTCAGAGGTTCTCCAGGCTTGACTTCAACACCTGAAAATAGAAGGTAGATATTAAGTACAAAGCAGGCATTTTTTCAAGCAAAATAAGAAAGATTGAATTGTTTTCACAATGAGTAGAAAAAGAAAAACTTTGAATTGTAAGATAAATCATCGGAATGAGAAATAACAATTGCTAGCTCTTAGAATAACCTTATGAAAGTTATTAACATCAGATGAGTTAGCATTAATATCAAAAACAACTTGGTTATACTATACAACTCAGGCACCAAAAAATTTACGGGAATAAAGACTCAATTTCTACCCTGCAAAGGGTCTATAAAAAGGCTGCTCTTCTGTACAATTGAATAAATATCGTGCAACTATCTCATAAGGCACTCAATGGCAACTTTTTTTCCACAAAGACAGCTGATTGAATGATAATTAGAAGTATCCAGGGTTGAAAAAGAACAGCTATCCTGACCTTAAAGCCTGAAAACTAGTCCAACAGAAAGCGAAGCTTACCCCAAAACTCCATTTGCAGAATATGATGGACGGCCAATGGGAGTACGAAGATGAAAAGGGGGATGGAGAGAAGATGAGTCTTCTTCTTTGGTCTGAAGAGTCTAAAGAGGCGGAAAGAAGTGCAGGGTTTAAGCAGGGTTTTAAAGAAGTATACTCAATACCGTATTATAGGGAAACAGGTTTAGTCGCCCCAAATAGCTACGGCCCAATATACAAACCCTAGGGCCTTCTGAGCATTTTTTGGTGTAAGCGTCCATGAACAATAAAAAGTTCCTGGATCACAATTTTTTGGTGTAAGAGTCTCTAAAAAGTTCCTGGAGCACAATTTGTAAACATGGAATAATTATTTTCCTTTCCAGATTCTATTGCAAATTTTTTTGAAGATGCTGTATATTTCTGTAGTAATTTCCCTTTCTAGATGCTCCTAGTAATTATTCCATGTCATTTAAGGTGGTGTATATTTCTTTTTGTTTTCTTCGGTCAACAAGGTAAGTCTTAGATAGGTATTAACTTGCTATAATTCGAGAGGAAGTCATAGAAAAGTGCACTACATATTTTAAGGGGAAAAAATTATGATTTGATTATTTTTTTTAGCATCGAACTTGGAAAATGAATAATATCTCAGGATGCCACCCTAAAATGCACGAATAATATTACTAATTAGATTTATATGTTGATTTTATGTATTTAAGAAGAGGGCTTTTGAAGCAAATGCATCGGTTTCAACTTCGTACATGTATGTTGAACTAGGTACTTAAATTTGTAATTTGGCATATCAAATACGAAAATTAAAATCAAACCATCAATTTAAAGGTGTATGTAGTTTAACCTTAAACAAATGCTTCTTAGCATAATAGACAAAATTACAACAAGTCAAATATGTAATGCTAATGTCCCCGCAAGTAGTCTGATTGGTTCCGTAATTTGATAGTTATCAGGTCTCGTGATCGATCCCCGTGTACTACCTCGCTATGTATCCTTATGGCAAGACTCTACATTGTTTTAGAGGATTAATCCAACTGAAAGACTGGAATATCCCTGAATGAGGGAAAAAACTGTAATGCTAATGCTGTTAATAACAAGTTGAACTTTATGCATTAATAAACGGCTGAGAAAGGTGAAAAATGGTTGTAGATGAGTAAAATGGTTATAGCTTTCATGAAGCACAAGCTATGCAGAAGCATAGTTGTTAGGATCCTGATCTAGATCAAGGCTAACGATCCAAATTGTAAGTAGGATCGAAAATTAGCCTTAAATTAACAAGATCAATGGGGTCATGATCCGGATAGTAGGATCGTACATAGGATCGTACGATCTTACAATCCCGATATGATCCTACTATTTTTAATAAATTAAGTAACAATTTTAGTATTTTGACCATATCTTTGTATAGAAAAATCGAAATTGAGTGCCGTTTGTTGCGTTGTAAACTATATTCAAAGTGCTTTAAATCCATGTAAATAACTAACCCCAATTCCAAACCTAGAAAATTTGACTCATCTTTAAATTTGACTCATATATGCACTAAAATGAATAGATGATCTTTGTTATAGGGTATCATATGGAGCTAGTGTTTGTGTCTTTATTATAATAAATTAATATGGTTTAGAGTCTTTAGAAATGAATTAATACTTTTGCTAATTCTAAGTGGATAAGTGGTGGGTTATAAATTTGAACCCAAAATACACATTTTTTTAGCACAAAATTCTATTCTCAAAATTTTCTTTAATTATTTGTTTATTGTATACCAATTTTTCTATCAATTATTATATAAAAAATGATGTAGCAATCAATCACAAAATCATAGTTAACTAAATGTATTGTGTTTAACTATTTTATTAATAAGATGATTATACACGTATAAAGTCAAATTTTCCATGTATATTGTTCCATAATTGAATTTGGATTTACAACAAGAAAGAACAAGTTGTTTAGTTTAATCAAAATACAATTTGAATATATTATAAGTAGTCCCAAATTTCTCTATGTTTTTTAAATTGTCCGAAATACTTTATATAGCACAATTTTATCCTTAATTAACAATATAATTATATTGATTGCACATGAATTACATTATTTGTCACTATATTTATGAATTGCAAACTTAAAAATTATAAATATAATAATTTATTACATTTTTTGTAGGATCTACTGATGTTACGATCCGATCCTGCCAACCAAAAAAAGGATCCTAGTAGGATCCCGACTTTAAAAACCTTGCGCAGAGAGCAATACAATTTTATCAAAATCCAGATAGAATAAGAGAATTTTCGATAAAAAATTTTAAATATTTCCTAGGCACTAACAAAAAAATTTCAAAACTTGGGAGCCCACTGCGACTTGGGCCCCCTACTAGCATTACCCTTAGGTTTACTAACAAAATTTGGGCTTTAAAGATGTCAAACTTCCCGGCGGCCTGCTGCCTGCCTCGGAATCCAGCGGAAGAAATTCAGGGCGGAGAGTATTCTTAGAATTGAAGTACCAAAAACTAGGCATCAAATGACTGGCATCATTTTCCCTTGGTCCAACTTGAAAGTCAGCAATTGGCCAACTCAAAGTTGGGTTGAAGATTAGGTTTAAAAATTTCTTCCTCTCTATTGTTGAAAAAAAAAAAAATGACTGGCATCATTTACATGTGATTTTTTTTGCTAGTATATATCAAATGAATCGTTGCTACTTGCTACCATTCAACTTTGCAGAAAATACGAGGAAAATCCATTTTTTTCCCAAGTACTAATTTTTTGCTTTTGCATTCATGCATGAATAACTATTTCTCCAATCTTGGAAAGAGTGTTCATTTGTTTAGCACTTTCGCAACTTAGTAACTTAGAACTTGATCGTTTTGTTTAATTCACGAACACAGTAAAAATTAGAAGCTGTCGTCCGTCGGTCTATAAAATTGTTGGACCAGATTGTAATTTTGTAAATGAGTAAAGTAGAAAGAAGGATAAGGACTCAATACAGTTGTGTTTTGTGCGATTTTATTTCGTCATTGTACATGTTTAAATTTTGGGCAAATTCCACTTTACCCCCCTGTGGTTTAGCATTTTTTTCACATAACCCCCCTATGGTTTCAAAAACTATACATAACCCCCTTATGGTTTGGATTAAAGTGTCAAAGTAACGGAAATAGTCACTTGTAACGGCGTCACCTAAAATGTCAAAAATACCCTTATGTAATGTTGAAATTTATGTATTAACCAAGGGGGGTTATGTGTATGTTTTGAAAATCATAAGGGGGTTATATGGTAAAGTATTAAACCATAGGAGGGTTATATGGTAAAATATAAAAATCATAGGGGGTTAATGTGTCATGTATTTATAAGGGTAATTTTGACATTTTTAGAAGTTCCGTTACGAGTGGCTATTTCCGTTACTTTGACACTTTAATCCAAACCATGAGGGGGTTATGTATAACTTTTGAAACCATAGGGGGTTATGTAAAAAAACGCTAAACCACAGGGGGGTAAAATGTAATTTACCCTTAAATTTTTTATGTATAAATACATCATAACATTGCATTAAATATATGTCAAATATTTTTATTTATATGGATTAATCTTATATACACTATTAGTGTATACACTATTATGATTGGATAAATGACACATGAGCAAAATTCGAATTAGGATCACGTGGGACGCTGTACTCTTTTGCCACGTGATCGAAGGCCACTAGCCGCTCGTACACGTGTCTCTAGTTTGAATGACAAGGATAGCGATGAGCACTAGGTCCAATCCATTATTGTCGAAAATATTATCAACTTATTTCAAATTTTTGGCCAGCTAAGCGGACCCTTTATCCCCTCACGTGCCGACAATGATATTGTATACACTGACAATATATATAAAATTTACTCTATTTACTCAGAATACAATAATGTAATATAACTATGCACTAAATAATGTAAAAAGCACAACAATTGAATTGAACCGTCTCAATCGACCCCTCTCTCTTTCCGGGAAGAAGAGGATTATCTTATAGACTAATAACAAGTTCATGTACGCAAATCACCTCTTTGAATGGCTCCATCCGCGTATAACTTATTGGGATGTATCCCAAGTACACCTAGTGCAAAAGCAATTTAAGAGGTAGTTTAACTTATTTGGTACTTCCGCGTGGCATAAGCTGTGAACCCCGCTGTGCTAGGCTGCTAGCACAAAGCGTGGTAGCTTCTTAGCAATTGATACTGGAAAAAGCATGAATGAAGAAATGACCAGGCAAGTGAGTTGTCCAAGGAATAGGGTCTTGTCCTCTCCATTGCGTAACTTATTTTAGTTTCATATTGTAACTTGTAAGAATCTATATATGACTTGTTAATTGCAACGTTTAGAGAAGCTACACGCTATTTGAATAACTTGAAAAAGATCAAGAGAAGATATATTTACACAATAATTTTGTTGCCCGTTTCTTGAGGCTGGAAAATCAATGCTAATTGCCGAGGACCTCATCTATTAAAGACTGCCTTCTTCCCAATTCAGCTATAAATTTACACACAAATTTTAGGCCTAAATTTTCAAATTGGAACAGCAACACAAAGCTAGAGGGCCCTAACTAACTACTAAAAAATAAGGCTCTGTGACATTTGATTTCACAGCATAAATTCCATAAACTTGAGCCAAGGCAGCCCGAACTTGGGAGTAGCCCGTTCAGCTTGCCCCTTACAGCTCGAAGACGACGCCGTTACTGCACCATCACTTTCCGTGCCGCCGCACTTTTTGGGGCACAGAAAGAAATTCCTTGACCCCAATGCCATCAGCTTCTCGTCCCTATTCAAACCTGCGGGACACCGAAGGAATGTCAGTACACCCGGCCAATAATTACCTGACACGTGTATGCTCTGGAAAACGCCCCTCCGTCGTAAATTAAATGGTGAGTATTTAGTTGGGTTAAAAAAAAAAAAAAAAAAATCGACGGCTGGGATTTTTCGCTTACTTTCTAAGCTAAACTGAGAGTAATGAAGATCGAATCCGGAAGGTTCATTGGCTGCCAGAATCGGACGTCGGCCTTCCTTGGAGTACTGCCGGAGAGCCGCCGCAATGAGCTCCTCCACCGTTGATTCCGGCGACATCACCACCTGAACGGGTCCCAGGCTCCTCTGAATCGTCACGTTGAGGAGAAGCTTCGTGAGCTTCAGAGGCCGGGACACTTCCTCATACGAAGAGCTCTTCTGGACAACTTCCTTACCGGACAGCAAGTCCGGCACCGTTCTTGGCCTCTGCAACAACGACATCTGTCCAACTTTTCCAGCTGAAACACTCCCGGCGTGAAACGATTGCGCTTTCTCGGCCAATTTTCCCTTCCTATTCTTCTCCCCGGTTCCTTTCCGATGATTACTCTTCGCCGGAGAAGGCATCTCAACAGGATATTCGAACTCGGAATAGATACGTGTATATGTATGTATAATTATTTAATATATGTACACTATAAAGCTGGTGTATTGGTCGGAAAGTTGGGTTACCTCAGGCGGCGGTAGCGGAAGAAACGGACGCGGGGGAAGCCGAGAGCTGGAGACGAGAAGACGCTCTCAGATTCCCGGATTCCGGCGGCTATCATAACCGGGAGTGGCAGACCTGTAATTAGCAAAGAAAGCAAAGGCCTAAGAGAAACGACGATTTCTGTTGAGGGCTGAATTGAAGGGAGTGAATGGCCAGCCAGAGGCCTATAAATATATGGAAATTGCTGGAGGAAGATAAGAAGGAAGGTGGTTCATTGATTTTTCATTTTTTTAATCATTGATTAACCTGGGACGGGATTGACCGGTTCGACAAAAGAGCTAGTCAATAATGGGATGCCAGGATGGGCCAAGTTTCTCTCGTTTGGAAAAAAAAAAATAATAATAATAATAATAATGGGATGAGCCATGGGGTGATTAGCTGCACCCGGTCAGGAAATAGATTAATTACATTCACCGGCTATTGCCCGTAATCTTTTGAGTTGATCAGTGACAGATTTTCTGAAATATTGAACTAATCAATTGCTGTTTTTTTTGCTCTAATTCAGATTACGACAGGTGACAATATTGATAAACTTTAACAGGTGAAGGTTGGTTTAAAAAAAAATGTATAAGATTTAATGTTGTATTAACGTTTGAATACGGTCTAAATATTAATAAGCGATCACATTTAAGAGAAGATATTGTTAAATGATAAGTTAAATTTACTGCATCCAATTCGCTGCTAGCATGCTTTAGGCAATAATTTTTATATGTCTTGTCCAAAGCTAAGGCATCAAGTTTGATTGCGAAAATTTTCACTTTATGCCTATGGAAAACGCAATTTACTTGAGCACCATAAAAACAATATTGAAAATTGCTGAAAACTTTATAGTTTAAAATATTTTGAAAATAGTTTAGCACAATTATTTTGAAAATTATAGTTTAGTCTTTTAAAATATTTTAAAAGTAATACTGTTGAAGAGTTTTTAGATAATACAATAATATATTTTTTTCGTTACAATAGGTACTTGCAAAAGATTTTTTTTTTTTTTTTTAAAAAAAAGCGAAATAGCAATACAACGCATACAATCATGATACACTCCACCACAGATAAGTCTAAAACTCGAATACATGCATAAGTGCATAAATTTTAGGATTAGTGCACTTAACCACTATCATGTGAGGGGAAGGGATGGCTCGAATGATTTTGAGGGAGACATGATAAGTAAGAGATTTCGGATTCGATTCCTCCCATTTACATTAAAAAAAAAAAAGTTGAAATAACCACTATCAAACGGGGCAAAGCTAACAACAGTCTGTCCGGGTTGAGTGAGGACTCTTTAGGTCTTAGTAGCAGTTCGCTTGCTTAAGGTTGTTATCCCACATCGAATGTTGGGGGGGGGGGGGTTGGGGTAGTTTATAAGTCTCCTCAGGAACCACAAGAGTTACCGGCTTTTGTGGTTTCCTGTGGAATTAAGTTTGTAAAATGCCAAAAAGTCACTTCTGGCTTTGGAAAAAAAGACAACAGCCTGTCCGGGTTGAGTGAGGTCTCTTTAGATCTTAGTAGCAACTCGCCTGCTTAAGGTTGTTATCCCACATCGAATGTTGGGGGGGGGTTTGGGGTAGTTTATAAGTCTCCTCAGGAACCACAAGAGTTGCTGGCTTTTGTGGTTTTCTGTGGAATTACGTTTGTCAAATGCCAAAAAATCACTTCTGGCTTTGGAAAAAAGCAGGGCAAAGCTAAAGACAACCATATGATGTCGATTTGAAAAATGCATCTACGTTTTGGTTACTTCACACAACCGGATATTTACATGCTTTGTCATGTCGTTTGTCATATTTTTATGTTTACACATGCTTAGATTGTGTTTGGATTGCATTTTCCGTCATTTTTCATGGAAAAAATACTGTAGCGATTTGATATATGTGAGGGGAAAAGGTGATAAGGAAATGTGATCACGTAAAACGACAATATTTTTCGATGGAAACAAGCAATCCAAGCATGGCCTTAAATTCGGCTGCACGACGTATAATATTGATTCAATTTTGAGATTTTCATTATGCATAGCTGTCGCTGTCCTGCATTCAACATCTCTAAGAAAAACAAAACATCTTTTTTTAAAAAAAAAAATTCTGAGCCATTCACTAAATTTGCAAATTTAGATGTAGAATAGAATCCACTAATGCAACCACAAAAATAGAAAAAAGATCTTCGAATGCGATGGTGATGCAAACCTAATCGACTCATGCTTGTGGACACGAGGCACGCTTTTATGTGGAGGAAGGCTATTTGGAGACAGTGAAAGAAGGCTGCGTTGTTCGAACTTCGAAGGAAGGGATAATCGGATTTCATTTTGCCCTTCCTGCGAAAATACTAGTCACTGTTGACTGACTGGGGAGTGATAACAAGTGGCTACGCTCCACGTGTGACTGACTGGAGTGGTGGTATATAACGTCACGTATTATTGGTCTGCTAAACGCCTCTTGGCATCATTATTAGCAAGCAAAAGCAAACAGATTCCATACATACTCTACCGCCCGCGCCAGCCGCGTAGAATTGACACGGTCCTCACGTGTCCGTCACGCGGTCATTGTGTTAAATAGGGATTTTAGTCAACTCGTGACAAGAATAATTGGTTTGAGTGATGGAATTGAATGAACGGTGATGCTTCTACTCCTTTTCTCTCGTGGAATGTATGCAAATTAAATACTCCCTCCGTCCCGTTTTGTTAGTTTTGATTTTTTTTTCACACAAATTAAAAAAGTGTAATTAATTTGGTTGGAAACATAAATTTAGATTAATAATTTCCTAAAATACCCTTATGCTAATTACGATGCCAATTAATATCAGCTACAACTAATGGGTTGGTATTGGAAAAGCTCAATATATTTAATGTAGTGGGTTAGTATTTAATAACAATGTATTAATAACAAGATATTTAATAAGGGTATTTTAGACAATTTGAAAGATTTCTACATTTCTTAATGGGAAAGTGGATTACAATTTGGGACAGACGAAAAAGGAAAACAAGACTATCAAAGTGGGACGGAGGGAGTATAATAGTATATGCTTTTCTTGCTTAATTAAAGCCAAAATTCTCTTAATTGTGGCTTTTAAGTACTACAGGTGATCCTTCAAAACATTTGTGGATATGAAGACAATTTGTTGGATACTCACGTGCCGATGTTAAGTAATGAAACGGACTACTCAGATTTAGGATTCAGGGCACGGAGACCACTTTTCATTTCGGTGCCAACGTTCACGTCACTATTTGCATTAATCCCCTTGTCTGGTTGAGGACAATTTGAGACTAAAAGCCAATTCAATTCAGCAATCAAACAAAAATGGGGGGAAAAAAAACACCAAAAACAATCAACAAACGCGCGACAAGGCACTAATAAGCAATACATGAGGTTATTAATTCAGTAGAATAAGCAAAATCAAAGATGCTTCTTCGTGTTTGAGAGAGACATTTGTTAATAGGCAAGTCCCGTCGTAGTTGCCTTCTGTCTTGAATTCACGAAAGCTGTGCTGGGACCTCAACTGGTGGCAGCTGCCCAGCTTGGCCAATCCATCCAATCTAAAACGCTCTCAGGAGTGGAAGGAGGCAAAATTTAATGCAGCATTTTACTTTTCAGTAGAATATTTGCTTAGATTGAAAGTTTTGACTAGTAAAACGTAAATTAGTTGGGAACTTGAATTTTGAGTGATCTAAGATTGCCGTCTCCAACTTCGCCTTTGACACGCTGTACCACCGCCAACTACGGCTGCAAACGAATCGAGGTTGACTCGCGAGCGGCTCGAGTCGAGCTCGAAGTCGAGCTTAAAATATTAAACTCGTTAGCTCGCGGCTCGCAGCTCGAGTATATATATATATATATATAATATTTTTTATTTTAAGTATATATATATTTTTTATTTTCTTATTTTAATAGTAAAATTACATATATATTCTTAATATTTTATTATTTATTAAGAAAAAGTATTATTTTATTTATTTTTTAAAAAATAAAATAATTATTTTTTATTTTTTTTCGAGCTCGAGCTCGAGTTTGAGTTTGATAAAATTTAGTCGAGACTCGGTTCGATTAGCCTAAAATTCGATTCGACTCGGTTCGTTTACAACCCTACCGCCAACAACGTCGTACTCCTATTATTTTTGTCGTCGTCAAGGATCAAGGGTCAAGGGCCAAGGCTGGAATTTCCGGGACCTTTTCTACTTCAAATAATGCACATAGCTCAGACGTACCCGGGAGAAGCCACAAACCAACTAGGATGGATGTTTCTTTTTTTACAATGAAAATGGAAAAAAAGAAAAGGGATTGGTCAAATTCACACCCCTGATGTATAAAGTAGTTGTAATCAGAACGGACATAAAAAAAAAAAAGGGGGAAAGAAACTAGTAGCCAAGTTATCCTATTTAATTGCTTCATCCCTTTAATTGGCCGCCACAATTTTTGTAATGTTGCTATTGTCCAATGTTTCTCCATTAACACCATTGTGATTACAGTTAAATTTCAAAGGACCCACAGTTTAGCAGAATTGTTGTGACAGATGGTGGGATGCCATTGGACGGATAGCCACATGTAAATTAATTTGATGGTAAAGCCTAAATTTCGCCATTGGACACAAAAATATCTTCTCGCCATGAGCATTGTCATATGCTAATTGACAAATTTGAAAGATTATTTTGCGGTAAGACGACTCAATTATTATTATTATTATTGTTATTATATATATGTGTATATATGTACACACACATACATATACATGCATGTATACATGCATACATACATACACACACATATATATTATATTATATACACGCATGCGCACACGGATGGATCAGATTACTATATTTTTCAATATTACTTTGAATACGACTTACTATATTTATCAGGATTACGTTGAAGACAAATATTGTGACATGAACCTTAGCATGCAACTCTTTAAAAATTAAACCAGTCAAGAACAAAAAGTTGTACACCCTCGTCTTTAAGCGATTAGTTTTATCATTCCCTCTTTCTTTTTCTCCTTCCAAATACTGATAAAAGAGAATTTGTAAGAAATTTTTTTTTTTATTTGGGGTAAGCTAAGATTGTGAGAAAACATGGGTGATCTAATCTGATTGGATCAGTTGAGGAAGGTCAAACAAACAGGATAAGCTTGAGATAGTAGTATCTTAGTTTCAGAAAAGCGAATTTTTTCTCGTATTGGATTCAGAAAAAGGGGGAAAAAAGGAAATAAGAAAGAAATAAGTCCAATTCTATTATGTTGCTTGCTAAGATGAGAGTGTACATTTTACTAGTAGCGAAAGTGATGGATGCTCTAGCATCTAGATAAGCATGCTTGTTTAAAACAGTCTGTTGTTAGCAATTGTTATGTCATCTATGAAAACGATCTCCTAGATCAATACTAGCTAGCTAGAAGCTGTACAAATTTTTTTTTTTTTTTTTTTTTGGGGAAGCTAGGAAAACAGTGTCTTTCAGTTGGATTTGATGGCAAAGTTGATAGTGATAAATAGACTGAGAATAGCAACTGAACTCAATTAATTAAGAAGAAGAAAAAATGTGTGAAGATGGGAAAGGAAACCTAATTACCACTCAACGGTTTAGAGTGGGCTTCTTGATAAATTTACTTGGCTCATTAGAGATTTTGAAGAAGATAATAACAATTGGATAGGAGTTTATTTGAGATAATTACTATAGCACTTTTTGTGATGTGATGTATATATATGAGATAAAAAGGTAATTGAAAATTGTGAAACAAATTATTTTATTTCAAAACATTTCAATCCAAACACACTCATTAATGAAACACGACAATAACTTCACTAATATAAGTGCCTTCCCTTACAGAATTATTTTTTTTTTAAAGTGCTTTAATCTGATCATATTATAAATCACAGAATATGGTAGACCAAACTATTTATCAGGAAGTCCTTAATGGGAACCTAACCCTAATAATCTTCAATATATATATATATAAATATCTTTTTGTTGTCAATTTTCTTTGATATGATTACAGAAAATCCATGTTGGTAGGATCACTACATGCGGATTATAACCAAACAACTATTATTATAACGAATAACTCACAAATAGTGAGAGAAAGATTAATTAACACATAGCTATAGTTAGGATAAACTCACATTTCGTAAGACTTGAATTCATAATTTTTAATTTTTAGAGTTTCAATTTTAGCTAGCTACTAAATTAAGGCCTAATCAGCTTGCGCATTAGTAATATGATTCTCATCCTTTCCTTTGTAATTGTTCATGGAAACACTAGGTAGGAGATGAGGAGATGTGAGATAATAAACTGTTTTTTTTTTTTTTTTTAAACTAAGGCGGGACCTAAGAAGGATAAATTAGTGTCGATCACATATTGCTAGACATAAACAGTAAAACCAGATATTTTCTGAGGATGCATCATCTGCAACATAAATTATGTTGAGGTAAAAAAAAGTTGTCCACTATAATAAGTGACATAGTTCGAATTATGGCCCTTAACTCCTTTTCAAACACATAATTCAATTGTAATGGTGACGCTAGCATGGAATTGGAAGTCCATTGCATTCAATAGCGATACCGTTCCGGGACGATTTCATAGTTCCGGTTCCATCATCGCCTGTTTCAATAGTTTAACTTGAAAAAAATGACAGGCCCACAAAAATTTCCCTTTAACTAAGCATTTTTTTCCGAGAAAACTATGGATAATATCAAAATAATGATGTTATATGTGTGCATCTGGGCAGGTCAAGACAAATGTAGAATACTTTCTTTCAAAAGAAACCAAAAAAAAAAAAATGCTTGTAGAATATTACAGATAATTGATCAGTAATTGATAAAATAAAGAAATCAGTGGATATGATAAGTTGATGACACTGCCACTTGGTAATATAAGTATGCCTAAATACAGACACCTTGTAAGATGATGATAACTATCCCTTTGAAGTATATCATAGCAGGATAAATATAAGTATCAAGAGAATGATTGCGGACGTAATAATTTATTGGTTTTCCTGGTCTAGAAATTAACCCAGCAGTTAAGTTTTTTTTTTTTTTTTTCATTCATTGTTTTTGCCCTTTTCCCTTTGAAATGCAAATAAAGAGATCTCAGACACAGGGAGATCAATGCCAGCCTGAAAATAGACGATGACTTTGTACTTTTGTAGCATAGCGGTACAGACTACAGAATTCTTGAAGGTTGAATTGGGTGGAATTAGGAATTAGAGATCAATTTGGGCTTCTCTTTTTTGCATGGTTTGGTAGAATTAGGAATTTCGATATCAATTGTGGCTTGCTTTGTCTGATGCAAGTCTATTTTCTGTGAGCTTGCTTTCATGTTCTCATTCCTAGCAACCTAATTATGTCAAGCAGTTATTAGCAAACCTACACTATGTCATCCCACCTGTGTTATCATGTAATGAGAACAAATATGGTTATTCTGTGCTTGAATGAGAACCTAACATTATTGTTTTTGACCCTTCATTTTTATCTTACCTAGCAAGGGAGCTCAAAATTACTCCCGTGATCATATGAAGGAAATGGTAAGTATTTATAGTCAAATAACACCTGAGTTATACTTGAGGGTAAGATAGGAGAGATTGTAAATAGGAGGATGTGAGTTCAAAATCTTCCATTTACCAAAAAAAAAATTTTTTTTTTGAGTTATACCGAGTAGCTGCATCACTTTATTTTTCAGTTTCAAATTCTATTAAAACTTTATTATATAACATCATTTTATTTTTCAGTTTCAAATTCCATGTAAAACTTTATTATGTAACATAATTAGACGTTAAAGAATATATAATACCACTAATTGCTTAACATGCACCAATAACCAATAAGTCCCAATAACACACGCAAAGAATATTTATGGTGGGAGATCGAAATCAAGAATGACTAAATGGGAAGAATTATCCTTTTCAAGGTAGCTTGTACATCCTCATAAGAGGAATATAAACAAAAACAAAAAAACAAAAATCTTCCGTCCCTTCTTGAATTACATAAATGTCTTGAAGAATCGAGCAGAAAATTAAAGGCTAACTACAGACCATTTGAGTAGTACACGCAAGAATTAAAAAGTTGATTAGACGTGCGTTTGTATTAAGGGTCATAAGATTATATGATTAATGTCTTACATGTTATTAATCGTACTACTAATTAATTAGCACTTGGCATCATTAATTTGTACTAAGAATGTTGTGTATGGTGCAGGTACTGTGTATTAGTTCGTACTTAAGAGGCAATTAATATCAGGGGAAAGTATTAGACTATTAGGAATAACCAGAGGGCCATGGAGTGCATGCCCAGTGAAGGTTGGAAATCCTTAAACATGTGAAGATTATAAATCTATAATGGGACAGGAGTCCTCCCCCCGCCGGGTCCCCTTTAGCCAACTTGGGTTCATAATCCAATTATATGAACTTTCCAAGCAGTTGCATATTTTGTCTATCTGCCAGTTACTTACAACCCTTGATAGAATTAGAATGTGACCTGTCTGGATATATACTTGGCTGTGCTTTGGCTTGAGATATTACCTAACTATTTTTGTTGAATGATTTTTCGATCAGCACTTTATTTAAGCTTGTCCAGGTAGAACAGGAGGAGGAAATGCCAGTTTTTGCGCATGTATGATGCGAATATGAACTCATTTCGTGGTTGATAATGGTTGGGTGCATATGCTTGTTTAATTGAGTAAATCTGTCGGAGTAACCCATGAAGTAAGGAGGATGGCATGCCAAATTTCAAGGAATAGACCTCAAAATGAGCTAATGTAGAATAATATGCAGTCATTAATTAAGGCTAAACTTCTATTGAAAATGAAAGCATATCTATACTTATATTTAGACTGGAACCTGCAAAAGTAGCATCCAACTAATGTGCAGATTTGCTTGGCGAAAGAGAACTGAATTTCAAACTAGACATCCAGTGCCTAATCTTTTAGCTAGGCTAGTTTTTCTTGATCAGGAATTGGAAATGAAATCTCTAGCATCCAATATTCATATGTTGATTTGTTCATTAGTATGGTGCTATCTAAATCTCTTCAATTATGAAGTTGAAAAAAGTCATATGTATAGATTCCAATTCTATCATTATGCAAGCTATGTACTATTGTTGCCTAACAAAGACAAAAAAAAAAAAAAAAAAAAGAAGGAAATGTCAAGCTACTCTCAATGTTTTGGATAGACTAGGTACGTATTTCAAAAGCGAATGAAAGGTTGGAGGAAAACGGACGGTTTGGCAATCTCACCAACTTGAGTTTCTTGAATATTCATCTTCACTGCAAAATTTCTAATTGCAGTCGGGAAAGCTGCCAAATTTTGAGGACTGAATAATTCATGTTCTAGACATGACTTTAGTTCTTGGTACCGTATTTTAGTAGAACAAGTTTAAGTTAAGAGTGTGGTTAATTAGTGATTTCATAGCTGTCAAGGAATCGTTAAAACTTGTTGAGTGCCGCAATTTAGATGCTAGATAATGAATTGTAAGATGATTAATAAAGTGTATTGATGATTATTCAACAACGATAATGGGTTTTAATTAGTCAACTTTGCTTTTATTTAATTAGAATTAGAGTTCAGATTTATCTGTGATCAAACGAACTTTTATTTACCTGAGGCTAAAATTATTGTGAATTTTTCTAACAGGTGCCCTGCCTCGTTAACACACCTAACATTCATCTACCTTCTTTTATATTTATTTACTTTTTTTCTAATTAATCCTATATATTTAAAAATACAATACCTAAAATATATCTTAACGGGTGCCTTGAACGGACCGAATTATTATTAATATAAACTTCCAACCTAGAAATCTAAGTATATTTTAAGACACCCAACTATGGTAGCATGATACTGCCATATGCCACGGCTAGGTAGTTCTATACCATGCATAAAACAGAAATAAACATGATTTCATCATTTTTGGATTTTTTTGGCCTCATTTCGGATGAATCATTGAGCATTAAATATGAAAATTATGAAAGTTTGCTGAGAAAAGTGCCCCTTTTTTTTTCTGTGTATTTGTTTGTCAACTGCCACCACCTTTAGGAAAAAGTTGGAGGATTATTTCATGACCAGTCTCTTAAAAAATAGAGAAGTGAACTTTGGACTTTTGTGATCAAGAAAAAGTAGGCAGCTGTGTAAATCTGATTAGACATGCAAACACAGAACATGAAATGCTTTGCTTTACCATTACAGTTTACAACGCAACCTTTGAGCCTCAGAAGCAAACAAATACAGGAATCATCTGCAAAAAAGACAATAACAATTGACAAACATACGCTGGGTTTAAACAATGTAAAATTCAAAAAAAAAAAAAAAAAAAAAAAAAAAAAGGACTGCAGGCTTTGGTGTTTAGGATTTTTTGAAGCAACCCAAAAATGAGGTGGGTACCTAAGATATCTACGTTACATCCAAGACCCACCAGCAAAATAGTAAGCTTATTGTTCTCAAATAGATGACTTCTTCTTTATTTTGTCGATGGAGCAAGTGGAATATACATGGAGCCCGGGGATCCTATCTAGAATTAATGATGGTGGTATGCCACTTGGAGTTGGCCTATATACATATATCTGATATAATTTGCAGTAAATAATTATTTGTTATTAGGAATAAATTGTATATTTTTTATGCGTCTGTCTAATGGGTACCTATTGAGTACTCGTTAAGATATATTTCGAATGTCATATTTTTGAAAATATAAGATTAATTAGAGAAAATAAATACAATGGAAGGTATGCAAGATTAAATAGGAAAAATATAGAAATGCAAGAGAAGGCAATAATTGTCAGTATGTGTATATACATGGTAGCTTAATTATGTGTATTTTTTTTTTAGGATGTGTTAACTAGTATTCAATGAGAAGTCGTTAGAGAGACGCATTGTTATTGCTTATTATTTCTAGTTATCTTCATAAGTGATTGTTAATGAGTTAGTTGTTCCCTCAATAGAAATAGGGATGTCGTAGGATGTCATAATTCTTTATGGTATAGGACCCCAAAAAAAAATAAAATAAAAAAAAATAAAAAAGAGAGAAAAGGAGAGAGATTAGTTGAAAATTCAAATTTATCAAGAACCAACCAATCAAGCTACAAGTTTCCATCCAAATTTCATTTTCCAGCTGCAGCCTGGTTTTCTTTAATGCTGCTTGGATGTCCCATATAAGTATGTGACCAGACGTGATTTTGAAGAATCCCTCAATCATTGTGAGATAACCACAGCACAATACAAGTCTCAGGTTTCTCTCCCGTCAAGTCTTAGCATTTTACGACTGAATCAATTAAGGCAAGTCTAGTGATAGATAGATATATGCATTGAAATTGACTTAGCCCTTCTTTTATCTTGGCCAGAAAGACCACAAAAAACTTTGATCATCCCTAATTTCCAAAACATAGTTAATATTAGGTAGATTGATTGTTACAATTTACATATTAATTTTTTACATTATGATGTTTCTTCTTCTTCTTCTTCTTCTTTTTCCTCCTTTAACTCTAATAATTGTTGTAGACCAATTGATGGGTGAAGTTGAATGCTAATTTTTGAATGCAGTGGCGGATTTAAGGTAGGGGCACTGGGGCCACGGGCCCCACTATCCCCCTTAAATTCCTATAATACCTATATAATTTTGATACAATTTCAAGTGTACTCCCAGAGGTTTTTTTACGAAGGAAATGAAAGAATTACGTGATTCTCTAAGTTAGTTCATGATTCATGAACTAATATTTTAAAAGGATATATAGGCCACAAAGTTCCATTTGAAATAAGCTAAAAAAAAAAATTTTCATTTCAACTTGTTGGTGAATATTTTTTTTTACTTGAAAAACTAAAAAAAGAGTAGGTAAAAAATTTTCAGTGTGTTGTTTTTACCCCCACTGAAAATTTTTTCTGGCTCCGCCGCTGTTTGAATGTGTGTAAGTTGAAACTTTACTGCTGCAGTTGAATGCTGAATTGCTAATTCCAGCGTATGGTACACCATGTTGGTTTTACTTAAAAGATTGATATGGTAACCAAGAATTGGAAGTTAAATGCTACATTTCAGTAGTCTCACCAGAATTTGTCAAAGTGAAAAAGCACTGAAACGTTGCAAATCAACAAAACATTTTCTAAACCCAACACTTCGAGGAATTATTAGGCTCCATTTGGGATTATGGTGCGTTTGTATATATATATATATAGACGCTTTTAAGTACTAATAAAGACTTGTTAACAGATGATGTGAATCATCCTAATAGATAGATCGATAATGGATTGCAACATTGACCGAGCTCGAATTTGAGAGTCGTGCGTGTCAATACAAGTCGATAAATGGTCAATCATCCCGAAAAAGATTCCTTTCCTTTTACTGTAGATAGCAAGTGGATGAATAAATATGTAGCCCTAGGGACCATGTTAAAGCTCTGGAAAATGATCGTCCTTGGACCAAGTTAGTTTTTTCCAACTCTCCATTCAAATCTGAGTTTTCAGCAGCATGATCAAAAACATGAGCCAATGAGGAACCGATGTTCGATTTTTCGAGATAACCCCTACATAAACTAATGTAAGAGTACTGGAAATCCTCAAAAATTTTCCTCTCATTTCCAGCAGAAGTGTTAATAATTTAGACTCGGTCAGTTTTTAAAACTTCAAAGGTTGAGAATTTACTAGCTCAATTTATTCATATTTTAGCTTCATTGTCAGCAATATGAACAAGCCAAATGGCTATTCTTTTATCCGGAAAGAAAGGATTCTGATAAAATGTGTTGCTTTCATGAACAAAAAATAGTGTATATTCGAAACGTAGTCAGGATCTGGATCGACATTGTTGTTCTGATAAGATTTGGAGTGACAAAGTTGTTCCAATTCCTATAGGATTATAAGTACTAAACCTTTCCATCTTTTACGATGAATGTAGCAACTGTCAAAATTTTAGCGCCCCAATGTGACAAAACTCATGCCCGATACACACAAGAAGAGACCAATACAATGGTAATGGCCAAGGGCCGTTGTTCATAATACAAGCAACAATTGAGATTTTCTTCCGCACATCACTTCTTTAAATTTCGATCTTCCTAAACTTGAGGAGCTGAAGATTCAGAAACTTCTCCACAAATTTTCACGTTAGTTTAAAAGGGGTGACAGCACTTTCTTCCCTTCACCAATCACCTCGATGGTTGCATGAGCAACAATGAATGACCACCATTGGACCAACTTCTCATCGTAACCTAGTGTTTTATTTCTGTGAAGGAAGTATTTTCAATTATTTGGTCGCTGTGAAGTCGGTCAAGATTGGAAGGAGGAACATGTGCAAATAGACAAAGCATGCTTTGAGTCCCAATCCACATCCCCATCACCTTATGCAATTCTCCATCAGCATGGTAATAATTTTGGCGTGGATTCATGAACTATGAGCAGCAATGGCCCCTAATAATGCTGAACATTTACTGCATCCTTTGCCAAGTTGCATCACTGCTGGTACAGGGAACACGACGTTCTGTCATCATTTCATTGGTCCCATATGTCTTGGACCTAACCACGATCATGTCAACTTCACTGATTTACCATTTCAAGTGCCATGGTGAATTTGCAGAAAGGACTGCTCAAGTCTTGAAGGTTAGAAGACCATGTATGTTATCCATGATTGAACAAATCTACTAAGAAATTGTAAACCTGCCATCTGCAGGGTGGAGCTGCAGAAATTGTGGGAATTTAGCTGCTGCTGCAAACAGCAAGAGGTTCCATCCATACTGACTTGGTTCCAGAGTGAATGAATGTCTTGTCTCTTATGTCTAGACTGTTTAGGCGCTTATGATTCGCGTGCAATCTTGAATTATTCACATGTTTTTGCTTCTTAATATTTACAAGAAAGTTATTAAGCCTTCGTCTAAGTTCCAAGAACTCTATGGTATTTTCATTGTGTGGAAAAGAGATAATAATTGAGCGTTCGACAAGCCATACCTCCCAACAAGACAGGAACTGTATTCTGTCTTTGCTGATACCAAGCAAAATATCACATCATGTAAATATTGGGCCAATTACTTTACTACTTTTGCCATGTAACGAACCGAAAATGACAATCACTAGGGATAAGAAAAAAATTTTTCTCAAGGTAGTGCTTTTGGTTTGTACTACAAACGATATGCATCCAATTGAGGGACCCCAGAAAGAGATTATTGTGCCATTTGCTGCTGCCTCGACTAGGAAAAAGCATTACACATTAAACAACACCTAAAAGTCGAGCAAATAAAATTGCCATGGAAACCGGTGGACAACCCCAAAGGCACGAGTTTCAACAGCCTTCGCCTGTATACTTTCATGAAAGTAAGCTGTGAGCTAAAAGAAATAATAACTACAACAGCAATCAATGAAAAGAATGAGAATTCAAGAATGTTTCTGATTGCCTTACTTCGAAGTGAGGAGCTACAAAAGTACAAAGTTGAGTGAAACAGAAGTTCTCAATGAGCGACTGGCTCTACTCAAAATATTGGCCGCAGACATTACAAAATTGATTGTGTTTGTACAAAATGTCAAGAGTGAAAGGGATCAAGTTTCTACCAAAAAATAAAAAAGGCAGAGAGGGAATATCACGTTCTAAATTTGTATTGGTGTGTGGAAGGATAATATATTGTAGCATTGCTCTCCATAGTTTATCTCCTTAGCTAAGCCTTTTTGTTTGGGACAGTTTCTCCGGTGCGATCTAGTGACTGGAGTGCCTTGGCGATGTTTTTGTGCCACAACTCTCAAACTCGATTTTTTACCAACAGCTGGTGAAAAACGAACTACATTTGAAGTCTGTCCCTTTAACGGCAGCTCACGAAAGGGCAGCACAGGGGAAAAAGGAGTAGGTGTTTTCATCTCCAACTTCCCCTGCTTCCAAATTGAAAGTGACTGCTGCAGCTTGGACGGAGCCTGAGAAACACATAACACGGTCAGTGATCTGGATCAATTCTGTCCGTGATGAACAACAACATTGAAATAAGCTTAAAGCGGTATTCGAGAATATCAACAATGACATGAAAACTGATTTCCGTATCTCCCAATTGAAGTAACAAAACTGTTCGACTATGACTGATACCTGCTCGAGCTCGTACATCCAATCATTTGCAAATTCATGTAATTTTAGATCACCGAATTGTAGTTGACATAAATCGTTGGATCACCAAAAAAATTCAAAACTTGGGGAAAAAATAGAAATGCAAATGCAATGTGTTCAAATGGAAGAGGAACAGGGAATTTTTTGTTTCTGTATTTCACAAGCTTCAGGAACATGCTAAGCAATGTATGAATAAACCCTACTTTGAGCATGAATATTACTCGATTCAAAGTAATCCAAGAATGTGATGCAAGGGTTATTAAACTCACAGCAGAAAGAAGCCCAGAAACACCAAATGACAGGGAAGCAGCAGCAAATGGAGATTTTCCAGCTCCTTTTCCTTTCTGGTCATTTTCTTGTGAATCCTGATCCCCAACTGTACCAAAACTGGAAGAAGTTATATCTTCTTCGTTGTCCACCTCCTCCTCATCTTCCTCGTCCTCTTCCTCTTGTTTGGGTTTAATTGTCTCAACTTCTGTTGGTTCAGATGGTAAAATATCATCATCATCTTGCAACCCTAATTCAACTTTTTTCTCCTCCTCTTTCTGCATCCGCTTCAATTCCTCATCCATATCTTCAATGGCTTCTTTCAGACATATCTCAGCTTCTTTTAATTCAATCTCTTGTTGTAGTAGCTCAATTTTAGCTTCACTAGCTTTCTTCTGCTCCTCAGTCCATTTCTCCAGTTTGTCAAAAATTGGTTTACATGCATTCTCTATGGAGGTAATAAGACGCATAAAAAAGGATTCCTTTTTGACATTGACTTCTCGTCCATAGAACTCGTCAAATCCAAGGGGTAGGAATTCAGCCTTTTCTGGGTCAACATCTTCTCCTTCTTTGAGAGGAGGTTGCCAAAACAGTCGAATACCATGTTCCTCATCATCAATATAGTTGATAATCCTCCCAGTTGGTGTATGCAGGATAAGGGGATCTTCAGTATATATGAGTTTTGACGGATCCTCAGGATCAGGCTCAGGTTCTTTGTTAATCAAAATAAATTCTGGCTTCTCATCTAAGTGAAAGAAAACATACATTAACTAGCAAACCAGATGGACGGTTAACTCAGTAAGGAGACAAACTAGTGAACTGAACATAATCTGTATAGAAGAAAAACTAATATCCGTGCAGTGAAAAATATTCATTCGCCTCGATTAATTCAACAAGTATTTCCAAACTCCAAATCCAACAATACCTTTCCAATTCCTCCAACAAAAAATCAGCTATATTATTTTATAGCAAAAACCAAGCCTCGCATTAAAATAATGCAGAAAGCAAAACTTATAACTTGCTAGTTTTCCACATTTTGTTACTTAGCTTATTTTCCTAACTAACATCATAAATGAAAAGACAATTTCATTCTTATATCATAAGAAAGTTACACAGACGCTAATTGGGCTGATCAAAAATTATCTACCAGACAAATCTAGAACAGCTTAGAGAGTATCGAACTGCTAGCCAGTCCCAGAACATTAGGTAAATTCCAGTTATCTTCGCATCTCCTCTCCATTTCTCAAGTAACTGATGGGGAACCTTACTTGAATTTAGATAATTACATCGTGTTATCCAAATTCTATGCTTGACAACTTCTCCCCATTTTGTTACTCTGCTTGTTTTTCATCCTTACTGCTATAGCAAGACTTAATTAGATAAGTAAATGACAACTTTGTGACATCAGGGATCTATTCTGCTCCAAGTGCAACTGATTCACTGGTAAACTAGTGACCTGAGATGAATCAGTTTTCTGGTTCTATGAACAACCATGTTGAAAATATTAAGTACCGGATTCACCTTTCAGGCAAGTCCACACATATCCACACATGGTTCTTCAACATTCTCAGAAACAAAAATAGGGCTAAAACAAAGAACTCACCACCAATCAATCCACTAAGATAAAAATGTAAATATGGAATCAACACATTGTAGACCAGATAATAAATGTTTATCTGTTTTCAGAAACAAGCTCAGAGAATGAAATTGGAAACTGAAATAGTCAATGATTTTGCACAGTTAGAGCCTGTGCAGCATCATACTCATTTACCAGAAGAAAACAGTGAATGTGTTTAAATATGAGATTATTTCAAAAAAATTATTTGGAATAATAATGCGGTACTTTTTGTGACATGATGCATGTGAGATAAAAGAAATGGTTGAAAGTTGTATTTATGATGCAAGCAGCATAAGATTTGCAAAATTTTTCCCCAAATTATGCTATCTAAATGGACCCAATCTACTCAAAAGGGGATTGGAAAAGTCATACCCTTGGACCACCAATATTCAAGTTCAGCAGGCATAGGCAACCTCAGTGGCGCTTTATAGAATGAGTTCAGCCACATTTCCCTCTCTTCATCCACCTCATGCACATACATTTTCCAATAATCAGGAACCTGCCATCCAAAGGCAAATTTTAATTTTCTGGAAAGCTCTAGTACTGAATATTTGACTACTGATATGCATCATCCAGCTCACTTCATAAAACTGATTGATGAAGCCTGGTGCCATCCACACATCATCTTCTTCATATAAATAGGGATGTTGAGGATCACTATATGGACCTCTCTCTTCTCTAACCACTACAAAGGCAAAGCGAAGCATAAACTGTATAAGTAAAAAGCAAAAAGAAAAAATGAAGGTCAATGATGATATATTAAAATGGTTATCAGTAAACAAATGTATATAAGGTCAAAGCAGCTTTAAGAGAAAATAAAGGCAATTCACAAAATTTCCACTGTGTTGAATATTTATACTAGTATTGCTCATGATGGGTTAGTTAGCATTCAATTAGACGGGTTGGTTAGCATTTCATATCCGATCAACACCACTTCTCCTCTAGAACATTTCAAGCACAAAAAGTAATCTTCCAAAATTAGCCATATCACCTCCATACTGCAAAAAAAAAAAAAAAAAAAAAAAGGAGGACCAATAATGAAGGAAGCAAGAAGTACAACATACTTCCGTCAGGTTTATTGACAAACATCCTCGCTTTAGCCGCTGCTACTTCTGCTATGGCTGCATGCATCTGAAATATCATGGTGTAAGCAACATACAAACACCTGGAGTTAATATGTCGAGCAGATATGCATGTATATACATAAAAACTCACAGCTGATATATTGGTGTCACAACCATAAGTACCCTCCAATAGTTCTCCAAAATAAAAACGGCCCTGAAGTGAAGTTCACTGTCTATCAATAGATAATAACAGGTAAGATATGACAGTAGACACGAACATTCATAGTACACTGTCTTTACATGTTTACTACAATGATCAGAGAACTCAATACTTGAATATCAAGCACAATTACGTGCTGAAATATGCCTATTTGCATATGCAATTCAAAGAGAGAAACTCATAATTTATTGCGCACGCACAGACAGACACCCTCAGACAAACACAAAGATAATAACTTTCATGTAATTTTTCTAAGAATGCAATTGCTTAGTTTAAGAGATGCAAGAGATTAAGTGCCATGAAAAAAAAAGGAATAGAAGAACAGTCAAGTTCACGAAGAACCACATTCATGTACTTACAAATATTGTACGCTCATTAACTTCATATACACCGCAACCATGCATTCTACCATGTTTCCATTGACCAGCATAGCGGTACCGACCTTTCTCCCTGGGATCAAGATGAATCAATGTGATAACTTCCTCAGACACGAGAAGCCAACTCATACTACGTAAAAAATTAAACTTTGGCTGCCAGGTTGTATTTTTTTCTGCTCTATGGAAAAGAAAGAGTTACATTACCATAAACTGACTCTTTATTGAAATTGCACAACCAAACCAAAGAAAGAAAAACTCACGGTTTTGCTCCAAATTGTTTAACCCAATCATCTCTCTCATAAAAAGGGATTTCATAATTTCCACCAATTAATTTCATAGTATCCTCAACATCCATTTCAAACCATTTTTTGTCTTCTGGAGACATATAATCTCTTTTTATTATTTTCCCTTGTGCTCGCATCTTTGCTTCAAGCCTGCGAAACAGACAAGGCAGAACTGAAGACGGAATAAATGGCTACTTGCGCTCTGGTCGCAGCTTATAATAGAACTAGATAGGACTGAATTAGGAGCTTTAGAGAAACATGAGCATACCTGGACCCTGGCACAGGTTCTATACCAGGTATCTCAACTTCAACAACACCATGACCTTCCATGTTGTTCTGAAGCCATTCACCTTCATACCTGTAAGCAGAAACAGAAAATGTCTAAAAGATTTTCAAAGCATTACCCCATCCATCAAGCAAAGTGGACCATAAGAAGCAGAGTTACTATGGGATAAAGGTGTTACAATTACAACTAACAACAAAACCTGACTAGCTCATCCTCAGCAATGTAAACACCTTTGCCATGTGCTAAGTCATCCCATACAGTGCCTTCATACCTTGAATTAACAAAGAGGTCAGCATGGGCGAAATTTTTGGAGGAAATTAATTTAAAATAACAAACTGGCTTATAAACATTTTCGTCAAATTGTCTCTGGTCTCTGCATGTCAAAGCTTCTATGTCACTTCAAGTACAAAAGAAGAGACAAGAAAGAATAATTTCTAATCTTCCACATAGCATTACTTGATGTAATCTCCGCTTCACAAAGAAATATCACTCTCCAAGCTATATTCAAGCTAAAAGCCCAGAGCTTGTGGTCAATACTTAGGGTTAATAATAATTTGTCGTACAATTATTAAATAGTTCAGTTCGGTAAATCTTTAGATTGAGCACTGCTTGTGATGAGGAATTTTATAGTCTATTATCAAGGTTTTCCGCAAATTTTCATCAAACTCAGCTTTTTTCCTTTTTTTTATTTTTTAATTTTTAACGTGGTACTAAGCAGTAAGGAAAAAAAGGCAGGAAACTCTATAACACAAGTGATTTGGACCACCAGTAATTAATTAAGCGACGATTTCATTGAAGCTCACATGTTCTGAGCTCTGAATGCTGTAAAAGTTGCATCACCCTAGCATATGAACATAAAGCTTGGGGACAAGATAAATGCTTAAGCATATGAGGTGGTACTCAGTACTCAAGACCACACTCAGTTCAGTAGTTCCAACTTTCTTTAGTTCCCTGAACTACATGTAAACAAGCAATGGAAAACATGTTGCTTCAGCACTCCGTGATATCAAAATTCCAATAGATCCATCTTCTACCTTCTACCATAATGTACCAAATTAGCAGAAGTGATGGTGAACATAAAATCAAATGAAGAGTATGATCGATAAGTACTAAAATGCTGCCCAGCTGCCCATTCCAATTTCATGTCCTACTCTACTCACACGTCCTATACGTTAGGCCTATCACCATGAAGCCAAAAAACCATGATCGTCTCAGGTAAAGAATACACAACTAATGGCTTTACAAAGCCCAACTATATTCAACAATCAGAAAATACCCAAAGGAAACTTTACTTTCTTATGGAAATATCCAACACAATCCAATATCAAGAACATTTATAAAAATCAAACTTTCTATTACTAAGTTAATCAAAAACCAAGAAACGAAACAAGCAAGATATTACTAAAAGACTTCAAAAACCTTTTATCATTACTTAACGACTGCTACTAGTACTACTTACGAGCTGCCATCGGGGAAAATGTAGCTAACCCAAGTCAAGAACTCCTCAATTCTATCAAGCTCTTCAATAGCGGCCTTGGGATTGGAAATATCATAATGGTCATCAGGTATCACAGGAAAATGCTTCCTATAAGGCACGTAAAAGGGCGCAATTGGCGGGTCTCTTCCCTCGCTCACCATGTCCTTAATAGTTTCAATCTCATCTTCATCAGCCCAATTGGGGTCCCACCCCGGTTTGGTCATTTCCACAGGAGCATCAGCCCAAAGCTCCTTCAAGTCTTCCTCAGTCCAATTTTCTTTATCCTTGGGAAAATCGAAGAGGTCTTCGTGGTACACTATGTCTTCTTCCTCCTCTTTTTGCTGTCTTCTTAACCTCTTCGAATTCAAGACTTTCATGAACCTCTTAATGTTAGCTTCCGGAGTGTTGTTTTCTTCATCGTCTAAGTCTAAGTCGGCCTCCCCCGGGCGGGTGTATATTTCGGGTTCGGACTCGGAGTCCGAGTCAGAGGAGGATTCTTCCTCGGGTTCTTCTTCCTCTTCTGGCTCTTCTTCTGGGAATACGTCATCTGGGTTCGTGTCATTTCCGGGCTCTTGTGCTGAGTTTGGGTCGGGCATTGCTGCTGCTGCTGCTGCAAGAACTGAAGAAGATAAGGTGCAGACTGCAGAGTGAACAAACAATACGGCGTATTATATACAGGCGGGATAATGGGAATGCGAAGGTTGTGGAGGGTGATTTAGTAATTTTATAATGCGGATTTGAAAAAGAAACATGGAAATAAAAAGATGGCAATAATATGTTTTCCTATTATTCGAGAGAACTTTTGAGATTTTTTGGTCTATTCTTTTTTAGCTGACATAAGTCAATTTCAAAAAATTGTTCTAGTATTATAATATTTTAAAGTGCTTCTAAAGATGCAATTCAAATAAAGCAATGTTTTCCTCTTTTAATCATAGAGAATTAACCTTCTTCTTAATTCATATAAATAAATTAAATTAAGATTTTTTTGTTTGCGTATGTTAAGTGTTTGTACAAGTTTAATTAAGTAATTTCTTTTTAAATTAATCTTTTATACACTGACAATATATACACTTTTACCATTGCATGCATGATACATAATCTAAATTTAAATTTGAAATCTAAATTTTGCACATGTGTCGTGCATCCAATCGTGTGATAGTGTATATATTGTCAGTGTATATAAGATTTACTCTTTCTTTTTTTTTTTGATATGTATCCTTCATATTTGAATTTGACACGCTTTAATTAGACTGAAATTTTCTTTCTTTTTTTATTTTCTTGGAAATTATTAAATTAAAAACTATCTATGTACTAAATCTGACCCTTTTCGCTTGTTAAATAAATTCCATGCTTCTCTTGCTAAAATAATAATAACAATAATAATGGATCATGGACGAAGCATCTAACCAAACTTCCAAAGAAATGTATTTGGTGCTTTCTTGGTTCAAGATTCCTCATCTTTATTATCAGTTTTATGCGTGTCTGCATGCAAGTATTCATTCATTCGTGTTCTATTAAGAGAAGTCGTCCTGTCATAAGTAACAGAAAAACATTTTTTTTTAGGGTTAAAAAACAACATAAAAATACATGTGCAGAAAAAAGAATGATACGGATCCTGTTCTCCAAGCAGTCCTTATTGACAAGAATCTACAACAACCAATTGAATCGATTAGATCAAAAAAAGGACCTTCCGTTGTCAATAAACTTTGCTCCGGTCATAATTCTAGTCCAGTTACGCTTTTTTAATCAGTTTGTGAATCAAATTACTTTACATCGTACAAAGTTATCTTCAATCACTGGAGTCGGTTCAATGGTCAGGAGAGAGTTTTTAAAGTCTTTATCACTATCAAATTTAAAGATTTGAATTCTATGTCTAACAGTTGAACGTGGAAGAATAGGGGAAAAAAAAAAAGAGAGTACATTGGTACTTATGCATCCATCATTCGAGTGTGTCGTTGTCACAAAATTATTCTTCTCCTCTTAATTGTTGTTAAGACATGTTAACGGTACAACAGTGTCGCAAAACAAATCTACTTTAAGAGTTGAAAAGTTTCTCTAGGAAATCCCGTAAATGTAAGCTATTAATTACCGAAAACATTGGGCAATTTTATGAGTCAAATTAAAAAGAAGCATCAACGACATAAATAGGGATAAAAGCTGGGATTTTCGCACATTGGCTCTGAGTGAAATTTCTGATTTTTAAAAAAATAAATTTATCATGTTAAAAATCTACACATTTCTCTTCTTCGTTCCATTGCTAACCTTTACTTCTAAATCCAAATGCTCTCCTGGTTCTGTCTGATTCTTGAAAACAAATTCTACGATTACAAGATGTTACGACAACGACACAAAATAGAGACCCCGCATAAATCTGGTCACCTGAAACTGCCATAAATGCCAAGTTCTCTAGTCGTCTCTGCAAGAATTTCAGTACGATGACAAGAAAATCACACATGCTTATAGGACCTTGAAGAACATATATATATATATATATAGATTTCTAATAGTCTAAAATCACCATGCCAAAGCCCAGCTATATGGTATATGATTTCTTGAAAGTTTAATCCTTCCTTCAGTTTATATGGTTGGTGAATAACGTGATATATGCTCCTTCAAGACTTGTGATTTGCAATTCTGAGAGGACAGATGATCCACAGATGGACATATTTAACATTTATTACCTGGTAAAGGTCGGTGGGCAACCAGTTGCTGTGATCCTGGATTTCCACCTTCAAAAACACTACTGCCACGAAAACATTCTCAAATAAACAACTGCAGCAGCAAGTAAAAAGCACATATTGTAGTGAATCGATCAGTAAACTCAACAGGTGTGAGAAGCGGAAAGTGTAGAGCATAGAGGTTTTTCTTGGGACGCGCAGGTCGACTGATGAAAGACTGAATTGGTTAACCATGAAAACCTGTTCAAAGAATCAAAGTTGGATCGGTGTCGGTTAAACATATGTTCAGCTAATGCTATCCAATCCATGGGAAGGCAAAAATGAGGTTAATCCAAAAGGTAAGACTCCTCTAATCCTTGCAATTTAATTTACTCAAACCTGTATCCTGCAAGCTGGTGATCAAGACTACAAGTCCTAATTGTGCAATGCAAAAACTGGATGTACTTCTTGTAATCGCGCATTCATCACTGCCAAGTGCCAACAACATCATTCTCCAGGTTTTGACCTACAAGTTTGTGACAAAACCTACAAGTTAGCTACGACAAAACTATTACCTCCATAATTATACTTGTGCTGACAAATGTTTGGTGAAGATATGATGCTCATCATTGCATCGTACATGCATTTCCTTGGGTTTACCCTCCTAAGATGGACCTCCAGACTGCAACACATGGAACAATATTGTTATATATATTCAGATCTTTTACGCCTGAGGTTACGCTCCAGTTTCGTGTGCATGAAACTCTAATAAGCTTTTCAATTGCAATAACTGATGCAAAATTTTATCATCAATCGTTTATTCCCAACAACACTTTTGGGTTTTCAACTGCCTCTGTATCGATCATTTGTCCCGCTGCAAGTCAACAGAGGTGCAGTAATTAACATCAACTTCGACAAGACAATGGCATACAAGCGAACAGTAATGTCAATACATTTCTCATAAAAATGGTTAAAAGTTCCATCGAGATCAAGGAGTTCATAAGATTGCGGAATCGGGGAGAAATCTGATAAAACATAGTATTAAAACGAAGTGGCTCGCTAGCGGCATAAGGGCTCCTCGTTTTTGTAGCTTTTAATCGGGAGTTTATCCTATTAAGTTATTATACCTGCGGGGTACAGAAGCAAAGGCACGTTAGAGGTGCCCCAAGAAACCACTGGACGCAGATTGCATCGCCCCCATACTAGCAAAAGTTGCCAGTAAAAACTTCAGGAAAGTTTGAATTAGGCTGACCTATTTAGATGGCATCGCTCCCTAGACCCAAATCAACCAAATCCATTTGGGTTGCAGTAGTCATGACTCATGAGTCCTAAGCGTTAATAATTTTGGTTAATCTTGGTGAAAGTTTGAATTAGGCTAAACCATGCCAAACAAGCCAAAAAAAGGTTAAAAAAGAAGGACTTGCACGCATAATTCTCAAACTCATCACAGAGTTTCATCCTGATCCAGATTGCCAATCTTCATTATTGCATCCGAATGTTCTCGTGGTTATGTCAAGTTCTCGTTTTGAAACCAAATGGTACAACATGCTATAGCAACTCATCAAAATGAAAAAGGAGAGAGATGGAGAGTACAACAAAGATACAAGATCCAAAGGGAGGAGTCATGATCCACGCTTCATCATCCCACTCCAATTAGCCCAGTGCACAAACAGCAGCCCGCCATATATATTGCTGGCAAATCGCATGCCCACTGCAAAAGCCAGTGCAGCAAGTGGAACCTGCTTTGCTAGGGGTGATGCTTGAACCAATCGATCCAATCCCTTGACAATCTGAGAGCGGGAACCAGAAGAAAGTGGAAGGAGAACACCTGGTGACCAATGAGAATACTGAATTAAAGCATACGAATGCAGAGCAGCAACTCTTTGCAGGAGCAATTCAGAATGTGTCCTTTTCGGCTCGGAGTTTTATTCACAATGGTAGTCAATTGTGTGACATCACATGGTTGGTTGGATTAAACCAGAAAATCACATTTACCAAGCACCTAAAAAGTTCGATTTTTCATGCATCTAGATGGCCATCAATGAAAAATTTAGGAAAGGGAAACCGTTAACTAACAAGAAACACTGACAAGTAATAGAGAAGAATCACAGATATATGGGAGATTGAACTGCTCTGTTTGGGTTATAAATGACTAAATCATCATCAGAGATAAATATGCAGAGAAATGAATTTCTTAGGTTGAGTAGTAAGAGGTACCCTACCCCAGAGGGCAGCATTTTTAACTACGTAGGAAACAGGAATGCCCTCTTCTGACTTCTTGGTGTTCCTGCAACATCAAAGTAGAAATACCGCATAAATCTGTTGCAATTTGGAACAGCCATAATGCCCAAATTTCTAGTCATCTCACAGTCAGTTATATAACTTCTTAACAACTCAATTCTTCAGTTTGCCAGCTGCTTAAAGGGAAAGCATGGAGGTGGATATGAAGGTATTCTTTTAATAAATTCCTGACTGAGGAAAATGTGATTACATTGTAACAGCTTATTGGGTCCTCAAAACTTTGCTCCTTTAAGTTTATCGTTCAAAATCCAGATTCTAAGAGCAAGATGAATTATTTAGGTTCATTTAGGTTCTGCTAATGGCACTGAACAAGCTGAATTATTTGCGACATGAACCAAGTTCTTACTGTTTAGATTTTGAGTAAGAACCTCAGAATGAGTTCCAACGATGATGATAGTTTCTTTAACTCAGTATCCCCATACATAACAGTATAACAAGACCATCAAAAGCTTAAAACCACTTTGTTTCTTAGTGTAATATTAAGTGGTAAGAAGAGGTTGTCCAATTAGAATCTTTACCTATTACCAGTCATGACAAAATTAATTATGTTGTGACAAGTAAGCCCACAACCAAGTCCAACAGCGCCAAACAAGATACCCTGTATTAAGCATGAGAATTATGTAGTCAATGAAACAGAAATAGTAAACAAGAATCACACCCTGAGACTCCCATTAGGTATCACACAAGAACTAGGAGTGCAAGAATGCAATACAGAGAAATCTCCAACAACCAAGCTCGGCAAATATGAAGGGAAACAGTTTATATACAAAGATTTATGTAATAGGGGATGTGATCCTTTACTTCTTCTATTCTGCAATTCCTGAAAGTACTGACAGTCAATAGATACATGTAACATTTATTACCTTGTAAAAATAGGCAGCAACCTGTTGCTCCAAAGAAAAGTTGAATCCTGGACCTCCACCTTCAAATATACTATCATAAAAACATTCACAATTAAGGCCTTTAAATACTCCGTTGGAACAGCAAGCAACATGCACAGATTACACAAACTTAGCAAACTCAAAATGTCCAATAAGAGAAGAGGTTATGAACAAAGAGTTTTTTCTTGTGAGATTCAGGACAGATGCAACCTTATTGGAGTGAAATGGTCAGTAAATTTTAGTTGAAAACCTAATTAAAGAATCAATATTAGGGTCCATAAAAATTAAGATGTATTCAGTTAAATAGTTTCCACTGCTTCGGGGTGGCTTGGGGAAATATGAGGTTATGTATTTCTGTCATTGAATTGGAAAGGGAAAACTCCCTAATTCTGGTACTTGGATGTACTCTGCCATTTACTCATAAATGTATCCTGCAAACTGATAACTAAGCCTATAAATCCTGATTGTCCAATGCAGAAACTGGATTTACTTCTGCAGGACATCACCCAATCATCACTACCTAAGGCAACAACCTGCGGGATTTGACCTACAAGCTATGACAATAAATATTACCTCCATAACTACGTTAGTCATGACAAATATAAATCAATAATGCTCCTTCATATGTCATACATATAAGATGGACTCCAAACTGGAACATATGGAACACAATTATTCACATCTTTTATGCCTGCCAGTACATTCAAGTTTGTAAACATGAAACACTGAGCTTTTGAATCACTATAACTATGTTTCAATTCATTGATCACTGTTATCATCAGCAGTTCATCCCAACAATACTCTTGGTTCTCAACTACCCATTTACAGATTAAAAACGATGTTTCCATACAAGGCAACATGTACGTGATCATTATTACTGAGACAAGATAATAGAATCAAACAGTAGTAATGTCAATGTATATTGTTGGAATGTATGCCCTAAAACAATGTATTTGTTTTTATTTTATACATTCCTTATTATATGTTTTGTATTTTAATAACTTCTTATTTATCTGTTAAATATTAGATACAACCGATAAAGTCCTTATAATATTACTAATGTGATGATAGTCACAAGAGTTGGTGACTATGAGATATCAATCACATTTATAGTAATATTATTAAAATTTCCTAGTTTTTGTACTAATGAAATAGGACATCTTTAGTACGGTAAAACTAGTACACAGTTAGCCTCTAATTAATGTAATTAGTGGTTGTTCTCATCAACTATGGTATAAAGATACTTAGGCTAATGTGTAGATGATTTGAAAAGTACAAATGCATTGGAGTGATCCGTTTAGAGATCCCGTTAGGATATCTATCTAGTGCCAATGGTGTATCTCTAGTGAAAAATTGTGTAAGTGATCCTGCGACTTGAGATCACCATAGTATCTTGAGTGTGAATCGCTACATTTTGACTCTATTTACTTGTTACTCTTCGTGAGTACCTTAAGGTGTAGAAGTTGGATGTAGTGTGAAGCACGTAAAGAAAATGGGTGATCAAGATAGGATTTACCACTCTGATAGAAGGAGTTGATATCCGGATGGCCACTAGTGAGAAATTAACCCTAAAGTCGACTATTAGGTAAATTGAAGAATGTCTTCAATTTAACCTAATTAAGGGTAAATTTCGGGAACTGGAAAATTTAATTAGTCATCAAGGAATTGGCACTTATTCCTCATTCCTGACTGATTGGATATCTTTGGTGAAAGGATAATAATTACACGGTAATTTTTCACGGAAAGGTTAGGTCAAATTCCCTTGACTAATTCCGAATAATTGGGCAGTCGCGATGTGTTGCTAGACACCGCTCGTGATTTATAATTATGGGTTAATTATTTATTATAAGTTATGATAAAATAAAGTTGTTTATTTTATCTAATTATTAAACCATAATTATTACTAATACATTCGGGACCTATTGGGTCACACGCAATAGAGATTGAATCCTGGATTAAAACTATGTAAAATGTCGGGGTTTAATTTTAAAAGAAAATTAATCCCAGGCCTATTTGAGCAGATAAGAGTAAATGGTTATCTCTTATCTATCAGATAATGATAGATAGAGTCTTATGTGATGAGAAGTCTGAGGTTTTTGTTTTTGAATCAAACAAGAAGACTAATCAATCTATCATATGAGATACATCTCTCTCTTTCTCCGATGGTTTTTTTTTTTTTTGGGGTTTAGCTGAGATACAGAAAGAGTGTGCGAGCGTCACATACGATAGAGAGAGAAAATTATACGTTCGAAGAGAGTAAAAAGGCTAGCACCTTTTCTCTTCAATACATAGTTCGTGAGACGATTCAGGGTTGCTCTAGCGTGGATATCAGTAGAGGCAGGACGATTGGACTGCTCAAGGGCTGACCATCCTCAAACAACGCTGCAAGGAGACGCCGCTTGGATTAAGGTAATCCTAAAACCCTACTTTTAGTACATCATACGTAAAATCTAGGGTGATTCCTGGATGGTTTTAGGGAAAATTTTTTTTTATTTTTCCGCTGCGTAGTGTCCCTAAAACCAACAGTGGTATCAGAGCCATGCCTAAGAATTTTACGTATGATTTTAAGCAATTTTGGATTCATGGATTAATATTATTGGTTGGATTTAATTGATATGCGGAATTATGGAAGAATTGTTTTTGGGTTTTTCAAAACAAAAAAAAAAAAGGAAAAAAAAAGGGTTTTTCATGAAAGCTTATGAAAGCTGCGTTATGCGCACGAAGCTTAGGAAGCGGCGGACATCATAAGCATCTGGGCTTTTCTTTCTTTCGTGGATTTGAGTCACCCATGGTCATAGTTGATCATCTGCAAAAGTTGCAGGATGATCATTGGACCAAAAAAAAAAAAAAATCATAGCAAGTTTGCGTTAGCAAACCTGCGGTTGCTGCGATGTTGCGGCTGCAAGGACTGCAACGCAAACTTGCGGTTGCTGCGATGTTGCGGCTGCAAGGACTGCCGCCAGCTGCTGCTGCCGTGGGAGGCCATGGTGGTTTTTCCTTGGTGGCAGTGGAAGGTTGTACGCCTGGTAGTGGTTGCTGGGTAGAAGAGCTGTGAGCTCTCTGGGACAAAAACGCAACAAAATTGTTACAGACATCAGCGAGGGCACAGCAGCCTCCTCACGGTTGCTGCCCATGGCCTGCGGTGGCTGCTACCAGCAGCCGCTGCCACTGGTGGTCAGTGGAGACTCCAGTGGTGGTGGCTGTTGCGGTGGTAGCTCCGCTATCCAGCGAACAGGAGCGACAACAACGAGGATCAGCAGCAATCAGGCACGTTTGCTGCTTGATGTTGCAGCCGACTGGATGTTGCAGCTTGTTTCCAGTAAACTCCCTGGTGGTTGCCGCTGTTGATGGTCAGTGGAGACCTCAGCGGTGGTGACTGAAGAGGTGGTGTCCAATGGTAGCTGCCGGTGGTGTCCAGTGGTTTAAGAAAAAAAATTTTTTTTCCCCCTTAAAGCTTGAAGTTTTGAACTTTTGGAAATCTTCTGAATTAAATCCCATTTTAATTGTTAAAATGTGTTATGGAATCATTTATTTCAGATATTATTAGGTTGGGAAATAAATTAGAACTAATTGATTAATTTGAATTATTTTCCCATTCTTTCCTCAAATTAGTTGAGGATAAATTTGACCTAATAAAATTTAATTTTACCAATATTTCTTGCGTATGCATGGACCCAAAATTTGTTTGGGACCTTAGGAATTAAATCCAATTAATCCATGAATTGAGATTGCTTATTTTACATGCTTTTCTTTTATTTAAAGTTGTTTAAATTGTGAAAATACATGGTGGATGGTTGTGGATATAGCACGCAATATGATTGTGGTACTTTGGAAGGTTACAATCATTCTAGGTTTGAATGGTTGTAATTAATTTTAAAATAGGGCCTGCGTGTCCTGCCTTTCTTATTTTCTAATTGTAATTTCCTTTCTCATCTAAATTCCCCCCGAATGTAACTCGGGGTTTCTTCTATACTATTTGTAATGTACAATAGATAGGAATAGATGATAGGAATTTAAATTATCGATACAGAAATTGTAACTTTGAAAAGAAGAAAGGAGGCATACGACGACGAAGGGGTTCATCTCGTATTCAGAGACTTTAGTAAATTGCTAATTTCCTTAGTGGCCGGGGAAATTAGTTTAGGAATATCCACAACCATCCACGATTTAAATTCATGTTTATAAGTTTGAAATGGTTATATGCATGTTTATTGATGAGACCAAATGAGCAATTTTTCCAAAATTTTAATTATAAAATATTTTTGGAAAAAGAGACAAATCCCTCAACTATAATATTAAATCAATAAAATGCCTTCCATCATTATAGTATAAAACAAGAGTAGTTATTAAGTGCTAGCTTGTTGGGATTCACCCAAGGCTGCCTTACTTACTACGTGTTTTTGCTATGAGAAATGTTCTCAAGAATGATGGGTTTGATTTAACTAAAATTATGATTTGTTGGGTTTCACTCAAAATCATTAATTTTAGAGGCAAGTGTTGGGTTGATCCATAGAGATTTAAAGTCAAGAGTTGACACCCAACTGATCTAGGAATTGCAATAAGTTGTAATTGGTAAGAGTACCTACCTTTCATAATTATTTTCGATTTGTTGGGACACACTCAAGGTCGAAAATAAATTAAGATAGGATCCTAACCACTATGGAATTTTTGAAATTCCCGATTCAATTTTAGAGGGTAATTGATTTGAAAAAAAATAGTGGAAATAAAATCATAATTTTGAAGTTTTTATGATTTTATTAAACAAAACATTTTTCTAACAAATTCTATCTTTCATTTTGTTGTAGAATGAGTAACAATTTGAGCTTTCGTACTATTCTTACTGATTGCAAACTCAACGACACGAACTTTCTTGATTGGCATCGTAACGTCCTTATCGTTCTCACTCATGAGAAAATTGAGTATGTACTTGATGGTCCAATGCCTCAAGAGCCTGAACCTACTGCACCTGCTGCTGTTAGAAATGCTTATAAGAAACATAAGGATGACAATAGGGAAGCCTCATGTATCATGATAGCTTCCATGACTCCTCAGCTTCAGCAGCAGTACATGAACATGGGGGCGTATGATATTGTACAACACCTGAGAGAGTTGTTTGAACAACAATCAAGGACGGTTAGATATGATACCTCTAAAGAATTGTTCAGGTGCAAGATGGCAAAGGGAGCACCTGTTGCTCCACATGTCTTAAAATTAATTGGGCTAATTGAAAAACTGGCCAAATTAGGTTTTAAGATGGATAAGGAGCTGAATGTTGATTTAGTACTCCAATCTCTGCCAGATTCTTTCTCACAGTTCGTTATGAACTATCAGATGAATAATCTGCAGCACACTTTGCCTCAATTGTTGAATGTGCTGAAAACTGCTGAGAAAGAAATCAAAAAGGGAAAGGGCTCTACTGGTGTGCTTGTCGTTACTTCTTCTAAGAAGAGGAAGAGGCAAGAAAAGGGATTTAAGAAATCCAAAAACAAGCCCACCCAAAAGCTCAAAAAGGCAAAGGCGGACCAGTCCAAAGCAACCTGCTTCCATTGTAATCAAACTGGACATTGGAAAAGGAACTGCAAGTCATACTTGGAGAGCCTGAAGCAAAAGAAGCTTGCTGAAGCTTTATCATCGGGTACATATATGATTGAGATTAATGTGTCTACTTCCAAATCAGACTCTTGGGTATTAGATATCGGATGTGGTTCTCACATTTGCACATCTATGCAGGGTCTAAGGGACAGTAGAAAGCTGGGAAAAGGAGAAGTCACCCTACGTGAGGGCAATGGAGCAAAAGTTGTTGCTTTAGCTGTAGGGACTTATTATATCACTTTACCCAGTGGATTGATTTTAGAATTATTAAATTGTTACTGTGTTCCAGCACTTACTACAAACATCATTTCTATTTCCTGCTTGGATTTAAATGGGTTTCGGATAACCCAGGAGAATAAATGTTGTTCTTTTTCTAAAATTGGTGTGTTTTATGGTTCTGAAAGTTGGAATAACGGTTTATATATTCTAGATCTTGATCATCAAATTCTCAATGTGAGTGAAAAAAGAATGAGAACAGATAAACTAAATAAAACCTACCTCTGGCACTGTAGGCTTGGTCATGTAAATGAAAAACGCATCTCCAAGTTATACCAACATGGATACTTGGATTCATTTGATTATGAATCATAAAGATACATGCGAAGCTTGTTTACTTGGAAAAATGACCAAAATGCCCTTTACTGGAAAAGGGGAACGAGCCAGTGATTTACTTGGGTTAGTACACACTGATGTATGCGGCCCAATGTCGATCACTGCTAGAGGAGGTTTTTCATACTTCATCACCTTCACAGATGACCATTCGAGATATGGTTACGTGTATTTAATGAAATACAAATCTGAATCCTTTGAAAAGTTTAAGGAATTCAAGAATGAAGTAGAAAAACAAACCAATAAAAGTATTAAGATACTACGATCTGATCGTGGTGGAGAATACTTAAATGACGAGTTTGGAGTTTATTTAAAGGATAATGGAATAGTTCCACAATGGACTCCTCCAGGTACACCACAGTTAAATGGTGTATCTGAAAGGAGAAACCGAACCTTATTGGATATGGTTCGTTCTATGATGAGCCACTCAAGTGCCCCAAAATCGTTTTGGGGATTTGCATTAGATGCAGCCTCTTATACTCTTAATAGAGTACCCACTAAAGTTGTCGACTCCACACCATATGAGATATGAAAAGGAAAGAAACCAAATCTGTCTTATATGAAGGTTTGGGGCTGCCCAACTTATGTGAAGAAGGCAGAGTCAGACAAGCTTGAACCTAGATCTGACAAATGTTTGTTTGTAGGGTATCCAAGAGAGTCTATAGGATACTATTTCTACAATCCAATTGAGCAAAAGGTGTTTGTCTCAAAACATGCTATTTTTCTAGAGAAAGAATACATTCTAGAAAGAAGTAGTAGGAGTAGAATAGATCTTGAAGAAATTCAGGATCATCCAACAAACATTGAACGATCTAATGAAGAACAGCTTCAACCACATAATGATGGGGAAGATACTGAAGCTGTTGATACACAAGGGATTCGTAGGTCAGTAAGAACACGCTAAACTCCCAAGAGATACCAATTTCTTGTGAGCCATAGCAATGATGTTCTAGTCATTCAAGATGACGAACCCACTACCTACCAAGAGGCAATAAGTAATCCAGACTCCTCTAAATGGTTGGAAGCCATGAATTCCGAAATGAATTCCATGTATGACAATAAGGTGTGGACCTTAGTTGATCCACCTGAAGGGATAAAACCTGTAGGGTGCAAATGGATCTTCAAGAAGAAGACTGACATGGATGGTAATGTAGTTATCTATAAAGCTAGACTGGTAGCCAAAGGCTACAAGCAGAAAGAGGGAATCGATTATGATGAAACTTTCTCACCAGTAGCTATGCTTAAATCCATTCGGATATTGCTTGCCATAGCAGCATATCATGACTATGAGATTTGGCAGATGGATGTAAAGACCGCATTCCTTAACGGGACATTGCATGAGGATGTGTATATGACACAACCTGAAGGCTTTACATCTACAAATCCTAGTCAAATATGTAAACTACAAAAGTCCATTTATGGACTTAAGCAGGCATCTAGGAGTTGGAACATCCGATTCGATGAGACGATCAAGGAGTTTGGATTTCTCAAAAATCCGGATGAACCTTGTGTGTATAAGAAAGTTAGTGGGAGTTCAATTGTTTTCCTTATTTTATATGTAGATGACATATTAATAATGGGAAACAACATACCGATGTTACAATCGGTAAAGGGTTGGTTGTCGAAGAACTTTTCCATGAAAGATTTAGGAGAAACGGCCTATATATTAGGCATTAAGATCTATAGGGATAGATCTAAAAGGCTACTGGGTCTTTCACAATCTACATACATAGAAAAGATGCTAAAAAGGTTTAGCATGGATCAGTCTAAGAGAGGTAATTTACCTATGACTCAGGGTATAAGCCTTTCTAAAAACATGTGTCCAAAGACAAAAGTTGAGACTGATAAGATGCACAATGTTCCATATGCTTCAGCAATTGGATCAATTATGTATGCTATGTTATGTACAAGACCTGATGTCTCCTATGCTCTGAGCGTCACAAGCAGATTTCAAGCTAATCCAGGTGAGGGTCATTGGATAGCAGTTAAGAACATTCTTAAGTACTTAAGAAGGACCAAAGATTTGTTCTTAATATATGGAAATGGTGAGTTAGAGCTCAAAGGCTATACTGATGCGAGTTTTCAATCAGATAAGGATGATTGTAAATCACAGTCAGGCTTCATTTTTACTCTTAATGGAGGTGCTGTCTGTTGGAAGAGTTCCAAACAAGACACCACAGCAGATTCTACAACAGAGGCTGAATACATTGCGGCCGCGGAAGCAGCTAAGGAAGCAGTTTGGATCAAGAAGTTCGTAACTGAACTTGGTGTGGTTCCAACCATTATTGATCCGGTCACTTTGTACTGTGATAACAATGGAGCTATAGCTCAAGCCAAGGAACCTAGGTCTCATCAGCGATCCAAACATGTGCTTAGGAGATTTCACTTGATTAGAGAAATTGTTGCTAGGAATGATGTAAGATAGAGAGAGTCTCCACAGAGGATAACATAGTTGATCCTCTTACTAAAGCTCTTCCTCAAAAGAAGCATGATAGTCATGTATTATCTTATGGGATGAAAAACATGGATAATGTGTTTTAGTGCAAGTGGGAGATTGTTGGAATGTATGCCCTAAAACAATGTATTTGTTTTTATTTTATACATTCCTTATTATATGTTTTGTATTTTAATAACTTCTTATTTATCTGTTAAATATTAGATACAACCGATAAAGTCCTTATAATATTACTAATGTGATGATAGTCACAAGAGTTGGTGACTATGAGATATCAATCACATTTATAGTAATATTATTAAAATTTCTTATTTTTTGTACTAATGAAATAGGACATCTTTAGTACGGTAAAACTAGTACACAGTTAGCCTCTAATTAATGTAATTAGTGGTTGTTCTCATCAACTATGGTATAAAGATACTTAGGCTAATGTGTAGATGATTTGAAAAGTACAAATGCATTGGAGTGATCCGTTTAGAGATCCCGTTAGGATATCTATCTAGTGCCAATGGTGTATCTCTAGTGAAAAATTGTGTAAGTGATCCTGCGACTTGAGATCACCATAGTATCTTGAGTGTGAATCGCTACATTTTGACTCTATTTACTTGTTACTCTTCGTGAGTACCTTAAAGTGTAGAAGTTGGATGTAGTGTGAAGCACGTAAAGAAAATGGGTGATCAAGATAGGATTTACCACTCTGATAGAAGGAGTTGATATCCGGATGGCCACTAGTGAGAAATTAACCCTAAAGTCGACTATTAGGTAAATTGAAGAATGTCTTCAATTTAACCTAATTAAGGGTAAATTTCGGGAACTGGAAAATTTAATTAGTCATCAAGGAATTGGCACTTATTCCTCATTCCTGACTGATTGGATATCTTTGGTGAAAGGATAATAATTACACGGTAATTTTTCACGGAAAGGTTAGGTCAAATTCCCTTGACTAATTCCGAATAATTGGGCAGTCGCGATGTGTTGCTAGACACCGCTCGTGATTTATAATTATGGGTTAATTATTTATTATAAGTTATGATAAAATAAAGTTGTTTATTTTATCTAATTATTAAACCATAATTATTACTAATACATTCGGGACCTATTGGGTCACACGCAATAGAGATTGAATCCTGGATTAAAACTATGTAAAATGTCGGGGTTTAATTTTAAAAGAAAATTAATCCCAGGCCTATTTGAGCAGATAAGAGTAAATGGTTATCTCTTATCTATCAGATAATGATAGATAGAGTCTTATGTGATGAGAAGTCGGAGGTTTTTGTTTTTGAATCAAACAAGAAGACTAATCAATCTATCATATGAGATACATCTCTCTCTTTCTCCGATGATTTTTTTTTTTTTTGGGTTTAGCTGAGATACAGAAAGAGTGTGTGAGCGTCACATACGATAGAGAGAGAAAATTATACGTTCGAAGAGAGTAAAAAGGCTAGCACCTTTTCTCTTCAATACATAGTTCGTGAGACGATCCAGGGTTGCTCTAGCGTGGATATCAGTAGAGACAGTTAGATTGGACTGCTCAAGGGCTGACCATCCTCAAACAACGCTGCAAGGAGACGCCGCTTGGATTAAGGTAATCCTAAAACCCTACTTTTAGTACATCATACGTAAAATCTAGGGTGATTCCTGGATGGTTTTAGGGAAATTTTTTTTTTATTTTTCCGCTGCGTAGTGTCCCTAAAACCAGCCGTGACAAACAATGAACAGACCCCAAGCCCAAGTCCCACGTCTCCTTCTCTCATCGTCAAAATAAGAAGAGGAATAAGAAGCTGAAACAACAACGGCTAGGGACACTGAACAATGCTACAAGAACTAAAGTGAGCAATTCAGTCTTGCCAAGCAACAGAATGAACAGACGTGAATAAATTGCCCTACAATTTCTTCACATATTTACCTCTGTCACAGCTTTAAACAGAAATGGATCAGCAAGCTCAGGATTTCTAAGTATCCAGCAGGACGTCATCAAGAAACCCACGCTTGAGTTTGATAAAAAATTTTATCACCTAAACAAAATTTTTATCAGCTCCTAAAGTCATGTTTTGAGAGGTTAAAGTTCAGAGTTTAAGTAAACACACCATAGATGATAGAACCACAGCTTAAACGGGCCAAATCGACTAGGGTTGGAGTAGTCTCATCCAATATTAGTGTGTTAAACATTTTGTCTAATTGAAGAACTTTGACATAAATTTCAAGATCATATGGCAACAATACTAAATATGAACCTTGCACCTGTGGGTGGCTGAGAATGGCCCCAGACTTGATGAATTTTCACTGTCTAAGCATGTAGTACTTTGTGAAAGGTACATCTCTTTCTCCACTTGGCTGGTTGTGCATGCATATAATATGAGGCTAAAAGGACCAATTTGGTTTGCTTCTTGAATGCTACTAATGTGTTACTATATTGAAATTAGTGTATTTTTTTTTTCTATTCATTGAATTTTCGCCAATAATATATTCATAGTGCTAACATATTGGTGTCTCAATTTTAAAATCATGGCTTATGTATACTTAAACGGAGTACAGACCCGAAAAGAAAGAAAGTAATACTTAAACAATGATGATGATAAATTGAGCCAATTATGCGAGTGACCATTAAACTTTTTGAAGAGTCAAGATTTGACCGCTCAACTATTAATCGTATGTTTTTATCCATTGAACAACCAAATGTGTAAATTTTGAGCCATTCTATCTGATTCCACAGTTAACTTTGCTAGATTTAAGCGTCCACATGATTTACGAGACATACTATTAATAGTTAGATCTAGGAGAGTTAACGGTAGGATCAGATGAAATGGTATAAAATTTTTACTTTTGATAGTTTAATAGGTAAAAACATACTATTGATAATTAAGTGGCCAAAACTCGACTACTCAAAAAATTTAGTGACTACTCAGATAATTTGTTCTAATAAATTATAATCATAACTAAACCTCATATTGCTGTAACAAAAGCACTGTTCGTGTTAACTCAAGTATTTAGAGTGCATGTAACTCAAGTGTTTAACTAGTGTTAACTCAAGTACAGTGCATGTAAACATGTGTAGGTACTAGTACACATGTAAACAAGTGCTAACATATCCTTGTAGTTCTTTCTTTTGCCCTTGCCTGGGCCATATTTGTGAGTTTTAAAAGTTTCACTACCTTTGGAAAGGAATTTTCCATATGGTATTAATTGGTCAGACATGAATCTGTTAACAACTGGGGCACATAACCAATCATTACTTTAAATTTGATGATTGAGATTCATTGTGGCTTAAATATAAATACTCCAAGGATAGGTTTTTGTTTTTGAGAAAAGTCCAAAAATCCTTTTTTCCTCCTCATTTTGTGAGAAGCTCATTCAAGTCCCCCATTTGATAGAAAAACTTTTTCCTTCCGTCCAGTATCGGCCCTAACATGTAGTTCCTCAATTACCCTCAGATGGATAGTGATTTTTGTGCCGGCAAGGTTCTAATCGGTCCAAATTAGGTTAAAATAAAGTTGATGGACGAAATTAAATTAAATAAAAATGTTGAAGGACTAAAATAGCCACGTTCCCCTTTTCTTTTTAACTTTTAATGTTAGAGAAAGAGGCTTGGTTTGTTGATACAGGTCAAATTACTCGGGTAGGCATTAAACTTTTTTAATAGTCAAGAATTCACCACTCAATTATTAATAATATATTTTTATCCACTGAACTATCAAAAGTGTGAATTTTGAATCAGTCCGTCTAATTTCACCGTTAATTCTACTAAATCTAAGGATCTGCATGATTCACGACACATACTATTAATAGTTAGATCTAACAAAATTAGCAGTAAAATTAGACAAAATTGTCCAAAATTTACAATTTCAAAATAGTTAGATCTAACAAAATTAAGTGAAATCAGACAAAATTGTCCAAAATTTACACTTTCAATAGTTTAACAGGTAAAAACATACTATTAACGGTCAAATGGTTTCGATTAAGGCGCCGGTCCTGGTTTCGATTCCGAGCTTGGGCAGCCTGGGGTATTTTCTCGAGGATCGGTGGGGCCCGCTCTCCTCGGGGTTAAGGGACTAGTCGGGTGTAGGCCCGGATACCCTTAACTGAAAAAAAAAAAAAAAAAAAAACGGTCAAATGGTCAAAAATCGACCATTCAAAAAGTTTAACCGCTTCCTGGATGATTTGCTTCATATAATATGGAGTTGGACGGCCAGAGTTCTGTAGCGTCTCCTGCCTTCTATTGGTAATTTATAAACCATGATAAAAGAAAAAAACAAGTAAAAGACGAGAGCACCTTATACACGAGAGATTTGGAAATTTTCCTTCTAAATATTTCTAAAATATGTTTTTTCAATCACTTTCTTAACCAACTTCTTAGCTCAAAGTTTGTATAGTATCATTGTTTAAAAATGCTTCCAAAGAAAACAACTCAATCAAAGCATTGCTATTGTTATAGCGCACACGGGTCCGTCATACTGACAGCAGAAAACTTTATCAATAAGTAAACCAAGCTTGATTTTAATGAAAGTTTGAGTTAGCTTAAACCATAAACAAGCGAAAACCATTGGAAAGCACAAAAAAACTCATTCAGTCCTACCATTCTAAAACTCATTCAGCCACCAGCGAGGTTTCATACATCTCTGCCAACGCAAATCTACATTATTGAATCCAAATGTTCTCGCGTTTATGTCATTAAGTCCTACTTTGAAACCAAGATGTTACAACAACAGCACAACATGATGTAGATTGGCAATTGCACAAATTCTACTAGTACAAGATGTTACAACAACAGCAGAACATAATAACAGAAAAGAAAAAGGAGAGAGAGAGAGTGCGTGTAAGAAGATGCAAAAACTCCAAGGGACGAGTCGAGAATCAAGATTCGCTCTTCATGATCCCACTCCATTTTGCCCAGTTAGCAAACAGCAGCCCGCCAAATACACTGTTGGCGAATCGTATGCCTACTGCAAAAGCCAGAGCAGTAAATAGGACCTGCTTTGCAACAGATGATGCTTTAATCTGTTTTTCCAATCCTTTAACAATCTGATGACGCGTATCTGATGAAAGCGGAAGGAAAACACCTGGTGGTAAATGAGAATAATGAATTATAGCAAATAAATGCAAAGGAGCAACTCTTTGGTCAAAGGTTCTTCCAGAGGGTGCCCATTTTAGCTCGTATCAAAGTTTCATTCACAATGCTAGTGGGATTGAATCACAAAGATATAGGAGATCGGATTGCTGCCTCTCTCTCACACATGACCAAATCATCATCAGACATAGATATGCAGAAAAATGGATATTTAAATCGAGTAGTAAGAGGTAACATACCCCAGAGAGTAACATTTTTCACTATAGAGGAAACCAGATTTTCCTCTTCTGACTTCTTGGCATTCCTGTAACATCAACAGGGAAAAACTGCATAAATCTCCTGCAACAGCATACAGCAATACTACTAAGTTTTCTAGTCATCTGAACCAGAACTCTGCTAGGATCATGAGAAACCACTTATGCTTATAAGACCTGTTAGACTATGGGTCTATAGTCGGATAAATAATCATTCCACAGCCAGCTCTATAATTTCTCGAAGTTTTTATGCTTGTTGAATGCATACAATATGGGTTTATTGGGTTGTCAAACCTTAGTTCCCTGTAATTTATAGTTCATAGTCCAGACTCTATGAGTAATAACGCGATAAAAAATTTTATCTCTTCTTCAGTTTCACTTGGGGGTCTGGTAACTGCAGTAAACAAGCCGAATTATTCTTTGAGAATTAAACCTTACTGTTTGGACCCTCAGTAAGAGCCTCACGATGACTTTCCAGCTATGATGATGGTTTCTTTGATTTCAGTACCCCAATGAATAACAACAGTATAACAAGAAGTATTTCAAAAATCAAAGCATAGAAACCACTCCATTTCATAGTGTAATAGCAAGTTTTAAGAAGAAATTGTCCAGTTAGAAACTTTACCGGTTCCCAGTCCTGATTAAATTAACTATGGCATGATAAATAAGCCCACAACCAAGTCCAGCTGTGCCAAACAAGATACCCTGGATAGAGTGTGAGAATTAAGTAGTCAATGAACAGAGTCAGTAAACGAGAATCAGATGTGGATTCTGCCATCAAATATCAAAAAATAAACATAATTAAAAAAAAAAGTAATGCAAGTGTGCAATATAGAGAAATCGCCAACAACCAGCCTAGACAAGAACACTTCTAATCTGCAATTTGTTGAAGTACTGAAAGTCAATAGATACGTATATAACAATCATTACCTCATAAAAGTAGGTGAGACCCTGTTGCTGCAAAGAAATGTTGAATCCTGGACTTCCACCTTCAAAAATACTATCACAAAAATATTCACAATCAAAATAATTGAATAGTCAGTCATAACAGCGAGCAAGAAGCACAGATTCTGCTAACTCAATAAACTCAAAAGGTCTAAGAAGAGAAAAGGGTATAAGCATAGAAGTTTTTTCATTTTGACACCCAGGGCAGATGCAACCTTAACTGAGTGATATATAAACTGTAGTTTAGGTAAAACCTATTCAAAGGATCAAAGCTAGGATTAGTAACTAGTAAGATACATTCAGCTGATAATTTACTATTCGGGGTGTCTAGGGACAAAATGCAGTTGCATAATTCTTCCATTGAATTGAGAAGGGAAAACTCCCAAATCCTTGTACTTGGGGAGTACTCTTCAATTTATCAGACCTGTGCCATGCAAACTGGTAACTAAGCCTATAAATCTCAATTGTACAATGCAGAAACTGGATTTACTTCGGCTGGACACCACCCAATTGTACTGCATAAAACAATAACCTCCAGGTTTTGACCTACAAGTTACAACAATATCCTAACCTCCATAACTATGTCTAGTCAGTCATGACAAAGGTTGGGCAAAATGTAACAGTGATGCTCATTTATAAGTCATATGCGTATTTTGTGGGCTTTGGCATCTTAAGATGACTCCAAACTGGGACACATAGAACAACAGTTATTTACATCTTTTACACCTGACATTCAATTCAAGGTTCGTAACTTAAAGCTTTTGAATCACAATAACTATGTTTCTTTCTATGCAAAATTTTATCAACAGCAGTTTACTCCCTAAAACATCTTTGGTTTTCAGCTACCCATATATCAGATAAAAAATTAATATCCTTGCCTCCCTATAGGTCCAAAATCATTACCATCAAGTGTGAGAAGACAATAGAATCCAGTAATGTCAGAATATTTATTATAGAATGAGTATAAATAATCATCAAGATCAAGGAGTTCATAAGATCGCAGGATCGGAGAGAATTCCAATGAACATATTAAAAAGTAGCCGCAGGCAGCCCAGAGGATTGTAGTTTTTGTAGCTTGTATCTGAGCATTTATCATAAAGGTACAATACCTGCTCGGTAGGGAAGAATAGGCACGTTGCATGTGCCCAAAAAAACCACCAGAAGCAGATGGCATCAGCCCCATACGAGCATAAGTTGCCAGCACACCACCCAAAGCAATGTCAACTGTAATCCCAAACAGAATGTCTGCAGCAAACAATCTGGACCAAAACTCCATCCCCTTCTTCTTCAGTTCTGCAAATGTTGAAAAACAAGAACCAGTGACTACCTATAACACATGACAGTGCAGATACATATCATAGCAACCATGAAAGAGAAAAATTAATAAATTAAATAAACTTGTTCAACCAAACTGGAAAGCCCATTAGAAAGGGCTAGCGCAATGGCTAGATTTTAACCTTTAAATCCAGAGATTACTCCTTTAGGTTCATTTCTGTTGCATTTTAGAATATTTCAGAACTTTCTAACAACTGCAACAATAAACAGTTGCTGAAACAATGATCATCATGCTAGCCGAGATTAATAACCTTCATGTTTCTGATGTAAATCATATCGAGCAATTCCACAAGAAATGCAGGCCCTGACAGGCTATGCATAACCCCCAGGCCAAGCCCCAACTTCTTTCCCTCAAATATTAAAGAGGAAGAATAAGAAGCTAAAACAACAGCAATAACAACACCCACTCATCACACCGCAAGAACTCAAATGAGCAATGAGTCTTATCAAGCAACAGAACATGAACAGACATGCCTCATATAAAACTACTGAGTCTAAGCAGAGAAGATCATCTGCAAAGTAAGCCAGAGTATACATAACCACCATAATTGGCAAACTCTATATGCTACAGAGCCTTCATTACAGCAGACCACCACAACCTTATACTTGTTCCCCTCCCAAATTTCTACTGTCAAGGAATTTTACCAAGCCTCATTTCCATTTTCTTTTGCACATAACGACAAGTTTAGAAACCAGTAGGAACTCTATAACTAACCTGTGTTGCAATACCAACTTTAAACAGAAGAGATGGATCAGCAAGAATAGGATTCCCAAGGATCCAGCAGGACGCCACCAACAATCCAAATCTGGACATCAACCCCTGCATTTCATCAAACTATTAACAAAGAGGGCCATCTGAAAAGTGCTGAATTGAATTTACCAAGCAACACCAATATGCAGAGCAGCAGATGTATGAAATTATAAAGAAGAAATTGAATTTCCAGCCAACATTAATTACCAGGGTCCCCATGGACTTGGCGGCAGCTTCAGCCTTGGCGGCTTCAGCATTAGCATTGGCTTCAACCCTCATCTTTTCAGCTGCAGCCTTCATAAACCGTGAGAACTGGTCATCATAAACGTCCCCATCATCATCATCTTTTCCTCCTCCACCACGGGCACCGCCAGATGGTGGCAATCGTCCGTTGCCATTGCCACCATCTCCGCCACTTCCAGCTTCAATTGTGGGTCTCGACCGAATCTCCGGGCCTATGTGCTGACTCAAGTGGCTACCATTGAAGATAATGTTACTTTGTGAGATAATATTAATGTTAATTGGTTCGGGAGGAAACGGGCTACTGGAAGCCATCCCAAATCGGACGTGCTGGGTTGGAGATTGTTTGCGGAGAATTCGAGAATAAAATGTTTTGGAAACGGATCGCACATTTATTAGTTCTGAACCACCATTAGCAGCTCTTTGTACATCCCACCACGGCCGAAGTAAATCACTCGGGACTCCAGTAATACAGGCGCCTTTCAGATGATCTCGCAAAATCATCTCAATAGGCTTCCCAGCCCAATACCTTTTGTAGTGATCTTCCGAAACTCTAATCCCAGTTCTGCGTTCTTCAAAACCCTCTAAAGCCTCGAACAGCTCTTGCAGATACCGATCCCGATAACAGTTGCAGCCATCTCTCACAACGCCATTTTGAATTATCGATTCCCTTAAACCCTCAACGCCAATCAGATATAAGTGGTGGCTATCTTCAAGATTCAGGTCACGGCAGTAGACATCTTCCCCAAATCCGTTTCCAATCATGGGTTCAACTAAAACCTCAGAAGAACAACGAATTATCAACCGATTGCTAGGCCTGGTACCGGAACAGGAAAGCTTTAACGTCGGTACGCTGCTATATATGCCATCCGGCGCTGCATATTGGGGGTTTAAGGGTTGCAGCGGAGCTCTGTTTGGTTAAGACACAGGATGCAGCTGAGCTGCGAAATTAATATTGCGGGAAGAAGTAGAGCACATGTTGGTACTGATGAGCGAGCTGCTGAATGAGCAAATCAAAGCTCCAGGCCGCAGATTCTGCGAGCCGCAGCAGAATCCGAATCGAATGTTTGGCTGGGCTTCTAGTTCTGCATTTAATGTGTCGTAGGATTCTGCAAAAGCCCCCGAATAGGTAGGGTTTTGTCAGGGAGTTGGACCCCAAAACAAAAATGACGGCGTTGGTGCCAGGCGCTAATATTTCGTTGGCGTGGCATTTCCGGATTCCAATTTTCTTGGATACTTGGACGGCCCAGGGTTGAGAGGTCATAGCTGACCAGACTAATTTTGTTTGGATTATGGATAACTTGTTTGTAACATATAGTGTGTAGGTCCGTTCAACCTTTAATATATATATATAATTTTTTTAGTGGCTAAAGTTGATTTTTTAAAAATTAAATGTTCTACTTTCAAATTCTCTCTTCATCTTTCTCTATTTACATTTTGTAGTTTTCCAAAGCCTCCTAGATTTAAGTTTGGCTATTGTTTTTATCTCAAATAATTTTGATTATGATTTCATTTTTAGTCGTGTTTTTTAGTAAATTGTGACATATAAAACGAACCTCTTACGTTTAATTTTCACTTTCTCTAAGGAAAACTTAGAATTATGAGAACTCCATTTTAATAGCTAATTCCCAATTGAGAAAAATGCAGTTTTGGTACCTAAACTATGACGCAGGAGCGGTTTTAGTCCCCAAATTTTGGACGAAAGCAAATGTGGTACCCGATCTTTCAAATTTTGAGCACATTAAGTACCTTTGACGATTTTTTCTCAAATTGCTACCGGAAAAAGTCATGTGACAGTCACATGTCCGGCCACAATTGTATAAAAAATGGCCAAAAAAATATCAAATGCCATTCTAATACTAAATATTAAATTTAAGGACTAATAACATAATAAACAAAAAATCCAAGGACCCAAGGACTAAATAACATCATGAGTCAATTAAAAAATAAAAAAAGAAGACAACATCACATAGTATCTGTTTCGTTCCTCTTGCTTCGCTCTCCAATAGAAAACCCAATTATCATCCGGGTTACTTTGGGAAAGTTGGTATGAGGTACTTCCACAAGCTCCGTAACAAATTCCATTGCCTCATTGTCAACATCGATAAGCTCTGGTCTTTGGTTCCTCAAGAAGCTAAGGACAAAGCTACCAAGGACAACATCCCTTTGATTGATATCACCCAGTTCGGATACTTTAAGGTTATGGGTAAGGGAGTTTTGCCTGAAAATCAACCTGTTGTTGTTAAGGTCAAGCTGGTTTCCAAGACTGCTAAGAAGAAGATTAAGGAAGCTGGTGGGGCTGTTGTTCTCACTGCTTAAGTTGTTTTGTTTCTTGGATTTACGAAGTCTGAGGTTCTATTAGTAGTATTATAATTTGGCACTTTTTTGGATTTACCCCTTTAATTTTGTTGTTATGAAATGAATGTTATTGGACCCTTTTTATGGATGTTTTTAATGTTATTCAGCAGATTAATTTCTGCATTATGGATGGGAAAAAAAAAAGAATTCTTTGGGATTGATGTACTGGAATTGGAGCTCATTTGTGACTTGATTATGTACTGGAATTAGTCAAGTACATGCCTTGTTCAAGCATGGATATTACGTGATTATGCTAAACAAAAGACTATGCCCTGTTTTAACATGGTTTTATACTAAGAGAAAACGCCGAACCCACTGGTTTTCCAATGCACAGAAAATGACAGCCTGCTTTAATTGTTTCGCGAGATGAAGTTATGTAAGCGTTGCTTCCATCTGAACTTCTAACCAACTGAACAGATTGCTGCAATTTCACTTCTACATTTTTGTTTTTCAACCAGCCTAAAGTCTTGTTGGAAGCTTTGGATCCAATAAACTCTAGCAACCTAGGTCTATCATGCACCAAAACAACCTTCTTTTCTGGAAAATCAACAGCAATTTCTGCAGCAAGTTCAACTCCAGTAGGACTCACAAAGTTACCACAATAAGTAAACTCATCAAGTTCCAGTGAACTAAAATCTTACAAACAATTGCACAGAGTCAAAACCACTACAAAATATATGTCCAATCCAACTGGTTAATCCAACAAAAGATGACTTTCCAGTAACACGGTGATGTTACATAAGGTACCAAATATGATGCAGTTGTACAAAAGCATTGTTACAAGGGATAATGTTCATTAAGATAGATTCACTTCACGCAGCCTCAATTTCATTAGCCATTGGAAGATCCCCCAGCAGATTGACCACCAATAATATTTGTTATTGTACAAGACTTTGTATCTCTTATATGAAAATTGGGAACTTGGATTGGATCAGGTTGACTCATATATGGCATCTGAGGCAATGGAATGTTCTTGGGTTTTCTATTTGAGAGCGAAGCAAGAGGAACGAAACAGATACTATGTGATGTTGTCTTCTTCTTTTATTTTTTAATTGACTCATGATGTTATTTAGTCCTTGGGTCCTTGGATTTTTTGTTTATTACGTTATTAGTCCTTAAATTTAATATTTAGTATTAGAATGGCATTTGACATTTTTTTGGCCCTTTTTTATACAATTGTGGCCGGACATGTGACTGTCACATGACTTTTTCCGGTAGCAATTTGAGAAAAAATCGTCAAAGGTACTTAATGTGCTCAAAATTTGAAAGATCGGGTATCACATTTGCTTTCGTCCAAAATTTGGGGATTAAAACCGCTCCTGCATCATAGTTTAGGTACCAAAACTGCATTTTTCTCTTCCCAATTCTCCCTACTTTACCTCCTCATTCTCACATTGCAATCACAAATCGAACATCTTAAGAGATGCTGCAAAACATTTCACACCTATGTATAGATGGCTGAAACTCACCAAAAACTTTTATGGTCTCCAAACGTGTAACCAAAACGTTAATGCTCGTGTGCACCAGCAAATGTGCATATTTAATCTTTGAATATTTTCTTAAAATTAATTCTCTTGCACTTAACATAATTATTATTGAAAAGAAATTGGCCAAATATTAATTGGTCATACGTGAAAACCTGTCACCAATTTGCCAATTGGAGCTGTCAGTAGTTCAAAATGATGATGGTTGAGATTCACTGTGGACCAAATGATTGCTTATATACCGCACTTGATTCTTTGGTCAAAGGACATTGATGCTAGTGAACTAACAAATTGTGATCCATCAATTACACCTTCTTACACTTTCAATTGATAAGAAAAAAAAGAATTCAATTTATCACCACAAAAAAAAAAAAAAATGGAGTCACAAAATTACTGCACATCCTTACCATTGTTGAAATTAGGTGCCACTCCTCAAAAACAAACTATTACTTCCCTATAATACTAAAACACTTCTCTGGCACAATTGAACCCTTTTAAACTGCTAGTTAAAAAAAAAAAAAAAATACTCCCTTCATCCCATATATTTAGTCATGTTTGGGGATATGTCCTTTTTATGCATAGCATACTCCACAAAAAAAAAAATTCCTTTTGTTCAAATTTTGCCCTTAATCATGTGCTGATCAAAATAAAAAGTAGAAAACAATCCCATCATGTTTGTCTTTATACATCATTATTGAAGGGCATAAGAGAAATTTCAGTGTACAAAGTAGTTAAAAATGTCAAATATGCCAAATATTTTGGAACAGCCAAAAGAAAAGTATGATACTTTCGATGAGACGGAAGAGTACTACTTTCTGACAAAAATAATTCTAATCATTTTAATATCTTTTATATTAGTTGCAATGTGCGCTCAAGCACTAATAATAATAAGCTCCTTCTAACGTTAATATCCAAAGTAGGCGTAGTTCTCTTTTTAGACAAAATTTCCAAAAAAGAAATAATAATTGGGGCATTGAAAAACCTCTGAACTTTAACATGTCAGAACCCTTATCATGTTGGGCTTTTCCTATCTTATCATTAGTTCTATCCCTCATCATCTTGTCTGCCTCTTTCAATCAGAACTTTCACAAGAAATCGTTTTCCAGATTACATGAATAATTACATATAAATAATCTTTTTCCTAGATTTTGTCTTTGAAAGTGTACAAGAACTCTTTGTAAAATTAGAACTTAAATAATTTGTAACTCGTGCATATGGTAACTTATGAATTATGGTAACTTATCTCAAAATTTGATATTGGAAAATTAAAAAGGCGTTTTATAGTAACTTTTCATTAAGGATGACCAGTAAGAAAGGCAAAACAGTTAATAGAGAGGAAGGAAAAGAACAAGATGCTCTTCAGGTATTGCACCCATGCAATGCAATAAATGAAAGATTTGATGCGCAGTTGAATATAGCCCTTAGACCTTTTTGTTGATAATTTATTCAGTTAGCATTTTGGAGGGATTTGAATCTTACATTTGTATTAATTTCTTACTTGTTGGAGCCACTTACATTTAGGGAGTTAATGTGGCTGCTCTCTTGGTAAATATGTCATTTTTTTATAGTGATAAAAGAGTAAATATGCCATTTTTTATAGTAAATATATCATTTCTTTTTACATGAAGTTCATGTTAATCATTTTCCTTGACTTGAAGGTGTTTTTTATGTATGGTATCTTATTTTATATAAGAAGGAAGGATACAAATGAAAAACAATGATCTTGTTTGTCCAGTATTAATTTGGTCAGCCATCAAATTAATTTTTTTTTTCCTTAGCCTTCATCAGGGACCTTGCTGAAGTAGACAAATAATGAAGTTTTACGTACTTGAAAAAAAAAAAAGAAATAAAATGAAAATGATAGAAGTTTGGGTTATTCCTCTTTAGCTAACTGTAATGAAAAATTGGCCTTTGTTCTGATTTCTGTTAGATTGACATACCAAACCATTATTTCCATCTAAGCTCAAAGTAATTTCATCATCCATCAACTCATCCTTCCTTCCTCCACCCCCAACCAAAAAAAAAAAATCATCCTTCAAAACACTAAATACATGTTTTCAGCCCAAAGGGGTCCAAATCCACCAACCTTAAATTTTAGTTGGGAATTATGGCCATTTGCTATGAGTTTTTTTTTTCACAAATAATATGTCAATATACAATTTTAATTGAGGCCGGCATCACCAAATTTTATGTCCTTTATATATAGGATAACTTTTTTTTATACGCTATCAGGGTATATTTTCTTTTTTTCACTGTCAGATTTAGTTCATCTCACATTAAATGAATTTAAATTTGAAATTTAAACCATTCACATGTGGTATACATTCAAAATTGTTAGTAAAGAAATTGCTACACTGCCCGTGCATAAAAAGTTCATCTTTATATATACCACAAAACAATTCGCAAAGGAAGGAGTAGGACATTACATTGGCCCAAAAAAAAAGGTAGGACATTGGACAACAAACTGGCTCTTCCCATTTGTGGTGTTGTCCTTTCCTTTGTGGTTTTTTTTTTTTTTTTTTCGGGGTGTTCTTTTTGTTCCCTGTGGGAACGGGATTTAATTTGTATATCCCTATGTAGCAATTGCATTTCTTTTTATATTTTCTAATTTCCACTTGTTAAATTTGGTTCCTCATATTATACTCTAACGTAATTGGTCCGTGTGGTAGTTTTATTATGTTTACACAAAAGGCAAAAAAGTAGTATGCGATTGAAATATGATTGACTAAATGAGATTAAATTTAGAATAAATTTAAATTGGCCTTTGCTTTATAATTTAGACCAAAATTTGCACCTCTCTGTGAAAGGAAAATTAGATGAAAGTCAAACTAGGGATTTATCATACTCTCCACATAATTTATGATCTTAATCAAGTCTCCATATAATTTCTTGGGAATAAAATAGTAGGCCACACAACTTTAGGATAAGTGTTGTGAGTAATGGTTTGGGCCAGAGTGGGCAACAGGTTAAGAACTCAGACCAAGGCCCAGTTCGGTTCTTTTCCGTCACGTGATCTTTATAATGTCACACATGCAGCAGAAAAACTGAAATCCTTCGAAGTCAGAACCCGGAAAAGAAAATCATTTTGACTCTGGATTAAAGATGCTCTATCTCAAGATTCTTTTTTTTTTTTTCGTGTAAATTAGATTAATTCGAGATGTAAATAGAATGATACATCTGTTCATTCATGATTACATTGTAATTTGTACAAGAAAAATATAATTCACTTAAATTGCTCCAGTTGTTTGGATTATTTAAAAGACATTTGAATTTATAATTAACCAATTATCAGATTATATTTTAAATACTATAATAATTTATTATTTACAAATTCAAATACATCCTAAATAGCCTAAACAATTAGAGGCATTTGAGAAGATTTCAAATCTTTCATCAAATTCTTAAATCCAAATGAAGCCTAAGGTCAAACTGATTTTGATCCAATTAGAAATAGTAATTAGGTCAATAGCAATATACTTAGACAACATTTGATTGTTTCGCTTAAATAAAACATTTGATGATTTCACAAGATATCGACAAAAAATTCACAAATTCCCACAACTTTTTCCCACCACTTGTATGCATTTTAACGCGAAGTTCTTTTCGTTATGTTTTTGTGTCTCATTTCTATTAATGAAAAAAACACAATCATATACAACCAAAATTCAGTTTGAGTATTAAATATGGCTGGTCATATCTAGCTTATATATTGAATAACAATTTAACAGAACAATAAAGAACAAGATTTTACCCCCAAAAGAAAAAACCATAGGTCATCGGAGAATAGAAAGATGGGGAAGAAAAAGGATAACTTAAAAATTTTTCCTCTCTTTATTTATTTGTTTAGGGTGTATGGGCTTGGAGAACAAATTCAATATTGGTACTCTGAGTGTGCTTGGGTAGTAGATTATTTGAAATAAATTTTTGAAAAATACTGTAATACTATTTTGAATGTGAGATAAAAAAATGATTGAAAAAGATATTTATAATGCAAGTAAATAAATCTATCTTTTCATGTGCATCTATTAATAGCAACTAAAATTCGGAGAAAAGTTAAAAAAAGAATGCAACAGTTCTTTTTTAACCCTGGATTTTTTTCACTAATTGTTATGTGGCTTATGTTCATATACAATTTTAGTTAAAGTCCGCATGGCCATAGGTACCTATTGAGTATTGACAACACTTCCTGTCCTCTATAGAGTAAAGGGCTAACGTCTGAACCCTCCCTTGAAGTTTTTTCTAATATCATTTGGCACCTTTGAGGTTTTAAAAATATCATTTACCTCTTCTAATAATCGTAAAAAAACTATATTAACTCTCACTTGATATATAATTCACATATCAAATAAATGGAGTTCAAAAATAAAAAAAAAAAAAAAGAAACGAAAGTCACTTTCTTCTCTCACACATTCTCTCTTATTTATTTATTTTTTGGATAACTATGCATTATTTAATTTGTAAATTATAATAAAATAAATGTTGTTTATCTTTTATTTCTTGTGATTATGATAGAGTGGGATGTAATGTATTTACTTATTTTGATTTAATTTTTATAATGATCAGTACAATTTAAAAGTTTGAGCATGCATTGAGAAGAAGTTGAAAAAAAAATATATAAAGTTCATAAGACATCGGTTTTGAGCATATAGAGTTAAATTGGCGCTAGTGTACTTCTTTGCAAATATCTTTTTATTTTTTTAAATTTATATTTTTATGGGTTATAGCATTATGATGTAATGGTACTACTAGAGATTGTTTTTCAGATGATAGTTTTCTTGAATTAGACAAAGTGAATTAGAAATATTTTTGTTTAGCAATAAAAGGGTAGTTTAGAGTTTTTAAAAATTGTGCGTTACACAAAGAACAAAGGAAAGAGAGGTAAGTGATATTTTTAAAACCTCTCTTGCGGATTCTGATATTATCCCTACAGTAAAACATATTTAAAAAAGAAAGCAAGTTGACAACACGCAGTCTCTTCCCATCTATATATTAATATATGGTATTGTCCCTTTTTTCTCTTTTTTTTTTTCCGGTTCTTTTTGTTTCTTTTGGGAACGGGATTTATTATGTACGTTACCAGGCAGAGAATGTAGTTCCTTTTATCTGTTTTATACTCGTTAAATTTGTGGTTTCTGAAGTTTAAACTTGGACGTAATTGGTCTATGTGTTTCTATAATTTGTGATTTCATCATGTCTTCTTAACTGTACTCAAATGGAATGCACACAAAAAAAAAAAAAAAAAAAGAAAAGAAAAGAATGGGATCGAAACATGATTGGCTAAACGAGATTAATATTGGACTAAACACCCTTTTTGGCTTTCTTTGCTTTATAATGATTACAACAATTTGCATCTCTCTTTTTTTAAACGAAAATTGGATGAAAGCCAACTTCGGGATTCAGTCAAATTCTACTTTTAAGTCTTCATTTAGGATCTGGTCAAGTCTCCCTGTAAATTTCTTGGCAATTAAAAAGTAGGCCACACATCATCTTCAGATCAATAATGTTCGTTGCTCTGGGCCAAAAGTAGTAGGCAATACGGCGAAAGAACTTGACCAAGATGCAGAGTTTGGTGAGCTTCGAGATCGATCATAATGCAGTGGTAGAGGCTCAACCATATATGCATGCTACTTCCAATAAAGTGCAGCAGATGGCGATTGACAGTGTATACACTATCATCGTTGGATTTATAACATGCGTGTAAAAGTTGAATTTCAAATTCAAATTTTACATAATTATCATTCATCTAACGCTAACAGTGTATATATTGTCAGTGTAGGAAAAATTAATACATATATATATATATATATATATATATATATATATATATATATATATATATGGTAGGGAAACTGAAAAACCTTCCAAGTCATAAGCCAGAAAAAGAAAATCGTTTTGACTTTGGGTTATAAGATTCTATTGGTCTATTTGATTGATCCAAGTGAGACCCGTATATGAAACAATTGGACATTGCATTCTCACATAAATTTTTTTTCACAAGCCAATAGCAAAAGATCCCAAGAAGAATACTAGAAAAGAAAAATCCCATTTGCAGAGCCAAGAATCTATTCTGTGATTCACTCAACTAGAGAATATCGTGAATCACACTAAATTGTCGATTTTAAGATGCAAGAAGCTTCAGGCAAACTTCTTTTCATCTCGTTTCTGTGTCTCTTCTATTTATGTACACAACAATCATCTACTTACAATTTAACAAAATAAAAAGAACAAGATTTAAGTCCCAAAAGAAAAAAGATAGGTGACATGATGAGAATAGATATGAGGGGAAGAAAAAGGACAACATAAAACTCTTTTCTTTCTTTCTTTCTTTCTGGGACAAGTGGAGGATCAGCTCAACGTTGGTTCTCTATCTTTTCATGTGCAGTTAGAAATTGGTCCACTAAAAATCAGACCCCAACATTTCTTTGTTCCTAAAGCAATCCACGAGTATATTAATACAAGGTCGGGAATGATCCAAATTGGGATCATATATTTACATTGTGACTTTTTCTTTTCTGTCGACACCTGATTTTCCATGCAATTGCATCGTTACTATATCTCACCATGGAATTCTTCTTCCATTATTGACTACTAGCCTACTTTATCCATTACAAATTGGGACCACAGCCACTCTCAATTCCTGACTGATCAATCTCACCACTCTTTTGGCAACGTTACATGCTACCCGCATTTTCTTTAGCATTGTCAAAAGAAGACCACACTGAACCAAGGCAAAGGTCAACAAATAACAAGTAGGAATCCAAGAAAACAAACAAAAAAAAAAAAATTTCAAGAACTCAATTATCAACCTACCTACCCCGAAAAAGGGTTGGATTGAATTGAGTGATATGATGAGAGAAATTGTAAATAGAAGGTTCTGAATTCAAAATCTCCTGCTTATTTAAAAGAAGAACCGTTCTTGGATTTTGAATTAGTATGTTTAGACACATGAAGATGAATAAGTTATTGCTGATTGTATGCGTTTCTCATAACAACGAGGCAGCTAAAATTATCTCAAAAAACTACACCATACATGTAGAAAGAAATGAAGGGAAGAACACGGTTTTATTTTTAGTTTGGAGACTTGTTCTACCAATTTTCTCAGTCAAAGTCTTCTTATGTAGTAGATATACTTCCCTGTGCCTCAGGAGGTGGATATTCTTGGCACCACATTTCTCTTCTTTGATTTAATTATCCCTTCTTTAATTCCTTTAAACGTGTGTACATTGTGGAAGGGTTTTTAATTCAGTTGTTTTGGACTCTTTGCAATATTATCACTATTGTTATATTAAAAATAATCGTCACATTATATATATTGTACTCTATTCTAATCTATCTAGAGGAAGGTCCAACTGAACCTATGAGAAGTCGATAAAGACTAAATCATCGTCGGATTAGACTGATTTACTACGCACCTGTATGAAATTTTTAGCGAAACCACTTATTGTGACAACTGACGAGAGACAATAATGTTTGAAAACTTGAACTCCAGGTTAAGGCAATTGGTGGGAGTCACTTTAGATTCGGTGGCGGCCACCAGCCCAAAGCTGGTGGCTAAAAATTGGAGCACCCCACTTATTAAGTTTCTTCTTCCTAGCAATGCTATCTGAGATCAGACCGCCCCAAACCGAAAGACAATGCTTACAGGTTACCAAACACTTCCATGAAGTAACAGTACAATAGAGTATTTACCAATTATCACGCGGTAAAAGTAAATTGTAGATCATTGAGTCTAAATTCATATCCCAGCGAAAAAAAAGGGTCTAACTCCAGCTAGACTTTTCCCCAGATTTTTAAATTACAGAATTCACCAAAGGTTTTCTGAAAAAATAAACAGAGAAAATAAATACGGAGTGACACAATTATTATAAATTTTCACCTTAACCTCCGTTTGTTGGAAACTATACTAGCCCGGTTTCTTGATGCCCGTGTCAACGGTTCTAGAACGGAGTCTCGATACTTGCACGGCAAAACTCGAGTCCTCCCCCGTTTCGATCGAACCACCGGCTCCATATCTTCGTACAAACCCACCGTCCAGCATTGGTTTCTCCGTTTATTGTCATTAACACATGGCTTTTCCCTCGAGTCCTGATCATTAAGATCTTCAAAACTCTTCTGATTCTTCTCATCATGGCTTTCCTTAACCTCCCCGAAGATCAACTTAGCAGCATCAATAAGCAACCCTATGTTGTCAATCTCTTCCTTAACAGCTTGGACTTCTTTTTCTTCGACATTTGGCGCTAGCCCTTCATCGGAGGGAGTGGCGGAGGCCGGAGATATTGGTGGGTCCTTCAATTCTTCTTGTGGCGGTGGTGGTGGTGATGGGACATCTTTGATGTCATTTTCAGACAATGGTTGGTTTGGGATGGTGAGAATTATGTGAAGAATCTTTTGGAGACAGAGTTGAGCTTTGGACCTTCCGCAGGTGTCGGAGAATTTGGTACGAGGTTGATCGGAGTGTTTGATTTGTGGTTGATGAGATGATGGAGCCATTGAACTTCGACTTCGAAAAGCCTAGTCCTAAAATTTGTGTGTGTGTGTGTGTGTGTGTTTTTTTTTTCCTAAATGCGAATGGAGAGAGAGAGAGAGAGAGTAAAAGCAGAGGAAATTAGAGAGTTGAGAATTGAGAAATGTGTTGCTGCAGAGCAAACCCGACTCTCGTCGTATTCATTCTTTTACATCTACTATGGTACTAACAAGTATAATTTAATGCTGCCTGGAAATTATAATCGAACCCTCTAGTTTTAGATGTATTACGATACTTACACATAAGGTTCTAAAATTTGGCATTGCATCGTGAACAATTATGGAATCAGAATGTTATGGAATTTTAATAATCGATTAGAGTTTAAACTGTGTTGCAAACAGTGTTTTGGTAATCGAAAATTGTGCATATTTTTAATTAATTTAACTTTATTTTCTATTGTTACCAAGATCATCTGATTCTGAATTGATTATAGAGTGTGTAATTCTGTTTAATCTTTTTTATTTTATTAAACACTTAAGCACGAGTACCATTCATTTCACCCCTGCGTCTCAAGCACATACACAAAATCTTCACATAGATAACAAAAAAAAAAACTCTTAATAATCGTTTTGTTGCACAATTATATTGTCTCGAAATCGTTGAATACATTTAACCAATACAAATACGTGCAAGGTTTTATCTATTTAGTCATCTACCTGAATGAACTTTTCTAGCCCTGAATGAGGGCAAAGCCAATCTACATGTTCTCAATCTCATATGGGATGGATTGGTGATAATCTCAAAATGTCCAATGGCTTGTTGCAATTAAAGAACAAAAGAATGAAGTTAAGCGTAATTTAGCTTCGGACATGTCTCGCCTGTTCGATTTGGAAGCTTAGTAGCCCCACGAGTCACGACGACTGATGTCGTATTTATTCCACTTGCCTTTTCTCCATTCTCCTCCTTCCTGTGACGTAGCTTCCATTTGCCAGGTCATCCGATACCTGGACGAGTGCAATTGGATCAGATGCGACTCCTCGACTCGAGAGCCGTACGATCGGTGGATTCAGGATTGGCACCAAAGCATTTTGTCATTTTATGCTTTCAACGTCAAATACATAAAAGATCAAGAAAAAGAGCTGCGCTTTTTGGCTAATTAGGCATGTTTCTTCGTCTGGAGTTCTCTAGGCCAGTGTTCAGAAATCCTCTAATTTGTGGGCTCTTTTGAAGGAAGGCTTTAGGATTTTCCTTAAGATTTCATCTATCTATATATCATTTGTTTGTTTGAACACTAATTAAACCGAAAAGAAAAGAAAAGAAATGATTTTGGATGAAGGGTTCTAGAAGTAGTACCATGTAGTTAAGTTGTTACTATGGTTCCTGCTGCATTTTCTACAATTGGATTAGCACTTCAAAATTATATTTGATTAAATTCGTTGTATTACCACAATTTGTTGGCTAACTCATTACAGCTTAATTACTTCCTAATTGCTTTATGTTACTGAAACGGGCTAAAAAGTTCTGAACAAATCAACAACAAAAAAGTGTCAAAGTTGGAACAAGAAAACAAAACAAGTTTAGGGTTTATGTTGGATATGCATATTTATTGGCATAAATGACTAATGAGAAGCTCTTCCTAATTGCATATTTATGTTGGCAGATGATTTTAATTACTTCCAAATGTTACAAGTTTTCGTCTTTGGCTTTTAATCATCATTTTTTTCTTTTGAATGGCTCAAAATTAAAGTTACAAACAGATTATCTCAAATTTTCGCTGAGCATAGTTTCCAATACAACTTATTTTCACCAGTGTTAAAATACTCCACAGAGAGGAACTTTACAAAAAAAAAAAAAATTGAAATGCCCGAGGTGCATCCAATATATGAGGCTTTTATTCAAAAACAACCCTTTTAAGCCTTCTTTTTTGTACATTAATAAGACATTTGATCATTTTTTTGGTCAATAAAATAGGTATGGGACAGGATGTTTTGCTGATTTTTTTTGAAACATATTTTTAATCAATATCCCAAAGGTCAGCGGAGAAGAGACCTGAACCAGGAAAAACAGGTTCCCTTTACCACCAGATCCTATTCAATTGTTGGAAGAATAACTTATCACCATGGAGATTGGACTATTTTGATGTAGACTAGCTTTAGACTTTTAGTTGAGAGCACAAAACAGCATCTTAACTACAAAAAAAAAAAACCCGTAAAATTGAAGTAAAAAATTATCCTAGTTATATCTGCATTACAAAAGTCAAGGTGAGAAAGCTCAATAAGAGAAGAAGACGGTCAAAGGGATCCAATATTCTATACAAGCAGACAAATATCGACGTCATGGTTGAATTTTTTTACTAGTAAATTTAATCTCGAAATTATGATAGGTCTGAAATATTATCTGTAATAATTAGACGTTGACCAAATATTTGATCAGCCAGCTATCGAGCGTACAACTAAAGGCCCCGTCCAAGTGCATTAATTATGTGCATGTCCATTTAGACTTTATATAATCAAAACCCTAAATTATAACGGAGAAGAGTTGACGCAAATTCTGTACATTTAACAGTGATTACTTTGGCTTAATCCACCACTAACCAGTCAAAATTAATCTTAGCAAAGCAGCTGCATCAGTTGTTAATTAACTGTGACTTTAATTAATTATTGATATTGACAGGATAATATGTGTGTGAGGTGGAGATAAGGCCAAGCCACAAATTTCCCACGCAACTTCAGAAAAAGCAACGCTAGTTAAAATAATGAAATCAATTTTTCACTGAATCTAATTGTGAAAATCATTCGAGATTTATTTATATATGAAAATTGATGCGCTTTTGCGCTATCGCTGAACCTCTTAGATTTGAAAATATAACATAAACCAATTCGATGTCGAAAACAAAAATTGACACATCAGTTATTCGAAGTTTACTGCATTAAAGTTCATAACATATAATTGATTTAGACCGAAGGAATTAATATATCCCTCTAAATGATGTCAAACTGTGAAGCATAAGACTTAGGGAATTGATGTGTGAGTGGTTGTATATTTCTCTGTGTGTGTGTGTGTTTTTTTTGGGGGGCAGTTTTAGGCTAGTTTTATGTATTTTGAGCGTTTTGAAGAGGGCTGGTGTAGACTATAGATGCGTGTTTAGCCAAAACAAGTCATCCAAAAACAGTATTATCTCAGATGTTAAGGGTTTACTCCAATGTCCCCCCCCCCCTCTCCCCTCTCCCCGAATGTTTTAATTCACATGTACAGGTTGTATTTGTCCTATGCTTCCATGAAAACATTTTTTTTCCGGTTGGTTACTCCTTTTACAAATGATTTGTATTGATTATGGTTAAAAAGAGCTAGGGGGGGGGGGGTAGAATATTTTTCCGTCTTCCATATGTCTAGGTTTTGTTTTCGCATAGAATATTTCATGCGCATGCAACTACGTAAAGAATAACGTAAGCCCAAAAACGAACATAACTCTACGACAAAATTCAGCCTCATAAAATAGAACATAGAAATTTGCTTCCATCAATTTTTTGAACATATCAACACATATAGCTTAGGAAGGACCATGCCAAAATTCACCATATCCCCGTTTGATAAGTGAGTTTTTTAGATGTTTATCTAAAACTTTACTATAACTTACTGTAGAAGTTTTTAAAAAAATTTTTGAAGTGTGTTTTTTTTTTAAATTTTTTGAAGTGTATAGTTTAAAAACTTTAAGAAATTTTTTGAGGTTACTGTAACTAAAATTTTTAAAGAACTTGTAAAAGCAAACTTGGCAAAAAACTTGTCTGCCAAACAAAGGCCCTGATTAGAAGAATTGATGAGGCAAGGATTACTCAAAGAGACGAGTAGTAAGAGTAGCTTTAATTTACTGCGCTGGAGCGCGGTCCATTGTCTCAAACCAACCCATTTTGATGCAATAAATTTGGCTGGAACCCTATGATTACAATTCATGTATATGTTGGAGATAAGTACTGCATTCGTAGTGGAGCAGTACAAGTTGCTTCCAGTAAAAGAGGAAACAACAAAAGTTGTATACATCGTAAGACTACACTGACAACATTATAGAGGCATTATGCTTTCTACAGGACCTCAGAAAGTTCAGCTGTTGCAGGAATGTATTGGACGAACTTAGGTGAATATGTATGCGCAACATGAGCAAATACAGGTGAATATTGGACAAACTTAGTTTACAACCTTTCTCCTTTTTTATTTTTTGGGGTAAGATTACAACCTTTCTCTGATTGAAATACATATGTGAGGTCTGTTTCAGATTATAATACAGTGCATCTGCAAGTCCATTTAATATTTGAGATAAAATGGTTTGTTTTTTTTTTTAGCATTTAAAATTGAAAATGTACGTACCAGGGTGCCCTTAGCTTCATATATTAATCAGTTTTATACCTAACTTCAAGCAACAAGCGTTCAGTTCAGCTTGGTGTTTAGTAAATTGGCAGACCAAAACAAGAAATCCAACGACGCACGCCACCCCATATTAGGAGACACCCATAAAGAAAAAGGAAAAAAGGCTCAAGACAAGTGATGCCTTTTTGCCTCGATTTGAATAGAAACATTTTTTTTCTTCAATGGAAAGAAGACACTTAAAACTCAGGTTAGGTGCAAAGTACAAACTATTGAAATGTCTGATTACTCTAAATCTTAAGTTGAGGACTAAAGCATCATCATGTATCTAACCGTTCGAAGTAGAAAGGATGTGGGAAGAAATGAAAAGGTTTAGGATTAAAAGAACTTGTGAGAGACATTTTGCCATCTATCCTTGGATGCGTTTGTGTTACATGTTTTGCTGATCTAAAAAAAAAATTTCAAACGTGGGGAAGCATTTTGATTTTGGCCTCGAGGGAAAAGTGGCTAAGATTGTCTATTCCTAATAGTTGAACTAATTAGCATTTTCGCAGTTCTTGGGAGAAAAGATAACCCAAAATGATCGTCCAACCTTTACATTTAAGGGGAGTTCTAAATGTATGGTGCGAGTTTATTCCAATAGCTTTTCTTGAGATAACTAAAATACACGTCTCTAAACTTCAAGCTGTGCTCATGCTTCTCTCTGCTTTGAAAAATTTCCCATTTTCGATTAGCTTTAGATGGGATAGATAGAAAATTCATGGAAAGTTTATTACGAAATTAACTTGAAGGTGAAGAAAAAAATTATACAAACAAATTAATTATACCTTGCTAGGAATAATTTTAGTACTGATGTTAGGCTTCGACTGTAGAAAATAATGCATCCTCTCTTTTACTTTGTCCTTCGAATGCATGTACGCGAGTACAACAAGGGCAGAAGACTGCAGGATTAATTTCAATCTGTTTGCGGTCTTCCAAGCTTGCTCTAATCTCTCAATTAATAAGGCTGCTTTGACATATTCAACAAAACCAAAAAAGAAAAATCCAACTCCAAAAAGGGAAAAAAAAAAAAAAAAAAAAAAGAAGCCGAACTGTCTATCAAAAAAGGATTTTTTTCTTCAGAATTCTTTTGAGCGTTCTTTCTAATTCTAGCATCTCCCTTTTGTCATATCATCAGACAAACAAATAATCATTTGTCCAAAACCCACACCAAATTTTCCGGAAATTGCTTCCTGCAGAGACGACTCATGACAATCTAAGAGTACTATTATTGTCTTTATCAACCGTGGAAAACCAGCTGCTTAAATCCTCTCCTTTCCTTGGCATTCCCTTTTTTTTTTTTTTTTTTTTTTTATACATTGCACATTTAACATAAACACAAAAAAAATATTATATATTCTAAAAAGGGGGCACTCATATTTATAGAAGCGAATATATTCTTTAGCAAAAAGCAACTAAGAATACCTCTTCCACCCAAGCTAAACAATCTTTGGCCATCATCACAAACAGTTCAACGCAAATAAAATTCCAAAAGTTAAAACAAAGTAAGGGAAGCCCTAAAAGTATATAATGACAAAGGGCAAAGAGAAAAAATGGAACAAAGAAAAAGAAAACCATCACAATTGTCATAAAAACACTAAATGCATGTAAAGGTCTAATTGCTAATATATATATGTCTCCATCATTATAAAATATTTACAAACAATTGAAATGGAGAGATCCTACTGGTACTTGTCACCAAATTCTGAAAAACATGTATTATTATTATTATTATTATTATAAATTGGTTGTTTTTTTCCTGTTTCCTCCGGGTACTTTTGCCAATGCTATCACTACGATGGTGAATTGGCAATAAGCCCGAGTTACCAATTGTCTTTGTATCACCTGGTGCTACGTCGTTTAGAAGGGACATGCTTCGATGATGATGATGATGATCGGTTGTGACGCGAAGACAGATTTGTTATTGGCTCCACAAACGAGTCTCGATATTTGTTGGGCAACACCTGAGCCCTCCCCCTTTTGGTTCTCACCACCGCCGTCTCCGTCACCGCCGCCAAAACTTTCTCCTTCGCCACGGGCTCTTCTTCCACTGCTTCATCTTCTGCTGCTGCATTCGTTTGAACTTTTTCTTCTTCTTCACATTCGAGATGCAGCCGCGGATTTCTAGCTAACTCGTGATCAGTGGCTGCTGAAGTAGCAGTACTTCTATTATCCGCCGTTGGGTCCGACAGACCATCGTCGCCGGAAACAATCCTGACTGCGTCAAGAAGCGCCGCCAATCTTCTTTGCCTCTTTTTTTCATCTTCTTCTTCATCTTGTTTCTGTTCTTCTGGGCCCACCTCCAACACTCTCTCATTGTTATCTTCTTGAATTGCTCCCCCGTCGCCGGCGTTACCTACCGGGAACTGAGATTCTCGATGATGGGTCTGATCAGAATAATCAGTCCCGTCTTCTTCTTCTGGGCCCACCTCCAATATTCTCTCATTGTCATTTTCTTGAACTCCTTCCCCGTCGCTGGCGTTAACTACCGGAGACTGGGATTCTTTGTGATGGGTTTGATCAGAGAACTCAACCTGCTCCTCCTCCTCCTCCTCCTCCTCCTCCGGAGGTGGGGAGAGATTCAAGTCGAAGTGTAAAGAAGAACCCACGTTGTTCCTTTGAAGATTAACTGCGGGCCCCATCATTTCGTCAGAAACATTAATTAAAACTGATGATGACGACGACGATGTCAAAGAAGAAGCCGATGCAGGCGATTGATGATGAGGAATGGGAGGGGCTTGAATTTGATAAGTAGAAGAGATTGTTTGGAGGATTTTTTGGAGACTCAATTGAGCCTTGGAACTCCCCCGACTGCGACCGTTGATGCTGATGCTAGCATCATGATGATGATGATCTGCCATTGCTGAACTGGAAGGGAAAAAAATAAAGAAAACTAAAACTGATAATCATAAAATTTTATTTCAATTATTTCCTTTCCTTATTGGAAATGAAAAACATTTTATGGTTTCCCATGGTTTTCTTTATTCCTTAGCAAAATCTGTCTCTCCGTTTTTTTTTTCCCTCCCTCTCTTCTAACGGGGCCTGTGGGGTTTCTTGTTGTTTTTCTTTATGACAAAAATACGTTTTTTAGTGTTCATTATATATAAGAATAATTTTGCTAAGGCACTGTTCTTGACATTGTTATCGATACACTCCTCAATTTTCTCTGCTAATATTAAAAGCTAAAAATAGCATTTTATATATATATATTTATATTTGACTGTGATTATGATGTTGTCCAAAAGAAGAAAAGTTGCGAGGAGTGACATTATAATGTCAAGGAGCTCCAATAGGAATTTTTTATTTTCTTTAGATTTTTTTTTTAAAAAATTTCTAACAATTACTGTTGAAAAATTGATGGTTGCATGTAATGATAGTCTACTATTCTGTTACCATTTCTGGCTTGCTTTTTTTTTTTTTTTTTTTTGGCTGATTTGGGTGGTCTTATTCCACGAGAGAAGCGTGGAAGTGTGAGATTGGGTGTGTGTCTAGTAAGCATCTACCACTACTACTAAGATATATGGGAGATGTTGAGAATTGAAAGTGACCCAAGGCAAAAAAATGTTTACGCAAAAGTACATTAAAGGGAAAAAAAAACGTCCATTTTATAATTCAATCTCTTTTCTTTGGCAATTCCCTCCTTTTGGATAAAGGCATAAAGTAAAACGGGGTACAAACCATAATGAGTAAGTAACCTACTGAAAAATATCGAAATCACTTGCTGTTTTTTGAGATGTTAACTATTCCAATGATTTAATGGCATAGGGTTTTTAAATATATTTCTTAGATCAAATTTCAATAACAATGGTGAAATACATTAAGTTGATATTATAATTAGAGTTAAATGCATTAAAGTCTCTTGAGCTTTAACCTCAATTGTATTATGATATAACAAAGTATATGTTATCTATGTGCATAAAATATTCATATATTACTTAAATCAATATATCTAGAGTTTAGAATAAATTAATTTTTAATAACAATAGTAGCAAATTCAAAGTTTAAATCGTAATGACATAATGGTTAATCAACTATACATAATAAAAAATAAATAAAAATATATTAGTTACTTTTTTTAGTATATGCTTTTAAATATTAAGTAATTTAACATTCTAGTTTGCTAATATATTTTTAAATAGCCAAATTGGTAATAATATACATTTTTTATTATGAAAGACAGGCATCATTTTTTTATGATACATAGTTTGTCTTAAATTTCTTATGTTTTTTTATTTTTTTCGTTCTTCCCCAAGTGAGTTTTTCCATCCATAATAATGTAAATTAATAAAAAAAGAATGAAATAATAAAATAAAAGCTAGCTAGAATACCTTAATAAGCATATAAATTAGTAATAGTAATAAGAAAGTGATATGAAAGAAGTGAAAAAAATAAAATAGTAAAAAAAGGAAAAGAAAACAATGGAAGATTAAAAAAAAGGAAATAAATAAACAAAAGAAAAAATAAAATACAAAAGTAAGGGTACTTTTGTCTTAAAATATCAAAAAGAAGAGGCTCGGTCCCTATTTTATGAATTTAGGAGAACAAAGCACAATTGAAGATAAAGTTCGAGAGAGTTTAGAAGGGAATAATGGGTTGAATTGTTCAAGAGAAGGGAGTATAAGTAAGAAGTTTCGTGTGCGAACCATCCTACTTACACTATATAAAAAAAAAACGTATAATTATTGTTTCCTTTTCCTTTCAAACAAATGCTTGACGATTTAATTACTAAAAACAAGAAATGGACAAATTCCAACGTTTGACCAAAAAAAATTCTAACAATACAAAAAGCTTTTAGAAAAGTAAAAAATTGAAAATAGTTGAGAAACATGTGAAATATAACTTCTAAAATTGTTAGTTTCACCTAAAAAATTAAATATAACAACGTTGCCGCCAAACATTAGTTAGAAAGAAAACTTGTTCAAACTATTGAAGATTAAATACTTTTTTCTATTAAGTTTGTTTGATAAATATAATTTTTTATACATTTAATAGTATAAACCTCACTTAGGATGATTAAATAAAAAAGGAAAAAAATTAAGACTCTTTTAGTTTGTATACCATATTTTAAGTAAAATTATATTATGTAATTGGCTGAATTGTTGAACTAGTATAATATATTCACTCAAAAAAAATTATCTCACACACATATATACTCATTACGTATTTTCTTACGAAAGTAAGAATTCGGCAAACAAACCTGAAACCCCAGGAAATCCTTCAAAAGCCGGCAACTTTTGAAGGCTTCCAGGAGACTTATCTACCCAAACCCCAACGCCCCCAAACCGATGTGGGACAATGAAACCCAACAAGGGCCACATTTTCACACACATTACGCATTACGCATTTTCACACACATATATACTGACACGCACACATTTCACACATACATAGATCATACACGTGCACACACAATCTCTCTCTCTCTCTCATATTCATGCACACTTTCACATATATATATATATACTCCCTCCGTCCCACTTTAATAGTTTTGTTTTCCTTTTTTGTCTGTCCCAAATTGTAGTTCACTTTCCCATTAAGGAATGTAGTAATCTTTCAAATTGTCTAAAATATCCTTATTAAATATCTTGTTATTAATACATTGTTATTAAATACTAACCCACTACATTGAATACATTGAGTTTTTCCAATGCACTCCTCGTGATTAGCATAAGGGTATTTTAGGAAATTATTAATCTAAATTTATGTTTCCAACCAAATTAATTACACTTTCTTAATCTGTGTGAAAAAAAACCAAGACTAACAAAACGGGACGGAGGGAGTATACATACTCTCTCTCTCTCTCTCATCTACTCACACTCTTTCCTTCCGACAGACACACACGTGTCACATATATGCGCACAATCTCTTTTGGTTACACTTTCACATTTATACACATAGACACTCTCTCTTTCCCTTACATGTATTTTGTTTTATAACATGCACTTTTAAGTATAATTTCTTCATCAAATGCATAAAATATATGTTTTTCTTTTCTTGCACACACACATTTTCACTCTAAAAATACACTCTCTTTCATACGAATAGGCAAAAATACACTTTTCGCATTAACATGTAATTTCTTAGTAACAAAAAATGATATTTAAAAAATTACTATCATATATAAATAAACACACAATATTGCTATTCAATTGTATAATACACATAGAATAAGATATTTCAATTGAATACTAGCAAGTTGACTATCAACCACAGTTGACTTTATAGATTTCAGTGAATTAAGACTTCAACAATTAATTAGTTTTAAATTTCAGATTTCAGATTTCAATTTTATTAAACAGCTCCTAAGATGACGTATTGGATTGAAATAGCGGGTCCTAACTTCAATCATTTCAATGGCTAATTTGGTAGCCTAAAAAAGATCAACTCGAACCTAGTGGTTTGATGGGACGAATGGATTATTCTTGCTGATTGATTTGCCTTTGGTTCATGTATATGATTATGGACTAGATTGGAATTATCAATGGTGGTTAATAAAAGAAGGGTTCGTGTATTTGGTGCGAAATGGGATCGATATTATTTTTTTTGCAAAAGAATAAATTTCTTTTAAGAAAATATTATAATTCAAGAGGTGGATGATCAATTCAAAGTACGAATAAATTGATCCTCTTTCCAATTTTTATGTGCTTATTATGAATCCTCAAGGCACCAAATACAAAATAATAATAATAATAATAATACTAATAGTAATAAAAGAAGAAGAAAATTAAAGTGGTGGGAATTGTGGAATCCGGACTTTCTATACGAGGGGAAAGACTGGCAAAGGCTTGTTCTAACAATGATTTTGTTGAAATGTCTTGAATCAGATCTTCGACCTCTGCTGAACTGTTTGGAAGTCTCCGCAGAGCTTGTTCAAATGGCTTTGTTGGTTATTTGGTTGTATAAATATACCTTATATCCATTATGTACACAAATATTTGATACATTCCAAATCCTAATAAAAATCTGATTTCTCCCAGATTTGTTCGGCTGCATCTGTTTTAACAGGCTTTGTCAAAACGCTGTTTTCGGTACTTGCAACAACTATTTTTTTGATGAAGATTGGTCTGGGGAGTGTGGACCTGTCCTGTACGTAATGCACTTCGCTGTTATACTTGCGCTAGGCATTGCTTCTGGTAATGTTTTTGTTTGGAAATCTTTATCCTCTGCAATGTGATACGGGCCGAGGCACATGGTTGCGGACCGAGTCTGTATGGAGCAATCAATTTTCTTAATAGTCACAGACACCCGGCTACTTAAAATTGGAAAACGAAATTGAGAGTATATATTGTTCGATCCCTCTTTCAGTACTATTTCCTCAGAGGAGCCACTCCCATTACTTGGCGTTTTTGGCCAATAATTGGACTTGGAACATAAATTTGGACAGAAATATCGATTTTCTTTTGTGCTTTATAACCGAATGTTCCTATTCAAAGTTTTAATGAGATTAATAAGAGATACCTCAAGCATTTGTCTCAATTGATTTTTATTTATTTAATTCAATTACAAGATTAATTGAGGCTAGTTCGTTTTTCTTTATCCCATCTGGGTGGACCAGAAAAAAAATTTTCCAGTTGAGGTCCGGTTGATGAGTTAAGAAAAAGTCGTGAGGACTATACAAAAAGAAATCATTTGCATAAACATTAATTAATTATCTGGAATCTCGATCATACGCGCTATGGCTTGGTTACTACGTTAATTAGTGAATGTTGGATATGAAATGCGATAGCTAAATTGAACATGACATAATTTGTAAATGATATGCCACAAGGATGGGATTTTAAGGGATTCCTTGGCAAAATTTACATGTTTGCTTTGACTTGGACGACGATGCAAAGTGGAAATTTCCAAATATTGTCACAAAATTCAACTTTTCTGTACATGGTTTGGTGGGAGCATTTCTAGCTAGATTACTGCAAATGAGAATGTGGTACTTGCATCAAATGCCTTGCCTTGCCTAGACTTCCTTATCAGATAACCTCCTATTGTACCCACGATTTATGGCACTTATATATATATATATCAACTTCCCATGTTGTCAAGATATGAATAAGATGATTTAGTTTGATATGATGAACAGTTTTATATTTTGTATAATCCTGGAAAATAAAAGAAAATGACTGAGTAATCTACTTGTGAAGGACAAGGACATTGAGGAAAGCTGATTTTGATGCTCCTCTAACAATGGTGAATGTGCTTCTTCTGCTTGTTAAAGAGGCACACATGTTTCGCTAGGGTGCACTGTAGTTGACAAAAACCTCTAGCATTTCTTTCTTCAAGTTTGATACATTGAAAATGTAAGGTCATTTCTTTACTTGACAAGGAGTTGCTCTCTTATTCAGAAAAATCTAAACAAGGTTCAGTTAAGCACGTTTCTGAGCCATAGTTGTCAACCATCTGTACAAATCGCGTATTGGCCTAAATCAGTAATCGTGTTAAAAGATTGATTTCATTTGACATAGCATATAGCAGAATTGCAGACTTGCTGAGTAATCATTTTGCTAGCTTCTGATGGGCTGTGGAAGTAGTATACTCTCACAGCTTCACAGTAGAATGTCTTGTCCTCCAATTTCTATACACCATCGCCTAAGAGAAACGGAAGCAAATGATTTTGAAACTTTCAATGTGTATAAGAGCTAATTTTGAGCAGCAGACTTGAGAGTTACTGCAGAAATGAAATGAAATGAAATGAAGGAGTTCTCCTTCATGTTTGTTCTTGGATTACTAGCCAACACATTACTTGAGTAGCTATTGCATGACTACATTTCTGTATCTAACTGCAGTTTCTTTTTTTTTTTTTATTCAGACTTTGCATGGGGAGAAGCTGTACCTTAGATTATGCTACTTTCGGAGGCCCTGAAATCTAAACCAGATATATAGAAAAATTATTGGGACTTTGGGAAGTGTTATATTATCTTGTTCCAACCTTGTAACAAGAAGCTGATGCTGCTGCTTGCACGCAAGGAAATTTGCCCGGTGACAACACTGAGGTAGACGTGCCCATTTCAATCCAAAGGTGGAGTCTAATCATTCTACAGATTTTAGTTGCTACAGCCACTATTCTTTTCCCAAGTTACTAAGTTGATTGCTTCAATTAATTAATTTGTTAGGCATGCTAGAGTCGTCAGTGAATGTGTCTTCATACTTGAAACATGTTGTCAAGATTTGCTGCTCTAAAATAGTTTACTGCAGTACTTGATCAGCAAAACATCCCATCAAACCAGAAATGAAAGTAAATTTTGGTCCCAGGATCTTGAACTGATTCTTTGTAATGAAGAAGACAAATCATACCGGCCCATTGTTGGGACATCAATCTGGCAATTATCTTCAATTTCAACTAGAAATACATGAAGGTACTACATGAATTGGAAAAAGGGAAATTTGTCAAATTGGTCCCTAACATTTGTCAAAAGAACTTTTTTAGTCCCTAACATTTAAAATCAGTCAGAATTGTCACTAACATTTAAATTATGATCCTTTTTTGTCTTAATGCTCGTATTTGTTCATTTCTCCGACTGAAAATAGCACACCTCTCTCATGTGAACATATTTTCAAGGGTAAAATCGGAAAACACACTTCATTTCGGAGACAATGAAGTACAGCGGTTCCTATTACACATTCTTATCCCCTTTTCACCGTTATCGCCGACAACGATGAAGGACGTGCAGCAGTTCCTATTACACGTCCTTCATTTCGAAAAACATATTTTTCAAGGACAAAAGTGCAGCAGTACCTATTACACAACCATTAACAAAAGTGCAGCAGTTACAAAAAGTCTTTTTCATTTTGGATACTGCTACATACTCTGGGATTCACAGCCTTCCATAATAACATATATCACAACTAAAACAACATATTAGACCCACCAACAACTATTTTCCAATTTTAGTTCAACTCCAGCTCATTAACAGCAACAAAGTACACATCCAAGAGGCAACAAACCAGTCCAAAGCAATTTCTCTCTTCGGATAGAAATTGCACAAAGCAATTGTTCTTAATAGATCAGGTATTATTGACACAAATCTACTACACATTGGCAAGTCATGCCACTTGAAGTAGCCACAAACACAAGTTATCTAAAATGCATGAAAAACATCACATATCAAGACCAAAATTTAACCCCACACCCCAAGCCCAAACTGACTTGAAATATTTAGAAAGCTTATTCCATAATTTGGACAATCATAGAATCTTTTCCCCGGATTTGCAAGTTTTCAAGAAGTCACAATGATAGGCTCATTTCCACAAAGACATCGCTCGTTGTTCAGATCCATTTTATTCTTTAATATGTCAGTTTCTTCTTCACATTTTTGTGCTATTCTTTCTCCATTACACAGCAATCTAGTTGCAACTTTTTCCTCTTCAATTTTGTTCTTTCAGTGAGGCAATTAGGACACAAATAAAGAAATATAAAGGAAAGATGACTTTACTCAACCAGAAATAAAGTGTGTTTTCTGGTTTTGCTCTTGAAAATATGCCCACATGAGAGAGGCGTGCTATTTTTAGTTGGAGAAATGAGCAAATACGAACATTAGCACCAAAATGGATCATAATTTAAATATTAGGGACAATTCTAGCTGATTTTAAATGTTAGGGACTAAAAAAGTTTTTTTGGCAAATATTAAGGACCAATTTGGCAAATTTCCCATTGGAAAAAGGTAATCGAAAACTTGGTCTTACAATGTCGGATTTCCATTATCTGAGAATACAGAACTATAGTACATTACATTCTACCAAAAGTTACTAAAATTTTGCAGCCAATTTTATAGGGCACATACGAAAGGCATGCTTATTACTTGCAATGATTTTATAAATACAGAGTCTTCATATTCAAACCTATTTTAAGTTAAGCGATATCTAATACTAAAAAAGATGTTAATGTTGATCAAATAGGTAATTTTTTTGGGGCTGACTGTCGCGGTTTTCTTCCCTGCGGTAGCTGGAACAATCTTTACAAACACATTATTGAAATATCACCGGTCCCCCATAAATACCATCTTGAATGATGAAATTTGTGCAAGACTCGACTTGACCTGATATCTACCAAATCCGAATTTGGGCAAATTCATCACACCTAGTTGGTCAAATCATAACACAAAGGATTTTGAAGTCAGTCTTAGCTATATTTTTGCACACCATTATCCTAAGTCTGATTTTTTTAAGAGCACAAATTAAAATTATTTACGTAAATATTGCACGATTCCTAAATCTGTATCCGGTATTTGGCGCTTCTTGAGCGCCCACAGAATTGAAGTACCTTAGAAATCCGCAGATGCCTCATATGACGCATACTATTACTAGCAAATGGTGTCCATTATCCAGTAAAAGGAAAAAGAAAAGCCAAAGAGATATAGCGTCCTCAGGCTCTACTTCCCAACTGTCTTCATTAAAATTGTGTAAAACGTCTACTAATGATGGCTGATATTAAAATGTGTCGTCATCATAACTTCTCAGCTCCAAGCTTTAATAGATGAAGAGGTGTAAAAATTAATAATGGAACTTAATAGGATTTATCAGCTCAGCCACAGTAGGGTAATAAAATCTATACTGCGTAGTTGTAATTTGTAAAATAACTAGAAGCTACTACAAATTAATGAGTTCAAGTAGTTACAAAAACCCTGATTTGCAATTTGCCCACCTTCAAGATCTGTGGGAGTTCACATACTCCGCCTGGAAGAGGACTGCAACAAGGACACAGAATCCTAACACATTTTTCCACATACAGCACAATATTGACTTCTTGAATTCAAAAACTGTTGCCTGTTTATAACTTCTAAGGCCCCTTATGATGCTGAGTATAGATATAGTCCAGGTGAGCCTCTGCAAGAACCCTTCTGTTAAAGCACTCTCTGTCTCCATTTTCACATTCTTCCAGCCCCATCAACTTCTGAAAAGTATTTATAAAGAAAAAAAATCAGTTAGATAAATAGGCATTTGAGTTTTAGTGGAAGGAAAACCAGTAGAAGGTTGAGGATATTACCTCAATAGATTCTGTGGTTTCCATGTTCAGAAAAGAACTTTCATCTGCTACAGCATAAACATTGATTAGCTTTCCTTCTCCTGCAAAGAGTATAGAACCTCATGTTGTTGAAGGTACCCATTTAGATATTAATCTCCAGTGTAGGGAAAAGGGAAAGAAGTATATATATCTATGAGCTAAATATGACAAAACTTACCTCCTTTGCTTGCTAGATAACGAGCAGCTGTCTGTGAGGAGGCGAGCAGGAGAATCGTTAGGATTAAGAGAAGAAAAGAAGAAAAATTTCTGTGCTTCATGTGTTTTTCTGGCTTTAGTTTTAGCTAAGTTGATTGTATAATCCTGTGTCTGTGAGAGAGAGACTTTGTTTGAGGGTAAGTTTCTGTGGATATGTGTGTGTGATTGTAGGTGTTTTGGGAGTTGGAGGTGGTGAAGGGGCCAGATGCTCGGTATAAATACATAGGCTTGCAATTGCATACAACAGAAGGGCAGAAGGCACAAGGTCCTTTAAGCCAACGGAAGAAGGCCCCTCCTTTTTTATTTTTTTGGGAAGAAAGTGAGTGTAATAAAATAAAGTGACCAAGATACAGTAATCCAGTGTTTGGTCCAAACAATGCAGTCACCAAAATATATGAAGGCCCCATAAAATGCGGTCACCAAGTTACAAAAATGGGATAATTTCAGAAACCTCCCTGAGGATTTCTAACAATTTCACCGAGTTCTCTTGAGGTTTGAAAAATTACACATACCTTTTTAATTTGATAGTTTTAATAACAAAACTTTAAAATAATATTGACTTGGTTAAATTTTTAAATGAATATCCAAAAATGCTCTTGTGTAATGAGTTATAATTTACTTTCCTATAGAATTATAAGATTATTTAATGTAATTATAAGAAAAAGGAGTCGAATTTTTCATATTCATACCTACTATTTAACAAACGACTATAATAGTAAATTTATCACTATGATAGGATACTCTTGATAGTATTTTATTATAAATTTAGATGGAAGTATGTATGTATAATTTTTCAAACTTCCGAGGAGTTTATTGAAATTGTTAGAAATCTCATGGAAGATTTCTGAAATTATCCCTGCAAAAATTGGTCCAAACAACCATCCTCTTATTTTATGCTCTCCATGCTCATGCGACAACGCCACTCACTATCTATAGAGAGAGAGAGAGAGAGAGAGAGAGAGAGAGAGAAGAGAGGCTTGTTTGCTTTAGTCATTGTCAAGATAGTGGTCCAAGTAAAGTTCAGACAATCCAAAAATCAATGCAGTATAGTGGCTGACAGAATCAAGTCATCAACAAGTCAACCTTTTGGGCATGCAGACAACTGTTTCCCATCAACACCCTGGATCTTCCTTTTATACAATCCAAGGACAAGTTCCCTTCCTTAAGCTTAAGTACTAAATTATTCTGTTTTAGTGATAGGCACTATAGCAAACCAAATTAAGAAAGTAATCGACTCTTAATTACACGGATGAATCTAATTGCTTCCCACATGTATGCAACCAATGTAGTGGCTCCTCCACCTTCATTTAGTTAAATTGTCAAGTCATTTATCAGCTGACCATTTAAGTCACACACAAGCATATGCATACATTGGCATCTGTTACTCAAGAATGGTTCAATACTGCTATCCTACCAAACTTCATCCTTTACTTAATGGAACGGTGGAACACAATACTACAAATATCCCGTGTTTAGATTGCAATTTTTCTTTAAAAAATTGATATACTTTTTGTGAACACATTTTTCAATCATTTTTTATCTTACATTTATCAAATTGTTACAGTAATTTTTCTACCAAAAGTCCAGAAAAATGCGATTCAAACAAAGCTTAATTTTTTGCTACACTAATTAGCTTTGTTTCTCGCCATCCCACATGGAATGCTACTGTATTCGTTTTTGGGTTGAATTTGACGGGCAATGCAATAGTTATCTAGTGAAGTTTTGAACTGTCAACGCCCAGTGAACAGACAGTCAACTCTCACATGCATGATTCCTTTGGACATGGGGCATCGATGTTTCAAATTTCCATATAGACTAGTGTGCTCGTTATTCTCCAATTTGGCCTCTCAGTTAAAATTCGTAGTACTCCATAAAGAATGTTAATTTTTTTTTTTTTATAGATTTTGGATACACTAAATAATTAATTTTCCTGGTGCTCTATGATTTGAGATAATTCCCTCGAAAATGCAGCATACAACAATAATACTTGAAATGTTTGTCTGCTAGTTCCAGACAGGTCATGCATGTGTTCAACACATGAGAGATACTTAGACCATACATATCATAATGTGTTCAACTGCTGATGCATTGGGACCTGATAAATTTCTTTTCTTTGACAACATACAAATTGCCATCCCAGCTATCAGTTCTATATATAGTAGTGTGCTTCTCCCCATGTTATTATTGCATGGCGAATGATGATTTTGCACTATAATGGGAGGATAATGCTCTTTGAAGGTGGAGCTTATAAGCATATGATTCAAGTACCCTCACAACAACAAGCATGGTCTACAGCCTGCTAGAATTTGCTTTCGTATATCACTACTCACTAGAGATATGTAAAATGTTTCTTTTGTTTATGCGCCAGTAATCTGTACAGATATCAAGATTGTGTCCTACACATACCAACCACTGATACATATTAAATTGGTATCCATTGGTTTGAATCCTCTTCCTCCCTCTTCCCCTCTAATAATATGTGGCTCATGTTTAATTTCGTGGACTATATATATATCAATTTATTAGCTTCGCCTGCCAATAACCTAATTATTTAGTGCACGATTTAGATTAGGATTATTGGATTCTTTTGTGGACAATCTCATTCGTCTTATAAAAGAAGTAACTATTACTGCAGTTCTTTCTTTTTGGTTGACAATCATCAAAAGGGCAGATGGTTTAACTCTAGCATTGACAAATTTCAAAAGAATCTTTGTTCCCACTTTAGCTTTATGTTTATGCCTTTGTCAGTAAAGAAGCCCACATTCTGATTACATTAGGGGAACTAACCCAACTTTAAAGCACAAAAGCATCTGGTATAATACTTAATTGCCAGAGAACAAATTAATCTGTTCGATGCCTTTTCTTCCTTGAAAAACTGTGAAGAATAATTTGTGGGTGTGGCTGTCCTGGGCACCCCCGAAAGTTTGTGTTCCCTAAAGAATAGTCACTAAGCTTTTTCAACTTATTAAAGATTTGCAGGGCAGGGCTTTTTGCCATGAAAGTCATCGCATTTCAAAGCCAAACTCCTGCCAATAATTGATTTCCTCCTGGCTACATGCTAAGCTTGTATCGGTGATTATACTGGAGTCCCCAAGCAGCTGATAAGATTCTTTTTTGGTGAATTTGCCCTTATATTGCTAAGATAAATTTTTCCCTTCTCAAAAACTTTACAAGGTTGTCCATATGTGAAGGGATTTATTGGACACAACTGTCATGTATTGAAAAATGAAAACATCGAAGGACACTGTAAAAGCACAAAAACGTACTGCCGAACTAACCTGGTGAGGAAGAAGACAGTTCATAACAAGCCTTCATAAGAAACCTGCACCTGCAAGAACGAACTATTTATAAGAGAAGCAGTAAATTGAGTGGATACCTTTAATGGCATACACCTTTATTTTATAGGGTTCAAGGGATAGGTGATAAACCACTGAACTAATCTTAAGATCCTGCTTAAAAAAAATTCAAGAATTGTGTCAAAACACTTCCTTGTTTTAGTAAGGTCTATGTACCTATCCTCTAGTTTAGGAGGGATAGATTATACAATAGTTGTCGTCTCCAGAAAAAAAAAAAACAGGGGATAACCCTGTAGTTTATGAGTGATAGGTTATACAATAGTTGTCGTTTTCGGACAAAAAAAAAAAACAAGGGATAGGTGATATGGTGTAGAATGATTATCAATAACTTTTCACTATTATGGAATTGTTAGAGATAATTGCCACAAAACTAGTATTTACCAAATTATGGCTGGCATGGCATAAGTGGTTATGTCAAAATTCATAGTTTGATGTACACATTTCAGTGTTGGATGGGGGCAACTCCACCTCACAAAGTGCCAAATCCATTGAGGGTATTGACGTACCAAGCCTATCACAAAGTGCAATGTGCGCTGGAACTCCAATCATCAAAATGGCTACTAACTACTCACAAGAACAAGTTCCCATTTTGGCCCATTTTAACAGCAATTCCAGTATTTAAGTTTGACAGACATATGTCGATTTGTGCTATGATTATACCAAAGCATTACTATAATCTTTCATTTGTGGGGTTGAAGAATGCATTTCTTCAAACTTTGGGCCTCAACAAGATAGGCACTAGCAGAGCCTGCTTAGGCCTGCTTGGCTAACGGACCAGCAATTCAACAGATGAAAAAGACTTGTCTATTTTGTGGGGGTTCAATCTGGATAGTTTTGGGCTTGTCAGTTTCCAGAGAAATGTAGTAGTTAGGCTATTCCATAACTTCATCAACCCCGTTGGTTGATAAACGAGAAAATCGTTGGAAATGTCCCTTACATTTTCATCAAATGAATTTTTTCGTTCCTCATTTTTTAAATATTAATTTTATTTTTATTATAAACTCATGTCAGCAAAATTTAATCCCAACTTAAATCTTCGATCACTTTTTAGTCTGAAATCACTAGTTAACCCACATATAATCATCTTTTGCTGGTCTTTTCAATTTTTTAAATAATGACTTTACTCACATACCCAAAGGAGCCTCAAAAAAAAAATAAAATAAAATGAAAACTACAAATTTTGTTACCTAAAAGCCCTGTCTGAAATTTAGATGCACAACAACAAGCCTATCTAAAATCCCCTCCCTTCTGCAGGGAAAAGTCAAACCAAACATACTGACTGAGAATTTAGTAGTTTGAAGTTCAAAGCATCTTCACAAGCACATAGACGTTTTAGAGAATTCTTAAATCAAATTTGTCTTCAACCTAATGCAACTGCAGGCATGACATAGAAACCATGACATCACTCCATTACTTGTTCCTTAAACTAAATTAAAAGGTACAATGAGATTTTTAACAAGTACTAAATCAGACAGCTTACCCCAGGGACCACTACTTAACAAGAACTAAATCTTTGTAAGGGTTGCATCTAAATTTTGACACCATTTTCATAAAGTAGAGAAGAATTTGAGGCAAGATGGTAAGTGGGCATGGTTGCAAGTGAGAAAAGGTCTTCCTCTTTGTTGTCATTCCTCACCAGATCCCCCCTTTGTGCAAGAACTTTCCAGGGATGCTTCCAATTAAGCTCAGCAGGAGCTGGGAAACTTTCTATCCTTCCTCCCATGGAACAAGAAGGGCCATTTCATACTTGCTTTAATTTCTACCAAACTTATAAAGACAAAACCCAAAATTTAAACATTAGTCGTCTTGGATGACTTCATCTCACCAGTCATACGAACTGCAACAATGCCTTTCTTTAAGTCTGATTTAGCTAATACCACTAAACAAACAAACCAAAGGAGTAGACAGAATTTGTTTATAACATTATTATTAGTCGTGGGGCAAAGAACCTGTTGGTTGATTCAAACCTTCCATACATATATCTCAACCACCAACCTCTGCTAAAGCAAATCTTGTCGAGTTTTAATTCGACAGCAAGTTTTCAACAAGACTAGTATTTTCTGTTGTTTTAATCACAATTTGGTACGTATTTTCTCTACCCCTTGAAAGTTTATTGTGATGTTATCTCCAAATTTCTGAAGTCTAATCATCTGGTCTTTGTTTTTTAATATACGTCATTCATATTCTTTCTTGCACCTTAGGTACGCTGTCTAAGAATCTCACCTTCTACAATCAAACATTAAAAAAAAAAAAAAAAAATCCACCAAATGTGCGAGGTCAACAACTTCATGATGCCTTTATTATCAGTAAATTTCTTTCAATATGCCTTTTTTTAAAACAAAAAGTGGAAAGATCTTTAGGCGAATCTCAGAGCACTATGATCAAGAGTAGGTGTGAAGATTGAGATTTTGTCATTGCTGAAGGTAGGTGAAGGCCATTTCAGATCAAAACAGTGCGGTGTCCATGTCGATGATCTTTAGACAATCTAAAGCCAAGTGCAAAGTCATTAGACTAGTGCAAGATTTAACTTATACTGTTCGTGCAAATTATCTCATAGTTGAATATATACATATACATGTATATATATTCAGATTTTTCTTTATGCAAGTAATAGAATTTCGCAAAATTTAAGTGTGATTTGGTACAAAGAATTAAAAAAAAAAAAAAAACTTTTCTAAGCAAAGAATTTAGTTCTAATCTAAATGCAAAGATAAATGAGCTTGCTTCTAGCCACTTCAAAGTAGCCCGTGAGTAAAAGTCTAAATTCGTTTACAAGCTTTCGTTGGTTTCCGACGATTGGATCAGCAGAAGGATTAATTTCTTAGTCGCGAAGTAATTTAGAGTTAGATATTGATCTAATACTTTTTTGGTTCATGTGATAGTAATGTATGGAGTTTGTCAAATTGAGGTCTATTTTTACAGTTTAGATGTCAAATAGGTGTAATTTTTTTGAGTTATCCCACAAATTGTCAATTTTTGGCCGAAAACTACTGCACCATTTTTCCTTTTCAATCGGAGTAATTAGGTTTTAGTTTTCACCAACTACAAGTAAGAAGTCGCTGAGACAAAATTGGCAAGCGAAGGAAGGGGTAAAAAAAATAATAAAAAAAAAAGGTGAAGACTCTATATATTGAAACACTCTTGTCGTTTTCTTTGTTAACTCGTCATTGTTGTTGTGTTTAAAGCAAAATCTTTCCAAGTTTTCATTCTCGAGAGACATAGAATTTCTTGTTTGTCAAAATTAATCAACACACCATTATTGTTTTTCTCTCGAAAATATTTCATAATAGGAAGAGGAAGAAAAGCTGCATGTTTCTCTCAGATCCAGCATATTTCAAATTGCTAAGGTTCAGGTCCCAGAACGGAGAGATTACGAGTTTTAATTATCTGCTTCCTCTCTGTTTCTTAAATTCTATCATCATTTCTCTGCTAGAAAACAAATATTCTTTTTTTAAAAATAGCATATTTCTCTCTTCTTTGCAAATCTTTTAATATTTCTTTCACGAACTAAGAATGAAAGGTACTATTTACACCTTGTTGCGTTTATTTTCTAGTATTGAACATTAACAAAAATTACTTAAGGAAGAGGAGCTTATCTCCCCCCCAAAAAAAAAAAAAAAAAAAAAAACTCCGTAGACTGTTGAGCTCATTGAACTGACTAAAATTATTGACCAATATATTTCAGGTGAAGACCACATACGGTTGTTCAATTGTATAAATTAATTTGAATACGATGTAAATTTGAAACAATTTTTGTGAACACCTTCCCAAACGACTGCAATCGTTCCTACTCCTAATTTATCAAATTTTTATCCGACTTCCTGGAATTTAAGTGTGAACACTGACCCGGACAACGTCCAAGTAATTGATTAAGGTAGTTTTCTGAGGGGGAAAAGATGAATCATTTACTATAAAACCACGTTTAAAATTAAACGATTTGAGGTTGCAGAATATGAAATTATCTTACTGCAAAAATATTAGTTTTTTCTAGACTATTATTGATCAACTGCCTTCTTTATACTGCCTCAGTTTAATTTTTAATTGACCACGCCTATCTTCCTTATTAATTAATATCTTCAAACAAAGACCTAGATAACGCTTAAACACGTTTATTTGCAAGCGCAAGAATTTATATTTAAAAAAAAAAGGATTTTTCTAACAAATGCCCATCATTAAGACACCTACATTCCATCTAACCTATTATGTACATACACACATTAATAATTGTTACTTTCTCTTGCATTTATACACTTTCCTTAAATAATCTTATATTTCTAAAATACTAACACCTGAAATATATTTTAATGAGTGCCCATAGGATACCTATTAGACAGACCATTTAAAAAAAAAAAAAAAACACTTCTATCAAGATTTGACCCTGAAACCCACTATAGCAATCATGTTAGAGTAAACAATTAAGGTTGTAGTTCAAGTGTTAACTATTTGAAAAGGTAAAGTTAATTATGGATAGTTTATAAATACAATAGTGGGTAATAATTGTTAATGTGCATTCACATGGTAGGTTATGTATGATTTAGGTGTGTTAATATGGTAGGTTAGGTACTCTTTAATACTGACTAATTATTTATACGGTATTGATCTAATTGCCATCACTTCTTAAATATGGCAAAAGCAAAAGAAAAGAAAATGAAGGCAAAATTTTTATATATGACGCCCACCTCTTATATATTTGCTCAAGAAATATATTCGCTCGTTGATCTGACAGATTGGAAAATGGGCGTAGATTTTCTTTAAGTGACGACATTCACCTTAAGTGCCGAGAAGGTCTTGATGCTGAAGACTCAAAGAATTAGAGATTCTGAAATCAAATCTTTCTTCTTCCTCCCTACTTCATAAATCCCATCACTTTCCTACTGAAAAATAAATAAAGATGTCCACTCTTATACACTTTGGTCAAGAAATACCGAGTTTTTGTGAAGTCAAGTCTGATTGCAACAGAATTCTTTTTTTGTGTTTGTTTCTTTCATTTAAAAAAAAAAGGATAGAATAGAATATATTGGCTGTCATTCCAAAATTATAATTAAAAAAAGCTGACTGGTTTTTAGTTCAAAAGCATACGTGTTTTGCTTTAGAAATACGGTAAAATTCACAAAGATCCCAGCCCTGAAACCGCTGTGTAAGAGCTACCTTCACAGCAAAACAAAGGACCACAAGTAACTTGTCTGCATGTTTTTTTTTTTCCCAAAAAGAACGGAAAAGCCACAAATAACACCTTGAGAGTACATGATAGTGTTATGTTTGTGGTTTATTTATTATTAAATTATTGTTGTGTACTTGTTTTCTTAGTAGATGTTTACTTCGGGTCTGGATCCCAACACGAATGAACCACACTGATGTATTAATACTTGGATATCTTGTACCTGTTTGCTTTCGTTTATAAATAATTAAGATGGTCGTTACAGTGGTGGCAAACACAAGAATTATGCGTTTGTTAAACATAAATAAAGATTAAGAGTGTGTTTGATAAAATTGAAATTCAAATCTATTAAATTATTAAATTGAATTGTTAAATACTAAATATGACACATTTGAGTGTATGTCACGTCACGTGATAAGTGAATAGTTCATCACTTATTTTTTAGAGTAAATTTTGTTTAAAAAATTCAGTATCGCTTAATTCATTCGGATGTTCAATTTTTTATTATCGAACGCGTTTGAATATATATGTTAAGATGTGAATTCATTAAAATTAAGTATTGAATTGGATTACTAAACACGACCTAAAAGGTGTGTCAACGGAGTTGCAATATCACCATGTCCTTTTCGTCAGTCAAAGGGAATCAAATTCCAAAATTGTTGCCAACTTTTCAGCAACATAATACAAAAAAAATCTAAATTAATATCGAAAGACGTAGAAAAGGATTATCCCTAAAATTCCAAATTACATCTAGGTAAAAGGAAAAAGAGAACAAAAATAGTTATACTGAATTCATTAATTGCCCACCAGAGTAAGATGCTATAATAATAAAAATAATGTTACGGGTTTGTTTGGATACCCCATTTTTTCAAATAATATCTTGCTTGCATCATAAACACATTTTTTAACTCATCTTTTTATATTTTTAATCACTTTTTTATCTTACATACATCACATTATAAAAAAGATTACAGTAATTATTTTAAATAACACTCTATCCAAACATACCCTAATCAACCAATTGGTCTAATAGTGGCCAGGAATGGAGTTACGTCACCAAAAGGTCATGTGGTCATGTCTGTAGTACAAAACAAGACTAAGAGCCGAAGAAAGAAGGATGGTAGCTTTCAGGCTTCAACCACCAATAAGAGGCACACCTTTACCTACCGCAATTACCCTTCTTGCCCTGCTTCACCAAACCTTCCTCAAGATCTCTGACAAGTAATAAATCATAAAATAAAGAAAAAATCATGAAAATTATTTAAAGAAACAAGAAAAATTTTCTGTCCCTTTTCTAATGAGTTTGTCTATGCTCAATGCAAATGGAGCAGTGGAGTCTTCAGTTTCTCTTGGCTCACAGAACACCTCGTATTCTGTTTAATATTCTTCGAGAATTCAATAAATAGATATGTTCTTACTTCTCTTTGATTGTTTGTGTTGTGTTGCTAAGGATGATGTTTTCCTTAATAAAACAGCATGAAACTTTCTACGAAAATCACCTAGAATATATTTCTTGATTGTAGAAGTTACATTGGCCAAGAATTCTTGCTAAGGGCCAAAAAAAAAAAAAAAGCAAATGAAAAATGAAATCTCAAAAATTTGTTTCATTCTTGCCTAAACCGAATTCTAAGATTACCATATTGTAATCGAATGAAGAAGGGCTTCTCATGCTCGTTGAGATGAACTTGAGAAAATTCCTTCAACTTTACTTTTTAATTTTGACTCTATTTGTGCTCTATGGCTGCTTTGCTTCGTTTTCTTTAAAGTTCCCTTAATTTCTCAAGTTAGAAAACTGTTTTTTCCACCCAAAAAAAAAAATTTTTTTGAAAAAAATTCTCTTACTTGGAACGTATTTTTTTTCTTTGATTATTCAACTCAAGTGATAGTTTTCTACCAAGCTAGCTATATCTACCTTCCAACAAGTATCATTTCACCAAACCACAGGAATATAAAGTATTATCATTTAGTTTCCTAAGATGGTAGGTAAGACAATTGTGGATGGTGAGAGGTATGCCTTAATTGCTGTATACACGCATGCTTGGGCAACAAAAGGGTTTTTCAAACAACTTCTCCTTTGTTTTTTATTTGAAAAAAGCGAAGGCAAGTCGATAGTTAGGGAAGCCAAAGTGCCGTTTAAATTTGTCTTTTAAAAGTCTTTTTCCATTACATCTAATTGATGGAATAGAAGATACTTGACTAAGACATAAGACTATATATTAAAAGGTTAGCCAAGTAAGTCTAACAAAAATAATAGTATATTTCCCGGAAGGCATTAAACTTCAAAAGTACGCTTTGTTTGGACAGCCATTTTAAGCAGAAAAATTGCATCATTTTTCGTGATCACATTTTTCTATTATCTTTTTTCTTATATACATCAAATCGCTACAATAATTTTTCTACAAAAAATCCAAGAAAATACAATCCAAACAAGTGAGCACTCTAAACTCAATTCAAGAGAGCTACAAATTTCAATTCTTCCAAGTCAAGTTGATTAAAATAGGTCTAGTTATTATCGATGTTACCCTTCCAATTATATCTGAAATTAATTATTCCCTCCTCATACTTTTTTTTTAAAATAATTTGTGTGTGTGTGTGTATATATATATGCATCTGTGTGTGTGTAGATACATATACATACATATGTGTGTGTAGTATTCTTCTACTTGCAAATTATTATTGGACTTGCTCATTTAGCAATTTAGAAAGGCGGATAAAAATGATCAGCAACTGCTAATAAGCCATAGGTGAAGCCAAAAAAGGGCAGTATCTTGAATTGAAGCAGCCCTACTTCCCTAGCATGTAGAATTCTACAACAAACATCTGATAAGTGATTACACATGACAATGACATCTAATTCACTGGAAACAATCTTGAGCTGTCATTAAGTTTAGAGCAACTCCAACGCAAGTGTAATATCTGACATTACACTGGAGGTATTACACGGCCACCCATTGTGATCGTGTAATACCCATTACACGTCATGATGCGTGTAAGAGCATCCACAATGCTATTACACTTTGTGGAGTGTAATCCACATGTCACGTCAGCATTCCACTTTCTCCTCTTTTATTACACTTTCACTCACAATGGATTACACTCCACAAGGTGTAATAGCATGGGTCCACAATTAATCAAATATTTATTTTAATAATGCATAACTCATATCCCATAAATAAATAAAATAATTTTTAAAACTAATTTTGTTATTTTTAAAAAATAAAGTACTAACTTTCGTTAAATTTTGTACATTTTGAATTTTTTTATTTTCTAAAAATGATATTATTAATTTTTAAGTTTGAATAATATATCTTTTTCTATGTTTCAAAAATAATATATTGTTATGATAATTACATTTTGAATTATTAATTAAGTATGGATTATTATGATATCTTCGCATTTGAGAAATCAAATATTTGTTTAATTTTCTGCATAATTATTTTTGAAAAAATAACAATATATTATTTTTTAGAGATAGAAAAAGATATATTATTCAAACTTAAAAATTAATAATATCATTTTTAGAAAATAAAAAATTCAAAAGGTAAAAAATTTAATGAAAGTTAGTACTTTATTTTTTAAAAATAACAAAATTATTTTTAAAATTTACTTTATTTATTTATGGGATATGAGTTATGCATTATTAAAATAAATATTTGATTTAATTGTGGATCCATGCTATTACACCTTGTGGAGTGTAATCCATTGTAAGTGAAAGTATAATAAAAGAGGAAAAAGTGAGATACTAACGTGACATGTGGAAGTGAAAGTATAATACAAGAGGAAAAAGTGAGATACTAACGTGACATGTGGATTACACTACACAAGGTGTAATAGCATTGTGGATGATCTTAGGCCGATGTCTTTAACCAAAAATAGGTTGGGGGCTGCAGTCTTGTTGCGCTGCAACCCATTTAACAACCAAAGTAGCAATAATTATTTTGCCTGCAAATAATTGTGTTGGAGCTTCAAGTAATAGCCATGGAAATTTAATACAAGATTGGTAAGCTCAACAAGAAAAAGTTGAGAGAGTTGATGTTTTTCCACGACAATGAAAAAGTTAAGAGAATGCACCTAATACTTCACTGGCCTCAAATAAGTCCGGCACAAATTGGTTAAGGGTAATCAGGCAAAAATCAGAAGACGGCACAACCCTAATAGGATTTCCTTGAGGATTAGCAATGTCGCAAAACTCGATCCTCCTAGTGTTTTGGATGGTGAACAAGAGAAGTTAATTCTTTTACACTAACATGTATAAATGCATATGCATGCCTTCAACCATCGCGATTGATTCAGTGGTGAGTGGAGGACTTTTACAATACTTTTCGTTGTCGAGTTTAGGGTTCGAATTTTGAATCTGACAATAGGAGGTGAGAAGAGTGCGAGGGAGGGCTGGAAGGTCAGAAAAAAAAAAAAAGTTTATTCATACATTCAAAATAATAATTTTTCAAATTTAAATAGAAATGATGGCTTATGCTTTCAAATTAATTACACAAAACTTGCACTTCAGTGCTGGTGACGTTTGAATTGCCAATTTTTGTGAAAAAAAAATAGTGATAATATTTCTTGACATATTTTGTAATTATTTTGTTGCTTTACATATATTAAATTGTTATGGTATATTTTTTTATAAATAAAATTTTTTAAAATTAACTATCCAAACAGGGGACCACACGTGGAATTCTTACTACGTGGAGATGTTCTTATATTAATCCGAATAGCGTACAAATTAAAATATCTGAAGATCTTTCCATATAGAAGCTGAAGTCTTTAAAAGTAACTAATTACTGTCTGACTACATTTTTTTTTTTTTTTTTACTTACGGTCAGACTAATACAAATATACAATAGTCTAGAAAATAAAATATGTGAAGATCTCTCGATACAGATGCTGAAATCTTAAAGGTTATTATAAAATATTTACTGCACATCTAAATATTCATGTAGAATTTAATTGTTCTTACATGGGTTGTTGAAATCGATACATCCTTAGTGAAAGAATTACAGGTAACAAGGCCTGAAAACTAAAAGGGGAAAGTAAAATAAAAGTACCAACAAAACATTAATTCAACAAATAATTAATTTGCTTTCCATCATAATTGTCATTCCTCTGTTCAACAACATTCACAGGGTTTTGAGGATGTGACAATATATTCACAATTCTTACACATAATTTGCCACATATTTACCAACATTTTCTTGATGACAAAAAATTTAAAAAAAAATCATAAACCCAAAATAAAGTAAAGAAAAAGGAAATTATTGAGAAGAGAATTCAATTCAATTCTTTGAATTCTTAATTCAAACGACCTCATTTTCCATTTTTCAGTTTTCTCCTTCCTTCCTTCCTTTCTCTTTTTTTTTTTTGCCCAAATAATTATTGATAAATGAAAAACGAGAAAATGATTCCGATTCCGATTCCGATTGATTCGGGTTTTATTCTCCTCCGGAAGGGCACCAAGGCGTCATATCCATGGGATAACTTCCCAGAACCCTCAAGAAAGACGTGAACTCTTGAACCTCCGCCAATGCGTTTTGAGCCCTGACTTCCGCCATGGAAGCCTCGAAATCCACGTAGAACATGTACTCGAAGTGCTTGGCCGTTCCGACGTTGGCGTCGTCCACCAGTCGTATCGGCCGATTCCGATGCGGCCGCGACTCGATCTTCGTCAAGCTAATGTTCCGAAATGCGAAGGCCGACAAAACCTTGAACAACACGCTGGTCCCTTTGTCGTGAGCGAAGACAATGCTCGTCTTGAACGGCCGATCCGTTCGTGGGATTATCGGCTCTCTGGCTAGCATGACGAATCTGGTGACGTTACTGGAATCGTCCTGAATCCCGTCTTCTAGGATGCTCAAGCCGTACAGCTCGGCGGCGCGTGCTGACGCAATCGCCGCCGTGTCGCGGTGGTTATTTGCCGCGACGAATTCTGCAGCTCCCGCGGTATCGTCGACGGCTTCTCGGGCCACGTTTAGGCCCATTTTGGTGAGCGTGTGTTCGCACTGGGCTAGGGCTTGCGGATGGCTGATAACGCGGCTGAGATACTCTTTCCGGACGCCTGGGAGAGCTAACAGGCAGTGGTGGACTGGAAGTTGGACTTCGCCGACGATGTGGAGACGGTGGCGGAGGAGGAGGTCGTAGTTCCGGTGAATAGAACCGCCGAGGGAGTTTTCTACCGGGAGAACTGCTCTGTCAGCGATCCAGAGCTCGACAGCTTGGAATGCAACTTCGAATTGGTCGCAAGGAATGGCTTCGCAGTTCGGATAAGCTTTGCCGGCGGCAGCTTCGCTGTAAGCTCCGGGAACGCCTTGGTAGGCGACGCGGAGCTTCGAACCGTGCATCGGAGCTGGAGAGAGGTCTGCGATGGAGAGTGGCTTGGGCAGATTGTCTATCGGAATCAGATCTAGACTAGCCTTGTGGCCGTTGACGGCGGTGATATTTCCACCGGTACAGCCACTTGTCTCGGCATCCTGCTGTTGAGAGACGACCTTGCTGGCTAAAATTGCGCAAGAGCTTTGCCAGTCGGCTCGGTTCGCGCCGACATGGCCTGAGACGTTCAAGCTCAACTTCCCAGTGCTAGCATTCGGCACTGGAGCGGCAGCTGCCGAGCCGTTCGTACTAGTGTTCACACTCGTGTGAGTGCTGGCCGAGTCGAAACGGTGGACAGCCTGGATAATGAGTCGGGTCGAGCTGACCCTGTGAGTCAGGGTGAGACCCGGCGGAATTATGGACTTGAGATTCATACCCGAAGACGACGGAGAAGGAACGGGTTGCATAGCGCTAATAATGGTAGCCCTTTATTCGTTCGGATTAATTGTAAAGAATGAAAAAAAAAGGGACTAAAATGAAACAAATGTAAAAAGATTTGGGGCCCTAAGAAGCTTGTAGTTCTCTTGGCAAAAGAAAACGTCCAAGCTGAGAAAGGAAAGAAGGGAGGAGCGCAGGCTTTTATATAGGGAGGGGATGGGGGGTGGGTGCCGGTGAGGGAGGTGATGGGAAGAAATGTGATGATGATTAGAGAAGACTTGGTGAGGGGGAAGCGGAGGGGAGAATATGGTACATGGATCATGGATGGGTTCGGTCAATCAATCTCATACCTACCCCCTTCTCTTCACTTTTTTTACTTTTCTTCTTTTTTTTTCCTTCCTTATAAATTATCTATACATACATATGGTATACAAGTATAGTATTTGGTGTATGGGTACATTAGGTGTGCATGTGGGTGTATAAAGTGGGACAATTCATGGATTCATATGAGTGCGGTGTCATAAATTGACACCTAAATCTTTTGCTTGATACATTGATTTGAGATTGATTTGAAAGGTTTTTTTTTGGGGGGGCGGGGGGAATTGGCAGACCTTTTGATGGTAGATTGGTGGAATTTATTTTTACGGAAGAGAGAAATTCATGCCACTGTCATTTATAACAAGGTTTTAGATTTATGCATTTATTACTAACAGTGAGTGCGTTTAGATGATATATTATTTGGATAATTTTTTTTTAAAAAAAATACTGTAATACGTTCTTGATATCCTTATACTCCCTCCGTTCCTTATTAGATGGCCTGAATAACTAATTCTCTTAAATTAAGAAAGTTGGTTATTTTCTAAAAGTCAACAAAAGTTTAACTTTACTTCTCAAAATTACCCTTTATCTCTCTTCATCTCTTCAACTACTTTTATTGTTAATGCTACAAATACTACATTTAATTATTTAGAGTCCCAATTTAAGAAAGTTGAAAGGGTAAGCAAGGGTAATTTTGAAAAAAAGTTCATAAATGCTTTCTTGATATCATAAAATGACAGATAAAAAGAAACAATGGATTAGGACATCTAATAAGGAACGGAGGGAGTATTATATAAGAACGAGTTTAGGACTAGATTTTAACCGCAGAGGTGATGCTATTTTGGAAATGTGAGAGTGTTTGAAGAGTAATTGGAATATTGAGTACAAGTCATTAAAGCTTTAATTTCACTATAATTACTTATACAACCTTTCAGATATTTAAGGATAGGGGCAGATTTGGTATATTACAATGTTTGGTGCCAAGTTGAGTATCAAGTACAATTGAATAAATCTTGTATTTTGATAGAATTACATAAAAGTCCTTTTAATCACTTATTATACTAACATCCAAGCCTTCTAATTTTCTGAAACCTTTCTCATCCGTTAAACAATTAATTGGATGTTTACATAATTAGATTTTAATTACAATTAATTAACTTAATTGTCATCTGAACAATCATTATCATATTTATGTTCCCATGTTTAGCCGATACCCTTTCTTCTTTTTCGGTTTCACCTCTTTGATTTTATTATGGCTATTAAATATTTGGTAGAATGCATAGCTTTTCCTTTAAATTGAGGTGAGTTCTTTGGGTTTGTCGTCTTCGATTGTAGTTTTTTTTTTCTGATGATTGGTTTATTCAATAACTCCATATAGTTTGCCTTTTGATACTTCTAATTCCAAAAACTAATTAATTGTATTGTTTTCCTTAGTAGATCCCAGAGATTTTGTCTATGGTCAAAGTACAATTTGAGATAATGTTGTCACTTTCTAAAATAATCAAAAAAGTAATTTTATCATCTTCTCCTCCTCAGCCAAGGTATTATCTCTTTATTTAAGTCAAATAACCTTATTTCTTATGAACTTTCTCCTATTATTCTTGACTCTAGAGATTTGTTGACTACATTCCAACAGTTATGGTTCAAGTAGTTATTTTTTCATGTAATATGATTTGGAATTCAGCTTGTGTTTATTTTAATTGGAAATTTTATGATTATAAAATTTATTAACTTAGAATTTTGCACTTCATTGAAACTAAAAAAGAAAATTAATCATGTTACATAGTACTAAGATGTCATTTGCACTCTATTTGCTTTCCATGTTATGATCTCGTTCTTGTATTATACTGTTTATATAGTTTCAAATACAAAAATTTGTTTTTTTATGCTATGTAAAAGAATTTGTAATGGAACTTGATGAGTTTAAATGCTTTAGCTACAGCACCATTTTGATTGCATTATATTAATTTATTTACTTATAATTGTATATTGTACAATGATAAATAATGTTTCTTGATTTGATTGAAGCAACTATTATTCATAGTTCTAACGAGTCAATTAAATAGAGATGTTATATTGGATACTTATACAAGTAAATATTGAAAAATATCATTAAGCAGTTTCTACCTATAGTTTGCAATTTAAATTCATATGAGGAATTTCTTCTGATTTTACTTACCATTTTCTACAATTTCAAATTTAGAAAATATTATTTACATCAATTTTTTATAATCAAGATAGTTTCAATTCAGATCTTTAACAATTATGCAGATTTGAACTTATTCATGAGATTATAAAAAAAACCCTTAGCAAAAAACACAAAATTTGAATAGTTTCTACAAAATTTTAAAAAAGACCACTTAAGTTTCTTATCTATTTATCATTTTTGGATATTATTATCTCTGTAAGAAACATGTGATTAAATCGTATTATACCCACCAAATTATATAAATAGTTAGAAAAAAATAAAATTATTTTAGATTAGATTGGACGCAAAGTGATTGATGGATAAACTTGACTTGATAATTCAAATTGAACTTAAGTCGAGAGAGAAATCAGAAGCATTGCTTGAAAGATTTTTCACGAACATATATAGATTCGAGAGATGAAGGGTCCAATTGATAATTTGAAATGTTTTATCATCTTGGATAAGTTTTAGAAGAGACCTTTGGATACTTTTCAATTGCACTTCAAACATTCTTACATTTTCAAATTACCCTTATCTTTGCAGTTGAAATTCAAACATACCCTTTGATCACAATGGATTCTTATATAGTATAACGATAAGAATGTCTTATTGCACATTATTTGTATTGACTCACTATGTAACTTATGATTTTTTCTATTAAAATTACATGATAAAATCATCATACTTCAGTTCCTATACTACAAAATATTAAACAATAATTATTAATTACCTTAAATCACAAACACCAAATTCCCGAGCGTCGCGCGGGCTGTCCCTCCCTAGTGATATACATAAAATAAAAAGATGTGGTTGAAAGATATGTATGTTGATGATACAAGTAAATAAATTTTTATTAATAAATCACTAACCCAGCAAGACTAATTACCAGCGTCATTTGTCAATTTGGAAATGGGGTTCTTGCTGGCAAATGGCAACATCAAATTTGTTGGTTTCTTTAATCTGAGTAAAATGAGCCCTCGTTTGCCTTTTAGTCTTTCGAGTCTAACCTTCATATTCCAAATTCTAGTGAATACAAAAACTTTTACTACTATATATATATATAGCGTACGTTCTTTCATTTAAACTCCAGCAATTTAACAAATTCCGACAAAGCATTCGAGTCGAAGAAAAAGTGTACGCGTACTTGTTCATGTACACACCACACAAGTTAACAGTCATAGTTAGTGGCCTAATAGCTACTCGTGTTCCATGCTGGCCTAAAAGCGGTGTGGTTGCTGGCCAATGGCTGGTCCCATGCCTCGAGGAGCCCTCCAATTCATCATTTGTCCTCTGCAATTACAGCATAAAACTTCACGGCCACCGACCCTCTCCCCAGCCCTCACGAGTCCGTCGGGACCGCAGACTAAAATCCAAACCTATGACAAGTGACAATTGGAGGGGTGGCGGGGCATCGTGTGAAGTGATATGAAAGCACTGGGGCCATATGTCATACGAAACCCCCGGAAAAATTATAACTGCACGTTTTTATCAGCTAAATTGATAAGCAGCGGTTTTGTTACCTTCTTGTATCTGTGCTGCCCTCCATCTGTCATATTGGGTGATTGAACTTAATGCCTTTTCAATTATGCTGTGCGTTTGAATTTTTCTCTTGGGGTGCTTAATTCTACCACAAAAAAGAAAAGAATGGAAAAATTTTTTCCCACGAGACAAGTAATTGTGATCAGATCTTTCTATGCTATTTCCTAGCAAATGCAGATCCCACAAAATATATATATATAGAGGAAGATTCCATGCTAACTTACTCTGCAAATGTGCAGAAAGCTAACCGACATTCAGCCAATTTCATCCTTTTCCATCATGCTTATGACTCATTAGTCATAGGCCTGGCTTTGTCTGGATAGAGTAATCATTCGAAATAATTATTGTAATATTTTTTTATATAATATCGTGATATACTCCCTCTTTTTTTATAATTGACGTTTAAAGTTTTGCAAACTAATTAAGAAAAGTTTTTCATTACTTAAATCTGTACATTACTTTTCTTTTGTACCCTCATTAATTATCCAATTCACCCATATTTTCTCTCACTAGAGTACTAAATGGTGCTGTTTTACTAGGCCAAAAGCAATAATTACTAGGAGTAGATAATTAAGAACCCTGTATTGGAAAAGAGAGATAAAAGGGTAAAATTGTGAAAAAATAATTAATATTGTATGGGGATAATAAAACGACAGATAAAAGTACACTAGAGCAAATTTCTTAAATGTCAGTTATAAAAAAAGGAATGGAGTAGGTAAGATAAAAACCATCGTACTCATTACTCATTAGTCATAGGCCTGGCTTTGTCTGGATAGAGTAATCATTTGAAATAATTACTGTAACATTTTTTGTGTGGTATTGTGATATATGTAAGATAAAAAAATAATTAAAAATACAAAAAAGTATGTTAAAAAATATATTTACGATTCAAACGAAATATATTATTATTTTAGAAAAATTTGCTATCCAAACATATTTGAAAATCCTTATTATCGTACGGTATCTTAATACTAGGATAACGTACGAGTAGAAGATTAGAAACACTCTGTAAACTGGTAAGTTTGGAAGGTAGAATTAATTACCAGCATTGAAAGACAAGTAACAAGATCCTCTTGATCACTTGGTTATGAAATGAAAATTCTCCATATCTTTCACGGCTCGAAATTATCCATATCTTTCACGTCATTTCGGCTTTCATTCCACTCTCAGAGACTTCTCATTCTCAGCCGCGTTTTGGAGAGTCAAGCAGACCAGCACCTTTTTATCCCACGATGGGATTTTTTTTTTTTTAATTAACTGACGTTCTAGATCGTTTTGACTTAAACAGGAGTTTCATTTTAAACTTCATCAATTAATTAATACCCATTGGTCATTATCCTCAGATCACTTTCCAACTTGTCAAAGACTAAAACCAGATTGCAGGTTTTGTTTTAGAGGCTAATAGAACTACACGACCGTCCTAAGTGATTAGGTATGGAATGTGTAGCACAGAGTTTCTGGCACCTGCAATTCTCACCTGTTTATTTGTGTCCAAGTAATCGAAATAGAAAGTCACATGTTCTTAGATTTTCTTTCTGACATACTATCAGAGACGTATATACTCCGTATACATGAGCACATATGCAAAGACAAATTTTGCTAGTTAGAGGAGAAAATTTTAATTTGTGATGACAAACTATAGAGGGTTCAAATTACCTAAGAATTTTCCAATAGATAGCTTAAATCAATTTGCACCCATTTGGATTGCTATTTTTTGAAGTTTTTATGAATATATATATATATATATATATATATATATATATATATATATACTGTAACGATTTGATGTGTACAGGTAAAAAGTTAATTGAAAAATTGTTCACAAAAAATATAAAATTTTTGAAGGAAAAATGACAATCCAAACGTTATCACACATACACACGCACATATAGACATACATACATGTGTGTTTGTGTGTACAATTGGGTGTTAGCCGTAATCTTAAAGTATGAAATTCCCTTTCCACTGTTAATTAGACAAAGTGCAGTTCAAAGAAAAGGTAAACAATTGGGGTTTAAATATATGAAATGTATGTAATCAAATACTAATGAGATTATTTAAGAAAACTCAGTTCGTAGTTACATTCTTGTTGGTATTAGTACTTTGACGGCCGGTCATGCATTCCAAGTAGACAAAGGGTTTCTACCTTTCTCTACTCGTACATGTATTCTGGACTGAATATAATCTACACAATGATTTATCTTAAGATGCTTCAAAAGCAATCACATTCTCACTGATTATTTTTATTTTGTTTTTGGAACAGCCGGTCGTTTAATCCAATCAGATTCTTGTTCACCCAAACATTTTGTTCGCATGGGTAAGGCCTTTTCAAATGAATGCATAATAGATATTCAATCAAAGTTAATTATCCATTTTAAAAACAGTAGCGACATTAATTATGACTCGCTTATTAATAATGGCACTTGATCTATATCTGTATTTTTCCTAATTGGTGCTAGCGAACAAGAATCATCTTTCCTTCTACCATATATGTCTGGAGCATTTGGAATTACCTTATGTCTTTGTCTAATGTTATTATAGAATGTCTAATGTTATTATAGAAAGTCTAATGTTTATACGAAAGCTTAGCAAAGGCTTTTTCCTTTTTGTTCAATTAGTGTTCTAATTTTTTTTTTTTTTTTACTATAAGTGAAGAACTAGAATTCGAGACCTCTCATTTATACTCTATCCCCCGAAATCATCCAACTCATCCCTCATCCGTTCAACTAATATGCACTAATACAACAGACACTACAACAACAAAATTATACGCTCAGATAACAAGTAAAGTTAATTTTATCTATATCATCAATTATATGGTGTAATTGCTTTTGAAGCTTTTCGTAGTACTTTTGTGTGTAAGTAGTCACAGGTACAGACGAAAGAGGAATCAGAACGATTATGAACTTAGATACTTACGTATGCTATACATTTGGGATTAATTTCACTTTAGCTTTTCTGAATTTGTAAATTATTCTCACTTTGCACTTTAAATTTGAATTTTGAATGCTTTGAAATCTTTAATTTCTCAAATTTGTCTCATTTAAATCTAATCAGCAACAACAATAGCAAAACTGATAAAATAAAGGTTCGTACATACAACATCCTTTTTTTTGCCCTAGCTGATATGGATTGTGAGATTAGGGGTGTGAATCGGAATCGAAATCGGTAATTCAGAACTTTGAAATCGGAATTTTTCAAAATTTCGGTATCAGAATTTTCGACTGATTTTTATTTCGAATTCACCAACTCCGAATTTAATTCGAAATTCAGTAAATTCCGATTTCACCGAATTCATTAATATAAAAATTATTATTATTATATACATATTATATTACATATATATAATATTAAATATATATGTGAAAACAAAATTGAAATTGAAATCGAAATAGAAATTTTGATTTCACCGAATTCATGAATATAAAAATTATTATTATAATATAAACGTTATATTATATATAATATATACATATATATATATATGAAAAATAGATTTGAAATCGAAATAGGAATTCCGAATTTCGATTTCGATTTCAATTTCACAATTCGAAATCGAAATTTTTGATTTAAAAAATCTCATTACCGAATTCGACCAATTCGAAATCGGATATTCCGATTTCCATTCCGAATTATCGAATTCAAAATTCCCTATTTCGGTTGGCAAATCGAAATTTTTTGATTTTGCACGCTCCTACGTGAGATGATGATGATAATATACTTGTACTACTCCTACCACCTAGTAGAGTGGCTGGAGTATAAGTTGTGCGCACAGTTCTCTATTCCTTTAGTTTTACTAACCTTATTATTAATCAGATTTAAATGGGACAAATTTGAAAAATTACAGATGCAAAGTGTTCAAAATTAAAATTTGTGATCTAAAGTGAAAATAAGGTACAAGTTCGGGAGTGAAAAATGGAATTAGCCTAAACAGTAATAGTAGTCGAAAAAACGTATTATCCATGCTCTTCTTCTTCTTTTTTTTTTTTTTTTTTTTTTTTTCTTTCTCTGAGGACAAATAGCGTACATCAAACAAATGAAACAGCCTATATAGTATGAAGTATGAAATACTACTGCTATGATTAAAATGCTTCCTCCTTTTCTACTTTTAATTTTTTTGGTCCCTCCATCATCTTGGTACAATTATCATGTGGCTCCCCCCCCAAAAAGTTTGAAATTCATGCAGTGTGGCCGTCACTTGTCAACAACCCTGATGGCTTCCGGTGTTGGCAGCTTCATTTTACTTGCGCGATGTCACCAATAATGGTAGGTGAAAGAAACTTGCTGCCAACCACTGGTCCTGTTTTACAGATCAAATTCAATATGCCCACGTTCCAATATGAACACTGACTCATTTTTCTTGTGCCATGGCATTCTTTTTTTTTCGTAGAATCTGAATTACTCCACGTGCAGCTTCAGAAATGAGAAATGTCCTCGGCTTTTCATTTCAATTTGTCTTGAATTTCTGCAAAAGCGACGCCCTCTGTTGATTTTCTCCGATGTATTTTAAGTACTATGTCTTCGCACATCACCAACTCGATCATGTCTTCAACTAACATCATTTGACTCTATTGACACGAAACAGATCAAACTTTAAAAACAAAAAAGAATCGATGAAAGTGAGAGACGACAAGTAATGACGATGTGTATTTTTTCGTCTTCTTGTTTCTTTTTTATTATTTGGGCTGTCAGCAATCATTATTAAATTAAACCCTGTGTACAAGTGGAACGTGCTTTACGTAGCCAGCTGCGAGGACACGCATACATAAAATTGGAGTAATAAAAGATATACCGGTGGTGAATTGACCAGCTTACCTGCAAATTGACAGGTCATTGGGAAGACAAGTTTTACCCTTTTTACATCAGCTGCATATTATATTGAAGCCTTAGGAAATGGTGATTTAGTGCCTTGAAGCAACATTTGGTTTCGTAATTTCAAGCCTTTGGTGTCTTCCTTGATACGAAATTGGTCAAATTTGATATTTCAAGGGTACGACATGTAGCTCTCTCTCTTCGAATACGTCAACTAGAGTTTTGCTCGGAAAATTTTACACCTAATCCAAAATTGCTAAACTAATATATATATATATATATATATATATATATTTACACACACACACACCAGAAATCTTATTAATTACAGACATTAACAATATATATACTATTACCGTTTAATTTATGATATGTATGCAAAAATTACATTTCAAATTTAAATTTTACATAGTTGTCAGTGTATACACTATTCAATGCTGATAGCATATACATCGTGAGTATTGAAAAAATCAATCTATATATGGGCCTCTATTGCTACAAGAAAGCCATGCTTGAATAAGCACAAAAGTTCTCCCTTTACCAAAATCCTTTTCCTTGTTTAAGAAGCATAAAGTAATCCTCTCCCCCCGCCCTCCCTCTTTACCCCCAACCCCAACAACAACAAATGCAACATGATAAACACATCTAAAAGAAAAGAAAAAACCGGGGTTAAGAAAAATCCTGGTAAAGGTAGGTAATCACGGTTTAATATTATCAAGTGACAAGTGCAATGTATGAGGACTAGGTTTAACAACTTTAATCTCACAAAACGAAGATTTAGACCCTTTTTAAGTGCATCACTATGGGAATAAAAGGTCTTAGCAGTTGCAAGTTGCATGGGCTCCCAACCATATAAAGATTAGTGGGCAAGAAACCACAGGTTAACCACTTGCTAATCTATGCAAACGTCCATTCATACTCCATGGTTATGATTATGGTGTGCCCTATTTCAAGGAGGTTGGTAAAATGCTTCATTGATGACGCCGCACGACCATCATAATCAGAATTGAATGTCGATTATATTGGAGGTTATTATCACTTTACTAATTACTCCCATGGGTAATTCAACTCAACATATTAACAAATTTTGGATAAAAATACTCTTTTATTACTACATTGTTATTATCACTTTATTCCTTTAACTTATAATGAATTAACAAACTTGGTTGAATTTGGCCATTAGTTTTGGAAGTAAAGTGATTAAAAAGTAATGTCAAGGGAAAAATTGATACTATTATCAAATGTTAAGGGGATAAAGTGATAATAATTCTTATATTGGATTCAAATTAAAATTTTACACTCAAGAAATTAATATTGCCAGACATATAAATTGTGATCAATTAGGTGTAGAGGCTGAGATTTTGGGTTTTTCTTTGGTGCTTTAATTTGTTTCATTTCTTACTGATGCTTTATTAGTTGCTTCACATTGGCTGACTGCATTCAACTAGTACAAGTTTTAGTGATTAAAATCTTCACACAATTCTCCCATACCTCTAAGTGGAATTCTTGTCAACATTGTCCCTGCAATATGTCAACCAAATAACTTCACCAAGAAGTTGAAATTCTTAATAAAAAAAAAAAGTAGTATTCTATATAATATATGTTACCGATTGATCATTGACTTGTTCTGGTACAAGAGGGAATTTGCAGTCTCTTAACACATGGGCATGGTAATATTTCGGGGTTGAAGGGTCTTGTGCTGGATCAACTTGAGCTAGCCCAATTTCGTTCAAACGAGAAACTATTTGTTACATAAAGACTTGAAAACCTTCAACGAACAAATTTTTTTGCGCATGTTTTGGAAGGAAAATTCAAAGGATTCCATTTTGCTTGAATTTGGTCATTTTCTTGTCTGGGTTTGTCAAGTTATTGAACGAAGAAGTAGCGGGAATTTATGCACGACACTTCTGTGGACTAGTAATCGATGTAGAGTTTTTGGATGAGTTGCGAAAAGAAGAATGAGTTTGGCAATGTTGAAAGAGGAGGTTCGTGGTTTTTCAGCTTAAAAAGAAGTTGAGTGGCATCCGGAAAAGAAAGAAGCATGTAAATTCATAAATATCTGTCAATGGTGCAAGTTTAAAGCAAGCCCCCCTCTCCTCCCAGCCTCCCACCCCACCCCACCCCACCACAACACAAAGCAAAAAACACCAATCATAACCGACTTCTTCAAAACAGGGTGCCACACCCGTCAAATCTAGTCGAGGAATCTTTGGATTTTGAGCTTAAATAATGGCATCCTAACAATCAATTGACCACAGAAATAACATGTTATTATACTTTTAGCGACCATTTGATTACTTGTTGGACCTATCAATCTAAATAGGATAAAGCCTAAAAATAAGGAAACAAGTTTCTCATCTAAAATAGTAAGTTAATCGTAATAATTAGTAACTTTTGTGTCTCAACGGCTAAATTGGAATAAATATGAAACTTACTTTTTAACGAGATAAATTACTATTTTATATCCCAAACATACTTTTGAGAGAGTAATTTTAGTTTAAATAATAGTAAGTTTTTATACATAAATAGTAATTCTTACTTATAACATAGTAAATTTGATTAATGACCAAAACTTACTAATTTATGGTACAAATGCACTATTTTACTTAAAAAACTTATGCCATACCAATATTATAAAGTTTATTTGAAATAACAATAAAATATTTTATTAATGATTAAAACTTAGTACCTTAGTTGGTAAGTGCTCGTAATATACTTGTATAATACATGATTATATGTATAATTTAAAATTTTTTTGTATTTATATATTTTAAAATACTATGAAAAATATTTTATCATATTTTTATCTCTTTTTTCCCCATATTTGGGAACTTTTTTTATTTTCCCAAAATTAAAAAATTACTATTTTTGCCAATTGTTGCCATTAACATTTCATTTTCTAGACTAATTTTTATCAATGTAAAATTAGTTTAGTTAACAATAATTGAAGTTCTGTTGGTTCGAGGATTGGCATACTATTGTTGTTATTTTACATGTAAATATATAACCTAAGTAATAAAATAAATAATAGCTACTTAAAAAGGAAATAGGTGCTCAATTGATTGCATTCAAACTATGAATTCTATTAATACATAATTGCTAAATTATATTTTTATTTATAAGAAATTAATATGCATCATATATTGTCCAGGATTAAATTACTGATTACTTAACAAATCATATCTAAACACATGATGTGATATATATTGCATTTGGTCACCTTTATACTCATACCATTTTCCTTTCTTTCTATTTATATTTTAAAGGTGCAAAATTCTCTTGATTATATTAATGAAAATGCATAAAATCTTTTACAAAATTATTCCAATTTATTTACAAAATATTAGTACTTTTAGGAGAAGCAAAGCATTGTAGGAATGGTTTACCGATTTTTTTAGTAAACATAACTACTACATTAAAAAGTTTAAAATTTTTATTTTATTATGCTTTAATTAGGAGTGCTTTTGAAGAGAAGAATTAAGGGATTAATTTCTTTAATTCAAGAATTTTTAAATATTGTAATTATCAAAAGAAAAAAAGAATATTTAGAGATTGTAACTCTCTTATTATTTAATTTAATAAATTTGATATTTGTGCAAGTTTTCATGTCTTTTATTTTCGGCAATGAAATTTGTGCTTACAGTTAGATACAAATATGGTAAAATATCCCTCATATGTATGTCATGGATATTTGAGACTTTCGGTGAAATTTTTTTTTTTGTTAAAATAACATTGTATCATAGTGCATTAATTATTTTAGGACTGTATTATACGTGAACTGAATTTAATTTAAATTATACTATAGATTATATGTGCAAGTGATTTTCATTTAATTGTTGGATCTTATTTTTATGAACAATCTCCCAAGGAAAAAAGTTCAGATCATATTGATTTTCTTATATTAATTGTTATACTAATTTTGTCATTTTTATTGTTATACTATTTTTCATTTTGTTTGGGCTTTAACTCTTATTAATTCTTGTGTTCTAGATGCAAATTTATTAAAATTTTATCATCTTATTATATTCACAGGTGTTAAATTATAAAAATTGTGATATATAAACAAGTGATATTCTATAAATAACTAGGAAGGTTTGTTATTATTGTTATCCAAACTTTCAAACTTTTCAAAAATTGAAAATGATTAAAAACTTATAATAGGACAAAATTTTAGTACATATTTTTCAAGGTTATCTAAAAAGTGAAACTACTTTTCATAGTATTTTAGAATATATAAATACAAAAAAAATTAAATTATACCTATAATAATTTAAGGTACTAAGTTTTAATCATTAATAAAACATCTTATCGTTATTTCAAATAAACTTTCTAATACTAGTTTGAGATAAGTTTTTAATGTAAAATTGAACATGGATTCCAAAAATCAGCAAGTTTTGATCATTAATCAAATTTACCATGTTATTAGTAAGAATTACTGTTTATGTATAAAAACTTAATGTTACTTGAACTAAACTTACTCTCTAAAAAGTAAATTTGAGATATAAAGTATTAATTTATTTATTTAAAAAGTAAGTTTAATGTTTATTCCAATTTAACTTTTGACGTATAAAAATTACTAATCTGTTAAGGTTAACTTACTATTTTAGATGAGAAACTTACTTTCATATTTTTAGGTGTTATCCTATTTAGGTGGATAAGACCAACAAATAATCAAATGGTAACTAAAAGTGCAACAACCTATTATATTATGTTAAAACTGTTTCGTTACCATAACTATCGTTACTAAAGCATTGTCCCGAAAGAAAATTCATTTGGAAACCAATAAGAAAAACTTTGAATCATGAGTTCTCATAGATTCCCTTGCTTGAGGCGGCCCATAAGTTACTTTAAAATCGATAAACATTGGGTCGGGCAAGATTGCAGATTTCATAGTTCTTGGACCCCAGTACTGGTGCAGGCCAACTTCGCATTTGGATTTCAAAGGCGCTCCCAATCCCATTCAAGGAAATAGGGAAAGTAAACTTATTATTGTACAAATAACTTTTATATATGTATTGGCGGTATATACACTATCACGATAAATTTAAATTATGTATCATGCATCTAATGGTGAAACTATATGCACTATTAGTATATAAAAGATTAATTCTTATATATTGAAAAAAGATTAAGGTGGCGTTTGGTTCGCATGTTAGAATCGGATTCGGATTCAGAATCATTTATCCTCGAGTTGAAATGGAATCAATCATTATAATACATTTGTTTGGTTCAGTGCTAGGAATGTATATCATTACTATAGTTGATGTTTGGTTCGTTGGCTCTTTGTAAATGAGATATAAGAAATTTTCACTAATTAAATATATTAGTATAAATGTATTAGTAAATTTAGTATAACTAATTAATAATTTCTATTAGTAAACATGTATAATTATTAGTGTAATTGATAATATCAATTATATTACATAGATTATTATATATTATATAATACATATAACTAATAATATCATTATCATAAGTTTGTAACTAATTAAATTAAATATTATATATATAATTAAATATAATAAAATATATAATTATAATATATTATATATAATTGTAAAGAATGAAAAAAAGGGGCTAAAATGAAACAAATGTAAAAGATTTGGGGCCCTAAAAAGCTTGTAGTTCTCTTGGCAAAAGAAAACGTCCAAGCTGAGAAAGGAAAGAAGGGAGGAGGGAAGGCTTTTATAAAGGGAGCGGCTGGGGGGTGGGTGACGGTGAGGGAGCTGATGGGAAGAAATGTGATGATGAGTAGAGAAGACTTGGAGAGGGGGAAGGGGAGGGGAGAATATGGTACATGGATGGGTTCGGTCAATCTCATACCTACCCCATTCTCTTCACTTTTTTTACTTTTCTTCTTTTTTTTTTCCTTCCTTATAAATTATCTATACATACATATGGTATACAAGTATAGTATTTGGTGTATGGGTACATTAGGTGTGCATGTGGGCGTATAAAGTGGGACAATTCATGTATTCATACTAGTAGAGGTGTCATAAATTGACACCTAAATCTTTTGCTTGATACATTGATTTGAGATTGAACTGAAAAGTTTTTTTTTGGGGGCAAACCTTTAGATAGCGGATTCGCGGAATTTATTTTTACGGTGAAGAGGGAAGATTCATGCCACTGTCATTTGTAACACGATTTTAGATTTACGCATTTATTACTAGCAGTGCGTGCGTTTAGATAGTAGATTATTTGGATATATATATATTTTTTTTAAAAAAATACTGTAACACTTTTTTGATGTGATATATACATAAGATAAAAAGACGTGGTTGAAAGATATGTAGGCGAATTTCTTAGAATATTGTTAAATTTGAAAAAGCTCAGAAAATTGGGGTCATCCAAGGAGAGTTGCTGATTAAGGGGTCGCCGCAAGTGAGAATAGAGGCTACTAATAAAAACCCTTTTAATTCTCATTTATTTTGGTTTCATGTATTTTGGGTCCCTTTTTTTTTTTTTTTTTTTAACCCCTTCGCCGCTCATGAAATGGGCGGCGAAGGAATATTGGTCAAATTGCTTCGCCGCTCATCTGATGAGCGGCTAAGCTTTTGTCCTTATTCGCTAATTCGCTAATGGAATTGGTTGGTTGATGGGACCGTGCTAATGGAATTGGTTGATGGGACCGTGGAGGTCAAATTGCTTCGCCGCTAATCAAATGAGCGGCTAAGCTTTTGTCCCTTCTTTCTTTTTTTTTCTTTTTTTTTTCTTTTTCGAAGCATTCTTCCTAACTTTTATTATTTCATATGTAATTTTTAATCAGTTATTTAATATTTAATTTCATATGTAATAAATGTAATAAGTTATTTATTATTTCATATGTAATTTTTAATAAGTGTCGCCGCTCATTCTAGTTTATTTTTTTTACGAAGCATTCTACCTACCCATTATTATTTTATATGTAATTTGTAATAAGTTATTTAATGTTTAATGAAAGGCAGAGTGACCAGGTTTTTTCCTGACGTTTTTATGTAACCTTAAATAGGCGTAATTAGGATTTTATGTTTTACATGAAATACTAATTTTCAAATTACAGTGTAATACTTTTAAATTAAAATTCTTAAATCATATTACTAAAATTCTATTATAAACCAAAATTATCAAAAATTTAAAATATGATATTAGAATAATGAGAAATTTATAAATTAACATGATAATCGAGTATGCTATTAAATTACTAATAAAATTTACTTAAGTCATATTTTTAAATTTTATAATATTATTATCGCAATCAATAATGATAAATAATACAATAATATGACTTAATATAACACAACCATAAATAATACAATAATATGACTTAATATTGTATTATTAATATGACTTAATATAACACAACCTCCCAATATATTGTATTATTTATCATTATTAATTGCGATAATAATATTATAAAATTTAAAAATAGGGTTAATTCCACTTTGTCACCCCAAACTTTGGACGATTACCCACTTTAGTCCTTAAACTTCAAAATGGGACAGTTAATTCCCTAAACTTATAAATACCTCCCAATTAAGAAAAATTGTTAACAAAATCTTGAATGCCGTGGTGGTCGAAGTGTCCCATTTTATAAGGGTTTAGGGATTTAAGTGTCCCATTTTATAAGTTTAGGGACTTAAGTGTCCCAATTTATAAGTTGGTCGCGCTACCTTTATTAAACATTAAATAACTTATTAAAAATTATATATGAAATAATAAAAGGTAGGAAGAATGCTTCGTAAAAAAAATAAATTAGAATGAGCGGCCACACTTATTAAAAATTACATATGAAACAATAAAAACGTAAGAAGAATGCTTCGAAAAAAAAAAAAGTAAAAAACTAGAACATAAGGACAAAAGCTTCTCCGCTCATCAATTGAGCGGCGAAGCAATTTGACCAACATTCTTTCGCCGCCCATCACATGAGCGGCGAAGCAACATTCCAAAGAATTTTTTTTTTTTTACAAAAACTGACCCAAAATACATGAAACTAAAATAAATAAAAATTAAAAATATTTTTATTAGTAGACTTAACTATCAATTGCGGCGACACCTTACTCAGCATTCCACCCCGAATACCCCCAATTTTATGAACTTTTTCAAAATTGACAATATCCTAAGAAATTCGCCAAGATATGTATGTTGATGATACAAGTAAATAAATGGGAAAATCGTCCAAAACGTCCCTCACATTTTATAAAATAACTTTTGTCGTTCCTCACTTTTAAAAGTGTAATTTTATATCCCTTACATATTCACATCGGACAAATTTAGTCCCTAACTAGATTTCCGATCATTTTTGGCCGGAATCCATTGTGTGCAAGGCACGTGATCATTTTTGAAGAGTAAATTTGTCAAATTATATTTTACATAATCTGATCTATAGTTCTTCACATTTTATAAAACAAATTTTTTCGTCCCTCACATTTTATAAAATGATTTTTTTCATCCCTCACATTTCACAAAATAAATTTCTCCATCCCTCACATTTCAAAAAATGAATTTTTCATTTCTCACTAATTATGTGTGTGAATACATTTTTTTAAACACATGTATATGTTTATTTAATTTTGCTTAATAATAATAGCATAAACACATGTATGTAATTGGCCCCAACTTATGGGCTATCTTCTATTTTTGTACGATTATGACTAATATTTACCAATAGAATCTTAATTTGCATATTCTTATTGTATTTTGATCGAAAATAACTTTATTGGCTAACTTGACAATGAATGCAAGATTATTTACTAACTAATACCAGATGAAATCAAATGATCACGTATAATATATGGTATTCGTATTGTTAAGTGAAATTAAATAGACACATACATATATTTATGCTATTTATATTATTAAGTAAAATCAAATAGACATATACACGTGTTTAAACAAAATGTATTCAGACACATTTTTTTTTAGGGTTTCCCTCACATACATAATTAGCGAGGGATAGAAATATTCATTTTGTGAAATGTGAGGGATGGAGAAATTCATTTTGTGAAATGTGAGGGATGAAAAAAATCATTTTATAAAATGTGAGGGACACAAAAATTTGTTTTACAAAATGTGGAGGACTATAGATCAAATTATGTAAAATATAATTTGACAAATTTACCCTTCAAAAATGATCACGTGCCCTGCACACAATGGATTCCGGCTAAAAAATGATCGGAAACCTAGTTAAGGACTAAATTTGACCGATGTGAATATGTAAGGGACATAAAATTACACTTTTAAAAGTGAGGGACGAAAAAAGTCATTTTACAAAATATGAGGGACGTTTTGGACGATTTTCCCTAAATAAATTTTTACTAATAAATCACTAACCCAACAAGACTAATTACCAGCGTCATTTGTCAATTTGGAAATGGGGTTCTTGCTGGCAAATGGCAACATCAAATTTGTTGGTTTCTTTAATCTGAGTAAAATGAGCCCTCTGTTTGCCTTTTAGTCTTTCGAGTCTAACCTTCATATTCCAAATTCTAGTGAATACAAAAACTCTTACTACTATATATATATATATATATATAGCGTACGTTCTTTCATTTAAACTCCAGCAATTTAACAAATTCCGACAAAGCATTCGAGTCGAAGAAAAAGTGCACGCGTATTTGTTCATGTACACACCACACAAGTTAATAGTCATAGTTAGTGGTCTAATGGTTACTCGTGCTCAATGCTGGCCTAAAAGCGGTGTGGTTGCTGGCCAATGGCTGCTCCCATGCCTCGAGGAGCCCCTCAATTCATCCTTTGTCCTCTGCAATTACGCATAAAACTTCCCGGCCACCGACCCTCTCCTCAGTCCTCACGAGTCCGTCAGGACCGCAGACTAAAATCCAAACCTATGACAAGTGACAATTGGAGGGGTGGCGGGGCATCGTGTGAAGTGAAATGAAAGCACTGGGGCCATATGTTAGAATAGACTCTCAGAAAAATTTAAGTCCCGTATAAGGAGTTATAACTTTATCAGCTAATTGATAAGCAGTGGTTTTGTTACCTTCTTGTATCTGTGCTGCCCTCCATCTGTCATTTTGGGTGATTGAACTTAATGCTTTTCATTATACTGTGCGGTTGAATTTTTCTTTTGGGGGTGCTTAATTCTACCACAAAAAGGAAAAGAAAGGAAAAAATTTTTTCCCATGAAGGGTAATTGTGATCAGATGTCCACGAGACAAGTTAGAATAGCTAGCATAGATCTTTCTATGCTATTTCCTAGCAAATGCAGAACTAGGCCCGTAAACGAATCGAGCCAGTCGCATAGATCTTTCTATGCTATTTCCTAGCAAATGCAAAACTAGGGCTGCAAATTAATCGAGCCGCTCGCGAGTCGAGCTCGATCAATATCGAGCTCGAACTCAAGCTCAAACTATTAAACTCGGCTCGCGAGCTCGAGTATATATATATATATATATAATATTTTTTATTTTTATTTATTTTAAGTATATATATTTTTTATTTTTTTATTTTAATAGTAAAATTACATATATATCCTTAATATTTTATTATTTATTTAAAAAATATTTTTATTTATTTTTTTAAAAATAAAATAATTATTTTTTATTTTTTTCGAACTCGAGTTTTAAATTGCCGGCTCATCGAGCTCGAGTTTGAGGTTGGTAAAATTTAATCGAGACTCGATTCGATTAGCCCAAAATTCGACTCGACTCGACTCGTTTGCAGCCCTATGCAGAACCCACAAAATATATATATGGAGGAAGACTCCACGCTAACTTACTCTGCAAATGTGCAGAAAGCTGACCGACATTCAGCCAGTTTTACCCTTTTCCATTGGGCGGCATTGTTTGGACAGAGTAATCAATCGAAATAATTACTGTAATACTTTTTCTAATATGGTACACATGAAATATGTTTGGACAGATATGATGTAGAGTTTTTGGATGAGAAAAGAATGAGTTTGACAATGTTGAAAGAAGAGGTTCATGGTTTTTCAGCTTAAGGAAGTTGAGTGGCATCCGGAAAAGAAAGAAGCATGTAAATTCATAATTATCTGTCAATGGTGCAAGTTTAAAGCAAGCCCCCCTCCCACCACAACACAAAACTAAAAACACCAATCATAACCGACTTCTTCAAAACAGGGTGCCACACCCGTCAAATCTAGTCGAGGAATCTTTGGATTTCGAGCTTAAATAATGGCATCCTAACAATCAATTGACGACAGAAATATCCCCAAAAAAAGAAAAAGAAAAAAAAAAGAGTGACATATAACAAAAGAAAATGCATTTGGAGACCAATAAGAAAAACTTTGAATCATGACAGATTCCCTTGGTTTGAGGCGGCCCATAAGTTGCTTGAAAATCCACAAACATTGGGTCGGGCAGGATTGCGGTTTTCATAGTTCTTGGACTCTAGTATCTGGTGTAGGCCAACTTCGCATTTGGATTTCAAAGACGCTCCCAATCCCGTTCAAGGGAATAGGCTGTAGGGAAAGTAAATTTATTATTGTATAAATAAATTTTATATACACTCACAATATACATATATTATCACGATGAATTTAAAGTATGCATCATACATCTAATAATAAAAATATACTTACTACCAGTGTACAAAAAGATGATGAATAAAAGCAATCATCGAAGAGAGTGTAGCAAAAACATCTCTATACGTATATATACCCTTAGTCTTTACAACAAGTTTCTCATCAAAATACGAAATAAAAACACACAAGAAATTACACCGGCGCTTCAAGAAGCACTGCAGCTTATAAATTTTGAATTTCTCAAAAAAATAAAAAAGAATTAATTCAGCCCCCCGCGAAGCCAAAAAAGATTACATGCAAACTTTTTTATATAATGGATGAAGAAGTAAATTCTCATTGCTAGCTACTGTGCAAATGGAGAAGTCCATCCAAAGACCTTACCTCAAAATTACATACAGGGCTTTTACAACTTTAAATTACAACACAGATTCCTTCTGATCCTCCAATGTACACAAAATTAACTCTCTATCAGGCCACTAGTCCCAGAAAGCCCCATTTGCGCGTCGCTGCAAACTAAAAACTCTTCAATAGATCGCCATGCAAATTCGAGGAGCTTATATCAGAACATCAACCACACTCATCCAGAAATGGTGGCTACCAATGTGTGACAAAACTTGTAGCAAGGAGAGTAACATAGCATCATCCTCCTCCTACAGTCCAACCCACTTTACCCATCTGAAAACTCTCCCAACTCTAAATGGTAACTCGTAGTCTTTAGCTACAGCAGGTTCTCTTCTTGCAGTCTCAGCTTCGGACCACACATACACTCCACGTTCCTGCCGACTTCCAGGTACAGTATTGTCCAGAATTACAGCTACTAAGAATGCGATCACCATGGGAAGTGAAAGCAGCGTGTTCAGAAAGTAGTTTAACTGCAACATTCAAGTATAAAAAGCCTTCAAAACAAAATATTAAATGATGGAAAGCCGAAAAACTGTAATATTAGAAAAAAGGAATATGTATTTGGGGTATATCAGGCAAACTTGCTAATAGCTACATGCATGCATACCCCTCCATATCCGGTGCGGATAGGACCATGAGAAGCCACAGCGTAGGGTAGAAGGTAACTTGGAACTGGTAAGTTGGTATTTGGAGAAATACCATACTGTTGGAAGTAAGCTGGCACTGAAAGGGAGAAAAACAATGACAAGCCCACTATGATTATGTTCCTCGAGCTTCCTGCCTCACTGTATCGTAAATTTGACAAGCCTAATGCAGTAAGCATTGCCCACATGAAGCACAAGAGAGCTGCAACCATGACTTCAGGAATTGATGCAATAAACCCACCTACTTTACCTGTCAACATAGCAAAGAGGATTTACAGTTATAACTTGGGTGGGTGAGACTTGAATCAATTTGAGGATCTCCTTTGAGTAAAAGAGGACATAGGCAGACGTAGCTAGTTCACAAGGTAAAAATTGGAGTCAACTAGCATACTGACAATGCATATACGCACACACACGCGCATACATATATGTATGTATGTATGTATGTGTATGTAGCATAAAGTATCCTGCTAATATAAGTGGGAAAAGCATTAAATTTTGACTGCTTGGAGGAGCAAAGGAAGTTTGGTCTTGACTACCATGTCTTAAAACTCCCACATAAACAACATTCTAGGGATCGGTCATCAGACAATAACACACAGAATCCATCAGAATTATAATCCAGTATAGGCATTAAAAGTTACAGATAAAATGATTGACCAAATTGCCACAATTAACGAATGGAAGCGTCCCAAAGTTTATCTGATTGCATTGATGCTTTTCAGTGATTATTGGGGCCACTCAGAGGCCTTTCTCCCAACACACATGATACATTAGTTTTAGTACACACAAACAAACAACCTTTGACATCTTAAGCATTATGAGATTCACTTAAACTTCCAAACAGAGCCCACAACCACCAGATATAATCCAAGCAGTAACCTCGCATCAGCTGAGTCCTATCTTCTAAAACACCTTGAACTAATGTTCTAAACATAGTTGTCCATGGTGGCAATACATTCCCACCATTATTGCCATGCTCTTGCACATATATTAAGCAAAAGTGCGAAAACACATACCTATGAGGGAAAGGACAATTAAAACACCTGCACCCAACTGAACTGCTCTTCGACTGCCCATCTTTGTGACAGCAATTGTGTGCACATTTTCAGTCAAGGTGGTTGAGCCAGTCCCAGTTCCCCATAGACCAGCCAATAGACTAGTTAGGCCTTCAAGACCAATTCCTCGACTTAAAACACCAGGTGTTGGAGGTCGGGATGCCACCAACAAGGATGATGCATGATATGACCCAACCTAAAAACATAAATGTGCTATTGGAAATCAAATTGAGTCCAAGACTTGAACATCATAAAATCAAGTTCTATTCAGCATAGCGCAACAAGGACAATAAAATTTGTTGCCTATTCACCAGCTTAAGAAAGTTCTATCTCATCAGGGTAACAAACTTGAGATACTTAGCTTATATAGACTAGAAAATCCAATCAAAAGCCTCAAAAGACCCAAGTCAGGGGAAAAAAATCAATGTAAACTCACAAGTAACTAAATTTTCATAAAAGATGCATGAATTTCAATCGTAATTTTCTTTTACCAAGCCTATTTTGAAGATTCCCTTCATCTATTTTAATATTATTTTCTATTGCCATCAATAACAGCTCTTTCAATATTCTAGCATCATGCTTAAAAAGGAAATACACAAATTACTTTAAAAAAATGTTGCCCAGTAAATTGGTTCTGTATTGCTCAATTAAGTCAAAATCAGCCAATACTTGTGATAGTCAAAGAATCGGGTTTAGCATGCAGAATGGAAGATTTTCACATCTTAAGGCCAGCAACTCCAGAACCAAAGCCACGATTTTAGAACAGATGTTGGAATTCCAGATATTGAACGTCATTGTTTGCAGTTACAAAATCAGACACATCCCAGATATTGTCTAAATTAACAACAGAGATAGGACACCAAAAACTAATTCATCAATTCCCATCACTTAACAGAATTACTACCATTTGCAAAAAATTAAGACCGTGTCTTCTATTGAACTTCAAATCTTCCTGGTCGGTAATGTTTGCAATTACAATTACTGGATGAGCATATACATCCAATGCACATAACCATCCTTTCATTTACAAGGCCTTAGCAATATAATAGGATTTTAGCACAAGGCACTAATGCTCCAAAGCCACATACATAGCTTTAGTACCAATAGAACATTGTCCACCCCCACCACCACCCCCCCCCAAAAAAAAAAAGAATAGAGGCTGTCTTGTAAATCAAGGAAAGTTGACAGGACCAAGAAATCTAAAACTTAACCCGTGTTAAACTGTGCAATATATATCTGTAAGATTGTGTATTTACGTTAGCAGCAAAAGTTAAACGACAGACTAAGAATGTCCATAGAAACATAACCCAGAAAGAAACAAGGGTAAAATGTACATGAATATAAGATAGCAGGAAACAGGGAAGACCCACCGAATCCACTGATGTGATAATGGACACCACACACATCACAAGAGCCATTTTCCAGTGAAACACAGGTGTACCCCACTGCAATGGGTAAGGAAATCTAAACCATGGAGAAGAATTTAGTGCATGAGATGTATCAACTCGACAGTGCTTCACTCTAGAAATATGCTTTCTGCAGTGGTCTGATATTATGTTCGAGGCTGGTATATTCGCATCACAACCTTTGTAGCTATATACTCCAGCTTCAGTCAGAAGGAAAGCCAAGGCCCATGTAATCGCCAGGCCCAAAGGTACCTGTACACATATTTAGGTTAAATGTGCAAAAGACTAGACAAAGTACATAAATGACAGCAAAAGTCCAATAAAGAAAAAAATTAAAGCTTCCACTTACTGCATATATTAGAAATATCCGATGACCCAAAACAGATATTTTACGAAGGTACTGCAGTACAAGAGAGAGACAATGAAATTGACAAAGTGAGACAGGATAAGGGAACCAAGAGGTAACAGCAACAAGATAAAGTTGTAATATAATGTAAAATGGACAAGAGAGGAAAAAAAATCAATTGGTGGCAGATAAACTTACAAGAGAAAAAATAACAACTAACAATATCTGCACAGCACCAATCTCAAGACAAGTACCAACTCGTGGGAAACCATAACTGTAGAACGAAAGTCCAACAGCAGCAATGGTAGGGGCGACAACCACTGGATTAATGAATCTGAAGAAGGTCAAATGTGGATAAGCATGTTAATCAAGCCCAGAAGAATATAGGTACTACTTGGGTAAACTTAGCTTTATACATGTATGTGATTAGCTTTATACATGTTGCAGACTCTAAATGTCCAGAATTTCGTTTTTGTAGAATACAACAAGTTTTGGTCACAATGCAGTGGAATCTTCCTATATCAACCCTTTAACATCTGTCCAGGCATAACATTGTTGTGATAATTATCAAACCTGTAGTATTTAATGTAACTAATTAAAAAAAAAACAAAAAAAAAAATCTATGTAGGTATGTGCTTGTAGGAATATGACAGTTTATATGTTGTAACGTGCAGAGCAATATATTTGTATCTAGTAATCTGGGAATCTTAAGCTTATGTTCTTAAACAACTATAGGACCCCTTGGCATTTTATTTCCCCTTCTAATAAGAAACAAATCCTTGGATATGGCAAAAGTAACAATAAAAATAACATTGGAATTGTTATTTCTATATGTGCAAGAAGTTTATTTCATACAGCACAATTCAACCATTTTGGAGTTGAAAACATAAGCAAAAGAGTCAACAGCATCCTTAGTATAGCCAATTACACATGCCAACTACTAACATCTAGCATTGTTAAGGCATCAGAAGCACAGCAATAGGACATTTAACAACTGCACTCCTGACGAATCAAGCTTTTCTCAACTCATTGAAACAATGATTAATAGGAAATTCATTCCTGATAAGATGCAGTAATAATATCCTACCTCAATAATAATGACATCAGACCACTATATCCCAGGATGGTTTGGAAAGCTGAACCAATGATTATAGCCCCCTGTAGTTCTTTCATAATATGCTTGAAATTCTGAAGCATAAGAATTAGAACTCAATAAGAAATGTTATTAATTACCAAAGACAAAACATACAATTTCATGATACATTTTCATTGAAGGCCTGACTGGTCTATCAGGAAGAGGATTGAAGAGAAAATTAACTTTTAGTTGGAAAAACAATAAGAAAGCATTTCCCTATTCCATCCTCCTAAAACGTACCAACATACTACAAAATCCAAACTGCTAGTGGGTTCATCTGCTCAACAGCTCATTACACTGTTCATGACTGATGCAAGTAGCAGCATAATTCAACTGGAGATCAGTAAAAGCAAGCTAGACTATTATCAACATGCAGGCACAACATTCAAGCTCCCCAGCTGATTCTTAGCAATCAGGTGCAATATTATTTCAAAGATAATCTTGTATGCACTATCAGCATATAAATATTTTTAATGAAGAGGGCCTAGGTCTTCATCCCATGTGCATTAAGATCTAATTTGAATTTAAGAAGTGCTTTTCTTCAGCATCTAAACCTACAAGTGTGAAGATTAATTTAATCTGACAGTTTACAGAAGATCAATCATTATTTTAATTAGCCTTTGACAAGCCAGTCCACAGCTTTAGGGCCTATTCTCCTGAACTAGCAGAAGTACTGTCATCGATCTACATAACATGAGGCACCAGCTTTATCTCTGTTATTTGGGAACAACACTCTAGTTTTTTTTCAGGAAATCAATGTCTATGCGTATCAAAATCTAACCGAAGAACAAGAACTAGGGCTGAAATTTTTTTTTTATGGTTTAATAAGGAAAAAAAATTTATGTACAAGCAGGTGTACTTTATAAGTCTAATAGAGAAGTTGAGATATACATTCCCATTCAGCCGCAAAAACTCAGGGGAGTTTATTATTGCTAGAGCTGGAGCAAGATAAACAAAAGATGGACCCTGTATTAGGGGCAGCCTTGATCCAAAGGCTGTATGTAGAAGTGTCGTCAGCCCTGAAATGAAGAGCACAGTGGAAACCACGTTTGCTGTATCCTCCTGCACCAGTTACTTCATTAAGTTCAACATAATGTGATGAACATAAAGCCAAAAAAAAGGCAGAATCTTTCCTAGATATCAAATAAAAAAAAATTACAAGTGCTCACATAGTTGCCGCCCATTGCTGGAACTATAACCAGAGGAATTAGTATCAGTGACCCCAACATTGAAAGATAGTGTTGAAATCCATATAGCCCGATAGGAACTGAAAGATACCAGATTCATACAATACTCAGCATTTTAGACTACAATCTCCAAGTACATATTCTTTTCAAAACTATATTGATAAGATAATCTTTTTCCACGCTTTAGCAATTCAAATTCGCAATAGTTTTATCAATGAAGCTTACTGTTTCATAGAATAACAACGATCAGCAGTGATAGCATTGACGTATTTTAAGGAAAAAATGAACAAAAATAAAAAATTTTCTGAACTACTATTACAAAATAAGCTAGCTATTGGAAAGCCAAAATTGGCTACAGTCAACAGACACTCACACAGAGACAAGCATAAAAACCCACTTACATATGTCTAAGTACAACAAAACCCTCACTAAAAAGTGCCAGGTTTCTACTTTAAAAATTAACAACTACACCAAATTCTCGCCATATTTAGAACAGACAGCTAAAACCCCTTTCACGTAAAACCCATTTCACTAACACAATAATAAAATATTAAATATTCAGCCAAACACCACATATCTGGATTATAATTTAAACAACTAGTAGTTACTATCCAACACTACTCGTCTATCAAAAGCTCACCAAGACCAGGTGAATCTCTAAGCTCATACTTCATATGTGATTGCTTTGAAATAAACCCATCATCTTCCACCACAGTCTGCGGCAACATATCCACCACCTCTTCATTCCGAGTCGCCCTCCGACTCCCCGCCCCCGTCCCCTGCGCCGTCTCCCCCCCACTCGCAGCCTGCCCATTGGGCCTCGAACCCTTGCCCGCCCCCGCCCCCGCACCCGCACCACCACCTCCATCAGAATCCCTCCTTTTCCTCACCACCTTATCCTTATCCTTCTGGTGACCGGGCTTTTCCGGCACAGGAGACAGCTCCCCATTTGACGTTGGAGTGGGCCGAACTCGGCCCGCTTCGAGATCGAGATTGGGTTCGGGCTCTTTAGGCTTCGGCTGCGGCTGAACAGAAATCGGACCGGAATCCGTGGCATTAGTCTCCCCCGAAAATTTAGGACGAAAACCGGTCCTTTTCGCCCAAGAGGAAGGCGGCATTGCGGGACCGGATTCTGGTGCAGCAGCGCCCGGCGGCCATGGACCGGGCCTGGGTCGCTTACTCGGGTCGGAGCTCGCCATTGGGTCCTCTAAACTTTCTAAACCACCATCTTCTATAAAAAATCAATAATTTAACCGGAATGCGGCTGCAAAATTTAGCAATCACAGAATAGCAGATCTGGTAAGAAATACGGGTTAGGGTTTTAAAGACAGAGATCTAAGCCACCAACAAGGTGGAGTTCAATGAAGCGAGTGCGTGTTGTGCGAGAGAGAGAGAGAGAGAGAGGTGTGCGTCACTGCTGTGGGAAATGTGTCTGAGAGGAGACCTGAGAGAGAGGGAGAGGGAGAGGGAGAGGGAGAAGGAGAGAGTTTAGTGCGTGTTGTGCGTGTTTTTTAGGACTGAGAGTGAGGAACCAGTAATAGTAGTAGTCGTAGTAGTAGTAGTGAGTAGTGTGGACTGATGTTGTAGTGAAAGAAGCGTAGCCGCGTTTGCTGGTGCAGGACACTAAAAGTTGGATGAGGTCAGCGCTTAAAAGTAATTAATTATGATAATAATCTCGAGGCCCGTTTTTCTAAGGAATTAAATTATTTTAATTAAGCATACATCAATCACTATGAGGAGGATTTATTCCTTTTTTCTTTTTAACGCAAGGATTTGTTTTTTCATCATTTGTGGTCCCTTTTTGATGACTTTTTGCTGTATTTGTTTCAAATAGCCGTTGATTTTGCAAGAAATTAGGGTAATTAGGAATCTTTTAAATATGGTATAATATGCATAAGTTAGGAATCTTTTAAATATGGTATAATATGCATAAGTTAGGAATCTTTATCCATTGATTGATATATATATATATATATATGTATATGTATATTAGTTTTTGTTTTGGTTCAAGAAAGGATTTCAAACCTTACAAGACATTTAACTAATAGAGATGAAAATTGGATCAATATATAGATTATTTTTATATACAGTGTGTACATTTGCACATTGAGATTAAACGTACTTCTTTATTGTTAGTTTTTTTTTTTATCCATGTATGATGTACCATAACCTCTATTCACCAATTTGGTCAATAAATTTGAAGGAAATTTTTCCAAAATGGGTATTGAAAGTATTAAGCAAAATCCTCCAAGACTAGTATTTATACATGGAAACACTACACCTTGTTTGGACTATGATTTTCTATTGAAAAATTTTTATATTTTTCATGAATACATTTTTTAATTATTTTTTTATCTTACATACATCAAATTACTATAGTATATTTTTTTACAAAAACGCTTAAAAATAACAATTCAAATAGGTAATCTTAAGAGTTATGCAAGCGGTAAAGAAATCGTTAGCCTATGCCTATGGAAAGTTTTGTTCAAATATCATTTGTTGAATTTTAGTGCCAAATTTTAAAATCTCAACAAGCAAATGTTCATCGTAGAAAAATGTAGGAAGAAGATAAGTAAAATTAAGCGGCAATGTTGGTCATATGAAATGTAAAGTTATAATTATTTCCAGCGGCGGATCTAATGGGGCGCCCCGAGATTTCAAAAATTCTGTTAGTAGCCCTTCCAAATAATTTAGAATTTTACCCATATCCTAGTAAAAATTAAATTTTGGCCCCCCCAAAATCCAATAAATCCTTGAACGTCCCCTTAAAAATGTAATATTAGAGTGTGTCCCCGTAAAATTTTAAAATATGCAAGGGTACTTTCTTAAATAAACATCTTTATCAATCTTGCTACCCCCCAACCTTAACTGTGGTTTTGCTAGTGATTATTTTCAAAAATATGGTCCAAAACAAGCTCAATAATACCGATTTTTTGGATGATCAAAATAGTATGTTATCCAACTAAACACATCGTTGTCACGCAATGCCAATTTTTTGCAATTAATTCTCCATATGATCATGAAGTCTCCAATTTGTTCTTTTTTTCTTTTGGATCTTTTATTGCCAAGGTTATGAAAACTACTTGCCTTGGGACTAAATGAATTTTCTTGCCTATACTTGTGAATCATCATCATCATCATCATCATATATGCTTCCCTATACTATTCATGTCATTCGAAAATCCCTCCCCCCTCCCCTCCCCCCCAAAAAAATAAGAAAAGAAAAGAAAAGAAAAGGAATGGATTTCTCTTACTGCATTAGAGGCATCCCAAGTTATTGTGGCCATGTGATTTGTAGAAAAGACAACATACATGGTGGCTGATTTATATTAGAGGCAACTGGCTAGATTACAACAACTACTACTACTATAATATAGTAATTTGCATTTGCTAGCTGGACAAGTATGGAGATAATATATTGTGAGTGATTTGCTCTTTCTTTCTGTCTCAACAGAAGTGAGAAAGAAGACCCCATTTGTGAAAGTAACAGCCCTTTTTGGCTTGGACAATGAGCCAGCTACATACGCCCAAAAGATACCACAAATGGCCGTTGATGACTGAAAATGATGTTTGTGTAATTATATGTGCACAAAATGCCACTTCTATTAAGCAATCCCTACTCATTACCTCAGCCAAAAGATTGATACATAGCAACAACCCCATCCTTGGCCATCTTGGTTGTGGCTTACCTGGATTTTGATGTTGCCTTTAGAGCCTTTCTATATACTTAAAAAAGAAAAATATATACCATCATAATAAAATAAAACTTATGAGCCATGACTCATGTGGGATACAGGGCTTTTTTCTTTCTTTTTTTTTCTTCATTGTGAGTCACTATTGTACGGTACAATAGATGGACCAACACAAAAGATGTAACTACTAAAATTAAAAATATATATATATGATATACATTGCATATGATAATGCATAAAAACACGACAAATTTTTAATACTTATCAAAGACTTTCTTCCACAATCATTTCCATGCATGCAAATCTCATATTGAACCGATCGAACCACTACTAAGGTTGTAAAGGCCCCTGGCTTTAATCGATGTATGTTGGATTTTAAAAGGTACGCATGAATATTTATGTTGGATATATTAGGACTAAGGAATTGTATTTTTTTAAAAAAAAAAAAGAATAAAAGTTGTAGTAGCTAATTGATTCCTGTAATCTTCATTTGTACCATTTTCCTAGGCAACATCTTTTTATTAAATTTAACCTATATTATAATTCCACTAGACAGCTTAGTTGCAACTTGCAAAATTGCCGTCACAGCTGGTTCTCAACCCTAGCTTGCAGACCTAATGGTCCTGTAACAGCAACTGGCCATCTCAATTGACAATACACCTCAGATTTTTTTTTTTTCACATTGACCGCTACCATTAAGTTGATCAACTTTACTTAAAAAAAAAAAAAAAAAAAGGTGCAACTATGCACCATTTTGCTTTTCTTTTTCTTAAAATTTTCTTGGGGGGCTCTTTTACTAACAAGAAAAAAAAAATACCCCATGCTTAACTCTTTCCTTTTATGAGTAAAAATTTACGTGCTTAAAGTTATAAAAAAAAAAAAAGTACTAAAACTCATACGTACCAAGAGAAAATAAATATGAAAAGAAATGTTGGTATAGTTGTATAAATTGACGTGCATGCATGTAAAACAGAATCCTGGAATCATATATGGTAATCTTTGTTCGTAACAAAAATACAAATAATTCCGGGACGGCAAGAGACCGTTTAGTGGCCTTCAAATCCCTATAAACTTCCCTCGATAATCCGCTCGATCATGCCGATTTCGCAGCTCGAAAGAAAAGAAAACCAGAAAACAACATGACGATAGCCCGCTCGGTCATGCCACATTCATCCTTATCATGTTTAGTCGAATGTCTTATAAAAATGGTCGTTTTCACTTGGTTAAGACAAAGAACACAAGGATGAAAACGAGAAGCGATCCATCAGTTGAAAAGCAAAGATGGAATACAAGAGTGGAGGTAGCTGGTAGAATCTTTCTCAAAACTTCTGCTGGTTTTGCCCTTTTTTGTCTCGCACTCGGCAAAATTTTGTAATATAGGACCACGCTATTATTTGTCTGATTAATGTATCTCAAGATATATTGGTTTCAAGTGACCTTGCCGAACTGGAATTTTCAAGAACTGGTTTGGACATATCTCTTAATTTATTGCATGAATAAGTTCAACTCATTTTTTTCCCTCCTCTGTTGCTGATCTCTGTGATGACAAACGTTTGAAAACTTAGACTTTCAAAATAAATTACAACGGAGAATTCGTGTTGTACAGTTTGTGATGTGAGATAGATTTTTGGATTGATAAATGTTGTGTGATGAACCTTGTTCTGGCCATACTTTACCATGTTGTCGCGTTGATCGGCATGTTAATTGTACTCTTTCAAGGTGTAATTATGAAGTTAAGAAGTTACTTGGGGAGCTAAGTGCTTGCACTTGAAAAAGGATGGGAGCCACCTCTAAAATCCGTAGGAGTGTCCCACAAAATCATCTCATATTAATGTTGCGACGACATTATTTTATGATATTATCTTCATTGAGTTCACTTTGACACTATTATAAGATTCACGAATCGGCCACCTTTAAAACCCGTAGGAGTGTCTCACGGAATCATCTGATGTTAACGTTGCGATGACATTATTCTATGATATTATCTTCATTGAGTTCACTTTGACACTAATATAGGGTACACGAATCGACCCTTGTTTGGAATAATTTAGCTGAGCTCGTGATTCTAAAATCAAAGATTGTGTGATTGGAAAATTGATTAGAGGTTACATCCACGGTCTATTTGGAGATGGGGCAGGATTAAGACAATTGGAAAGTACTTGATTATGAATCATCTTTTTGGGAGAAAATATCTTTTCTCAAAATACACTACTATTATGTCAACATTACAAATCCACAGGCCTTATTAGCTTATTGTGTTTTTATTCCTTGGACTATACCTTCAAGTTTTTAATGCTCAAGGTCAATGATGGGTTGGAAAGCTTAGATCGACCTTGGAAGTCATGTAAAACTGGCATTTGGATTTTTCACTAGAAAATTAGGCGCCGACAAAATCTTGGTGAGAGTTTCTTAATGAACCAAATTTATAAAGGCTGAACTCAAACACCTTTATAACGTTAATAAATCTAACTCGCTTGTAATGGTTTAATACACGAACCTTGTTCATCTCAAAATACTTTGATTGCTGATTCGTGAACAGATTTTTTATTTTTCATGAACACATTTTTTAATTTATATATATCGATCGCTATAATAAAATTTTTATAAAAACTTCATAAAATAACAGTCCTTCGAGTTACAATATTAAATTATGCCGATTCGACTGGTTAAAAGATCCAATGACCATTCAAAGCATGATAATGATTCCGTGAGAACAATAATATTTTATGGAAAGAGGTATATGTTCTACTGAAGCGTTCATCATAAGTATTTTTTTTCCCCACAACTAAACTAGTTAGAACATCTCTTATTGTCACAGCATTTCATTCTTTCTTTCTGAAATCTCTACTTTTCTTTCTTTTTTTCTTTCTGGGTGAGCATATTGTGTTATCTTGAAAAAAATGGGATCAATTGACATATAGAATTAAAATGTTCTATGAGAATTTATGATCAAGAATAGCTTGCTTATAAAAAGTTGAACCTAATGGAAGCAAAGAGATTTGTAAAAAATTCTTAAAAAAAAAAATTCGCAGGTAATTAATTAATTTATACATATATATTTTCCTTGTTGATCTTAATTCTGTTTTCTCAACTGAAATAGTTTAACTGTTAAGAAAAAACAAGGAAAAATTCTAAAATATTTTCTTTTTTTAACAGAAATTAAAATGAAAAGAAAAGATATCACATGTACTTAGACATTAGCACGAGTGGGAAATGATGTGCACTGTCATTATTAATTTTCTTGTTTATACATTCTGGACAATCTGCGTACACATTTGTGATCACGAATGGTAGTCTCCACTGAATTTTGCATGCTTGTTGATGATCACAAATGACAATAATCTATGTTGGGTTTTGTAATATAACAAAGAAAGATGAATGCATTCCTTGCTTGCTCTGCAGTCTATCAAAATTGAAGGGCATCTTGGAATTTAGATACTTGCAGGGAAGGTTGGGTTGGATGGTAAGGTAAGAGGAATTATAAGTAGGAGATTTACATGAATTTACCATTAATACAACTTGATTAGAGATTTGTGTTTCAATGGTGGACTTGCCAAACCCCTTAGATATGCATCTTGGAATTGTAACTTAATTTAATTGTAAGGGGAGAGGAAGCGTAAATGAAAGTTCGTGGGTTCAGTGCCTTCCAGTTACACTTAAAAAAGAATAAAAGAATACTTTGACTGCTTTATTTAAACCTTGATGATATACTATTTTAACACAACCTGATTAGAGGCCTGTGCTTCAATAAAAAAACATACCAAAATGTCTCTTATATGTCATTTTGGTACGTTTTATCACGTGGACTTAGTGTGTGATTATGGCATTAAAACAGGGAAAATTACTTGGAGGTGTTAGGAAAGTTCATAGTTAATTGGAGGCTATGAGATGGGTGTGAAGGAAGAAACAGTGAGAAAATAAAACCAAAGGCAATAATGATGTTTTGACATAAGGGAAAGCCTAGTAATCCTTTCAATGCGATTAGTAAAGGTTTATACGATTCGTTGAGTAGATGTCAAGTCTTGAACCGTGATAAAGAGAAGCAAGATAAATTAGTTTATGTGCTTGGATAGTTAGGAAAGTTATTCCAAATAATATTTCGCTTACGTCATAAATATATTTTTCAACTCACTTTTTTATACTTTTAACCACTCTTTTATTTCACATACATTACATCATAAAAAGTATTGCAATAATTATTCCAAATAATATCTCAAATAATAAAATACTATTTTCTATTAAAAAAAGGATTATAAAAATGAAGTGGTGACCAGAACAAACACTAATTTTCTATCTATATGTGATGTATAACTCCATGTGTTCAAATGAGCATCTAATTATAAGTTCTGACAGAGTTTATACACTCTTGAATATCCTTCAATATTTTTGCAACAACAAACATGAATTTATATTTGGCATAGAGCTTACGCTATACAAAAAATTCAAACAATCCAAACAAAATGACGGACTAAAGGGATGATTAAGCTAAAATTTTATATACTTTCCAATTTGAGACTTGTCATCCTGTTTAATAATTCAATTCAACACTTAAAGTTAATGGATTTAGATTTTAATATGTTCAGTTATATTTGATAGTAAATAACAGAAGATTTGAATTAATTAAGTGACATTGAATTATATAGGTAAAACTTAGTTTCAAAAAATAAGTAATAAATTATTTACTTATCACTTAATGTGATATATATTCAAATGTATCAAATTTAATAATTAATAATTTAACAACTTGATGGATTCATGTTTCATTTTTATCAAACGCATCCTTACCGGTAATGATTAGCGTTTGAATTACTGATAGGTCGTTGGATTCCAAAATATAACCGAATACGAAAAGGGACACCGTCCAAAACGAGCACCCAAAGCCCATTCTCAGCATTTTCACTGGGTAGGAGGCCCAGATCTCAACAGGCCTTATGGGAATGTATCAACATCTACTTTAGGAGAATTAGAATTAGCAATGTGTCAAGAGAAATTAATAAAGAAGCCGCAGGTACAATTCTAGAAAAATAAATATTTTTTATGTTTTAGATAAAATATTATAATTTTATTAAAATTTATACTAATAGTAGAAATGACATCATTGAATATGTACAAATATCCAAAATCTACTAATCTTAAAAATAAATAAAAATTGCACTGTAAAATTTCAATAATAATATCAAACCCTACCCAATTGGGGCTATAAGTAGGTAGTATTCTTCATCAAATTAAATACTCAATTACTTTTCCCAATTAAAACATTGGGAGGAATGTTACTCCTTCAACTAGTAAGGGCCAAGGAGTACTAACAAAAGCTTATTATCTCTTTCTATTTCCACAATTGGTTAGAAAATACTTGTTCATAATAGGTGTGTGTTGCTTCTTTTTTTTTTTTTAAAAAAAAAAACAATCAATGTTCAATTATTTCAGGATTCTATATGCCCCCCAAACCAACTCTCTCAAACACCGCCCAAAGAAAGTTTCAAAATACATAAAAGAAAGGGCAAAGAAAAAGTGTCTCAAAAAACTCTACCAAGAAATGTCCTCTTCTAGTTTCATTTGGTTTGGGAGATAGCTTTCGAAATATTTTTCTTATTTACTCATACTAGACTTAACTTCTAGGTCGCATTCTTTTGGAAATGGAATTAGATATAAATATGAAGACAGCTTGCCGTAATCTTATGTGGAAGTTGTTTGAAAATAATCATGGCAAATTATAACACTTCTTTCCTCCAAATCAATAATTAAATACATTTGTTTGTATTTTATGAAACTTTTTATTCCCTTCTTAGCTTTAATAGTTATATTTTCTACCATTTGAGAATCAATTTTTTTAGCTCAAGGACAAACTCGAAAATTTACAAGGAAAAAGAGAGAGAGGAGAGGGCTGAATGTGAAATTAAAAATTTCATGGCCATCTAATTAAAGTCCTCACCAGCTAAATTTCGGAATCAATTTAGTGACTAATAATTAATGCCCCTACCAACTAAGATAGGAGAATCAATTGAGTGGCTAAGAAAAGCTTCTCTAACTTTCATCATTTATAGGTTACTTTTTCTCAATTAGTTTGATTACTTCTTTGTTTCTTTAAGTTTGTTAAACTTAATAGCATTCTTGATTAATAAAAGAATAAATCTTATATACATTGATAGTATATACACCATCACCACTTGATTCATGATATATGTATAAAAGTTGGATTTCAAATTCAAATTTTACATAGTTGTCATTCATCTAATGCTGATAATGTATATACTCTCAGTGTAGGAAAGATTAATCCTAATAATCGTAACGAAAAGATATCGTCTGAGACAAATGCACTGGAAAAATATAAAAAAAAAATTATGTTCTTATACTATATAAGAATGAGTTTAAGGCAAAGGTGTTCTTTGAATTTCAACCGCAAGGGTGAGGTTATTTTGGAAGTGTGAGAGTATTTGAAGTGCAATTGGAGCATTAAATACAAGTTATTATAGCTAATTTAGTTTTGTTGTAATTACTTAGATGTCCTTTTAGACATTTAAACCTAGGGGCAAATTTGACACATGATAGTGTTCGATGCCCAATTGAACATTGGGTACAACTAAATTCAACTTGTATTTTAGTGAAATTACATAAAAGCCCTTCTAATCATTTAATTGTATTAACATCCAAGTCTCTTAATTTTCTAAAACTTTTCTCATTAGTTATTTGCAAACTTATGATATATAGATATTAAGACACAATTAATGCCAATTAGTAGAGAAGTTTGGTTTCTTGGCCGTTACCCCCATCTGTTCAAATTCATTTCATTTACTTATAGCTTTTTTCCACCACAATCATGTAGCCTATTAAATTCTGATGTTTGCTACATTAGCTATTACTCTTCTTCATTTTGCAACACCTTTCTCAATAGGTATATTTTATTTAGCCAATCTACTTTTTTGTTGTAAGAAATCTCAATAGGTATGTTTTCTTTAACCAATCTATTTTTTGGTTATAAGAAATTTGTAATCTTGCAAGTTGTATGTGCAATAATTTTTTAGTGTTTTAATTCAATTATTCATGTTAGATATGCATGATATGAAGGAGATTGCATTTGTTAATTATTATTTGTGGTTTAAAGTAAGTTTATTGTCATAAATTTTCCCATATGTAGATTGTATCTACTTTTGTTGTTTTAACTATTAGTTATGATAATTTTCAAATTGTTTGCTATTTTATTGATGATTCTATTTAGGTAATTTTTTCACTTTATTTGATTTGTCCAATAGGTTTAGCTATCTACTTAAAACTATTTGGTTGCAAATCTAAAGTATATACTTTATTACTTTTAATTATTTTCTTGAATTAAGTAATTTAAGATGTTTTAGTACTTTATTTGATGTGGTTATTCCTATAAATTAGCATGTTAGTTGTTGTATATCTTTGCAATTAGGTCAAAAATTGATGTTTCGTGATTGTAATCTCTATTGAGAAGGAGATGCTTTGCTATATATTCTAAATTATACAATAAATCATAATTGAGTGATTGGTCAATGTGGAGGTCTCGTAATGATATGTCCTTGAAATCAATATAAATTCAAGAATTTAATTTGCAAGAACTGAAATTCCACTAACAATGATTTTCTTCAAGTATGCTAATTGTTCAAATCTCACTTATATGACAAGATAATGTGGTGGATTGCCCATACATCAAGATCAAATCCAAACTAAACAACAGATTTTAATATCCATAAAGTGCATGAGCAGATATAAGTAAGTTTTTTATTTTATTAGATTAGATGCAAAGTAGTTGGTTGTATCTTATAATTCTGTTTCATTGCATATTATACTTTTTAACTTAATATGTAACTTATGATTTTTCTGTTTAATATCACGTAATAAAATTGTTATACTTCAATTGTTATACTACATTTAGAGCTCCTTGAGTATCTTTCTTATACAAGATTATGACAATAAAATCGGTCTAGTAATTGTATATATGTAAACCTATTTGGCCTGTCCACAATTTCACACGTATATATGATCAAGTAAGAAATCAAAAAGAAAAAGAAAAAAACAAAAAAATCGAAAAAATTGGATTTGCCACGTGGCTTTCAAATGATTGTCCTATGATCCTATCTATGTCTTAAACCTTTCGATCAAATCAACGGAAACCACAGATTATAACTGCAACAACTGTTTTTAGCGCGAAAACAATATCAAGAAAAGAAAAAAAAGAGAGAAAAATGATGTTCTTCGCAGCACCAACCTCAATCCCAATTCCAACACAAACCCATCTCACAATCCATACTGCCCATCAGTTATTCCCCTCAAAGATTCAACAAGGAACCTTAAAATTCACAATTCGATGTTCTTCCACAAGATTACAAGAGAAAATTCAAGAAAAGTCATCAGTGAATGAGTTGACGGGAAAGGGGGATTTGTTGAAGAGTAAAAAGGGTGATTTACTTGATTTTCTCCCGCCTATAAAGGTTGCAAAGAGGGTGGTGCTGGTGAGACACGGGCAGAGTAGTTGGAATGCAGAGGGGAGGATTCAGGGCAGCTCTGACTTCTCTGTTTTGACGCAAAAAGGAGAGGCTCAGGCTGAGACTTCTCGCCAGATGCTTATTGATGATTCTTTTGATGTCTGCTTTTCAAGGTTGGTTATTTTTCAGCATTATCATTTTCAGTGTTATGTTTTTCCTAGTTGGTTGAAATATGAAAATGAAGTAGTACTAGTTAAGCTCTAAGTTTGCTACTAATAGGCAATTAGTTAGAAATGAGTTTTCCTTGTTTTTGGGATTTGTAGAATTAGGAGAACTCCTGGCTTTATTTGCCTTCGCTAAGCCGCTTCAAAGTGTCAAAAATAAGGAAACAATGAAAAGAAAACTAAAGTGTGAAGAGAGAAGTTAGCGGTTGCCCTTTTGGGATTTATTACCATGAAATATGAGTCAGGATAGTGGACACGTACTTGTTTCTCCTAGTTGTCTGGTTTTTTTCCCATTGACATTCAATTTTTGTTTAGTGGACTTAAAGCTTCAATATATTACTAAATAATCATGTGGTACACTTTCAGATTTGCAGTTTTCGAATAGCTTGTTTCTTTTCCTAAATATTGTGCATTAAAACAACTGTTTTCATTAAAAAAAAATTCTCATAGAGCTTCAATTTTATTGGTGAAATCGAACTGCAACTTGATTTCTCAGAATAATAAATTCAATCTTGTAGTCACATGCAGAAGAAGACACTACCAATATGACTAGCTATAGTTGAAATTTCAGTATAAGATATGGCTATATGTAAGGGGTCCTTTCCACCATGCCCTGAATGGCAGCAGTTAGATGCTTATGAGTGGGGTAGAGATGTCAGATGCACAGTGATGACATAATGATTTTGATACTAATATATTTGATTACATCAGAATCATGCTATGTATGTAGTTAGTTAAGTGTATTCTTTACTATTTTCAGTCAAGGCACTGAAAGACACCAAAGCTTTTTATCTTCAAGATATCTAAGCTTTACCGTTTCTTGTTTTGTATCTTGTACTTTCTTTTGTCCATTGACCAAGTTCCTTTATATGTTTCAGTCCACTGATTCGATCAAAGAGGACAGCTGAGATCATATGGAATGTTCGCAATGAGGAGATGATCACTGATGCTGATCTGCGAGAAATTGATCTTTATTCTTTCCAGGTTAGTTTCATTTTCTTTCTAGATGTCAATTTTTCATGAATATTCTTGATGATGTTCCAATAATTGTGGGTTTATGCAGTGCATTGTTTACTCATTGGCCACTAATGCATTGTCTGTACAAGTAAAATTAGCATGTACCAGAAAGGTTTCAACTATTTAAGATATGTCTTATTTCCCATCCCGTATCTGCTTTCTCCTTTAGGGCCTCCTCAAACATGAGGGAAAAGCCAAATATGGATCAGCTTATCGTCAATGGCAAGTTGATGCTCCAAATTTCAATATTGATGGTCATTATCCTGTAAGGGAGCTGTGGGAACGAGCAAGAAGCTGCTGGACAAGAATTTTAACTCATGACAGCAGGTCCATACTTGTTGTTGCTCACAATGCTGTTAATCAGGCACTTGTTGCCACAGCCATTGGTACTCTTAGGTTTTATTCCAGTTATTTGATTAATGTCCATGATGCTCATTTCATGTTGAGGACAATACATATTTTTTTTTCCTTTGTCTTTGTCCCTTTGTCTCAATCAGGACTGGGCACCGAATATTTCAGAGTTTTACTTCAAAGCAATTGTGGGGTTAGTGTCTTGGACTTCACCCCAAAACCTGAAGGTGGATCGCCCAATATTTTTCTTAATCGCTTAAACCAGGTAAAGATCAAATTCATAAAAGAAGATCAAAACCAAGAATGAAACATTTATCTGAAAATCAAGGCTGAACTGACAATAACCTTCAGTGAAGAGCACTTTATTTTCTGTGCTGATCTGCCAACTGACTTGTGTTTTTCATGCCATGAATTTTATTTCTTAGAGTTTAACTGCATATTTTGTGCATTAAACATTTCTCTTTCATTCTTAATTTGGTTTTGATTTACTAAAATCCTATTCTATTCTTCCTTTCATTCCCATCTTTAAGCTTTATGTAGACTTTAATATCTGTTTCTTGTAGGTTGGTTTGAGGTTTATCCTGTATTTAAATGTAAATGGTGCAGACCCCCAATTCACCTATAGCTGCTGGCAATTCTGGAGGCAGGAAAACTGGTATGCGGATCATACTTGTGTGTCATGGAATCTCTCAAAATGATCCTGAGGTATGCAGCAAACTGCCAGGGAGCCAGAAATTGTTTAGTTATCCTCTAGTCATGAAATTTGTGGCCCAAGGCAACAGTATCGGTTCTATTCTTGATCACATCATTAAAATGAAACCTAATCTTGCCATTGACTCAATGAGGCAGTTTTAGTTTATCAGAAACTCATGCATTAAAGTTTGGTAGATAAACTATTTAAATCATGAGTCTGTGACCATTAGAATTGTTGAATATTTGGAAGGGGGTGGTATTAAGCTTTTGCCTGCCTTTTCATCTAAAGTTGATCCTGCAGCCCCAAACACACAGAGCTCTCATGGTAATCCTTGCATGTTCTAAAGGCAACCATGTCATGTCCCAACTTGAATACATGCAAAATTATCACATACATGATTGAACATTTGGAGCATCTTGCCTAGAAGCTACATTCAACAGTTGGCAATGCAAGCATTTCTATTCCACTTGGCTGCTTTTCATGTGCAAAAGCACTCTTGTATTTGATTTAGTGGAATCATCTATTTGCTAACGTTGATGATGCAGCTCTTTCTTGCCATACAGATATAAAAGTTTGTGTGTTTGTGGATATGACGGAAAATGGAATTTTTCATGGGTTATAGTTTAAGTCAGGTTGCGTTATTGTTTCTTGAAGGTTCTAGTTTATGAATGGAAGAATCCAGGGGCAAGGTGGGGATTGGAGATATGTTCTTCCCTATTACTTCTTTTGCTAAACTTGAGCAGCTTGGATGATCCAAATGCTCAACTGGAACTTTTAAGCACCCATAATCAATGATTCATTAGATAGACTGGCGTCACTTGGATCACTTAACTGTGAGTGTTGATTAATTGTTTTGGTATTGAAATTACTCTTCCTCTCAATTTGAGTTCTTGAATTAAGATGTCTCCCCCTCGAAGAACTGATTGGTGCACTTTAAAATGTGGCTTAGTAGTTTTGTTGTTCCTCTGCGACATCTTTCTGTTATGGTATGTCCTCTTCCAGTTAAGAATGTTTCGAACTTGCTACTTAAATTGCAGGATAACTTTCCACACTCTGGGGATGGACCATTGAACATGCTTGGTGTCATACAGGTGAGCAAAATTCTTTGCGTTTTCATATGTAGTACTTGCTACTTGAGGGTGTATATCTAATTTTCCTTCTTGAGATACAAACCAGGCACAGAAAACTGCAGAGCTTCTTCTTGACCTGAAGCTGAAAACTATAGTCAGCAGCACTAAGATTGCATCAGCAGAGACAGCTAATACAATCTGTAGAGTATGATCGTCTAAATGTCATGTTGAATACACAAACTTTTTTCCTTTGTTGTATTTGTGTGATTGGATAACCTGACAGGTTCAAGAAGCTGCTGATTGCCTTGGTGCTGACTGCGTTCCACGGTATGTGGAAATGAAGCAGATTCAGGACCTTGATGTTGGACAAATCCTTAAGAAATCAAAGCAGGTAAGGGCATTGCCTTTCATGCGGAAGTTGGCTAGTGAGCTTTGTTTTGTTATTGAAAGTGATAGTGCATGTAACCTCCTATAGATGTCCAACTTCAGGTACCAAGAACACAAGAATTTAGAATTGATCAAAGCCAATCACTTGTAATCCAGTGATGGAAGTTTTAATGAATATTTTCCCTTTTTGTTCTTTTAGCAACCAATAAAGCGAATGAATAAGAAAAACCCCCACAATCTGGATATGAACTTCTAAATTTTGCTCTTTTTCGGCCATCCACGAGGCTTGGCCTTTTTCCATCACGATGTTCATTGATTTCTTGTCTCTTATGTCTTGTCTCAGTCCCTTTCCTCGGTGAATGAACTGATTGTAGATAGAAGTTCGACTCAATACCGTATGGTGTTAATGAAAAGCATATAAAAACTGCTCATTATTCTCTATTATCCGATCTGGAATGCATTAATCATTTTCACTAAAATATCATTATTCAAATTTTCTTTTGCAGGATGCAGTAGGATCTCAGCCTCTTCAGCCTGGCTGGTTGAATGGATACGAAAGTGAAATTGCAACATCACTATGGGGTCAATCAGCGAAGGCGTGGAGATACTTGTTGGATGAACTTTCTAAGGGCTCAGAGCAGGAGAATGTTATGGTTGCAGTAGGCCATCCTGCCCTTCATATCGCAATGTTGGGGCACTGCTTAAACTTGACAGAGGAATGGATGGGGACTTTTCATCTTGATGCCGGCAGCATCAGTGTAGTGGATTTTCCTGATGGACCGACTGGTAGAGGCATTGTTCGCTGCATAAATTACACTGCTCACTTAGGGAGGTGGTCAATCCCCATCACAAGATCAACCTCAGATGATGAGGAATTCTGATACATCATTCTGAAACTCAATAGATAATAGATTTTTCCAGTCCTATCATTCCAGAACCATAAGTGATAATGTGCAGTTCCTGTATGCAAGGCCTGAGAGCACATGGAAGTAATGTAAAGTCCGCATGTATTCTTGTACAAGACATATTAATACCCTGGAGACGAAAATTAAAAACCATGCCTTGGACTTTACGTTTCAAGTTGCCATTAGGACAACAGTTTAGATAAAGTCTTGAGGAATGCAGTGGATTAAGATTATGCAAAGTCTCCAGAAGATCATGGCATCCGACAGTGGCCATAAACTCAGTAAACAAGAGAAAATTATGCAAGGCTGCTAATGATTTGCCTTGACATGTTTGATGTAACAATAACCACAATTCAGGGAGTATTATCATGACTAAGACATTGAAGCCTAAGCTACGTGGCGTAATCAACTAGGCAAACTGAAAATCAACCTTTTAAGCTCGAGAAAAGATAAAAGAGTTCAGATGTTCTAAGATCCGATAATGCAGTATTACCTGCATATATTGACTTTTGGATTACTCACACACAAACCATCTGCCATTTAAACAATTTAGCCATAATTTTTGTAGGGTTTTAGCAGCTAGTTTCCACATCCATGAGTTGGATTAAAAAAAAAGTTGATTAGTGCCTGTCAACGAATAGGAACGTGTAGGAGTTTAATTACAGAAAGAAAAATTTTAATTTTTGACAATGTGAAATTGATTAAATGGGCTCAAATAATTTCGTTTAAGTCTGGTTTACTATTTAAATTGGTGCAAAAAAATTGCTTAAAAAAATGGTGCAGCAAATAACAATTCTTTTTTGGTTTAACTCCTAGTAATAGTGACTGGTAATGCCATTTGCAGGACGTATAGTATTTTTGGAGCTTACAATTTCAATGATCTTTTAAATCAAATCAAGTGAGTCGAAAGATAGTTCTTTAAAAAACAAAAACAAGGAGCAACTCGCTGAAACAGTAGCAAGTCAATTGTATTTAACCCTTCATTTTTCAATTTCATATGCTTATGCCCAAAGAATAAATAAGATTTCAAAAGTCTTCAAAGACGATAAACAATTTCTTGGTGTTGTCCAAAGGGCATCACATTCTGGTTTAAACTTCACATAAGTTGTTGAATAGATTGAGATACTCGAGTCTGCTATTATTTTGCACGTAAAATGTTAAATTGTTTGTCTTAAAATTTAATGTCACGTTAACATATACATAATTTAGGAGGTGGATGATCATGTCAAGTTTTTATATTTCGTATATTTATGCCCTCTGGCTACAAAATACTGAAGCAAGAAAAGAAAAAAAAAAGGAAGAAAAGAAAAGTTATTTACATAATGGTTCCATGTAGCTAGTAAAACATGAGCAACATTAATCATAAGAAGTACGGGATTTTGACCTAAAAAAGTTGAAAAACATGAAAAACAGAAAGATAAGGGTGGACCCAGAATGGCTCTCAAGGCAAATGCAGAAGTTGACATTTGACAGAAAAAGAAAGCATGCAATGTCTAACAGTAGAATTTCAAGCATGCGTTGATGCTGCCATGTCTTTAGTAGTGAAGGACCACTTCTGATTATCAGTAGTTGGCTTAAGACTTCGTTTGGATTGCTTCCTTTTTCAGAGTTTTTGTAAAAAAAAAAAATACTATAATGATTCGATATATGTGAGGTTAAAAAGTGATTCAGAAATGTGTTCACGAAAAATATAAAAATTTTTAAAGGAAATATGGTAACTCAAAGTAGAATTTTTTTTTTTAAAAAATGTTGTAGGCTTAGATGTCTCGTGCCAAATGGCAGATCATACATTTCTTCTTTGCAAGGAATAAATAGGTAGAAATTTAAAAAAAAAAAGAGAGAGAGAAAAACTTATCTGGTGATTAACCAAAATTTTGTTGTCAATTACCACAGAAATAAAAGAAAAACATTGAAATCTAAAGAGAATTACTTACTTGTAATTGAGGATCATCTCATATGTTATCATCTCTCTCAGGTACCAGCCCTTTGGCTCTGGTCCAATTCCTAACCTACTAGGCTCCCATTAAAGATATTTAATCTGCAGAAATTAATAATAAGTATTAATCCCACGGACGTTTTATAGTGAGCTGACTATTCACATTCTGCTGGATTTGCTGAACCATGCAAATATTCCCACGCTCATCGACTCAAAAAAAGTAAATGATTCTTCGTGGATTTTGTGAACATATATAATTTGATCCTTCAGCTGGTCACATATTCTATGATGTTCTTGTGTTTCAAAACAATTAACTAAGAAAATGGTTCTGAAGAGGATCGAAATCATAACTGTTTCCAGAAAAGATCTAACTTAAAAGGCTCTAGTACCATTCATAAGTTTGTCAATGTATATATTATTGCTAGCTAGGCCAAAATGTCAATTGAAGAAGCACTAAAAATAAAAATTAATCCTACTGGATACATCTGTAGTTCAATAAATAAGGGAGCAAATGGACGAAATCGATGTTTAGAAGACTAGCTGGAGCAAATTAATTTTGGCCGAAAATAAAGGATCAAAGGTATTTGCAAGTAAGTAGCTTTCACAATGAAGCAGAAAGACAGGAAAGCCAGTGGCAGACAGTTTCCAAGAAGCAAGGGAGCTAATGAAGCAAGCATCAAGGTTTGCTGTATTGTTGAGGGCTTCTGACTTTGCAAATTCATTAATTAACACCAACACTCAAATTGTAACTGTTAGGCAGGGATTAGCTTGTGTGTGTGTGTGTGTGTTTACACACACAGCAAATTTCATTAAAAAAATAGCTGAAATTGTCTAGTATAATTCGATAATCATCACTGTCCTATTAACAGGTTAAATATGTATTAGAAATTACAGAACGTATGCAATGGATCTAAAAAATTTCAAAATTTCAAAATTATCTTCCAACTGTTGTTGGATAGGAATTAGCTTGTAAAATACAAGCTAATTAATTCCTAGACATTATATTTAGACGATGTACTATTTGTAATTGCTTGCCACTTCCCCCCCCCCCCTCCCCATCAGAAAGATTGAAGCAACGTGATTAGATTATTTGTTAGCAGGTCAGATGACAATGACAAGAATTGTCAGTGAAATAAAGTATGATTGGAAGTTTGGAATTAGTTGACATTTTCTCAAACGTATGTGAACACTCTGACAACTGCCTATAATTAACGTGAATCTTGTCTTTTTCATGCTTATATGAACACAAGTTATGCTACTATTATTTTCTTAATTAATCATTAATTTGCTCCATGTTTTCTTAATTGGTAGTTGAGTAGAAAAAGTAACTAAGACAGCTTAACAGCAATGTCTCTTTTCCTCCTTCACTTGAACAACCTGATTTCTAGCATTTTCCCATCATTTATGATCAGAAAAAGGCCAAAACAATCTATATATATTACCACCTCAATGATCTATATCCATAGAGCTAACTCGTGTGCTTTTCCCCATTAGATACATTCATTTCATTGGCCTCAAAAGTTAATGCAAGAGCCAAGTGAATCATTTGCATTTGCAACCTTCTAAGCAGTAAAAAAAAAAAAAAAGAGATTAATTGTCACTCAACATGCTCAATAAAACATGTAACACGAGTCTGTCTGCTAGAACTAGATAAATACTTTCTTGCTTTCTTCCTTAATTTTTTAGCAAAGTAGTAGTAACTTCAATGAGAAGATTGATTAGCGTGCATGCAGTGCCTTGGACTGAGCAAGAACTTCTCGATACCCTCTAAAGGGCCAACAGAGAAGAATTTTTCCTGAGCAGAAATTTGATTCTTTACTTTAGTCTCTTCAAGCTTCAATTATGGCCCTCACGTTCTGAGATTTTAGGTGCTTGGCGGCTGACTTTTGAACGTGTGACATATGATAAACTTAAAGACCTAATAGGGCTAAACGAATAATCCATGCTCTCCACCAAGAATAGGGCATAAAATTCCAGTAGTCAAGAATTTCAGTTATGTGTCGCCCTATTCGAAATCCAAGTAAATAAAGGTATAATGATTTTGTTGAGTTTTGGGACGGTCCAAATCTTTCACTGTGGAATAAGATGTCAACATAATCTTGGTGCGTCTTTAACTAACGTGCGAAGAACAATCTGATGAAATTTAATCTTGGTGCGTCTTTAACTTAATCATTGCAATTACTATACTTTTAAACTTGACCGGTACTACGTTCACTCCTAATTGGTCAAAATTCAATGGCAGAAAGAAGATTTTTTTTTTCTTCTTTTTCTCTCTCTCTGTCTTTTTAAGTGGAAGATCTTGAATTCAGAATATTATAATCCCTCTCATCTTATCATCCAACCCTTCCCCGATACATGAAGTTAAAAATTGAGACTATTGAAATTATTTTGGTTTCTTTTTGTCTTTAATTTTTTGGTTTTTTGGAGAGGAGGGTTTGAGGGAGTGTGGGAGGATGGAGTACGAGTTGGATGTTTGACCTTGTTATGCTTATATTTTATCACGATTACCATTTTTTTAAAAAAATTTTGGCAATTTCCATGCTAGTACTTTGTCTCCATTCGCCAAGTATTTGCAAATTAATTCTTACCTTTACCACAGTCTTAGAAAAATAAATATCCTAAAGATTACAACCGTGTGATAAACTAATCTTGCAAAAATCTACATATGGATCACCAACATAATTAAGGGTAGTTTATTCAGTTGGTGGAGTAAGTTTAGGATCATGTTCCCATTGAATTGTGAGTTGGCTCAACAAACCAAATGGCCTTTGAAGTTTGGCAAAATTCTAACTAAACTCAAGAAATGTTTGGCTATCATATTTTAGCATATTCTATGCTGAAATTAATTTAGAAGTAAAATATCATAAAAAATTTCGGATCACTATATATATATATAGATATATTACGGCTAACTGAGTGATGAAGCAACATAAAACAAGAAATCATGGAGCATGATAGAAAAATAAAAATAAAATTGAAAAGATAAGCTCCATCTGGGACCCTGTCTACTCCTAAGTCCTACCAGCACAACATTCATGGCAACCAGAAATTAAAGCCAGATTGATGCAGCGGAACAAAGAAGTTTCAACAACTTGTTCCTTTAACCGGATTTGGTTTCTTTGGCATCTCAAGCAGTTTTGTACATTGTACTAATTTGCCATAATGAGGAGACATGACCATGGAACTGACCATTTGGGGTCCATACCCCAGAAGCACTGCCTCTGATCATATGAACCCTTCGACCGAAAAAAAAAGAAGAAGATCATCTGAACCCACCATCACAAGTAATAATGCTGGAAAGAATTGAGTTCTTATATGGCTCTGTTGTGGATTCTCCTTTTCCCATTTATTATGACACTTGGAGAAACCCTTCGTAATATTTTTTTTTTTTTTTTGGTGGAAAGGGAGGCATCATTAAGATGTAATCATCTCTGGCACTTTCACAAAGATGATCTTAAAAATGCATGCATATATCCAGAGTTTAGAGCAATGTGGATTGGGTGTTTCTTCCTTTTTCTCTTTTGATTCATACTATTCAGCTTTCTTGGAGCTTTTGATTTGCCTAGTTTCGACTTTTTCAAAACTCCATGCAACTTTAAACCTTATCATATTACCCCTTCCTTTCTAATCATTTAAGTACATTATGAAGATACCTTTCGGCTTTTCTTTCTTTAATATTTTTGTCCCCTATTTCAGCACATACCAGTGCTTTTCTAAAATTTACAAATTCTAGCGAAACTTGAGTTACAGCACTTTTTATTGTTTCAATGATAAAAAAAGATTTAAGTAATTGGAATTGAATTTCATCTTTCGACAAACAACCACTGCTAAACACTACTTAATGCTCCAACGTAAAACTTTACAGCCCAGAATCAATTTTCATGTTCAAGCCTTCGAGGCAACTTAATAACTGAGAGCCAGAAGAAGAGGATCATGAATTTGTGTAATTATGAAGAGTAAGGTTATGGCCCAAATCTCTGTGGAATTCCACTTTAATTTTATTAAGCAAATTGTGCTAGACAATTTTTAGCGATTTCAATAATAAAATCTTTGATTTTTCTTATTAAAAAAAGGTTAATGGCCCAAATCGAATCACATCAAATAAATTCAATCTAAGTTGTTCGTTTCAAATTGTAAATTAATTTTTGTATTCAGAAAATGGATGATAGATTGGTGCCACATCAGGACAGAAAGAGGCCAAGGGACTGACAGCCTAAGGGAGGCCAAGGAAGGGACCAATGGAATAATACCATACCTTAATCTGTCATAGGGTTTCAAATCATAATGAGATTGAACATTCCTACTTTCAAAAAAAGAAAAAAAAAAAAAACATTCCTACTTTCGACTGTCATTTAATATTAATTCCTAATGCTTAAAAATAGTGTTAGAAAAACATCAGGGAATCCTTCAATTCACAAAAAATTATTCATTACTGTTATTATTGCTAATATAAAGAAGCTGGGATCAGAGGGATCGCCAAGAATCCATCAAAAAAAAAAGAAAAAGAAAAAAGAAAATAGAGGGATTGCCAAGAAAGTAGAAACTCACGTTATACCTTTGCTTTTAATCATAGAAGTGTTGGAAGTAGGAGTTGGTGGGTCAACAGACCGGTTTAAATTCGTGGGGTCGGTAATTCCTCAATCGAAATGATCCCAAAGCCCATAACCTTTCACTACCAATATGAATCAGCATTGGTATGAATCAGAAATTAGTTCCTTTATTTGACTGTTACACTTGGTTTACCAATTCACGCCTCTGTCCTAACAAGCCGTTTTTTCCACAAATCACAGCACCAAGAATTAGCTCAAACCCCATCAAATTTCATACTATGTTAGCAGTTTATGCTCAATTGTGAGCCCCAAATAACAAGATGGTAAAATGGTTCTTGTTCTTGGTCTACCTTTATCCTTTATTAGTTAATTAAGTCTGTGTATGTGCGTGTGTTTATTCCTAAAATTTTCTTGTTAAGTTTTGCGTATGTCACATGAACTGGCAAGAAACAGTAAGAAAAATGGAAAGTTCAAGAGTTTCTGTCTCAATGTTCTGCTCTTTCGGTCTTTCCTTATTCGTTAGATGCAATTTTTAAGGTGACCGAATCATATTTAATACACATAAATATGGGCCTGTCAGGAAGCTGGATTTCTTTGCCCTTTCCTCTCCTCTCCTCTCATTGAACTTCCTCTCAGGTTTCCTCTTTCGAATAATTCTTGAGAAACCCTTTTGTCTTTGGACATCAATTCAATCCTCTTCTTTCTTCTCAGTACCATAAGATTTTCCTCGCTGAAGCAAGAAAATCTGACCTTTTTTTTTCTGTTTATTACAATGAGAGACTTTGCTTCTTGTTTCAGTGAATATGCTGTACAAGTTTCTGATAGCGCTTCTTGTTCTAGTTATGCAAATACTTCTTGCATCTCTCAAAATTTGATCCCTTCAGTCCAGAATGCGGTGACTTGTTTATACAAAACCATTCTTTCTAATCAGAATCAATTAGTCATCAGAGTTGCATGGTCAAAGAACTCTGCTTCTCAAGGCCTGAGCATACACTTTGGTGATGATCCATCCAATTCTTTCAAGCTCAATACGAATTCTCGGTTGTTCAGGAAGAAGAAAGGCAGTAAATGTTGTGAATTCAATGATTACAAAGTTGAAGTCTTTTGGGATCTCTCTGCAGCCAGGTACAATACAGGCCCTGAACCGATTGATGGATATTATGTTCTGGTCACCGTTGATTCGCAACTTTGCTTAATCCTTGGTGATATGGCTGAAGAAGCATCTTTGAAAAAGCTGAAAAGCGGCACCCCGGTTGCTAAATTTTCACTAGTTTCAAGGCAAGAGCACTTCTCTGGCAATACCCTGTATTCAACCAAGGCTCAATTTTGTGATACAGGCACTTGTCATGATATTCTGATAAGGTGCAGTGGTGAAAATGAAGGGTTAAAGCATCCAGTTTTGTCAGTTTGCATTGATAAAAAGATGGTAACTCGAGTTAAGAGGCTGCAGTGGAATTTCAGAGGAAATCAGACCATATTTCTTGATGGTTTATTGGTTGATCTCATGTGGGATGTTCATGACTGGTTCTTCAATCCGGCTTCTGGATATGCTGTTTTCATGTTCAGAACAAGAAGTGGGATGGATAGTAGATTGTGGTTGGAGGAAAAACTTGTGCAGAAGGATCAAGATAAAGTTGATTTCTCATTGTTGATCTATGCTTGTAGGTGCCCATAACACGTGGTATTCCTGATTTTCTCCCTTTTCTGTTTTTGTATTTTTTTTCCTTTCCTTTTTTTTTTTCTTACTCCTGAAGGGAGTAGAAATCTCATTCTTTGGATCTTGGTAAACTTACAATTACTTGATGAGAAGTGAAGAATCTTGTTTGAATGATCACGCTTTCTTCTTGTAAATTGCTAGATGCAGTAATATACCAATATTTCAAATCATTGATTTTGACATCCCATTGTTTTATTTTATTTTATTTTTTGCTTCTGTTACATTAACACTAGATTCAAGGAATGATTACTGCTGCAGAAAAGGAAATAATACATAAAAAGAAAAAATGCAGATGAAAATTAGGTTTTGAAGGTGAAAGATTCCATGAATATGTGATTTCTTGATGTTTTTCTGGGGGTTTTGATTTTGATACATTTGTATGCAAGATCAGTGTGCCCGGGGACATGTAGGGATAAAGCTTCAAGGAAGCAAAAAGTTTAGAGAAAAAGCTATAACTGATTAGTTTAAAAGCAGCATGCATGAAGCACATTTTTTGAGTAATGACTTTAACTTCTTCTTACTTTTCACACAAGAACAATACCAAGACAAAATATGCTCTCTCTTTCACTGTGACTATATAAAGAAGACTAGTACTAGTATCAATGTATCATTTCCTCTTGCTAGTCTGAAAATGTTTCATTTTCCTTTTGTAATCAAGGCAATCAAATTGTTGCAAACTAAATAATTGAGATGGGTATGCAATGCAACAATGAGATGGATGACACATAGACCCCATCTTCTTGTTCTTTTTCTTTTAGTAGAATGGAATGTGACCATCCTCAATTTCTTTGCATGCACTTAGCAAATGCCTAGTTGTCATGATTCATGACAACCCCAATCCATGGACCACAATCTTGGGGACCCTTTTTTGCCTTGTTTCTTATAAGCAGCTATTCTAAAGCCATGGTGCAGTTTGGAGGAGGCATTTATTGGGCACATCAACTTATCTTTGTGCTTTCTCAATTGCAATATGTGTATATATGTTTTGTCATTTCTCCTGGCACTTCACTCACGTTATGGCAAACAATCTATATTGTTTGGGATTTTGTTTGATTTTAATATGTTTAGCGTCAAAAAAATATTTTAATTTTTTTTTTGAATTGTACTTGTAAAACGTTTATGTGCAATGATACTTCATACATGAACTACTATTTTTTTTCAACGGCGACTCCTATTCCTACCTTAACTTATGTTAGGAGACGGCCCAACTCAACTGGAACAAGAGGACACCCAAAGGATGGTCAAAATGTCTGAATTGTACTCCACGAACTGTCTCCTGGCTAAAGTGGATTTGGTCTGACATTTCTGCGCTTCTTGAACAAATGATTGTACGATGTACGACCCTGTAAAAAAAAAGTAAACGGTACGTTGTTGTTACAATTGGATTGTTCCGGTGCCGTTATGGCAAGAACGCAGAAGCCAGATGGTGCCTTGGAGCATCAGCTGAGATGAGTTCTTGGTCCAGGATTAGCAGCAGAAGCTATTGAAGTTTGCAGGAATGGTGGGTCGATGTCCCTTTCCTGAACAATAAAACTGCACTAATTTTAGGGGACGAAGGAGAAAGGCCATCTAAGCCAAGTTAAGGACGCTATCCCAGTGCAAATTTGTTGCTCCATTGTAGTTTCATCACGTCCATGATTTGGCCTCAAAATTTTGTGCGGCTCAGATCACGTCTTGTAATTCGATTTTCAAGTCAAGTGTGGGATCTACAAAAATTTGTTCTAAAGTTACGTTGTGTGTAAAAAAAGTTACACCGTGTACAATTGATGTTACTCACAGTGCAAAATGCACACAACCTGCACAAACGGTTGCAGTGCCCCTTGTCCTTTGATCACTGAATGAAAGAGGATGCTGCTGTTTGCTCAGTTTTTTTTTACCCTAACAAATTATACTGATTATTTTTTACTTCAAAATTTATGAATGAAATTGGCTTTACTTGACCTATCATTACATCACATGGCGTCTACTCTTTACTGCTTGAGCTGGTCAATATTGTGATGTATTAAATTGAGGTATTGATGATGCATGTGGCACATACTTGCACGCATTAAAAACCATCTTGTAATCATTATTATTAGTTTATTGTAGCTTTTCTTTCTTCTCCACTCCACTCCACGCATGGAGATCGGAGCGCCATGAATTCTTTAAGAACTTCTCAGACTTAGAGCAGCTGCACCAGACAATTGACGTTCCAGTCGACTCCAATGAAAATCAAATGAGATTAACTAGATTTAAGATTTTGTTTTAAAAGTTTAAATCCGACGCATTAGACCCGATGAACATCCCAAATCTAGTCGAGTTTATTTAGTTTTTGGTTCGATACGAGACATCAATTATATTCCGATTCAACGATGCATCTGTTGTGGTTCGTAACATTAAATTCTTATGAAATATATTTTAGATTATCATCGTTGAAGGAAGGATACAATCTTGCCCTAGTCAAAATTATTGTTCAAGTGAAAAAAATGTCTGCGAGTGACTTAATTCGTTAAATTCTTAGATTAGAAGTTTGAATTCGCACAAGTAAGTTCCATCTCATAAATTTTAAGAAAAAGGAAATTGTATATAGCGTAATTTTTTAAATGATTCCTAAGGAGGAATTCCTTAAATCATAGCATAGCAACTTTGGTCATCTTGAATTCTCTCGAAGGAGCGCCCATTGACCACGAGTGGCGGCAGGTGAAGTTGTATCCAACATTGAAAATGGAGTCTGCGATGGAAATGAATCAATGGCCAAGAAAGTCATTGGACTGCCAAAGCATTTTTATTAGCACAAGTCTCTATTGTTGACGAGGGATCCGAAATTGCTATTCGAAAGTGTGCATTGAGTAAATCTCACCCGTACAATAACCCGCAAATCAGGGGAAAGGTAAGACGCACTAAACAAATCTTGTGAGACGGATGGATGTTCCAGAAAATATCTTTCTCATATTCGTAATGAAAAACAGAAGTTGTCAAAGTTTTCAATGGCTGTACTTTGAACTTTGAAGTAACAATATGATAATCGTTAATGGAATATTAGTCCAATCTTGATTGTCAACAAAGAGAAAATTCATGATTAGTTTAAACATCTAGAAGGTAAGAATGCCATCCCGCGTTAAACTAACTGTTTAACGGTTAAGGTGGAGATTCAAGAAATCAAAACTTTTGGATCAAATCTTAATAATTAAAAAAAAAAAAAGAAAAAAGAAAAAGAGAAAGCAAGCACTTAAATTACATGCTTCTTATTCGAGATGTTAGTTTTGAGTTATGGCTTGTGACATGTTTCTTCAATTGCAACTTTTCTTTTTTGTTTCTCTTTTTTTCTTGTGGGAGAGGATAAATGCATCCAAACAATTTGTCTCTATCACAATTAATTTTGTAAACCACCAAATAGCAATTCTCATGATTGTTGGTCTAAGACTCTACATAGCCCAGAACCGCAGAACGGGTCTGCATCCGTAATTTGAGCTCATTTTTGCTGGCACTTGACATGGTTACCATTAAGAGGGTTGCATCCCAGCAATAAAAGTTTGCATAAACCAATGAAAGTTCATCAGGAGAATATACGAACGATTTGACATGATATTCATGGTTAATTCAAAATTCATGGGTCTGACAAAGTTGAATATGGCATACTTTTATTTGGTAGTATTGAACAAACCTTTTAATAAATCAAATTATTCGTGAACATGTTCATGTTTGGCTCGTTAAAGTTCGAACGCTTATTAAATGAATCGAATTCCAACACAATATTAGTCTCGTTTAATAATCGAACCGAATACGAATCTGCTCGCGAACTATTTGAATGCTCGTGAACACATGTATAATTATAAAAATAAATAAATACAAATATAAATATATTTAATATTATTTAATATATATATAATATTTTACTCAAAAAAAGTGATCATACATAAAATTAGTATTATTTATTTTTTAAGACAAAGAAATACAATCAAAGTTATTCTAAATAATGCATAACTATATTTTTTAATACTATAACAATATTATTGGTTGGATAATTTGACTAGACGAATTGTTGTCAAGCCTGGACTTTAAGTTCAAACACAAGTTCCACTAATAGTTAAAAAAAAATTTTTTAAGGACAATTCGTAATTCTTGTTACTAAGGGGTTTTTTTTTTTTTTTTTTGGGAGAAGTTAGGACTATAGTTAGTAAAATAGGCTAGAGTGCAATGCAAAAATACTACTATTGTTGTACACGTATTATACAAGTTTTTTCTCAAAAGATTGATTAAAAGTTAGTCTAAAAAATACAAGTTCAATAAATTATGCTCTAAGAATACATATGTAAATAATGAAAATATGTTTAAAATTTATGAAACTCCAAATGAAAGTTCATTTACTATGATTTTCAGACGTTATGCTATATTAGCATCAGTTTGACTCATATTCTTATACATGAGGTATTAGATTAGTTATAATTTCACATCAAATTGTTGATATTATATGAATCTATATGAAAAAGGCCAATAAGAGTCTCTTTTTTTTTTTCATAACACTTAAAAAACGTATTTATCTTAATAGAAATTTTAAATTTTATTCTAAATTGAAGCACAATTGTGAAATTTAATAAGGAAAGAGTTTATTACGTGCTTTATGCATTTTTCCACCAGAAAGTACAAATATTATTTAGGGTACTTGAAAATTGTATGCAATATCAAAATTTTTTGGAATTATGCTGAGATTTAATAAACGAGTACAATAGGAGTTTCTACAAACACCTGCTGTACAAGTAATCTGCTAATCACACGGTAAACAGGTCGTGGATTTTCCTTGTTGCTACGCCCAGAATGGGTTCTGGCCCAAATCAACTGGATGAAGAGTATTGGCATCCGCAATTCAACTTGCTGTGTCCAACACCCATCATCGTAAGTTCATGACCTATGTTAGATCCAAAATGGAGTAATCGCCGAACCCCATCACCTCAAGCCCATGCCCCGGCTTCAGCTGTAGAGTCGACGAGGATGAATTGAACCTTCAAGCAGTTTTTATATGCACAGCCATCTCAAACGATAAAAGGCTTCGTATTTATGAACGAGGTAAAAAATTCAAAACACGTCTGGTGCAAGCAACTAAAAGCCATTATTGCAATCTCAATGTAAAGCATTTCTTGTCTACTTATAAATATAGGCTTCGGATACTAGTAAACAATAGCGTGTTTTGTTTCTTGATTATTTTCAGTTCCAAACTTCATTCACTTTCTAATCCTTTTCTTGGTATTTTGTTGCTTTGGTAGTCATGATACACACACACACACACACACACACTCTCTTTCTTCAATTTTTCTTCAGTGAAACAAAATTAAGTACAAGCACTTCCAGTTTTCCTTGCCCTCTCATACTACCATATATTTTATAGTACACAACAACATTATTCACAAGCAAATTGCACCAGGAAATTGTTGTTCTCTTCAAACAGAAAGCTGAAGATCCTTTTAGTTGGTGCTGAAATCACTTGATTTGTAGAGTACGGAATTCCATGATCTCAGCAATCCACTTTCTGCTCATAACCATTCTGACTACACTCAGTTTTACATTCTTTCTTTTTCTGTGATATAATGTATTTTCTAGGCCACCTGAGGCTGATGCAGGAGGAGGATACAAGTCTCCTGAAGAAGGCATTGAATCAGGAGCAGTGCTCAAGCCCTTGGATGAAGAACCACCTGAGAGAGCTTCCGCAATCAAGGCTGTATAATGACCAAGTCTGTCGTGGTATCGAGAAGTCAGAAACTATGGATAATCAAGAAATTACATGGCTCATACTATGCGATTGCAACAAAAACTTGCAGCAGTGATGAAGTAACATGTCCCAACTCACAAATAGATACCATCTGCAGTTATTAACTATTCCTGGCCTATATTCAGATTAGAAATTTAGAATCGACTCAAGTAAAGTAGCTGAAGTTACAATTAACTTGAATAATTAATTTTTTAGAACTACGGACCTCTCATGCAAACATGTTCTCTTTCTGAATTACTTTGTCAGAGGAGCATTACCTATAGAAAATTTGGGAGCAGATCAACTCATGGTATTACGCTTTGTGGTTCTTCAATGCTCTGTAGTTAGTATTTGAGACGTTAGATATTTACATTTACTCATGCCATGTTTTTATGGTAGGTTGTTCCACTTGAGAATTTGTAAAAAAAAGGTATCCAATGCTCTTGAATCCTGTATTATTTTGACAATGGAACAATGGTTACAGTATGGATTGTGCATATCCATATAGGTGACTCAAAAAGTACCATGTAGCTGACTACAGAAGGAATCCATCAGTCGAGAGCATAGTGATATAACTTGGGATGCATGCACATGGAGAAGGAATAAAGTTCTGAGCAGAGGCGACAAAGGGGAATTATAGAGTTCTGAACAGGGTGGACAGAAGGGTGGAAAGTTGAAAATCAGGGTTGTTAATAATTGAGGCTTGCAGTTGCCCTAACCAATTCAATCCCTCCAAAATATTATTTTGTAGCTGAGATTAACCAAAATATTATTTTTATATGAAAAAACAACAATGAAATGGCCTTGTGTTTGTGATAAATATCCAGTCAAACAACCTGTGTGGGAAATCTTGCAGCGATTATGAAAACAGCCAATAAAAGAAGAATTTAAACACATATTCTAAGCAGAAGAGGTTCATGTTTCATAGAATAGACTACCTCAAGGACTGTTGAAGAGGTCCATCATTATAACGAAGCAAACAAATGAGAAGAGAACACTGCCAAAAGGGTTCAAGACTACACCAAGTGAAACCACCTTATCCTCTGCACCACCACCACAGGAAAACAATCAAACAATGCAATAAGATTAAGAATTGAAGGGAAAAATTGCAAATTGTCAAGGAAAAGATGCTGCGTACTGCATTCTCTGGCGTGGCAGATACATCTTAATCCAACTCCACAATTTCCATCTGGCTTTTTGCACTCGTCACATGGGTTAGGGACATGAATATCAAAAGAAATTCTTGTCCCCAATTCAAATCCACAGCTATTGTCATCCACTGATGCATTTCTATACATTCTTCTGTAATGTGTGCAGTTCATTTGTTTGGGATGAAAGTCCCCATCCAGTTTCCTTACGTCCTGAACCACAAAACAAGAAGAGATCCCTTTTCTAAGCTCTTGTTGGTGAAGTTTTGAACAAGAACCTCCCAAGGCAGGTAAACTAGAGCAATTGCTCATATATGGAGATGCTGAGTTCTTTTGGCTTAAGCAGTTGTAAAGAACCAAGGAGTTAGGCTGAGGGGGATGAGGGAATCCTGCTGATAGACTTGTAGGAGATATGAAGTGAGAGGCGGAAGAGCAAGAGCTGTGTGAAATGGTCAGCAGTTTAGTCTCATAATCAATTGAAGAAACCTGGAAAAGACCAAGTGAAGTTCTGAAGTACAATTTCTGAGCTTTGCAAAGAAGCATGTGATTTAAAGGGGACAAATATGTGGAATTATGAAGAAAAAAAGGACTTTGGATCCTTATCTTTCCACAATTGCTGATTGTTGTTTCTTGAGATACGGAAGTGGGAAAGGAAATTTTGAGTAAAAGGAGGGCTTGAAGAAGATGGACTTTCTTCAAAATCTGCATTTCCTTTCTGATATTGGCTTGGAATTCCGGCTTCAACTCTGGAGAAACGTTAGAAAGAGCACCGCTGTTTTGATAAGATGCAGAAAGCTAAAGGAGGTTACAGAACAAAGAATCCACTTTTCAACTTTTGATCAAAGCTTATGCTCTGCCTACACTTTGTTATTATCTTTTGCTAGATTCCGCAACAAGAACCTTTTTATATAGCGAGGATAGAAACAAAGAAGAAAAGGAAAGGATGCACAATCATTCTTATCCGAACATACTTATTTGATCAATGTTATGCTCTGCCTATAATTTATTACTACCTTTTGCTAGATTATACAACGGGAACCTTTTTATTTAGCAAGGATAGAAACAAAGAACAAAAGGAAAGGATACATAATCATTCTTATCTGAATATCCTTTCTTTTTCTGGTTTTTGGCATGTGAACTCTTTAAATCCTGTAAACATTCCTTTTCCCACAGAGACCACTTAACCATTATCTGTGTTGCATTATCTTGTTGGAAAAAAACCTTTCCTATAATTTTGGAGCAAGTGACGGCAATTTAGATATATCATGGTGTGAACTAACACACAGTTAGTTACACCACAGCCTTCTTTAAATTGAGATTTTGTAATCCACCCATCTCACTAGATTTGTTATTAGACGAATGCCCATTTAGATAAAGGCTTTGTCTGGATAATATAATTCAATTTCAACCCAATAAGCAGAGCTTTAGGGGCTTCATAACCTGCATTATTAGTTGCTGAGGCAGGTCTTAAAGTGGCAGACAGATTTCATTAACTGGGACCTTCTGAAAAGGTATATATTTGTGGGGCACATAGTCAAATCTTTCTGCAGTGCAGTATTATACCATCATTAGTCATAATAGTATTAGTCATGATATTATATTGGCGGGGCACAAAGTCAAATCTTTCTGCACTTCTTTATTGTACCATTATTAGTCATAGTAGTAGTATTAGTGTTACCATATTGGAAAATTAGTCATAATAGTGTGATGCAGCATTATTTTTTGAACTGAGAGAGGCACAAGAGATCATTCTGAAATACAAGATAAAAGTCTGGATGACGATCTTTCAATCAATACAACACCAATATATAACACATAATAACCCAAACAGGCAAAACCCAAGGAAATGCAGAAATTCTGAAACATCCCCTCCCAAACACACTGCTGGAAGAGTATAATATTACATTACAAAGTCATACAATAATTTTGTCATTGTGCAGCGATCTTGTTGGTCAAGCTGGAGCTTTAACAGTAACAACAGGGAAATCAAGGAGCAAAACCTTTTCAATTACTGTAGAAAATGTGGATGAGAACTCAACATGATTAGGATGGCCAACGAAAGCCGTGAGGTCTTCCTTGCAGCCAAATGTCATCAAGAAAGCATGAGTAAATCCTTGTCTAAGCATCTCCGGACTTTCAATGTCTTGTCCCCTGTAAAAGATAGATTCTCATCTTACAGAAGTTGAAAGAATTTTCTGTCCCTGTTAAAAAATTACTTGCAATGATGGCATTGTATTGTTCTAGCCAGGAATCTCAAGTTTGCTATGCCAGTTATCGTATTGGTCAGAACAAAAATTCGCAAAACATGAGGAATTAGAGTTATGATCACTTACCAAACAAACGACTTGACAGATTCAATCTCAGAAACAAGTTTCTCCAACCCTTTCAAGACATCTTCCACCACCACACCCTCCTTGAACTTAACCACCGCCAAATGATTGAATTCAGCCATTGCCAACAGTCCGAATGAAGCAAGTGGCTTACAAGAAGGGCCTCAATTTATACTCGAAAGGAAAAATCTTTTTAGGTGTCAACCTCAACAACAGGCGCATGTGTGAAATTAACTGTTGTACCATGAATGTCAGACTCGACTTTACAAGACAATATCTGCAATCCGAAATATGGAAAGGTAAAGTTGCTGTTGGACTCAGACCCACAAAACAATTTTTCAAGGAAGCCTTGTATTTCACACAAATGGTTGAATTGTCTGACACTAGTGTTTCTCACACGAATGGGGTCCTGAATTGATGCCATTCTTCTTGGTCTTTCTGTTCTGGAAATGACTCGTTTCCAACAGTAAACATCGTCACTGCACCTTTTATCTTTTTGTGGATGAAATTGAGCTGAAACTTTTCTTTTCATCCTAGTAAACTTTGGTTGCTTCTTTTCTCTACAAAAAATCTTTGAACCAACTTTGCTTGATTGTTCATTGCTGGAGTTTTCTTCCCTGTCCTCACCCACGTGCAATGCTTGAAAAATGGAACACATAATTGAAAGTTTGATAGACTAGTGAGATAACACCACTTTTGGGCAAGGCATCACAGTGCCATTGATCGACCATCTCTCTCAATTTGAAAGATAATATGTGGTCATGGAGAAACCTGGCCCTATTAGTCGTTAATCATGTAGAATCTGCTAAAAGAAATGCAATTATTGTTGGGAATTACTTGTTTTGAGTTCTCAAGTCATAACTCAATAGAATGAGCAATGGTATAGTCTAATTGCAATTGGGCGAGGCACTAAGCTCTCCAACATAAGATTATGGTACGAGGCACTTAATTTCTTTTTCACAGAACAACAACTAAATCTCTTTAGCATTCTTACACACCCCAAATCTTGAATGCAGGCGAAGTAAACCTTAAAGGCTTTGGATTCTTTATTATACCTTTTTGTGCTACAACATGTTTTAGAATAATAATTACCCCTAAAAAATATTGTAAGGCTTGATGTTGCGATCTCAATCCACAAAAATGTAAAAAATGCAGTAACACTTGACACTCAATTAAAGTTGTCATAATTCATAGGCTGTCAATGAAGTCTGGCCAGTTTGAGCCCAATCCATTTAGCCCAAAAAGAGTTCGTCGAACCTTAGTTTTAATTGAATCGAGTAGAGTTTGGACCTAAATATTAGGTCTTAACTAAATGTGAGCAAAGTTTGGGATGTACTAAGCACAAGCCCCATCAAGAGTCGGTCAATATATGAGTGTGCGTGTATATAAAAGATATAATAATATTCATAATTTATAATTATACATATTATGACATAAAATGTTAATAATTTATATATAAATTTATAGTAATTCATAATAATAAAATATATATTATATATAAGGAAAAAAATGCACTTTTCATTCCCAAAGTTTGGGATGTTGGACAATTTAGTCCCTAAAGTTTCAGTCAAAATACATTTCATACTTGTAGTTTTGTAATTTTGACCAATTTCATTTCTAAAATTTCATGCAAACATAGTTCATCTTTATAGTTTCATAAATTTGAATAGATGAGGACAATTGAATGATTATTAACTAATTTGGGTCCAAAATTATCACGTGACTAGCATGTCCTATTAATAATTGTATTGTTAATATTCAATCATTGATTAAATTACATAAATAATAATGAATGTGTTCGAATAAGAGATTTTTGTTTTAAAATTTGTGATATGATGTATGTGAGATAAAAAAAGATTGGATGATAGATAGACAATTTGAAAAACATATATGTGATGCAACAAAATAAAAATTTTACAAATAAATGACAATCTAAACAATTCTTTCTTTCACGTTAAAAATTTTTCTCCAATTTGTTGCAATGGTATTGTTTGAAAATTTTCTCCAATTGGCTATAGTGGGGTTGATACTTCTCCATGACTTCGTTTCCTCTCAATCTTTTTGTTCAATTTGTGACTAAGACGAGAGTAATGGTGGCTGAAAATTTCTTAGTTTTTTTAAGAAATAAGAAAGTGAATTAAAAATCAATTCTTGAGATTTTTATCGATCCAATGTTTTTTGTATTTTACTGATGTGCATGCTTTTATTCAAGTGATGATATTCGATTCAAATTGTTTGGCAATCCATCAATTATACGTAATTAGTCAAATTTATGAAACTACGAGGATAAAATGTGTTTGCATGAAACTTTAGGGACGAAATTGGTCGAAATTATATAATTATAAGGATAAAATGTGTTTTGACTGAAATTTCATGGATGAAATTATCCAATACTCCAAACAATGGGGATGAAGAGTGCATTTTTCCCTTATATATAATTATATGTTTAGTTATGAGTTTGATCGAATCTAAATTGAGCTCAAATCTCATATAATACTGTAAACTAAGTTTGAACATCTTAATTTGAATCTGAAACCTGAAAACCCTTATAATTTGTGAGCTGAATTTGAGCTTCCTAAAATTCGATTAAAAAAGTTTAATTGACACCCCTAATAATTTTTTTTTTAGTATAAGTGGGAGAGTTTGAATCCAAAATTTTTTACTTACACTTCCTCTCTCAAACCACTCAATCCATCCCCTCCTCCCCCGCCCCTATTAATTCATTTATTACTTACTCTTCCATCATAATCACATTCTACAATTCTTCAAAATCAACAATTTTTTTGATTATGTACAGTGTCACTGTTAAAGAACTCGATGCATCGTCATAACATCGTGCATTTCTTCACATCAAACAACTTCACCAAAGTTTTGGTTTTACGTAACACTGAAGAATATGATCCGTAAACAAAGACTACAAACATGATCCGTATGCGGATTGACAGAGATGGCAAAATATGCAAGTCCAGAGAAGCCATTCTGACAAAAAATGGGACAATCTTTCGCGTACATGCACGGGCACCTATGAATTTTTTGTATCAGACGTAATCAGTTCCTTCTTCACCAACTGCAACAGTAGGCCTACTGCGGAAGGAATAAGGATACGAATGCGTGGTCCAAGTTACCCACTGTTTAGGTCTTTATAATCCATGTTCCATCTGGACCCTATGGTAGAAAAACAAACAGAGAATGCAGAGAACGAAGAACAGTGAGGAGAGAATGTGCACCAGCACTGCAGATTTTTCGGCTTGCTGTTGCCAACTTGCCAAGCGATGATTTTCAAGAAATATCAGTGGCAAATAGTTTTCTGGAGCAGTAATAAACGTGATGCATTCGTTGTTCAGCAAATTTTGCTATACAATCAATCACATGCAACTATAGAAATTTGAAGGAGACCAGTTGGCTTCTGATTTTCGCCTAAAGTAAATTCGGAAAATAGCGAAATATATAATGCAAAAGCGTATATTTTCATTTCATAAAATATTTACCAATGGCAGATACTAGTTGTATACGCAATAAATTAATGTGAAAAATCACCGGCATCCTATTGAAAATCCAAAAATAATAAAGATTATATCAAGAAACTCCAACAGGTTTGAAATTCGGATAAATAAAAAAAATCTGTGCGTGTTTCAACATTGTCAGATTTGCTTGCTATATATTCAACTGATTCATAGTTAAGTTTGAGGTTGAGATGTGACAAAAGGACCTAAGAATCTAGATATGCCAAAAAAAAAAAGAAGACAAATTGCATACTCCATTTTGATTACATCCCCCGGATCTTTTACATTCACATTGACGGAAATTTGGTAGCCATCATCATGCAGCCCTCTTTCCTTGACGGAGAAACGAAACCTCCAATCAAGTAATATCACACGCATATCCCTAATTTTCCATCTTCTTTAAGAGGTTGAAATTAATACTAATTTCCATCATTTTATCAGACGTCAGAGCCAGTGCCAACATCCAAGTGTAAAATTGACAAAATAAGATGGAACCCACGTTTCGGTACAAATTTGTCAGCGACAAATCTGTCTTCGTTCTTGGGTTGTTAGTCAGTAGAAAAGAATACAAAAAACATAGCAATTCATGTCATTTTTCAATGAGGTCCAGTCCCTTGTGCATCAAACGTAAGAGGATATGCGCTGTATGCTTTCGTGATTTTCCAACATGTCTGGTCCACCTCCAAAAGCTACTTCTACGGTGGAAGAATTAACAACCACCATAACGTTGTCCATAAGCAATTTTGTTCGATATAGCCTCGTCTTTTCTCTAAACCATCTACTGAATTTCCACCACAAGAGGAGTTGTTTTTTTTTTTTTTTTTTTTGCTTCTAATTATTATTCATTGAAATTTTTTCTTCATAATTTTCCCAATAGTTTTCTGATAATATCAAATTTAAAGATGAAATTATTTCAGTGATTGACCTTGACCTGAACCAGTTCAACTGATTGGACTAAACACCCAAGTGCCGTTGTCTAACCTTGTTAGAACGAAAAGAAATTATCCACCCATGTATGAAAAAGGTATTGGGATAATTTCAAAAAAACCTCCCCTGAAGTTTCTAATGGTCTCGCTCCCCTCCCCTGAGGTTTTCAAAATATTAGAAACTTCCCCTAAAACTAGATAGGCAGTCCAAAATCCAACCCAATTCAAAAATGAAAATAAAAATTTCGACGCTAGAGAGAGAAAACAACTTGACACCACAAATGCCCTCATTGTCTTGCATTAGTGAAGTTACAGGTGAATGACAAGTAATAATTTTCAATAGCAAATTAGCATATATGTAGCCTCTCACACATTTACAAAGCATACATAAATGAGCTAAGCACACCGATTTGGCATTTTACTATATGAAGCAATCCAAGTCATACAAGAAACATAGAATCAACTAAGCATAATTTTTGTAGAGGATTAGCAAATCAAATCAGTCAAGTAATAGAAAATTAGCTAAATATAATCTACCATACACAAACAACCACTATATCAATATAAACTGTCAAGGAATATTGAAAAATTTCAAAATTCTTAAAAACTAAACTGGTAGAAGCTTAAAGAGCTCTTCAACAAATGTAAGAATTTAGAGCTTTTCTATATCATGTATCAAGCTTTCTCTACCATATATCAACAATGGTTTAAAGAAACTAATTGAAATGACTTGTTGTACTTGGAGCTTTCTAGGCCATATATCAATCATCAAGCACCGCATGAATTTGGTGCCATTTTCTTCATGGCATTTTAGATATTAATTAAAGGAATCTAAATTATAACCGTATTTATAACTAACTTAGCTTAATTTGTCCATATAATTGCGAAACATTTGGCAACTTGTGCAGGTATTTAAGTCTTTTCGCCCATGAAGATGTAAGAAGTGGAATCCAATATTCTATCAGGGAAGGTCTCTGATTATTTTGGAAACCTCAAGAGAGGGGAATGAGACTGTTATAAATCTTTGGGGAGGTTACTAGAATTATCCCATATATTTGTTGAGGAATTTAATAATTTCAAGAAATTTTTTCTAAAATTTTACCAGCAATTAACTCAATTGGATTATTTACCCAAAGAAAAGGTTAAACTCAATTGGAATGACTTCGAGATAAACTCATGGAAGTAAGGAAAATGATTTGACCGAACATTCATTCCGGTCGGTGGCTTCCCCTTCTCGGTCCCTTGAGTTTCACACTTTGTGGGCCTGCCTAATTTAATGAGGTGCCCTGTGCAGCCCACGTGCGGGGCCAGAGTTCCTTTTGGGACGATTTTCTGCGGGGAAAAAAGCCCAGCACGGATCCTTTTTCGATTTGTTCATGCCTTTTTTTATGAAACGAAGCAAATATAATTTTTTATTTAAATTTTATTTTTACCTCAAAATTTTCTATAAGCTATAGTTTGCCCTCAAATTTTTACTTAGAACATTATATTAACCATAGATTTAAGGGGTGGTTTAGAAATTTCATAATAATTGTATATGAAGAGTTTGACTATTCAAGGTTGACCGTCAAATCTAATGAAAAATCTAATAGCTTCACTATTACAACTACAAGGGTTAAATTGTAGGTGTCTAAATCATAGGGAGCTAAAGTATACATACGCCAAATCATGAGGGGATTTTTTTTTATTTTATCCTTTTTTTTTTTGTTTCCCTGTCATATTGTTATACCAAAGTTGGTGAGTATTCTCTTTTGATTGATGTTCATAGACAGGGTATATGGAAATGATTTTTTCGACCTTTTCATACAAAAGGTAGTTAGATCCAAATGCATAGAAGTGGGTATATGGACATGTTTGTAAATGCATAGAAGATCCAAATTTTTTTCCATTTGTGTTTTATGATAATGACAGAATTAGTATTGTAATAATCATAGCATTTTCTAGCTTTTCCACCGGAAAATAGTACATTTTTACCATGCGACGCACGCTGATGAAAGAGACAAAGAAAAAGCAACATTATATGTTAATTCAAGCTACTGGCCGGCCATAGACCTTTTCGAAAGGGCTCGGACCAAAATTTCGTAATATATGAGAACCAAGAAAGAATGTTTTAGATTGATAATTTAATGCACCAAAAATAATTTAATTTCGAAGATTGTTGGGAAAGGTAAGTATGATCATCTCCTTTCTGATACATAAAAAAAATCAGAACATTCGAAATCTACAAAATCTTTTGCTTTAGAAAAGGAAAAAGAATTGATGTGGGATTGGCTATTGACGATTAAACCTATGGATGACACTAATTTGTAATTATGAATGTCTTTAGGTTGTTAATTATTATACAGTTACGTAGACATACCCAATAGTCAAAACTCTTATTTCCTCGAGCTTTCATTTGGTGACGATATACATTATCCTTTCCCCTGTTTTTCATCCTCCTTTACAGCACCATATATCAATGCCACTTTACGCAGTTATGAAGGAAACCTAAACCCTAAGATCGATTAAGGAAAGCTTTCTCTTTTTCCAAGAGTATTCAATGCAAAGAAAACCAAAAAGGAAAGAAAAGCATCATGATCAAGAAAGAGGCAAAAAAAAAAAATTTTTTTTTTTTTTAAAATACAGACCAGCCCTACCATCCGAGCATAATGAGGGATGCATACACCATATAGCATATGCTAATAATTTTCGATGTATAAGACGTTTCTACTGGTTACTTAAAGTATATATTAAAGTATTAAGAATTTTGTGTCTTAAATCGATAGGGTTTGTGGTATTCGACAAAGTATAGAAAACATAATTGTTTGTTATGAAAAATTTATAGGATTAACCTTATATACATTATTAATGTATATATTATGAATCTTGAATGACTGACAAATGCAAAATTTAACTTTTACATATATGTCATAAATCTAATATTGAGATAATATATACACTCTCAGTGAATATAAAATTTATTCAAATATATATATATATATATCCTCAAAAGTATATTAGCAGGTTATTTTGCACGAATAGGTACATGTGAATGCATTTAACAAAGAAGACTACAATGTTTTTTCTTTGCATTCAACAACCATTGTCGACGTGCTAGAAAAGTATAAATCACGAAGTCCTTAAATCTTTAGAACAAGTCAGCGTGCATGAAATTATACGTATAAATTTTCATGAGAGACATAATTTTTGTTACACGTTCGCTTTTATTTCTTTACGAAAGAATACAAGTACAAACGTTTACCCTCATGAAAAGTTAAAGAGTTGCTCGAGGGTTGCAATGCCTCGATGAAAAGTTACGAGTTGGTGAGGGTGCAAAAATTCTCACCAACTCTCGCACTATTATATCAACTTTTTTTTTGTGGGTTCTTGATGGATATTTTTAACTTTTCCTGCAAATAGGAATCGTTGACCATCATTCTGTCTGCAGTTAGCTTCTTCTAAACGGTGATGGAAAAACTTGCCTAGTCATGAAATAGAAGAAAAAGAACAAATTGATGATGTCTAACTCATGAAGATTCAAAACCCTCCAATGGCTAATGATTTCCAAACAAATGAGCAATCATACAGAAAATTTCTTACCAGTTGTTATCTTGTTTCTTCTACCTTCTTGTGGGCCTTTCGATCTCAGCACTTTTCTAGAGTATATAATATTTTGATATAACAGCACCCAAATTTTCTTCTGGTCGGAGCTGCTTTTTGAGAGTTCAAAGTTCGGAAGCTTGGTAGATACCGACCACAAAGCTGGATTACTAATACCACTAATCAATGCCACTTAATTGTACCGCCATGATTAATGTCCAGGCCCTAGCTAAGCAACCAACCATAGGCGTTAAAGTCTTCTGTTTCTTGATTAACGACTCATACTGATGCGATTTTTAGGTTGCCAACTCCGGCAAATATCTCTAATTAATTGCGTCATCTCATGCGTAGCTGTAGCAAGTCTACAAAGACGTCGTTTTATATTCTGCCGGAAAAATTAAAACTAGTCAAATTGATTATAATAGGGCCTAACGAGCTTACGCACGCACCTTTTCCAATTAAAGAAAAGCTATTATATGTGAACAGGGGACGAAATTAAGGTCAGGTGATCAAGGGACTGCGAAGTTGATTTTTGGTCACTGTTTGGGAGACCAAGAGTACATAGCATAGCGGCCAGTGTTAGTCTTCTCATACGTTTTTTTAAGTTCATGAACTAAAGCATCTGACCGAAGATTCTTGTTCACACGAGTTTTCTGTTAAATTTTTGAGGAAAAACAACTCCTCGAATAGGCATCAGTTGACCCGGATTTTCTTTATTACCATAAATATTTTCTGTTTGTTGATTTATGTAGTATGTGAGGAATCAATTAATATCTCAATACGCTTTTCTTGGTGTATGTTGTGGGTCCAAAATTGCACTATGCTTCTTCAACCACCATATATATAATGTAATGGAGTATTACAATTTACAACCATGCATATATGCTCTTTTTGGCTGTTCAATTTACACCTAAACAATTTCCCACAAAGCTTTTGTTCATGGAAACACGTACGTACTTTAAACAATTTGCTTCTTCTGGAATAGCCACCTTAAGCAAAAAAAAAAAAAAAAATTGAGAATACAAGAATGTGTTATACTCGATCTTGACTTGTTAAATTCATATTTTATTAACCTTAAACTATACATTTCTACCATTTCTTGTTCTTTTTCTGTAAGCACAATAAAAGCCACTGAATTCACGTGTAACATGAGTTCAAACATAAATAATGAGTTTATATGTCAACACCCCTCCCCTGCAAATTAAATAAAACGATTTTGTTTAGGCTATAGTACAAGAGCAAGGTCTGGCTGAAATTCAACCACGTTTTTTAACTAAGGAAAAAAAGCATAGCGTTGTCTTATATTATACCTCCGCAGGAAGAGTGAGGAAACATGTTATACCTAGTTCCCCAACTTCTAGATCTACTTCTCTTTGATTTTGAATTTAAGTATCTTAGCGAGAGTGGAGATGAAGAATGTCACAAGATCTTCATCCAACATCCGAATAATGTCAAGGATTAACTAGCTACAAAATACCCTTTTGAACTTTTCTTTAGTTGCAAAATGTGCCCTCCTAACTATCAATTTTAGCATCATACATTTTTGAACTATAAATTTTTAGCAGTGTACTCCAATTAACTTGTTGCTGGCAAAATTTAATGAATAAAGATCATTAGTATCTTTGTAGTTGGTTAAGCGGCGAAAATATCCTTCTTCCTCTCCAACTAACTTATATATACATTTCTTATCTTTTTTCTCACACAAACTCAAAATCTCTCGCATCCTCTACCTCTCTTTCCCTCTATATGTGTACATGCATAAAAGAGAAAAATCATGATATTTGTATATAAGCCAACCAATTTCAGAGGAAAAATGGCATTTTGACTACTTAACTAAATTTAAGGACATCAATTAATAGCACATTACTCATTAAACTTCTTCGGAGGCAAGTTGGTTAGAGTACATAAGAAGAACTAACAATTCGAGTGTGTATAGTATAGTGCTGAAAAAGATAGTTTGGGGGTACTTTGCAATTCAAAGAAAGTTCAGGGGTACTATGCAATTCAAAGAAAGTTCAGGGGTACTATGCAATTAACCCTAATTTCAAATAAAGAGTCAAGATTTAATTCCTACAAATAAAAAATGCAAACATGCATTAAACAAAAGTAGAATTTTTTTTTTTTTGGTAGGAAAAAATTTGGATGGATTTGACTTCGGTTACCAGCACAACTCAGTACATTTCTTCGAAAAGACTATTAAGTCGCTAATAGAGATTTTTAATACAGACTTAATATCAGCAGTAAAATTTGAACGCACAATCTTTTGTAAAAAAATTGGCCGTTGTTGCTTAATTAAGTAAATTTGTGTTAACATGCTAGCTTTACGCAGTAGATGAATATGCAGAAAATGGTATAGACAAAGTTCAAAATCAAAAGCATTACACTTACCCAATTCAGACCACGAATTTACCCAAAGGGGTTATACCTATCAAGTATCAACTACAGAGCCCAGCCCCAGCTGCTCACCAGTCAAGACCTACGCTTAGAATCTCACCCACGAGAGTTACACCTATCAAGTGTCAGCTTCAGGGCCCTGCCCCAGGTGGTCCCTCATCAAGTCCTACTCTTAGAATTCTGCATCCTGCAAAGTTGTTGATTAATTATTATTATTATCATTTTACACACGTGGCCTCCCTCTTTCCACTGCCCACGGCCCTGCTCCGTTCCTTTCCCTCACGTGCATTATTAGCAACTCCAGTCCAGTCGTCACAATTCTTCACGTGCCAAAATTCGGAATGAGTATAATTTATGTAGCACGTGCTTTTCCGCATTTTTGCGTCCCTCTCAGCGTTCATTGCGTGGGTTGGCCTGTAGATTTGACCCTACCCAGCGGCCTTTATGCACTTATATTTCCGTATATATACTACAAAAAATTCTCTATTAACTTCCCGTGCTTCCACTGCAAAATGAAAAAATCCCTTCTCAAGAATAACTGCGGAAACATGGATTTTGAAGGATATCATTCGTCAACTTCACCATCGTCTTCATCTTCATCACCATCCTCTTCTTCTTCTTCTTCCAGTGATGATAACTGTAACGTTACAGCAAAAAGTTGTAAAGAAAAATCAGCCAAGACAAATGAGCAGCAGGGGCCATTTTTAGCGTCACATAAGAGAAAGGCAGGAAGGAGGAAGTTTAAAGAGACTCGCCACCCCATTTATAGGGGTGTCAGGAGGAGAAATGGGAATAAATGGGTTTGCGAAATGCGTGAGCCAAACAAGAAGACGAGGATTTGGTTGGGGACTTTTCAAACCCCGGAAATGGCAGCTAGGGCTCATGATGTTGCTGCCCTGGCTCTTCGTGGTGACCATGCTGCACTCAACTTTGCTGACTCTGCTTGGCGTGTGGCACGAGCTCAATCATCCTTGGCTAGCGATATTCAAATCGCTGCACTTCAAGCTGCTCAAGCTTTTAGACCATCTTTGGTTGATGCAAACCCTTCTTCCTCATCTTCGCCAAGTTTGCAACATGGAGATCCTGTAGAGAAGTTTGATTGTAAGAATTCATCCGCGAACGATCCTTTAGATGTTAAGGGCCAAGATAAGGTCCCAGATCATCCAATATTGGGATTGATGGATGTTGAGATTGGTGCAGAAAATATTTGTTGTCATTCTGCAACGATGTTCGTGGATGAAGAGGCAGTGTTTAACATGCCAGCCTTAATTGATAACATGGCGGAGGGTATGCTATTAACTCCGCCAGCAATGAAGAAAGGGTTCCATTGGGACAATGGAGAGGGTGATGACATTGAGTTAACTTTATGGAGGGACTGAGGACGGACAAAGAGGCAAGGCCTGACACTGGATGGAAGGTCCATCTGAGTTTCATTTACACTCGCTGTCAAAATTTACATCTTATCTTTCTTTTTCTGGTTTTTGAGTGTACAATATTGCTGGACATATTAAATTTCTTTATATATAGCTTTTTTGGCTTTAAAGTCTATGCCTAGAGGATCATGTTTACCTAGGTAACATAAATAGGTAATTAGTAGATCCCTTGGGTTTTCTTTAACAAAAAATTTCTTACCCACGATCTTAATTTTTTGACGAATTTGGAGAGAAACATAAGTTTTGGCTGAGATTATTGTGGCTGTGGATAGGTTTGTCATCGCGGTCGCCCCTAATCGCAATTGTTCCATATCCATCATGACATATCGATCTCAAATTGGGTGATATGCATATTATAACATATAAAAATTCTAAAAAAAATACTAAAAATAAAAACATCAAGAATTCTTTTTTTTTTTTGTTTGATTTCCAATTCAAAACAATATGACTCGGCGAGTTTTAGCCAATATGTGATGAGTTCAAATTGATTCAATCAGTATCAACTGAGTCACTTCGAATCATATTCGAAATAGATTCACCAGTGTGTTAATATCGTATCGAGAGGGCTCGTGCCAATTATGTATTGCCCGAGTCATCTCAGGAAATACCGTGAATACTAGGCTGCATTGAGTACAAATTACAGGTTGTACCGGTAAAATGGAGATGCACAAATTAAAGTTGGATCAAAAGATTAATAGTAAGCGTCAATTAACACTTTACACTCTAAAAGTTCAGGTATCTTTTGAAGACTTATTTACCCTTAAAAAAAAAAAGATTTTCAATATTTGAAATTACTAATTCTTTTACAGCTATATCTGGCTCGTAACACTGTTTTCAGTTGGCAAGCTAAGCTGTGCATTGGTACATTAAGCACTGTTCGACTAACCCCTTCGTGTGTAAAGTTCAAAAAATAATGGCTTTTGCCGCAACTGATTATGAGCTTTGGAGAGCCAGAAACGATTGTTACTATAATGCTGGGCACCCTTCTTCTCGTCAGATTATGCAAGCCGTTGTGAGGGACATTTGTTTTACTACTGCAGCGTGGAAGAACGTGAGTAGATCTTGAGAGACTTGGGAGTTAGCCGTGGAATTAAGATTACCTCCTTCCTGTTTTGCATAGCAGTTTTTTGTTCCTCTACTAGTTTGGCTAATTAGTACTTATACAGCAGTATAGTGTTCTGGTTTTGGATGTAATTTATTGTTGCCTTTCTTTGTACAACTATATTCTGCTTATCAATAAAAAGTACTGTGTTAGTGTTAAAAATAAAAATAAAAAACACTGTCCTTTTGATACTCAACCAAGGTGCCAATTTTATCACGATTGGCCCAACTAATCATTGAAAAAAAATACTAGTTTAATTGCAAAGTATTTAAATATTTGAAATTACGTGAAACATTAGTATTCTGAAAGAAGTAAACAAATGCTTACATAAACAGCGGAAGATAGTAGGGTTCCAAAGTATTCTACTTGCTTTTTAGCTCATACCTATATCCATAGAGTCAAGCAGTCATTTTTTACCAATGTGTTGGGTGGAAAACGTTATAATTTTTAGCCTCGATGAAATATAGAAGCGTCCTTTGTTAGTGGACAAAGAATTGAATCACAAGCACGTAATAATTGCTAATCTTGGGTTTACTTCAACTCACAGACCAATCAGCTTGGATTCTCCATATATATATGGATGCCAAATAAATAGTAGCAAAGCTTTGGATAAGCGTGATGTGATTGATTATTCATCAAATAACAACTTCTACGTTCCCATGATCAATGTGATCGATGTTCCAGACGACTAGATGGGCTGTCAATTTTTTTTGTTTTTTTGACTTAGTTTACACAATCCTTTTCACCTTAGCAGCGTGCCAATTATGGTTTCATCTGATAGTTGAGTAATGCGTCCAAACAAATAATGATTCAAATCGGCAACTTCACGTGTCCGTGATCTGTGTTTTTAGACGACTAGATTGGCTGCTAATCTTTTCTCTCGATCTGTTTTTGTTTTTTACCAGTTGGAAAGTAATTACAAAAGGATAAATATATCCCCCTTCTTTCCCTGCTTCTCTTGTGCTCCGGCTGCGCAATCTATTCTTGATTTTGCGGTTTGCACGACTCTTTTGAGCTTAGCAATGTGCTAATTATGCTTTATGTCTAATCATTTAAGTTCAAGATTTCAACAATTAATGATTGAAATTGACAACTTCTACACGTTCGTGGTCGGTGCATGTTTGCAGATGACTAAATCGGCTCGGCTGCTAATCTTTTCTTGACTTTGCAGTCTGCAGGATTGTTTTGAGCTTAGCAGTGCGCCAATCATGCTTTGATACTTATAATCTTATCTCTGATGTAATGCTGCCTATGTTGGATTTCATCTATAAATTCTTTACTTGCAAGGGGAAGGAAAAAGTTGAAGAGTGAAACGTGAAGATGAGGATGGTGAGAGTCAATTAATGCAGCAAATAGCAAATCACAGATTGGAATTAAGTGTTTAAACAGACGCATGATCCAGCTCGACCAAACATCCTACAAGTCCTCCACCACCTTTTAGTTTATATTATAATCAACGAAGAGCCCACGAAAGTTTGTGATATTCCTCTACTTTGTTCCCAATACCGTCACAAGTATTCCAAATGTTTAATTTATACAAACCGATTTAAGCTGTTGCATGAGAGTCATGCAACGACCCTTTTTGCATGAATTAATTTCAGAGGTGATTTTTTGGATTCTATGTTTATAGGGAAGTGCTACTTGGAGGAATAAGATGACAAGTTTCTTTTAGGTACTGCTGGCATACAAATCAACTTTATAATCAGAAGAGCAACAGAAAAACATGCTGATTTTCGCTTCAAAGACTTGACAGATCATCGTACGCTTTGGTCTATCCATTATCTTATACAATACAACTACAAGAAGAGATAAGATGCACGTCTTTGTTTTAGGAAATGGAACAGAAAGTGACTGACAAGACCCATATGACCTTTCCTTCCTAGCATGTTCATACGAAAGATCTCAACATTCATGCATGCAATCCTACACCTTCTTCAATTCCTTTATCAAAATGAATACGTCTAGGTTTGACGCGATAATCCATGCATATGGCTAGAAATACATGAAAATCCCACTTGAATAGTATATGCACTCTTAGTTATGTGTACCTCACTTATTGGTGCATGCATGGTGGCATTCATAAAATGCCAAAAGCCTGCAAATGTTGTTTCTATAACTTTTCTTCATTTGTCGGTGTAAATATTGTGGTGGAGGAAAAAAGGTGCTAAAAGTTACGAAGTTTTTTTTTTTTTTTTTTTTTTAATGAAAAGAGAAAAATGGCGATTCAAGGATTTTAACCTAGATTTGGTACATGATTCTTTTCTCGAACTTCTTTACTTCTTCTTTCTTAGTTTGCCAATCTGTTTTGCAACGTTTCTCACCAGAAATATATTTATTACAACTTTGGACGGAGAATGAATTGCTTAATATATTTCTAGTTCTTGATGGCCGTGGCTTCCTATTCCAACTCCACCCTTATTTCGTTTTCTTGGTTAACATCAAACCAAAATGGAAAACAAGAGTTATTTATTAAAAATGTGATCAAAGCAACATCGCCGTCACAGAGATGACAAGCCCAAACCACGTTAAAACAATTTTGTTTTTTTCCTGTATCAAACGAATGCTTGTCACTTCCTTTAATTCAAGCATGAAAATCGGCTAATAGTGTGCATCGAGTAAAAGGAGTTGTCAATTTTTCTGGAGAGAAAATTGAACTGAAATTTGTCTAGTCCTTTTCTAAGTTTTTGCAATTCACTGTTAAGAATAAACTGGGAATGAGAGAGGGGAAAGTGACTGAAAATGGAAATTGGCATTGACATTTCGTGTTGCAGGTGTCACTTTAATTTGTGTAGCAATGCTCTTTCAGTTATATATACCTTTAACTTAAACTAAACCCGAATAAATTACGTTAACTTCCTACCCTTTTTTTCGCACCGTTTCAAGTTCAATTTAAGAGTCTTTACATTATGCATTCAACATGTTTAAGATTGAAAAAACACACTGCATGTTTGATGTATGTAGTCTAAAAACTGACCATCTTTGCATATATGTATGAGTTAAAAGTTTATTGGGTGGGAGACAAAATGCAGGACTCCTTTCTCGATCTAAAGCAGTAAACAGAGGTATCAAATCATTAAATTGAAGACATATTCGAATATATATATATATATATATATATATATATATATATATGTAGAAAAGCAGCCAAAAACTGACGCAAGCCATGATCAAATATTATCTTAACTTTTCACGTAAACAGAATATGTTTTGTGTGGACTGGTATTCATAAAGGGAAAATTTTACAAACCTCTCCTGAAGTCTTTGACAATTGCAGAGAGCTCTCCTCAGATTTTAAAAATTACACCTAGTTCCTTTGCTTTTACTATTTAGGTGACAAGATAGGCCCATCAAGCTAGATTTTTCCTCAAATACCCTAAATTACCCTTGTTCTATAAAAAACAAAAGAAAATTAGTTTTCTCAACACTTTCTTCCAAATTCGCAACAATACCACCACCAAGCAAACACTTCAAACTCCAACGCCAAATCTAATGATTCCTAAACATGCGACAAACCTACAAAGCAAACAGTTTGAACAGTTCAAGAATTTCAGCAGCTCAAAAAATTCCAACCTTTGTCTTGTAATATCATCTCAGCCTTAAATATTTTTTGAAAAATCAATTCTCCCTTGACAACCAATAACCAAATTCATGCTCTAAATTTCAATTCAATACACAACACTGTCGCAAAACAAATAATGATCTAAGCTACCACCAGCAATAGAACAATACTCCGACCTCCACAGAAATATATATTAACTTCATAAAACAGAGTAAAGCCATCGATAACAAAACTAGAACCAATAATATTAATCAAGTAAAGAAAATCAAATGCATGTATTAACATCCTACACAAGTTTTCAGAATAATAATCAACCCAATAATTTTCCCACTAATCCCTCCTCTTCAATGCTTCTTAATTATCAATTGTATTATTTATTTATTTATCATCACTATAAGCATATTCATTTCTTTTTAGTTGACAATGAAATTTGCTCTTGCAAGTAAAATAGTATCATATTCATCATAGTAAACAGAGATGGTTATGGTATGATAGGTTATCATTAAGATAAATAGAGATATGGATAGAGAGAAAAGGCAAGAGGAAAGGAAAGGCAAAAAGACAATAAGATAAATGAAAAAAGAACCGTTGCTTACAAGAGTGAGATAAAGGAAAAAAAAAAAAAAGAATGACTGTTGATGGAGAATAAAAGAGGTAAGATTTCTTTTTCCTTTTTCTTGGTTTTGTTTAACCTTGTATCATATTGTGAATTATTTATTAAGTGAAGGACATTACAGTCATATTATCACACTAAGGGAGGTCAACGTAATTTCTTAAACCTAAAGGGAGCTGAGTGAAATTGTCAAATACCCCAGAGGAGGTTTGTGAAATTATCTCATTCATAAAAGCACTTCCAAGGAACAAATCAGGGGGTGCCAGAAGGGTAGCCGCCCTCAAGATTCTATCCTAATCTTAAATAGTATGCAATATTTTGAAGGTTTATTCTTGCCCTCTCAAAACTTTTGATTGATGGTAATTATATGTGATCCTCGATATAAGTCTTTATCATATCCTATTTTGTACGGTATTACTGCTATGCAAAGAAAGCAATTAGTGATATAAGGAAATAAAGAACCACTGAGCTTAGCTCAGTGGCCACCAAAGTCCCTCCGTGAGCTGTAGGTGAGGTGGCCACCAATTATAAGTCTTTATCATATCCTATTTTGTACGGTATTACTGCTATGCAAAGAAAGCAATTAGTGATATAAGGAAATAAAGAACCACTGAGCTTAGCTCAGTGGCCACCAAAGTCCCTCCATGAGCTGTAGGTGAGGAGTTCAAACCTCACTTGCAGGAAAAAAAATTCAAGGGTGGTGCCATAGCACCCCCTTGGTATAGTCAGGTATGTATATCTACTAGCCGCTGATACACAAGTCTCCTTAGACTCCTCCTCCCTATAGATTAGGATAGAATAGGTTAAACATAAAAAGATATAAGGAAAAAAAAAAGATATAAGAAAATAAAGTCAAAAGGAAGTGAAACATGAAAAGAAATACAGCTCCATTATAATCCCCTTTGTACTACATCAACTTAGAAAAATTAAGAATACTAGCCAATGAAACTATAAAACCTATGTAAAATATAAAGCTGGTGGACCAACTTTTATGTGTTTGTAATTTGTTTCCGTGTCGATTCTTCTCCAATCCTCCAAACTCCATTGTTAAGTTTTTTTTTTCTTTACAATTTCTTCTATTCTATTTCAAATCTTTATCAATTTTTATGTAAACAATTCTTCTTGTTAGACGTAGAGGTACAACTATTCTTTTTTGCCATGTAGAAGACTTGAGGAAAGTTATAAGCTTTCATTTTAATAATGTCATTTTGTCTAATGTCTAGCTTTTTAATCATATGCTTTTGTTAGATTCCATATTGATTTGGAAACCACAAATTCACTGCTATATAAGTTGTTTTCAGGCATTTTTCAGTCCCTAATGAATTTAATTTTTTTGAGTTTACTCTACTTTTTCTCATATTATAAGCATTCAATTATTGTGTTACAAGTGTTGAGCATAAATTTTGTTATTATTTTATTTAATACACTGTTTTTTATTCTATATATATGATTGTCCCCCCCCCTCCCCTCTTCTCCCCAACAATTAATGTTTGGATTCTAGTTTTTTGAAGAAAAATTTTTAAGTTTTTCATGAACATATTTTTTTAATTATCTTTTTATTTCATATATATGAAATTACTATAGTACATTTTTCTATAAAACAAAAAACTCTAAATGATAGCAACTCAACAGGATTCTATAGTTTCAAACCGTAATCAACACTCGTGAGTCACGACCTGATATTCATTTTTTATGGTGCCGAAAAAGTGTTCATTTTATTGGCTTATGTTAACAGTATCTACTGAGCATGCAATCCCCACAAGTTTAACTTTTGGATTGCCAAATGAGAAAGCATTAATTAGTTAATCTGATGCCAAGCATGATTACATCTTTGACAATATCTATATTTAGGGGTGTCAATGGGTTGGGTTTGGACCCGGACCCGACTCAGATCCGATAAATTTTTTCGGGTTTGGGTTGAAAAATAATTTTGGTACACGAATTCGGATCCAGACCCATTTACTCTAACAAAAAAAAATAGATCGGATATGGAATAAAGGATTTCGACCAGTATTCGACCCAGATTCGAACAATATATTAATAATTATAAAATATAAATAATTCTAAATATATTCTTTTACCAAACTAACAATTTAGTAATGACTCAGTAGATTGATTTGTAATTAGTTTTGGATTGACTATTGTGAGTTATTTGTAATTTAACTTTATAGTTTGATTTGTTTAAATTTGGAGATTGGATTTGTGATTGATTTTGCATTTAATTTTGAAATATTTAAATTTGAACCTTTTAGATCTGGACCCCACTCGAACCCGTCTGATTGGATTCCGGGACTCTAAGGTCAAGACCTGTCGAGTATACAAGTCGGTTCGGGTCTGGGTCCGAAATTTTCAATTCCAATCCAAATCCAATCCGTTGACACCCCTATCTATATTGTACTCATCAACTATAAAGTAGTTACCACTACAATTATTTCTTGTCGAATTAGTTTTCAATTTCTAAGAATGTGAACACCTCTACATTACGGCGACAGCTGCAGAAAAGTTTGTTTTTTGAAGAAGGAAATATTACCAGATTTAGGAGGGAAAATCGTGAGGCCAGTTCCCCAAAAAAAAAAAAAGAGGGCCAGGGTAAATGTTTTCTGCAGCTGGCAAATCTAATTGTTTTCGTATAAAATGAGAAATGAAAAGATAGTCCTGTCCGGTTAAATAATGAACTGCGTTCATTCAGAGTTCTGACACGAAGTACGGAAGATAACGCAAGTTTTATCGAAAAGTCCATACGATGAAATGAAGCCGAAGAATCGGCACTTAGAGCTAATCTTCTTTTTTTTTTTGGGTAACCGGAACATGACCGTTTCGAATCCTTAGGATCCGAGTCGACACATCAAATTGGAGGAGTGCGCCACGGCCTCACGCAACGACCCCGAGCGAGTCACGGGAGTTCAAGTCCAAGATAAAATTCGAACCCTAATCTTAGAATGCGCCACAGCACTTCAAATCGGAGGAGCGCGTCATGACTCACTAATCTTAGAGCTAATCTTCGATTGTTGAACAAGTCGTAAAACTTTTTCATCTTCTTGTTCCATCCCAAGAATTTTGAGGCCGTTGATATTGACAGCAATCTTCAGCATAAAAGTAGAATGTTCATCGAATTTGAACACGAGATTATTTAAAATAATTACCGTAACATTTTTTATCATATAATCTAAGTGAAATAAACAAAATTTTTTAAAAATTAAAAAATTGATTGAAAATTGTAATCATGATACAAGCAAAACAATATTTGAGAAAAATAATATGTTATGCATACTTATTAGAAGTTGTAAAAAAAATAATTTAAAAAATAACGTAAGCATACACGTGGTGATGACTTGGCACAGTCATATTATGTTTTAGGAGCCCCTCGAATTTGAATAAATTGTAGATTAGCCAAGAAATTTTCGTGAATTTTAAAATTCAAGTAATGATTGCACCTCCGAAATCATATAAAATACCCTTTCCAGCTTGCATGCTCAACAAATCAAAATACAATCGTACAATCAGCCCATCCCTAAAAAGAATTAAACCCATTCAAGAATTCAAAAAGAAGAATAGCACTTGAAAAGCAAAAGAGTTTGAAAGCCTTTGCAATAGATAAATAGGACTTAAACTCTTACCTTTTTTTTCGCTGAATTTGTGTTTATATAGAATATTACTTTCAAAAATAATTACTGTAACACTTTCAACGATGCACTACATGTAACATAACAAAAAAAATGGTCAGGAAGATAAAAAAGCAATTGAAGAGCATGTTCGTCATGCAAGTAAAATAATATTCAAAATTAAATAATTTGGGTATCCAAACACATAGTATTGTAGACAATGATATGAACTTAAGAAATAGGTAATGGTTCCCTACAGAAACAGGTCTCGACTCCACCAGCAAGTAATACTACAGCAGGCCGGCTACATTTTGAAGCATTGGTTGTTTCGATTTCGTTGTTTGTCTGAGAGAGAAAAGGATTGCCCGGCCCAGCAAACCACCAGGTTAATGCAGTGCGGGATTTTGTAGGCATCAACTGCTCTAAGCTATAGAACTCTCGACGGGTTTCCGTAGCGAGTAAGCAACTGGATTTGCGTTCAGAAGGAGATGAAACACCATAGCATGTTCGAGTAATTTACCTGCACAACGTTGGCTGATTGTCACCCTACAGAGACAGACCTTCCAGACTTTTTAAGCCGAGATACTCGTTTTCGGTGACTTCTGCCCTGTTTATGCTGCTCCCACTCATGTGCCCCTCGGAGTACCCTATTTCCACACGCCTAGCAGAAAATAGAAACCTCAGCTACGCACAAGAAAACCAGGGTAAAGGATGGTTGGGGAGGGAAGGCGCAGGGAAGGTTACAAGCTTTGCTGACTACCATTACTAACCTCACACGCATACTGGGTCCAGAGGTCCCTTGGAATCAAATTCATTTCTTCAGAACCATTTCTGAGCTCGTCTGAGCAAGCATTGTCATGAAGAAAAGATCTGATTATTCTGCCAGAGGGTTCAACAACTTGAGTTGCCCATAAATCATCAGAAACACCTGCTGAGCATATGCAATCCAATTCATACTTACGAGGTAAAGTGGCTTTCAGAAAGGCAGAAAAGCAACTTTTGAAACATCAGAAGACGTACAAGATATCGATTCTGTTGCATCAACAAAGTGTATGTTCCACCCAAACAGCATCTGCAGTCGTCCAAGCCTTCTTTTCTGTGGATAACAAGGACAGCATAGTAAGATCTTTAAATTTATATTAGGAAAAATATCCTGGTTATTTTGAGGGATGCTTTAAAAAAAAAAAAAAACCAATTATCACCAAAGGAGCAACTTTGAACTGATTTGGCATCAACTCTTAGCATAAAGAACTTGTGTAATTACTTTTCCCCCTATCCTTTTTCACTTTTAATGTGCATGGATTTGTTTTCTTCCCGGTGAAAAGTTCAGATTACAGGTGAAAGCTGCAATAAATTACCTGACAGCAGATTCTATAGAAAATTATTGATGGACCAATAGTTTTACTTTATTAACTAAAACAAGTTTCTAAACTTGCTGCACTACCGATAACGGGACACAACTGGACACATATGTTGAAGATGGCGACCCATTAGAATTTATGATCCAAGATAGAGGTGCAACATGCTTGGTGTGGAAAGGATCATATAAACAGGAAAATTGCCAATCCTGGGGAATCTCCATAAGCATTACTGTGGCATTAACTCGTTTACTTGCTCTATAGAAAGGCAAATACACACATAAATCGGCTTACTTGGCGGCGAACAAGTCTTCTTGTGTTCAATTTTACTCTTTCTATGGCTTCTGTTAGTAGGTCTTGCAGTTGTTGGTTCTTGTTGGTACCATCTAGGATTTGCTGCATATCTGCTTTCAGTGACTTATCAGCTGAAATCAGGTAATGGGCATTGCCATGACGACTTTCACATTCAGAAACATAACACCTCAGAAAATCTGCAAACTCACGGACCCCAATTGCCTGCCGTAATCCTCGTGTACAATCCGCATGCAACTTATAAATATCAAAAACTTCATTAAGTAGACCAGAATTGACCATGCAGTCAACCCTTTTCCCAACATAGTCATCGAGTACAGGTAGAGATGCATCTACACAAATGAAACAGCAATCATATTTGCAATTATCAACACGACCCCAGTTCTGCCCTGCCACCAGCAGAGTAGGAAAGTTATTCAAAACCACGAGGAGACCTCAATGTATATCATTGCAACTCATCAGATGGCTCTTTCCTGATAGCACTTCTTTTCACACTGTTCTGAAGGAACAACATGCTAACCGTGGAAGGCAACAGCATACAATTAAGCAAAATATCTTACATCAAAAAAAGGGAACATCTAGATGAATACCAAAAAAGTTCAACAAAAGGGTCATCATCCATTGCAGTAAGATGCCAAAAATGAAAGAACTCAGTATCCATACTATGTAGATCCTCTCTATACAGAGACAACTATAATGATGCAGATATTTCATGCAAAGAAACAAACCTCCATGGCCTTTTCATGTAGAAGTTTGCTTGGAAGAACACCAAACCGTGCATATAAACTTAGGTATTGAGTTATCTGCATTAATGTGAAACAGAATGAAGAGAATCAGGAAATACAAATCCCCCGAACCTTCAGCAAACCAAATTTATCACAATTTTCTCTCTTTTTCCATCCTTTCTTTTACAAAGTGAAATAAGCATTTGAAACACTGAGTTCCCTGCTTATACTTCAAAATCAGTGAAGAAAACAGTGACATGTGAGTAGGCAATATACTAACCTTTCTCTGATCATTAGGATGAATTCTATTTGATGCTACAGGGTCAAGTTCTCTAAGTTTCTCATATGTGTAGGCAAAATTCTCTGCTTCATCTGCTTCTTTATCACCTATAAAAAGCAATAATACATATACATAGATTCTACCATTCAGATATTTATCTGGGCCATCTTATACCTTGATAGTATACTATAAATAAAGGATCTACCTGGATTTCCAAATGAAGTGTTCTCTTCCATGTCCTCCCTGGATTCATCTAAAAGGAAAGGACTCACAAGAGCCTAGACATGAGGCAAGCGTGAAGAAAACAGGAGTATCAAATGTCTACAAAAAATTAAGACAACAAAAGAATGTTGGAAAACAAATTTAACGCGTGAAAGAACATTTTTAGGATGAAGAATAGCATATATCTCAACTGGACTTCACGTACAATGTAAAATCCTTAAGGAAAAAAAAAAGCTATTTGGAAGCCTGTCAAGTCAAAACCATCTGGATGCCAGCAGCAGTTTCAATATGGAATAGCAGAAAAAAAAAAGGTAAATTTACCTGAATATAGTAATTAGTTCCTCCAACTATGACTGGCAATCGCTTACGGGACCATATCTCACTGATTATCTAGCAAATCAATCACAAACCAAGTTATACAATGTGATAGCCAAAAGGAAACAGAAAACTGGATGCAATAAAGAAACAATTCCACACTAATATAGCTTTTTGAGACCATTAGCTCCTCAGACAAAGAAGACAAAGTAAAACTATTGAATGGTGTACAAAAAGAGAAAGAAAGTGGTAACTTCCTGTTCCTTCTGGTGCACTTTCTTTGTCAGATATGCTTAGGACACAAAGCTTTTGTACATAAAAGATACCATCCCTCAAATTCAGAAAATCACCAAAATGAGATGGTAAAATCTCATGCAGCTGTTTAAGTGTGAAACCTCAAAAAAGCACATGGATCAGCAAAAACATTTTTAAGTGTTTCAGCCTTATTTTGGAAATTCCAAAGTCAGCCAGCAAGCAAAACTAGTTGTAGTGAACCAACAACTCAAAAACTTGATGCATCGTACCAGTTTGCAGCGAACTTCAATATAGTTCCACAAATAAACCAAGCTGCTCACAAGCAGCTAAGGCTCGATGATGTCAAAAGCTTGACACCACTTAGTTGTGGCCAAGTCTGAGCCAGGTCCAGCTATTTGAGTGCATATTGTAACGAAGCTCAAGCTGGATGCTCGGCAAGCAAAGTTGTCAAAGCTACTCTGTTCATTTATTTTATAAATTTTCAGATATTTATTTTACTGGTATACTTGCTAAATTAAGCTCGGTTAACTAATTTACCGGCTCCAACTCAAGTTCCAGTACACTTAAGCACCGATAATTAATTCACTAGTTTGAACTCCAATTTGACCAAGCTCAAGTGCTCATCAATCTTATGCGAGCAGAGCTCAACCTCATCCATTAACTGGTCTGAGACAAACTCAAGCTCGGCCTAGTGAGCTTGATAGTGCTCAAACTACTTCAGTTTTTAGCTGAGCTTGACTCGACAAGCCAGATTCTCAACTTAACTACATTGCACCTCCAACTCAAACTTAACTACTTGAAACCAATTTAATCTACATACAGACTTTACAAATACAGAACATCAATTACAACCGTCCTTCATAAATCACAATTCGTGATAATCCCACCTTAGTTGCTGTAAATGATATAAAAAATCCAATGAAAGTACCAATCTCATTAACAAAAATTGAGACATTTCTGAATATATCTTACAGGAATAGCAGCATCCCGAAAATATTTAGCTGTAAATTCAGCAGTCCGGCTGATTGTCCCCAACAAATGATGCGGCACTCCTGCCCAAACATCCATATTAACAAATACACATCAGGCACTACTTCAGCCAACACATTAGCATTCAAATATATTAACTATTCAACTATAAAAAAAGAAAACTGAACAAACCCTTTTGATCTTGGATTGGCACCTTATTGGTAAGAACATCTAATCCCTTGTAAACCTATAAATACAAAGCCAAAAAAATAATAATTTTTTGTTTTAAAGCAGACAAATAAATCTGTAAACCTTCAAAAAGAAAAAACCCAGAAATAAAAGTTGAAGCTTTTTTAGTTTTGCATTTACCTGCATGGAGTCGGCGTTGATGATTTCGATGGGGAAGTGGGAGGCGAGGTCGATAGCAAGTTTGGATTTGCCAGACCCGGTTGCTCCCATGACTACCAGTACCTTGGGCTTGGAATTTGAACCCAAATTTAAATGTGGGTTCGGGTTCAAATTTGTTGGGGGTTCGGTTTTCGGAGGTTCTGGTTCTCCGCCACTAGCCATTGCTCCTCTGCCGCCGTACAAGATTTTGGAGGTAAAAAAAGTGAGGGGCGGAACCGAAACTTTTTTTTTTTTTTTTTTTGAGGGAGGCGAAACCGGAACTTCACGGGGTCGAAATGCAATAAAAGAGAGAAAAGGTTTTGTATTTTCTTAGTATATGCCCTTTGTTAGGTACTTCTTTTAAGTTTTTACGATATAGGCTTTAATATTTGTTTAAATTATATAATCTCCTCTTTGAGTTTTTTCATTTGAAAGAAAAACAGCTCATATATTATTGTTTAAACTCAATATGACAAATTTTTGAAGCTTTATTTTGAATGAATTCTTGAACCCTTTAATTATACAAGTTTCTATTGTTTCCTTTTCGTAAAGTCTCAAATAATTGAGGTATTCTTTTTTTAAGAAAAAATGGATTTGATATGAATTGCTATTAGTAATAGAATGAACCTTTTGATTTTGAAAAACAAAATTGCACGATTCTTGAGTTGAGGGAAAAGATTTTTACTTTTTTCATACCTTAATTACAACAAGCAAGAGAAAAAATATATTGAAGATGTAGAAGGGACAAATACTTAAATTGATGAACAAAGATGAAATTTGTGCGGACAGAAGCCCAAAGATGAAGATTATGGTTTTAAATGGTAAGCATAGAGTAGGGGAAACTTACTTTAGTTTCTTTTTGTTTTTTTTGGACATGATGTAATTTGAACTTCTTCATCTTTAGCAACCTTTATTGGATTTTTAGGTCAAACCATAAAATTCTGGTTTATACTCATCTTAGCATCATCCATATGTAACTTTGTATTAGCCTATTAGGGGTGCTCATAGAATCTCTTTGGGCTAAAGTGAAATTTAACAAAAAAAGTGGTAAAGTATCATAATTTTTATTGTCTTGCCTGTCAATAGTTTATATGCACAAGGGTTTTGGTGTGGATCTATCTATCCAATTTCCTAATTTCTGTTTGTTTGCATTATTGCATATCTGCACATGGGTTCTGCTGCCAATTACTCTTTTTGTTTTCCTAATTTCTGGTTGGTTTACCAGTTGTGGAAACCATTCAGTTCTAGATATGACAGGTGCTCTTTTATCACCCTGGAGCTAGCCTAGCCAAGAAACTTACCAGCAGAAATTCAAATTTCCAGGTATTTATATGTTCCACCCCTGTTAATTTATGTCCATTTACAGAATATCTTGCTGAAAAATACAATTATTCTTCTTCGATTCGTTTCGTAGACATTCATTATCTTCCTTCAACCTTAGAACTCCCTCCTAGAGTATCACTCCATCAAAATCCTTCCACCCCATCTCTTGCCTTTCCTCAAAATTGCCTTTGATGAAGGAAAAGACTATTTTCTTGACCTTGTAATTTGTGATTTTCTACAACCTTGACCAGCAGCTGTGGCTCGAGAAGAGAGCATCCCATCTGTACTTTTCCTAGTTAGTGCTGCATCAACCTGTGCCTTCTTCGAACACTGCTGGTTGTCCCACTTTGGATTACCCGTTTCAGGAGCTGAATTTGCCAATAAAAATACGCATCAGAAACTCGTGCAAGTCATGTATGATGTGTCAAATGGTCTCACAAACAAGGAAAGATACTTCCAATGCATTGAGAAATCTTCAAATTTTGTACTGGTTAAGACATTAAGTGAGATCGAACAGAAACATATCGATTATTACTCTCTGAAGATCAAAAAAGAGGTGATCCCTGTGGGTCCTCTTGTTCAAGAACCAGAAAATAAATCAAGTGATATGGTGTTCTTTGAGTGGCTGAGCAAAAGGGGCCCTCCTCCTGTTGTTTTTGTCTCATTCGGGACCGAATATTTTCTCTCCAAAGAAGAAATTGAAGTGATTGCTTATGGTTTAGAATTGAGCATGGCGAGCATCATATGGGTGGTTAGATTTCATGGAAGAGAAAATGTTACCAGTTTGCTGGAAGTATTACCGGAAGGATTTCAGAAGAGGGTAGCAGAAAGAGGTATGGTTATGGAAGGTTGGGCGCCACAAGTGAAAATACTGAGCCATCCAAGCATTGGAGGATTCACGAGTCAACACTTGAGAGTATAGCATTCGATGTTCCAATTATTGCAATGCCTATGCAACTTGATCAGCCCTTGAATTCAAGATTGGTTGCGGAGCTTGGGAAAATGGGAAATTCAGAGAGGGAGAGATTGCATGGGTGATCAAACAAGTTGTAGTGCAAGAAGGGGGGAAAAATCAGAAAAAAAGTTAAAAAACTCTTTAAGTAGCAAGGTAAAGGAGAAGGTACTTACCCCAAAAAAAGATAAAGGAGAAGGAAGATGAAGAGGTCGATCGTGTGGTGAAGAAGCTTCTGCAGCTTGTTAAGGAGTGATCATCAATTTTTGCATAGTTCAGTGTAAGACAAGGGATTTGTATGTGTCATTTTACAACAAACTTCATGGCTTTTAATGTCTTAGCAATCTCTGCTCTTATTCCAACCTTAACTCTTCGAACCTTCAGAAAACCCCCAAAAAGAGAGACACAATTGCGAACATTATGGCCTGTCAAAAGCAGCATTGCACGCACATAAATTTCACCATTCAGACATATATTTGGGCCATCTTTTAATCGAAATGTAGATATTAAAAGAAAAAGCTTTACCAGGATTACCAAATGAAGAGTTTCATTCCATGTCCCCGGGATTCATCACAAGGAACGGACTTACAAGAGCCCAGACATGAGACAATGGTGGAGGAAACAGGAGTATCAAAGTCTACACAGTATTATGTTAAAAAAAAAACGAATATAACGCTGTGAAATATCAATTTTAGGAGGAAAGAGTTGCATATATATATCTCCTAGACATGTAATATCTTATAACATGCCAGCAAAAAACAAGATAACCGGAACGCTGTCAGAGTCCAACTGTCTAGACGCTGGATTGAGGAGCAGTTTCAATTTGACATAAAAGTTAATAAAGATTTACCTGAATATATTAATTACTTCCTCCTCCAACTATGGCTGGAAATCGTGTACGGGATCATATCACCTTGATTATCTAGAAAATCAATCATGAATGAAGTTATAGAATGTGATGGCCAAAAAGAACCAGTAAAACGGATGCACAATGAAACAATTTCACACTAATACAGCTTCTTGAGAATAGTAGCTTCTCAGACAAATAAGACAAAGTGAAACTATTAATGATGTACAAAATAGCATTAGAAAAGGGGGAAACTTTCTGTTCCTACTGGTTCTCGTCCTTTGTCAATTATGCTTATGATATTATGGCTTTCTCTGTAAAAGATTTTCATCCCTTGAGTTCACAAAATCAGTGAAATTAAATTGTATCATCTCATGCACAGGTCTGGCTTCGAAACCTCAAAGGAGTACATGGATCGGGAAAAACATTATAAGAGTTTCTGGCTCATTTTGGAACTTCCAAAGCCAACTAGCAAGGCACTACCAGTTGTAACAAACCAACAACAAAAAAGATTGAAGCATTGTGCCGCTTTGCAGCAAACTTCAGCTTAGTTCCACAAAAAAACCAAGCTGCTCGCGAGCAAGCTTGATGCACTCAAAAACTTGACACCACTTGGCTGTAACCAATCACTTGAGTGCATATTCTAACCAAGCTCAAGTTGGATACTTGGCTAGCAAAGTTGTTGAAGCTAATTTCTTCATGTATATTATACATTTCCAAAAAAAATATTTTACTGGTATACTTACTAAATTAAGCTCGGTTAAAAAAAAAAAATTTACCAGCTCCAACTCAAGTTCCAGTACACTTGAGCACCCAAGATTAAAAGCAATAATTGACTACCCCGAACACTAGTTTGACCATGCTCAAGTGCTAATCAATTCTATACGAGCAGAGCACAACCTGTACTTCAATTTTCAGCTCAACATAACCACATTGCACCTTCAATTCAAAATGGCCTACTTGAAACCAATTTAATTCACATGCAGACATTATAAAAACAAAACATCAATTACAACCGTCATTTATAATCCGCAATTCACAATGATCCCGCCAAAAATGCTGCAAGTAATATTCACATTGCAATAGAAGTAATAATCTCACAACAAAAATTGCTAACTTTTCTAAGAATATCTTACAGGAATAGCGGCATCCCAAAAATGTTTAGCTGTAAATTCAACATTCGGGCTGATTGTGCCCAACAAACAATGTGGCAATCCTAGCCAAAGATCCATATCAACAAATACAAATCAGGGAATACTAAAACTAACACATTAGCAATCATATATATTAACTATTTAACTATCAAAATGAAAACTAAACAGACCCTTTTGGTCTTGGACGGGCACGTTATTAGTAAGAACATCTAATCCCTTGTATACCTATTAAAACACGGCCAAAGAACAAATTTACCAAAAAAGAAAAAGAGACGAGTTAATTTATAAAGCTTTACATGAAACCCAGAAATAAAAATTTAAGCTTTCAGTTTTGTGCTTACCTGCATGGAGTCGGCGTTGATGATTTAGCATGTTTGGATTTGCCAGACCCGGTTACTCCCCATGATTACCAGTATTGTGGACTTTGGACCCGAATTTGAATCCGGGTTCGGGTTCAGTTATATGGGTGGAGCGGGTTCTGGAGATTCTGGTTCTCTGCCACTTGCCCTTGCTTCTGCGCAGCCGGCGCAGAACATTTTGGAGGTAAGCAGTAATGGCGAAAGCGAAATATCAAGGGGTCGAAAGTCATAAAAGAAAAAAAATTAAGGGTTTGTATTTCTAATATTGGCCTTTTTATTTTTATGATGTTGGTTTCAATCTTTTCTAAAATTGTACTAATGTCCTCTTTTAAGTTTCTCATTTAAAGGAAAAGAAAAGATATCCTTTACTAATTTTATTGCTTATGAAATTGTAGTTGAAATTTGAATGTAAAGGTTTGTCAACTGAAGGCGACAATTTTTTTGAGCTTTATTCTGTACGCTTTCTTGAATCATTTTAAAGATTTTCAAGTTTGTAACAGAGTTATTTTACGTAACATTTTACATTATTCAAGTACTTTTTATAAACTCGGATTGTGTTTAATGAATTGCTATTAGTTATAGATTGGAACCTTTTGATTTTCAAAAAAGATACTCGAAGTTCTTTAGTTGAGAAAAAAAAAAGATTTCTACTTTTCTTTTCGTACATTAATTGCAACAAGCAAGAGAGACATTGGAAAATTGGTAGAAGGGATAATATTAATTTGATGACCGAAAATGACAATTGTCGAGGAGAGAGCGGAAAAAAATAATGAATTTCTGGTCCTCCTTTTTTTGGACATGATGTAATTTTAATTCTGAACTTCAATCTTTTGCAACATTTATTGGTCTTTTAGGCCAAACCTTAATCAGGTTTGTTGTTGATTGATTATTTTAGTTGATTACAGAATTTGATCATGATTAATCAATTTTTGAAATGTTTTCATTTGATATTGTATTTAGACTATAGATTTTTAATACCAAAAAAAAAAGCTAAAATTTATAATTATCCAAAAAAGTAGCTTTTACTTATTCTAATTATTTTCTATAACAACTTACCAAAATTAAATTTTGCAAAATCTAAAACAACGAGAATAAGGCCATAGTCTAGTTCACACTCTAATTAGTACCAGTCAATGCCCAATGGCCATGTTCTCTCATTCTATGAACTTCTATGGGTAAATTACAATTTACGAAAGCAATGACGTGTCATAATTTGTATTGTCCTGGCTGTTCAACGGCACATTGTTTCGGCTGCTGCTTCTGGTTGGTTCACTCCGCCGCCGAACCGAATTGTTAATGCTCATCTATTAATCAATCAGCAGTAGAAGGGGAAGACCGTTCTAGATATCATAGTGGCTATTTTGTGCTACCTTGAAAAGTCCAATCCGAAATTAACCACTTCTTTGAGAAATCATCCATCGCTGTTGACGTTTGAGATCAAATTATGGACTCAAAAGAGGATGTTATACGGATTTTGATGTTGCCATGGTTGGCGCATGGCCATGTATCGCCTTTCTTGGAGCTAGCCAAGAAACTTACCAGCAGAAATTCGAATTTCCAGGTATACATATGTTCCACCCCTGTTAATTTGAGTCCATTTAGAGAGAATCTTGCTGTAAAATTTGAGCTGTCTTCTTCAATCCAATTCATAGATATTCTTCTTCCTTCAACATCAGAACTACCTCCTGAATATCATTCCACCAAAAATCTTCCACCCCATCTCATGCCTGCCCTGAAAACTGCCTTTGATGGAGCAAAAGATTGTTTTCTTGACATCCTCAAGGATCTCAAACCTCACCTTTTAATCTATGATTTTCTGCAACCTTGGGCACCAGCTGCTGCTCAAGAAGAGAACAACATCCCATCTGTACATTTTATGAGTTGTTCTGCATCCATTGGTGCCTTCTTATTTCACTGCACTGAATATCCTGATTTGGATTATCCAATTCCAGAGCTGAATTTCCCAGAAATTACGCGTCAGGAACTGGTGCAGTTCATGTATAATGTGTCAAATGGTCTTACAAACAAGGAAAGATACTCCCAGTGCATTGAGAAATCTACAGATTTTTTCCTGGTTAAGACCTTAAGTGAGATTGAACAGAAACATATGGATTATTTCTCTGAGATGACCAAAAAAGAGGTGATCCCTGTGGGTCCTCTTGTTCAAGAACCTGAAAATAGATCAAGTGATATGGTGTTCTTGGAGTGGCTGAGCAAAAGGGGTCCTTCCTCTGTTGTTTTTGTCTCATTCGGGACCGAATATTTTCTCTCCAAGGAAGAAATTGAAGTGATTGCTTCTGGTTTAGAATTGAGCATGGTGAGCTTCATATGGGTGGTTAGATTTCATGGAAGAGAAAACGTTACCAGTTTGCTGGAAGTATTACCGGAAGGATTTCAGAAGAGGGTAGCAGAAAGAGGTATGGTTGTGGAAGGTTGGGCGCCACAAGTGAAAATACTGAGCCATCCAAGCATTGGAGGATTCGCGAGTCATTGTGGCTGGAGTTCAACACTTGAGAGTATAGCATTTGGCGTTCCAATTATCGCAATCCCTATGCAACTTGATCAGCCCCTGACTTCAAGATTGGTTGCGGAGGTTGGTGTAGGAATAGAAGTACGAAGGGAAAATGGGAAATTCAGAGAGGAAGAGATTGCAAGAGCGATCAAACAAGTTGTCTTGCAAGAAGAAGGAAAAGAAGTTAGAAAGAAAGTTAGAGAATTGAGTAACAAAATAAAGGAGAAAGGTGATCAAGAGATTGATCATGTAGTGGAGAAGCTTCTGCAGCTTGTGAAGGATTGATCGTGAATTTTCGAATAACTCAAAAAATAAAGGAGAAAGGTGATCATGTAGAGGAGAGGCTTCTGCAGCTTGTGAAGGAGTGATCATGAATTATCGAATAGCTCACTGTACAATAATCGATTTGTGTACACCATTAGCAGATAAACAACCCTGCTTTTAATGTTGTGGGCTTGTCGCATATTCTCTGCTACTCCATGAAACTTCACAGAACACCTCAAAAGCGAAACACGATTCTCAACAGGAAAAATTGTCAATTTAGTCCCTCACATTTTTGAAAAAAAAAAAAGAACTTTTTTTAGTTCCTCACATTATTAACCAGCCAAAATAGTCCCTCAAACATAGAAATTTTACCTGTTTGGTCCTAGAGCTCATTTTTTTTCTCAATTTTCCAGCCAAAAAACGAGTGTTTTTGGTAGCAAAAATCATTTGTGTGTTTTTTAAATTTTTGGTCAAGGAAAATGAATTTTATTCCCATTTTGTCCTTGAAATTATGGACACGTGAGGTAGGCATGCATTTTTGACAGAAAAACCCAGAAAAAAAAAAAAGAACTTTGGGACCAAATACGTAAAATTTATAACTGAGGGATTCTTTTGGCTGATTTTAAATATGAAGGACTAAAAAAATTTTCAAAAATGTTAAGGGCTAATTTGGTAATTTTTACTTCTTAATATTTTGGGCTTAGACCCCATATTTGAATATGGTTCAAGAAATTTCGTTGGTGGTAGTGTACTATATACTATGTTGCTACCCTTGCTGTTGCTCCAATTTTCCTTACCAGTCACCAGAACAAAGAGTCCAAGTCCCAAAATGCTGGTTAAGCTTTGATTCCAATCAACAACAAAGATTTATCTTGATCGTTGACCAACTACTATTGGTCAAGCCAAGTAGTTGACAATTGACCAACAACGGGAACGCTCCTAATAGAATTAAAAATGCCTATCGGTAGTTCATCATATACATTTATTTTGCTACTAATTGATGAAGACTTAGGATGAAGACTTAAACAGTCAACCAGCATTTTGAGAATTGAAGGTATATGAAGATTTAACCAATCCTTAATGCCAGTCAATTTCAATTCATGTTGGGTGTCAATGAGAGTCAATCACAAACATTGTGGACTTCACAAGCTCGAGCCAGTCAATTAATATACATATAAATTAAAGCCTAACATAAAAAAAAAAAACTTATAAATACATTGAAAGGGCCAATTCCAATTCTTAAGATGTGTATTCTCTTGAGAACTATAAGGGGCACAAACTGAATTTGAGTCCAAAAAACTGAAAAAAGAGGTGAATCCGGTTGGTCCTCTTGTTTACAATCATGGAAATGAACCTAGTGATGGTTCTTTATTTAATCATGGAGTGGCTGAACAAATTGGATACTTCTGCTGCTGTTTTTGACTCGTACGTGTTGGGACTTGGGAGTCAATATTTATTATCAAGAGAGAAAATTGAAGAGGTGTGGCTAGCTTATGGGTTAGAGCTGAGTATGATGAATTTCTTGTGGGTGCTTGGGTTTCACAGAAGGGAAACGCTTGTACCAGTTTGATGAAGTATTTATTACCTGAAGGATTTGTTAAAAAGGGTTGCAGAAAGAGCGATGTTGTGGAAGGTGTTGAAAAAAAAATAGCGAAAACAATGTTAACTAAAATTAATAAAAATAAAGCTTGAGTCGTACTTAATAGCACTGTCCTAAGAAACTATTTTAAGAGGTTGAAATATTTTTTCAAGATTAAACAAGTCTTCTTCTTGTTATAAACAAAAAGGATCAGAACTAGCAAACGTTGTGTAAATCCATCAGAGAGGAGAAGGGGAGAAGGAGGAGAGGAAGAGAACTGCCCGAAAGATTTCTACTGTAAGCTTTGAGTGCACTTTTTAAAGTGGGAGCAGCTGGTATTTATGGGCTTCAGAAAGTGTACATTGGAGCAGTCTTAGAATTGTTCCATGCATGTTGTTCCTCTAATATTGAAATTATGTCAAATGTCCCTTGACTTGAAGGGAAACAAATCTTACACCAAATTGAAAACCTAAATATGTGAAGGACCAGAAAATACTTAATTGACAATTGGAAGTCTTGTATGTAGTTAAAAGGATAAACAATCATCTTACATACATAGCATTAACTGGAAGCTGGACATTCTGATTTAGAATGACAGAAGACATATCTCACATTTACAGAGAAAGCAAAGCGGAGTCCCATGTCATTGTTTTGCATTTCACAACAACACATGTAGGGGACTAGGAGTGATTCAATGTTAAAAAGTAAAAGTTAAGCAGCAGCCCAAAAGGAAAAGGAACAAAAAAAAAAAAAAAAAAGCACCACCCATTTTAGAGAACAAATGAAAGACATAGATAAGACCACAATCTATAAACCAAAAATCCAAGAGCAGAGTCACAAGTAGGCTGCAGAGAGGAATCTTGCTTGTAATATTAGCACAATTTTTAATTCAGGGAATTTATGCTCTTGCTCAGCTCCTCCAGTTTCTTCATCCTCAGCTTTTCACTTTCGCTAACCAACTGGCCAAACAGATAATACAAGAAAGAATAAAGATAAAGCAAAAGCCATTGTACATCTTTAGCTCTATTCTGGTGATATAAAAATGTTTTGCAGACAAGAAGTCTTAAACCTACCTCCATCAGTTTGCTAACCAGCTGAGTCTTTTCCCTACTCTTCTCATTGAAAGCGTCAAGGCACTCTTTGTATTCTTTTTCCTGCAAAAACCACACTCTCATTAGGCAGAGAAAAAAATTACAATTTTCTACTTCATCCAGACCTTGATTTGTTTAAGCTAGGAATAGAAACAAGACAATTTCCCCTGTCAAAAACCATGTTTGCAGTTTACTTCCGTAAGATATATGGCATTAGCCCTTCTAGGATTTCAATTTCCCAGACGAAATTCCCCTTAATGCAACATAATTTTCTATAATAAAAAAGTGTCTTAATATCATAATTATAAAAGATGATAATTCTAGAAATTAACTGTAGTCTTTACCTTTCTCTGGCAAGTTTGTCCAAGTGGCTTCAACTCTCGATTAAGCAGATCAACCTTCTTTCGAATTAGCGCTACTTCCTTTCTCATTGGATCGGCAAGAGCTTCAAGCTCCTACTAGATTTTTAGCCATACATGTTCAAAAAGATTGATTTTGTCAATAATAGAGAAATATATAAATGGAGCCATTCTGCTATATGACTAAAAAGTGTTATATGGTTTCATATGCATCAATTTAAGAATCACTATATACTTTCAATTTTCTTGATTTAACAACTCTTTATTGCTTTCCAAGAAGTGACATAAACAAAAGTTATAAGGGCAAAAAGGAAAAAAAGGAACAGATGTGTAAGGACGAAAATTTTGGCTTATTCACAAAGAACATCCTCACCAAAGTTCCCATTTGAATGAATCTTAGAATGGTATGGTTCTAACGCTTGTCATAGAATGCAGATTGAATTATCAAAGTTTCATAGCTGAAGAATGATGTGTTCTTCAGTAAACTATCCAAATATGCATAAGAAGAGAAAAAATCATAAGATCTGAAATTTATCTTCTGCATGAAAAATTGATTAATTTCTTCTGGCTAAGTTATCCAAAACTTACCTCGCGAATTTCAGCCAATTTCTTGGTTTCCTCTTCAACACGGCCCAACTGAGCCTGAACTCTCTCCCTGACCTCAGCTTTCTTCCGCTCAATCTCTTCTTCCTTTGCGCGAAATGCAGACAAGGCAGACTTTGTCATCTCCTCCTCTTTGTCATCATTCAGTGGACTTCCACTGTAATTCAGGACTCCTGAAGTCTTCAAGCGCATCATTTGAGACTGTTGTTGCTGCTGCTCCAACACTGGTATCTGTGTAGACATCAATATTGGCAATGCCAAAAGATCCTTGTTAATGACTCCTAGTTTCTAATCAAATCCTCCCTTTACCTTCTCTTTACTTTGCCTTTTTATGCTTTGAAATGATGTCTAGTTTTCCCTGTTTACAGATGCTAATAAACAAGGCTGTCTGTCTCCAAAGTAAGCACCTATATTAAATAGTTCAATCAGAGGGAAATGACCATAGTGCCCAGGATAGATTACAACAAGAACGTTGAGACATTTTCTTTATGCTTCTAGGAAAAAGAAAGTTGCTGCTTTCAGAATTAGGGCCTGCCTAATCATTGATAAGCATCTTCCAAAACAGCCCTTTTCCTTGATAATTTCTCAGCCAAACATGAAACTTAGAGATCTTTCTGGTAAAACAACCGTTTTCCAAAGTAGGTATCTTGGCTAACTCATCTAACTACTGCAGTTCATCTACAGAAACTGGAAAATTTGAACCAAATGCACTTTATACTGCAATATCCAGAGTTACCTTCCTTATATTGACTATTTAGTGACCCTCGTTAGAATTTCTTATTCCATCTAAAAACTATTATATAATCATTATATAAGCTTTTAATTAAACAATTGAGGGTCCTCCAAAAACGTAGGAAAATTAGTACTACCATGTTTGATTTAATTAATGCATGCTGTAACAAGAAAGGATACTGAATGCAGTTTATAAATTGTTTGTATCCACTTAAATAATTTAGTGTTCAGTGATAGAAGACTTATTTGGGAATGCAATAATGTTTGGCACGGATGTGCAATTTTTTAAAGAGTGTTGATGGTTAGGGCTCACCTACACTGAAATAGATAAAAGTGAGAGCCTTAGAGGCCAAGAATGTGTAGGAGAGAAGTGAAAATTTGTAGCTCACTTTATCAGGCATCATTACCTTCCAACTTAGCTGGGGCTTGTACAAGAATCTCCAGCACCTTTCCCATTTTCTGCTTTCATATCCCACTTCATTTTGTATCCCAGTTCAAAATTTTCCCTAAGAGATGCTTGCTTGTACCAAAATTTGTTTGTAAGTTGTAAATCCATATTGGTATTGGCTATAGTTAATTTTGGCTTTAATGATAAAGTTTCCCTCCAATTTCCTCGTGGAGCTACTATATAAGAATATCTGATCTTGTTCAAATTAAGTTTCTCGTCAGCAAGAACAAATGATACAGTTTTTTCTTTTTCCTCATTTAAGCTTTTCTTTTGAGGTGGAGACAGGTTTGATCAGTTGTCTAACGTAGACTGAATGCCTATTTTATTCAACACAGCAAAAGTTAAAAGATTGTGTACTCCTTAATTAGATTATGCACCCCATAGAGAACTTTTTGCATAATGGCCAATTGTATGAATTAACTTCTACTTTGCAATCTTAACGTCTATGGAGTGAATGATTAGTCTGTTTCTTCAGGCCCACCTCGACTTTTTACACAAATGTTTTCCTGCTTGGCTGCTTCAGAAAATTCCTTGATTGCATGCAATCCAAAATTTGATGGTGATGGAGCAGCAGAAAATCCTTTTATGACATTTTCGATTCAACCAACATTCCCGTGCACCTTTTGACTGCTCAAAAACTGTACCAAAATTTCATGTGATTTGCAACGTTTATTAGGATGTGATGTTTGATTTAGCAACAATTTATACCGTCTATGCAGCAGATTTGGATTTACAGAATTTGCACATTCAATTGGTGGGACAATCTGATTATATTCTTTCAACCGTATTTTTTGTACACTCGATCGAATATGTGTATATTTACAGGGTGAGATGTACTTTTTTTTTTTTGTTTTTAGGTAACACTTTTTTCAACGGATGCCTATACAATAATGTCCCAGATTACTTGGACCTGAGTTTCTTATTAACTTTGTTGCAACATTGTTGGCATAGTTTGACGCCTCTTTTTTTTGCAGGTCCCATGTCATAATGAGAGTTCCTTGTACAGGGTTCTCAGAGCCACAAGAACTGGAAGCGGTAAGCTAAGGCCAGTTCAGTCCAGCAAATTCCACTAGGATTCTTGGTTGGGCTATGTTCAACTTGATCCGAGTTTTTTTTTTCTTTTTAAGGAAAAAGTTCGGATGGGTTGGGTTCCGATTATCACTGTGGATCAGAACATGCCTTCAGGACCATAGGTCGCTTACAAGGTCGTCCACCAACACAGTCCGGGTTTGCTTTTAGTTTAACTAGTCCATCTTGCATCATTTGTCGCTTTTCCTCTGTATCTTTTGTTTACTACTTGAATCCAATAAAAGCTGCTTTCTCTACCTAAGAGTAATTAAATCCCATCCCCCTCTATCTGTCATTATGTCATTGATTCCTTGCCAGCTTCTCTAATGTAGTAGCCTATAGCCTTTTGGTGTGCAACATATGAAAAATAAAATGTGATTGGAGTGTAAGTTTGGTTATCAAAGGTGTAGGACCATTGAAAGTTTGAAACTAGATGGCTGGATGATTTTAAAACCATGTAGTTTGTAGCCTGTACACTTATTGAGAATCAAGATATCTAGATTGATAAGGGGTTTGTCCAATCGGAGATTAGTCTTCTTTCTTTCTTCTTGAGCAAATCAAGGTAAAGATAACACAAGAATTCTAACCACCCCCACCCTCCCGGGGCGAAAAAAAAGGTTATGCAGGGTAACTTCTGGGCTTTATTTCATATTTGCCAAGATTAAGAAAGAAAGACGTCTTCTATTAAACTTAGGATTAACCAAAACCCAAAACGTTTGCCAAAACCAAAACAGATTAGGACTTTCTAATCAAACGTGGGATTAACCAACACCGAAGACGTTTGCCAAAACCAAAACAGAATAGGATTCTGCACCAAAACAGAATAGGGTTCGGTAAATGTAAGCTATATATGTGTGTGTGCACAGCGTTGTTGATTTGACCTGCTAATCATTATTCATTGCTTATTAAAGGAGTCCGTCATCAATAATTCTGCAGCAAGAAGACTTGAACACCATTGCTATCCGCAAAACGAAGTTCAAGAAGAAGAAGACTTGAAGAAATAAATCTGTTCAGGGATTATAGTTTCAATAGTCAGCATGCAATCTCCTGAAACTATGCAGCGACAGCCAGTTAGTTTTTGCAGCCAAACAAATCCTGACCCTCTCTACTTCAACCGCCTGATGATGGTGCAAGAACGCTACATGCAAGAAAATCGTCCTCACAACCTCCAATCAGCCTGGGACGATGATGATCATCCAGAGTACTACTCAACACCTCGGGTGGATTCCGAATATGGGCGAGAAAACATTCAACCTCGTTTGGAGGATGAGGTTCAAAGGGAAAATTATCCCGCTGAGGATAACCATGTTGAAGAAGAAGAATCCGATGATGATCAGCCACAGCCACAGCCACAGCCACTAGTAGTTCTCTTTATGATGGGTGATGAAGAAGAGTTGGCTAATTTGGATGGAGAGTTCATCAGGATTTCAGAGATATCTTTCCTGGAAGCATCGGAAAGATCTGGCCAATATAGCAATTTGAATGAAGAAACCATATTGAAGAATCTCAGGACCAGACAATATCGAACATCGGCTGATCGTGATGGAGATGAAACGGGTGATATTTGTGTTGTCTGCCAAAGTGGATTCGAAGACGAGGAGATAATTGCAAAACTTGGATGCGGACATGAATACCATTCTGATTGCGTCAACAGATGGTTGCAGCATAGGAACGTTTGTCCAATCTGCAAGCGCACGGCGATTGAAGAAGACAGCAGCTAAGAAGGCTACAGTTCTTTGTACGATTTGGGGTAGTCTTTATATTCAGCCTTGGAATTCCTGCAGCTTCTTTGTACGGAATTTAGAAATATTGTAATGAATTTCCAACTCTGGATTTGTCAAACTGATTATTGGAATTCCTACTTCTTTGTGCAGAATTTAAAAAAGATTTTGAATTTCCAATTACGTATTTGTAAAACAGATTATTATTTTGGAGGTAATAAAACCTCATTGTCCTGATTAGCGTGACAGTAGTTAAACTTTGTCCTCGTTTTAACTTTGAAGTTCATCTTGGTATTTGATTCTAACAGAAATTATTTAGGCTGACCATACTTTTACTGTTGGTTAATTGCTTCTACATTAAAGGTGGTTAGGTCTAGTTTTCCACTTCTTGAAGCAAGTGAACCAATTGAAGAGTATTGCAACAACTGAGTGAGCCTGTCAATCATGTTCCCATATTTTGGTTAATACAACAATTGCAAGCTTGATAGATTCAACATGGGAATAGATATTGTCGTTCAATGTTTACACCTGTCCATGTATTTTGAATTAACACTAGATTTTGTTAGCTATAGCTTGAGGTGAAGCCTGTAACTGAAAACTAGAAAGTATATTGCCAAGTCAAGATTTTAGGTAGCATCAAGCACCTAATGGTTTTGTGAAAATAAAAGGCAAACTTAGAACTGAAAAAATAACCTCTTTTTAGTGCAAGTGCATAATTTTCCATACAGTACTGATGTCCATTGGTTGTGCCAACTTAGTTGGTTGGGAAAATATGTGGATTTCTTGATTCATTATTATGCTTGGATTGTAGTTTTCTAACGAAAATTTTTTTACATTTTTCGTGAACACATTTCTCGATCATTTTTTTAACATACATACATCAAATTGTTGCGCTACATTTTTTATAAAAATTCTAAAAAAAAAAAAAAAAAAAAGAGCAATCCGAACGGGACTACCAAAAGAATAAGTTGATATGTGACCGGCCAATCATAAAATTAAGTAGTTCAATTTGGTTGTGGTAATTAATAATTGTATAGAAAATCACTACTTCACCACCTATGATGAGATTATCCCCATTTTGTGAAAAAACTTTAGTTCATGTTTCACGGTCAATTTTTTTCCCACAGTTCTTAAAAATTTTATTGCCTTATGTCTCAAAAATTCAGTTTAGCAGAATAACCAATTAATTTTAAACCAAAAAAAAAAAGATGTGTAGCCTAAGTAAAATTGCATTGAAAAACTGATTTAATCGTTATTCTCTGATTCATTCAAAGAAAATAATTAGAACCAAGCAGGACTTGAAAATGCAATGTTATAAATAGAAAACTTACGCGAGGGGAAGCCATGGATCCGTGGCTTCTATAATTGCCAGCACCAATTGTATATACAATTGATAGTTGTTTAAGGCACACTCTAACATATGTGCAGTTAACGAAAATATATATATATCAATCAAAATTATCCCTTTAAAAAGCTATTTTTTATGACTTTAATGGGTCAAATTCCATCATAATGCACATGCATATAGAAAGATGATGGAAGTGGAGCAAAATCGGTGTAAGTCACAGAGAAAAATTTTAAGAAAAGAAAGAATACGATTTTGAAACTAGAAAAAAGTCAAAAACCTAGAATCCTCCGAAGTTCTAAGAGTAGGCTTTATTGAGATTTGAAAATTCCTAGAATTAGTATTTCATCCTTAAACTTTTTGTTGGTGACGATTTAATCCCTAACTTTTATTTCTAATCAATTTGATACTTGAACTTATTTTGCCATACTAATTGAGGATCTCTATGATGGCACCACTACTTAAAACCGATTTGATTCTTAATTGACTAATTAAACAGGGGTATTATGGAAACATCACTCATGATATTGTAATAAAACAAGTAAATCGTGTTAAAAATACCAGATCAAACTTTTAGATCATATAAAAAATTATCAGATAAAACTTTTTTAAAATTTAATCTTGTGATTTTTTATATGATTTACTTGATTTATTTATGGCCTTGTGAGTGATATTTCCAAAATATTCCTGTTTAGTTGATTAATTAGGAATCAGACCAGTTTTAGGTGGTGGTGTCGCTACGAAACTCCTTAATTAGAATCGCAAAATAAATTTACGTATCAAATTGGGTATGAATAAATGTTAGAAACTAAATTGACACAAGTAAAAAAATTTATGGGCCGAATTGGCCTCAAGAATTCATAACCTCCTTTTTAAGGAAATAAGAAAAAGGATAATTTGCCTCAAGGGAGGTTTCTGACAATTTCACTCACCTTTCTTCAGGTTTAAATAATTACACTAACCTCCCTTCATGTAATAAAATGACTATAATATCTTTCACTTATAAATAATTCCTACAAACAAAAATTTTACAATTACAACTAGTCTTTTATTCTAAAACAACTGCTGTTACATAAACTAAACTCTTGTTCTACTCATTCTTTTACTTTCTTTCCCCTACATCTCTTTTTTTTTTTGCAAAAAGACCCATTCTCTCTTTTTTGTTTTCTTTTTTTTATAAGTATTATTGAATTGAAATTACAAAATGACAAGTTGCCAGATCATATTTGTTGTCAAACTAAATGAAAGTGAAAAAGATGGCAGTGATATAGAATACTTACAAGAAAATAAAAATGATAACTAAAAAGGGAATGTGGATTAAAGAAAATTACGATATTATACCAATTGTATAAAAAAGAATTTTGAGATATAAAAACAATAATTAGATTTGCTGAGAGACATGGGATGTGGTCTCTAGTATTGCTTTTGGTTGCTCCACATTGATATTCTTGGTAGGTTACATTATTTTAGTAACAAAAAGGTTGAATAGTGACATTGGTCAATTGAAACAATGAATTAGGCAAAAAAAAAATGAGGCTAAATATTAGCTTGAATGTGGACTTTAATTGTCACATTTGATTTGCATGGGAAGTTTTAGGGCGGCAATTGTAGGCTGTCAAATGTAAGAATATGGGAATTAAGATGAAGTAGTTTATTGAGTTCGTTAAGGTGGTGGTTATGTCGTTTACAATAGTTACAATGTGCAAGAATTTATTAGTTTGTTTTTCCCCTTCTAAGCAACAAAGGGGTATTTTTGGATTTTTGAGGAGAAAATTAGTATATTGGGTTTATATTATTACTGAAATGCTAATCATAGGGGAGATAGTGTAATTTTTTAAACTAATAGGGAACTTCTTGCAATAATAAAAAACCTTAGGGGAGGTTTCTGAAATTATCCCAAAAAGAAATCCGTAACCGAACAAGAAATTTGTCAAATTGGTCCCTAACATTTTCACAAAAAAACTTTTTTAGTCCCTAACATTTAAAATCAGTCAGAATAGTTCCTAACATATAAATTATGAGCCAGTTTGGTACTAATGCTCGTATTTGTTCTTTTTTCCTATTAAAAATAGCACACCAACATAATTTCAAAGACAAAATCGGAAACATTCGTTAATCCATAATTTTCCATCATTCTCTTTCTTTCTAATGGTTTTCGCCATTTTGCAACATAAAAGAGGGGAGTATGGTTGTTTACATCCCCAAGGTAAGGCAAAATTGGGTTCTTACTCACCATTGCTTTGGTAGCGTCCACATCTGCAGCAAAGGTCGCGTGATGAAGAGTAGTTCGGCCAAGTTGGTGTACGGCTTCAAGCTGCTTCTTAGCTAACTCCTTCACAAGCTTCTGTACAAATTTTGACTGGCCACAGCTAGCTGCCACATGAAGGGCTATCATGCGAAGGTTGGAGATTTTTGCTATCTTTGCATTTTGATTGGAACGAAATTGGCAACTAGCTTCTTTCCAATCTCCTTCCATTGCTGCTGTAGAGTTTTGGGAGTTTGGTTGTATCAACTTTAACAATTTGCTGACTCCCTTCTCTTGCTGCTTCGCAGACAAATCCCAATGTCTCGGGATTTAAGCAAAAAGAAGAATGGAAACTGTAGATGGAATTCAAGAATAAGCAAAAAGAAGAAATTGTGAAGTAGCAGTAGGCTGAGAACCAATTGAAGAAGCGGTGGAAGAGTTTGAGGGATGCAAAATTATGGATTAACGAATGTCTCCAATTTTGCCCTTGAAATTGTGTCAGTGTGCTATTTTTAACCGGAAAAAAAGCAAATACAAGCAGTAGGACCAAATTGGCTCATAATTTGTATGTTAGGAACTATTCTGACTGATTTTAAATGGTAGGGACTAAAAAAGTTTATTGTGAAAATGTTAGGGACCAATTTAGCAAATTTTCCAAAAAAATTATATAGTTGACTAATTGGACAAGTAGAAAGGCAACACGTGTACATAAATAGCCCACTCCAACTCCTCCTCCCCCACACCACCGGGCCACGACCACCAGCAGCGGCTATCCAAGCTATCAAATTCTGCAAAGCCAAAAAAAGCGCTCTCAAATTCGCCGGCTACAATCCAAATTTTGCCGATGATTTGAAGAATTTCCTTTTTCTGCTTCCATTGATTCATCACTGGATTACAACTTTATAGCTAAATTCCCCACAAAAACCAAACAATTTCAAGCTACAGAAATGATTTCTACTTATTCCTCTTCTGCGATTTGTACTGGCTCCTTTTGCTTCTCTAATCAGAATCCTCCAATTCAAGAGGTCCGAAAATCTACTATTTCTACTGTTTAAACTAATTTAGTTGTATTTGCAGTCCGGTTTCGCGAAATTCGCTCCCTTTTTTTTTTGTCTCCTTTTCTATTTTCTAGGGCTCATTGTTTGTTATCGGTCGCAAAAGAGAAAGAAAAATGAAAAGGAAAAACTGTTTAGCACATGGATTGTCGTTGTAGACTTGGGTGTTTGTCTTTTATTAGGGTTAGGGTTTTGATGTTTATGATCATTTGCTGATTGCTCGCTGGTCGTTTCACAATTAGACTTGCAAAGCTTTTCGCTTTGATTATCAGTAGCTATTGCTGATTGCTAGGAGAAGGGAAAATGATGAGGGATAGGAGATACGGAGGGGATAGGTTTCGGTCACCAACACCTCCGCCTCGGAGACTATCTCCGCCCCGGCCCCCAGCGAGGTTGCGGGACCACAGATACTCCCCTCCGCCACCACGGAGGCGGCACAATATGGATGTGGAGGATGAGAGACGTGATGGAGGAGGACATTCAAGGAGAGATTATGACAGATACTATGAAAAGAGTTTTGATCGCGGAGGAAGGGAGTATGAGAGGAACTTCAGTCGCGGAGATAGAGGGAATGAGAGGGAATATGACAGGAATTTCAGCCAAGGGGATAGAGACAAGGATAGGAGTTTCAGTTGTGGAGGTGGTGATGGAGATAATGGTAGGAGATTTAGTCGTGGAGATGGGGATGGAGATAACTTTAGGAGTTATAGTCGTGGAGGTGGAGGGATGAGGATATCAGATTACAGTGGTGGTGGTGGAGATAGGGATAGAGTTAGAGATTATGGTGATAGAGAAAGAGATAGAGATGATGGGCGTTCAAGGAGTATGCATCGGTCAAGTGGCAGTGGGGAGTACACACGGCGTGTGTATGAATCCAATGAAAGAACTTCCTCCAAGTTCAGATGGGATTCTCTCTTCAGTGAAACCAGAAAATCAGATGGCTTCAAAAGTTCGTTGGATAATGGGGTTGTTGGCAGTGGAGTAAGGACTGATCTGGAGTACGATTATAAGAGGCATAAGTACTTTGACAAGGGGTATGATGGATTGGTACTTGATTCCAAACCTCTGTTGGTAGAAGGTGAAAGGGGAAGGGATTATTCTAGCTCCACTTATCCTATGAATATCAGCTTCCCAACCAAAAGTTCTGGCCATGTTGATACATTTGGAAGTGGCATGTCAACATCATCACATTATTCAATTAATTGTCTTCACAAAGGTGAAGACTTCCATTTTCACGCCAAGTTTGATTCAGAGAAGTTAGTTAAAGATGGGCCAGTCTTGAGGGATCCATTGGCAAGGGAATCATATAAAGATAAGCCCTTGACCTATTCAAACATGGATACTGATTATATGGTGCCATCATCACGGTTGAAGGATTTTGATCCAGTGCGTCTTGGGAGTTTCAAGGAGGATATCCCACCTGCATTGAGGGATGAACTTCGCCATCCTTCTGGTGGAATTAGAATCTCCACTGGAGTTGAGACTAATTCTATTGGCTATGATGGGCGTCGACAGAAGTCACGAACCAGGTCTCCTGTGGATCATGAAGGGAGATTAAGAGAGTTTAAGAGTTATTCAAGGTCATATCTTGGTGCTGCTGAAGAGAGCCGCATGGACAATGCATACCCTCTAGTTGGCAGCAGCAATGGAGGTGGTACACTTCCCAGGTCAATTGACTCGTATGGAAAGAGTCTTGGCATTGGAGAAGACTACAGGTCACAAGATTCATCAAGGTTGGGCATTTTGGAAGGTGATGAATCCTCTCATCAAGGATATTCTAGAGGGAGCAGGATGCTGGACCACCATCCTGCTTCACTTGGACACCCCATTTCTGACCATTATGATGCACAGCAATCCTTCCATGCAAGAAAGAAGGATGTGGACGATCAAGGTTATGGAAGTGCTCAACCTAAGTATGAAAGGGAAATTTATCATGGCCTCCAAAGTTCCAGAGTAGGAGAGCATGATCATGATCTTGAGATAGCTCGTGGTCCTCGGTCTCATCACAGGCGATCAGATGTATTACCATCTAGAGAATATGATCCACTCTTAGATGATACTGATGGTGGATCTCAGGAGAAATTGGTCTTGGGGAATATGAATTTGTCTAAACCGTCCAAGAACAGGCTCAAGCGGAAACATGCAGAAAAGCAATTCATTCAGCATGGAAGTACGAGTTATGATCTAGTGGATGCCGGTGAACCTTGGGATGATAATGTGGATTCAAACATACCTTCAAGGAGTTTGAAAGTGGGTAACTCCAGATATGGGAAGTCTAGAAGGACATTAAATATGACAGCCCACCGTCAGTCACCCTCTGGCACAAATACATTCTCTTCATCCGTTCATACAAGAAAAACCCAGATTTCTGGCCCTAGAGATATAAAGAAACGGCTTGGGCCAGTTGCTGAGAAAGTTCATGTTTCCCAACGTCTAGCAAAGAAGTACAAGCCTTCACTAAGAAAACGGTTAGGACCTGGTCCTCAAAAGAATCGTGTTACTCTCCCATGGCTGAAGAATCTGAATGCTGCCAATCTGCCAAGAATTCAAGATGGTTCAGTTGGAAGTGATCATGATCAAGGGGAAGATCCCCAGGCAGAAAATGTTACTCCTGCAAAGCCCGAACCTCCTGAAATGTCCGAGGATTTTAAACAGCTGGTGAATATTGCATTCTTCAAGTTTGTCAAACAATTGAATGATACTCCGGCTAAAAGAAGAAAATACAAGGAGCGGGCAATTTCTGGTAGTTTGAAGTGCATCGTGTGCCGCAGGTCTGTGTTTTACATCATGAAATGTTATTACAGATGGAGAAACTCTTTCCTGTCTTTCATTGAACTTTTTCTTGCTCTTATGCTACCATGAAGTATCCTCCTCTGATTTCAATCATCAGCTCATGAGGAAGTGACAAGCAAATGTTTACCAGAATATGTTGCTAGCTCCTGGATTTTGCTGTCCTTTACTGGTCTCATGCTTCCATGACTTCAAAGAGAGTGTGATATGTAGACTTCTGTTCAATATTATGATAGTCCCCTTGGAGATTGGTTTGGAAGAGTTTAAACTTTATGATATTGCTGCTCAAATGGAGGGCTTGTCATGATATTCTTATATTTTTCCGCAGATTGTGATTTTTGACTATATGAGTTACATCAGGTGAACAATTCTCAAGAAAAGAATCATGAGAAAGGAACAGAATAAGGACAAAGATAAAAATTCATTGTCACTTTTTTGAGTGGCTTGGGACAGAAGAATGAAGATGATAAATCTTTTAAATGTGTTGGTTGTGCTATTGGAGCATTAGTTAAATCCTCAGATGTGGCTTTGGTCTGATGGTCTTGGTTTTCTGATATAAGAGTATTGCTGAAAAGGAAGTTATAGTTCTTTCCATAGTTACATGAAGTAATTGTCGGTGTATAGAATTAATTTCAAAAAGGTTTTTCAAGTTATAGGAGAAGAAATCAGCTATCTAGGTGCCTAGTCTAGCTTTATTAGTTTTTGCCTTGAGAGAAGTTTCTTTTGCAATGAAGAGTAGAAGAATTTCTTGTATGAAAGTTTAGGTTGATGAGGATTAGAATCAGTTCTCATGAAGTTTTTGGTTTGGTAGTTGGACTTTATACACATTAGGCTATTTACAATAATGATTGTGTTTTGAAGGCAAATATCAGTCCTTAGGTACTGTTGGGGCCCTTTTTTAGTCTCACCACATTTCCAAGCGATGTAATTAAACATTGAATACGCACTTCACATGGAAGACCTTTCCTGAATATTCTTTTATGCAAATAGTTGTGTATGTCCTTTTTTGCTCTCTCTCTCTCTCTCTCTCTCTCTCTCTCCATACTTAATAATAGAAACTTGTGCTGTTGAAAATTTTGCTTGAAGTTTTTATGCTTCCAAAATGCTTTCACTGGATTGCCTTATGGAAACATGTTTCTTTCCTTAGGCTGAAACATGTTGCTTTCCTTAGGCTGAGAGAAACATAAACTCATTGATATACAGTTGAACACTCCAATAAGAATTAGTAGTCTTATAACTTAAAGTAGCCATACAGTGATGTTGACTTGCTAATTTCAATTTCTTTTGATCATGAAACAGACACTGTTATTTTTTGGATGTCATTTTCCACCGAGTCCTCTAGCTTGTGAGTTTGATGATTAGTGCTGTTAATGTTCACTGAGAAAGATCCTGGTGTAATGTTGCCAAGAGACTAATAATTACACCTGTGGAGGAGTATGTGACTGTGTAAAACATAGGCGTGGTGCGATGGTTTCTTGTTGTTTGATTGTTATTGTCTGTTACAGTACAAAAGAAAGAAAAGAACCTGAACAACAAAGGAACTGAGAAGAGACTTGTGTGAAGATTATTTAGTCACATTGATCTCTTGTGATGCTTTCTTGTTGTTTGATTATGGATGTGTCTGTTGTGGTACCAAAAGAAAGATAATAAAGGAACAGAGAAGAAAACTGGCATGAGAAATGTTTAGATAGTGACATTGATCTCTCATGTCTGCCATTAACCCAACAAAGAATCTAAACAATTTTACTGGCAGAGTATGAGCATAAGCTTTAGGAAAAGGATTTACTTTGGAAATGAGAATCATCATTAGCATCTGCTATCAAGGACGGGACGTTCATTATCTCTAAATAACTCATAGCAATTGAGTCAGTCTTTTATGTATTGTAGATTTGATGTTTTCTGAAGTTGGTCTGCTGATGAATTGCATGATTTTCACTACTTGAGATTTGCTTGCTTGCAGCCAGGAAGAGTTTGTTGGCACAGAGGGTTTGGCAACACATGTATTCACATCTCAAGAAATTGGCTTAAGATCGCGTCACTTGGGTTTTCATAAAGCACTTTGTGCACTTATGGGATGGAAGAGTGCAGAGAAGCCAAATGTTACATGGTCACCTGAAAAGTTGTCTGATGTGGAAAATTTAACACTAAAGGAAGACCTCATTTTGTGGCCTCCAGTGGTGATTATCCACAACAGTACCATTGGAAATAAGAGCCCTGATCAGCAAGTTATTATATCTATTGAAGAATTTGAAACTAAACTAAGAGGTACGTTTCCTTCTCTGAACACGAAACACGATTATAATCAGTCATGACTTTATTACTTTTGTAGGTATTCTGTTATATGCTCTGGTTTTCCTTGCTTTTAGACTTTAAATTTGTCTACTTTAAGTTCATGTTGGCGCTCATGATATGCTTCAAAATCCCATTGTGAGCAATATTCTGGTATATGGTGGCATTGGATGTAACTGTTGCAGGACACAGAATTTCGTTGCTTGAGTTGATTGACGAAGTTACTATTATCTTTTAACTTCCGCTTGTCATCTTTATATTATTTTCAGAAGTATGTCAATTGAAAGTCTCTGTTTGACAATTGTCCTGAATAATTGGACACGTGGCAAGTAAGTTTCCATTACATATGAGGATTTAGTGTTTCAACCACACAGATTGTATAGTTATTCCGTCAAATGTGAGTGCACTTTTTGTGGATGAGTCTGTACCTGGATAAATCCTAAGTGTTCAATGAAGGTATGTCCTTTTGGCCCTGGGATTGCAAATTGTCCGAACAATTGTCAATTCCACAGACCATTTGAAGTGCAGAACTGCGCAAGTTTTTTTGGATGTCGTGTCAGAATTGGCTTTGGTTTGTATTGCTGTATGCCTCTGTTTGTGTCTCTATGTTCAAAATGCTCATCTCCATTTTGCAGCCTTAACAAGGATAGAGTCTTGCATATTCATGAGACTTTCTCACGTTGTACAATGAGATTCATTGGTCTGTTGTCTTCATTTGTCTTATTTCATTTTGTCTTATTCTCCTGTAATTTTTTTCCCCAGAAATGGGCTTTGGAGACGGGACTAAGGTGTACCGTGGAAAACCTGCAAATCAAAGTGTTTTGGTGGTTGAGTTTGCTGGTCGGCTGTCGGGGTTGCAAGAGGCTGAGAGGCTTCACGAGGTTTATGCTGGAAACGATCATGGGAGGGCCGAGTTATTGCGGATCAACCAGAATGGGGAAACAGTATCTGCACCAGTGAACAATATGGAAAATATTCTGTATGGTTACCTGGGGATTGCAGAAGATCTGGATAAGCTGGATTTTGATGCCAAAAGACGTCGTGTCGTGAAGAGCAGGAAAGCAATTAAGGATATTGCAGAGGCTTCCATAAAGACACAATGACGAAGCAATCAAGTGCAGGGATGTTTTAGGGGGTGTGAACGTGTAGTTCAACTCGTTTTCATTCGTTTTGTTGCTTGTCGCCAGTGCTGCTTTCTTATATGCAGTTACTCTTTTTGGGATGATGATGATGATGAGGATGAAAGTTGATGGATCTTTTGACTTGGCAATTTAGAACATCACCTCAAATTGGATGGAACTTTTGGATACTCTAGTTACTATTTTAAGTTTAATCGTGGAGAAAAGGGTCTTTACTGCAAACTTTCTGGTTCATTAACTTATAGTACTCAGATGCTTTCGATTTAGCATTTAACTCTTTGCATTTGCTGTTTCGCTTAGTTTTATGTTTCTTACTTGACAAGTTGGTCGGATGGACGAATTTATCATGAAAACCGGCGGGTTGCGTTTGGGGATCATAATTATAGTACATACGAGTATAATATCTGTTTGTACGTATAATTTGTTTTAAAAACAATAATGTGTATTTTAAATATTTCAAAAATACTCTAAAAATATTTACATTTGTTGAACTAATTGTATGAAGCACATTATAAATTTTTAACGTATTATACTTCAATTTTTTTGGAAAAATTTTCAAATTTAGGTAAAACTAATGATATAACTTCTGAATTATATACAAAACAGTAATGACATGTGTTGTATTTTATGCAAATTTACACATTAAAAGAACTAAAATGATAACATTTTAATAAATTTACGTTTCATACACGAGGATAAGAGTTAAAATTAGTACTAATGTAGTAAAATCTATAAGAGTTAAAATTAGTGCCAATGTAGTCGTAAAATCTTTGAAAATTACAGTAATTTTATCCGTACTTTGACTTTTGTAACTTTCAATTATATTCGTATTATTTACCTATGAATTCACATACACACGCGTGTACATAATACATAATTTTGCCAATATTTTTACGCTGAACTTTTAATTATACTCTTGAAAAAAATCATACAATACATACATATTATGTCACATACTATACCCGTCTCGTATTATACTTGTACCTTTAGGGACTCGTATCATATGAGCCGTTCTTGCAGCTATATTGTGCTCAAATGGGAATATTGGACCATTGGTCGGAGTTTTCTAAAGACACCTATAAACAAAGAGAGAAAGATCGCTGGTCCTGTCTGCTTAGCTACAAAGATATACAGTTGGTCTATAAACCTAAAGAAATACTCTGCATGTGAACTGAGAAGTGATCATCTTCTTTGGAAGTTCAGGAACTTGATGCCATAAGCGAAGACAAAGAAGAAGCAGAGGACCCAACCGACGTGGGCAAAGACCACTGGAATGAGGAAGTCATGGTCATAGCCCAAGTATTCTTTAAGGAATTGGTTGATTGGAACTTTTGTGTCACTACCAGGGACTTCAATACCAGTTGTTCTGTCAGCAATTTGAGATGCAAAAATGCCATAAATTGACCATGCAACAGGAGAGCACCAGTAGTACCACCTCCACCATACTGGAATAAGCTGCAAATTGTTTTAACACAAAATGGTGGTATAGTCAGTCAAGAATTCAATGGAACAGTACAGTACAATTTGGAGCTTCATGTGGTGGAGTGGAGTAAATTGAAAAAATGTATATACGAAGGTAAATATAGCTTAGCATTCACGTACCGGACGTGGGATGAGAAAACCAGAAAACAGATTCCAGAAACTCAAGAAGAAGGACATGACAATAGCAGCAATTTGATGGCCAGGAGTCAATGCAACAACCATCATCCCGTACATTGAGAAGTAGGCATAGCACATGAAGATGAAGTAGTAGAAATACAAGAACTTCTCGGCAGTCCAGTCGAATCCAATCATCGAGTACAAAAGAAGTGTGTAAACCAGAGTTTGAATTGCAACATAAATAGTTTCAATTGCAACCTGCAATTGTAAGATGCACAAGGGATGTTAGAACTGGAAGGCTTTATTTGATTTGCGAGTAGAAAATGATAATGTGATAAGTAGACAGGCAAAAAAGGGATCTGAATGCTTCACCTGAGCAAATGCGTAAGGCAACTCAGAGTACATTCCTGCTGCTCTTTCACGGTAAAAAACTGTTCTCTCAATCGCCACAACAGACTGCACGGCAGAAGCATTGGTAGCTCCAAGGAAAAGAACAGCAGCATAAATAGCTCCGAGTATATTAAGCAAGTCTTGTTGTCTAAATCTGTTAACCGATGCACGGTATTGAAGCTAATGTTAGCATTATGTAACTGAATTGAGTAGGCTCTTTTATCATTCAAGGTTGCGAGATAAGGAAAATTTGGACTTACATTTTAGTTCCTTTGTCCCAAAAGATAACGCCAAACATAATTCCAATGACAACAGTCATGAAGAATCTAATTGCATTATATTGCGAGTTCCTCCAATATGACCAGTGTTGTTTCCAAAAACAAGCCTTGCACTGAACTAAAAAGGACTGAGAGTATTGGGTGGGGAAGTATAGATCCCTGGAACCCGGTTCAGGAGCGCTCAGTTCCTTTATTAACTCCTGATTCCTCCTGGAAACATAAGCGAAGTATCAGGACAATGATCTTGTAGCACATATAGAGGCATTTGATGCTTGAAAACTTTCTACGCTGTATAAGTTAACCCTTCTTTTACCTGTAGAGATCAGAGTTGGCATATATGTCTGCAAAATCGACTTCAAGTTGAGCCTCCATTGCTGAGGTGCTGACATCCAACATCCACGTAGCTGGATTGTAACCCTCTTTTATCTTGGGAACACCAGGTACAGCCTGCAAGTTGGGTAGGATTTCAATTCTAGTGCACAGACACACAATTCTAGTGCACAGACAGTGTGTTTGCAACCAAGCAATAGGAGCAGAACCTCACCTCAAAATATTCAACGAGTTTGTGAGAATGGCGACCAAGAGGTCCAGCATATATCACTTGTCCTCCTCTCTTCATCAAGAGTAGCTGCAGGTATAAGAATGGTGTTAAAAAATGCAGAGTGCCCAAAAATATCTAGTGTAAGAAAAATGACAATTAAGTGTACCTCGTCAAAAGCTTCAAATATATCAATGCTTGGTTGGTGAATTGTGCAGACCACAGTTCTACCAGTATCCACTGTATTTCTGACAGTACGCATGACAATTGCAGCAGCTCTAGCATCAAGTCCTGAAGTGGGCTCATCCATAAAGATGATGGAAGGATTAGCAACTAATTCAACAGCAATTGTAAGTCTCTTTCTCTGCTCGGTTGAAAGGCCGTCCACTCCTGGAAGTCCAACAAGAGCGTCCCTCAGAGCATTGAGCTCAACCAAGTCCATGACTTCTTGAACAAACATCTGTAGTAAGAAAGAAAATGAAACTTCAGCAAATTACATACAAAGCGTTGTTGATTTAAAGGCATGCACATTAATGCACTACGTTTATCAATGAGTCAAAGGTCATAATTCTAGTAATTACTATGCTTACCTTTCGAGTTTCTGTCTTTACATCAGAAGCAAGCCGCAGCCAGGCAGAATAGAGGAGCGATTCATAAACAGTTACATAAGGTGAGTGTATATCATTCTGCTCACAGTAACCACTAACTCGGGCAAAAGTTTCTTGGTTCTTTGGGTAGCCTGAAATGCTTATGCTTCCTTCAATGTAGCCACCTGTCTTTCTACCTGCTAAGACATCCATCAATGTGGTCTTTCCAGCACCACTGACACCCACCAGTGCTGTTAAAACGCCAGGCCTGAAAGCACCACTAACATCTCTCAAAAGTTGCAATCTATCTTCTTCAATCCCTTGTGACTTCATTTCCTGATATGAATCAAATTTCCAAGTTAGAAAAATAATAACAATATTATGTTTGTTTCCGAGAGTCTGACCACAGAAATGAGATGTGGGCAATTTCACAAAATTAAGGACAGGGATGGACGAGACTTACTGCAGGCATGTCCACGTAGTACTTCACATGATCGAATGCAAGTGAGAGTGGTTGGAAGGGCAAAACCATTCCTCTAGTTGCTTGATTGTTTGTTGCACTAACCATTGAGTTGCCATTTGCCTGAGAATTTCTTACACCCATTTGAATTCCTGTAGCAATGACAGCGTATGAGAAACGCATTTTTTTGGTCCTGAATTATTTTTAATAACTGAAAGCCTTGAAAAGAGGAATTTATTCAGTGGTACACTTAATTGTCATTTTTACAAAAAAATTAGATGACAAAAGGCTATAGATGACAATTAAGGTGTTCACATCAGTTACCATATTTTACAGTTTAAGAAGCAAAAGAATTTTTGATACTTTCTTTCGTTTGTATCATTGTCAAAAACATGGATGTTATTAAAGGGAATAGGCTAAGAATTTAACACTCCAAGCTTAAAAATAGTTTAATAGACCACAAAAAGGAGTAGTTTAATAGACCACAAACCTGCAGAATTGGATGCTTCATTTCTAGTCTTTTTCTCATCATCGTCCTCAACAAGAACAGCTTTAGTATCTCCAATTGCTGATAATTAAGTCGATATCACGTATTAAAACATGAACTTCTTGTATCATATAGTATAGAATAATAGATGACAAATGTTAGGTAACATGGTGGACTTTTGTACTCACGATTTAAAAATGTCAATGCTCCAATAAAAAGAACATTGAACAACAAGGAGAACGCGAAAAGAGCTCCTACACCAATCCAGTACCAAGTTTCAGTGGTAAATAGACCTCTGTCCTTTAGAAGTGTCTTTCCAACTGTAGGTTCAGAGCCATTGGAGGGCTGCAGAATGAAAATTAAGAACCACGGTCAAAATCAATATAGAGTATCCTCTAGCTTTACAGATCTTGGAAAGAATGTACACATTTAGAGGCAATTATCAGGAGGTCTTACGTTGCTCCATCTTTCAGAAAGAAACTCGTTGATGGCAATGGCATTTTGTCCATACATCATAGGAGAAACATAGTAACCCCATATCATCCAATTCTTGATGTCATCTGTGAATTACATTTCCATAAAATTGGTTAGCAATTCAATTGTATTGCTACAAATAAAGCAGCCAATACAGATCCAAGCATGGAGCAACTGATTTTCCGCAACCAACAATATGTATATCTAGACTACAAAATGTCAATGCCGGAAATTGTGGTATATCTAAATCATGCTTTCACCTTTTGCAACAATGAAGCCTCCTAGAATAAAGACCAACAACAAGGTGAAGGTTCCAAGCGTGTTTGCTACAACTTGTGCTCTTCCAGCTGCAGCAATGAAACGAAACAAAGAGAGAGCCATCTGATGGATGCCAATGAATGCCAAGAGCTGTTTGAAGAACCTGATACATTGAAGATAAAAATAAAGAAAAGCCTTATTAGATGTCTGCCAAGAATTGACTAAAAGCTTCAACGAAATTGCATGAACTTGAACTTACCTGGCTGCAGAAGGCGCAAAACCAATGGTGTAATACGTGAAAATGATCCATATTACGGACTCCATGACTGAAATGGGAATACGGAGGACCCAAATTGGCAGAGCAAATGCCCAAGCTGGGTAGAACAAACAGTCCCTCTGCTTGAAAAAAACAGGAAGCCTGAAAACTGTCATGGCCAGCTCAGCCATTCCATTGAACATCACATTGATAAGACTGAAAAACAATGCTCCCCAAAACCTAGCAGCATCATTCACGTGACCAGTTTTCATTTCTGTTCTTAAAAACACCGTCAGGGCAATTAAGGCCATGATAGTGATTTGTGTTGTTTTAAATATGAAAACAAAAGCACTCCGCTTCATGAGCAGCCATTCACGATCAAAGCATGCCCTGAAGAGCTCCCAATTCGAAATTCCATACTTCTCTTTAACCAATGCTGCAGGGTGGGTTCTGGCCTTATCATAAGGAACTCTAAGGTCTGCTGTAAGTCGTTGTCCTACATGGAAGGAATTGAACGCATTTGCGAAATCCTCTGAAGAGACATATCTAAAAGGCTGGTTTTTTCTGTACCAATACTGCTGTTGGTCCTTCTTTGAGGTAACCTCCTGCAGAAAGTCTGCAATTCCTTTCCTTTCAGGACATTTAAATCCCATGTACTCGAAGAACTCAAGAATATTCTCACGTGGACCCTGATAGACAATGCGCCCATCAGAAAGTAGGATGACATCATCAAAAAGATTGAATGTCTCGGGCGCTGGCTGTAAGAGAGAGATGACCATGGTTATATCATTAATATGAACCATCTGTCTCATGAACTTCACTATTTGGAAAGTGGTGGAACTGTCCAGTCCTGTTGATATTTCATCCATGAAAAATGCTTTTGCTGGTCCTACCAACATTTCAGCTGCATTCGACACAATCACAACGTCAGTCCAGACGATTTGATGCGTGAAGAAAAATCACTCAAAACTAAAAGATGATAAGCCTGTTTACACTGCAAAATGTCAATTCAAAACATAGTAGTGTATCTTTCTTCTAATTGAAAAGCATAATGAATCGGGAGCTGCACATTAGAATTTTATTCAAATATGTAACACTTGAATCGTTATATACTGCCTAGAGCTTTCGGTAATTGATGCGTGCATACCAGTAGTAACACGCTTCTTCTGACCACCAGAAATGCCTCTTCTCATGTCATCTCCCACCATAATATCAGCACAAATGTCCAATCCAAGAATCTGTTGGAACATGATGAGCACATTAGTCTTGTCTGAATGACATCATAATCCCCAAAGAAAAAAAGGGTTCTGAGGAACGGACCTTCAGCACATAATCAGTAATCAAGCTGGTTTCCTGTCCCGCCATGGCTGTGGCTTTCATGAACGCATCAATCTCAGGATCTGGTTTAATACCTGCTTCTCTCTCCCTTCTTGACAACTCCACCAGCATATCATATCTGGTTCCTACTCCCAAGCATCTACCAGCAAAATCCATTGTCTCACGTACTGTCATTTCACCATAATGAAGATCATGCTGGCTGATATAAGCACTTGTTCTCTGAGGAACAAATTCATGGAATTCATGACCACAGTAGGTGATTTTTCCAGTGACCTGTTCATTCACTTACAATCAGCAACTCATCAAGAATGACAAATAACGAAAACGTCTAAAAGGAAAGGGGTGGGGGGAGGGGACATACTCTCAGATCATCGTCAGCTTTGCCTGCCAAAGCTTTGAGTAAGGTAGTTTTTCCTGAACCGGGAGGCCCAAGCAGTAGTGTCATCCTGAAAAAGCAGTAAATTTCAAGCAGAAGTGTAAGAACATGATGGAAGAGCTAATCTTAAAATTTAGATTAAAAGACAATACCCAAGAGTTAGATAAACTAGTTTAAAAAAAAAAAAAAGAGTTCTAATTAGAAATTCTGAGAAGCATACCTTGTTGGTCTAACAATTCCACTGACACCTTCAAGAATTCTAACAACTCTTTTCTTTGATTGAGCAAGTCCAATCAATCCAATAGCAGCCTAATCAAACATAAAAATGAATGGAATAATACTTCAGAACTAGGATACAGCAATTATCGGACAAAAAAATAAATTCTGGAAAAGAACCATAACAGGACGCTTAAATGTAAAACCCCTCAATCTTTCTACTTCAGAAACTGTATAAAAAGCTCTATCTTCCCTATTTCAACCATTTCCCTATGTTCCCCTTGATAAGATTATTAACGAAAATTGCAGTTCTTCGACGTAGTGGATCTAATTAAGCATTCACCGTTATTTACCAATAAAACTAACACCGGAGAATTAAGAAACTTAAGTTGTGGGAAATCCCATTCAACTAAATATTAGTTCCATGAACTGTGTCAAGACGCACGGGAGGAACAGAACAGCTAATCACCTCAAGCGTGTTGAGGGTGGAGTTCCACAGAGTTGGAAGTGCTCTGGTGCCAACATATGCATCTCCCTCTATAGATAAATTCTGGAATCTCACTTCAATCTTTGGAATCTCAATACCCACCCTGCACTCGACCAAACAAGTCAAAACATTAGTTATCTCCAAATCCCAACAAAAGCTGCTGTCAAAAACCTTCACAAGATTGTTCTGATCATCATATAAAAGCATCCAAAGAGGAAACCTATTAAGTTCCAAAATTGTGAAGCCCACAGCTAATTGTAACATCATTTTTTTTTACAGTAATCAAAGAGATGACAATAGCAAGATAGCTGAGAGAACATTCACCTGTCAGTTCGATCTCGGAGTCTTGTAAGGAACCTCTCATTGTCATCTTCAACAACTTTAAGAATACTATCCATTAACTGCTTCTTATCCTGAGCACCAAGATGAGTAACATCAACCTCATTTGAGATCACTCTTCCATTACTCACCACTTGCTTAAGCATCCCTTTTCTCATCCTATCATAAGTAGGCAGCCTCTCAATAGCAGCCCACTTGAGCTCCTCTTCATCATCCACCATTTCTCTCCTAGTACTATTCCTCGCAAAAATATCAGGTGGACCTTGCCAAATCTCCCTCACACTCCCCCTCACACTCCCTGACCCCCAACTCCTCCTACTACTCGTCGCCCTCGACAAATCATCCCCTGCAAAAGCAGCCATTGTTTCCAACTCTCGCTGATAACTTCCTTTCCAAGACCCCTTCTTTTCTTTTCTTTTCTTCACCTCAAACTATACAACAAAAATCAGAAATAAAACTCCAGGGACAGAAAACTGCACGCTACAAGACTACCAACAGTGCACAAAGAATGAACGAATTGAATCTTGATTCCCAACTTCTTCGTGTTCAGTCAGTTTCTCTAGCAGCCCTTTTGGCCAAAGGAGAAACTGAGATGTTGTGTTTAACAGACTCTTCGTTTAGAAAGCTATATATATACACACTTAGATAGTCAATGTGGGGTGCTAAGTGCTAACCGTTAAGGTAAGCAATAAAGCAAGAACTCTTCTTTGTTCTGGGCGAATTATAAAATTAAAAAAAAAATTTCGCAAAGCGTTTGAATTCGAGTACTGTATTCATTACTCAAGGCCTGGTCAAAGAGAGGGCACTTCCAGCAGTTAGGTTCCCGCGGTTGAAAATGAAGGAACGTTGAAAATTCAAAAAGGGGCAGCAATTGGTGGTGTGGATTCATAGCGACCACCAGATGACAATGAACGGTAGTGATGTGAGATGTAGGGGAATGGAGTGTGGTGAGGAGTAGGGGAACATTTTGGGTGAGGTTTCTTAACTTGATAATTGCAGAAATTTGTTTAATTGGGCAAAAGTGGTTTTTTGTTGTAATCTTTTGACCAAGTTTGGGAAGCTTCTCTGCGGCTTTAAGTTGTTTATATCATGAAAGCGCGTGCGGGGTGGGGCGTTTCTGTATTGTTAAATTCCTGCGGGATTTTTTTTTTTAAATTTTGTTTCTAGGGTAATATAATGGCTATGAGTATTAATTCTTAATGGGGATCTTTTGTTGTTAGGATTATTGTTTGGACAATAATTTGCTTTGGTGTCTTTAAATGTGAATATTCTCTCTCTTTTCGCTCTTTCTCTCCCTCTCTGTGCGTGTGTGTCTGTGTTAGCTAATTAATCTTCAAGAGAAGGGAAAAATATCAGCAAATAATGGTTTAATCTTTTGTATTTTTTTGGGAATAATTTCTGAATTAATGTTTAATGCACTTTTTACCCTTTTTTTTTTGAGAAGATTACCGGTGATTCTCCACTTATCCCATTAATAATTCAAATCTATTAGTTACAATTAAAATGTCTTAATTTTCCTACCAAGTAGGTTGCAATTTATTGTCTTTATTTTCTTGTTTTGACAAGACCAAGAGATCATGTAACAAGTCAAAACCAATTAGTCTTTCGTTCGACCTTGCAGCATTGCACTTTAAGCCCATCAAATTATATTATTTTACGCTATTTACCTCCTCAAACTGTTTGTGTCTAGTGATCCTACACTACCATCAAATTATTTAATTGAACATTACGCTCTAACACAATCTTCGCAACCTTGAAATGACAAGAATTTCTTGAATGAATGACAAAAAAAAAAATTATTGGGAAAACAATTTTCATGTGGGTAGGACGGTATTTTGCATTAACTTTACAGCAGAACAGATAAAATGTACTATTACGTTTTTAACTTGGATAATCCATCTTATAACAAAAGTGGGATTAGTGGTACAGTAATCTCACAAGCTTTTCCTTAAAGCATCACTCACATTAACATACTGTGTATATTTTGTCATTGTAGGAAAATTTTATCGTTTCTTTAATTACTCTCCACCAAAAACGGGCGTCTCCGAAAGAGGCCATTTTCTGCATATTATTAGACGCTAGAATATGTTTATGGAGAAGCAAAGCAAGATTACCAATTGTTTTATGAGTTGGCAGCAAGCAGCAAATTCAAACACACATTAATGTCTCCCCTTTAGTACCTGGTGGTTCTCATTAATCGCCTTCTAGAAGAACAAAATTCGGACGAGAAAATCGTGAACTGAAAGCGGCCGACATGTTATGAGATTCATCGGTATGAAAAGGTTGAAGATTTTTGGTCCAAATCGAAACCGTTAACGTACTGTCAAATTACCAAGAAATTCTCCAACAAATCATCACTCCCCAATGCCTAAGTGTGTTTGGATAGCGGATTATTTGAGATATTTTTACTGTAGCACTTTTTGTAACGTGATGTATGTGAGATAAAAAGGTAATTGAGAAGATAAAAAATTGTATTGAAAATTGTAATGGTGATGTAAACAAATATATTTGAGAAAATAACCCACTGTCTTAACTAAACAAATCATCACTTGCTATAATTCTTGACCTTCAGGGTTGCATTGCAGACACTTTTTTTTTTTTTTGCACGGGGGAAAGGATGCCAAGCTTAAATTTTATTAAGTTGAATAAAAGAATTTTTTTGTCACGATGAAAATATTTTTATAAGCTAATATATCATATTCTACAGAAAAAAAAAAGGCTAAAGAGACTATATTAGGGATTAGCATGTATATAGATTTAACTAGATTAAAGGAGATATCAGACACTAATAGATACACAAATTCAATCAAATCAGAAGACTGTTTTGACACTTTTTAAAAAAAAAAATTTATTGCGGGTGGAATTCGCACCCCCGTTGCAGACATGTTTAACACTGTGTCGGCTTTTGCAAGGCATGAGCTTCGAAACCGACCAAATAAATAAAAAAGTAAGCTAAGCTATAGTATGAAAGCAAAAGCCAAACAAAATCTAAGACGTGGTTTTGTTATTTTTGACAGCTTTGCTTGACTTTCAAGTGGATCCCGCTCTGATCTGAATTTGACAACATTGGTACCTTTAACATATTGCGTGTTGATGCAACTGAAGCATCACACACTTGTTCAGCAAACGGCACCAACTGTAGTAGTAATGGTACACAACTTTACTATGTATAATGTGTAAAATGAAAAGATTAATCTTTTCGATAAAAAGTTAATATATAATACACTAACCGAATAATTAGTCTGTATGCATGATAAGTTATGTAAATTTGAATTTAAATTTTAAAATTTACAAATACGGTATGTTTTTAGTGTTGCAAGAGTATATCCCATCGGTATAGTAAAAATTAATACTCCCTCCGTCCCACTTTGATAGTCTTGTTTTCCTTTTTCGTCTGTCCCAAATTGTAGTCCACTTTCTCATTAAGAAATGTAGTAATCTTTCAAATTGTCTAAAATACCCTTATTAAATATCTTGTTATTAATACATTGTTATTAAATACTAACCCACTACATTGAATACATTGAGCTTTTCCAATACTAACCCATTAGCTGTAACTGATATTAATTGGCACTCTTCGTGATTAGCATAAGGGTATTTTAGGAAATTATTAATCTAAATTTATGTTTCCAACCAAATTAATTACACTTTCTTAATCTGTGTGAAAAAAAAACCAAGACTAACAAAACGGGACGGAGGGAGTATAAAATAAAAGCTGGTGAACGAATTTTTTTTATTTTTTTTGCTTTGGTGGCAAAAAATGAAAAAAAAAAAAGGGAGAATTGTTGGGGCCAATTAGCTGCTGAGAATTTAATACTCTGCACTATTAATGCATCCAATTGATGTGTCCAGGAAATAGGGTCTCATTTCTTCTTCAATTCTTTAGTATTCCATCCGTCCCATTTTGATAGTCTCGTTTTCCTTTTTTGTCTGTCCCAAATTATAGTCCACTTTTCAATTGAAAAATGTAGTTATGTTTTAATTTTTCTAAAATATCCTTATTCAATGTAAGTTGTTGTTACTATAAACCTACCCCATTTAATGAGAATTGATTCTTTTTTTACCATCAATTCAAGTTTCCATAAAGTTGTATCATATTTAATGTGAGGGTATTTTAGAAAAATAGTAATCTAAATTTACTTTTCCAATAAAGTTAATTACTTTTTCTTAAATTGTATGAGAAAAGAAATGAGACTATCAAAATGGGACGGAGGGAGTACTGTATATGTATATATATATATATATATATATAATACAGCAGTCACTCCAACGGGCGTGCTGCTTTAATTATGTATTTGAGGTTACATAGTGCCATTAATTAATACTCTAGTGTGTGTTGATTGACTTGAAGTCCACAGGGTCGTTCCGGGACAGCGTCAAATTTGGTTTTCCAAAACAAAATGATACTATAATAATGAATGATAACACAAGGATAATTAGCATTGATACTTCCCACATAATCTTCGCTTCTACTACGAAATACAATTGCTGTCTCTTTTTGTTTTTCTTTATCTTTTTCTGGCTCCCTTTCTTTTCTGATTTGAAGACATTATAGATTGTAGCTAGCCTTTAAAAAAAATAGGAAAAAAAAAAGGGAAGAAGATCACGGGATGTAACGATTGATGGTTAGGAAAAGACATTTAGAATAGAGATAGAGAGGCTTATCCCACTTTAGATTGCTATTTTTTCAGATCATTTTTTATCTCGTATGTATCGAATTTTTACAGTACATTTTTCTACAAAAAAAAAAAAAAAAAACTCCCTTTAATAAGTAGTAATAACAATCCAGACGGGCATCCCCAACTGTCTGTGCAAGTGGGATACAGTGCAACATAAAAGTTAGCTGCCAAAATTCAGAAAATTGATGACTCCAAGTCCCATGGATCCCTACCTAATTAAGGTCAAATTCGATTACTCTAATGTTTGCAGCTAGGGATCCACCAATGGTTTTGGAGATATAACAAACTCATACTTTATGGACATTCACCATCCCCGACCATGTGTTAAAAGGTCGCATTTCATTCGTCAGATGTTGTTCCATAATCGAAAGTGTTTGTTTAACAGAGCTCAGTATTATGCTCCCGTGATTAGATTAATCAGTGTGGAGAAGGAACTGACCAATTCCACATCTGCCCAATTCTTGATCAGATTGAAGTCAACGTCATATTATATATGCGTAACCCCCTGCACAAAGGATTCATATTAAACATTATGAGATTCATTCTTGGCCTGATAATTAAGTCAATATGCACTTTTGCTTGGTCTTCTTTTAGACTTTTGAATTTTGATCGGCTGATCTTGAATTGTTCTCTAAGTACAATATGCCTTGTAATTGAAAGTTTAATTTAGTTATAGTAGAGACTAAGCGTTGAGTTACAGTCTCTAACTGTGCCTTAGTGAACATGAATTTCCTATTTTTCATATCAGAAAAAAGGTGTAGATTAATTTTACCGTTTCATATATATCTTTTTTAAAGGTTCAAATTCAAAATTTCTCACTTATGGTTCATTCACATCCGACACAAACATAAAGATTCGGGATACATTACTGTAATTTGGAGTTGGAAACTACAAAATAAGTTCAAAAGGGAAGGGTAGTTGACCCAGGAAAGAAAAGGGATGAACAATTGAAAATCTTTTGTAATACTGCCCTCTCAAAATTCAACAGCATTAGGTACACTGAGTCATAATTGATACACACACATAAACATATGTATGCGTGTGTGTGTGTATTAGGAAAAAATACGCTTTACCCCCTATATATAGTTTAGCAGTTGTTCACATGACCCTCCTACGATTTTAAAAGTTATATATAACTTTTTCATAATTTGAATTGAAGTGTCAAATTGATGAAAATGATCATTTGTAATAGAACCCACGAAAATGTCGGGATTACTCTTATTCAAGAATTAAAATATTTTATCATATAACCCCTTATAGTTTTTAAAATATATGCATAACCCCTCTATGGTTAATAAATGATTTCTAACTTTATATAAAGGTATTTTTGACATTTTAGTTGATTTCATTATGAAATGCAAATTCTATCACTTTTAACACTTCAGTTCAAACCATGAGAAGGCTATATATAACTTTTAGAACTATAATGAGTTACATAAAAAGGTGCTAAACTATAGGGGGATAAAGTATAATTTATCCTATATATTAAATAAAGGAGGAAATACACTGATTGGTTGAGGATTGAACATCAGTCGATCAAATCAGATATTCCAAAAGTGCAAACAGAGGACCATATGATATGGTACGTCAGTATTGCATTGCAAACTATCGTAAACATAAATTAATGTTTGCGACATTCCTGGTCAGTTGTAAGCAGATGTGTGCCAAAATAAATGTAATTAATGACCACTGCTTTGTTTAAACAAGTCAAAAGCAAGAAATTCCACGTATCTCAAGTTCTGTGCAGGGAATTGAAAAAAGAAAAGAAAAGAAAAGATTTCTTTGTAGATAATATATAGATTGCAGACTTTGACAACCAGACCAAGATACATATTAAAATGCCTAATTATAGGAGTAATAATTTCCTCTTATGTTCTCTTCTCCGATACTGCCCTCCTCTTAAGTGAGGAGTACATGTTGTATTATTTATTGCCTCGTAAAATGTCGAGAAAATGTGGTACTTAATCTAAAAAGAAAGGACGCACTTTTCATTAGTATTATATATCGGAACAATCACTAAGACATTCAACTGACATCTTTTTGGTGGAACAATTAACTTAAAAGTACAGTAAAATTTCATCCTCTAAGACATTTCTCATCATATTATTAATATGCTAAGTTTGGATAGTAGATTATTTAGAATAATTTTTTGAAAAAAAAAATTATAGCACTTTTTTTAATCTGATTTGTGTGAAATAAAAATATTTCGATAATACAAATAAACAAAATTTAACAAATAATCACTATCCAAATAGTGGCCATTGACTAAATGAAACGGTCCATGCTCTCATCCATTATGCGAACTATGTGATGCGAGACGCGGAAGTTACTTCGGATATAGAGGAACACGTTGAAGATTTGATGGCGTTGAACCCGAACTCGGACCATTCAAGAACAGATTTAACGGTAGAGGACGCCACAACCAAGTGTGTGTGCTTGATTGATAAGTCAAGAACAGCCTAGGATCAACTCTAGGATGTTCAACTTAGCTTTCACAAGTTAAGGGAATTTGCCACAAGGAATGGACGAAATTCTGGAAAATTTATTCAATACTCTCAAAAACTGAATGTAACATGCGACTTGAGGCTATTTATAGCCGTGATTAAGACCTAATAAACTGAAAAAATAACAAGGAAAGTTCAGCCAGACCCCGTACGGCTCAGCGAGGGTACTTAACTGCGGCTCAACCAGCCGTTTGGAGCTTGAACACTTGCATCTTCAATTGTAAGCAGCATTTTAGTAGTCGTACAAGTATCTTCCAACTCAATTCCTTCAATGGCCGGTTTTTCTTTGGCTTGGACGGCACGGACCAAGGCTTGAAGGGACTCCTTGAATCTCTTAGCTCGTGCTTGTGTCACTGAGTCTTGGGGCACCTTCACAGGGTCTATTTGAACACCATGGGCCTCGTGCTCAACCGCATCACTAGGTGGCCGTTCACTCAATAGGAGTAGTTTACATGAGAGTGTAACTAACTCACAATGGCATCATTTGTAGAATATTATTACATGATAGTGGAATTTGTGGAAGTGTGTTGGGGAATGGCAATGCAGTTTGACCAATGGCCATAGGGTTCCCTTCTTACGTACTCCTTTAAGCTTGACCGGTTGGTGTTGCTGCATCCGGTTAAAGAATGAGTCAAGGAAAGTGTGTTCAAAACCATATATAAATACCACTCCCAATTCTAGTAGTTGAATGAAGAGTTCCTAATCGTCAGCACAACAAATGAAGTTTTCTTTCGTGTCACCATAATCCCTCAAAGTTTTATAGCAGTAACTCGTAGGCTATGGTTTTCCCAAGGTGAAGCTGTACGTACTTCACGTTAGAATTATTATTATTTTCTTTTTCAATTTGGACTTTGATTGTTTAATTTTATTTTATTAAAAAGAGGAGATAAATGAAGACCGATCGATAAAACTGATCATTACATTACGAGTTTAGGTCTATTTCAGTTATTTATTGGTGTGACATACAAAATGTAACATTATTATTATTATTAAAATTAAGGTTATCATAATGGGATATTTCAATATAGTTATAAATGATTAGGTCTTTCTTCCATCTATAATACCGGTATTGTATGGCTCGGATGGATTGCCTGCTCCCCGTTGACAGTCATCATACAAAATTTGTAAATAGAGTGAGGAGCCAGCCACCTATGCCATGCATGCCAAAACTACAATGTGTCAATTAAGAATTTCTTACTACTCCTCAATTCATTATTCTTTTTAATTTTAAGCAAGAAATTTTTAACCTTTGTTTGATTTGATGTACTTCTCAGAATTTCACCACATAATCTTTTACAGGATGAACCTAATTCTAGTTAGATACCTCATACATCTCTTGAGATTTACAGACAACAGCGGTTGCATTAGTAGCAATATCAGCCCACATTGGATAAACAAATAATTATTAGATTAGAGTCTTACCCATCCCATCACAATGTTCGGGACCAAGGTTCTATGGTATTTTTTTCATTTTATTGTGTTAGTATCTACGTCTGTCTGTCTGTTATATTAGCATCTACAATTCTACGTCCTTTGAATACTACTATATCTTACTGTCACCAAGGATGGGATGACACCCGAGAACCAAATCCATTACATGTGAAAACATGTAGTGGGAATAAACTATAAAGTCTAAAGAGGCGTCCTTGTATGAAAGAATTGATAGCCTCAGTTACTTGGCTGTTTTCTGCCTGGTTAGCAATAGCATGGCTGTATATTTTCAGCTTCTGTCCAACTACCAAATGTCTGTCTTGGAAAAGCCTTCTTCAGCGTTGACTACAGCAGACAACCGTACAATGGAGCACCTCAGTTTTAAGGGCCAAGTCTCATCTAGAAGGGCTTTTTGGTGGACTCCCTAAATAGTACTTGTACATATTTTTCACGCCAATGATCCTAGGGTTTCCCACGATGCAAGGGCAGCACGACAGACTAATTAGTAGTTTTAGCAGAAATTTCTAAGATAGATCCTTTGGATAAAGTATTCTGCGGCAAAGGGACATGTAAAATAGCAAGGGAAATTTGAAGCATGATATTTGAATAAGCCAACCACGTTCCCATCATTATGGGCAGTGTCCCGCAACGGATCTTCTGTCCCACATCTTTGTGTCACTCTCTGTCCCACTTTTTATTATATTGCTATTTCTCATTCATAAACATCATGTTTTAATTCTTTTTTTGCTTCCTTAAGATCCAATAACTATTATTGAGTAATACACAAAATTTAACACACTCAAAAAATCAAAATGCATAAAAAATGAGATTTTTTATGAATTTTCTGCTGTATTTTTTAATTTTCTATTATATATTGCTTTTTTGAAGCTGTTATATTTATTTTTTACTAAATTAATAGTTATTGGATCTTAAGGAAGCAAAAAAGAATTAAAACATGATGTTTATGAATGAGCAATAGTAATATAATAAAAAGTGGGACAGAGAGTGGCACAGGATGTGGGACAGAAGATCCGTTGCGGCTTTGTCCCCCTGGCAGATTATCTATTACACTATTTTTCCTTGGTCAGTAATTTCCGCACCGTTTTCTCTCAACAATTAAGAGGTGATTGGTCTCAAAAGTGATATTTATAAGTTCTAAAGGAAATTGCCCACCATCCATAAATTCCAAGTGTGTTGTTATTAATAGAGAAGAAGTCAAAGCACAAAACATGAAGCCAAAGGATCCCACGCATATGCCACTATTCTTCTGAAACATTCGGAGGAGTAGAAATCTTGGCTGTATTTTGAGGTAAAAGATACGAAGGATGCTGGAGGATTAAGCAGTGAAAAGAAACAATTGCTCGATTTCATAGGCATGCATGCAATATATTGATTTTACCGGAGGAGGAACTGGGAATATCGTAGAAGTTATTTGTGAAAAAAGCAAGGCAAATTGGCTAAAGGACACTAGTTTGTGGTCAAGTTTATAGAACCTGTGAAGCTACAATTCAGATAAGCACAAGACAGTAGTATTATCTCCCCATGTCTAAAATGTGTTGCCGAATTATTGAACCATCAATTTCAAAGGTCGGCCCAAACCACCAAATTCATCCGTCCCCACTAGAGATGGTTCTTTGATAAATTCAACATGGAGGGGCTTTTGATTTTAATGAGTCCACCTGACGACATACACTTGCCTTGCCTATGGACCATAATTGCATTGAAACTTCAGTTTTGTGGTGGTAAACAAGGTGATTCTTGACTGCAATCTTAATAATATCCAGGCATTTTTCTTCTCATGTTGAGCGGCAGAGCCTCCAAGGAGTTTCCATATGACTTTCAGGCTTCCAGCTTCATGTTGAATTTTAAAGCACCAGTACAGACGGTAGTACTATATTGATCGGAGACTTTTTAGTACCTCTCTAAGTCTCAGCTCCAGAACCCTAACTTCAGTTTACTTTTCCACAGAAGTCATGAAAAATAGGTCATTGCTGCAGTCTTCTTCCAAACCTTCTGGTTTTCCCCAGCTTCATATCATACTTGAAGGCTTAACTATGTTGGCAATCGATACAGAAGGTGTTGATTTTTATGCATTTGTTTGACGAAGTAGCACAGCCTTAAAGATTATTCTATGTACATAATAATGGCCATGGCGGTGGAACTGCAGTCCTTTGAAGAATCATGAACCATTCATAGGATAATTAACAATCAAGATGATCAAAGATTAATTAAGCTAAACATGTTGTTACCTCATTATCAGCCCTAACCTCGGAACAGTAATCCCCATTGAAGCTTTAAACATTTGGAAAAGAAAATGCAAAAAAAAAAAAAAATTCTTTATTTTTTTTCTTGGTTAGGAATGAATTAGTAAGATCATGACCGACCAAATACAAAATAAATGTTATGGCAGACTATTCGTAATCTGCAGTCTTGGCGTAACGTATCAGCAAGACTGAGTACGCTGGGACTGCAACAACATTTGGTCCTATTTTCTTGGATTAAGGTTGATCATCTTCTTGGATTCCGGACGTATTTACTCTAACGTTATGTGGGCTCAAATTATACGATACAATTCTTTAAATGGTCATCGGTAAGAAGCGGCCAACCGCCTTCATGGCTAAGGATATCCACCACTGCTTGTGCCCTTTATACTTTGTAGTTTATACCAGCAGAAACCATTGATGCCACCACAGTCTAGGCATGTTCTATTCATGAAGTTTCATCAAAATCAATAGGGATAATTTCAGGTTTCCCAGAGGCTTCTGACATTTTCACTGAGCTTTCCTAAGGTTTGAAAAATTACACATATCTCCTTTGTCATTTAAAATAACAATACTACCGTTAAATATTTTAATGAATTCCCTTGTTTGGTATGCTTATACTTAGAATGTTTTTAAAATTATCTTTTCATTTCTTTTCCTTCTTATTCCTTTTTATTTTAATTTTTTGCCAATAAAATTGTAAAATTACCACTATTATTTCTAATTTCTATTGTAACCAAATGTCAAATTAATGATTTTTTTGATGAGTTAACTTCATACGTAATCTGATGTTTTTTGCTAATCTTTGTTTTCTATTTTTTGGTATTAAAATTAACAATAAATCAAAAGAAATTGCTCAAAATCACTACTAAATTATGATAATCCCGCAACTCAAAAAATTCATAAACACTGAATGAATTATTTTAACATTTTATTTTCTATCTTATAAATCTAAATCCATAATAAAATACCATAAAAAATATCCTGTCATAGTGATAAAATTATTATTATAGTTGTTCATCAAATAGTAGGTATGGACATGAAAAATCCAGCATCTTTTCCTTAAAATTACAATAAATAATCTTATAATTCTATAGGGAAATAAATTGAAACTCATTACACAATGGCATTTTTGGATATTCATTTAAAAATTTGACTAAGTCATTATTATTTTAAGGTTTTATAACTAAAACAATCAAATCAAGGAAGGTATGTGTAATTTTTCAAACCTCACAGGAGCTCAGTGAAATTGTCAGAAACCTCATGGGAAGGTTTCTGAAATTATCCCAAATCAATATGTAGAGCTGTTAAACGAACCGAACTGTTCGTTAGCTCGGTTCGTTTCGGCTCGTTCGTGTTCGTTAAAGGCTCGTTCGAAAGCCTTAAACGAATGAACACGACCGAATTTTTGTGTTCGTTTAATAATCGAGCGAACACGAACATGTTCGTGAATTTTAACGAGCGTTCGCGAACAAGGACATAATTGTCATTTGATAAATTTTAGGGTTACTCATAAGAAATTCTAAAACTTTCCCCTTCCTTTTCCAACCTTACTTTTGTTTTCCTTCCCCATTGGCCGCTGCTGAAAATTTTCACTTGTCTTATGGCTGAATTTTTATATTTGAAGGACAAATTACTTTGTTTTATTTGTTGTTTTTATGTTAATGTTGATTATGCAGTTATTGAATAATGGAATTTAGTCATTTAGTATTTTAATTATTTTTTAGGATGATTAATGATTTGTGTGGCATATTTAAGGCCTAGAATAATCTGGATTCGAACTTTTCGAGCGTGTTCGCGAACGGCTCGTTTATGTTAAACGAGTCGAACACGAACACGAACACGAACATGAACTTTACTTAACGAGCCAAACACGAACACAGATTTAGAGTTCGAAAGTTAACAAACGAACACGAACGGAGTTCGAATCGCTTAACGAACAGAGCTCAAACATGAGATACTCGATTCGTTTCGGTTCGTTTACAACTCTATCAATATGCTTCTTTTATTCCATGTCCAATTCTGTCAGTTTTCCTAACTAAGCACGTAAACTCACACTTTTCGTCTTCGGCCTAACACATGCAAGACTGCCAAGGAGAAGTGGATGCAGCTGAGAGAGGCCGAAAGAAGAGAAGGGGGGAGTTGGAAGCAAATAGCCATATCTGTCGAATGTGCAGAGCTAGCTTGCACCTTGAAACTGGTTAACTCAAGGAGGAATGTTCTGATTGATTACAATTTATTGCCATGACGAACAAAAACTGAAGCCAAGACAAACATATACTAATATTTAATTGCAAGCATTGTTTTTCTCTAGTGTACAAACAGGAAAGCTTCTCCGCACTTAAGTTCTGATTAATTATTTAAGGTATTCCACAGTAGCAAATGGAGGAGGGTAAACAACACAATACAGATTCGATATTTCGGCTTCTCTTTTTTGTTGGACTTAACCACAAAGACAAAGTCCTCCAATTCAGCAGGGTCCTCTCTTCTTGGGCCAACCCAAATGTATGTACCACTAGTACTCATTTCCCCAAGAAAGATGACAATAGGGATTTTTTCAAGGAAATCTAAAAAGAAGGCTAGTAGTACATAAGGTAAGTTGCATTGGAACCAACAAAAGAAAGGTAGTGTTATATTAGAAAAATTAGAATACATATCATCAAATATAATACAAACAAATTTGCATAGCATCAGTGTCATATTTCTTTATCAAACAAATCGTGTTGAACGATTTTCAATTAATTTATTTATAATACTGACTTCTGTCTTATCAAAATATGTGTGCCTAGCTCGAACAAGTCAACGACAAAAAAAAAAAAAACTTATTTGATTAATTTGACGACTCAAAAAGGCTCTAATTTTGAAACAAATAATAAATCTCTTAGTAAGTTTGGGCCCATTAGCATGATTGGGTCCAGTAGCAAAGCCACTCAAACTACGGACAAAGTAAACATGGGTTTCTTTGATCTTGAACGACAGGCCCATTCCCAGTTCAACACCCGTCAGATCCGGCCGGCAGAAACAAACTTCGCCAATCTTCCACCCTTTCACTCATTTTACTATTTTAGTCTTCGCCACAACGCGGCTGACTAATCACTTCTCCACCCTCCCTCCCGGCCGGCGGCTGCTCCTCCCCTCCCTCGTCTTCACCGGAGTTTTCTACTTTCCCCACTTTCTCTCAAGTAAGCCCTCTTAAAAACCCCTTATTTCAATGCCTCAACTCATCGGATTTTCATTAATTTACCTTCTCATTTGTCTTTTAATTCTCCATTAGCTGATCTGTTATTTGCATCTTCCGATGACAATTTTTCTTCCTGACTAATTGGTTGTTCTGCTTTTAGTTAAATGGATCTGGTTTTATAGTGAATACGATTATTATTAGTTTTTATTTCCTGTTATTGTACCCTAAATTTAGATTCTCTGATATTGGTGTAGAATTTTTGTAGCTGTAGTAATAAGGTTCTATTTGTGTTAATCTAATTCTGTGGGAAATATTACTAATAAGCTTATTGAGGGATGATTTTAGTGAAATTGCATTTATTGGACATCAATTAGTGCTTTTTTTTTTTTGGGTAAGTGCTATCGATGATAACTGTAACGTCGGCAATACTGCCATCAGTCTACGGTTTCTCTTCATTCAACTATTTTGCTTGAAAATTTTGATTATCTCTGTCATATATGCTACCATTTTCTTCTTTATCTTCAATTTTGATAAGAAATCTTTGACCAAGCAGATACTGCCTACCAGTGTAGTGGATAAAGCTCAATCAAAATGTGTTGGGTGCCATCATGGGAGTTTAAATTTTCAAAGTTAATAATCATATCGGTGTTTAGTAAGGATGCAAGCTTCTTTATCTTCTACCTGATGTCCAGTCTATAAAATATGTTGCATTCCAAGGACATTGTAATTCTGTGTTAGTATCCTTGTTTTGGTAGCCTGTGATTCTTCGAGGCAGGTTAATATTGAAGGTGCTTATCTCATACAAGAATTTGATCAAGTGACAGAGAGCATGCGACTAGAATTTATAGAGTGGATGGTACTTTGACCAATAGTTCTAGGGAAGAAGATTTTGTCTGTGTGGCACTATAGGTCAGGTAGGTGTACACTTAAGTTGATCCTCGGTTATCCCAACCTCAATTGTCAGAAGGTTAGGCTGTTATTTAGTTGAAAATGATTCAAATACCTTAAAGCTAAATTTAGTTGAAAATAATTCAAATAATATATATTAGGCAAATAATTCTAACAACATAAGGCTGAAACTATTAGCTGGAAATAACTTTCACCTTAATGGCTATCTTGAGTATACTGTCCATTGGGTTGATTAGCATTGAAATATTTTCTTTTGTCCTTTGTTTGAGGAGATAAATTGACCGCCTAGATATTTGGCATTTTTAACAATTCGAATGATTAAGAATTTTGTATCATGACTAATGTAGGAAGCATTTGTTTGTTAATAATGGAGCAGGGGTGTATTTACCATGAATGATTCGACTAGTCTTTAAATTCAGTTCCAGGAATATCACAGGTGCATACATTTTGTGGCATCTAAATGAAACAGTGCGGTGTTGCTAAGGTTAGCAAGTTTAGGCATAATTTGGGCGGTTGCCATGTCAGGCTATATGTAATCTGTTGTTTGAAGCGGCATATTCCAGTCATTTCTGACTTGGGAGATAAATGTTTACTTGGCAGGAAACATGTACTGGTGGTTTATATTGAGATATTGGAGGGGAAGATTCAATGTTTATAAAACCCTTGTGTTAGACCTGCTATGGTCAAGCATAAAAATCTGGTGAAAGCAATTTTACAGTTATGTGATCCCATTCATTTTGGATGATCTCTCAGTTGGAGATTTTCTGTCCTGAATTGTCATTGATGGTCCTTGTAACAGTCCAAATTGTTAAGGAAGTAGGTTGATCGAACTAAACCTTTAAGTGTCAGATTTACTGGCACATTAAATTTTGAACAGTTTTAAGATTTCATGATCCAAGCTACAAAAAGATTTTCTGATGGCGGCTTGTTGATGTATGTCATAGTGGTTAGTTGGGCTCTGCCTTTATTTTGCTCCTGTTATTTGTGTCAGAGAACTTGAATATGCTGATGACTTTGACAAGTTTCATCAAAAAGTGATAGCATTGCATTACCAATATTGATCTGTTACCTTGAGTACGTCGTTGAACATTCCTTTCCACAGTTTTTCACTTGTCTACCTTATTTAATTATGCAGGATGAGTGAAGCACCTTTTAGGCCAAGAGAAAAGCTTATTGAGAAGCAAAAGTATTTCCAAAGTATTCACAAGCACACATATCTCAAACACCCTATGGATAAGATCACTTCTGTTGCCATTCCTCTCGCTTTGGCGGCGACCTGTTCATTTATGATTGTAAGTTAACTCTGTACCACGAGATTGTTTTTCCATTTTCTGGATTGTGAGTACTAACAGGCCTTGCATTCTTTTCTCCTCCATGTGTTGTCCAGGCAAGAGGTATCTACAATATGTCTCATGGGATTGGAAAGAAGGAATAAACATGCCTCTTCTGATAATGGGTCCCTTATGAAAGTGGCTGACCTTCAAATTAAAACTTGAGTTGGACCTTGTTACTTGTTCTTGAAGTATTTAGCTTTCAAATGCTAATAATTTGTTGAGTTGCAAATTTGTTTGAGTATATTTCTTCTTCTTTTAAAGATTCAGTGCAATTTTCTGTGGCTTTCTTTGAATACATGGTTAAGTAATCAAGCTTGCTTTGGCATTCAGTTATGGCACTATTAGAATTCTTATCACAGCATCGCAATGATACAGCTCATTTTTCTTATGAGGCCTATCACTCGTATCGTGCACGGAGAAATGCCAAACTCGTATTGTGTGACCCCTTCAGTAAAATCCTCAGCCTCAGGGGGTACTGCAAGTGCAAATTGTGCCTTGGCAGGCAAAGTGAGGGCCGGATTGGTAATGCAAGGGCATGATAGTTTCCAATGAGGTCACTCATTTATCTTCTGGTAATTTTAGCTTGATGTGATGCTTTTGTATAGCGGAGTGAAGCAAACTGCAAGCAATTCTCACTTGTCCGAAATAGGATGCTACCACACATTTGCCATTTAAGTGTTCATAAACTTGTAGCAAAATCTGAAAAAGATGTAATGCAGTAACAGGGACTGCTTCTTTCTTTCTTTTTTTTTTCTTTTTGTTTTTGGGCATATGGGAGGTCTTGAGGTCAGATTTCCTAATTTCAATCCCTCTCATCTTGTCATTCAATCCAACCCTTACCTATAATAAGGGGTTATGTTTCTGCGAAACAGTAACGACGGACTTTGCTAATATTGGAGATTTGCATATCAATGCTAATGCTATAGGGCAGGATCATATTGAACAGAATAATAAGCTTTATTTGAATTGGTTTTTGTTTTTGTCTTAACAAACTGAAACGTTAATGGCACTTTATAATTTGTCAATTGCGCCTCTTTTGGCCTGTTGATCATGTGAATTAGGGAGGAGAGGGAAGGGAGGAGGGAGGAGTGGTGATACCAAATTAGGGCTGCAAACGAGTCGAATCGAGTCGAGTTTTGAGCTAATTAATCCGAGTCTCGATTAAATTTTACCAAGCTCGAATTCGAGCTCGAGTTCGACGAGCCGGCAATTTAAAACTCGAGCTCGAAAAAAAATATAATTATTTTATTTTTTAAAAAATAAATAAAATAATATTTTTTTCTTAATAAATAATAAAATATTAAAAATATATGTGTAATTTTACTATTAAAATAAGAAAATAAAAAATATATATACTTAAAATAAAAAATAATATATATATATATATATATATATATATATACGCGAGCCTAACAAGGTTAATATTTTGAACTCGAGTTCGAACTCGATTTCAACTCGAGCCAGCTCGAGCTCGACTCAAACTGGACTCGAGCGACTCGATTCGTTTGCAACCCTATACCAGGTGAAAGAAAATGTTGTAAAATTTATTTTTTTGTCAATTTTTTTATATATTTGTGAGTTGTTTTGGATATATTACATGAATGAGATGTTTTTTGAAATTTTTTATTTGTGTATTGTTATAGCATTGTATTTGAAAAAGTTAGTTTTTGAAAACTAAGCCAATCCAAAAGGAATTAAACTTAACAATCATCCTTTTTGTTGAAAGTGAGTAGTTGCAACGTTTTTATTCTTTCATTAAAGCAAAAAACTAGGGGCAAATTTTAACTTTTCAGGCGAATAAAAAGTCCCAAGTACCGTCATTTACAAATAGGAGAGTAATATCCCAAACTTAAATTTACCAACATTTTTAGCCAAATCAAATAAGGCTTTAAACGTGTCACGAACTTAAGACTGATTTTGGAATTGTAGAAATTAGATTGAAGGATTTGTGAGGATCAATGAATTTGGGGAAGAACCAAAGAGTGAAAGCGGAAGAGAAAGAAAGAGAGGGAAAGAATCAGAAGTAGGGAATGAACTCTATATCCGTATTCTGTTACATTCATCAAGTGGGACCCACCTTATAACCAACTCTAACAATCTGACAGCTAACTAATTAACGGGCTAACTTTCGGAAATACAGTAATTGGAACGACACCGTTTTTGCTAACTCTGATGAACTAACTGACTAATGCCCAAATTGGGCTGTCGCGCCCCATTTTTTGATAAATAAATAAATGGTTTAAAAATGTTTTTTTTGATTCAATTTGTGATTTGAAAAATGAATTGTGATTTAAAAGGAAAATGGGTCTAAATGGGGGTTTTGAGAGTGCGACGATTTGACCCAAAAATTATGGTTTAAAAAGGGTTTTTGAAATAAAAAACGGAGTCGCCACTTGGTAATGAGTTAAGGTGTACCAAGTCACCTAAAAATGAATTTTTTAAAGGAAAAAATGGGAAAGAGTAGTAAGAAACCCCTTTTAAACGACTCCTAGTCCACGTAAACCAAAGAAAAAGGTTCGGGAGTCACATTTGACAAAGGGGAAGGCAAGGATAAAATCCAAGGCACCCCTTTGACCTAGCCAAAGCTAGTTGCATTATTTAATCAAAGATTTTCTTGTTTTAACCAAAGAATTTATTACATTTGGATGCACTACATGAATGCAAGATGAAGAAAAAATGCAAACCTAAATTCTAAAATGTCTCTTGCAAGGTTTTTGGTCCCAACCACATGAATTGTGGCGGCCAATAAAGGAAAACCTTATAGAGGTCGATTAATGCAAATGATGGCTAAAGTGCAAGTGTGCAAGTGTATAAAAAGGTGAACGTGTGAAATTGTATGAAAAATCCAAGTGTTTGTGTGCAAGTGTATGAAAAGGTGCATGTGTGAAATTGTATGAAAAATCCAAGTGTTTGTGTGCAAGTGTTTGAAAATAGAATAATAGATATATAAGGTAAAGTGGAATTCCATTTGTGAGGTGAAAATGAGCGCGTGATAGGAAACATGTAGTGAGAAAGTATGGTTTGAGAAATGTGAAAAAATGTGGTTAAAAGAGTATGTAGGTGATAAAAATGAAAGTATGACCCTAGAGGAATGCAACAAGTCGGGTACGGGGGTTGACTCCTAACTTTTCGACTTCTATTTTCCCTTTGATTAGAAGGCAAGACTAGCGTGCTAAGGCTATCGAGTAGCCACACTCGCTCGTTTTCCTTATCGGAAGGGGACACTCAAGCAAGATGAACCCTATAGCTAGCATGAGATGCAAAACCTAAAGTGAGGGGGAAGGGGTTTGAGGAACATACCAAATGATAAACTAAGGAAAAATGCGTGATATGTGGTGATCATGCACTTAATGAAAAAGGAAAACAGAACCTATTGGGTCTAGCATTGGACTAGTCCCTCCTATGAATTCCGACTAGCGTTGGACTAGTGGAGACGATAAAAGAAGCCACAACTAGCGTTGGACTAGTGTGGTGACGTGCATTCATCCATTCCATTCATCCACACTATAAAAAGCGAGTAGACATGCGAATCACTTATAAACATGCAGCACATAACACTTAGCATGCTTGACTAGATGCAAGAACCTAATAAAGCGATAACACATAGCACATAGACAAACAACGAAACTAAAAGAGCCTATTACATTTGCTAACTAAAACAAAAAGGGGAAAGGGAAAATGGACAAAATGCTCGCCGAGCCCTATCTATTACAAGCCAAGAGGTGTACACATACCCCATAAAAGGAAAAACTTAATAAAGTAAAAGTGAATGAAAGGAATGAAAGGAAATGTAAAGAAAGCAAAGTAGGCATGCAATTCACTTAGCACATTGGATCACATAGGAGAGACAAAAAAAAATAAAAGAAATTATACCTCCCCCTTTTGTGGTGCTAATAAAGTGGACAAGGCCTAAAATGGGCTAAAGTCACCAAGGAACTGGACAATTTGGCTAAAACCATCCAAAGCAACGGATTAATGCACCAATGTAATTGATAAAATGTAAATAAAGCAAATTGAATCCATCAAAACATTGAATCATTCTCCAATTGCAATGTAAAAGATCAAAAGAATGCACAATTTCCAAGCAAAAGTGAGTCATTGACCCAAATTTCTAAGATAGAAAATGACTAAGGACTCAATAACAACCATCAACCAATCAAGGCCCCTTGAAACATTTTAGGAACTTTAAAGATCAAAAATCAAGAAAGGATCAAATAATTACAAATAATCACATAAGTGTTAAAGCATTTAAACCATTTAAACATCCATGTTCGCCAAGCTGGGGCTTAATTGAAAGGAAAAAAGGAAGTTTGAGGGGTCAATTTGTGGTTGATTTTCAATTACTTGGGCCACAGTGGAACAAATAGAGACTTGGGGGGTGAGGATGCAATTTTCTGGAATTATTTTCATGCAAAAACCATGCAATCACGTAGAAAGCCTTCTGCAATTCTGGTTTCCTTTCCTATATGATATGCCGTGTTTCATTATTAACCAAATGCATCACCAAACAAACATCAACAACCACAAAACATCACTCCTAATCATCAACCAATTCGAGTGACAGTTTCATTACAAGACTAAAACAGAAAATCTGGATCGGTGGCTACCAGAGATACAAGAAGTATCAACCAAAGAAAGGAGTAAAGTGCTGCAATTTTCCAGCTGCAGCTTTGCCGCCACTTTCTTTGATGCTTTGGATCAAAACATGCAACTTCGTCAATCATTTTGCACAAGATTTAACTAGCAAATTGGATGAATAAAACCCAGGTTCTTGTGGCCCGTTACATGAATCAAAGACATGAAAGCTAATGCAACTTCAGGCTATCCACAAAGAAAAACAAATTTCTGCAACACTTTGCCCTTAAGATTTCAGCAGCCAAAACAAATTCCAAATGCAGCTTGCTCTAAAAACACAATTTTTTGATCAAAATAATGTCGTGAAACTAAGCAACAAGGCCCATAACTAAAATGCAATCCTGCAAGTTCCGGCAATGCTACATACAAAGAAAATCCAGAATTTTCTTGTTTTCTGCTGCACTTTTCATTCGACAACTTTTGCAGCTCCAAGAAACTTTTGGCCAGCAAGATTCAATTCCAGCTTAAGTATGTTTAGACACAAACACTCAAAACCAATCCAAGCCTCATAACAACCATTTTATCATTCAAACCAACCAAAACATAGAAGAAAAATCATGCAAAGGCTAGAAAATTCTAGGCAAAAGGTTCGGCAGTTCATGCATTCTTAGCAGAAACTTCCTTTTCTTTCGCTGGTTTCTTAAGCTGCAAATTTCTGGGTTTCATACCAGGCAGGCAGGTCATGCAAATCAGTCTCCAAGCTAACGAAAATCATGCAACTTATGCCTTTTATTTTCTCAACCAAACGCTAAATTCACACAAGAACAGGCAACAGCAAAAGGCAGCAAACCCATGAAGCTTTGGCGTGTTTCATGAACTCATTTTCAGCAAGCATCGCACGACTTAAGCAGGCAAATCAACTAACCATATCATGAACTCCAACCAAACTTGCTAATGATATACCAAGATAGACTTCCTATGGTTTCTTGCCTACACCCAAGTTAAAACAGAACCAAACTCTAGATCTACACATGCCAGAAGAAATTCAGAACAAAAAAAGCATGCAAAGTTGGAAAATACAGCAGAGTCATAAAGAAAGAAACTTGCGGTAAATTCATGTATATGATATACCAATCGACCAACAAACAAACGCCAACTACAGCCTAGGAACAGATTCTAGGAAAAACACCAAACAGATTCTAGAGGGACTGAGCAGACACCAACATACCTAAAATGCAAATAAGCAGTCAAAAGGAAACAACTTTGGAAGTGTCCATCCAGCAAGGTATGACGGCAACGATGGCGGCTGATTCACGCGAGTGACGACAGCTCCAGATCCTCCTCTGTTTCTCGGCTTTTCGCTAATGGTTCCAGTCTTCCTTTCCTCCTCCACTGTCTTTTCTTGTTCATTGTTTCTGGTTTTCCTCAGATTTTTTTTCCGTTCTGGTTTTTCTCTGGTTTTCTACTCTCAGCTTTTTCACTGATCCGTCCACTCTTTTCTCCTCCCCTGTCCTAGTTCTCTCTCACTCCAGTCTTAGCCGTTATTAGATGCTTTCTCTCCCAGGCCTTTCAACCATCACAGAATCAGCCGTCCTCTCTCCTCCCAAAACTTCCCCCTTTTTCCAGACCAAAAAACTCTCCCCTGCGGCTCCCCTTTCTCTTGCTATTTATATCATCAACCCCCCTCCTAAACCCTTAAAACATTGCCACCATATTTGCAGCTTAAGGAGCCGCACAAGTCCTCCTTTGCAAACTGCAAAAAAATGCAGCTTGCATGCATCGGCTCTATTTTTTTTTTTAACTTAATAAATACATAATATAAATAATAATAATAATAACAAAATGACAAAACTATGTAATAATAATGAAAACAAATAAATAAAATAAAATAAAAAAAAACAAACAAACTAAACAACAAAAATGTCCATTTTTCAAATTTTCTTCATTTTTCCCCTTTTTTATTTTTTTTTTCTTTTCTTTTCTCAAAATAACTTAACAAAAATAACTAAAGTGCCAAAAGATTGAATTTGAACGTATTTTTGTGAACAATTTTCTTTTTTTTCTTTTTTTATGATTTTCCTTTTTTCTCTTTTTTCCTTTTCCAAGAAAACATTGAATAAAAACAAAATGACTAAAACATATTTTTGATGTTTTCCTTTTCTTTTTCTAAAAATTCTATGCTAATCTTAAACTTAAAAACTAAAACTAAAAACTAAAACTAAAAGTAAATAAAAAGCAAATGAAATAGGTCAACTAAAAGGGCGAAAATGAATAAAACTAAAATATCATAACAACTAATAGTGCAAAACGTACAATAACGAACTAAAATGCAAGCAATCTAAAATGAAAATCATGAAATAGATGATACACACAAATTATTCAAAATTTGGTGTCTACATGGGCCTTTATTCGTTTGAAGGCCTGATTAGCAGCCTGACAATCCCTTTCCCTTAAGAATAGACTTGTCCTCAAGTCTGAAATGCAGGAAACTGGCTCTCAATGAAGGATTTATCTTCCCAAGAAACTTCTTCAGGTTCCAGTTGCTCCCACTTAATCAAGAACTGAATGACAGTTTGTCCATTACGTAAAATGACTCTTCTGCTCAGGATTGCTTCTGGTTGTAAGGGACATTGATCCTGTGTGTCCAATTCTGGTAGCTTGGTGGAACTTCCTTGCATTGGCCCGACCTTCTTTTTAAGTAACGAAACATGAAACACAGGGTGTACTTTGGAGCCTGCTGACAACTTCAGTCTATAAGCTACTGAACCAACTTTTTCCTCCACTTGGAAAGGACCAAAATATTTGGCAGATAGTTTGAGGCATTTTCTTACTACCACTGTTTGTTGTCTATAAGGTTGAAGTTTTAGAAATACCCAATCTCCCACGGCAAATTCTCTCTCAGACCTGTGCTGATCAGCAAAGTGCTTCATCTTTTGTTGAGCCTTGATCAAGTTGTCTTTTATGCAGATAGAAATCCTGTTTCTCTCCTGGAGTATATTAGTTGCTGCCGGCACTACAGAGTCTAGATAAGGCCCTAATGGCAGTGGTACTGGTTTATAACCAAACAATGCTTCAAATGGTGTCATGTTGAGGCTGGAGTGATAGGTAGAATTGTACCACCACTCAGCCATAGGCAGCCATTTGCTCCACTGGGAGGGCATTTCTCCGGTCATGCACCTCAAGTAGCTTTCCACACACTGGTTGAGCCTTTCACTTTGCCCATCAGATTGAGAATGGTAAGAGGAGGTGTAGTGTAGTTCTGTCCCCATCACCCGGAATAGCTCCTTCTAAAAGCCACTGGTGAAGGTCTTGTCTCTGTCAGTGATGATGGATTCAGGTAATCCATGCATCCTGTATATATTGTCCAAGAAAACTTGTGCAACCACCTTGGCAGTGAAGGGGTGCATAAGCCTAATAAAATGCCCAAACTTAGTGAACCTATCAATTACCACCAAGATAGTATCAAAACCTTGTGACTTAGGCAGTTTTTCTATGAAATCCATAGAAATGTGAGTCCAAGCCTGTGTAGGAACTGAAATTGGTTGTAGCAGACCAGGATAAGGCACATTCTCAGATTTGCTCCTTTGACAAGTGTCACAATTCCTTACAAAGGTGATCACCTCCTGTTTCATCCCTGACCAGTAGAACAGTGATCTGACCTTCTGCCAACAGCCATGCTGTCCCGAATGCCCTCCTAGCGCTGAGGCATGAAGCACTTGAAGAATTTGATTTCTGATGTTACCTGCACTTCCCACATAGATTTTCCCTTGGTACCTCAGCACTCCATCTACCAGTGTATAGTCAGGCTGAGTAGTGGAATCCAAAAGTAATTGGGCGATGAGGTCTTGACATTGTTCATCTGCTTCATAACTCTTTTGCAGTTCTTCTATCCACCCTGGTCTCACAACAGTAATAGCTAGGCAGGAGTTGAGTGGAGGGTCTGAAACAGCTACATATCTTCTAGACAAGGCATCTACAACTTGATTCTCAGCTCCTTTTTTGTATTGTATCTCATAATCCAGTCCCATGAGCTTTGTCATCCATTTATGCTGGAGAGCAGTATTCAGTTTTTGATCCAGCAAATATTTTAAGGATTGGTGATCAGTTCGGATAACAAAGTGGTTCCCCACCAAATAATGTCTCTATTTGGTGACTGCCATTACCAAGGCAAGGAGTTCCTTCTCATAAACTGACAGTCCTAAGTTCCTGGAAGACAGTGCCTTACTCAGGAAAGCAATGGGGTGTCCTTCCTGCATCAAAACTGCCCCAATTCCTCCTCCACTGGCGTCTGTTTCAACAACAAATTCCTTCTTAAAGTCTGGTAATCTAAGAACTGGAGTTGAACACATCAACTCCTTCAAGTGCTCAAAATATTCTTGTGCCTTTGTGTTCCATCTAAAGCTATTTTTTCTGAGCAGCTCAGTCAGAGGCTTGCACACCTGTCCATAATGCTTAACAAACCTCCTATAGTAGCCAGTTAACCCCAGGAATCCCCTCAACTCCTTGACAGATTGTGGTACAGGCCATTGCAGGATACTACTCACCTTGGATTCATCCATGGTAACTCCCTTGTCAGTAATGGTATGCCCCAAGTAGTCTACTCTTTTCTGAGCAAATGTACATTTGGATTTCTTCACATAGAGTTGGTTATCCCTCAATATATTCATCACAATTCGTAAATGCTGAATGTGTTCCTCCAGTGTGGGACTATACACTAAGATGTCATCAAAGAAAACTAGAACAAATTTCCTCAGGTAAGATTGGAATACCTGGTTCATCAATGACTGAAAAGTTGCAGGAGCATTGGTAAGGCCAAAGGACATTACCAGGAATTCAAAGTGACCACAATGAGTTTGGAAGGCTGTCTTGTAAGTGTCCTGTGGCTTGACCTTGATCTGATGATAACCTGCAGTCAAATCCAGTTTAGTTTTGAATACAGATCCTGCTAATTCATCCAGCAACTCATCTACATTGGGTATTGGAAATCTATCCTTGACAATGAGTTCGTTCAGCTTTCTGTAGTCCACACAGAATCTCTAGGTGCCTTCCTTCTTCTTGACCAGCAACACAGGAGAAGTAAATAGACTGTTGCTGTGCTTGACAATGCCCTTCTGTAGCATATCAGTCACCTGTCTCTCTATTTCCTCCTTGTGACGATGAGGATATCTGTAAGGTTTTAGTTTGAATGGTTGAACATCTGGTTTAAGAGGTATCTCATGATCCACATTTCTGCTTGGAGGTAATGAGTGGGGTGTTTGGAATATATCTTCATAATCCTGCAACAATTCTTGTACTGCCAATGGTATAGACTCTGTTCTGCTCTCTTCACTCTGTTGAGAGCTCATGGCCATGCACATCTGTCTTTTGTATTCAATGAAGGTTCTCAAGTCCTTGCCCCTGATCAGGTCCAAATCACAGTTATCTGCCTGTCCATGTAGATGAATTTCCCCTCCTTCATGGTGCAAGGAGATCCTAAGCTGTTGGAAGTCAAATGTGATGGGACTGAAGTGTGTCATCCAATCCACACCTAATATGATATCCCATCCCCCCAGTTCCATTGCCTTCTGATCGAACCTGAATTGGTGTTGGTTAATACCCCACCGCACCCCAGGACAAACAGCATTGCTGGTGACACTAGTTCCATTTCCCATGATAACAGAGAAGGGTTGATCCACCCACTGGTATTTGATATCCATCCCAATAACCAACTCACTGCTAATAAAACTGTCAGAACTCCCAGTATCAACTAGGATGAGTACCTCTTCCCCATTCAGAACCCCTGTGAGTGTTATGGTTTTCCTCTTTAAGGCCTTAGATAAGGCATGTAAGGACATTTCCATGGTCTGACTAGGATTTTCAGTATGTTCATCTTGTTCTCCCACAACATCTTCAAATGTGGTTTCTTCCTTTTCTTCTAGTATCATGCAGTTCGCATGGCCAATCTTACACTGGTGTCCTACCCCATATTTTTCTTCATATTTGAAACACAATCCATTATTTCTCCTAAACTGCAGTTCCTGTGCAGAAAGTCTCCTAGTATCCCTAGTACCTTCCTGTAGATTCCCTGTCCTGGAAGATTTGTGGCTGTTGTAGAATGGTACTTTATAGGCAGCAGTCCCTTGAGTGGTTGTAGTGCTCCTTGTCAGTCCTAGCCTGTTTTCTCCCAGAGGTTTGACATTCTCCTTATAGCTCTTGTGCTGCAATTTCAATGAGTACTCTTGCCACTGAGACAATTCAAATGCTTCAGTCAGGGTAACAGGTTTTAACATCTTGATCATAGGCTTGATTTTCTCCTTCGGACCACTAATGAAGCTAGAAATAAAGTAATTCTCATCCAGGTTTCGATTCTTGATCAGCATCAAGGCCTTCAACACTTCGAACTTCTCCTGATAATCTTTCATGTTCCCTAACTGCTGCAACTTATTAAATTCTTCCACTATATCCCTACAAGACTTGTCATTAAACCTGCAACAGAGTAGTTCCCCAAATTCTTCCCAACTAAGCTTAATTTTTTCCATTTTGACTCCTTGAAACCATCGGTCAGCCTTGCCTTCTAAGTACATCTCAATTACGTCTACCTTGTGTTCATCAGGAACTTGGTAATTGAGGAAGTATTTGTTACATTTTCGTAACCATTCCCTAGGATTTTCTCCAGTAAACATTTGCAAATCAATCTTAGGAGGGTTTGGAATCTGAAACTTACTCCAATCCTTCCTGAAGATCCTCTGAGACTCATAATCTACTGGCAGCCTCTGATGAGCTGGTGGAGTTGGTAGAAGTGGTGTCTGATCTACCATTCGGCTGCCTCCTTCAGTTGCCTTATCCTTCCCAGGGTTCATCTTAAGTAGCAGCTCACTAAATTTCTGCTCCAGGACCTGGTTGAAATTCTGCTCCATTCCTGCTAACAGATTTTCCATTCGTCTGTTGCTTTCTTCAAGCTCCATCTTCAAGTCTTTTTTGATTTGCTGTTGCTCAGAATTAGATTCCTGCAAGGATTCCATGAGTTCCTGGAGTTTAACTTCTTGTTTTCTCACCTGTTCTTCGATGGTACGGAACCTGGTGCTTTCAGCCATTGATCGTGGTATAGATTCCAAGGATCAACTGCTCTGATGCCAATTTGTCACGAACTTAAGACTGATTTTGGAATTGTAGAAATTAGATTGAAGGATTCGTGAGGATCAATGAATTTGGAGAAGAACCAAAGAGTGAAAGCGGAAGAGAAAGAAAGAGAGGGAAAGAATCAGAAGTAGGGAATGAACTCTATATCCGTATTCTGTTACATTCATCAAGTGGGACCCACCTTATAACCAACTCTAACAATCTGACAGCTAACTAATTAACGGGCTAACTTCCGGAAATACGGTAATTGGAACGACACCGTTTTTGCTAACTCTGATGAACTAACTGACTAATGTCCAAATTGGGCCTTTATTCGTTTGAAGGCCTGATTAGTAGCCTGACAAAACGCTCCCAAGGTTAGCTCGAGCGGTCAGCTCCCCCTCTTTAGGGTAAATTAGACTTACCTGGACAATTAGGGTTCAAACCCCCTTGCTACCGTGTTCGGAGTGGAGTAGGGCCTCCTCTCGGGATCGGAATGGGATTAGTCGGACCAAAAACCCGAATACCCACTCTGTCAGAAAAAAAAAATAATAAGGCTTTAAATGGAAGCGCTTCGTTAGCATTTTCCCGTCTCTTAAAGGCGGGGTCAGGGTGAGAGGGCATCCCCAGAGGTTTAGAATTGGGTCCTTCAAGAATTTTACTTCTTTTGTTACTGTCCCAACAGTGAACTGCCCAAAATACCCCTACTTAATTATTCAATTAGTGATTTGATTGAATTTATATGGTGGAGTCGCCACGGAGTTTCTGAATTGGAACCGTTAAATAAGTATAGGGATTAAATTGATCAAAAAAATTATACATGAACTAAATTGATAAGAAAAAAAAGTTTAGAGACGAAATTGATCATTTTTCCTTCTAACTTTTCAGGCAAAGAAAATGTCCCAAGTACCGTCATTTACAAATAGGAGAGTACCATCCCAAGCTTAAATTTACCAACATTTTTAACCAAATCAAATAAGGCTTTAAACGGAAGCGCTTCGTTAGCGTTTTCCCGTCTCTTAAAGGCGGGGTCAGGGTGAGGGGGCATCCCCTGAACAATTTCTAAAGCTGACACGCTTTTTTCACCCATTTGAAAAAGGGCGTGAGAAATCGAGTTATCAAGGAAATTACCAGTACTACTTTCACTAGTATTGACTAATTCGACGGTCCCAAGGAGCTTCTTCAATGGCAGATAGCCTCGTGATGATGAAAACCCGCTGAGGAATAATCCTCTGTTTCTCCCCTCCTTCTACCTCTCCCTCTCCGCCATCAAAATGCGCTCCAAGGACAGAATCTCCTACTTTTATGACGGTAAGAAAAAGATTCACCATAAACCCTAGTCTTCAGTATGCTTAGAGTACCCATTTTTATACAAAAAGTTTTCATATTTTTCAGTATAATTTTTTGGTACAGGGGATGTGGGAAACGTATACTTTGGGCCGAACCATCCGATGAAGCCGCATCGCTTATGTATGACCCATCATTTAGTTCTCGCCTATCAACTCCACAAGAAGATGGAAATTTATGTTAGTTTTTTGTTTTTCCCCTTCTTCTTCTTCTTCTTTTTTTCCCTTTTTTTTGTTGATCTTTTGAATTAAGTTTATTTTTTTGGAGTGAAATGCAGAGGCCGCACAAAGCGTATCCTGTGGAGCTAGCGCAGTTTCATTCGGCTGATTATGTGGAGTTTCTGCATAGGATTACTCCCAGCACTGAGCATTTGTTCCCTAATGAATTGGCGAAGTGTAAGACTTGTGATGATTCACGCAACATTTTGTAGGATTTTGTTTGCAAGTTCATATTTTTATGGATATTTATGGTCTATAGTATGCTGGTGGAGTACCAAAATTGGAACTTTTTGGCTTTAATCTGAGGGTTTAGTGTTATTTGGGCTGAACTGCAGTTGATTGCTTGATCATAGTTTTGATTTTCTCCCCCTATAGGCTAATGAAAGGGCGATTATAGCTGTCCATTATCTTGTGCAATTGGTTAAAGCTTAAAACTTTTTCTATCTTTATAGGTCAACTGAAATTACAAATCTGATAGCTCTTCAGAGTGTTCAGATATGATTCTTTCTCATATATTTGTTTCATGTACCATGTATTGTGTGAGGATTTTTATTTTTACTAGGCTCATTTATTATTTGTTTCAGATAATCTCGGCGAAGATTGCCCTGTGTTCGAAAACTTGTTTGAGTTTTGCCAAATTTATGCTGGAGGAACAATAGGTAATCTGGTTATAATTTAGGATTGTTCCTTACTTGAGCTTAGTTGTTGTACAATTGCTGACTCTAAATTATTGTTGATTTGCAGATGCAGCACACAGATTGAATAATGAGCTTTGTGACATTGCCATAAACTGGGCTGGTGGATTGCACCATGCCAAGAAGTGTGAGGCATCTGGATTTTGTTACATTAATGATCTAGTTCTTGGAATCTTGGAGCTTCTTAAGCATCATGCCAGAGTGCTGTACATTGATATTGATGTGCATCATGGGGATGGTGTAGAAGAGGCCTTTTACTTCACTAATAGGTAATAAAATTTTTTATTGTGTCTAAAGATTGTTATTTACCTTCGCCTCTTTTGGGGCTCTGAGGAAAGTTTATATCTTATCTACTTCAGGAAGGAATTTAGCATAATACCATAGGAAGGTTTAGATATTTAGTTTTTCCATTTTGATATTTTGTTTGAGTGGGGGTTTTTTCTATTATTTTAATATGTAGTAATTTGTTAATGAATTGGTTTAGGTAATGGTAATTAGATCATATTAACTCTGAGAATCTACTATTAGGGTTGTTGCTGAATCCTATACATATGTCTTCAGGGGATAAAAATGAATTTCACTTTTCCCTGTTTTTGGATAGCTCAATATTATTCAGCTAATAAGAGCTAGTTGAATGCCCTATCCTTATTTGTTTGTACACATTCTATTACCAGAATGAGTCCTTGGATTTGGTTCTTGTGTCTATCTACCACTGAAACTGGCTGTGTTACCATGGACCAGAATGTAAGTTGCTATTGCAGTATATGTTGCAATGGATAAGATAGCATCTTACCTTCATCATCCATGTATAGTTTACTTCAGATTTCACTGCTAAGGGATAACATCTGTGTATTTCATATTATGATCTTAGGTTTAGATATCTGCTACCTCTGCTGGTTGCCATTAGTTGCTGGAATTGTTGTCTACCCTTTAAGCCCACGATATCGGTTAACCTATACATTTGAATACACTTCGGTTTTGTAGAGAGATGGCTGCTAATGATGGAACATGTGACATGACTCATTACTTGTTTATTCGAGTGATTTAGAATACTTTTACTTGGCAGGGTTATGACTGTTAGTTTCCACAAGTATGGCGATATGTTTTTTCCTGGAACTGGTGATGTCAAGGTAATTGCTTTTAACTATCTTTTGCTTTTCAGGAACAGTTGATGAGCTATTAAAATTCATAGATTCATGTAACATCATTAGTTTCTATCTGTGAGCACGTTTTGGTTAACATGCAAAGGTTTTCTCTTAAACATGCACATCTCAGGAAAATTTTTTCTGTAACCATTGAGTTCCTGCAATAAATCTAAGTCTTTACTATCATAGATGTTACATGTATTTTAGCTCTTGATTCTGGGGCCTTTGTGCTTTTAACCTTTATGCGGGTCTTCTTGTCTTTAGGTAACTAAGAAATTAATGATGTAGCTGATAGATTGTTTTACTGTGAGAAACTGGTTTTTTCCCCCTTTTCTGTATTGCTTTCTTCTACCTTGGGCACTGACGAGAAGAATAAATCCCATAAGAGGACAAAACCGACTTTTGAGAGAAGTAGTTCCTGAGATGGCAGATGCATGCAAGTGTCCATTGTGTATGACTTACTTTAGGACTTCCTCTGAAGGCAGAACCCCAGTCAGTATTTCAATCCACTTGTCTATAGCTATGGAGTGCTTATGTGCAGTTTAAGATGGAACTTTTCTGTAGTAAAACATTAAGTCTATTAGCATTATACCAGTTTCTTCTTCTGGAAGAATTTTGGGGAATGACCTACCTTGTACTCGGGCACAGTGAGAGATTTGTGCCATTCTGCTGTTCAGTTCTTTTAGATTGCTTTCTGTTCCTTTTTTAAAATAATGATTGTTTATTCATGCCTGAATCCTCCAATTTTAATATGCAAAGCTGTTCTAATTTCATGTACTTTTTTAACTTAATCTAATGTAGTGAACTCCTTGCAATTTGGTATAGTAGAATGGTTTTGGAGATCATGATACTGCATTCAAATAACTAGAAGATAGTTATAGTCATATATGTTCTAAATGTCAAGGTATTCCAATTTCATTTTATACTTTTAGCTGTCTTTTTGCTTGTCATCTATATAGTACCACCAGCTATGCCACTCTTTCATTAAATTTGACTTTCACCAATTTAAGTCTTGCTGTTTTATTTTGGATGGGCTTATTGGGTTTTTTTTTTACCAATTTATTTATCATTCATATATTTATTAATGAGTGATATTCACATTTTGCATGTATTCTGAAGGAAATTGGAGAAAGAGAAGGAAAATTTTATGCCATCAATGTCCCTCTCAAGGATGGAATAGATGATAACAGCTTTACTCGACTCTTCAAAACCGTGAGTGACGAAAATGTTGTATTTATACTTTCTTGTTGTTTCAATGACTCTGCACTGGTGGACTGCTTAAAAATTGTGATTTATTGTAATGACTCTGCATTGCTGGACTACTTCAAAATTGTGGTATATTGTTAAGATGGACCTCTCTCCTGCGCTATGTTCTGTAGATTATTTCGAAGGTTGTTGAAACATACTTACCTGGGGCAATTGTTCTCCAATGTGGGGCAGATTCTCTCGCAGGGGATCGTTTGGGCTGCTTCAACCTTTCTATAGATGGTGCTATTCTACTTGTAATTGAAATAGTTTTTTCCCTGCCAGTCTTGTCTGCAGTTTAGAATCCTATTGCATCTTCTCTTTTTGTAAGCTAAGTGCTGCAATCTTAATTTTAGTATATCTATGCATGTAATAGGGCATGCTGAATGCGTTCGCTTTGTGAAGAAATTCAATTTGCCCCTTCTGGTAAGTTTGTCTCTGGATAGTTAAATTGAAATTAAATAATAATGCAGTCCCATAGAATACACTTATAGGGAGAAATCCTTCCTGCAGATAACTGGGGGTGGAGGATACACCAAAGAGAATGTTGCTAGATGCTGGGCTTTTGAAACTGGAGTTCTTTTAGACACGGAGCTTCCTAATGGTATGCGTGCAATTATGGTTTCCTCACAATTCTGCTAGTTTGTGCTGTACCTTTGGCATTTATTCTGATTGGCTTATCCTAGAATTGGAAGACTTCTGTTGCTATTTATTTATGACATGGTCCATCTACGGATTGGAATTTACTTTATTCTGGGGGTTTAGATTTCTTCTCTGGGGTAGCTATTCATATCCTCCAGCATACACTGGAGGTAGTGAGACTACTGATAGGGGAAGCACTCCTTATATTGCATGTTACCGCATGGCAAAGTGACTCGAATTTTCCCTGTTCTTGCAGAGATCCCAGAAAATGATTACATCAAATTTTTTGAACCAGACTATTCACTGAAGATTCCTGGTGGACACATAGTACGTGAAGTTTTTCATTGGTTGCTGGTGCCTGAGATTGGTTGTTGTTTAATGGGCATCTTTCCAATTGTTATTTGAAAAAGCCTAAGACTGTTTTCAGTCACATTTGACCTTCCGATTTGAAAGTTTGATTGATCAGTTTTTCTGATTGATATGGTGCAGTTCACATTACAATTATTTGACCAGTGTTCCTCAATGGTCATTAATTTTTTTTTCCTATGTTCTTAATTGAGCAGGAAAACCTTAATAGCAAGTCCTATCTTGGCACAATAAAGATGAATGTACTGGAAAATCTTCGTTACATACAACATGCTCCTGGTGTCCAGATGCAAGAGGTAACTTGATAGGACACTTCAAAATTTTGGTTACCATCTTGTCAAGAAAATATGAGCCATTTGTGTTGTATGTAAATGCACGATTCTATTGAAACAAGAATAGTGAGTAGGTAGTTATGTCTTTTGGATCGATGGTTGAACCATAGATTGTACCAATACATTCTGTAGATCTATGGTTCCACAGACCCTTGCGGTTGTGGGTTCTGACTGCCATCTGATTGGTGATGTAAAGCTTTGATTGTAGTTTTTAATTATCTGTTACCTCCTTCACTCAATATTTTTGTTGGTTGATGAGAAAGACTGTACGCTGTATCCAGTACATGATGGTGCCATTAAAGGACCAAACTTAGTCTTTCATTTTGCAGGTACCTCCAGATTTTTACCTGCCTGATTTTGATGAAGATGAGCAGAATCCTGATGAACGCATGGATCGTAAGTGGAACTGCCAAGCTAAACAAATCACTAAAGAATGCAATTACTTTTTATCTGCGCATGGTTTTGCGATCTCCTCTTAATAAAAGATGATTTTAACTCTGCTAGGTTTTCTATTGTACTTGCTTTGCAGAACATACCCAAGACAAGCAAATCCAGCGTGATGATGAATATTATGATGGTGACAATGACAATGATCATAACATGGAGGATATGTGATGTGTAAATTGTAGAATTAACTGTAGGAACTTTCTATTCTTTTGGGAGGATTAGGTGTCAGCTCGGGGAGAGGCATTCACAGAAGATAGATGTTAGGTTCCTCAGACGTGCCAGGGATGGTGGAGCATTCCACCTGTTCTTTTGTTTGTTCTGTGCGCAACGTTCTGTAAATTATTCATGCCTTTGTAATTCTTATGCTGCAAGTATTGACAGGTTTGAGATGGGTAGGTAATTCTCATGCCTTTGCTGTAATTGGAGGAAGCAGTTGATAGTGACACAATATGTTAATGCAGTGGTACTAAAGCTTGGTGATCTTGAACACAGAATGTGAATCTATGTGTTGATGTCCATAAGACCAATATCTCTACAATATTTCATAATTTTGCCAAAATGGCTAGACAACTCGAATGTGAGGATAATCGTCTTTTTTTTTTTTTTTTTTTATCAGACGGTAACATTTAGTCTAATTTACTTCTATTCTAACCTGCACTAGGGAGAGGTCCGACAGGACCTAGAGATAGAAATTTTATGTGAGGATGATCACCTGCCAAAATTTTATGTAGAGAAAATTTTAATCAAATCTGTAATTATTGGTGTAGGACTATAAACTTGCTTGTGAAAAACACATGCTAATTTGACAGAGAATTAAACTTTAAGGTAAAGCGCAAATAAACAAACATATTTTATGCTTTATATACAAATTGATGAAACTTCGAGAAAAGCAAGCATGTTTAGGCTAATATATTAACTCGTTTTTCATATGTTTTTACTAGCACTTTGACTCTATGCTATGCACGGATTTAATAAAATATTTGTAGAAAAACTATTTTTTTGTATCAATTTATATCAAACCGTGTTATTATAAACAAAAGAAAAGGAAAAATATAATTAGAAAATGTTATTTAAATCTAGGCTACATTTTTTTCCAATAAAAAAGAAGAAAAAGCTGTAGCCTAATTGATATATTCTAGGAATCTCCACCTTAATGTGCCTATATACCAAAAAACTGAAAAAGGAAATAAATGTGAATTCAAAGACAAGACGACAATGGGGATAGCTCAGAGCCTACTGAATCAAGCAATTTAGCAGGTAATAAGTGCCTGCCGTGAATTCCACGGAAGAACAAATTAGACCCACAACTGCAATCACAAGCTCGACTCCATTAGTTGCTGTAGAATCTTCGCCTCGGCTTCTCTTTGGCCCCAGCGTACCGCCTACTGGCCCCTGGAGTTTTGTCTGAAAGAAACCCCATCAAACCATCATCCCCGCTGCTTAATCCACACCCTCACTTAAACCCTGAAATTATCTCCAGCAGAAGAGCATTCAGAACAGTGTCTGCTTAGTCAAAAACTCGAACTTTTTGTATTCAAGTAAGTAAAGCCTTTCACTCCATTTACCAGTCCAGATTTTTGTTAAATAACTCTCTGTACTCATTTCTTGTTCTTCCCTTTTGACAATTTTGATATGTATAATGGGATTTACTCGGTTTTGCCACTGCGCTTGTGTACTGCTTTTTGTGTTTTTACTAAGTTGGCTGATTAGAGTAGGCTGATAATTTCTATTGCCTATTCCCATACTTGTGCTTATGTCCAGAGGAACAATATTCTGAAATTGGTAGCGCAAATGGGAAGTTCGATACAATTGGTCTTTGGGGCCGTGCCCTGCCACTATACTACTGCAAAGTCATATTTTACAAGATCAAGTTCATATTTTTCAGTCAAGAACTATGTGAAAGGCAAATGGGATAAGGATATTCTGTGTGAACAGCTAAAGGGTCCTGTAGATTTTCAAGGATGCTTGAGGGTCCAAGGACGTGGTGCCATCAGCAGATTATACAGTGTGGGGAAACCTAATAGGCGTTTGGAGACTTTAAGTTGTAAATGCCAGAGGACTGAGAGTGTTAGTCAGGCAATCGTTGAGGTTGGAAGCGGGAAATCAGTGAATGGCATGTCGGAGCCTTCGAGTTTGCAAAGTTTGGAAGGGCCTAAACTGCTGAATAATGAGAAGACAGTGATTAGTTCTGATGATGAAATTGCTGCAGCTTCGGAAATGAGTGACACTTTGCAGGGTTTTGGAATTAATTCTATTGAGGATGAAGCATGGAACTTGTTGCGAGCATCCATTGTGTATTATTGTGGTAATCCTATAGGAACAATTGCTGCAAATGATCCGAGTGCTGCTAACATTCTCAACTATGATCAGATATTTATCAGGGACTTCATACCTTCTGGGATGGCTTTTCTGCTTAAAGGAGAGTATGATATTGTTCGGAATTTCATTCTTCACACCCTTCAGTTGCAGGTAAACTACAAACACTTTGAGACTTCTCACACCTTATGTATCTGCACCAGTTAATGTATGAGATATTTTGAGCATGTAATTGTATTGGAGAAGTCAACAACGTGCATAGTCTATGAAGAACAGTTTCTCGACTCTCAGACTAACTGATGAGGAACAAAGAATGAGAAAAGAGGGGAAAGTGTTGATTCTGATTGTTGAAAATTGCTTCTTTCTATCTTGGCGGAATAAATTCTTAGGTACATGGTGATCCTTGAGCAATAGCACGTGTATGCCTTCCGTTTCTCATATCATCACTGCCTCTTCTCATGTTGCGAACTTAAGTATTTGATAGTACTCCTAGTGTTCTTCTTGCGAGCAAATTTTGTATGCATGTTCTTTTCCTTCGTTTGGCGTGATTTATAGAAGCCTATTATGATTGCCACTAGCTTCGTTATGCATAAGACGATTTTGGTAGAAAACTGTACAATTTTACATAAAATGGTATCATGTATTTTTGGTGTAGTAGGAATAATGGCTGAGTTTGTGATAACAGAGGAGAAGTTCAATAGTGATTAATAAAGGTTTAAGAGTGAGAAGTCTTATGCACACCCTAAAAATCATATGAAATTGATATAGTTGGATATGTGAAGTTTGTTTCTTCATCTGCAAACACCTTTGCTAGGATGCTACAAGCTGAATTGGTTATGTTGGTTCTTCACAAAGTTTAGACTGGAATACATGCGTCATGCTTTCAAAGTCTAAGCTGTTAACACATTGACTTATTGGCTGAGACCGTATCATGATAATAGTAGCTATTGTTCCTTGAATCGGTTGGCACTTTTTCTTGGGTTTGCAGTATTGTTGTGGTTCTTGGTTATACATCAAGGACTGCTTTGCCAAGGCTTCCACAGCTTTCATGTCACTGTTAGACAAGTGCTTTTACTTGCAAAACTAGGTCCCCTCATTCTCTAAAAGGTTTCTTGAATCAAAAAGTAACTCCAGGTCTAGCTGTACACAGCTTGCAACATCCTTCCTATTTTGGGGGTTTTTTGGAGGGGAGGGGAGGGGAGGGGAGGGGAGGGGGGATGTGGGAAGCTTCAAATCTGGGATTTGCCACCATTTTTCAGCCAGCCCGATTGCTCATTTTTTTCAATGTCATTTACACAAGTACCTGAAATGAATATGGTGCCAGTCTATATGTTCTTTCTTAAGTCAGATCTTGGTACGTATTATTCGTGAAATAATATAGGTATAAAGCTAGAGGAATGGTTATGAATCCAGTAGGTTAAGGAACTGTTTAAATTTTGTTATTATCTCTGACAGAGAAACTGTGTTTGACAATTTAAGTAACTTATCTCTCCTGTTATAAATAGAGTTGGGAGAAAACTATGGATTGTCATAGTCCAGGTCAAGGATTGATGCCTGCCAGCTTTAAAGTGCGGACTGTTCCACTTGATGGTGATGATTCTGCAACAGAAGATGTCTTGGACCCAGATTTTGGAGAGGCAGCAATTGGTCGGGTAGCACCAGTTGACTCTGGTAACTAGTTTCTCTTGCGTGGCTTGTAGAAAATAAAGATTCTTTTAGATTAAGTAATCTGTATTAACATTGATTTTCTTTTGTTTTCCTCTTTTGTCCCTGAAGGACTGTGGTGGATCATATTGCTACGAGCTTATGGGAAGTTTTCTGGTGATCTTTCAGTTCAGGAGCGAGTTGATGTTCAAACAGGGATTAAGATGATTTTGAAGCTATGTCTTGCAGATGGTTTTGACATGTTTCCTACTTTGTTAGTTACTGATGGTTCTTGCATGATAGATCGCCGCATGGGAATTCATGGCCATCCTCTGGAAATTCAGGTTTTCATTTTTATATCCATTTCTGGATCCACACTTATTGTCTTTATATCATCTGCAACACCTTTATCTACCGTCAGTCAGTTACAGTTGCTTATGAGTGCATTCTTTTGGGGTGTGATTATTGGTGTTAAGGAACGTAGATACTTCTGCGACTATTAAGCAATGTAGATACTTCTGAAACTATCACAAAAATTAGGACTCAACGTTGTTTTTCTTTTTTTATTTAAATCACTTTGTATGTAGTTGAATATCCTTCTTTCAGAGCTTTAGCATAATTCGACATGTGATATTTATTGATTTCTTCAGGCATTGTTCTATTCTGCCTTACTTTGTGCTCGTGAGATGCTTGTTCCTGAGGAAGCATCGGCTGACCTTATTAGAGCACTCAATAATCGTCTCGTAGCATTATCATTTCACATCAGAGAGTATTATTGGATCGATATGAGGAAACTCAATGAAATATATCGCTATACAACTGAAGAATACTCTTATGATGCAGTTAACAAGTTCAACATATACCCTGATCAGATACCTCCATGGTTGGTGGAATGGATGCCCACCACAGGAGGCTATTTCATTGGAAACCTGCAGCCAGCTCACATGGATTTTCGTTTCTTCTCTCTTGGAAATTTGTGGTCTATTATTAGTAGTCTCGCCACCACTGACCAGTCGCATGCCATACTAGATCTTATTGAAGCCAAATGGGAAGATATTGTAGCTAATATGCCATTAAAGATATGTTACCCAGCTCTTGAGGGCGAGGAGTGGCAAATAATTACGGGCTATGATCCAAAGAACACGTAATTATCCATGTCGTTTGTGATACTATTTTCTTCTTTATTAATTGTTGAATTTTTCTCAAAGCAGAAATTTCTGATGCAGGCCTTGGTCTTACCACAATGCAGGCGCATGGCCGACACTGCTCTGGCAGGTTGGTATTATGTTCATTATTGTTTTAATACTCGTGCCACTTTTCTTCATACCACTTGTCCTGCAGCAGTCCACCAGTGCTTTTTTGTGTTCTGGAGCTTAATAAAATTAATTCATGATTTTGCCTCAAAGTTTGTCAGACATTAGATAGCATCTTGCTTGTTTTGAGATGCAGCTATATCAGTTAGTGTTGATTACACATGCATTTCCTACTTTTGAAAACAATCCACTCAGATTTGAGCTTTTCAGATGGATAAACCATTAAGAAGATGTAGCATTATGAAATTTGTGTCTTCTTAGGAGCTCTACATACTTGATTGATATTGAAGAGAGATAAGATTCCTCTTCAATGGTACTGGAACCTTTTGGATGACAAATCATGTGTTTATCTTTTACAAGGAATTGGAGAAAGGAAGGGGGTCTAAACAAGTTTGTTAGCTCAAGCTTGCAATATGCTGAGCAAGCTTAACCACGCACTACCGTGTATTTTCTCTATTAGTCATGCATTAGTTCAGAAACGTTCTTCAATTGATTTCAGTGGGACAAAGAGAGGGTTTTGGATTATGGTTTTCTCATTTAGCAGATGACAACGAATATCAAGAATCTCCTTGTACAAGTTTGTCGTTAGATGGATACCTTGTGCCCCTCACTAAAGGAAGAACTGCTGCTTTTTCTAAATCTCATGCCTCGTAGCATGTAATAGATGTTGGGTTGCCTGTCCAATAACGTTACTGATAGTTGAGTCGGCATTTGGCCATTTAACAATTGAATCTGGCATTTGAAGATTTTCTTAACCATCTCATCTCGAATGCTTTTCGTAATTTATATGTTGATGGCATGAAAATTACTGTTTTTTATTTTTTTTCAGTTGACCGTTGCATGCATAAAGATGAATCGGCCAGAGATTGCTGAAAATGCTATCAAAGTTGCCGAGAGACGGATAGCAAGAGACAAGTGGCCCGAATATTATGACACCAAGGGAGCAAGATTTATTGGTAAACAGGCACGACTGTTTCAAACCTGGTCTATTGCTGGATACCTCGTCGCAAAGCTCCTTATTTCCAATCCGAAGGCAGCGAAGAAGCTGATCAACGTAGAAGATTCGGAATTGGTAAATGCACTCTCATATGCGCTTAGTGCTAATCCAAAGAAGCGTCCAAGGAGAAAATTGAAGCAGAGTTACATCATATGATTTAGCTCCCCAAGGACCATACAACTTCGTAATTTGAGAAGAGTTTTGATATGCCGAAAGCTTAGCCCCCTTTGGTGACAACGAATCTGTGGCACTCGAGCAAAGCTTTTATCCTGTGTTACTACGTATTCATGTACATAACAGTCTTAACAAGTAAAAATCACGGGTCTATTTGTCCCGCTTGTGTATAGATCTCATCTTTGTGACCAAACCAGTTCAGTTGATGAAGTGTTTGCCGTATGACAGAAAAGAAGTGAGCTGATGCCACATTGGAGCCATCCCTACCACGAAGCATCCAATTCCCGCATCCATTAAGATAAGCCACATGAGATCATTTAAAGTGGATTCACAATTGCAGTTATTGTTATAGTTTCCTCATTTCTTTCTTGGCACAAATGCTTTCTGTGGCATTTCCTTGATACAGGTTGATTGGAATTCTACAGAAAATGACCATGCATTGAAGCGTCGCCTTTGTTTCTTTCCTCTTTTACAGTCATTATTGAGGATTTCGAGGCTCAAATGTAGCATCCCTGTTTTGTAAAACCAAGAGGGGTACAAAGAACCCTTTTCATCAACAATCCAGCATCGTCAAACAGGAAGGTTCACCATCAAAAGTTTTACAAGTCCAGAAATGTTTAAGCCATGTAAAAGAAGAAAAAACTTCCCATTCCAGACTGCAGGTTTCGATAATGTTGGTTTGGCTTGACAGCCAACTTCATACACGCAAATTTATGAATTTACTGGTTTGGCTTGACAGCCAACTTCATACACGCAAATTTATGAATTTACTTCATCAAGCTTTGACCGTAATCAGTGTCTCATCTACCCCGTGATGAAAGTAAGCAAATTTGTAATAAATAATTCACATTGATTAGTTGGCGAAGCATCTTTGGACTCGCAATGATGCTCAGATATCTCATCTTCTGACGAATCGGCTTGCAGTATGCATCTAAGAATCAGCTAATTCTGTATTTTCTGATAAAATGCTCTCCAACAGTGACTCGCAGGCATCGTCAAGTAAATCCAAAACCTGCCATCAAAGATGAAAATTATAAAGAATCCGTTTCAAAATAAATACACTCCGAAGTCTTATGCTTAATATTCAAGCATTTTCAGAAAGTAGCAAGAGGGCTGTATGTATGAGACACTGTGTTGAATAGTATGATTTGTGGAACTGCTAACAGATTGCAGCGGTTAGTTATTCACTTTGCTATTTTTAGGCAATAGATAAGTCAAGTACGTGATATGATTCTGATTCTAGGATCTTATCTCTAGCAGATTTTTTTCCAGATTTTCTCTAATTCTGTTTTCTTTATGCTATATAAAAGCATGGCTTATGCCTCAATAAAATCAGACTTCTGCAATACGTAAGCAACAAAATAATTGTGAGCAGGGATGTTAAATTCCTTGAGTCAGACAGCTGGAGTTGGGAAAATGAAGATAAATTTGAAATGCAGGTAGAGAATGATGATGTAGATGAAGAACCTGTTAGAGGAACCAGATTACTCTCTGATATTTATCAGAGATGTAATGTTGCTGTTATGGAGCCTGCAGGATTTAAAGAAGCTACAACTGATCAGAAATGGATAGTTGCAATGAAGGAGGAGCTCAAAATGATAGATAAAAATCAAACTTGGGAGTTGGTGGACAGACCTACACACAAAAAGGTGATAGGTGTCAAATGGGTTTATAGAACCAAATTAAATTCTGATGGTTCTATAAACAAGCACAAGGCAAGACTCGTCGTTAAGGGATATGCTCAGATGTTTGGAGTAGATTTCTCCGAAACATTTGCTCCAGTTGCCAGATTGGATACCATACGAATGTTGTTGGCTCTTGCTGCACAAAAGGGCTGGCTTATACATCAATTAGATGTTAAGTCAGCTTTTCTAAATGGATACCTGGAGGAAGAAATCTTTGTGGAGCAACCTGAAGGATTTGCTGTTCAAGGAAAAGAAAATAAGGTGTATCGTCTAAAAAAGGCATTGTATGGTTTAAAACAGGCACCGAGGTCTTGGTACAGCAGAATTGATGCACATTTGATGAACTTAGGCTCTGAAAAAAGTTTGAGTGAATTTACCTTATATATCAAAAAGGTTGATGGTGAAATACTTGTGATATCTTTATATGTTGATGACCTTCTTGTTACAGGAAGCAGCAAGGAGTTGATTGATAAGTTCAAAAAGGAGATGGAAGATGTCTTTGAAATGACTGATATTGGTATGATGTCATTCTTTCTTGGTATGGAGATACAACAGAAGCAAAATGAAGTGTTTATATGCCAGCAAAAGTATGCAAAGGAGGTCCTGAAAAAATTTAACATGGAAGGGTGCAAATCAACTGCGACTCCAATGAATCAAAAGGAGAAGTTTTGCAAAGAAAATGGAGCTGAAAAAGTTGATGAAGGGCTGTATAGAAGCTTAATAGGCTGTCTAATGTATTTGACTGCAACCAGGCCAGATATCATGCAGGCAGTGAGTCTGTTATCAAGATACATGCACTGTGCTAGCGAAATTCATTTTCAAGCAGCAAAAAGGATTTTGAGATACGTTAAAGGTACTGTTGATTATGGAATAAGGTTCAGTCAAGTTAAAAATTTCAATTTTCATGGTTTTTCTGATAGTGATTGGGCTGGATGTGCTGATGATATGAGAAGCACCTCAGGTTACTGTTTTACTTTTGGGTCTGGAATTTTTTCATGGTGTTCAAAGAAGCAGGATGTCATAGCTCAATCCACTGCAGAAGCAGAATATGTAGCTGCCGCTGCTGCTGTGAATCAAGCACTATGGATAAGAAAACTCATGACTGATCTACACATGAAACAGGAAGATTGCACTCAGATATTTGTTGACAATGAGGCTGCAATTTCTATTTCCAATAATCCAGTGTTCCATGGCAAAACGAAACATTTCAAGATAAAGCTTTATTTTTTGAGGGAAGTGCAAAAGGAGGGAGAAGTGCAGCTGATTTTCTGTAAAACAGAAGATCAAAGTGCTGATATCTTCACGAAGGCTCTTCCCAAGGAAAGATTTGAGTTCTTGAGGCAAAAACTTGGAGTATGCAGTTCCAAAACCAAGGAGGAGTGTTGAATAGTATGATTTGTGGAACTGCTAACAGATTGCAGCAGTTAGTTATTCACTTTGCTATTTTTAGGCAATAGATAAGTCAAGTACGTGATATGATTCTGATTCTAGGATCTTATCTCTAGCAGATTTTTTTCCAGATTTTCTCTAATTCTGTTTTCTTTATGCTATATAAAAGCATGGCTTATGCCTCAATAAAATCAGACTTCTGCAATACGTATTCACTCTTGCTCTACCTTTTTCTGCCATATTCACTCTTGCTCTACCTTTTTCTGCTCTAATACCCAACACACTGTTATCTCATAACTGGAGTGCCACAGCCAAGATAGAGAAATGAAATCCAGAATGGTCTAACAACTCCTTAGTTAACTCAAAATCTCTTGTACTAATGATGGACTGCAATGACCAAAATATTCATGGACAATGATTAGGATGTGAGCAACTAGGACTACCACTAAACAATGTAAAGGAAGTAAACATCTTTTTATAAAAAGAAAAAAAAATAAAAGGTATCCATATAGCAAAAAGAAAGACACTCAGAAGCATTAAGAGCGGGCACTACAAAAACAATGAGGAAAGCAGAATTCCCAAAGAGAACGCTTGGATGAGGCATTCATAAAAGTTTAAACATACTGATAAATGCATTCTACAGCAGCCGTAAAAGAGGTGGATCCAGATTCAGTTGTCCTAGCTCATGAAACATCAATTACTCTTGCAGTCAATCAAAGCAGTACCTCATACTTTATAAGGCCAGTTTAAATACAAGGGGTTATCAGCTAGTAATTCTCCAACATCAGGCTTCATGAATGATTTATCAATAACAGGATTCAACCTAATGCATGTATAAAACACACAACATTTGTAATTTTCACTGCTTCTGGCTTTCCTCTCACTTTCATGATTCTCCAAAATCCAACCGAGACAGATACAAGGAAGCTAATAAGGAAAGTAGGAACCATAGATATCAATATGATAGTAACCTCGTTGTCAGCTTCCTACAATTCATCCATTAGGGAATGTAAAGATCCATGTGCCTTCAAGGACATCCTAGTGTTTACATGGCTGAATTGTGTATTCATAGTGATTCGATTTGGTCCATCATACCAATGTGGATAAAGTGAAATTTGTATGAGGGTGTGACACTCGTCAACAGAAGTTGTAACAGTGTTAAAGTAGGTATTGAATATGTACCAATCTAGTACATAAAACCTCTTATATGGCAACATCAAAATAGTATTGCAGCACCTGATCTCATTTCACCTTTCAACAAAAAAATATATTAAAAAAAATGACAACAATAACAAAGTCATCATTGCACCTTCAGCAAAAGATTTTATATCTATTACCTTCTCAAAACCCTGTGGTCCACCATAGTAGGGGTCTGGGACTTCATCTTCTTCATGCTTCTTACAATAAGAGCACATTAGTCGGACCTGCATAGTCAACCTTAATTATCAAATAATTACAAAACCCTCGTCTATTTTTTGAACACACGTCCTCAACCAACCTTCTTAGCAGCATCAGCAGGCAAAGGTTCTCTATGCCTCCACCTCTCAAATGCTGAAAGTATAGCCTCTACATATAATACAGCATACATATCAGATAAACAAATTTCATTTCATATTAGCATAAGTGCAACCAGTTGTAAAGAATTTTCACAGGTTGACTGTACTCTACTAAATTCATTTCTTTTTTCTGCAGGATGTAGACTATATCATCAGCCTAAACCATGGGCATATTACCGAAGCACTGATGATCCAATAACTAAAATAAAAGAATGACAACAGATAAGTCAAAGTGGTGTATATTAACCTCTATTTTCTCTGTCCATTGCCAAAATAAGATCAAATTCTCTAAAATCAGAGGGCCTAATTGGCCTTGATATTGAAGTTATCTCAATTCCACGGCTTTTAGAGGCAACCCTCATTCTTGGATCAGCTTGATCACCCTTAAAATACACAACAACAACAACAACAATTTCAACAATAGCACAAAAAAGAAATGCATTTGTATAAGTTAAAAACAGAAAGGAGGAAAACTCCAACCAACATCACTATATTAGACAAATATGAAAAGGGTAATTTTTTTCCCTACCTCATGGTAATTGATGGTGCCAGCAGAATCAATATTGAACTTAGAATCAAGACTTCTTTTTTTCACCAAGTCTCTGAAAACACCTTCAGCAGCTGGGCTTCTGCATATGTTGCCAAGGCAAACAAAAAGAACTGAAAAAGGCTTCGTGCTTGAGTCAGTTGCTGCAGCTGACGGTGTGGAGGCCATTGTTGCTTTGATTATTAGATTCAATGGTTTCTTCTTGTTTTGTAAACTGTTTATGGGGCTTTCAAGAAATGGGAATTTTTTCGGAACGGGTGGTAATAGCTGGGATTTTGGTGGGGGCAGAAGAAGAGTGGGAGAGGAGTGGCAATATGGTAACTTTGGAGTTGTTGAAGCTGCAGCCAATGATGTGTAGTAGTACAAGGCCCTCATTAGCTTTTTCCTGTGATTTTGGAATGGTGAATTGGTGATGAGATTCTTGCTGTCCTTCTGTCAGGAGGGACAGGCATTCAGTTTCTCTTTTTCTTGCTAGTAATTGTGGGCCATTTCAAGATTTGAAAATTTTTTGAGGTCACGTCAAAAATTGCCAAAATTTTGAAAGAAAATTTGCCAATTGTCATATAAAAAGTACACAAAGAAAGGAAGAGAGAGGACTAGAGAGAAAACCCAAAAAAGAAAGGGTATAGCCATGTTAGATTTTTGGCAATGGGAGTTGATCTGGTTGGCTGAGAGCCTCCCATTAAAAGCTCTGGCACGTTTGAGATCAAGCTCTTGTTTCGATTGCCTTTTTCTTTTCTTTTTTTCAGAAAATTTTTATGAATACATTTTTCCATCGTCATTTTATCTCACATATATCAAATTAAGATAGTAATTTTTTTTTTTTACAATAGCAATCCAAATGGGCTCTTGGTATTTTTCTAATTCTATGTTTCTAAATGAATATATAATTTCAACAAGGTCTCCTGGAGCGTATGTGGTGATTGCTTCCATAAGAATGTTTCAAGACAAGAAGACGTTTTGTCCTCTATCAAGAGCATTTGTAACACAATCACAATTTCTGTAGCAACAGAAACACGGCAAAATGAAGGTATTGATCTTTTTGTTTGGATTGTGTGAATACAAGGTAGACTTCTCTTTTGCCCTATGCATGTTTATACGAAGACAGAATTTATATGATGCTTAAACGATCATTTTTATATGTTCCTGATCTTTAGCTTTAGTCAGGCAATTCTCCAATTTAAAATCCAATAGAGATGGTACAAGAACCACAGGGACAACAGTTTTGGAAGATGTATCATACTTCAATATACCTGAAAACAATCCTTTTGCATATGAATGTACAGTATATGCTATATGTCAGTTAAAACAAAGATGAGAAAGCCCCGTTAAAAAGGAAAACCATCGCTATTGCTTCCCAAACCTATAAATATGTATGTGCTAAAACATATCAAACACTATATCCTCTCCTATCGTCCTACATCCTTTTTCTTTCACAAACTTGCTAATCTCCTTATCATGTGATGCCATGTCAGGAGTCAAACTTCCGAACTCACAAAATTTAGGCACCTCAGGAGGTGTAGTACAGCGTATTAAAGCCCAGTTCAGGCCTTCAAAAAACGGATGCTGCTTTATCTCAGCTGCCCCTTTCTCAGAACCCAACCTGTTCTCCGGCTCCTTCTGTAATAGCCGTCTGATTAAATCTCTAGCATGATAACTGACCATGGGACCTGCTGGAAACTTGAGACACTCAGATACCACATTGGACAATGTTTCATCATTGCTTGCCCCTTTGAAAGGCGTCTTACCATATAAAAGCTCATAAACAAAAATTCCTAAGGTCCACCAATCTACTGCACTCCCATGACCTTCACCCTTTATGATCTCTGGAGCCAAGTATTCATGTGTTCCAACAAAGGAGTTCGATCGTGCACTAGTAGGCTCCACTATGAGCTGTGGTAGAGGACTCACCTGGGCAGCTAGCTCAGATTTTAGCTTACGAGTTTTCGATGCAGCAGATAGAAATCTGGGATTGAAACAGGACATCTGCCAGGATGGATGAAGGCAGAAAGGATCTATGCAGCTGGATTCTGAGGGAGGACTTGGCATCCTCTTTGGAGGCTCCACAACAGGTGACGATGCTTTAAGCAATGTGAGATTTACTGCACATCTTAGCGATAAGTCAAAATCTGTGAGCATAATGTGACCATCTTCTCGGACCAAAACATTCTCAGGTTTCAAGTCACGGTACACAACTCCAAGCATGTGAAGATACTCCAATGCAAGAAGAACTTCAGCAATGTAAAACCTGCATCATGCACCACGAGAAAACTTACTGTTAAATAATATATGAAGCTTTTTGCATGTGCTTCTTTCTAAACAAGGACACCACATAAGGAGTAAAAGGGCCAGTAAGACTTGATAAGATTTTTGTCATGTCCTTCAGAAGCTAAAATTTCCTGTAGGTTCATACTGAGAAGTGCATGTTAACTGCATCAGTTAGCCATTTTAAATCCTTCCCTTCTTTTTGATTTTGAATTTAATGAAAATTGGAGCAGATCTCCAAAAATTAAGAAGCATATTGGCCTTATATTAAAATAATCATGCTCTATGTCAAAAAAGTCATGGTTTTTTTCAATAAAAGCTTACTACTAGCTAGTATCCCTAAATACTTCATGTAAACACAAGAAACAGCAAAATCATTCACAAGTATGACAATTTAATGTATTTGTCGGGTTATCGAAGTTGGTAAACATCCTTTTCAAAGGTCCTGAGACGGCAAATATTGAGTATTTGTTGATTTTGGTACCTCATAATCCATTGTGTCTATTGCTTCCTGAACATTTTGCTAATTCCTAATGAGGTACTCATACTTCTTTTGGTCATTGAATCTCGAAAGGAAATCAATGGCTTAGTTAGTCCTCCACATTCCAGAAACTAATGCTCCCAAATTGATTTGGATGCAAAGTTAACATACTTGTAGGAGCATTACTCAGATTCATACAGTTTCATATCTTCCAGAGCTGAAAAAGACATAAGAATCAATGACTCCAGATCAAATCCTAAAGCTGTTAATCCCTGCAGTGAGATTGGTTGAATCACTGAGTTGAGAATTTTGAATGTTATAAAAAACAACTCGTCCCCCATATAATAGGCAAAAGTCTTCTTGGTAGTATTATTTTTCATCAACTAGATCCGACACAAAGTATACCAAACTTGATTCTGAAGCAAAATCTTGCTGGAGACAAAGTTTCAAAACTGGCCTGTTAACACAGATTGCTCCATGACAAGTTAAATGACTTCATTTATCCCCATTCATGAGAATTATAAAGTGAGGGATATGGCTTGAAGTACGAATGGGGACGTAAACCAACATTTCAGAGCATCAAGTTAGTAAGTATTCAGCCAGGAAAACACTCTCAAAACCATGGTTCCCATTAACATATACATACTTACAGTCAAAAGTTATGTAGATTGACACAGTACCTGGCTGCTTGTTCAGCAAAACTCTTGCTGGATTGCTTTTGCCTGAGCACATGCAGATCTCCACCTGGACAGTACTCCATAACTAGGCAAGAGAATTTATCTGTTCTAAAATTGGCATAGAGGGAAGGGAGAAATGGGTGATCAAGCATTTGCAATATCTCTTTTTCAGTTTGAGCTCTATTCGTCTTCTTACGGCTGGCTAGAAAATCATTATCCATAACCTTTACAGCAAATAGGCAGTTTGTGCCAATTAGTTCAGAAAGGTAGACATTCCCAATGTCCCCCCCACCAAGCTTCTTCAGCAGCTTGAAATGTTTGAGGCCTAGGTATCCATGCTGCTTCTGAATACAATGAATAGCTTTCCATCTCAAGTCCTTTGACATGTGAGGCCGATAGCCACTTCGGCTTGATCTACTGAGATAGCTTTCTTCACTAGAGCTCGTGGTACTGCTGTAGTCTCCAATGCTACTTTTCGAGCTTTGTGATATCTCTCCCTTCTCCCTTGACCCTGATCTTTCATCAGCCTGCCTAAATTGACTTTTAGTTCTTTTAGTATTGTTTAGAGCGAGACCTGAATTTGTAGGATTGGAGTCCACGTACTTTGAGCTCACCTCTGCACTCGTACTACATATTTCTAGGGAAACCATATTTTCTTCAGGCCCATTTCTAAAAGCAGAGTCAGGGGTCCGGCAAACTTCTTCACTATTACATTGAGAGGAACCACTGGACAGAGTGGATGAGTTGGACATAAGTTTCTTCATAACAAAATTTTTGCCCCTAAAAAGTGGTTTAATTAAGCGTGGACTATTGGCTGCTGATTTGATTGCCTTGTTTGCACTTGAAACTGATGAACAAGAAGCAGAGTGGAACTTTTCTTCCTGCTCCTTGTCTGGACAAAACGGTGCATCTGGAACTCCAATTGATACAGGAACAAGCTCATCAAGCATCTGAAGTTTTTTGTTACCAGAAGGGCCAATTGGTGAAGGCTCCACTTTCAATTTCTTATTCTCTTCTAATTCTGCATTAGAAAGGTCACTGCAAATTGACAAAGGAACCATCTCACCTTTAGCTGGTGTTTCAGTCGACTCTTCTTTTTGTCTTAATTCATCTGCTGAAAGAGTAGAGGAGCTAGCATGATAATTTGAAAGTTCAATATTGTTCATATGCTCAGATGTGTGTGCGTTGCCAACAAGATTCAATGATGTGCTGCTTTCTGGAACAAGAGATATCTCCACCAAATTTCCACGACCCTGGTTAAGTGGATAACCAGATTCACCGGCCTCAACAACTACAGCCCTGTAAAGTCTCTTTATATTTCCTGCTTCTGAGTGCCTAGACATACCAGTTTTTGCCAGCCGTTTTTTCAAAGCAGCCATCTCTGATGCCTGAGAGATGCATAATCCTCGTAGTGCCTGTTTCAAACTTGTGGACTCCGAAATTCCAATACCAGATGCCTGAGCAGAACCAACTCGCATTGGTCTTTTCATGGCACTCTTATCTAATCCATCTCTAAAATGGCCTTCCGATTGACCTGAAGCCCTACGAGAATTCTTAATATCTATTGCCTCAAAAAGCTTGTTGATATCATCCTCTATAGAATACTTGTGCCCAGTTCTCAATACCTTGTCCTTAAAACCATTCTCATCTAATCCGTTTTCACAATCAACTTCTTCCACGGACTGAACAATTTCACTCGTGCCAGCCATCATACTTCTCACTCCTATCTCCTCCTAAACAAACTCAAGAAAGATATGGTGTCAAAAGTTAACATTAACCCATCTCAGACAAAGCATTCGAGAAAGGACCACCGCATTCAACCAGGTACGCTTCAAAGCCTCTGATGGAATGCTCAGCCATACTGAAGTCCGAATTCACTTATTGATCAAGATCTTCTACCTATGGCACAATCAGCAGAATCCAACTTCTGTACACAATCAATACAAGGAAAATGTAAATGAAAAGCACTCAGTAAAGTAATTGCTCAGAAATATCATCAATCAAAATATTCTCCCCATTCCCAGATGTTTTCTTTAAGCATCATTTTATTTCCTGAATTGCTGCTAAAAGGTAAATATCAATGAGGGCTATATGATGTGATCCTACACAACCACCGCATTAACTTAATTTTAAAGCCAGGTAACATCCAATTGGCTTTCGACAATGGAACAACGACCACTTTAACTTCGACAATCAATGACTAATTAACTTTTGTTTATGAACATAAACTCTATCTTATTTTACCATATTACAATTTCCAAACTACAATAACCCAATTTCATTTAAACTTCTACTATACACTGTATATCTACTTTACGTCTTCTTTTAAGGCAAAGTAAATGATAATAACTGCACCTTATCAACGAGAACGAATATTCAAAAACTAATACTAAGAAAAGGATTGCAAAATTTTCAGGTAAGGAGAAACTACAACTATGTTTATTATCAGTGGATCTATAAACTAATTTCGAAAGAAGATATCATTCAACAACAGAAGCAAAACAGATATTACTAATCAACAAAAAGGGGCCTATTGGCTACGAAAACTAAAACAACAGGAAAGCTAGAAAAATGAGATCATAACAAAAAAGTAGTATCAAAGGAAATAGGCAAAAATCCAACGATAATTTTTTTTTTTACTCAAAACTAAACAATTTAACAAAACACAAGAAAAATTCTGTGGTGAGGGTGATTACTAAACTTAATAACAGAAAACAAAAAAAAAAAAAAAAAGAACTCAATTGAAGAAAGAAAAGCAAACCTGATGAAAGTAGGCAGAGAAGTTATGTGGGATGAGAGCACTATTGAGCTAAATATATTCAAAACTCGTTTGAAAGTACTCAAAACAACATAGGCAGGGGAAGGAGAAAATCAGAAAATGATGAAGAGGATGATTTTTTGACTAGTGAAAGTTGAAAAGGCGAAAATACTCTACAAAAGTACAAAGTACTCAGTGCTACTGTATTTGAAATAAAAAGCAAGAGAAAAAGTTTTGTACTGGAAAACAGCTAAGTTATGGAGAAATGAGATTTTCAGAGAACAAAAAGGACACAGGAGAAAGAAGAAATGGTTGTTGGGCTTGGTCTTCGCCAACTTATCCCATGTCTGGGTGGATATTGAATAGCCATTTTAGCTTGAGAATTGAATGCTGTGAATTAAGATTTTTTCCTTTTTTTTTGCAGTTTTTCTCTCTTCTTCTACTATGGTTTCTAGTTTCTACCACCAACTGGCGGAAACAGAGAAAAGAAGCAACTGGGCAGAGAGAGAGAGAGGGAAGGGGAGGGCAGAGGTAGAGTTTGTTTGCGTAGGCTGTATTGTACGTTGGTTGTAGTGTAGGGGGTGTAGCGTAGGGGAAGGAGAAAGAGAGAAAGGGGGGGGGGGGGGTGGCAGCTACAGTGTACACGCGAAACTTGAGAGGTCTTGGTGATTTGGTGGCTGGCCTGCCTGCATTGACTCCACCCTCTCTTCTTTTGTGAACATTGAATTGAATGAACAACATTTGACAACAAAAAAAAAAAAAAAGAATTGAATGAACAACCACTTTCTTCTATTTGATACGAGGATATAAGATGAATTAAGCTATTTAATACTCGAATCCAACTTAATCGGTAAGAGTTCATTCGAACGTAGTTCTTCAATTAATAGCAATTTATATTTGATAAATTCGATGTTAAATTTTTATAAAAAAAAAAATTCAATCTATTCGAGTTCGATCCGATAAAGGTTCGTTCAAACTCAGATCTAGAATTGAAAAAATCAAACACAGACCGAATTTCAAATTCGTCAAAATGCTAGGATATTCGTTTTATTGAGGTTCGTTTACACCTATAATTTGATATATTTTTTATATTATTTGATATGTAAAAAAGCATTAAATCAAAAAATATAATATTTATTGTTACATGGTTGAAAAAATTAGTGCACGTAAATATAATAATATAATATGATTGTACGTCACATGTAGCAACAGATACAGCAGTAGGACAGAACGTAATTAACTAGACAAAATATACCCAAACTATAATATATTTTATTCGGCTCCAAAGTAATTCTCATTTGAATTGCTATTTTTTGAAATTTTTATCAAAAAATATATTATAGTAATTTGACGTATGTAAAGTACTAAAAAATGACTTAAAAAAATATGTTCACCGAAAATGTAAATTTTTTGTAAAATTGCAATCCAAACAAGGGTCTTACTTTACTTTACAAGAGTTAATCCTCTTTCTGTCTCTCTCTCTCTCTCTCTCTCTCTCTTTTTTTTAATGTCTTCTTTAACCAATATTAGATTTTGCATTTTGAAACGTTTTAGCTAAAATAAGCATACAGAAAAAGGAAATTGAATCTATAATAGTACGCCAATTCCTTTCACTGCGAGTTTCTTGGTTTTTTTTTTTTCATGCTAACATTCGGACAGTCCAAGAGACGTGTGGTTGCGTAATATGAACACTTGAAAAATACAAAATTGCCAAAAACTAATGTACACATATATCTGAGGATTAAAGCAACTACAAATTTAAGAGGGTCATGTGAACCCCGAGAGCAGTTGGAGTTGGTATTTCGAGTTTCTTATTGCATATTTTTCAAGGTTATATTTGTCAATTCATAATTCATTTGTTCAACATTCAATCTTTTCTTTCTTCTTACTATTCCTTTAGTACTTTGATTAATTTTTTTTCTTTCTTCTTACTCTTCCTTATATTTTGTGTACATGTAATTTTTCCTCTTAAGATCATGGAATTGAAAAACCCAAATCAAGGTGATTTTCTTGCAAAATGAATATAAAAAATTTCTCGTCATTGAATTTGTGAAAATTTTAAATTACCAATACTGAATACTCGCGAAATAAATCACCTGTTGATTTTCATGCTCATAAAACAAAGCACAGTAAATGTTGTCCAAGCATTAGAAGTTTTTTATTTCAAAATTTCCCTTAAACATTTTGAAATTCATTGTTTATTTATTATTTTATTTATTTATTGGAAGGATGGTTTGAGATTAGTTTGTTGCATGCATACAAAGGCATGAACATTTCATTAAAAACTAGTTTATTGTTTAGTAAATTTTATATACACTCACAGTGTATACAGTATCATCGTTTAATTCATAACATGCGTGTAAAAATTGAATTTTAAATCCAAATTTTATATAATTGTCATTCATCCAATGCTAATGCTAATCGTGTATACATTATCAGTGTAAAAAAAATTAATATTTTTTTTTAAGGTATATACTTCTCGACCACGAATGCAGGAAAGTCAAAAGGAGTCAAAAGTTTTTTGGCTACGCTAAAAAGATAGACAGATTGGGTGCCCCCGTTCTTATCGGCATTCAACTAATTAAACCAAACAAAAACGGGCCAAATTAATGGTAGATGTTGAATTGTCTACTTAGAATTCAGTAAACAATGAACCTTTTTTTTTTCCCGATGAAAACAAGATGAATTGCTCATTTGAATTTGTATGAATATATATTATACGTTACTTTGAGATATTTTTCTTGATTTATTTGCTTTTTGTCGTTCTCAAATATATGTGCGTTTCATTTTAGCTATTGACTTTTTTATTAAACTAAAAGAGAAAAAACTAAAATAAGAAGTTACAAGATACTTGCTTTTTTTTTTTTTTGAATAAGTAGAGAACATGCCACAAAGCTTTGAGAAAGTTTGTGTGTATTCGGATACAAATATTTTCTCAAATATTATTTTTCTTATATCATAAACATATTTTTAAAGCACTTTTTTTTATATTTCAAGTTCTTTTTTTTTATTTCACATACATCACATCATAAAAGGTGTAATAATAATTATTTTAAATAATATTACATTCAAACGCGTTGGAAATATGTAGACAATTGCAAAGTGAAACAATTAATGCAGTTTTTTACGTAGATTTTAACCGCTCTCTGTACTATCTCCTAAAAAAAATTGGGAAGTAACTCTAGCAATTTATTTTGGTACTTTTGTTGTATAAATAATAACTATTACTAAGATTTATGAAAACACAACCCTTAATAAAATTGACCTAGCGAAGGTCATCGTTGCATGAAAAACAAAAAAATTCAAAGTTTAACATTCCAAGCCCAATAAAATTATATCTTAGGGAAAGGGTTTTTTTTTTTCAGCCTAGCCAAGGATCAAGTTCTCAATGCTACCATTCTCTTCTCCTTTGTCTTCCACTTCTCAAAAATGAATTAAGAAAAATATTGTGAATTATTTCATTATGAAAAGAACAAATAGCCAATCATAGATGTTTGATTTTTTTTTTTAATAGATGACCAAAGGAGAGGGAAAAAAAAAAAGATCAGACCTACATAGCTTGAGCGTAAAGGTTTTCTTCTCACCGACAATAACTGGATTGCATGAAAAACATTACAGTAAAGCTTCGTACATGTACTTAAGACGGTTCATGTCCTGAATGTTTCTCTACATAGGGTTTCCTCCTCTCCTAAAGATGACAATACAGTCTAAAAATGCCATCTTCCAATTTCTGTAACCATAAAACGTTCACACAAAAAACTATGGTTTGGTCGGACCTCGAATTCTAGACATTTGGTGCATGGCTGCGACGGTGTCAGCCTCAAGATAATAAACCCAAGTTAGACACAGAACGACAGCATGAACATGATCAAACGACAGCTCTTCATGCTGTCTCCCTCCCTCCCCGTTATTCGAGAAATGCAATATTGCAGCTCTTATGTCAAAACGTGTTGGTCGAAATGTTTCAAGTCTTTATTCTTTGTATGTATATTTCGGCTGTTCTCATTATTAATGGTTTTGTTTCATTACCTAATTAAGCTGTTAACTGAACCTCTTGGTACAAAAGAATGAAAACAAAAAAGTTGATGGTACGATGATAGAATTCAGTTTGCTAGTATAGTCACTATAAATTAATTCAGTTGGTAAGAACGAACCATCATCAAATTGGTGGGCAATTTGTATTCTCGGATGCATGTTTTAACCTATAATAGTCATTAGACCGGAGCTCATCCAAACTTTTTTCTTAAAAAAAAAATGAACTAGCTAGTATTGGTCCATTGGAGACTGATGTTATTATTATTATTTTGTCTACACAAAGATATCTGGATTCATGAATTGGTTACCGTACGACCCAACTAATCCTCTGCGGGTCAGGAGAGGCTGCCCAACATCACCGATCGTAGCACCCAGATTTCAAACCTTTGCGATGGTAGTGGTACTCACCTAACTAGACTACTACCACCAGCTCTAGCCCTGGGGGGCCATTGGAGACTGATCTTATTGCTTTCGATATTAAGGTTACTAACTGTGCCAGAAGCCATTCAAATTTTACATTTTCCAACTCTTCTATGGAAAAAAAATGAAAATCATTTGCACAAAGATATCAGTCCATCAATGTAGGACCACTTATTTTTTCTCTCATGTGTCATAATGCAGAAAAGATTACCCTAGTTGGTCTTCTAGTCCCTAAACAGAACAAAATGTAATGATAGTTAAGCATTACAAGATGGTATTTACAGTCAAAAGAGACCAGTAAAAGAGTTCTTTTACTCTGGTTGTTGGAGCCCCTGTTGACTTTCTCATTGCATATACACTCTCCATTGTCACCTTTTGCCTTTTGGGAGGGGTCATACTATTTATGATGGACTTTAAACGCCCCCAAACAATTCAGTTGCAAAGTTGCAATTCACAAGTGGTTGTCTTTCAATCAGCAATATTCTAGTGTTAAAGATCACAAAGAAAGATTATGGCTCTAAGCACTATGGATCGATGACAAAATTTAAAAATATATATATATATGGTTTTATACTTCTCCTTAGTAAAAAGGATCTAGTAATTCTTTATTCTCTTTGTTTAGAATGTAAGAACAGGAGTAAAAGGTTGGGCTAGAAAAGGGGTAATTGGAAAGCTTGTCTACCTAAAAATATCAGCACTATTACTTTGCTCTATAGTTTGGTTTCTGTAGCTTATTATTATGATTGATCAAAGGAGAAAAGGCTAATGATTACAACTCCAGCAGAGCTTTCATGCATGAATACAAATAGTTTTCTTTTTAGATTCAAATTCAATTGGTTGCCCAGTAACAAATGCTCCTTTGGTGGTTTGAGTTTTGACCATAAAATGTTCTAATTCTTTGGCCTTAATTTGAGACGATTTGATGCTAATTTGGTTGTCACGTTCAAGATGCCACTGCCCTCTTCGAGGATTGCCATGATATGAATCTATGTATAACTGGCTGCCTGCAGCCAATAAGTACCACGTAGTTGAATGGTGGTGCATTCAGGCAGGCAGAAAATTGTTGAAGTGGGAATACAAATTAGGAGAAAGAAATAAAAGATCTGACGATTGATGAAGAATTTACTGTGCCATTTTAGCAGATTATGATGTAAGGATTTGTTTCCCTATTCCTAATCATTCAATAGTCATGTGTAATATCCAAATTAAATTAAGCATTCAATAATCGGTTGGATGATAAGGTGGGAGATATTACAAGTAAAATGTCCTAAATTCAAGACCTCCCACCTATACGATACGGAAAAGAAAAAAAAAAAAAAAAAGACTATAGACTTTACGGAAAGAGAATAAACAAAACCTATAGGTTAGTGCAGACTGGAGCACTAATTAATGTCGTTGCCGATCTCTTTCTGAAGGTTATGCTTTTAAATTCTTAAGAGAAACGAGAGCCTCCTTTGAAGGTACTATCTGTGGATCCCTAGTTACCAAAATTGTATATGGAATTTGCAAGGCAAGTCATAAAATTATTATTAAGTCACATGATAATGGGATAATAGGACTTCTTCAACTTTTACTAGCAGGCGTCCCAAAAAGTGAAGTTAAAAGGAACTTATACAATCAATTGCTCTTGAGTACTTTATTTAAGGAAATAATGGATGTTTACTGTTGCATGAGGAGGATTAATTTTTAGTGCTTGTCAAACAAAAGACGCTAGGATTTGGAAGCAATCAAATCAGAGAAAAGAACTTTCATAGGGATCCCTCTTCTCTTAGCAATAGTAAACTTTGAGAGTCTAAAGTTTAAGCTGGCAAGACTTTCTTGTCTATGCTTTAGTTTATCCTTTTTGATAAAAACATCGTAATTTTATTAAAATTTGTATTTATGGTAGAAGTTATCTTGTTTCATTTTTTTTCTGGAAGGCCGAGGACAAAGAGAGCTTGGAATGATAGAAGCCGTTAGGGGTGTATTCAAGTCGAGTCGATATCAAATTGTGCACTACTCGAACTTGACTAGAGGTAAAATAACTAACTCGAGTTCGAACTTGACTTCAGTTTATGTTACTCGATTTCGAGTTTAATTAAATCTAATCGAGTCAAAGTAAGTTCAATCGAGCCTATTCGAGTGTAATTGAACTTAATCGAGTCTATTCGAGTGAAATCAAGCTCACGTAATAAAAATTAATATTTTACATATAATTTTAAATAATGGACATTATTGATATTTCATAATAATAAATACAAAAATTTAAAAATATACTTATTATAAAAAACTCGATTAGGCTCGTCGAGCCTGAGCAGCTTACGAGATCGAGTCGAACTATTTGGTTCATTATTACCCCTAGAAGCCATACCAACGATCCTTCATTCATTCTAAGATGGGATAAAAAGCCATACCAATTGGCTACATCTGGTCTTGAATATTTATACTTCTCATTTTCTTGAATTGCAAAAAAAAAAAAAAATTAAAGTGCCAACTTATTGTTATATCAACTAAATTTTTTTTTCTTTGATAGAATTGCATGTCCTGCCTGCCATCATGAATTCTCGTTAATGCGTTCACATGTTTTCTCAACCATAAGCTATACAAGAGTTCGACTTTTTGTCCTAATGTCCTTGACAGATTGTATATTATACCACCACCTTCCAATTGCTTCAAGAAGCAAATCAAGTTCCTTGCAGGCCATAGGACAGCAATTTGTTTTACCTGTCTTGGGTTTTCTTGTCCAAACAGTGAAACAGATTAGACCATAAAGATCAATTATAAACGTTTTGGGCCAATATTGTGAAAACTTGAACAGAGAAAAGAACACAGAAGTACTATCCGTGGCAAAAAAGCAATCAGTAGTATCTGTTGGCAAGTGCATATTATCTATTTTGCTCCTCTCAACTGATGCAAGAAACTGTACTGCACATCAACAAACTGTCTTTGTTCCAACGCAATATGGGATTGAAGAAATTTCAACTGTTGGAACAAGAATCTTATTATACTGTTCAATTGGGCATTGCCAAAAATACCAATTAGCACTCACCACATCAGTGTTTCACCATTAAGGAACGTATAGTTATTGATAATTATCCTTTTGGACACTCATTCTCCATATTTCATTATTAGTTTTTCAACATTGCAGTAGACTGCTTTCCGGCACTTGAAAAAATTGCCTTCAAACAATTTGCCACTGGTATGATTTTATCTCAGTTTTAAAACATGTTAACCATAACAGGAAAGATGTGTGTTGTCAATGAGAAAGAATCCCTTTTTTTTTTGGATAAAATAAAAGTCGATATTATTAATAAATTAGTTGAAAATCATCCAACACGATGATTTGTTTGACAAAGAAAATTGTACTGATGACAGAAGATACATAGATCGTGTCACGTAACGAGAAAGGATATTTCATCTGCTAAAAAACAGTGGAGTATTCAATCCAAGTAAAATTCAACTGAAGCCTCTCATTAAGTACTAGACATAGCAACAAAAGATTAGTTGGTCCTCAAATATAACATGAGCATTTAGAGTAGTGACTCAAAGCTTACGGTTAATTCAATAGAAAGGGTCCAGTGTAAATGAAGGCACCCTTCGAGTAATGCACTGACTAGAGTGGCAAATCCTTCTGCAATATCAGAATGCAATAACATTTTTGGTGAAACTCTATAAACTACACAGAATAATTATATTGGCAACAAGAGAGAAAGAAAGAAAGAAAGAATTCGTGTTGTTAGAAAGAAAAAGAAAAGAGTGGTTAAACCCCGTAACCACTCTAATATTCCTCAACTTGTCAGATAATTTTGAGTGATTTCCCCCTTAGAACTCGTGAGATTTAATAGTTTCTATTGTTATTCTCGTTATTCGTATGATGGTGTAGAATTTGGTCATTAGAATATTGAAGGACAAGAATGAAATAGGTTCTGACATTCGAGGAGGCAGGCTAGAGATGGTAATGAATTGGGGCTCAAATAACATAAACTATGATTTGGAGGGCTATTGCAAAAAATCTAAAGTGCTCAACTCACTGACGGATAATTTTATCTCAATACAGAGCAACTATTAAGCATGTAGTCGTTCCAAAACCAATGAAAAATTTTATATGAACATATGGGAATCACCACTTGATTTCATTTAACATGTCAAATGAACTCCATTTAACTTTGTGAATTAGCAAATGAGGTCTTTATACATTCAAATAGAACTTTTTTATTGATCCTAAATCAACTACTGGGCATGTCCAATAGTTGTTTCGCACTGATATAAAATTTAAAAGAGGAAATTGCAACTTGCCCAATGCATTTTGGATAGCACGATAACAGGGTTTATTGAGTCAAGGATTCGGGGAGAAAATTTAAATGAAAAATTATGAGTTCGAAATCTCTTACTTGTACTAAAAAAAAAAAAAAAGAAAAATCAAGAATACAACATTGTCTAAAATCTTTTAGTTCATGACAAATGCATTGTATCAAAAACAAAAGTAAAATGCTTCTTTTTTTTTTTAGCTAAAAGAAAAAATCTTATTTTTCCCAATGCCATATTATTATTTACTTAACTTGTTAGATGAATGTAAAAAAATCTAGAACATGCATGAAAGTTCATGTAATTTATGGATAAATCATCAAGGAATATTTATTAAAATGTTTTTTTGAAACTTTTGGAAACATATAGATCGTAATTTGGAAATTTTAAGAGGCGTAGTTGATGGTTTATTTTTCTCCGTCCAACCAAATAAGATGAATGATAAGTATTCGCGAGGCAATTATGCAAAATTAAAGCGACAATATAACCGCCCAATCAATATGACCTCAAATGCAAATTCAATAACAAGACACGTGCACACAACATACTCATATAACATGTATAATTACTAGCACATTAACAGTCAAACGATTCAAATCTTAAAAACCTTTACATTTTTTTTTTCAAGTCTAGGGTACTGCATTTTACGAGCAGTCTTATACTAGAAAGAGGGAGGAAAAGAGATGGAGATGGACGCAACTAAATTATTGAGAATTCAAAAGGAAATAAATTACCTCAAAAAATGTTCCAAAAAATTTTTGAACGAGAAATGCAAGCAAAGGGTTTCGAAATCCTTACCCACATCGAAGGAGGGACTTTTGTCCCTCTGAAAACTTTCACGTGAAACAAACTGAATGCAAGTAAAAATGAAACACGATTTTTAATTTATTTTTTTATTTTTTTAATTATCTTTTCATCTCACGTGAATTACATCATAAAAAATGCTAGAGTCTTATTCTAAATTATTTTTCAAATAATCCTCTGCCCAAACACACTCTAGTAATGGACATAGTAACACTAGTACTTTTCCTCTTAACTTGTACCATCATTAAATTATTACCCATAGTAATTTTTCACATCAACTCGTTTTCAGTCTTCGTAATTTACATTGACAGCATCCCAAGATCAAAAAATGTGTCAACACTTGGTCACATACATCCATCCACATTAAGGGCTTAATCTCAACACATAAGCACCAAATTCCATCAATTTGATGAAACCATAAAGTTCAAGGGGGCAGACTACAATTTTTGTTCTCCCTCACATAAAATAAAAACGAACCCAATTTTCCAAGCTAAGGACTCCCAGTCCCAGGTCCCATCCCAACATATAGATACGCAAGAAGACGTATAACTCGGGGCCCAATGAAGAGCCAATTTGTCCACTAAATCCGGTTCCCTAAAACCACGTCTTCCCTTCTCACTACATTTCATTGCCCAAAGTCCCCACATTTCCCGGCCCATTTAGAGCTTCTTGCCCCGATATCCAGCCCCCCCATCGCCCCCTTCAAAATCCCCACAACCCCTATTTCCCACACCCACTCCCACCATTTCAGTGTTCTTCCACTGGAATAGCCAACTAGCGACCGGAAAAAGTAACCAGCCAAGCCAAGCAATGGAGCCATGGCTTGACGACTTAGCCGACGACCTCCAAAGCATGAGTTTCAACTCCACCACTACAGCCACCACCACCACCACCACCGCCACCGACATCCACCGTTCCACGAGTTCCGGTTCGGAGACCACCTGGACTGCAACCTCCTCCTCTTCCTCCTCCGCCCACCACGTCTTCCCTCTTCCCCCTACAGCCCACCAAAAGCCTCACTCCTCCACTCCCTCCGGTGACCCTTGCTGGGACGCCATCCGTCGCGCCCGCTCCTCTTCCCCTTCCTCCACTCTCTCCCTCTCCGACCTCCGCTTCCTCCACCGCCTCGGCTCCGGCGACATCGGGTCCGTCTACCTCTCCGAGATCAAATCTCCCGAGCCCCCTCCTCCTCCTCCTCCTCCTCCTGCTCAGCATTCTTCCTCTACTCAACCGGCGCTTTTCGCCGCCAAAGTAATGGACAAGAGAGAGCTGGCGGGCCGTAATAAAGAAGGAAGAGCGAGGACGGAGAAGGAAATTCTCGAAATGCTAGACCACCCATTTCTTCCCACGCTCTACTCCTCCATTGACTCTCCGAAATGGTCGTGTCTGTTAACGGAGTTTTGCCCCGGCGGCGACCTCCACGTCCTCCGCCAGCGCCAGCCGTTGAAACGATTCCCTGAATCCGCCGTCAGGTACGCAACATTCTGGGCTAATGAGTACATACTTTTTTTGGATTTTGAACATTTGAATATTGGATATGGTGATGATGACGGTGGCGACGACTCCACAAAAGAGAGAGAGCAGAGAAAGTGATGGATCATGAACAGGGGGTGGTGGTGCGGTCCCCACCACCTGGTCCTGGCGGAGGAGGTGATGGGGAGTCAGTTATATTATGAGGATCACCCCTACTAAATTTTACTGCTAGCAACAGTAGCAGTAGATAGTAAACTATTTCTGGTGTTTTTACCTGGGGCCGGTGATTCTGATGAAGTGGGAATTTTCATTTTACCCTCGCTGGTTCAGAATTCAGAGTTCAGAGCTTTCTTTCTGTTCAGTTCAGTCATCAGTGGGGTTGTTTGCTTTTGGCTGCAAAAAAATTTTTTTTTTTCTTTGTCTGTTTGTGGGTGAAATGGCTTTTTTATTCTGATTTGATCAGAATAGCTTTTATTGTTCCTTTTTTTTTTTTGATTAAAAAAAATTGTAGCTAAAAAGTTGTTTTATGCTAGATTATTACTAGTATATTTAATGATAGAAAGTTAAAATTTTAGGTAGCCATAGATTGTAGTAGAACCAAAAAGTTTAGAGAGCAGTAGTAGAGGGGTTTTTAATATCATGTTAGATACTATATGCAATAGTAACTACTCTTTTAGGTAAAATTTTAAGAAATGTTTGGATTACAATTTTTCAAAAAAAAAATTGCTGTGTTCTTCTTCGTGAACATATTTTTTAATTATCTTTTTTCGTCGCATATATTAAATCATTACAATAAATTTTTTACAAAAAAAAAAATCTAGAAAAATGCAATCCAAACAAAGCTAATTTTTCTGTGATAAAATTATCAAGATCAAGAACGTCCTTTGACAAACAAAAATGTTGGTTTAGCTCTATTTTTTGTTTTGCATACTATCCAAATTATAATGGTTAGTCCGGATAATACTTGAAGCCATTTTTCCTTCTATGATCTAACAAGTATCTGAAAGGTATCCTCTTTTTTTTTTTTTTTTTTTTTTGCATATTTGGATCGTACAAAAGTACCAGTAGTAATTTATTTAGGAACTTAATATGAAAATGAAAGTCCAGATCAAAGAGACGGGGCTTTGATCACTGACGCATGGAGTTGAGGTTGGGATGGAAGACAAAGAATACTTTAAAGTCTTTAGTTTGGGGATTGGGGAGAAGAGGAAGGGCTGTGTTTATGGTTGACTTTGCTAAGGACATGTGAGAGCGGAAGAGTTGGTCACGTGGGCCTCTTGTTCTTTCTAGTTCATTGATCTACTCTCAATTTTCTCACTCGGAAAATGACAAACCTTCGATCCCAGTTTTTATCTGAGTTAAAATTTTTCTCTTGGGAATTTTCTATTTTGTTTGCTATTGGTCAAGAACCCTGGAGGGGCTTCTCAAATCTCAGCTACGTTAACTTCTCCGGAATTTCGGGGGCTTGAAAATTTTGGGTGTTTGAGTGATATTTTGTTACTGTGCTGGTCAATCAGGCATCCGGTTCTTACTAGGAATTGCATGAACAGTGTTCCTGATTTGCCTCTAATCTGTCTAGCTTAATTTGGAATACTGCTTGTGGGTTGTGATTGATTTAACACAAAGTTAGGAATAGTTTTTGTAATTATTTTTTCTGATTTGACATTCCTCTGCAAGCTGCATGCATAATTGTTGTGGACAGTTATTTTGAATTTGCTATTTTTAATAGTTTTTATATTTAAAAAAAAAATTACTGTTGTAGCGATTTGATGTAGTATATGAGATAAAAAGATAATTCAAAAATATATATATATAAAATATCGTAAAATTTTTTCTGTAAAAATCAGCACACCAAGCAAATTATATTTACGTTTTCTGTAAATATATTTTCTAATCATCATTTTACCAAACATACGGCAAGTCGCCACACTACATCTCTCTACAAAAACTCCACAAAAAATAGCAACTGAAATAGAAAACCTTACATTTTGATATTGATGATGTTTCTTTACTTTGTCTTTTACCGCAATTTTATATGACCTAATTCATTTGTGACTTTAGGAAGCAAGAAAGGCTGGTAAATTATATAGAAATCAAGGTCAAAAACGCATTGCTGTTACATCATTGATGCAACCATCTCTATTTGATTAGGTGGAATTGCTTTTCAATTCAAGGTTGTTGTCATCATTTATTATATAGTTTTTGTATTATGTGGATGCATTTATGCACAGCTGATGGAAAGCAAACAAAGATAGAGAACAAAAAGAAAGAAAAAAATTTGATGCCTACAGGCCATAATACGGGGACCAATTTGCTGAACTCCCCCTCCCTAAGTTGCTTTATTGCTTAGGAAAAGTATTCGAGTCTTACAGACATGACTTGCATTAAAGTCTTCCCACGAGGGAACATATTGGTCCCTATCCACATATATATATATATATATATATATATATATATATATATATATATATATATATCACACACCACCCAATCCATTAATTAGTTTCATAGACAGAATGAGATAATTATTGTTTAAATATGATTAAAGCAAGATTAAAACTGTACCCTTTTCATGAGCTGGTTATGGTGTGATCAAAAAGCATATGGTTCCTATTTAATTTTAGTCAGCAATGGCTCCATTTGGCAAGTGAGTTTTTTGGGTGTTTGTCTAAAATTTTACTGTAACTTACTATAGAAGTCGTAGAAAATTTTTTTGAAGTATGTAAATCTTTGGATATTTTTTGAGAAGTTTTTTGAGATTATTGTACCTAAAGTTGTTAAAAAATTTGTAACAGACAAACTTGACCAAAAGACGCGGCCATAGTTGTCTTTGACTAGAAGTTCTTATGATCTCATGTGTTTGTTTCCAGGTTCTACGCATCAGAAGTGGTGGTGGCTTTAGAATACATCCACATGTTGGGAATCGTTTACCGTGATCTTAAGCCTGAGAACGTGTTGGTCCGATCAGACGGTCATATTATGCTGACAGATTTTGATTTATCCCTAAAGTGCGACACATCTACATCAACACCGGCCCAAGTGATCTCCAAACAAAATCCACCCAATGCGCCTGCACCAAATGAGTACAGCATTGATCCACCAGCGTTTACCTCAACTTCATGCATTCTTCCCAACTGCATTGTCCCTGCTGTTTCTTGCTTCCATCCTAAGCGTAAGCGAAAGAAGAAGCCAGGGCAACACAACAGGCCGGAGTTCGTGGCCGAGCCTATTGACGTCCGATCAATGTCGTTTGTCGGGACACACGAGTACCTGGCGCCAGAGATCGTCTCCGGGGAAGGTCATGGTAGTGCAGTGGATTGGTGGACGCTGGGGATATTCATTTTTGAGCTGTTCTACGGTGTGACGCCCTTTAGGGGAGTGGACCATGAGCTCACACTGGCTAATATTGTAGCTCGAGCCCTTGAGTTCCCAAAAGAGCCGGGGATACCGGCCGGCGCGAAGGACTTGATATCACAGCTTCTCGTGAAGGATCCGGCAAGGCGGATGGGATCAACTATGGGTGCATCAGCCATCAAACACCATCCCTTCTTCCATGGAGTTAATTGGGCGCTTTTAAGATGTACATCTCCACCTTTTGTTCCTCCTCCATTTAGTAGAGATGTAATATCGGATGAAAATTGTTCAGAAGACAATAATGCCCCCGTGGATTATTACTAATTACTATGAATAATGAGAAGAAAAAAATTTCTCTAATGCTCATTTCAAGGGCTATCCTCCTATCCCACCCCCGGGCCTCTCTCTCTCTCTCTCCCCGGGGCCCCCTTTGAAAAAAGCTATGTAGATTAGAGTCTCCACATGAATAAAAACTCTACTCTCATGTATAGATGGATATGTACGGAGATAGGATTGATTTCGCTCACGTAAAATGAAGCTTATATCACTTGGTAAATTTCCTTATGTTTGTGCAATATTAGAAGTTTGCTTTTGTGGAAATTTCACGTTCACCAATGCATTCCTATTGAAACTTTTTATCCCTTTTTGTCATATTCATCACGAACCAGTAATTGTGAGCATACTAGAGAATATCATGTCATAAATCCCAATTCTTTAAGATTAATCATAAATCCCAATTCTTTAAGATTAATCTTTGCACAATGTTAAAAAAGAAATCTAACGGTGACTCTGCTTTACGCGCACGCGAGCACATATATATATATATACATATATAAGAAATTTAACGGTAGCTCTGCTTCACACGCGCGTACACACATATATATATATATATATATATATATATATATATATATATATATATAGATATATAGCTCTGCTTCGGTACCATTGGAACACAAACATATACGCACACGACAAATGTCAAACAAAAAATGAGATAATGTCATGTTCGTTCATACCGAAAGATTGAATCAAATTAGTTGTTTGTGGTATTGAGTGTTTTTCGGGATATTCATAAGATCCTGTCAACAGCATGAAAATGACGGTGAGACATCCTAATTGAGGTGATAATAGGACCATGTGCACAATTGTCCGTTCATTTACAATAATACAACTGCAAGCGACACAAGAAACTTCTTTTTCAGAGTTTTCTTCCAAAGCAAATTTCATTTTCTTCTCTCGAAAAGTCAATGCCGGTGGCGGAAGCACGCACCGGCTCTCCATTCTCGACAACGTAAAAGAAAACAAATATGTGTATGTATGCAAAGCAAAATTCATCATAGACGATAATTTGTGTTTGTAGTAACATATGAAGCCTATGGACAATATTTAGTACGCCCGAAATATGCTCTCAATGGATTCTGATTTTTAGAAAGCAAAAATCAGAATTTAAAAAGGAATATCCCGTAACTTTAAAATATTTTTTTTTAGTCTTCAAAAATTGAAAAGCTAGAAGAGAAAATTATTCAACGTGTCGCACAATTCATTTACAAAAATTAGAAGCTAAAAACATGTCAAAAAATCGGATGCGAACGAGCCCTTGCTGAAAGGAGTGCAAGCTACATTTTATGTGCAACATGGGCAACACTAAATCAATCTTTTTACATTTTTATTATATAATTTTTATTTATTAAATTATATGATATAATAAATAGGGAGAATTTTCTAAATTCAAGTCATCATGATATCGGAAATATTGTGAAGGGCCCCTTCTGCATGGGAATGGCTTAATGAGATCATAAAGACTAAAGCATGTCCCCCACCCACATGGATTGTTTATTGCATGGATTGACTTGGTGTTTGGAGCCTTGTGCTGCAGGCACCAGCAACAAAAGAGCCCTTCTCGTTTTAGTTGTAGGAATCCTTTTTCTTGAGTAGATAAAAAGTTTGGATGCCTTCGTCTTTAATCACGATTACGTGCGCACTTCAAATCACAAGTCATTTGTATTCTTACTGATTATCTATCAACATAGTTTTTTCACGCAAATAAACAAAATTAGAACACACGATCTTTTCTGAAAAAGTAATTTGCTCCAATTAATTGAACCAACTTATGTTAACTTAATGATAGAAATATTATTATAATGGTCTAGTTGTGCTTTCTTGTCACCTAGATTGATTAGCTTCCTTTTGTTTTCTCCTTTTCCTTTTCAATCTTCTGTTTTAGTGGTTTAATGGATATGTTGCTTCATGGCAGGCTCTCCAATAGGGCTGTCCCCTAAAGGCTAAAGTTGACGTCTTCTTTGCTTTCTTCTCTTTGTGTGGTTTTCCATTTGGGGTGGTTCAAGGGATCACAATTTTTTTTCTTTTCTTTTCTTTTCTTTTTGGGATCGATTCTCCATGCATGAGTGGTCTCCATAGTTGGTACTTTAGCTTTTAGAACCATTTATGACACGACATGGTCACATCTTTGAAAAAAAAAATTATTTGCATTATTAATTTTGCTACATATTTTGTCCAACAATTTATTTGATAGTTGAAATTCAGCTACTCCCCTTTCATAACTCACAGTTTTTTGTATGAGTGTTTCGATAAATGGACTCTGCGAAGACACTTCAAAAGCCGGCAACTTTTGAAGTGCTCCGCAGCACTTAACTACTAAACCCCCCAAACCCCCCCAAGCTACTCGTATGACATGTTTTTGTAGTACCCCAGTCCTGTGGACCCATGCAGACAGGATCCTCCTCCGTCCATTTTTCCTGTATAATGCAAAACTACGTAGTTACACTCATTAATAATGCTGATGTGGCACATAACATTGAATGCGTATTTAGGGAGTGTTTGGTAAATAGGTTTTGAAGTCAATTTTAGCATGAACGGTCTACTTTTTGAATCAACGCGACTGCATGTAACTGCAACTCTGACAAACTCAAGGATCTCGTCCTATGAATGTTAGAAGAATTTCGACTTGTAACTATACTTGTTGAGTGGTGGTATTGGAGCTTTCTGTTCCGAAATTATTATATTTTTCATGAATATATTTTTTAATTATTTTTTTACCTCGTACACATCAAATCGTTGCAATATTTTTTTTTTGTAATAACTTTAAAAAACTGCAATCCAAACGTGCTAGCAAAATAAGCATGAAAATCAGTACTAGTAGTGTTTGGATTTGACTTTTCTATCAAAAAATTTTTACATTTTCCGTAAATACATTTTTTAGTCATTTTTTTAATCTTTTTTTTATTCACTATCAGCTAAATCAAACAATTTATCATGGGCCGATATTATAAACACAAAAAGGTTTGTTTTGGATACGTATCTACTTTTGAGGCAAAACATGAAGTAAATAAGGCGTCGTACAAAATTGTTTAATAAAGAGAACCAGCCGTGTTTTCTAATTTATTGTTCAAAAGAAAATATAAAGAAGAAAGCGACCTATATCAACTTAGGCTGTTTAGGGGATTATGATGCAGATTGGCTGTGGATGTTAGACAATGAGATGGGAAGGAACCAAAACGGAAAAGATTAAATTGAATGCCTCAGTACGGTATTTAGCTACTTAGATGCTATTAATACACTTTGGTCCATTGTGTAAAGTCACACAAAAATGTCACGGGGAATTGGCCCTCCCCCGGGGAAAAAAGACATATGAACAAATGATATATTTACATTCCAAAATAATTTTTGAAAAAAAATGACAATCGGAATTGGCAATATTTTGCTTAAAAAAAGAACTTGAGGCATGCCGATCGTGGAGTTTTCAAGATGTTTGTTTTATTTTTATTTTTTTGGGGTGTAATGGTAGGGTAATGCTATATAAATTCGGAAGAAACTAAACCCTCTTGTGAAAAATTAAGAGAATGCGAAAACTGTATACCTTTTATTTGGATTGCTATTTATTGGCAAAAAAAAAAAAAATTTGTTTTACTTAAATATTCCTTTTATACATTTTTTTAATTACCTTTTTACAACTTCGCTACATCAAATTCTAAAAAGTGTTACATTTCTCAAAAAATCCTGAAAAATTACAATCCAAACAACCTAGTGTCAAGTTGTTCCATTTTTGGATTTCATTTTAGTTCTGTGTTAATGTGCAGCTTAAGCCCTTATTAAGTTGAGTTGTATTACAAGCAATATTTGAATCCGTGAAAAAAGAATCATCACATTTTTGTACCTGCGGTGCTAGGCGCAGGTACAGCTATATTCCCTATACTAGTTTCATTCGAATTGACAAATTAATGATTGTGAAAGAGTTGAGAATTGAGGCAAGGTTAGTCAATATTATTGAAAGAGTTATCCCTGCAGGCTCAAAGCATAAGGATTTGTACTTCTTATTATCATGAAATGCAAATTACCAACCTTAATACTTTGTGTTGTAAATTAGCAAAAAAGGTTTTGTTTGAGGTCATTAATCGTTTAGTGTTCTCACGGAGTTGAGATCAATCATCGATGACTACAAACTATTCAAATACGCACCTAACATTCTTGAGAATTATCAATCCTAAAAGTATGAAAGAATAGGTTTGTCTAACTTGAGGCTTTTATGCTAAATATTTACTTGCAGTATTGCATCATAAACATATTTTTTTCAATCAATTTTTTTATTTTCTCAATTATTCTTTTATTTCATTTACAGTAGATCATAAAAAATGTGTTATTGTAATTATTTTAAATAATCTCCTCCTGTTCAAACACGCTAAACATTTTGAAAATGAAGATGAACAGTAGAACAAAAAATACAAGTAACACCACATACAAATATATATATATATATATATATATATATATATATATATATATATGTATGTATGTATGGTGGACACTTTGTGTTGTTATTTTCACAAGTTAATTGTGTGCTGCGATTTCACAATCTTTAAACCGTTTTTTTTTTTGGATTTCAATAGTCCAAATAAATAATGTAAAAAAAGAGAGGAAAAATAAAAATTTTTGTAAGAGTTCTTGCTCAAATCGCATCAAGCTTAAATATAGTCTTAAAGTATTTCATTTTATTAGACAAAGTTTATAATGAACCGCGCAATAATGTCCAAGTTTTAACAAGTTCACAACGTTGTTCTTAAAGTACTAGTGATAAATCAAATTGGCAAAAATCATTGATTTGATGAAAATCAACACTGATTAAGATATAATTTATTCCATCAAGAAACTATTGCTTGTATAATTAGCATTTTTTGTTCTAGTAAACCTAAAGGTAGAATGAGTTTAAACTTGCCATCTTCGATGTCTGTTTTTAATATCCATATCAACTAATGGCTCATTGGAAGAATCCAGGTGGAATTTGAGTTTTATTAACGAGAGATTGTAACTTTGTTGGGGTGAAGTTATTTTAACCTTCAAATTTCAAGGGTGAAAAGTAATATTTTAAAAATATCAGGGACTATAACATCAATTCTTCAAAATCAATGTACTCAAGCAGCATCAAAAACCTCCTAAACCCTTAAATTGAACTTTCCCCTGAATAAAGTGGGAAAAAAAAATGGAAGAAGCTGCAGGAGCTCAGAAGGATAATGGTAGCTCAGACACGCCGACACCGACGACGGTGGATGCCACCGACGATGATCCCATGGTCGGTCCTGGTCCGGCCCCACAACCACGACGCAAGCGCCCTCTTCAGTTCGAGAAGGCTTATCTCGACTCTCTGCCCTCCGCCAACATGTAAGCACCAAAACTGCAGAATATTCAATATCAGGGCTTCAGATTAATCATTTTTTCTTGAATTTCAGCTGTGTTAAGTTGGCAAAAATCGTAAATTGAGTTATTCTTGGTTACCTGTTTACTCAATTCGAGCTTGTCAGCAACTTATTATTCTGTTTTTTCCCCCTTTCTGTTAAATATCTAATCTTTTACAGTTCTATGCAATTATTGATAACTTAACGTAGTTCACTCTGAAGTTAGTGATCAAATTTTTGGACTATTGATTTATGGGACTGATAGGTTTAGGAATTGTGTTACGTAGACCTAGCAATTCTTTCATGGAAATGCTTTAACAGAATGTATTTCATAGGTGTCGAAGATTAAGCATCTTCATACAAGTAGTCTATACAATGCTTCATGCTCAATGCATATGTCCTAATTTTTGTGAATTACAATAATCTTTCTTCTTGGACTTGTTTTTGTTTTTAATTACATAGCCAACATGCTAAGTTCTTGGCTAGAGTTAATTTAAAAGAAACAAATATTAAAGGTTGCATGTAATTCAAGAATGATTTCTTTAATCAAAATTTTCAGTCAAAGTGAGACTCTAGCACAACTAGGATTCGCCTGGCTAACATAATGGAAAAAAAATTTCATTAGAAGTATTTTATTTTCCACTTGCATGATTTTCTCTTACATGTGTAAAAAATCAAGAATGAAAATTGGGGTGCTCTAATCACAATAACCATATGCAGGTATGAAAAGAGTTATATGCATCGTGATGTGGTCACTCATGTTGCTGTCTCACCTGCTGAATTTTTCATCACTGGAAGTGCCGATGGTAAGATGAAAAACAAGTCCTTAGTGTGAAGTGTCCTTGCACATTTTGGTCTTAACATTTGACTAATTTTGTTGATAACCCTGCAATTTTCTGTTGATTCTTTTTTCAGATTAAGTAAGTGAGCATGACTAATATGGGATTTATTTCGCCATAATTTTCTTTTCTACTCTTTGCATTAGTTTCTTTTTCTTTTTCTATCTCCTCTGGGTCATTTTGTGGGGGTGGGTGACAAGTGGGTTGTGGTGCAATAAGGGTTCTTTACTATGGAGATTAAGAAAATTATATTCACTTCCCGTTAAAGCTATGCCTTTTGTACTTTCCTGGTAGAAAGACTAAGTCGAAACAAATTGTGTTGTGTATGATTTTGACTTGTATAGAAAAGCATCTAATGGTAGTAGTAAAGTTAAATGAATTGTTATGGGAACTTTTACTTTGATAAGTTTAAGTATTGTAAAAGATTTCTTTATAAGTTCAGCGGTTTAACAAATTAAAAAACATGAAAGGTGTTATGAAGGGAGTAATTGATTACATGTGAAAAGATTGGACAGATCAGAAAGAGCTGCTTTACTTGCCATTTCCTTTATCCTTTATTGTAAGCAATGGCCTCTCATTTGACCTATGGAAGAAAAAAAATTAACCAGATGATGAATGTATCGACTTTTTATATTGGATATGGAATAAGGATTTCCATTTAACTTGTAAGAAGTATGTAGAGGTTAAGGTTGTTGTATATAAGGTTAAATGTGCCCTTACTAACCAATTGTTTATTCTCAGGTCACTTGAAGTTCTGGAAGAAAAAGCCTATTGGAATTGAGTTTGCCAAGCATTTCAGATCTCACCTTGGACCGATCGAAGGTCTAGCTGTGAGTTGTGCCTTCCATTTTGTCATGTATCTTGTGTACTTCTTGATTTCTTCATCATTAATAGTGTTTGACTTAAACCTTTCCATCTTCGATCATGCTTAGAATATGACATTATGAGATCTAACAGTGTGAATGTATGCTGTAATATTGGAAACTTTAGCTTCACTTTCTTGTGGCTATCTGAAATTTGCTTCTTTCCTTCAAGGATCAGAAGTAAAAAAGCATTTAAGTTTGATTTGTTCCATCTTTATTTCACAATCTTCTGAACTTGTTTGATGATTACTTTTACCAAATCTTGGTAACTTGGTTTTTTGATGTTTGTCTTTGATATGCAGATTGCTTTGTTGGTTTATATATTCTTAGTAGTTTCATTTGTCATTGCATCTTGAAATTCCTATCCTTTAACCTTTTGAATCCAACTTATACTGTATTGAAGTTGTCTATTACATAAGGGAAGCTTTAATATCATTAACTCTATTTTTTGGCTTGCGGTTGAGGTGGATTTCAAGTGTATTGAATGTTTGTCCGGTTAGACCTCTGTACTTTACTCAGAGGTTTGTCAACTTTATGTCATTATGCAAAATTTATCTACATGATATGTGTCCTTGCCTCCTCTTTTCCACCCTATGTTTTCTGCATTTACTACTGTTTATATTCTTATAATTACAAATTACATTTGTCACCTTGACCTGTTTCATCTTTGCAGGTTAGTGTGGATGGTATGCTTTGCTGTACAATCTCAAATGATCGGTCAGTTAAAATATATGATGTAGTCAATTATGACATGATGGCCATGGTACGCCTCCCTTTCATACCTGGTTGTGCCGAATGGGTTTACAAACAAGGGGATGTCAAGGCTAAGTTGGCTATCAGTGACCGTAATTCCTCATCTGTACATATATATGATGCCAGAGCCGGCACAAATGAGCCCATCATATCTAGAGAGGTGATTGGCTGATCCTATACTTTGACTTGAATTTTATGTTGCTATTCTTCTTCTAGACTCAAAAAGATTGGGAGAAATTATTGATGGTTTCTTTAACTTTTCCATCCAGATACACTTAGGGCCCATTAAAGTAATGAAGTTCAACCAGGTTTTTGACGCCGTCATCTCTGCAGATGATAAAGGAATTATTGAGTACTGGAATCCTGGCACACTAAAGTTCCCTGAGGATGGGTATGGTCTATGAGTATCAACATTTACAAATAAACGAATTTACACAACTCATCCACAATGTGATTGGACTCATGCCTTGGCCGGAATGTATTTGTCACGATTTTTTTTCCCAATTGAAATTTTTTTGTTTGGTCTTCCCAATTGAAATTCTGAAAGTTGTACATAGCCTTTCCTTTTGCTTGTTTTAGTTGAGAACCTCTTGTGCTTGACCTTGTGGACTGTCCTTGGTCTAAGGGATTGATTTCCTGATCATTTCAATGTGCACGTAATATTTTCTTCTTTCTTTTCTTATACGATGCAGGATTGGTTTTAGATTGAAAACTGATACAAATCTCTTTGAAATCGTGAAATGCAAGACTACAGTTTCTACTCTAGAGGTAATATTAAAATCTTATATATTTGAAAAGTTATTCATTTGTGTCAAAATTAAGATGATGTTCTTGTTGAATATGAATTTTTATGAGTAATTTCTCCTTTTTTTTTTTCAACTGAGACATCTCCAATTAATCAGAATTTAAGTTTCTTTAGTTGTAAATTGTGTTACTCCATATTTGAGATGCACACGCTGCATTATATAATTTTTCCAGGTGAGCCCTGATGGTATGCAGTTTTCCATTACATCACCTGATCGTAGGATCCGCGTGTTCTGGTTCAGAACAGGGAAACTACGACGAGTTTATGATGAATCTCTTGAGGTGACAAGTTAGCCTAAAGAACTTCTCATTGAATTTTTTATTTTCTTAATATCGATGTAATAACTTGATGTCTTACTCTTATTGCAGGTGGCCCAAGATCTCCAGAGGAGAGATGTCCCTCTTTACAGGCTAGAAGCTATTGATTTTGGCAGACGCATGGCTGTAGAAAAAGAATTTGAAAAAACAGAAAATGCACCTCAGCCTAATGCAGTTTTTGATGAAAGCTCAAATTTCCTTATTTTTGCGACACTTCTAGGGATTAAAGTAAGATTTCGAATTTTTGTATTATGGAGAACAAGAAGATAGATTAAGCATCTGTTATAGCATTTTTCTGTAATTTTTCATAGGCTTTTAGTTCATTCCTTGAATATCTCTGAATTTTTTTTTTTTTTTTTTTTTGCATTGTCAGATTATAAATCTACAAACAAATAAAGTTGCGAGAATCCTAGGGAAGGTGGAAAGTAATGACAGATTTTTGAGAATTGCCTTGTATCAAGGTGATCGAGGCAGTAAAAAAGTAAGGAAGATTCCTTCTGCTGCTGTAAATGCTAATGAAAGCAAGGACCCACTGACAGATCCCACTCTCCTATGCTGTGCTTTCAAGAAGTATAGAATCTATTTATTCAGGTAGTAAGATGTTTTGGCATGTCTAGAATGACTGCTTGTCTTTTGAGTTTTGTGTCTCTTTCGAATCAACTTTACTTCTGCCACTAGCAGTGCCATTCGAGAAGTTTGCCTTATTCACTTTGCTGATGACTAATTGTACACGTACCTAGAACTGCACAAAGTTCATCAACATGTCAGGATTAGGAAAAGTAGCTGAAGTACTATATTTGCGAACTGTTATTGAAACTACTTAAAACTCTTAATGCAAAATTATAATATATGGTAGGCATAGGCAAAGTTCTTTGAAGCTACCGAAACATGTTTGATAGTTGACTTCTATGTATTTGTGTATCTTTTGGTCATGAATATCTTTCCTGGACTTTTTCATGCAGAAATAATTTTATGCTTGTCTGAGTATGTACTATTTAGACTGGAAGTGGTAGATTCTAACTCTCTTGTATTTTCCATTTGTAAAACACATATTTATTTTGATTGTCTTTTTACAGTCGGAGAGAACCTGAGGAACCAGAAGATCCAACTAAGGGAAGAGATGTATTCAATGAAAAGCCACCTGCTGATGAACTTCTGGCTGTATCAGAGCTTGGAAAGGCAGTCACAACATCCCTCCCAGATAATGTGGTAAGCTCTTTCATCTTCATTCTTCCTCTGCTAAGCTGCCACTTGGTGAAGCCTGTTACTGCTTATAACTTCTATATACGGGGAATGTATGTTCCTAATGAATCTTTGTTAAATGAATGAAGAACCTTGTGAAGTCCAAACTGACTTCTATTCTCGTCATTATCTTACTGCTTGTAAAAGGATTACAGGTTTGTATAAGGAGGTGAACTGTTGTGTAGTAGTTTTTCCCCCCGATTGGACTATTTTTGGAGGTTTTGAACAAATTTGCCTCCTGTGAGAAACTCTTAGAAACTGATTTTTGAATAGCTCATTAGGTCTTTTTCCTTCAAGATTGAACTTAAAATTAATAGGGAAAAAAAGATTATGGAGGTTTCAGTTTTGATATCACTTGGTTTTGGCCAATGTTTGCTATTTGGTCCTTACTATTGCATGAAATTGTTGCATTATTGTCTGCAATATGAATGGATTTTCTCCTTGTAGCTTGCTCACTTTTTAATCTATGTCTATCTCTCAGATCCTTCACACCACTATGGGTGACATTCATATGAAGCTATACCCTGAAGAGTGTCCAAAGACTGTAGAGAATTTTACAACGCATTGCAGAAATGGCTATTACGATAATCTGATTTTTCACCGGGTTATTAAAGGTTTCATGGTACAGACTGGAGATCCATTGGGAGATGGTACTGGCGGGCAATCCATATGGGGAAGGGAGTTTGAGGATGAATTGCACAAAAGGTAAAGCTAGGGTTGCATTTTTTCCTATTTGTTGTACTCCAAAGTTCTTGGTGAGTTTTATCCAATCTCTGTGTGTGTGTACATACATATATATTATATTTATTTCCTTATACTTCTTTGCCAGTGTAATGCTGGATTGTGGATCATAACTTGTGAAGTTTAGTTCAATTGCCACAGTAAAACTGATCTTTTAACTAGCCAACTTATTAGAAACAAAAGCGTGCAGTTGATGGGGTTCTCCGAGTTTATGGATTACAGGCATGATTATGACTTTGTCAATGACCTGCCCTTGCATGGTTCGTATCCGGCTTGGTCTTTGTGTTAAGTATGTTTCTGTGAAACTCCATCGAAAGTTGAACGTGTGATTCTCAGGATTCCCAAAGAGATTGGTCTTGTGAATAGAACAAATGCTCATCTCAACAGTATGTCCAGTTATTTCCCAGTTGTTACATAAGGCTCATCTTCTGTTTCCCAAAAAGGTCAACTGCTATAAGTAACTTTGTTGTGTTAGCATTAGCAAGCTTGAGCAAACAATTCAACTGTTCATGCAACCTGCAACAAAGCCACAGCAGCTGTCAAATATTATGCGAAAGCTTATTTTTCTACTGAAATATTTTCAATTTGCACTTTCATTTTCTTATTCTCTGCTTTTCTAAGTATCAACAGATTTTTCTCAATTTAGACAAAAGAAGTTGTTGGATGGCGTGAATTCTAAGTGTTTGTCATTGACGTTGATCAAGTATTGAATCAATGATGCACCTGTTGTGTGGTTGAATGTGGTCTTATAATTATTGTAAGCATTTACTGGTGGATTTGTTAGTTATGTCTTAATTAAAAAGTATTGTCTGTACCCATTTGCACCCACATCGAGACCGTTTTACATACACTTGGGTATGTTAATTTGTTAACATTGCTGGATAACGTTTTCATGATGCCCATGACATTGTGAATGTCTGTTACTCTTGCATAAAACATCTATACATTTACTTTCATGCAGCTTGCGGCATGATAGGCCTTTTACAGTATCAATGGCTAATGCTGGGCCGAACACAAATGGTTCTCAATTTTTTATCACCACTGTTGCCACTCCATGGTTGGATAACAAACATACAGTTTTTGGCAGAGTTTTAAAAGGAATGGATGTTGTACAGGTATGCACTGCTTAATCATTCAGATGCATGGCACCTTGATAATTCATCATATTCTGTGGAAGTATCATGGTAGTTGTGTAGATTTCAAGACATTGATTTTCAATTGTATAATTGAGATATCGGCTAAACTTCTATTCCTGGAGACTATGGAATAACAACTTTTCATAATTAACAGGCTATAGAGAAAGTAAAGACTGACAAGGCAGACAAGCCATACCAAGATGTAAAGATTTTGAATGTGACCGTTCCAAAGTCCTAGATTAGATTGGACAGTTCTTTTTCATAGACACTGTTGATGATCCTGGGTCCCTGTTCTCAGTACGAAGAACATTAATTCGTATAATCGCATGGTATGTTTCTCTGAGATGCTCATTTATACAGCTGGATTTTGACCTTTTCTTTTGAAATTTCGTCTTGCTACATGCATCATAACACCATCAGCAACTTCAGAATGTTGATTAGGCACAAAAAGGAGGGGAAGCTATGCTCAATCTGGTTGTTCCAATGTGAAATTTTTGGCTGCAAGTTTCAAATAGTTGGTCGTAAAAATTCATTTAAAGCAGATTTCTCTCTGGACAAAATTACTGACTCGAATTTTGATCAAATTGTACAAAATGGCACCACTAGTGTACTAGTAAGACTTCATTGACTATTGAGGATTAAACAAATACTGAAGTGATGATCATCAAATACCTTACTTAGCAAGAGAAGTGAAGAAAAAGGAGGAAAAGTATTAGCAGAAGAAAACTAGGTAGACAATAGTACAGAGAACCCAGCTAGATATTATGACATTAAGACCTTTCTAGTGAGCTGGATGTTAAGCTCTGCAAGGTTCAAGATATAGATTTCTTGCACCTATACGTTTGTATGAAGAGTAATACTTGTGTAGTTTTTAGCAAATAGCAGTCTGCATCACATACTTTTTGAAATTTTATTGGGTGTTTCTGTTAGTGTTAAATGATATATTTTTGTTCTTTGTTGTTTACATGCTCCACTTGTTTAGTATCCTAGTCCTGTAACATTAAGTTGGCATAGCTAATTTTTGGGGTCAACTCCTTCACATCCAAATTTGGCAGCTGAAAGGTAAATCGTCGCTGCATTACATGGTGTAATCAGCTTGTTGGCTTCTTTATGCCTCTCATCTTTGACTACCTCTGTTGACACATACTTTAATTTCCTCCCAACCCATCATCCATGTACCTCTTGTAACCTAGCTTCTTTATACTTATAAACTTCTGAGCCGATCTCGCCACTGTTGTTCCAGGCCTAAGTGTGGTGAATGTTGCACAAGAAGGGAAGAGGGGTGTTTCTTCCAGACATTTGATTTGTTCTGATTATTCATCAATTTCAACAACTAGCATGAGTTAAACTTTTTCAACTCTGGAAAAGATGGGAGGATGAGCAGATGGACGAAAATTTGAATTTTCAAACCCTTTACTTTGTATGCTGTGGAAAATCTGCAGTTTTCTTATGGCATGACTTAACAGTAGTGTTATACTTTCTCTTATTGAAGGGTTATATTTGAATATGTTATCAGTAGAATTATCTAATCTCTGGTTCTGCCAGGTACACTGTTTCTGCTTTCTGGGTGATTGTCAACTGAAACGATGGAGATGTAACCATCATGTTGTTTGTTGTAGTTCGGTTAAGGCTTTAATTTAGGTTAAGACGCTGACTAAATTTGGGAATTTGACTAGATCCTGCATTCTTATGGTACTAGTTTGCTGGTGCATTGTTGCAAGGTTACATTTATTGTAATAGAACAATAAACTCGATACAAGGACATTGGAGACTTTGCCTGAGAGTCCACACCATTATACAAGACCCATTTATAAATGGTCGTTATAAATTTGTAAGTTAATAGCTTTTTCATGTATTCACTAGATGGTAGGGCAAGAAAAAGTAAGTCAAAACAAACAACTAGGTTCGGTTGGTTTTGTGCAAAATTGTTTCACAGAGAATGAATGCTCTTATACTAGTTTATAGGACATAGTTCTACTTCTCCCCACTGAATTTTTCCTCAATGCACCTTTAGACGAGGCACATGAAGTTGCTAGCTTCCGCAGCTTGACCTACACATGGAATTGAAGCTTCTTTAGTTTCTAAAGCATGTTGCTCCAACCAGCTTGGAACAAGAAAAAAATCCTTGTTACATATTCCTTTTGATTTTTGTTAAAAGCTGTAAGCAAATTTTCTTAAGCCCATCAATCTCCACATGATGAAAAGTTGGATAATCCAGTCATACTTTGTCCAATCATCCATGAGCTGACGCCAGATGATTGATTGCACACTTCTGCAAGAAGATTTTCTCCTCGTCTTCCTTCATGATACACAAATACGTCTTGAGGCTTCCATCATTCAACTTATGCTTAGGTTGGTCACGCTAAATTCTATGACAATTGAATCCATCAAAGTTCTCTTTCTTTAACTACCGCGATCTTAACACTTTAGGTTTCTTTTCAGTTGCTACCTACCTAAAGAAGTAACAACAACTAGCTAGCATTCTCCGGTTTTGTTTCAGATATCAATGGCCAAGGAACCACATCCGCATGTGTCCTGACTACTGTCAAATGCTAGCTTCAACTTGGACCCACTCTGATATGTGTGGATCATTCATTCACGCAAACTCAGATCAATACCCAAGGTACTATTATAACAACCAAAATGTAGGAGCTTGAAGCAACAATAAGATGGAAAAAAGCATGTTTCAGAACAAGAATGTCGTATCTCTGTCACTCATTTCCTAAACAAAATCAGGGACACCAACTAACACTAAACAGAAACAAAAGCATAACAAAACTTCTAAATGAAAAAGACCAGCACTTTGATACTCCTTAGTCGAAAAGACTGAAGCCCATATCCTGCAAAAAATTCGGAAGTTTGTCAGATTACTTGCTATTGATACAAAAATAAAGGAGAATCACAGTATACAAGCAAGTGGGGGAGGCTTACGTCATCAGACTCCTCTTTCTCTTCTACTTTCTCCTCTTTCTTATCCTCAGCAGCAGGTGCAGCGGCAGCACCTCCAGCTGGAGCAGCGGCAGCAACTGCAACACCAGCACCACCACCAGCGGGTACTGAAGCCAACTTCTCCCTACCAGCTGCAATCAGCTCTGTGATATCCTTACCATCCACTTGAGATAAAAGCAAATCGATTTTTTCATCATCAGCATCAGCTCCAACTGTGAACAACCAACCAAAAAGACCATTAAGTGGGGACATCTAAATAGAATCCAAGTACAACAGAGGACAAATTTGACCCTAACTGTATAATGAAACCGAAAAACTACAACAATACACTAATTGATTCAAATGCCCCCCACCTAAAATAGAAAAAACCAAAACCTACTGCATTCAGGCTCAAGCACCAAGATCTTAAATTAATGTTTAACGTATATTCCTCTATAAAAAGCTACAATTCATAAGCAATGTCTACGGTAACAAAACTAATTAGGCGAGTGGTACTTCAATTCCTTCACATTCTTCAAGAAATGAAAGGATAGTAGCACCGTGCTCACACATACGCCAACCCTAATCAATTTCGAGATGGGTCAAGTATAATGAAAACTTTACTCACAGAAAAAGGAACCCATAATGAAATTCTTCCCCAAAACCAAAAACCAGAAATATATCAAACAAGGAATTCACAATAATATAATCAAATACAAATCATATACAACCCTTAAGGTTGAAATTCTCAAGTAGAACCCAAAACCCAAGGTCAAACTACACTGGAATCACTCCCTCCAGTCTCCAAATAGACCATTGCTCACAAACAGTGCAATGGAAACTAACAACATATAGATATAGATAGAGAAAGTCCATAAATAAAAGAATATATCTTTACTAGATAACTTTAAATCCCCATATAGGAATAAGCACCCCAATTAACATCAATAGCATGAGCTTCTCCATTAGAAACAAAATTTTAAACTAATTCTCAAGCACATGTTTTAAGCAAAATTTAAAATACTTACTCTGGTAACATTATAGGGGCAAAACTAGAACGGTAATGAAAGAATTTCCAGAAAAAAAAAAAACCAATAAGAAACAGGGAAAAGAAAGAAAAGTACCGGAAGCAAGGATGGCCTTAATATCCTTGGCAGAGGGACAGGTGTTTCCTCCCAACAAGGCCAATAAATATGCGGCGACCACCTTCATCTCTGAAATCGAGAAAAAAGCAAATAATAATAAGAATACTTGTACACTTATCAAGAAATTCACCCAAAACCCCATATAAAAGGTGAGAAAAAATGTTCAAATCGTGCATGCCAGTGGTTGTATCCAGATGGACAGAGAATAGATTACCTGAGATACAGTGGAATCCGGAAGAATGGAGAGATTGATTGCTGATCGGCTGCGGCGCCCGAAGCTAGGGTTTTAACGCGAGGAAGGTGAAGAAGAACCCCTGGGCTCGGCTTTAATATACATGGATCTCCACTTGGACTATTTATCACTAGGGTTTTTTGGGGTTTTGATTAAATCCTGGCCCTCCATTTTCTATAAGTTTCCGAAGGTACCCAGTCAAACACTCCTAAACGTGGGCTCCAATTTTATGGCCCAATAAATAACCCAACCAACAGCTGTGGTGAGGCCCGGTTTGATAACTTAATTCAGTATTTAAATTTAACATGCTTAGCCAAATCTTAATTAATTAAGTAACATTGAATTTTCTATGCAAAATTTGCTTTACAAAATAATCAATAAATTATTTTACTTGATATAATATATACTCAAATTTATTATATTTATAATTTAATGAATTTATATTTTATATTTCAACTATGCAAAATTTGCTTTACAAAATAATCAATAAATTATTTTACTTGATATAATATATACTCAAATTTATTATATTTATAATTTAATGAATTTAAATTTTATATTTCAAATTTCAGTTTTATCAAACGCAACACCAAAATCCCGTGGTGTATTTGAAAAAGTTTCAACCTCGTTATCACCCTAGAATACCGGCCCAAAGAGCTCTATAGTCTATGGCGAATAACTGAGTTTGTTTGGATGATTTATTTTAGATAATTACTATGATATTTTTTGTGATATGATATATGTGAAATAAAAATGTGATTGAGAAAATAAAAAAGTGGTTGAAATTTATGAAATAAATTATTTTATTTGAAATCATCTCAATCCAAACAAACCCGATCCTTCTACAAATTGTATGCTAGTAAAAACTACTAAGGTGCTAAGTCTATAATCCAGTGCTAGTAAATGCACGCTAACATGGGAGCACTATTGGCACTTTTTTTTTTTTTTTTGCCGGAGATGATAAACTTAATATATCCTACACTAAGGAGAAATGGGCGGGCTTAAGGAGGCCCATGGATAAGTCGGAGGAGACTGAACCACCATTGGATCAGGCGGGTGCACAGCACACCCGTCTGGATTTTTTGGAAACAAGCCACAGAAATGTGGCATTTTTTGTGGATCTTGCCTCCCACCTCACCAAGTAGGTGGTGGCCACTAGGGGTGCAAACGAGCCGAACTCGAGCCGAGCTTGAGTTAATTTTGTGAAGCTCGAGCTCGAGCTCGAGCTCGAGCTCGAGCTCGACGAGCTCAAAATATCAAGCTCGAGCTCGACGAGCTCAAAATATCAAGCTCGAGCTCGAGCTCGAGTCAAATTCGAGTCAAGCTCGAGCTTAAAAAATAAAAAAAATTATTATTATTTTATTTTTTTAAAAATAAAAAATAAATATTTATTTTTTAAAATGAATAAAATAATATTTTTTAATAAATAATAAAATATTATGGATATATATGTAATTTTACTATTAAATAAAAAATAAAAAATAAATATATAATTGAGCTCGCGAGCCGCTCGCGAGCCAACGAGCTTAATATTTTTGAGCTCGAGCTCGAGCTCGAGATCGACTTAATTGGCTCAAGCTCGACTCGAACTCGATATTGACGAACTCGAGTTGAGCTCGTATTCGAGCCGCTCGCGAGCGGCTCGATTCGCGAAATACTCCTAGTGGCCACTGAGCCAAAGGCCCAGTGGTTGAGCACTATTGGCACTTGGCTAACAGAAATCTCTTCGTAGAGAGTGTACACTAAAAAGAAAAATCAATCTGCTAGAAAGTTAGTATTTCATTGCAATTTGCTAAAGATCACAATCATTTATTTAACAAAATAATTGTGCTAATTCATTTTTGTGCTAGACAATTCCAAGTAAACAAAAAAGAGCTGTACGTATTTTTGTTGATTTGATTACTTTAGTTATCATTCTTGCCCTGTATAATTTTATCAATTAAAGCATCATCAGTATGGAATTTGTAAAGACGTATTGAAAATTTAATTGTAGCATTACGCCTTACTTTACCCCTTTGTTTATAGTTAGTTTGGGAATTCAAATTTGATAAGAAAATAATGTGAAACAAATGACTTTTTTGCTGCCGTTTGTACTCTAAGAGAGATCGAAAAGAAGGAAACCACGTGATTTGGACGAATAATCTATAGTTGATAAAGTTTTCCACCCAAATGCGAGGAAGGAAAGTTGAGGAAGAACAAATTTTTATTGACATACATATCTCAAATAATCTCATTTCTTATCAAAACTTCCAAACAACGTTAGAATTTCTTTCCTTTTTTTCTCTTCTTTTCTTTCATATTGTAAACTCCCAAACTAACTATTAGTCAAAAATCGAGTTCAACGTTTGTTTGGATTGTTTCATATTTCTCCAATTTTATTTGCTTACATCATCTTTACAATTTCCAATACACCTTTTTATCTTCCCAATATCTTTTTATCTCACATACATCACATCACAAAAAGTGCTACAGTAAAAATATCTCAAATAATCTCAAATAACTTACAATCCAAACAGACCGTTTGTTTTGATTTTATGTAAACGTAAAGTAGAATTACCACAAACACCTCCAAGCAGAGGGGCAATTTCGTCACCCCAAAGGTTTGTTAACGTTAAAACAAAAGCGCGGGAAACTCCCCCACCCACTGTCACGGTCCCGCCTCTTTCAACCCCATCTTCTTCACTCAAAAAAAGCCTAATTCTCAAGGCGGCTTTCTGTTTTCCTTTCTTGGCTTAGATCCACTAACTCGCTAACTCAGTAACTGAGTTACCGTCCTCTTCTTCTTCTTCCAATTTCTTCTAACAGCTAAATACAGAACCAGATTATAAAAAAATGAACGGCAGCGATAACAGACGGCGAGATCGCAGAGATACAAGGATTTCCAAGAAGCAGAAGCTAATTCTCAATGCTGAGGAGCAACTCGAGTCCAAACTCGGCTTCGATCTCTTTACCGAAGGTGATAAACGCCTTGGCTGGCTCCTCACTTTTGCCTCGGTATGGTATTTCATTTCCCTAATGCGCTTTTTTGCACGTTTGCCGTTTGACTCCGGATAACTGATGACGAATTTTTCGCTCTTTTCGTTGGAATTTTAGTCTTCTTGGGAGGATCAAGGGACTCGTAAAGTCTACAGTTGTGTCGACCTTTATTTCGTTTGCCAGGTAAAAAAGAAAAGAGACAAGTGAAATATATTGAGCTTTAATTTATAAATTTGAGAAAAAGGATAAACTTTCTGGTTTTGAACTTCTTGTCATTATGATTTAATGTAGGATGGTTCGACGTTTAAGGCAAAGTACAGGTACAGGCCATATTTTTATGCGGCCACCAAGGTGAGTGAGTTACTTCTCAAAATTTTTAGCATTAAACATTGTAAATTGAAACTTTCTTTGGGCCTTGTACTCTTTTTTTAATGTATTGGTGTTAATTCGATGTGATTATAGCCAAAAATGGAAATGGATGTGGAGGCATATTTGAGACGACGATATGAGGGTCAAATTGCAGATATTGAAATTATAGAGAAAGAGGATCTCGATCTTGTAAGCTTGAAAATTATCTCGTGTCTCACATTTTTGTTTTTATAGTATTTGTGTAATTAATAAGGTACTTTGAGTATTACGTGCCGTAGCTACCCATTCGTATTTGATCATTTTGCATCATTGAACTCTTATGTGTGAATTTTTGCACGAGTAACTATTGGAAACTTTTGGTGACAAGGAAAGGTTTTATGCTACTAAATGAGATGAACTTGATACTATGACTCAGAAGGCTAAAGATGGCTTCCATGTAAAACTGATATTTAGTGTTTTCGAAGAAAGAAAGAATGAAAGAAAGAAAAAAAAGATATTAAACTGAAATTCGTTGTTAATTAAATCGATAGAGGCCTTGGTTTCTAGTCTCATTGAATGTGAGTCGTAGTCTATCCATCTGTTTGGTATTGTTCCCACCAACTGTGGGTTAGATTGTAATATTGCTGAATAGTTGAGTTGTAATCTGTGGGTATTGATTGTAGTGTTGCTGAGATGTTGAGTCGTAATTCTGTCCCATCACTGTGGATTAATTGTAATTCTATTAAAGAAAAAGAAAAAAGCTAAAAGAGGTTCCGTTGACCTGTGGAAAACAAAAAATTTGCTTAATATCATTTGCTTACATAGTAACGTCCCTAATTTTGATATCCTTACTTGGAATTCTTGATTGTCTGGAATGGGAAACTTTGATGACTTGAATTTATTTTAATCAAGTTTATATTCATATCTCTGTTTCCTGTCAAAAGGGTGGACTGTATAATAAGCTAAACATGCTGGTCCATCTTTGAGCTTCGGTGTTACTGCTGAAGCAGTAAAATTCATCTGGTTCAGTGTTATCTTGTTAATAAACTGGAATGGGGAGAGCTCAGGAACTTCATGGACATATTACTACACCTAATGCTCTATGAGGATGTCTGAGAATGGTTTCAGCAGTGAAGTTACTTTATGCTTCATGCCCCTAAAGTGAAAGTGAAAAACTGACTGGGCTAGGGGACTCTGATGTAGAATTCTCACAAGGGACCAAATTTTGCTAACTTTCCTTCATTTCCTTAAGATATAGACTTACCCACTCCATGGAAATTAGGCTTGAAAAGTGTTCCTGATCTGTGAATTGCTAGTTCTACATGATTGACCTAAAGCTTGAAATTTTTCTTACGCGTTTATATGCCTTACAGAAAAATCACCTCTCTGGCTTATGCAAATCTTATCTGAAGATAGCTTTTGATACTGTTCAACAATTGATGAGTGTCAAGAATGACCTAATGCATATTGTAGAAAGAAACCAAGAAAAGCTTGATGCTAGCGAAGCCTATGAGTTCATCTTGACAGAAAAGAGGTAAAAAAATATGATGTATGGTTCTGCTCTTCTACCTTTCTTGAACTTTGTATTTGTTTTTATAGAAGCTTTGTGCATATGTATGTAGCTAAACATTTGTAATTTTGCATTTATATGCATTTGATCTCTTCCCAATCTTAGTGTATAGATAATCATTTTGTATTTGAGACATGCAGTAAACAAAGGCCTCAAGATTTTATAGATTGTATTACTGACCTCCGGGAGTATGATGTCCCCTATCACGTACGCTTTGCAATTGACAATGGTGATTCTTTTTTCTAGTTTCTGGACTTATAGATGGTGTTGTTTGTTCAACTGCACATTTATGAGCTATTCCTGTCTCATTCATGATTTTTGTGTTATTCAGATGTAAAAAGTGGGCAGTGGTATGATGTTACTGTATCCAGTTCAGGAATTGAACTCCAGAGGAGGACAGATCTCTTGCAACGTGCTGAAGTTCACGTTTGTGCTTTTGATATTGAAACAACAAAGCTGCCTTTGAAATTTCCAGATGCTGAATATGATTCAATAATGATGATCTCCTACATGGTTGATGGACAGGGTTATTTGATTATCAACAGAGAGGTGCTTATACCATAACAATCAAATTGTTCTTCGATTTTTCTTAGATTGAAATGCATGAAAGTTTTGTTTTCTGTGGCCTTTCAAGTTCCTTTTGTTCTTCTTGACTTTAGTAGTTCAAAGGTTCGTGGGAATATAGACTATCATGATGATGATAAGCATGTTTCTGAGACGAGTCCTTATACAATGCTCAGATTATCAATTAAATGCATTAGGCTGTTTTTAAGATTCCTTTGGTTGTTAATTGGATTTGAAACTCTTAAAACCATTGTTTGGTATTCATGGAATAAATTGATTAATTAGTTGGTTTCTGACTGCTTTTGACTATAATAGTTGGAAATGATTGTTAATAAAAACAACTGGCTATATACTAATGAATTTTGAAGTACATGTTAGCCGCAAATATTCTGCTCAAAATTTTGTTTATCAAGATCATAGTAGGAATCTAGAGGTGAAAAGAAAGGAAAAACAAGCAGGGAAGAGAAGGGAGTGGAAAACAGTGGCAAGATTTTGTTTCATGAGCTCCTTTACACATGATATCCACATGTAAGATTCAAGCAGGATAGTTTGTAGCTAGCAACATGGTTGTTCAATTGAAAATCTTTATAATCAACAAATACATTACTTGGTCACCATGTAGTTCAGATAGCTATTGCAATGATAGCATCAGAAGAAATCAAGAGAAAATGAAACATGGAAGAGTACTAGCATCAAGCTCATGTGATTGAATTGGACAAAAGGTTGAAGTAAAATGCCTTAATAAAGGTAAAAAGTTAAGGCAGTTGAAATTTTGTGTTCATAAAGATCGTCAAGTTTGAGTCAATGAATTCCTCATTTACTGTCACACTAATTTCATCACTCTTTGATGTAATGATCTCCATTGCATTCTGCCCTGTCAATTTCTTATGTGTATCTCTGTGTTTTATTAGTCTAAAAATGAGAGGAGCTGTGAACAAATATAGATCTTCTGGGTTGGTCCATGAGTTAACCTGGTTGATTGAAACCTTTATTGTCCATCAATTCCACAATTGACAAGCATATATTACTTTTCCAGATTCATGACGGATTTTTGCATCTTAATATTCTTAGCTTAATCTGATAGAACATAGGCATTCGTGTCAATGGACCTTGGAAATGTTGTGCCTTAAAAGCCACTTGCTGTATTCCCTGGGAACCATGAATCTCCCTATCTACTTTACCTTCAACATTCCATTTAATGCCACTGTTTATAGGAAGTGAGACTTCCTTTTTAAGACTGGAATATCTCTGTTTGCACATTTCTTCTGCCTTTTTATCCAGTACATCACCTTTGAGTTAAATATTTGTTTCTTGTATCTTCCAGTGTGTTGGGGAAGATATAGAGGACTTAGAGTACACCCCAAAACCAGAATTTGAGGGGTACTTTAAAGTTTCCAATGTGAAAAATGAGGTACTTGATGTGTTTTACTATGTAGCTCTGTTGGAATTCTCCTCCAATACTCTCTTAGCATCTGATTAGTTTTCTTTTACAGGAATGGCTTCTTAGAGAGTGGTTTGCACATATGAAAGAAGTGAAGCCGGGGATATATGTCACATACAATGGTGATTTTTTTGACTGGCCATTCTTGGAGAGCAGAGCAGCTCATCATGGTTTTAGAATGAATGATGTATGAATGGATACTGTCCTTTGGCCTTTTTTAGCACTTTGTCATGGTTTTATTTTTTATTTTTATTTTTGGTTTGTACTGATTGCTTGACTAGGCAGTTTGGAAGCTGTGAATGTGCATTTTAATTTGCAATTTGAATAAAATGTTAAGGGGAAAGTTCGCGAAATTGAACTTTGTAGTCAACGTCCTCTTTCTCCTCCCTCCCCTGCAAAATGTTGGGTTGTTTGCTGAGTGGATTGAAATTGCAATTTTTAAATGGGTTACTAAATGGAAGGTGTTAAGCATACAAAACAGCTTGTCAAGTCAAATATTTTCAGTGGCACATTGAGTTTGTTCGGCTAACAAAGAGGAGTTTTGCTACCACTTGTTGGTTAGATGTGCTGATGAGTCTTCTTCATTTTAATTTTGCATTGCGCTGTATATCCCCGCAAGGCTAATTCTGCAACTTGTAAGATCAATAGTTAAATAAAGAGGATCTGTCTATTTGCTTGCATAAATAAGGATATTTCCCACCTCCTGCCATTGGGTGAGGCTTTGGATTTGCTCTTTAAAGAAGAGTTGAGACTCAAGAAATGAACTGGCTTGCACAAAGTGGGGTTGGGGGGCTGGTTCTGGTGGAATCAACTACATGGTGCTAGACTTAGTTGAATTAAATTTTCTGAGCTTTATGGTTAATTTTGATTTGAGCGTTGGCTGCTGGCATGCTTCTGCTTTTTCCAAGTTGGCATACATATTTGCTGGCCTAGAATTTCAATGTGGTTTTTTTATATATGGTCCAATGTGCAAGTTTACATATTGTTTGTCTTGTTTTATCTGGTCATTCCTTCTTTTTGTTTTGCAGGAGCTTGGGTTTCAGTGTGACAAGAATCAAGGCGAATGTCGTGCTAAATTTGCCTGTCATTTGGATTGCTTTGCTTGGGTAAAACGTGATAGTTATCTTCCTCAGGGAAGCCATGGCCTGAAGGTGAAATCCTTTGCCTTTGTTTCGTCAGTGCTCATTGGATAATTTTTATTTTTCTTATACCTTCTGTTGTTCAAATTGTGCGTTGAAAGTTACTAAACTCTTTTGCTACCTGTAAGAGTCCAGCTGATATTAGAACAAAATTTTGGGTAACTCAATCGTCAGAATTCCCTTTGATGGCACTTAAGTTCTGTTAATTGTGCAAAGTTAACTTGAAAATTAGAAGAATGCAGAAGAATCTCAGCATTTGGGTTTTTCCTTCCATTGTTGCTCAAGTACTGATTGCTTTTCTGAACTTACTGTTGAAAAGGGTGGAGATGGCTGCTTGATGCGTTTTTTGTTAACTTAAAAACTGCAACTAATGTTTCCCAGAGCCTTATGTTTCAAAATGAAACTTTTGTTGTACATTTATTATTTCAGTCCCACCATATTTGTTTTTTTTCATTCCTACTTGGTTAACTTTGAAGGTGAGTCCAGATATTAAATTTTCTCACAATGTCAGGCTGTTACAAAGGCCAAACTGGGTTATGACCCTTTGGAGGTAAATCCTGAGGACATGGTTCGCTTTGCAAAGGAAAGGCCCCAGGTACGAGTTGAGTCTATATGTTTCCGTTGCATTTACAGCATTGCTGCAAATTGAAGAATAAAAAATCTATGCTTCAGCAGAATGCACTAGGTTGTGAAAAACTGTAGGCAACCAAATAAAACCAGGATTGGACCATAGAGGATGCATTGAATAATTTAAAGGCCAGCTTATTGGTGTTTTACCTATATTTTCATGAAAACATTGCTATTGCTTTTGTAATGTATTTTGGTTTTCAGAAGTGTATCTTCTTTGTGCCTGGATCTCTTTTCTTAATTTGAACCAGTGATACTTAATTTAACTGTTTCACTGTCATCTCAAAGTCTGAGGGTTGGACTTATCTTTAGAGGGTTTTACTGCTTGTATCGTGATTGCATGAGAAACTTGCATCTTTGTTCATTTTCTTTGTGGTAATAGTTTTAATATAGTGCTTCTGTTTGTTGAAATTTTTCAGATGATGGCTTCCTATTCTGTTTCTGATGCTGTGGCAACCTATTATTTATATATGACCTATGTACATCCCTTCATTTTCTCTCTTGCAACCATTATACCCATGCCTCCAGATGAAGTATTGCGGAAAGGAAGTGGGACTTTATGTGAAATGCTTCTTATGGTCGAGGTGGGTGGTTATAGATTATTATTATTATTATTTTAAATTTATCTTGTAAAGGTCTTGTTAATAGCCTTAGATTAATTCTATTCATGGAGAACTTACTTATGCCACATTAGTCTTGTTAATAGCCTTAGATTGATTCCATTCATGGAGAACTTACCTATGCCACATTATCCATCTGTTGCTCTTGTTTCCCTCTTTTGCTTTCTCTATCTCCCCTACAGCTTTTACTAAGTGCATGCCAATTTGATCGCCAAATCTTATTCCTCAAAATTTGCAGGCTTACAAAGCAAATGTTATCTGTCCAAACAAACACCAATCTGATCCAGAGAAGTTTTACAATAATCAGCTCCTAGAGAGTGAGACATACATTGGTGGCCATGTCGAGTGCCTAGAAAGTGGTGTTTTTAGATCTGATCTTCCAACTAGCTTTAAACTTGATCCATCTGCTTATGAGGTAGTTTTCTTGGTATTCTTAGATGAGCATTTTCAAAAATTTTGATTTTAATTAGTCAACCAGTACCTTGGTTTGGTCATAGAGGCACAAAAGTCATTCCTGCTGATAAGCTTGTCCTATATCTTACCAAGTTGCTTAAATGTCTTTTAAATTGAAAATCAGATAGTTTCTGTTAGCTACCTATGTGCTTATATTTATGATCGAAAAGATGCTATGTGTTTGCTATTTCATGAACAGTTTGCTATCATCTTATATTGAAGAATAAATTTTAGCATACTCTCAGCGAGACATGTAAAAATTTTACCAAATCCACTTCACTATCACTTTAATCATAAGTTTCCTGCTCTACATCATTACTTGAGCATTATGTATTTGGTGTATTTTTATGAATAGTAGTTGATATTTTATTCATTTCATTCGCTAATAGCTTCCTGACTTTGATTTTGGGGGAACTGTATAGTGAGTGTGTCGGTTATCTTAAAAGGTCATGACAACTTCAGTAGAATTTATAATAAACAAGAAAGATGGTTGGGATCTATAAGACTGTCAGGATACAATGACAACTAATGCATTCCAACAAATAAGCTAAATGAGTTGTTCTTGTCTCACCTTTCATCCATGAAGTGATGGAAAAGGCAATATGAGTTTGACTGGATTTTCATAAGTGGGTTAAGGAATTGCTTCTATGATTCTTAATGTTTCATCAAGTTTTGCTACTGTTTTTTCTTTCTGGCCCACGGTTGCTCAGGGCCTAAAAATTTTGACCGAAGATTGACCTAGTTCTTACATGTCCAGCAACTAATTGACAACCTTGATCGTGATCTACAATATGCCATTAGTGTAGAGGGAAAGATGGATCTGGAATCAATCTCAAACTACTACGAAATAAAAGATGCCATCAGTGAAAAGGTAGCACTTTTTTGTCATCTTAGAAACTGAATTGTGGATGGAAAACTCGATGAGAAATGCATTCTGATATGTCTCCATCTGATCTTTTGTTTTGCTTCTCCCTTAACATGCAATGAATTGTCATCTACTGCAACTTTGTTACCTTCCTAACTAAAAAATTATTAACTTTTTACTGTTAAAGGCAAATGTAACATATAGTTTTGCTGTAATTTTACCAATGGTTTTCTTTCATGACTAGTTACCTGCATCTGGATTCTATTTCATATATAGTTCTTATTTACCTTTACCATATCTGCAGCTTATAAGGTTGCGAGATGACCCTGTACATGAAGAATGTCCTCTCATATATCATCTCGATGTGGCTGCTATGTATCCAAACATTATATTGACAAACAGGCTCCAGGTATGCAGATTATGCAACTTCAACTATTGCATCTTCTTGACAATCTTTGATTTACATAGAGTTGGAGAATCAGCAGAAGGGCCAAACTCTTTACATGCAGCTGGATACATCACAGCCTTTTTTAATCATTTTATCCTTTTGGTGCAGCCATATTATCTTCTTGGACACTGCTGGACTACTAAGAATAGCATTTGAATTTGCATTATTATCTTAGAATGTTTCCTTTTGCTGTTAGCTGATGCTTTGAAGGCATTAAGTATGAGTTAATCTGCTTAAGCATTTTTCTTTAGGACATAATTAGTGGCCATCCCATCCCCTTTATGTGAAAACATCATTCTCTTTATGTGCTCTGTTTTAATGACTTTGTATGCAAGATGTTTACATTGAGGGTGATTTAGTAGATTTTGACTAAATTACAATGATCGATATAATTAGTATTACTCCCTTGATTTATGTGCTTTGTCAAATGTGCCAATACAATCTTGGTTCAGTGCAGCTCCACCCTTTGGCTATTGATACTCTGTTGGATTCTTAGGTTTTTTAACAATCTCATGAGATTGCATTGCCCCTTATGCACCTTTTGACAGTCTCTCCTGTCTCAGGCTTCTTCGTTTCCTATCTCTTGCTCTCACCAGTTCTCAGTTTCCGTTTATATGAGCACTGTCATGAGCTTTTTTACTTCTCTCAAATGTCATGTTATGTTACTTTTAGCAAGTTATATGCAATTCTTTGATGCAACTTAGAAGTAGTTGATTTGTATATTATTGACTCGTGCTTGTTCTTTTGAATGCCAGCCACCATCAATTGTCACGGATGAAATTTGCACTGCATGTGACTTCAATCGCCCAGGAAAAAATTGTCTACGAAAACTTGAATGGGTCTGGCGAGGGGAGACCTACATGGCAAAGAGAAGGTTTATTTTTGCATTGTTCTTATCATTGGATAAACTCTTTACGATCTCGTCACTGATAGTTGCTGTTCACTTGCCTGAAATATCAGTGATTATCATCATCTAAAGAGGCAGCTTGAGTCGGAGCTTGTTGAAGGTGCGGATGGGCAATCAGCAAAAACTTTTCTTGAATTGCCGAAAGCAGAGCAACAATCAAAACTGAAAGACCGTCTTAGGAAATATTGCCAAAAGGTACATTTTTCCATTCTATGCCAGTTCAATACAGGTATTTGCCTCAGTCTAACGTTGAACAGCAAGATTTTCTACTTGAGCAGGCTTATAAAAGAGTACTTGACAAACCAGTTACTGAGCTTCGAGAAGCAGGGATCTGTATGCGTGAAAATTCCTTCTATGTTGACACTGTCCGTAGGTAAGCTCTAGTAGTTTTTATCATGTAAACATGCCATTTTTCCTTCGTCTTTGCTGGTTTTGACTCAGTTGTAGTAGGGCATTTCATTAATTTGTTAATGAGCAAAGACGTGAACTAATAATTGTCTTGTTTTAATTAGTTTTCGAGATAGAAGATATGAATACAAAGGTCTTAATAAAGTCTGGAAGGGAAAGTTGTCCGAAGCCAAAGCTAGTGGAAATCCTATGAGGATCCAGGAAGCACAAGTAATCTCTCTCTCTCTCTCTCTCACCCTCCCTCTCTGAAAAGCATTCATACACATATACACAGCTGCACGTGCCTGCCTTTATGCACCATTCAATTACAATTAGTATGGAGCTGCTATCAGGCTTAACTAACTCTGCTGCCTCTTTTCCTACTTTGGCAGGACATGGTTGTTCTATATGATTCTTTACAACTTGCTCATAAGTGTATTCTCAACTCTTTCTATGGATATGTCATGCGAAAGTATGAATCAGACACATTCTTCTCATTTGACTTTAGATAATTCTTCCCAAGTTGGTATTTGTTCCCTTTGGATAGTCGTTACAACGTCCTAGTTCTTTTATAGGGGTGCCAGATGGTATTCTATGGAAATGGCTGGAGCTGTTACATATACAGGAGCAAAAATTATTCAGAATGCTCGGTTGCTGATTGAAAGAATTGGAAGACCACTTGAACTAGATACAGACGGAATCTGGTGTGCCTTGCCTGGGTCTTTTCCAGAGAACTTTACCTTTAAAACAAAGTATGCTTCTGATATGCAATGGGCTTAATCTTATTTTACAGAGTTTTCATTCTTCAATGCTTGATAAGCACATTGTTTCATTTTCCTTTAGGCAGTGGGGGTCTGCTTCTCAATTGTCAAAATTAATGCTTTTTTGCTGCATTATTTCTGGAGAAATTAATATGCTTCTGTGGAACACATTCAATTGCAGAGACCCAAAGAAGAAGCTGACAATCTCATACCCATGTGTTATGCTTAATGTCGATGTGGCAAGAAACAACACTAACGATCAATACCAGGTAAGAAGAAAACCTATGTTGTGTCTCTCAAAAAATTGTAAGTCTACTACAGCCATATGGCATACTGTAAACTGACAAAGAAACTGCAATTGTTTTTTCTCTTTTATATTCTTTTAAGCAGTAGTCCTTTTGAACAGATAGAACTGACTGTTAACTCAAATTACGTTCAGACTCTGAAAGATCCTATAACTAGGACCTATACAACGCACAGTGAATGCTCAATTGAGTTTGAAGTTGATGGACCCTATAAGGTGCAGTGCTTGATATCTCATTTGCAAGATGAAATGAAATGATGACTTCTATATGAGCTTGATTAGTATCTACCTTTTTATGTAGTCTGAATTCTTTTTTATTTTCCCCCCGGCATCTAGGCTATGATTCTTCCTGCTTCCAAGGAAGAAGGAATCTTGATAAAGAAGCGTTATGCAGTTTTTAATGATGATGGGACCCTGGCAGAGCTGAAAGGTTTTGAGATTAAACGGCGTGGAGAGCTAAAGCTCATCAAAGTTTTCCAGGTAATTTCCTCAAACAGTTAAATTGCCTACATCATTTAATTAAAGTAGGAGATCAACTAACAAGAGTTGTTTGATGTACAAATTCTGTTACTGATGCATGATGGATAGAAACATGCTTAGCATCATTTGCATTACCAATTTAATTAAACTAAGATCAATTTGAAAACATTTATGAACTTACATTTATGACCTTTAGGTTTCAATATCTAATTGTGTTAGTAGTTGGTTACCAAATCTATTTCACCATTGCGATTCTTTTTCCCTATCTTTTCCTATTTTATCTTTTAATCTTTTGTTACAATTTTTAAGAGTAGATTTAAGGACTCTGCTAATATGCAATGCTGCACCATGGAATAGCAGACAAAAAGTACGAACAATGTACTTTTTGTAGTTATTTGCTTGACATGCAGAAGTTGCTAATTTCTGTTCCAAGGAATACACAAAAGTAAACGTTTTGCAATGTTTGTTGTCCATGTTCTGAGTTAACTGTGGTTATTTTTGTACCCATTTAAGCAATAAATGATGGGCATGTTTGGTTGGTCGGTTCAAATTCCAGAAGTTGAACTTGTACAGAAGAAATGTATCTATAAATGGGGTGTAAAATCCTTTGCTTTATCAGGCTCCTAGCAAACGTCTCTCTCCAATAAAACTATCATGTCATGCAAGTATATGCATTATGAGAATGTTTCCTATGATTGCCTATCTTTCACTTGTGAAAGAAGATGCTCTATGGGGTACCCATGCTTTCCAAGTCTTCCGCTTCTCACTGTTACTCTCTTAATACGATAATATGTAACAAGAGAAAACCATCTCAAAATTCCGTGAAATAAAATCTTTCCTACTTTCTGAATCTTGCAGAAACTTAATTGCGAGTAGAGGGGCAATTAATTGGTTGAAAAATAAATTAATTTGTAAGCTAGAGCCTATTTCTATCCTTATGTATTCATCTTGATTTTGAATGAATGCTCATTCAGAACCTCATGTTATAAGTTTGGCGTACTTAAAAACCTTATAATTGCAGGCTGAACTTTTTGATAAATTTCTGCATGGGTGCACCTTAGAGGAGTGCTATTCAGCTGTTGCTTCTGTTGCAAATCGATGGCTTGATCTTCTCGATGTAAGTTGAACAGATTCTGATATCATTTGGAAGAAAAAGCTTGAAAGTTGCCATGGATCCCATAGTCATTAACTCTTTTGTAGATAGAAATCTTTTGGAATTCTTAAGCTAACATAATTTGCTGTATTGCATTAGCTAAAGATTCAGATTGTGATACTGTAAACTATTCTAATGCCCCAGAATCAAGGAAAAGACATTGCAGACAGTGAACTGCTTGATTACATATCAGAATCAAGCACAATGAGCAAGTCCTTAGCAGACTACGGTGAACAAAAGTCTTGCGCTGTTACCACAGCAAAGCGACTAGCTGATTTTTTGGGGGATACAATGGTTAAAGACAAAGGATTGCGTTGTCAATATATTGTTGCATGCGAACCAAAGGTATCCATATCTTTAGCTAGGCAAATGGAGATTCTGGCTTTTGACTTTTGCCTTGTCTGCTTGATTCAAATTATGGATAACTCTGAATACTAGATTATTGCTTTCTATATGCATTGAAATATTCTCCATCCTAGATACAATGTACAGAAAGTATCATGACAATCCAGTTTTCTAATTCACACTTGTGGATTTACGGTCTACTAGGCTGTAAATACTGGTCCTTCAGCTTGTGTTCATTATGCATAGAAATCAATGATAAGAAAGTGCTCAAATTTTGTAGACCCTAAACTTACCACACAGGCTGCTGATATGAGATCTCTTAGTGTCTCCCTTTTGTGATGTTGACTTTTTGCTGTTTGTTCCTATCCTTCTTTCATTCTTCTATTGTTTTTAAATTGCCTTTGAATGAGATCATCTCAAAGCTATGGACTGTCTTGAGCAGGGAACCCCTGTAAGTGAGCGTGCTGTGCCAGTTGCCATATTTGAAACTGAACCTGGTAAAAGTTTCCTTCACTTGGTTAATATGATGAACTTTTATTGATCAAATTGATGACTGCTTTTACGCTTTCTCATTTCAGAGATTATGAAGTTTTATGTAAGGAAGTGGTGCAAGATTTCATCAGATGGTGGCATACGTTCCATTATTGATTGGTCCTATTACAAGCAGCGTCTGAGTTCAGCTATCCAGAAAACAATTACCATTCCGGCTGCAATGCAGAAGGTACTGGATCGAATTGGTAATTGAATCTTCTTTCTTTTATCAAATGTCTAAAGTCAATTTGAAAATGTTTAAGGTGGCCAATCCTGTCCCAAGGGTAATTCATCCCGACTGGCTCCATAAGAAGGTTCGTGAGAAGGACGACAAATATCGCCAGAGGAAATTGGTTGATATCTTTGGTTCCCTGAGTAAAAATAATGGTTTAAAAGGAAGTAGTGATGTTATCAGTAACAAACAGGGAGTTGATGAACAAAATGCTGCAGATCTGGAGGATTTTGGGAAAATTAGTAGGACTTTTCGAGTTGGACCTAGACCTGTTGTTCATTGTTTTGATGCCAATGAAGTGCAGCAATTATCTAAAACAAGCTCTGAATTGGATTGTCCCCCACAACAAAGTATTCGTGATGGAGGCACTCCAAAACTATGGACATCTCCACAAGAAGCTGCTATTTCTAAGGAAAGTATTGACAGGAATGTAGATTATAGAGGATGGCTAGAATTAAAGAAAAGAAAATGGAGGGAGACACGGGAGAAAAGGAAGCGCCAGAGGTAACATTCTTCTTTGATTGGAATATAGGTTATATAATCTTGAAGGGGCAATACTGTTAAAGGCAAACTGTGATTTTATTGATGAAGATAAAATATGACTGTTTGCTCATGTTACTTTATCTTGGATCTCAAGTTATTCAAGTGTTCTGGACCGCAGAGATAGATTTAGCTTTGCAGTTTGAGAATTTAAGATACTATCAAACTGATATTGGAAGGTTTCCCAACTTCTTTTCACCCATCCAAAGCAGTGCAGGTCCTTTACACAACCACAACTGGTGCTATGGATTGAGCAATGCCTTCTGTCATGAAATATTTGATGTTGTTTTGAGTTTTTACTCTTGTTAAATTTCTTCTTTGAATTTTGCTATGATTCATGTATCCCTACCAGGATCTTCTGCTGCACTAGATGCTTGAAAATATGCTTTGACTTCAGCAATAAGGATTAATACCTGTATCCTAACTTTTCTAAGATGGCGCTGTGTTTTGAAGTTTGCTAATTTTTTAGGTGCTCTTTTGTGCTTTACATCAAGTTCTTATTCTTCTAATCCTGAAATATGTAGATCTCTTCAGTTAGATGTTAATGATTTTGAGTGCTAGAAACTCGCTTTTGACGAGTTTACCAACCATTTAGGTGTCTCAATTATAAAACTTCTAAATTAGCACGCATGCATGCCAGTAACTACATTGATGTGACTGTTGTAGGTTGGACGCTGCAAGGAAATCTAATAAACAGAATGGTATTGATGTACTTCCCGGTTTCATGTTCAAATATGGAAAAGCTAAAAGCCGAGTTGGGGTTAATTCTTATTTTGAGAATCATCAGATGGCACTCACCCGCAGCCATTGGCAGGTGATTCAGATCTCATGCTTTTAACAAAATGACATTTCAACATTAATGGTTTGCTTAGGTTTATCTATGTCCATTCAGATAATCCAGCTCATACCAAGTCCACAGCATGGACATTTTTTTGCCTGGGTAGTGATAGAAGGAGTCATGCGTAAGATTCCTATTACTGTTCCTAGGGTATTTTTCCTCAACTCTAAAGATCCAGTAACAGAAGAATTTCCTGGAAGGCGTGTGAATAAAGTTCTACCACATGGGCATACTAGCTACAATTTAATCGAGGTACAGAAGGTCCAATGAACAAAATGGTCCCAATATAGAAGTTTTGGGTTTTTGTAGTTTTTTTTAAAATTTATTTAATTGATGCCTCAAGGTCATAATTGAAGAAGAACAGTTCAAGGAAGAAAGCAAGAAGCTTGCAGCTCACCTTGCAGATCCTGAAGTGGAGGTCAGCCTACTAAAGATAAGCTTTAATTGTTTACACCTTGCTAAAATTGAGCCTATTGCTGTACAGGTTTTATGATTTTTTGGCTGGATTTTCTATTGAAGCCTTTTGACCTGAGTGATGCCATTGTTTATGAACCTTGGGTGACTGACTTACTTATTTGTGAACAGTGCAACTGATTATCATTGAAAATTCATTTTTCCTGGTATTTACAAATTCAGGTAGATACATAATTGCTAATGAATGGGAAGGTCATTTTGGAATATAATGATAAGAATATGATCCAAGTGTTTTCATCACTTCCATTTCGATTGCTACTAAGATTGCAACCTTTTAACTTCATCTAATGTTATGCTGATAAACAATTTATCTGCTCTTGTTACTAGTTTGTGGAACTTTGCTCATCCTTCAATTTGATATCTTTTGCTTTTGTGGTATGTAGAGGGAATGGAAAAGGTGTATAATAGTTTTAGAATCGCTTCTTCGTGCCATTAATGAACTTGTATGTTTCAGATACGATTACTATACAAGGTTATCTGCTATCTTATCTCATGGTTCTTTTCCTCGAAAAATGCCAAGCCAATGGAGTCAGATGTTCTTACTGACTATCAACATGTCTTGATCCTTATATTCTTCTTTTTTCTCCTTTCCCTGGGAGGTTTGCGGGGAGCATCTTTTTTGGTGTTTCTGCAATGTGACAGTGTCAAAGCAATTGGTCTAGCGACACAAATTAAGCCCAAGCTGGAACTAGCTCTTAGATTCTTTCCTCATTCTTGATCTGCTCATGTTCATAGGACCTATAATCAGTTTAATATCATTCTATACACTAACTCCAAATGGAATATGTAACAGGGAATATATGAAACAAATGTGCCTTTGGAGTTTAACGCTATCCTTCAGCTTGGCTGTGTCTGTAAAGTAGATAAGAAAGCCAAAAGGCGAAATGGTCAAGATAGCTGGAGTATGAGTGAACTGCACATGAAAACAACAACTGAGTGCTCATATCTAGAACAATCACTGTCTTTCTTCTACTTGTATCACAGGTAATTGCTATACACTAACATGTTTTGCTGCTCTACTCTAAAGTATATATCTGAAGGTCATACTATTGTAGTATGAACATGGAGTTGTACTTTCAGAAATGCATAGGTTGCTTATATAAATATATCAAGTCCAAAGACATGTCTGTTGCACTTAACCTGCTGCAATGGCTTAATTTTGTAGTAAAAGCTGGTGTAGTAAAAGTATTTGTCAATGGTTTCTTCTTGTATGTGCACAGGGAATTTTGTTTGTCTGCTTCAATATTTTCTGAAGGACAAAGAATATTGCAAACATGAGAAAGCTGATAATTGATCTAGCTGTCTGTTAGTAGCAATAGTTGCTTGAAAAAGGCAGTCAATTTGAAGAAGCCAAATATGACTATGATTTTAGGACTTAGTCTTTTATAGGGAGAAAAAAAATCTTATGGTTGTTTGTTTGCCTTTAACTTGAAGAGCATGATAGATATCAAATGATAATTTCTGGTCATTGTTGTGGTTGCTTTGCATCTTAAAGGAATACATGATGCATTTCCTCTTGTATTTCATATGTGTTGTTATCTGTGCACTACCTCTATATTATAATATTCACACAATTTATTTGATATCGTGTTTCAGTATTTCTGAGGCAAGAGCAATATACGTTGGGTATTTTCCTGCATCTAGATTAATATCAGTACTGGTGGTTAATCCCTTTCAGAACAAAGAACTATCACCTCAAATTCTTGAAAGACTATTTCGAGAAGCTTGCCAGGCATTATCTTTTCAACACCCTAACTCAGCAGAAAGAATGAGTTTCAAGGTGAACTTCTTTTCTGCCCATATGATAATCTTTCTCTGCATCTGACTATTATCATCATTGAATGTGTGCTCTCATTCAGGTAGAGTATGTTGGACATGTCAAGGATGCTGAGAAGAACATGCAAAGAATGATAAATGACTACAGGTTTCTTTTTATTATTTATTATTTTTCCTCTTTCTGTTTTAATTCTGTTCATTGTCCCACTAATCCTTAGTGTCTTGTTTGCTCAATCTTCTAATCCTAGCACCTTCTTGCGTGTAGGTTGTTCTGTAAACTCAGAGTACTTTTTGCAACTTTATATGTTTGAGTTGTTTTCGAAAATTCAAGCTAGTAAAATTGCTTCTTTCACAAAACACTAGATACTGACTAGTGTTGGATGGAAGTTTAAAAGTTGATAGTGATTGCTGTCTGGGAGGAGCTATTCTGAGTACCTTCTGTAATGTGTATAAAATTGTTTCTGGTGATGCATCATAAAAAGTTTCTGTTTTCTTTAGACCTTTTATGAGGTTTAATAATAGTCCGTTATAGAAGGAAGAGCATTAATACTGAAAACCATTTTGCACCATAATGTGTGGAGGTTCCTAGAAAAAGATTAATTGCTGTGTCATTTAGATAAAATGTTTTGGAGATCTAAGCTATAAAAACTATGCTGTATCGATGTTATCTATTATTTGAATCATCTTATTTTGCATAACAATTTGAATCTGAAATGAATATCCTGTTAATTTAGCATGGTAACTTATGTCCATATTCAGAGTATAACTTAGCCTGTAACATGGTGTGTGGAACATGAAACAAAGCATTAGAAGAATTTACTTTTTTTTTCTTGTACTTCATCATTCTTCTCATCATCCAAGCCCCTATTCTATCCGCCCCCAACAACCAAAGCCCTTGAATGCCTTGGAATCTCGGTGGTTCTTTCTTTTGTTTGGAGTCATAGTTTTAAGTTGGCTGACCTCCGTCTACTTTAATTCTAGTACACTACATAAGTTTTAAAACAAAATCAACTAGGCAAATTAGAGCTTCATTAATCTTGGTTTTAGAAAATTGCTGCTGGTTTGTCCACAATTTTATAAACTGGATTAGTACATTTTAGTGTCTGGCTGGCATTGTTGCTAGAAAAACTTAGCAGATCCATTGTAGTGTAAAAGATCCAAGCTACTCAAGTTTCCCCTTCTTTGACTGATTGCTCAATACTTGATCAGGATAGTCCTAAAGAAGATGCCTACTTGAGATCAGTTATGTATCTCATTGAGAAATTAGACTATGCTTGTTCAAAGCCATATGCTTAAAAGTTGTCAAAAGGGTAAGAACATGCATCCAGGCCCCAAGATGCACTTGAAGTGCCTCTGGATGTGGTATTACATAATTTGGTAATGGTGCATACATCTGTGCATAAGCCTGGCACAGGAGGCGCTTATGTTGCACCCACCCATTTTAAATTCCTAAAATGTTTTCTTCTGAGTTTGTTGCTTGTAACTAGTATTGTAACCTGGTAGATGCTTATATGGAGTCACTACTTGATTGGTCTAATGAGCTGAATCATTTCCCTAACATGCACATGTGTTGCATTTGATAAAGCAAACACGAGACATTAAAAAGTACTTCACCATCCTTCAGTGCTATGACACTTGCTCTATGGTCCTTGGACGCTTACGGCTAATAAAATATGAGCAGACGGATCCGAAGAATAGAATTGGTCCTTTGGAAAGCCTTCTACTTTCATGCTGGTGGACTTAATAAAGTCATGTCTACATATGCCATCTTTTCATCTGCCTATGGTTGTCTATCTGTTGATTTAGCAGTTCATTTCTCTTTTCTGGATGGTTTTAAATTACTGCTGCAAATGCTTTAACTATTTGGTTCGTGTTTTGAAACTAATTGGTAGAGATCGACATCATGGGCCTGTAATTGCTGTGATTGAGTGCCCTAATTCTGATTTGCTGAAGTCTAATATACAAGCATTAGATGATTTTCCTTGTGTGAACATTCCTTCCAATGCTCGTGATAGTCAATATCAGGTAACACAGTGAGTTGTTGCTTCAGTAGACATTTCTTGGTGACTTTATTGCTAGAATTCAATTAACAAAGAATGTTTGATGCTTTTCTCTTTAGGCTCTTGGGTGGCAAATTGTTGCTGCAAAAATTGGGATGCATCGATGTGCAGCATCTTCTCAGTGGTTGAATGAGAGAATCACTCTTTCACGTTATGCTCATGTAAAGTGTCTTTACCATTTAGCATTTATACTGTGTTCATCTGTATAGAAGTGCTTAAAAGTCACATTTAGCAGGTACCACTTGGAAACTTGGAAGTGGATTGGCTCCTACATACAGCAGATATCTTCTTCTCAAGAGCTTTACGTGATCAGCAGCAGGTTTTCCTTGATTTACATAATTCTTTGATTCTGTGCCTGATTCGATACTTTTAGTTCTTATCATGATATTTTTGTAGTTAATGTTTCTTAAAATTGAGAACATGTAACCTTTGCCACATTGTGTTTCAAGTACTGGGTGTCAATAGTACTTGGTTGAATTTAAGCTACCTAAGCTGTTTGTGTTCCTGTTTATCTTCTAGGTTCTTTGGATATCTGATAACGGCATCCCAGACCTTGGAGGCGTGAATGAAGAAATGTCAAGCTTCATTGATGAAGTTAGTTTGCAATAAAAAGTCTATTCTTCTCTTCCTTTCAATTCCTTTTCCAAGGGTTTTCTGGGGGTGGGGGTGGGGACTTTTACCACCATTTTTAATGTCACTGCAAAGTTGTGAAGTTCCTTCCAGTGCTTTCGTCTGCTAAATACTACTACTTGAAAAATAGGTGAATCAACCAATTCTCAACTACCCTGGCGCGTATAGGAAAGTTTCTGTGGAGCTTAAGGTCCATAAGATCTCTGTTTATACTCTGTTCTATTTTCTTTCTTTTTTTGTTGTCACGCTCTTATATGTTGTTTTAACTATTATTGCTTTTCAGATTCATCACCTGGCTGTTAATGCTCTTCTGAAGAGCAACCAAATAAATGAAATAGAAGGAGGTACTCTGTTTGGACTGGACCAAGACCTGAATCCTGCTACTAAATTTCCAGATGAACAATATTGCTTTGATGAGGTGACTTCATGTGCACCTGCATTTCGTGTCCTCAAACAGTTGATTCAAAGATGTCTGGCAGATGCAGTTACATCTGGAAATGTATTTGCTGATGCAATGCTGCAACATTTATACAGATGGCTTTGCAGGTATATACTTGTTGCAATTGGGCCATTCCTTTTTGCCCTTTTTCGCTTTTACGGTTTCTTAAAACCTTGTTCATTTACACTGCAGCCCAAAGTCTAAACTACATGACCCAGCTATCTATCGCATGCTACATAAGGTAATCACCGGTACAGAAACATATTTGAATTCTTTAGAGGTGCGATCGAAGGAGTCCATTATTCAACAATTCTTTTGCACCAGAAATTCATTTACTATTGCCCCCCCCCCCCCGGGCCCCTTTTTGCAATTGTCTTTCCATTTCTCTAAGCTTATCCCCCATAAGTTGTATTAAAACTAAGCTTCAGGTCTAAGAAACATATTTCTTATCGAAGCCTAAGTTGCTGATGAGGAAAGTTAATTTCTTATGCATTTCAGGTTATGCAAAAGGTTTTTGCATTACTAGTGGCTGAGTTTCGCAAACTGGGTGCAACAATTGTGTTTGCTAGTTTCTCCAAAGTCATTATTGATACCGGAAAGTCTGATCTATTAGCAGCAAAAGCTTATTGTGATAGTTTGCTCAAGACTCTGCAGACTAGGTTGGTTGGTCTTAGACTCTTGCATTCACATTCCAAATTGATGTTGGCTATCTGCTTATTCTTGTACCTCTCTTGGATTTCTATGTACAGAGACTTATTTGAGTGGATAGAGTTTGAGCCTTTGCAGTTCTGGCACTCCTTCCTTTTCATGGATCAGGTAGCTCCCAACTCTGGATCTTGCCCCAGACTGTCATCATGATTGTCATTGTTGCTGTTGCCTTTTTGAATTGTCTACTGTTTTTGTATGCATATCATTTTCCTTAAAAGTGGGAACAAAGTTTCATAGTCTTAAGAGAGTTTCAAGATGAGAACCATGAGAATTCACTGCTTGCTGATCTATAAGGGAAGATGAAAAAGAGAGTTTGTCGTGAACCAAGTAGTGATAAGGGATATATGGGACATAATTGGTAAAGATTATCCAAAAACGAAGGAAGAGTATTGATAGCACTAAAACATATGTTGTCAAGGGAAGCTTTCATTCGAACTTGCTGCTGAGTTTCTTTTCACTTTCTTTTTTCTGTTTGTTCACTGTGCTGTCATAGTACAATTATGGCGGAATTCAAGCTAGTTTTCAAGATGAGTCGTCTAATGACAAAGCAAGACCAAGTGATGTTACCATACAAAAGGAATCTGAGGTGGAAATTGTGTCAAGTTGGAATATTGCAGAAAACTTGCCAAAGTTGACTCAGGTAGGTTTGTTTTCATCTAAAGTTGACTGCAGCATTAATTATTCTAGCAGTACTGGTCCAAAATTTTGTAATACTGTTAAACTTTTCAGTGCATACAGTATCATCTCCTGATATTCTATGCTGTTATACATTATATTCCCTTTTTTTTTGGCAGGACCATTTCATCTTGATTGTTTCTGAATTTATGTATATGCCATGGAAATTTGCACAAGAGCAAGCTGCTAAACGAGCATGTCTGGCGGATGGTGACTTGTGCACTCCATCAATCACAGCTGCTGCTGCTGAAACTTTTGACTTACAGATGACAGAAGATCTAAAGAACAAGGTATAACTTTTTCATTCAGTCTTACTGGTGGTGAAATTTTATGGTTCAATGTCCAAAAAGATATCAGATTGACTTTAGTTATTTGTATATCTTGCAGATTAGATCTTACTTCACGGACAAGCTTCTAAAAATTGTTTGCGATCCCAGTCTTCTCATGAAAAGAAAGTCTCGCGATCAACAGAACATCATGAATACAAATACACAACCTTTGGAGAGTTGCCATCAGGGCGATCCTGCATTAGAGTTCATTAAGTATGTTTCCACAGTTTTGGCTCTTGACCAGAGTGTTCAGCATGAGGTTCTGGTAATGCATATCTTTCAATTATCCAATCTTGCAGTAATCATCACAACAATCTTACTGTTTATGTTTACTAAGTCTATTTTCTGCTCGAAAGATGGAAAGCTTCCATGTTTTTTTTTGAAGTATTAGTTAATTTATCCATGACTATTGAAATTATTGGGTTTAGGCATTAGATATTGTTGTTGATTTCATTCATGCACAAGTGATCTTTTCAAATTGTAGTGTGCTATCTGGCACCAGCTATTTTCCCACTATTTTCTGCTCCCTGATGTTCTCAATAGTAAGAGCCTTTTTCTGACGAATCTTGTAATCACTGTTGAGCAGATCATGAGGAAGAATCTGCTTAAATTTGTCCGTGTGCGAGAATTTGCACCAGAGGCTGAATTTTACAATCAATCTCCATCTTTCACTCTACCAAATGTCATTTGCAGGTATAAACAGTAAGAGTATCTATATACTAGTCATCGGTCATGGGGCTGAATAGAAAATTTCTGTGAACTTTTTGGCATGTGTGGCGATAGACCAGTCTCTGTTGAAAGCATTGATTTGCAAGGTTAACATAAACAAACAATTCAGTTGTAAAGAACTTATCTGTTCGTATTTTTTTTTTTTTACTTTATTTGTTAATGTTGGTTTATGTGCTATTTTCTGTGCAATCTTTTCTCATTTGAATTATATATACGTTTCTCATTTCTCTACCAATATTGCCAGCTATTGCAACGAGTGCAGAGACTTAGATTTATGCCGTGACAGAGCTTTACTAGGTCAGGAATGGCGTTGTGCCGTGCCTCAATGTGGGCAACCTTATGATCGCGAGCTAATGGAGAATGCTCTTCTACAGATCGTAAGGCAGAGAGAGCGACTCTACCATCTGCAGGACTTGGTGTGCCTCAAGTGCAACCAGATTAAAGCTGCACACTTGGCTGAGCATTGCTCATGTGCTGGGTCATTTAGGTGCAAGGAAGATGTCTCAGAGTTCCGTAACAAGATGCAAGTTTTTCTAAACATCGCTCAGGATCAGAAATTTCAGCTACTTCAAGAGTGTACTTCCTGGATCTTGGAAGTCAGTCAGTTTTGGTGATGAGATGTACCTTATCCTGTGAAACAAACTTGGGATGCAAAGCAACTGTCGAATACGTGTGAAACCTGCGAGATTTACAAGGAAATTGCTGGTTTCTGGGACATGCAATCTTTCATGCGACAGGAGCAGCGCCCAAGGATGACATGCTAAGGCTGTGGTATCGGGTTTCCACCAAAAGTCCAGAGAATGGCGTGCAGAGGTTTGCTCTGAAATAAATTAAATTCCGTGCTCGGCTTACTTGGCTCCTACCAGTTTTATTTATGCACCTTTCGTAGCATTGCATTTTACAGCAGATTATTGCTGGTAAAGCCAAATGCCCGGAAGTCAGAGAGACCATTGAGATGTGGGTATTGAAGGACCAGCCAGGGATGGAGGAGAGGAATCGCATGTAAATAATTTCTCAGAGCTCTCATGTATATAGAATTAATATGCATCCACCCATATACGCTTTTGATTTGGCAACTCGAATAGAGCATCAATTAATGCATCTCTCAACAATGAACTGGATACAAGAGTAATAGCACCACTATTTGCTAATAAATTCCTCTCCATATGACTACCCTACAAAAAAAAAGCTGCACGCTTTTAACTAAAAATTGGTTCGAGAAAATAAAGGCCTTCCTTCCAGAGTATGAATAACGAGTTAACGTCGCCAGTTTACATAGCTACAACTAAGTTGATGCCTACGGAAAAGGTCACCGAGGCTAGGACGGGTCCCCCGGAATAATTCCCCACGCACAGGTTCTAAAAGCAAGTTAAGCCCGTGCAAGAGATTGTTCTGTTTTGATTTTGATGCTCACAGCAATTGGATCCTTCTATTCTCAAGGAAGTCAAATTCCACATTCAAAGCAAATGCACAATATTTGCTTTGAATTTCACCAGAAAAACCATCTTCTCTTGGTGTTTGAATCAGGAACTATTTCGTTCTTGTCCCGGTTTTCCATTCCTTGCTTCAGTGCCTCGAGCCTTTTCCTGCAATCAATTTAGAAAAAGTTTACAGGTCACTCAACAGAAAAGATCAGACAAAACTATGTGCTTTAGCTCCTCAAAAAAGTCAGTATGACCCCGGAGAGAAGAAAACAATAGCAGGCAAATGACTGGAAACAATGAAGCAAAAGGCCAAAGTCATTCTTAAACCCAAATAAAGAAAGAACATAACATCAGGCCACAAGCTACAGGGGATGGTGGGTAACAAATCTAATCCATAGATGAAGCAGATGAGGAACCATCCCAAACGTGTGATATAATTCACCTATCAGCACATGTATCTGGAAGAAGTTCAGGGACGTAGTTTCCAGTTTGATTTTACTTCCATCCCCACAATCTCATAGTGCTAGTTAACAGTAGCCATACTATTAAAACAAAATTTTGGTACAAGGCTAGTGCTAGCTTACGGTTGGCACAATATTGTTTTATTTAGAAAAAAATACACATACAAGGCTAGGTGAGTTCTTGGGCACCTCTAAAAGTGCCTTAACCAATATCTACATTCCATCTGACTCTTCTGTATTAAGAATTGGGGGCATTTTACAGACTCTCCCTCTCTCAGACACACGGACACGTTGACAAACACATACACACACCCGGGAAAAGCATACACACATGCGTGCGCACACACATGTAGCATGCGCCAGCACAAATGAAGTGAAGAATCTACCAACTCATAAGCACTACATTAGCAGTTAAAGCATCTGAAATGAAGTATGCACCCTAAGGAAGAACCACATACAAAATGCTCAAATAACAGAAACCACAAAATACGTCATAAGAATGACGAGTTTGCAGTTTAAAAGAATTGAAGTCATAAAAACGCAGTTCTTATATAATGAAATCGACATTTAGTGGTGCTCGGGCTAGTCTAACCCTCATCCAAACATGCAAGTCCACTTAGTAACTATAAAGATCCCAGAAGACAAATAACTGTGGTCTTGTCATTCAATTAAGTGGTTTAGACCTCTACCAAAAAAAAAATAAAAAAAAAAAGATACCATGCTACAATGTAAAGTCCAAAAGCAAGTATAATGCTCTAAATTACTTGATCTGCGCAAATGGAAAAGTAATTCTCATTACTTGGTATCAGTAAGGCGACCATGTAGACTCCATCTCTCACGAAACCCTTCCACGCCTTCTGTTCCACTTGCCAAAATCAGTCGTCTAAAAAACAAGGAAACAATAATAAGGATCTACAAGTAATTCTTTGACAATGTGTAAAAGTTGTTAAAAAGCCAGGCTTCTGCTGATTTCATTTTCTTTCCCGTTGTATTCTTATTCTCATTTTCCTCAGAGCTATAAGTGATAAGTCCATTCCTTGAAAACAATGTGGTGGAAGAGCAAGTCAATCAATTAGAGACAATAGAAGGCATGCAGAAGAAGTTACAGATGGTAAACAACTATAGACAAGGTAGTGTGGAAAATAGCTAAATTTTGACAGGTGCTAATCAATTTCATAATGGCTCTTTTCTTTATAAAATTCTGATCCAAGTCAAAGGTGAATCACATCTATATAATTGTGAGTCCAAAAGCTAGTTTGACAACAAACACGAGTCTAATTGAAACGCATTCTCCCAAAACAAATTTAGACTTCAAATTTGTGGCCTCATATTTAACTGAGAAGGCTACATTCTTTCCCACATCCCTGTTCAATATTAGACCAAAACACAATCTATTACTCAATACTAGACTTCATAATTATGTACAGAGTGTCACCATCCTTGGTAAAAGAACAATACTTCAGTCCTGCCCCCATCAGTTGCCAAAAGACCATGGAGACATCGGAAAATTTACAGAATAATATGAACTTCTGATGTTTTGATAAAATTTAAAAAATTCCATTACCAAAGGAACAAGTTACAAAGATGTTCTTCGCTATAACCAAACCATTCGCTGCTAGATGTATATTACCTCTCCAACAATGTCACTTCTGATTCCAGCTGGGTAGATCTTTCCTTAGCTTCTTGTGAGGGCATTGACATCCCTAACTTACGCTCACTATCTTGAAGCCGTTGTCTCAGTTCCTTGTCCTGCAAAAAGAAACCTCAATCGAAGCAGTTCATAAATATATTACAGGCAAAACACCTCAGACATTTATTTCTAATAGACTAACACTATACCATGCAGGAAGCAACAAAATCAAGCACATAGTCAAATATACTCACCCTTTTCTCTGCACATTGCCGGTAGAGAGCAATCTCATCCTGACAGAAAGGTTCAATATCATTGATCTGCAAGCCTATAGCATAAAATCAAATGATAGAGGATAAACATCATTGAACATGCTCAAATGCCTAAAAGAAAGGCCCAGGACGAAACTTACACAAGAATAAGTTCCTCAAAATTCCATCACATAAATCCACACCTTCGAGCACATGAGATGAGATTTCTGGGGGAATGAGTGGTGATGGTGGCCCCATCATCAAGTCATCCCCAACCAGAATGGTCTCCTCCATAGTTGGCTGTGCATCAACTAGAAGCCCCACAGAGAAAGTCAATCAGCAGGGGCATTACTCCATTTCATTTACATTACAGTCAAACATGCAACGCATTGATCAGAATGCTCAAAGAAACAGCACGTTGCCATCAGAAGATAAAAGGCCCCAGCCAAAGTCTTATGAACTCCGATACTTCTACCACTTAAAACCAAAAAAGAAAAAGAAAGAGTATGCAATGATAATAATGATTAGCATCATAACTATTATCACCAAAACTAGCTTTCCACTTGAAGTTTCAAGTCCTATATACATAAGAAAAAGGGATATATTCCCATTTCTATACTCCATTGTCTAATTATCTGTCAAATTAAGTTGATTGGCATATTCAAAATACCAGCATTGTTCCTTTCCCTGCAACCAGTTTAAACCAAAATAAAAAAAGAAAGAGAAAAATAATCAACTAGATAGCTCTTTTTTAAACGGACTCGCACAATCACAAGTAAAAGATGGCTTAGCTAAGTGCATTTCTCCTTCCTTCCTCAGCCAACTGAAACAACAGGCAACCCTCCAAAGCCGACAATGAATAGTACACAGATACATCTAATATACAGAAATGGAACAGCAAATAACAACACTGAACCTTTCCCCAAAGCCTCGTAACCCTCGAACACCTACAAAGAGTTGAACAGAAGTGCATACATGCATGCTACAACGGAGGCTAAGTTTAAATTCTCTCCACAAAGAACTTAACTATTTTCACTCAACAGAACTTGTATCAGTATCACCATCGTCTCATCATCCATACTCTCCAATAGAATTACTATTTTTTTCTAGATTGAACATTGCAAACCACTGTGTCTGTAGTTTAATTTCAAAACAAAGATATCAAGTTGCTAATGTAAAGAGGGCTCAGGGGCAAACCATCCATGATATGGGTTTCTTTCTTTCTTTCTTTCTTAGCTTTTTCAGCTGGGTTGATTGATTCTTGAAACTCCGACGAGGAGTTTTAGTGATATTCTTTAATGCCTAGAAAGTTCTGAGGCATAGCAAATTAGAACTAAAATGACAAAAATAAATGGTATGAAGTCACCAAAAAGAGAGATATTTGAAAAAGCTGGGCTGTGTTTGTGGTCAATTTGGCAGGGAGGTTGGCCTAGCCGGCAGTGGTTGGGAGAGAGAAAGACGGCAGCTTGGGGTGGCCGTCGGTTTATATGTTTTGACAATGTCTTACCATTAGGGACTGGCACACCTATGTGTGGTAAATCCGAAAGAAAAAAATTTAAAAAAAAATATTAATTGTTAAAATTTTTAGTAGTTATCGGAGGTTTTGCCTTAGAAATATGAGTTTGGGAAGAATGAGTTTGGATTAGCCATTTTTTGGGGTGTTTTTGAAAAAGTTTACTGTAGTAGAATTTTTATAGTGTATTTTGGAGTTATTTTAGAAAATATTTTGGAATATTTAAGAGTAGAAAAGTTTTTAGAATATATTTTGGGATATTTTTTAAACATTAAGAAAATTTAGATTATTTTTTAGAGTATTTTTTAAAAATTTTAATAATATTTAAAAAACTAGTTTTTGAAAAACTCAGCGATGGCAATTATTGCCTTGTTAGAAGTTTTGTTAGGCTAATAAAGTAGGGGGTATGTGAGTGTTTGTGCATCTTTATTATAGTGATAGTTATGTAGAGATAGTTTAACAAATAAGATGTGGATAGATAATAATGAATATTGGAAGTGCATATTTGGTAAACTAATTAATAACATTATTTTTTTTACACCAAATTCTACTCAAACTTATATATGGAAAGATACTAGGAAAATTTTATGTACTAAATTGAATTCCAAAACTCTCAATCGAATTAAGTTTTATTACTAAATTGTACAAGTATTAAATTGATTTAAATTACTTGAATTTTAAAAAAAATTTTGACGAGGAGAGATGGGATTTAAACTCAAAACCTCTAATTTCTTATAATCTCAATCTTGAACATTTGAGTTATTTTAAAACTACTTGAGTTAATTTTGTGTTTATAGCTAAATTAAATTCAATTTATAATCTGAACTCCTTAATAGAAATATGCATTCTGACTCTTGATTTTCTAAACAAACCGCTTTCAATATTGCACCCCTTTTGGCATAGCAGCTAAGGATTTGCTAATCCAAATTGGATCAATTAATAAGAACGAGACACCTCTTCACAAAATACTGTATGCTCGATTCCCACTACGGATGTGAAGATTTTGTTAGTGAATGATTTGTAAAAACTTTATAATTTCGAGAGCATGCCTTCACCTGCACTGATGATTGAAGTTGAATTCACCTAAACTTCAACTTATATATATAAATAAATAAATAAATAAATAAATATATATATATATATATCTACCAACTAGATAAGAGAACAACTCAAGTTCTCCATTGATGCCAAGTGTCAAGGTCTCATTTGAGGAAACAAATATCATTTCTTTATTTTGGACATTAATGAGAGAGAAATGTCTATTTGAGCCTTGGTATTGAAGTTCAAAGGGCTAATAGTTCCTCACTATTTAGGGGCTAATTGGTAAAAATAGTTGAATTATTTTCATTTGATTCTTTTGTTTGGTTTTTAATTGGTGAGAAAGGTCAATTAAATCCTTTTATGAAAAATAGCTTTTTAAATAGTTGCTAACTATTTAGGGTTATTTTTGTCCATTTAAATTATTCCTTTTATATTTCTTTGGTCAAATGTAAATAGTTGTAAACTATTTGGGTGTCCTTTTATCACATGGGGTTCTAATTAAATATTCCAAATGTAAAAGCCGTTAGACAGCCAAAGTCTTCCAAAGAAAGATTACTTCTCCACGTCTCTGTTCCCTGCATTATAGAGCTATGACGAAGCACGTGACTTCAGTCTTTTCTCGTTCCAAACTGTGGGCCATTTTTGTACTCAAAAACAGTGAGGAAAGGAAAAGGTTTCGGCCCCTTTCTTTGGTTTGACAGGAACCAACGAAGTCAAATAAATGGTCTTATTAGTCACTGAAGTTTTTTTTCATTTAGGCAGAGTTTCCTTCCTTTTTCTTTGCGTCGCATAGCCTCTTCCTTTTTGCCGATTAGTAGCCAGCTATATGCGCCTGCAAAATGTTCAGTTTTCAGCCAATTCCTTCAACAACTTTGTCCTTCCTTTTAATTGCAACCCACAAATTCCTCCGCACGCACGTGAATTTTTGTTTTCCCCAAAAAATTAGGTCACTGAAATTTCTTTCCCCAAAATCTGTGAGCCTGCAAAATTTTCAGTTTTCTGCCAATTGTTCCAGCAACTAATTGTACTTCCTTTCGATTCACTTCCAAAAAATCCTCCTCATCCACGTGAATTCTTCTTTTCCCCCAAAAACAGCTCATTTTAGGTATGGCTATTGTACCGAGTTATCATCCATGGTACAGCTTTCAGAACTTATTATTTCCAACCTTATATATACATTTGTTTCCCACTTTTGCCGGTATTCAGAAGAGGAGCAAACAAAATCTAGGTATGTTTCTATTTTCTCTCTTCTTATTTTTGAGTTGCAATTTTTTTACTTTGAATGTTCTTCCCTCCTGTTTATCATTGGCTTCCGTTAATTAGACACTGCCATGTGTTTCATATTATGCATAAAAGAATGATTATGATGTAATTTATCGATTAACTTATGTTAATTTTTTTCTCTGTTTTTATTGATTTCAAATGTTGCCCGACTTTTGCCAACATTCAGCCGAGCAAAGAAAATACAGGTATGTTTCTATTTTCTCTCCTTCCATTTTGAACTGCAATTTTTTTTTCATTGTTGTTGCATCTGTCTATTGCCTTTCGTTAATTAACGACCTCCATGTGTTTCATGTTATGCTATGATGGTTATTTTTCGGACTAGCTTATGTTTATTTTTGCCTCTTTTTTAATTTCAAATGCTGCATGATGTTGCTACCTGTTTATGTATTGAAAAATTACATAATTTAGTGTTATTGTAGTTTGGGTTATTAAGGTAGTCATTCTATATATATTAGTTACTTTTAGCTATTCTAGGATGCTTTGATTTTGTCATTGTTATGTGCTTTTCGCTTAGTATCTTACTTCCTTTATAGTATTTATAGTAAAATTAGATTTTGATCTTTTGTGTTTCATAATGAAGAAAAAAAGAAAATTTAGTTCGAGTTTTAGACTGATAGATGAGATATTTGATGATGCTTTTGATCTAAGCATGTTAGAAAGAAGCAAAAAGAAAAACTTAAATATGCTGACTGAGCATATGAAGTTTACTGTCGATTCTTCTGTTTCTCAGCCATATTCTCCTTTTGTAATCAACAATGAGAATGACATTTGTGAAAATCACTTTATTGAAACATGTGTTTCACAAAATCACATCGATAGGAATCTAATTCTGCCAACTGATTGCAGAGGTAAATATGTTTGCTTCCCTCCAGAAAATGCTGGAGGAATTCATTATACCTCTGATTCTACTGACAATCATTGTTTGTTTGCAATGAATTCATCTTTAATCAATCTGTCTGATGTTCAGCCTGCTGGTTCATCACAAGTCAACTGCAATGAGCAATCATTTGTTATAAGAAGTCAGTTTCAGAGTGAGCAAGTCACAAATGTTAAAGGGAGAAATGGTTATTCTGAAATACCAAATCTAGACATGCAACTAACTAATTATACTCCTCCCCTCTTTGTGAATAAACATATACCTATAATAGGTAGTACTCCAATTATATCTTATAATAACAGGCCTCTGGAATATATTGACATATATGCTGGAGAGGTGATAAATAAGAAAGAATATAGAAGACAGGCCTACTTTAGATGGAAAAAGAAAAGATTCAGAGCAAAGTCTAGATCAATTGCTTCTACAAATATAATTAAAAAGCAAACAAGCACCACAATTGTTAATCATTGTTCCTCAGTTGTTGATGTTCAGCGTAGTTCTCAATGTCGTTCGAAGCATCGCAGATCATCTCTGAAAAAAACTCAGCCAGGTCTAGAGTTAATACTTTTCAAGTTTTCTAACATGTTTTTCTCCACTGCCATTAAAATCAATTGAATGGTTTGATTACTAAATGCTGTAAAATAATTGTATTTTAGGAAGAGGGTGCAAAACAGGAAGAGCTTTGTTGGATATAATTCCTAACAAAGCTGATATCCTACCAACCCAACTAGATTGTCCTCATTGTGGAGTGAAGAAGTTTTTTTCTGAGACAGCATATTTTTGTTGTCAAGATGGTGAAGTTGTTTTAGCTCAAAACAAAATTCCAGATATCTTTAAAGTGCTATTGACTTCATCTTCACAAGAGGCACAATCTTTTAGAACTCTTATTAGAACGTATAATAATCATTTTGGATTCACTTCCTTCGGTGTTAAAACTGATCTGACTCTCTCAAAAAGGAATAAAGGAATTTACACTTTTAGAATTCAAGGACAAATATATCATTTTCTGAATGATTTCAATTCAAGCAATGGTCATAGTAATAATTTACAGTTATATTTTAATGATTTTGAAACTGAAGTAAGCAATCGATTAGCAGCTTGTTCTAGACTATCTGAAAGTGTAATTAGAAAAATTATGCAAGTTCTTGAGTCTAATCCATATGCAAAATTTTTTAGAAATTTGAGAGAGGTACCTAATTTAGATAACTACTACATTGTGTTAAAAACTCTGCCCGGTGTTGATCAAAGAGTTTATAATAGACCAACAACTTCACAAGTTGCTGGTTTGTGGGTTGAGGGGCAAGAAAATGGAGAAACCGGCAGGCGTGATATTAGAGTTCATACCCATAGTGGTGCTTCAAAAAATATACAGTACTATTATGGATGTTATGATCCACTCCAATATCCAATACCTTTTCCTTTTGGTGATCTTGGCTGGCACCAAGGAATACCAAAGAAAGGAGCAAAAGTATATGGAAGAAAGAGGAAAAAAAAGCAACCTGTAGCAGATTTGATTTCCCCTGCAAATGCTGCTACAGCAGAACAATTAATCCAAAATGAAGAACATGGTTAGTACAATAACTATATACCATGATCTTTCATTTTACATATTTAATATTTATGATTAGACATTTAATGATGTACTATTATTATTTGCACAGCAATGGAAAGCATACATGAAGATCCAAATTTTGTGTCCCTTCGAGAATATTATTGTTATAAACTTCAGATTAGGGACAATGATGAATCTTGGTTATTACATTTTGCTCGACTTCTACAACAATATATTGTTGATCAATATGTGAAGCTCGAGACACAAAGACTCGACTTCTATAGATTACAACAAGAGGAAATTAGGAGAGAGTTCTTGAAAGGCATAATAGATGCTTTAGGATCCGGTGAGAGTCAAGCATGTAATGTTGGCTAGCGTATCATATTACCACCATCCTTTATTGGAGGGCCAAGAAATATGAAACGTAAATACATGGATGCAATGACATTAGTACAAAAGTATGGTAAACCAGATATATTTCTGACCATGACTTGCAATCCTAATTGGCCAGAAATAAAAGAACACTTAATAGACAAAGAAGAGGCACAAAACAGACCAGATTTGCTTGCTAGAGTATTTCATGCTAAGTTAGAGCAGCTTAAAGATGAACTTTTGAAAAAATGCATCTTTGGTGAAGTGGCAGCTTACACTTATGTCATTGACTATCAAAAACGTGGACTACCACATGCACATTTCTTGCTAATTTTAAAGTCAAAATTCAAGATGTATACCCCTCAAGAATATGATAAAATTGTCTGTGCTGAGATGCCAAATAAAGAGGAAAATGAACATATATATAATTTGGTCATTAAACATATGCTTCATGGACCATGTGGTTCACTTGATCCAACAAGTGTATGCATGAAAAAAAATGGAACTTGCAAGAATAATTTTCCTAAAAATTTCTGTGAGGAAACTATTCAAACTCTGAATGCATATCCTGAATATCGAAGGAGAGATGATGGAGTTCAAATTAAGATTAAATCAGTTCTTTTAGATAATAGATGGGTTGTACCATACAATCCATATCTTTTTGCTAAATTTGATTGCCATCTTAATGTTGAAATATGCTCTACAATTAAGGCAGTCAAGTACATTTACAAGTATATTTATAAAGGTCGTGATAGAACTAACTTCTGTGTAATAAATAATAAATCTGATTCAGAAATTGATGAAATTAAACAATATGTATCAACTAGATGGGTTTCTCCACCTGAAGCAGCTTGGAGAATTTTTAGATTTTGTATGAGTGAAATAAAGCCATCTATTATTCATTTACAATTACATTTGGAGAATTATCAGCCAATGAATTTCAAAAAAACAGCTAATCTTCAAAATGTTGTCAATAACTATCATTTGAAAAAAACAATGCTCACTGAATTTTTTTACATGAATAGGACAGATAAAGCAGCTCAGGATCTAAATTGTACTTATGTAGAGTTTCCTGATCATTTTGTCTGGTTACCTAATCAAAAATACTGGAAATTGAGAGAAAGAGGTGAATCAATAGGCCGAATAATGACTGCTCATCCTTCTAAAGGAGAACGATACTACTTGAGATTACTCTTATCAAAGGTTCGATGTCCAACTTCATTTGATGACTTAAAAACCTTTAATGGAGTTCAAGTAGAAACGTTCCAAGAAGCAGCATTAATTCGAGACTTGTTACAAAATGATAACAGCCAAGAAATTTGTTTACAAGAAGCCTCACTTTTTCATATGCCCTACGAAATGAGGCGACTTTTTGCAACACTTTTGGTTTATTCTTGCCCTAATGACCCAAAGGCATTGTGGCAAAATTTTGAATCTTCTATGTCAGAAGATTTTGCCAAATGTTCAGCAATGACATCTGCACAAGTGAAAAGAAATGTCTTGCAACAAATTGATGGATTTTTGCAAGCCATGGGAAAAAGTATACATTCATATAATTTGATTCCTACTGGATTCTCTTATGAAAATATAGAGAATGAAACTCGAGAATTAAGAGCAGAAAGAAACATTGTCATTTCAGAAACTGACTTAAATTCAATTCAGCTACTCAATGAAAAACAGAAAAAAGCATTTGTAGTCATATCTGAGAGAATTTACTCAGATAGACCTGGTGTTTTTTTCATTGACGGTCCAGGTGGTACTGGAAAAACATTTCTGTATAGAGCTTTGTTAGCTGATATTAGATCTAAAGGTTATCTTGCTCTTGCTACAGCTACATCAGGAATTGCAGCTTCCATTTTACCAGGTGGAAGGACTGCACATTCCAGATTTAAAATTCCAATAGATATCTTTGATGGTGCAACATGTCGGGTAAGTAAACAAACTTCTTTAGCTGCAATGATCAAGGGAGCAAAGCTTATATTCTGGGATGAAGCACCAATGTCTAAAAAGGCAGCAATTGAAGCTTTAGATGATCTCTTAAGAGATTTAATGAATTCAGGAGAAATATTTGGGGGAAAGGTAGTTGTACTTGGTGGAGATTTTAGACAAACATTACCAGTTGTTAGAAAAGGAACAAAAGCTGAAATGATAAATGCATGTTTGATAAATTCTCCATTATGGCACAAATTAGAGAAATTGCAATTAACAGAGAACATGAGAGCAAAATTAGATCCTTCATTCACGCAGTTTCTCTTAAAAATTGGAGATGGAACACAGGAAACAGATGAGAATGACATAGTAAAACTTCCATCTTCAATTGTAGTTAACTATAATAAGAGACTGATGCAATTGAAAAGCTAATCAATATTGTGTATCCTAAATTTAAAGATCCTTCAAAGAAACTGCATTGCTCACAAAATAGAGCAATTCTAACTACAAAGAATAACTTTGTAGATGAAATAAATGATGAATTGATCAAAAAATTTCCAGGAGATTTGGCTGAGTACCTAAGCTATGATGAAACACTGAATGAAAATCATCAATCTGAATACATTGATCTTCTGAACACTCTTACGCCTAGCAATTTGCCTCCACATAGGTTACTGTTAAAACTCAATGCCCCAATAATTCTTTTAAGAAATCTCGATCCTGCTGAATGATTATGCAATGGAACTAGACTGATAATAAAGAGTTTGAGCAAGAATGTTATTTGTGCTAAAATTGCAGTTGGTGATTTTTGTGGCAAAGAAATTTTTATACATAGAATTTCCATGCAGCCACCAAGTGATGAACAATATCCAGTTCCATATAAGAGAACACAATTTCCAATTCGTTTGTGCTTTGCGATGACAATAAATAAAGCACAAGGCCAAACTTTAGATTTTATTGGTATATATTTGAAAGAACCTGTGTTTTCACATGGCCAATTATATGTTGCACTTTCAAGAGCCAAAACAGCTTCAGCTGTAAAAGTCCTTATCAGGCCAACTTATTTTGATGAATCATGCACTGATCATACTAAAAATATAGTATATAAAGAAATTCTTAAAGTTTCCCAGATTACATTATCGGGTTTTAACATTCATGGCCTTTTTTGTTTAGAAATTTATTATTTTGTTTAATTGACTCTGATTTCTCTACCAATATAGGTCATCATGCTTAGACATATATCTTCAGTGCTAGACATTCAGAAAGGAGCAGAAAAGTGGACTGTTCTCGCACAAGTTGTTCACAAAGGGCACAATCAACTGACTCGTGAAGTTCCACCGAGGCGAATTATGCGCTTTCTGCTCACAGATACTGAGGTATGCAAATGATTTTCTATTTCTCAGCTCATTAAATTCATCTATGAGAATATTTCAGATTTTGTATAAGTACATTTCATGATTTGTCTGTTCATTACATTTGCTCAAGGAAAAATCCATAGTATTCATGTAACTGTATACATACTACAATATTAGAACTATAGTTTCATTGCAACTGAATACTCACCTAACTATTAAAGTATTCATATATATAATTTTAATTTCTGTGTGATAAATATGATATTAACCATTAACATGACAGTTATGTTTTAACTCATAATATATATAAAACTAACTTTTTCTAATCCTAATCAGGGAACAAAAGTTTCTGTTGTGACTTATGAACAACACATCAAGATCTTCAACAAATTTCTGCAGCCTTATCAAAGATATTATGTTTCTAATGCAATTGTGGTTCCTGCTGACCCAACATACAGAGTTGGGAGTTATGAATGCTCCTGGATTTTGAACTACAAGATTTTGATTGAAAATTATGCTGAACCTGTGCCACCTATGTTGCCTTGCATATTTGAGCTAACAAACTTCTCTGATCTGCACAAATATGCTGATTCAGATAACCTTTGCAGTAATTTTTCTTAATTATTTTTTAATTTACTTGACAGTCATTTGACATTTTATTGATTTCTTACATTCATATCAATATTTTTGTTTCAGATATTAGAGGCTTTGTCATTCACGCATTCCCAGTAAAACAGGCAGATCCAGATTGTACTTCTAGAGACATTATAATAGTGAATGAAGAGTAATCAAACCTGAATACTATCATTTTATTAAGTCGTTTTAGATTAATGGTAGTAGTTACAATTTGTTTGTTGTACCTGACAGGAAGAAACTCATGCTTATGACTCTCTGGAATGAATTTGAACATGATGAAGGGATCAAAATAGCAGACATGATTAGCACTGCCCCTCTAATCATAGCTCTCCGTGTTAAAGTGACCACATTCAATAGTAAAATTTTCACTATGCATTATGATTTCTCTATTGTTTGGCTTCTTAGTACTTTATGTTATAATTACTAAACCATTTCATCATTTTTACAGCTTTGTCATTCACTACAAGGTATTCATCTGGAATTCTGATTAGTCCTCCACTCCCAGATGACCTCTCTTTCAAGCAATGGTAAGTCTACTTTTTTTAAAATTTTTTTACCTTAAATTATCAATTAAATTTACTGGTACATTTTTAATTTGTGTTCTAAACATAATTATTCAGGTTTACTTTGAACAAGGAAGAAATCCAAAATTTGCTTAATGCTAAAACATACAGTGATGCTAACTGTTTACTTCCTCCTCCAAATGAAGAGGATATCAAAGCAATCAGCACTTTTCAAGCATCATTTCCAATTGTAAGAGCTATTTGTTATTTTAAAATTCTGCTTAAATATAACTTTTTTGTCTCTAATTGACATTCAAATACCATTCTTGGTTGCTTGACTCAGCAAAAGGCAGCTTGGGTGCAAGGAACTGTCAAACTTGCATATGGATTCACCAAATATTGGACTACTGCTTGTGTGAATTGTCACAAAATTGTGAATGCTGACATTGACTGGATCATTCATTGTCCTTTATGCAAACAGCAAAGTGAAGTTGAACTGAGGTTAGACCATAAACTTATGTTTCTAAATTAAACATTCTTCGCATTTATTACCATATATTAATCTTAATTCCTTCACTTGACTAAAGGGCTCGCATTCCAATTATAATAACTGATCCTTCGAGCTCAATACATTGCATTATATCTGGAGAAGATGCTGAAAAAATGATTGAGTTCACTCCACTACAACTTAAGCAAGCACAGGAAGATGTAAGTACAAATTTCATGTCTTATATTCAGCCATAAATACAAATATACATAGACAAGAATTCACAGAACCTAACTTAAAAATTTTTCTGCTGTAGGGCTTTGGAATAGATACTGAACTTAATGATGCCTTGAAAAAATACACAGTTGTCTGTTTTCTGAAATCATATGAGACTCTCTTCCAAGGTCAACTGCAGAGAAAGAATACTGTCATCAAGGCTTACATTGCAGCTGAACTATCGCACCATCCCCTTCCACTGGCACTTCCAGAAAACACTCAAGTTTCTTCTGCACTTGGCAGTTCATCAGCAAGGTATCCAGAAAAATCATCAAAGGATCAGATGTTCACACCAACAACAAAGTTGGTACTTGAAGAAATTGCTGGAGCCAGTTCTTACAAAGAAGGGCAGACGTCTACAACCAGTGGAGCAAAAAGAAGTCTTGACTTTCCAGAATATTTACCAGCAGACACACTTCCTGAACATGCAACAAAGACTGCTGAACAGTTTGCCAAAGAACATGCAAAATCATATAACCCACCTGGCAATATGAAGGATAGTCCAGCAAAGAAAGCTAAAGCAAAGGAAGACTGATATGGTCTAATTCTGTACTTTTGTTATATCTTTTGTTCATTGCCTTGATGACTGTCTTGATTGCTTAGATAATACCTTTTGAATTATATTATGATCCCTTATTCTTTTGACTTATAAAGTAATGGATCCTAATATATCTATGAATGGTTTAACCATCAATGTTGTAATTCAATAGGCAATGAAGCTTATTTATACCCCCTAATATGTAACTGTGGCTTGAACTGAAGTGTGTGTTCTGCTAAGACATGAATGATTGAGTTTATGTAATCTATGGTTGTGATTTGCATATTCATTATTTACCTCTTCATTTTTCAGTTGGTCATATAGATATATGGTCTCGATTGCCCAACTGTGATTGAGTTGTTGTGATAAATATGATATTAGTTGATCATATTAGTGGATAGGCCGCTGCATATCACGGCCAGAACCATGCTAGTATATGTATATATAAAAGATGCTAAGGATCTCCTGACAGACTCACCACTGCATGATCAATGCCAGTCCCAAATGGGACCAACGCATCTCTCTCCAAAGCTCGGACTGCAATGCTCAGAGCAATGGATGAGAACTAGACCTTTTTCTTACAATTTCTTACGAAAGTAAGAATTTCGGCAAACAAACCTAATCCCCCGAAGATTACCTTCAAAAGTCGGCAACTTTTGAAGGCTCCCAGGGAGACTTATCTACCCAAACCCATACTCCCTCAAGACCGATGTGGGATGGAAACCCCGACAAGGGCCAAGCCTCTTGGGCCTTTTTTTACCTCCAAGGGCTGCTGCTGCTAAGAAGTAACTACCCCCCACAAACCCCAGTTAGACCTCAATCCTAATTTATTCGGAATGGAAGGCGTTAATTGACAGAATTAGTCATGGATGCATTGGTCTCTTCTTTACATGTGGTAATCGATGATATTAAACTTTTGAATAAATTTGACATTGTTTCTTCCCTTAGCTTCTCATGATGAAAGGGAACTCAAAATTTATAGCCTTGGTTTGCTAAAGTTTACCGTTTAACTTTGTTAATAATGTTAGATGAAATGATTATTTTCTTGTCTGGCTTGTTAAAGAGGCACATAATATTTCTATAGTACTTGTCTTTATTATATAATTACTCTTGTAATTAACCTTTTACTGAAATATATAATAAAGATGACTTTGACAAAAAAAAAGAAAATCACTAGATATTTTTTTTTGGACAAAATACAATTTACCTCCCTGTGATTTAGCAAATTTTCACATAATCCCCTTATAGTTTCAAAAGTTATATATAACCCCTCATAGTTTGGATTAAAGTGTCAAAGTGACGGAAATAGAACCCATAAAAATATCAAAATTGCCCTTGTTTAAAAATTAAAATTGTTGAAACGACCAAAATATATAAATATAATATGCATCACACTTTAACTCCGTATGATTTTATGTTTCACCATATAACCCTTTTATAATTTAGTGTTTTATCATATAACTCTTTAATGGTTTTCAAAATATATACATATAACCCCCTGTGATTAATAATTTTTAACTTTATATAGGGGTACTTTTGACATTTTAGTTAATTCAATTATAGAATGTAAATTCCGTCATTTTGACACTTTAATCCAAATCATAAGGGAATTATGTGTAGTTTTTGAAAATATAGGATTATGTGAATAAGTGCTAAATTACAGGGAGTAAAGTATATTTTGTCCAAAAAAAGGATATCTAGTGAACAAAATCAACATAAGTGCTCTTATAACTTAAACATTTTACTCATAGGAACTACAGATTTTATTAAGTGCAATATAACTTAACCTTGATGTTATCGTTTGGAAAAAAAAAATATAACTTAACCTTTCTTTTGTTACAAGATGTATGCACATATGCCATAGGGATAGACCATAATTACCAACAGTTGTGCATACTTCTTTTTAAATCACCATGTAATTCATTTTTTCTTCTGAACCTAACTCTTAGGATCTCCAATCAGTAGGTTGGGTATCCTTACATGTAATTTAGAATTTATAAACTTTTATCACATCCTTCTCATGGTCTATCATATCTTTGCCTCAATCTTGAATTATTTACTATTTTCACAAAAACATAAATAAAGATATGATTTCACAGTCGAGTTAAAATATTTCATCAAGTAGCACAATAATGCAGTGATAATACTAATATTTTGTGAGAATATTTCTCACATAATTGCCATACACGCAATTATATCCACTTCAAGTGAAGGCTCAATGTTTTTCAATTTTTTTCCATCCTAGTAGCCAGTAGTCTCACTAGAAATTTATCAATATAGATGACCATTAGTTTGCAACTAGGAGCTACTTTATTTCTTAAAAATTCTCAATTTCATCTAGTAGACCAGTAGTCCATAAATTTACTAGGAACCATTTTTGCCATCTTCATGAAATTTTTATAGAACTTCATTTTTTAAGAATATGAAATACTCAATTCAAGTATCTTCACATTATATTCACATTTTTTAGTGTGTATCCATTTGCACAAACTCAAAGAAAGAAATAAGAAATCCAAAACCATGATACTCAATGTCATTTAACATTGCACTTAATTGCAACTTTAAAATTCATACTCACAAGTTGCAAAAATAACATAGTATCACATGAGATTTGTAAATATTTTTTTTTGTTATTCACAATAAAAATCCATGTTACTGAGAATCTTCAATAATATATCAGATTCTTTGCATTAATTTTTAGCAAAGAAAAAAATCCCACTATTTTAGTGGTTTAATCATACACAACTAAATGCATATCCTCACATTCAAAGAACAAGTCCTATGCATATTAGCATAGGAAATTACTATGAATCCCCACTGTTTGTCACAACTTTATAACATGCAATAGTGTATATATCTATTGTAATTAAACTAAATAACTCAATTAATCATACCCCTTGGAAGTTCATTTTTAATTGTTAGAAGGCACCTTTAAAATTTCTTCCGAAACGCATGATGGTAACTTGTCTAGTGCAACAAGAAGTTGTAATTGTTCAATAATTCAAACTCTCTCGAATCTACTTCTCTGACGCCATATTTTCCTATTAAGCATTCCAAAATTTTGGTATTAGGATAGGAAGTTTCATAAAAACTATAAAAGTCATTATAATACTAGTAATGGAATTCAACAACTTCCTTTTTTCCTAAATTTTTTTTCACAAGCATTCTTTTATACTTCATATTTCTCATTGGTTGAGATCGTCTCATTTTTTTCGGTCCATAGGTAGACTATTCAAGTCACTTGAGTTGATTGTAAGGACTTGTAAGTTAAACTCCATCTTGATCTGAATCACCCTTAAAATTGTTGTTCCGTTAGAACAAAAATCAAATGTTAAATATCAAAATCAACAATAGTTATAACAATAATTATAACAATTATAAAATTAAATATAATAAAATAGTTAAAGTGATAATATAATAATATACAATTGTGTAGAGTTGAGACAGGGATATCTCACTTTATTTAAGGTGATTCAAATCTCTACAAAGCAACCAACTCCAGTACAGCAAATTCTCCGACTTGTCACCCTCAAAATACAACCGCCCAGTCACATGTGCTATTACTCTCATTAGTCTGCACAACTAAAAAAGTATAACTCCATTAACATTGATTTTTCTTGCCAAATTATGAGATAGAAAAATAATAGAAGAGTAGGTAGTTTTTCTTTTATGAATTGTAATTCACAAAATATAAGTTGTTATATTATTTTTTCCTATCTCAACTACACATATTTATAGGTGAAAAAAATTAGTCAAATATAACCTACACTATAGTAATAATATGCTAAGTAAATATTGAAAGTTATTAGCTATTCGAGACACATCCCAATTGAATTGTAGGTTATAAAATTTATTGTAATTGAAAAGTCATAATTTCATATAATTAATCTTTGGTAAAAGATCATTCAAACACTAATAAATTTTTTAAAAAATAATTTATTCTTCTTGTAACTTACACATTTAATTGAGAATTTAACTATTTTATTAAAATACTCCAACATGTACTATTTAGAGGAAAGTACATATACTCTTACTTAAAACAGTACTTGCCTACATTCAGATTCAGCACCTCATTAGCAATAATTTTCCAACACCCTTTGAAAACGTCAGCAGTAAAGCCATCAGGCCCAGTCGCTTTACCAGCTTTCATCTCAAAAATAATAATAGCGTTTCTTATTTCTTCATCTGTTATACGTTTTTGTCAGACACCTCTCTTCTTCAGAAAAAAAGGTAGTGAGTATCGACTCTAGCTTACTAGCTTTTGAGAAACTATAACACTATTGTTTGCTGAATAAATTCTGATAAGATTGAACGGCTATATTCTTGATCTGATTGTAGTCCTCCACCTTTTCTCCTGATTCAGTAGTTAAAGATAGAATTTATTTTCTAGCATTATGCCCCTGGACTTTTCTATAAAAGGAAGCCATGTTTCTATCACTTTCTTTTTAACGGTTTAGTCCTGGACTTATTCTTAAAAGAACATTTCTCTGCTATAAGTAATGCTGTATATATTCACCAGTGGCATATTTACTGTTAGAAAATTGGTTTAATTTCTTTTAAATAACTTTTTTGTTTTGTGTAAAAGTAATTAGTTTTCTAATTGATTTTACTTACTTGAATAGTAGTTGAGAAATTTTCTATTTCGTTTAAAATTTAAAAGTTATTTCTTATTCTGTACAAATCTAAGAATTAGCACTGATTTTCTGTTATTATTTAAGTTTTGATCAAATAATATTCTTTATAACTAGGTGGGTTGGCATACTAGACAAGAGACACACAAGGAGCACATAAGAGCAAAATGTAGCCTTATACATGGGGATGAGAGAGGGTTCTTGAAAGATGAGAGATTGTAAACAAGGGTTGGATTTGGATTCAAATTGTATACTTATATATGATTTTTCTCTCATAATAAAGAACGGATTTCTCTTCATAAACGTAGATTCAATGATGGAGTCGAATCACATTAAATATTATGTGTCGTTTATCTTTCATACTTGTGGCTTATTTATCATTAAATTATTGGGCAATTGATGTCTTAATAGCTGTGTGTTCAATGATTGGATCCAAATAAACTGGCATCAGAGTCAGATTGTGAGATTGACCTGCTCACAAGCACTTGGATCCCAATAAACTGAATGGTTAGATCAAGAGTTTTGTTGTTCATAGTTGAATCCTGGTTAATTATTGAGATCAAGTGGGTTGGTGACTGTTACCAATTAAATAATTTAATGAGTAATATCTTTGTTTCAATGATTTGGTAAAAAGCATTGATAGTAAAGGATGAAAAGTCAAAAAATAAGGAGATACTTGACTGTGAATCTAGACAGGTGATTTAAGAGTCAAGAAAAAGGTAAGGTTTAATGTTGATTTTGGACGTGAATCGATGAAGATTTTCTCACAACTCCAACGGTTGATACTTTATCCCGATAACTTTTAGATCTCTGTTATATTCTTTGGGTGGTGTGACACATGTCCTAAAAAAAATAAAGAGATATAATTTTCATGTGTCAGAAGATTCTGATTCTAACAGTTATGAATTTTTTATTTTAGGTGGAGTTTTAGAAACCATACGTGGCGCGACAGTCCTGAGAATGAAAAAAAAATTTGGTGATTTTACTACTTAGTTGCTTTATTGATTAGGGTTAGAATTCATAAAAGGGGATCTCGAGTTGTAAGTGGTGGTGAGAAGAAATCCTGCAAAAGAAAATGGTGAATTGAGGCAACTTCTCGCAAGTCACCAGGAGGTTAGATTCGGAGTAATTATACATGTTCATTTGTCGATCGAATCAATTTGGTATCAGAACTGTATTAATTCGGATGTGTAGTTCAGTATCATGTAGTGAAGGCAAATAATTGCTAAAAGAAATATTTGCTAAGGTGACGATTTATTAGGAAATTAACTTAATTTTTTTAAACAGATTTTTTATTTTTTGTGAAAATAATTAGTTTTCTAATTGATTTTAATTATTTGAAATAATAATCAAGAAATTTTCTGTTTCATTTAGAATTTAGAAGTTATTTTCTATTCTTTACAAATTTAGAAATTAGCACTGATTTTCTGTTGTTATTTGGATTTTGATCAAATAATATTCTCCATAAATAGGTGGGTTGACATACTATATAAGGGACACATAAGGGGCATACAAGGGTAACATGTAGCCTTATACATGGAGATGAAATAGGGTTCTTGAGAGATGAGAAATGGTATACAAGAGCTGGATTTAGATTCAAATTATATTCTTGTATAGAGTTTTCCTTTCATAATAAAGAATGAATTTCTCTCCGTGGACGTAGATTCAATGATGCAATCAAACCATGTTAAATATTGTATGTTGTTTACCTTTTATACTTATGGTTTATTTATCATTAAATTGTTGTGCATTTGTTGGATTCCAACATTTACACCTTGCCCAACTCAATGTTACAAGGATCAGCTTGCAATAGTGTTTGAAAAGTAATTATTTGGTCTTTCTTCTGCCTGACACTGTCACAAATATTTCCACACTGTTTCTTATTCAATGTTTTCAAGCCTTTCTCCACATTTCAAAGTCGAAAATCACTAGATTTGACGAACCTTATGCCAAAGAATGCTATAAAATTTCAGGTTGACCATGCTACTTCTAAGTGTTTACGGGCATGTTTTGGCATACCTGAACCCATATTTTCTTTTATTCCCCGTTCCTTTTTTAACGCCTCTGTTTTGAAATCTGTTTATAAGATCGTGGTTCCTTTGTAAAAGGTTATAAACAATTTGTTTCATCCACACTCTCGTTGTACAATCCATTATCCAGAAAGAACAATAGAAGGTAAATTGACAATACATCCTACAAAACTCTCTACTACTGATCAGAAACAGCAATAAAAAACAAAATAGCCACAATGATGATGATGATGATGATGATGGAATCACAATGTAGGCAAATTTGTTAATCTTATCCAAATTGGCGCTGGTAAGTTAGTATAGACATGATGCTCTGTGTAAAACTAAGAACAATGATGAGGAAGGCAGAAAAAATGGAAATAAATGACCATGGACTTCTGAAATAAGTCCTCATCATGGTTGCCCAATAGCTATTGAAGTATGCATCCAGCTCTTTGAACTCCTTGTAGAGGTAACAACTATGGACGTTGATCACAACATTTTTCCCAAGATTGTTGAAAAAATCAGCCACATACATGTCATCTTGTGATAATCTTGTGATAATCCCATCTAGATACAGTAATGCTACATCTCTTGGCCGATGGATGAGACAATTCATGAAAGAAATATAGTCTGTGAAGTATGTTGGTTTATCTTCTTGGCATTGTTCCCAGGCAACACAGTTCAGGAGAAGGGTGCTAGTGAAATCATTCACAGTCATTGCTGGGATTTCCAGGACTCGGTTGTGGAACTTGATGTCCAAGAAACTGTCAGCTTTTTGCGGCTTCAACTTGATCCCTGATGGCCTTAACTCTGTTACACTTTGTATTGATTGACTTGATGGACGATATGCATCAAGATATTTCGGTCTTGTCTCTTGATTTGAGGGTAAGAGACTCAAGTAGAACAAATCAAGTAAATGCAATGGTTTGAAAGCAGCCATGCACTCAAAGAAGATATCAGACGGCAGTGGAAAGAACAGGTCGAAAACTGTCAAGGCAAGACAAGGGAGTGAGCGAGTTTTATCTTCTGGTAACCATGACGGGGAGAAACAGTTCCTCCAGGACGAAAAAAGGCAGTTGGTTCTCCAATTTAAGAAGATCCCTGATGAGAATTGGTATTATCCATGGCTTGGTAAAAATTGGATCATCTTTATCAACCGAATCTTCACTAGAACCAAGATGGCGAAGGAGACCAACAACAAAGCAGGCATCTAATAACATCATTTCAACAAAATCATGGCTAGACATGAGCAATTTATCAGAGTAACAAGCTCTCGCCCTGGCTTCTAAGTTCCTCATGCATCTAAGGTAAGTGCTTAGACCACTAAAATGATTATTGTGATTTCTAGAGAGAATCTTGTCTAGAAAGTACCATTTGTGCTCTTCAAACTTGAGTAGATGATTTTTGCCGCGGTGATAAGGACCTATTGACACAAGCTCAGGCTCTTTAGCCTTCTCATTTGTACCTGTTAGGCCACATGGAAGTTTGAATATGCATATGGATGAGGTATTGCCTTCTTCTCTTGCCACTTGACGCCATTTCTCCAGGCCTCCTTCTATGAGATTTAGGGAATACTCAACTGAAGCTTGATCTTCTGTTTCAAAGTGAGCTTGATCTTGCTGCTTCCAGCTTGTTAGTCCTTCAGAATCTGCATATTCATGATAGCGCCATGAGCCTGATTCAGGTTCATGAGTTGATCTTCTTTCAAGGGTATTATCATCCTTGTGGTCTGCCGCCTTTATCTCGTTTGAACTATTTCCATTGGGCAGTGATATTGCCCTCTTGCCTTTTTTTATCTTCATCTAACTTTTTCTCCTGCTCAGACTCATCTATATTAATAGCTTGATACTCCATGGTTTCTTGGTTTTCTGCCTCTCACTTCCGCAAAACATTTCTCAGTTTATCCATAGTTGGAAGCTAGAACTCAAGAAAGGAATTGGAGTACAAAATTTGGTGAACTTGCAAATCTGAAACTATGAGATTCCTACTTAACAACATATATATTCAAGGTATGAGCGAAGATAGATGCAATTTTCAAGCAGTTTCCAGGGGGGCTTCTCAAATTTCTTGGAAAATTAGCTACTATCTCCTTTATAGTTCTAGGCTACTGATTTGAGGTATATTGGAGTGGGAAAACAGCTACACCGTGGCTCAGTCCCTATCAAGGGACCTGCATGTCAATCACTTAGTGCATTTGTATTACCATGGGCGAACGAATTATTGACTGCACAAAGTAAAATTATTGCGGCAGTAAAAAGTTGCAAAATTGACAGTAGGCGATGATGTTATTGGCACTCTATTGTCTCTTAATGGCATTCCATTCTCTTCATGTCTTTTGCAAATATTACAAAAGAGACATATTTCATTAATAACTAGAATGTCTCGTACTAAAGTTTTGTTTGGATTGCATTTTTCTGGATTTTTTGTAAAAAATTACTGTAACGATTTGATATATGTGAATTAAAAAAATGATTGGAAAATATGTCTACGAAAAACGTTGTAGCAATCCAAACACACTCTAAAGAAACATGTACGTACAAATGTACTTGAATATAGTTTCTTGCATGCTAAGGAGGCAATTAGGTTAGTTTTGGATTCAAGGTGGTTGTGCAATCTCATTACAACTGATCCATTATCAATTAAGCTATATGTCCTAACAAATCTTATGGAAGTTTGTCTCGAACCAATGTCAGATTAACAAATCTTTACTCATGAACCTAACAAATATTATGGAAGTTTGTCTCGTGTCTTTCTTCCTTTGTATTAGGTAAAAAAAACTTGTTGCTTTCTTGAGCATCCATGCTCTGAATTGAACTTGAAAGACAGCTTTTGCTTTGTTGGATAGCATCAAGCATTATTTTCAAGGTAGTTACTTCGCAGTTAGGCGTATATGGACTCAAAGATCCTTCTTGACGTGGTCAGTCGCGTTTACTCTGCACTTTTGGACTATGCATTACATCTTATTCAAACTTCAAAGACTACAATTGGACAGACCGTTTGCCTCTCACCCAAGGTTTATAAAATCGGGATCCTACGTAGGATCGATTTTAATTTCACAGAATCGGATCGTAGGATCTTAAGATCCTACCAAAAGCTCTTAATTGCAATTAAAGGCTGCAATTCTTTGATAAATTACAAATATACCACAAATATTTTCATTTACTTGCAAACTGGAGCTCGTATTTCACAGATTTATAAAAAATTGTAGGATCGTACGATCCTACGATCCTATACGATCCTACCGATCCTACTACGATCCTACGCAATCCTGCACAGATTAATATGATTTGCGACTCTATATACGATCCGGATCGATTTTGATTATCCGGATCGTAGGATCGTTAATATGATTTGCGACTCTATATACGATCCGGATCGATTTTGATTATCCGGATCGTAGGATCGTACGATCCTACGATCCGGATCGCGATTTTGACAACTATGCTCTCACCATGCCTTTAGGAAAGCAAATTTAGTCGAAGACCAGGGCAGAATATCGCCATTGTAAATGACATATAGCACATATTTTCCATTTTCTTTAACTTTTGGCTGTGGTTATAGGATGGAAAGTTCTTAGATCTTAAATTTTAATTCATAAGTTGTATGAGTTGAGGCTCCCTGTCGCCTGTCAACTTTTTTCTCTTATATAGTAATAGAATTAAATAGTTAGACCTCATGGATTTTGAACTTGAATAACTATATTCTTAGAACAATGTGAATCATATTAAAATGTCTAGCAGCGTAACATGTGCTGGGAAGATTAAATATCTCATAGCTAGAATAGAATTACTCTTGTAGGTGACATGGGAAAACTTGATGAAAACACCGGTATTGAAATTCTGGGAAATTAGCATATTCTGCAGGCTTCAGATTCTACCAATCTAGAAGACTGCTTTTCCAGACTTTAACTGTGTAGATTGTTGTTACTGGTTCATAGTTATTGGACCCCTTTTCCAATGTTCATTGCGGACCAAGATGGCTCTTTCAATGTCAAAAAGAGCACAAATATGAACATTCGAAGGAAGCCATGTAGCTGTTTCCATTGATTACACGTCTTGTGCCGCGGTGCAGTAGCCAAAGGTACTCCAAAATTTCTCCTTTTTGTGTATCTTCCATTACAATCCTTCTCCTTTTGACTGATGGCACTTTTGAATTCTACTTAAACTGTATAGATGATTGCTTTCATCAAAAGACCTATGTTGAAGACTTTCACAAACAAGACCCACGTAAGTACTTAAACACTCCAATACTCATTTCGATTCATAAAAAATTTTGGTATCAATGCAAGGAAAAGGCCAAGCATGAAGGAAAACAGCTGCTGAACATGAACAATTTAGGAGGATAAGAGAAGGGCCAGTAAGTAAAGAAAAAATTTCAAGATGGTTAGTGCTCAGTGAGTGAAAGATCCTGTTGTTGCAATGTTGATTTGAGATGGGGAAAATAGTTTTAGATGCAAACCTGCATGTATCCTCTAGTATGTAATAACTCATGTATGTATGTTTATTTAGTGTTAACTAATAGAAGTTAATACTCTGCTCCCATATAATTTTGTTGAGAAAGGGTACCGGTGTAAGCAGACAATATTAGAGTTAATTCAGGACAATTGCTCTTTTATTAAGTATCAATTAAAATAAGAACAAATCAAATCACTGATATCAATAGCAACAGCAAAATATAGAAAAGTAAAGGCACATTACAAATCTAGTAAAAACCCAAATTGGGAAAAATTGCGAGAACTAATCTAATAAAAATCTCTACTATTACAATAATGGGACTATACGAGCCTATTCGGAGCATCAGCATGGCAATAACATCAACCACAACAATCAAGTGGATCTACTACAAATTCATCTCCCAAATTCTACAACATTCTAAGAATTGAGTTTGGAAGGATATTACCACACAAAGTGGAAATTTGAAATTGGACATGTAGAGAACTAGAATTTGACGTGAGGATCGTGCTTTTAAAATCACCATCCGATCAAGGTCTTGGAGTTGCAAAACTTCGTTCTCTTTGGCCCTTTTTTCCCTCACACTCACAAAAATGGTGGCTGATGAATCTTGTTCTAAACTGAAACTTCCGGCAGCCAATTTCATCAAGTCATTCTGAAAGGAATGTGTTAATTGATAGAGAATTAATCATGGATGCATTGGTAGCTCTTCTTTAAATGTAGTAATAGATAACATTGAACTTTTGAATAAATTTGTTCTCTTCTCTGCTGATGATAATAGTTCTATACTAGTTGTTATTATTATATGATTACTAGGAGGGGAATGCCCGTGCATCGCGCGAGTGTTTGGTGCCTGTGGTTAAAAAAAATTTTACGGTAATTTAAGTGAATATCAAAAAACTCACGCATATTGAATAACACAATGAAGTAATAAAATATCTAATGTATACTGGGAGATGGAGAAGGAAATCATGCATGCTATCTTGCTCAGTTCATATATTTTGAAACAAACACTTGTAGATAAGCTTTTCATTAACAAGACTAAACGAACTTTAAACAGATACCCAAACGATTTAGATAATGGCAATAAACAAAGTGATTATCTACTTAAAGATGCATCTACACAACATTCTTGTTGATGAAAGTAGTCAACTATAGTGGAGGCTTTTTGATCATAGTAGCCAACATTCTTTTTTATCAAAGTAGCCAACATTTTTGTTCATTGAAACCTATTCCAACAAAACCACACCATTTAAATTATATAGAACAACTAACTTTGTGGGGAAACAATAATATCAACATTAAATTGTGCTAACAGAGTATCCAATTTTGGAATGAAAGCATTTAGCTAACAATAGAAATTGCGATTTTACAAAGCAAATCATACCATTAAAAAAAAGAATGAAACCTCACCTCAAGTTCAACCACCAAGAATAATTCTACCAGAGAAACCTATTGAAATCCAGAGTACAATGGCAATACAAATAAATATTTACCGGAAAACGAAAGGAACATAATAGAAAAATATGAAGGGGCAGACATTTGAAGAATTGAAATTGAAACTAATGCTCAATCATAAATTCCTTAATAAACCACATTGTCCTTGCTTTAATTGAGATGAAAATGACGTTTGAAGTTCTTCAAGTTATAATAGCAAAGTAATAATAATAATTGATACAAACCAAAATGAATGTCTCTACAAGGACATTTAAGTAATTACACCAATAAAGAAGCTATTATGGGTTGTATCCATTATAGAAAAGATAATCAAATAATCTCACATTCCCAAACTATCCAAACATTTGAACAAATCATCACTGCATCTTTTATAATACAAGGACATTTCAGTAAATACAATAATACACATGCTATTTAAAGTAGTACCCAATATTATAACTACATTCAAAACAACCTCACAATCCCAAAATACCCCTACTCTTGCGGTTGAAATTCAAAGCCATTCTTTGACCCAAACTCATTCTTATATAGTATAAGGATTCTTGTGATTATCCTTTTACTGAAATATATGATAAAGATGACTTTTGAATTTGACCAAAAAAAAAAATTCACCAAAATTGACAAATCTTGTGCCAAAGAATACTACAAAATTTCAAGTTCACTATGCTGCTTCTAAGTGTTTACGGCCATATTTTGGCATACCCAAATCCATATTTTCTTTTATTTTACTTCTTTTAAACTCCTATTTTTAAATCTATTTTATTAAGACCGAGATTCATTTGTAAAAGGTAATAAACATTTTGTTTCGGCCACACTCACATGATGCAATATATTATCCAGAAAGAACATTAGAAGGTTAAATTGACAATACACCTTACAAAATTCTCAACTACTGATCAGAAACAAGAATGATAATCAAAATAACCACAATGATGATGATGATGGAATCACAACGTAGGCAAATTTGTTAATCTTATCCAAATTGGCGCTGGTAAGTTAGTACAGACATGATGGTCTGTGTAAAATTAAGAACAATGATGAGGAAGGCAGAGTAAACAGAAATAAATGACCATGGACTTCTGAAATAAGCCCTCATCATAGTTGCCCAATAGCTATTGAACTATGCATCCAGCTCGTTGAACTCCATGTAGAGGTAACAACTAGGGGCATTGATCACAACATTTTTTCCGAGATTGTTGAACAAATCAGCCACATATATGCCATCTTGTGATAATCCCATCTAGGCACAGTAATCCAGCATCTCTTGGCCGATGGATGGGACAATTCATGAAAGAAATATATAGTGTCTTAAGTATCTTGGTTTATCTTCTTGGCATTGTTCCCCGGCAACACAGTTCAGGAGAAGGGTGCTTGTGAAATCATTCACAGTTATCGCTGGGATTTCCAGGACCGGGTTGTGGAACTTGATGACCAAGAAACTCTCGGCTTTTCGTGGCTTCAACTTGATCCCTGATGGCCTTAATTCTGTTACACTTTGTATTGATTGACATGATGGACGATATGCATCAAGGTGTTTTGGTTTTGTTTCTTGATCTGAGGGTAAGAGACTAAAGTAGAACAAATCCAGTAAATGCAAAGGTTTGAACGCCATGCACTTCAAGAAGATTCGGAGGGCAGTGGCAAGAACAGGTCGAAAACTTTCAAGGCTAGAAAAGGGAGTGAGTTGAGTTTTATCTTCTGGAAGCCATGACGGGCGAAACAGTTCCTTCAGGACGAGAAAAGGCAGTTGGTTCTCCAATTTAAGAAGATCCCTGATGAGAATTGGGATTATCCAACCTGGAATACTTAGTGGTAGATGAGCAAACACAAAACAGAGAGAACCATGACTGTTCAGGAGGATAAAGACATTGGACGACATTAACTATATACTTGGAATTGCAACTAGAAGAAATTTCAATCAGTAATTCAAGTTTGTATTACAAATTAGAATTGTAAATTTAGGATCCTTCTAATTCCCCGTCTAACTAGCCAAAACATTCAAATTTTATCACCACCAAAGGTAATCGGTTTTACAAGCAATTCCTAATGCTTGTACAAAGAAATTAGAATTACAATACTGAATAAATTTTCTGTAAGAAGACCCCATATCGTCCAACAAACTATAGACTACTTAGCAGCTTTTTGTTCAATTGCTGTGCGCTTGCACATTGGACAAAAGTTCCTCCGCTGCAACCAGTTTTTGATGCAATCAGAATGGTATTCATGTCCGCATTCAAGCTCTGCTATTGTCTCCCCATCTTCAAATTCCCCTTGGCATACAACGCAGATTTCACCCTCTTCATCTGCACCGTGATCAGCTGTCTTTCGATATTTTCTTGTTCTGAGATGCTCCAAGATGGTTTCTTCTTTCAAATTGCTATATTGATCCGATCTTTCCGATGCTTCCAGGAAAGACATCTCTGAAATCCTGATGAACTCTACATCCAAATTATCCAGCTTTTCCTCATCCCCAACAGGCAAGATCATAAAGAGAACCGATAGCGGCTGTGGCTCATCATCGTCAGATTCTTCTTCTTCAACATGGTTATCCAAGGCTAGAAAGTTTTCCCTCTGAACCTCATCCTCTGTGGAGGGTGGAATGTTTTCTCGCCCATATTCGGAATCCTCCTGAGGAATTGAGTAGTTTTCTGGATGATCATCATCATCATCCCAAGCTGATCGGAGGTTGTGTGGACGATTTTCTTGCATGTAGCGTTCTTGAACCATCATCAGATGGTTGAAGTGGAGAGGGTCATCGATTGTTTGGTTGGAAAAAATAACTGGCTGACGATGCATAGTTCCAAGAGATTGCATAATTGAAACTATTACTTCTGTAGGATTACTTTCTTACTTTTCTTCTTCTTGCTGCTGCTGAATTGTTGATCAAGGACTTCTTGCTGCTCGTGAATTATTGATCAAGAACTTCTTGCTGCTCGTGAATTATTGATCAAGAACTTCTTGCTGCTCCCGAATTATTGATCAAGGACTTTCTTCAGAATCCTTTCGGACTTCTTCTTTAGCAAGCAATAATGATGATGATTATTTAGCAATTGGGTCAGGTATAACTTGTATATATATAGCCAAATCCAATTTTTGGCAGAATCCTAGCATGTTTTGGATAAGCAGACGTTTCCTAATCAGCTTTGGATTAGCAAGCGTTTGAGACTTTGGTCAATCCTACGTCTGCTAGAAAGCGTGTTTTTCTTTGTTAGGAAGCATGTGTTGTTAACCTGACAATATTATGAGATGCCGACTTGATTATTAGCTAGATAAATGTGTGGAACTTTTTCCCAAGCAAAACTGGCAGATACCCAAAGATGGAGTATGATCTATTTGTTTTTTAATGAAATATATTGAAGATTGATGAAGCCAGAGCAGTTAAAGCATCGATTGTCATGGAAGAGTTGCATTTGTTAAGCTACAATTACAAGGGAATTAGCTACAAATGGTAGATTATACCTCCTCTGACCAACAGAAGATGATTCTGATGTACAAAATATAAATTACTGCATCATGTTTGTCGGAAAATGTATTTTCTGCTACAACTCCATTACGGTTATTATGCACGCCTGTATTCATCTCCACAGTCCCCAATCACTTTTAGAAGATCTTTCCCTTTCTCTGAAGCTTCTCGGATGCTGCTCAAGTCTTCTTCATCAAGAACGAGTGAAAAAACAGCATTGGTATCTTTAATGTGCTCTGCTAGGCCAAGCCTAACACCTACCATTGATCCAGCCACCGCCGGCTGCAATTATGGAGAAGCGGAAGGGGAAATATGTGAGACAAGGATCTAAACAGTTCTAAGAGAGACATTTTCTATGTTTAGCTTTGGAACATAGATATCCAACTTCAAAACTTGGGAATGACCTTACCTGATCTAGTACGTATCTCACAGCAACTGTTGGAATTGACACTCCATGTTTAGAAGCTACTTGTTTTAGTGTCTGTAACAAATTTTGGAAGAGACTCCATCCTCCCCATGCATCAACCATCTATGTTTTTTAATGCGTACAAGTAAATTAAACATGGGAATCAGAAGGCGTATGATAATACGAATAAACTTAAAGAATACCTGCTTGCCTATCTGTTAATAGAGTTACTTAAATTCCCATCATTCAAAAAGGAACAAAATTCTTTTGTGTCCATGGAAAAGAAGTATTCAGAATGCAATTGCAAAGTAATTTAGTGGCATATCCTTGGAAGATCTTTGCTTTTTTGTTTTTTAACAATTTGTACAGGCAATTCTCCCATTGTGCCTTAGGTAAAATGTTCCCGAGTTGAATTTCCAGATCCATTTTTTAATATTTGTTTTGACTATTGGAATTTGGCATCATTCAAGAGGAAATTTGGAAGCAAGAAGACATACCCTTTTGTACTTCTGCAGTGAAGGGGTATTCAATGGAGGGCCAGAAAAAGGAATTGATAGGTTGGTATCAAGAAATTTCTCAGATAATAGGCCACCCATTACCGTTCCATATCTGCACATTAGCTGTATAAGAACAAGAAATGGCTAAAGAAGTGTAATATGTAACTCAATAAAGCCATAATGCTAAGTATTTAACTCATTCAAGTCATTTTTGTCTTCTACATTCAGAAACTGTATTGTTAGGTCCAGAAATACGTTTTCATTTCTGAGAGAGAGAGAGAGAGAGACGTTATAAGTTTTACTCCAGTAAGCTGGCAAAGCTCTGCCATTTTCTGCTGAGGACGCATGTCAACGACTGAATGTTGTACCTGAAGAAACAACAGTCTCTGGAACTTAGTAAGATAGACATGGGGTATAGACAATAATATTGCCATTTTCATTCCAAATTAAAGAAATATTGGTGCTCATTTTCAGGCCTCTACAAGTATGGAAGTCGACTACACAAATTGACTTTTAAAGTCTTGTATCTAAGAAATTAAATTCTCCTATGCCTACACCTCCTTTTGCGTTACTTTTCTTCTTCTTTTGCAGTTCATATTAACATCCTTAGACATGTCAGGCATCAGCAGAGCATCATAGGAGAAGCCCATTTCATGGAATCAACTTTGAAGTTGACTTTTAAAGTAACTTTGAGAAATCACCTTCTCAAGTATGGAAACTGAATAAAACTCTCAATATTTCTTTAGTTTGGAATAAATTAGCAGTATTGGTGTATATAGCCCCTAGAGATCAATGTATACACAAATATACAAAAACAAGAAGAGATCTTTAAGTTATACTAGGCTAACCTGATTGCTTACTACCGGAATACCATTCTCCAGAATTTTCTGTAATCTCTCAGTATCAAAGTTGGTCAAAGCAACAGTCTTGATCTTACCTGCATGGGAATCACTGATATAATCCCATTTTAAACAAGGAATTCACTTCAAAGATGAGACTGTACAGCTGTTGGTCTGACACTAACCTTCGTCTTTCAGGTCTCTAAGGTGTTTAAGTGCATCAAGGTAGCCAGGATTAGAGTAGTCCCACCTGGTTCAGAAAGTCCAGAAAAAGGGTCAACAACAATTTGGAAGATATTTACCAGTGTCATCGATACTAAGATTGCTGCTTTGTTTCAAATTAAAGTACAGCATTTTGAATTATCTATAATAAGGTTAAGAAATCTTCACAGATGAGTTACACTAAACACATCACTGTCTTCACTAAAAGTGCGCAATCAGAAATGAGCTATCAGTACCGTATATAAGATTGAGGTGGCTTTTTGCTAAAAGGTTTAAAAACTACCAAAAACAAACTATTCCTGAGATCAAAGACATTCACTGGACTGAGTAAATATTCATTGTACATATTGTCTAACTCAGTTCTATCTCAGCAGACACCTTCAGCATCCTAAGCCTGAGAATGATCCTGTCTCCTAGACCTAGTAATTAAAGGTTTAATATCTCAAGTACCATGAAGAAGGAACACAAGGAAAAATATTGGATACCAGTGAAACTGCAGCATATCCAAAGAAGAAACGTCCATCCTCCTTCGCGAAACATTAATGCTATCACGTACAAAGCTACTAGTCATCTTCACCGGTGGAGGAACCCACTTCGTTAGGCTGCGTTGAAGAAGAAACAAGTGCACTCAGATTGCATTGCTCTATTAGCAAGTAATACTTCTCATCTCAGCAATGCTATCCATGAGCAATTTAACATTAAAATGGTTGTGACTTACCCTCTGATATTTTCCAGAACCTCAGGAGGGCGCTCTCGACGCACTCTATTTATGAAGATCCCAAAAAGATCCTCGGCAGGTCCATCTGCAACATAGACATAATCACTGAACTACATACTCAAATACAGAGTGACAATAACTCATATGCTGTTATCCCATTAAAGAAACAAGTAGATCTCTGATAAGTGCACCATTTCACTGATAGTAGTCAATCTAGAACGGTGTGTAAGGCAAAGATTTGTGACTATGGTTCAACCAGATACAAATGTAAAGAAAAGATATAAGTCCTAGTCTATGATGCTTTACATATGTCAGCCATATCAAAGGTGTTTGATCCAGCATTAGCATACTGAAGCATTGCATCAACTGCAGCATTTTGTTCAATTCTTCCCCATCCTCCACTAGTCTGCCACATCCCATTAACTACCCTGCAAATCTCCAATGAATCTTTCCGATTTTAACCACAGCCCTCCTTTTATCTTCAGTCAAGACACATTGCACTGAGCTCAAAAAAACTTTTCTTGCCTCAGTGACTCCGAAAGACCTTATCTTGATTGAGTTTATGCTAAATTGGGTAAAGCAGTGGCTCAAGTACTCTGCCATCGTGATTCTGTACTTAGCCTTGGCTTCCAGAGTAGCTGACTTATGTCATAGACAAACCTTTGTTTGCTAAATTGTAAAAACTCTTTCTTTGCTGTTACACTCTAGAAGTAGTAATGGAACAGTGGAACTGGAATAAATCCTGTCTCATCTATGTCTCAGCTCCGAACCACCACCTGGAGTGTTTTCTTGTCTAAATTACACTTTTGCCCATGAGCCGAGTTCTTAAAAAGGAAAGGAAATATCGAGTGCATCTGTCTTGGTTCATGTTACTGGAGTTTTATCCATATTATATGCATTTCTATCTAATTTCTTACTCTTTGTCTGACATGGCATATTTCGTGCTTATGATTTTATTATATTGCCCTTGCTAATTACTCAGACCACCAAATGATCAAAAAAGATCAAGGGGAAAAAAAGATAGCAAAAAGACAGACGCATTTTTTCTTCAATTAAAATAATACCTACCTAGTCATAAATCCCATCAACTACTAAAATTTTTTCTAAAGAAAAGGAAAAACTAGCAATAGAAAATCAGAGGAAGAGTATTTGAAGGGTAGAAATGTAATTTGACAAAAGTAGCAGTAACAAAGTAATTAGAGAGTGAACTGACAGTGGTCAGCCATGTCAAAGGTGGTAAGACCAGCGTCAGCATAATTAAGCATGGCCTCAACGGCGTCGTCTCGATCAATTCTGCCCCACCCGCCACTCGTCTGCCACATCCCATTGAGCACTCTGCATATCTCCAGATAATCATTCCCACTCTTTAAAGTCGACAGCCGCTTTTCTTTCTCCGCCACCACCCCTCCAACTTCCGCCGCCACCTCGCACCGCACAGCTCCTCCGAGCCTCCACCTCACTCCACCACAACTCCGACGCGCCGGAGCCTTGAAATAATTAGTGTTGCTGATAAAAGTGGATGCGGGATTTATGGCTTGGGGGTGTTGCAATGAAACTGTGGTCGAAGCTGCTGCCATTTGTTTTTTCTACTTCTTTTTTTCGTTATTTTATTTTCTGTTTCTCTTCGTTTGTTGTCGAAAATATATGCAACAGAGATAAGATGAATTTAGTTTGTGTGACTGATAGCATGTTACTTGTTAAATGACGATTTTGCCCCTCCACCCTCTCTCTGTCCCCTTTTTCCTATTCTTTGGCAATGTCACCATATTCTTTGGCAATGTCACCATATTATTATACTGTATAACAGTGGCGGATTAAAGGTGGGGGCACCGCTCCGCTCAGTCCGCTGTCCTCCTTAAATTTCTACAATACTTGTAGAATTTTGATATAATTTCAACTGTGCTTTCAGAGTTTTTTTTACGAAAGGAAGTGAAAAGTTTTCGTGGTTCTTTAAATTGGTTTATGAACTAATATTTTAAAAGAATATGTGAGTCACAAAGTTTCATTTGAAATAAACTTAAAAAAAAAAATTTTATTTCAATTTTTTGGTGAATATTTTTTTCGCTTAAAAAACTAGAAAAAGACTAGGTAAAAAATTTTAGCATTACTTTTGCCCCCACTGAAATTTTTTCTGACTCCACCACTACTATAGAACTACCGTTATTCTCCCTAACTTCTATTGTAACTATAAATGTTGAGCTAGAACCAACAGTCATTTGGTTGTTGTTCATTACCAAAGTCTTTAACACTTGGTGGGGTAGAAGGTTAGGTTCAAAACTTACTTTTCATCACTTGACACTATATGTGGCTTGTTACTTTAAGTGGTTTCCTCTAAATCCATATGGATGCATGGTATCTGATAGTGGTTTAGTTCCCATTGATTCTTTTATAGGTTCAGTTGAGCCCTTCCTCTAGAATAGACTAGAGTAGAAGTATGAGTAAAAGTAGGAGTAGGTTTAATATAGATAAGTGACGATTGACAAAAAAAAAATGTCAAGCTAGTGATTTTTTGATGAATTAACTTTATATGTAATCCAACTTTTACTAATCTTTGTTTTCTTTTTTGGGTATCAAGATCCATAATAAATCCAAAAGAAATAGCCCAAAACTACTACTAAACTATGGTAATTTTGCTATTCCAAAAATTCATAAAATCTAAAAGAATTTTTTTAACACTTTCTTTTCTATCTTATAAATCTAAATCCATGGTAAAATACCTTTGAAAGTATTCTATCATAGTAATAAAGTTGTAATTATAGTTGTTTCTCAAATAATAAATACAGACTTGAAAAGCTTGGCACATTTTCCTTATAATTTGTGCTAGATAATTTTATAATTGTATAGGGAAGTAAATTAAAACTCATTACACAAGAATTTTTTAGGATATTCATTTAAAATTTTGACCAAGTCAAATGTTATTTTAAGGTTCGGTTACTAAAACTATCAAGTCAAGGAAGGTAAGTGTTGTGACGACCCCATCTTCCCCTAAGGCGAACTAGAGGGGTCGACGGACCGCCTGCCCAACTCTCGCCAGGACTACGGGTCGCAAACAAATCGAATTTCGTTTAATATATAAAGGAAAATTCAACAAAGTGAACGATTTATCCCATTAACTTGTTCCTATAACCATAATATCATTATGCAAGAAAGTATAGCGCTCGAGCACTTCAATCGGACAAGAAAACGAAAAACGAAAATTTACCGCGGATGAACAGTAACCGGCCACGTCACTATCCGGCCAAAATCTGGCCGGATACCCGGCCGGATTCTCGGCCGGATAGGAGGCCGAGGCTAGACCTCAAAGGGGTCGAAATTCCCCTGTCAATCCGGCCGGAAGTTGGCCGGATTGCTTCGGCCGGATTGCCACCCGAAGCCAAAAACCAATTTTTTTTCTTTTTCCCCTGCATATCCGGCCTTGTATCCGGCCAGAAACTGGCCGGATTCTCGGCCGGATTCGTGAACAGTAACCTCGTCAAAATTCTTTTCTACCTTTGTTCGAAAACAGTTCTTGTATAAAATGCTTCCAACACACAATGCAATCAATCCAAGACCTGATATAGGTATATATACATGTCATATACACATGAGGGGAATTTCATTATACAATTCCAAAAGTACTTGAATTCAAATATACCAAGGTTTTCAAATGTACGAGGAGCTATTCAAAATTAACTACATAACTAGCTCAACCCTTTTCAAAACTTGAGTCCAACAGTGTCCCTGTAAGGAAAACAAAACAACGGGGGTGAGCTTACGCTCGTGAGGTACCAATTTCACAAGTAAGTCATACAATCCATCGAACACACACATAAGTGTTTTTCTGAACTCAACCATGTATAAAAGGATACAGTCGGCCCTCAAGGGCCGTTTTCCGATTTCCATACTTGATCATATTCGTTGACACTCCGTCAACCATTGAAGATAACCAAGAACCGTAGACACCTCTTCTCACTGCTTCCTTCCACCATTCACCCCCTAATCGGGCCCGCACACCTCATAGTTTCAAAAGGTAATACTCGAGTATACCACAAGGTCGAGGAGTTAACATTCCACTCGCCTATTAGTGTCCCAAAGGCTCGTTAACGAATCGCCCAAGCCCTTGCCGGCCCGACTCGAATAACGGTCTAAGGGAATGAGCTCAATTTTCACAGTAATAATAGGGCATAGCCCTAGCAATTATCAACCCATATACACATGAAATTCAATAGTTCAACAGTAACAGTAATGCACATAAGTGGTCAAGAGCGATAAAGTACACTCTCGACCTATTCAAATCACATAGCAAGTACATTCAACCATTGTATGGTACACTCACCAAGCAATCAAGTAAATCACACGTTCGAGTCAGGAGTAGGTCCCGGTCCACCGGTACGACCTAAAACAAGCAAGCAAACATATTTGAGACTCAATCACGAGTCAACGTACAAGTTAAACTTACTAATACAAGTTACTCAAAATAACAAGTAGAGCAACTAAAGTGTGGAATGGGAACAAACTCCCCAATTCTTCCATATCTATTCCTTTCCTTCTCAATTCAAGACCACCCATATTTCTAACCAATTGGGCGGCATTTCCCCTTAATTTCTTCACATTTCCAACCTAAGGAACAACACCCAACTTATACCAAAACACTTATGAGTCATAAATTAGTCCATTCACCTCATTTGAAACACAATACAATCAAATACACATCAACTGCTAGCATGAAAACCATACATGGAAAAACCCCAATTTCACCAAACCCTAAAACCGAAATTTTCCCACAAATGCTAAAATCTTCCACAATTAACCACCATTAACACACAAAGGCTCTATATCAAACCATCTAAATCCATCACACTCAACTCAACCATGAGATATCATATAAACCAGAAAATTCCTCAATAAATAGAAAATTGACATAACTCAACCATAAGTCTTGAAATAATCCACAAAATGGCATCTTTAATCACTATCACCTATCAATTCCATCTTACAAACAACAAAGAAACAATTCCATATTTATTTACCTTACAAATACTTGATACAAGGTAGATGAAAGTCCCTCTCTTCAAACAAAATCCACCAAGTACTTCAAACACTCCTAGCAAGCAAGTTTTATGGAAAGATTTGGGAGATTAATGGTTGGTTTACAAGATTTGGCAAGGAAGTGAAGCAAAAGTTGAAGAGCTTCTCTTTCTTTTTCTCTCTAGAGCAGCCGGCCAAGAAGGTAAGAAATGAAGAGGAATTTTGGTCAAAAATTGAATTAGTAAAGGTGTAGGAAAAGTCAAAATCCAAGATCCAATGAAATTGCAACATTTGTCTTTCAAGTTTATCTCTTCCTTTTGTCTTACAACATTTAATTAAACCAACTAACCTCTAATTAACTCATAACACTAGGTCATAAAGCTTCCGTATATAAAATTTTCCAAAGCTACATTTAACTGTACCGATCGCCTTAGTGGGTCCCGTAACCACTTACACCCTTAATAGCACAGAAATTGACCTAAACCCAGAAAATGATGCAAAATTCATATTTTCTCATAAAATTCCCCAGAAAATCCACAGATAAAAGAAAGCCCCAAAATTAGACCCAAAAGCCCAAATTAAATGCCATGAAAATAAGAAAATTTTCGGGGGTCTCACACTCTCTCCCCCTTGAAGAATTTCGTTCTCGAAATTTCTCACCTGAATCACTAAACAGTTCGGGATATTTGGTTTTCATCTCACTCTCCATCTCCCAGGTTGCCTCCTCGACTCCGTGGTTTTTCCACAGAACCTTCACCAGTGGAATTTGTTTATTCCTCAGTTCCTTAACTTTCCTATCCAGCACTTGCACAGGTTTTTCTTCATAAGAAAGGGCCTCGTCAACTTCAATCTCTTCCGGCTGGACCAGGTGAGTTGGATCGGGGTAATACTTTTTGAGCATCGACACGTGAAATACATCATGAATCCGTGACAGGCTCGGCGGCAATTCAAGTCGGTATGCTACTTTTCCAACCCGTTGAAGGATCGGAAAAGGTCCCACGAATCTGGGTTGGAGTTTCTTTCCTCTGCCGGCAGTGACACTCCGCAATGGGGTAATTTTCAAGAATACTTGGTCTCCTTCTTCAAACTTCAGGTCTTTCCTTCGATTATCGGCGTAGCTCTTCTGGCGACTTTGGGCTGTCTGGAGTCTTTGACGGATTAACTTAATCTTTTCTTGTGCATCCTCCATCCAAGGGATGATAGTAGGGTCTAGGATCTTCTTTTCTCCTACCTCATTCCAGTATATCGGTGAACGGCACTTTCGCCCGTACAGAGCTTCGTACGGTGCCATTTGGATTGATGAGTGGTAACTATTATTATAGGCGAACTCTACTAACGTCATGTGCTGTCCCCAATTACCTCCGAAATCTACGATACACGTTCGTAACATGTCTTCGAGGGTCTGAATCGTTCGCTCTGATTGTCCATCTGTCTGAGGGTGATAAGTAGTACTCAAATTCAGCTTCGTCCCCAAGGTCTCCTGAAACTTTTGCCAAAATCTGAACACGAAACGAGGGTCTCGGTCGGAAACGATGCTCACGGGTACTCCATGTAATCTTACAATCTCTTCCAAGTATACCCGAGCTAACTTATCCATGGAATACTTCATATTCACAGGTAGGAAATGAGCCGACTTGGTCAATCGATCAACGATTACCCAAAAGGCATCATATCCTTTTTGAGTTCTAGGTAGTCCAGAAACGAAATCCATGGTGATATGTTCCCATTTCCATTCGGGAATCTCCAAAGGCTGCAGTAGTCCCGAAGGCTTCTGGTGCTCAGCCTTAACTTGCTGGCACACTAAACAGGTTTGTACGTACTGAGCTATTTCTCTCTTCATCCTGTCCCACCAGTACAATCGTCGCAAGTCATGATACATCTTGTTACTTCCTGGATGGATTGTATACTTAGATCGGTGAGTTTCCTCCAAAATTTCTCTTCTCAACGCTTCATCCTCGGGCACCACTATTCGATTTCAAAATTTTAAAATCCCTTCAGGGCTCAAATTAAAATCGGGTATTTCTCCTTTCTTCACCTTTTCTACCCACCTTTGAACTGTCGGATCCTTAATTTGAGCTTCCTTGATCTTTTCTAAAAACACGGACGTCACTCGGATATTCCCAAAGGTTATTCTATTATGCTCCAGCATTGGATTCCATTCTCCAACAGCTCCCAGTAATTCCCACTCCTTCACCATCAATCCAGAAATTTGAGCCTTTCGACTTAAGGCATCAGCTACCACATTAGCCTTACCAGGATGGTAGTTAATAGTATAATCGTAATCCTCCAAGAATTCCATCCAACGGCGCTGTCTCATGTTCAACTCCTTCTGGGAAAAGAGGTATCTAAGGCTCTTATGGTCAGAATAGACTTCAAAAGTCACTCCGTACAGATAGTGTCTCCACTTTTTCAGAGCGAAGACAACTGCGGCCAATTCTAGGTCATGAATGGGATAATTTTGCTCATGAGTTTTCAATTTCCTTGAAGCGTAAGCTATCACATTTTGATGTTGCATCAATACGCACCCCAAACCTTCTTTGGAGGCGTCAGTGTAAACAGTAAAACCGTCCGGACCGTTAAGTAAAGCTAGAATAGGGGCCATAGTCAATCTCCGCTTCAACTCTTGAAAACTGGTTTCACACTTATCACTCCACAGAAATCGTCCACCCTTCTTGGTTAAATCAGTTAAGAGACTGGCAAGTTTCGAAAAATCTTTAATAAATCGCCGGTAATAACCTGCCAACCCTAGAAAACTCCGGATCTCAGTAGGGTTATCGGGTCTCTTCCACTCAGTTACCGCCTCTACCTTGGCCGGATCCACAGCAATCCCTTCCTTTGAAATCACATGCCCCAGAAAAGCAACTCTTTCTAACCAAAACTCACATTTGCTAAATTTGGCATACAACTGGTGCTCCCTCAGGGTTTGTAGGACCTCTTTCAAATGTTTTTCATGCTCCTCACGGGTTTTTGAATAAACCAATATGTCATCGATAAAAACAACAACAAATCGGTCGAGATAAGGTTTGAAAATTCGGTGCATGAGGTCCATGAAAGCAGCAGGGGCATTAGTCAGTCCAAAAGGCATCACAGCAAATTCGTAGTGCCCATACCGAGAATTGAAGGCGGTTTTAGGTACATCTTCCTTTCTAATTAACAGTTGGTAATACCCCTGTCGAAGATCTAACTTCGAGAAGACCACCGCACCCTGTAATTGGTCAAATAACTCATCAATGTGAGGTAGGGGGTACTTATTCTTAATGGTCACGTTGTTCAACCCTCGGTAATCGATGCATAGTCTCAAGGTCCCGTCCTTCTTCTTAACAAAGAGAACAGGTGCCCCCCAAGGTGATCCGCTCTCATGAATAAACCCTCGCTCTAGAAGGTCTTGCAACTGTAATTTCAACTCTTTGAGTTCCGCAGGTGCCATTCGGTAGGGAGTTTTGGAAATAGGGGAAGCCCCTGGGCATAGGTTAACTTCAAACTCAATTTCTCTTTCTGGAGGCAGATTTACTAACTCGTCAGGAAAAATATCGGGGTATTCACTCACTACTGGGACGTCTTCTATTTTCAGTTTATCGGCAGGAGTATTAATAAGAAAAGTTAGGAACCCTTGTGCCCCTCTACTCAATAATTTCCTAACTGGAATACCCGAAATCATAGCGGATGAGGCTAGACTACCCCTCACATCTAACCTCAAAGTTGCCTCCCCCGGAATACGAAATTCAACAGTTTTCCTCCTACAGTCCAGTTGGGCATCGTATCGAGCCAACTAATCCATGCCTAATATCACATCGTATCCCTTTATGGCTAAACTTATCAAATTCCCCAATAACCTCCGCTCACCTACCCAGATCTCACAATTCGTGTACATTTTGCTAGAAATCAAACAGTGGTCCCCCGTAGGAGTACTAACTTCTAACTCATAAGGAAGAGTGACAGGGTTTATATCAATTTCACACATAAACTCGGGGTTAACAAAGGAATGGGTGGCTCCATGGTCTATCAAAATTCTAGTTAGGCGATGGAAGACAGGAATCGTACCTTCCACTACCTCGGCGGAATCAGGAACTGGCCGTTGTTCAATGGCGTACACACGTGCGGGCACCTTCGGTTTGGCACTATCTACCCGTGATTGACTTGAAGTAGCCTTAGATGTCAGTATAATTCCTCTCATGTCTCGTGCCTGGACCGGACAGCTAGCGAACCGGTGCTCCGCACTTCCGCACCACAGACATTTGTTCTGCTTCCTCCAACAGTCGTCCTCCGTGTGGTTTGGTTTCCCACAGAAGCCACACGGCCTGCGCGTAACAGTAGCGGAACTCCCTTGTGAGGCACTCCTCTGTTGGCCTCGTCCGGGTTGGCTTCCTCGAGAGGGAGCCCCTCGGGTCGGACTCGCGAACCGTCCCCCTCCAGCTTCCCTTCCAAACTTAGGAGGGGTACTTTTATCCCCTTGAGTTGAGCTACTCCCAGCAGCTCCCCGCTTCCTATTCTGGAAATTCCTCACCTGGAGCCTTGCGTTTTCGGATCGTAATGCTTTTTCCACAGCATCACTGAAAGTGGTGATTTGGGCTACAGCCAAATCCTTTTGGATTTCCACATTAAGCCCTTGAAGGAAACGCCTCGCCCTCCTTTGCTCTGTCAGAATGAGCTCAGGGGCAAACTTGGACAAGCGTGTAAATTGACTTTCATATTCGGCCACCGTTTGCGTACCCTGACGTAGACGAATAAATTCGTCTTCTTTTTTCTCCTGAACTAATGGTGGAAAATACTTGGCGTTGAATTCCCTTACAAAGTTCATCCATGTCCTTGGTGTCTGTTCTCGCTCCCACTTTGTCCGAATAATGTTTCACCAAGAGCGTGCAGCCCCTTCGAGTTGAAAAACCGCAAAGGTCACTTGCCTCTCTTCCGAGTAACGTAGGGCGGCAAAAATGTCTATCATCTTCTCCAACCATTGCTCCGCCACGTCCGGATCGGCTCCTCCAAGAAATTTAGGTGGAGAAAATTTTTGGAATCGTTCGAGAGCTCGATCTTCGCTCTCGACATGATTTCCAGGGTTTCCAGGGTTGCCAACGGGTGGATTAGGGTTGGGGCCCTGTTGCTGCACCACCTGGGCCAGGAGATCAGTCATCCGCTGGATAGCAGCGGCTACTTGCACATTAGGATCGATTTGGGGTTCAGGTGTTGGTTCGGGCACTTCAGTTCCCGTACCCTGTTCAGTCGTGGGTTGTCTACCCTCACGTCCTCTACCTCGGCCCCTACGCGTGCCTTCCATCGTTACAGGTCAATCTAGGGTCAAAATATACACATAAATATAGCATTAAGATGAAAGTGTACACACCCTTGTGTATAACAATAAACATGAACACTCAGCCAAACAAGTACTTCATAAAACTCTTAAACACATACCACATATTCATAGCATTCACAACAAGATCAAACATTTACACCAAAATAGTTAGTCAGGTACAAACAGGGAGTGTCTTACGGAAATGGCGATACAAAAGTAATATATACAAAACTAGTCCTATATACAACGCGACTAGCTAAGAGTCCTTCCCGGCCTACCATTCCGTGCCCTTTATATATACAAAGTCAAAATCTTCCCAAAATGGCTTAAAATCCATACCCTAGCCTACCGTGGGACTAGAGGACCTACTCGCTTGAGCGGATTCGACTCCGACCGAACCCCTCACGCAAGAGTCCTCGTCACTCTCGTCCCCTAATAGGTCATCACACATGTTCAGAATCGATCCGGCCTTCTCCTTCATTTGCCTCACCCTCTTGACCATTCGTTCACGTGTCTCTCCTAATTGCGTATACAGGTCGTCCACCCTATCTTGACCTTCACCCAGGTCATATTCCAACTCCTTAATTCGCTCGGCTTGCCTCTTGTTGGCCTCTCTCAATTGATTTACTTCGGCCTCTAGCCTTCCACAATCCTTGGCCAACTCCTTCCTTTCTTTGTCCACGGCCAATACTAATGTATTGGGGTAGGCAAACCTGTGACGGCACTTACAACGCCGTAGGCGACTAGCCGGACTCCAGCGTACCGCTGACCCTCTCAGCCGGATCTGGTACTTGATCACCGGAAGTACTCCACGGCCCTGCTCCACGGTCGGGATCTCACTAGATCCACTATGCGCGTCCATCCTACACGAAAACGTAATTAAACTCAAACACCCTTAGGAAAACAATCAAATACAAGTCCCAAATCAAGAAATTTCTCCCATGCCCAGGTAAATCTAAACCTAGGCTTTGATACCACTTGTGACGACCCCATCTTCCCCTAAGGCGAACCAGAGGGGTCGACGGACCGCTTGCCCAACTCTCGCCAGGACTACGGGTCGCAAACAAATCGAATTTCGTTTAATATATAAAGGAAAATTCAACAAAGTGAACGATTTATCCCATTAACTTGTTCCTATAACCATAATATCATTATGCAAGAAAGTATAGCGCTCGAGCACTTCAATCGGACAAGAAAACGAAAAACGAAAATTTACCGCGGATGAACAGTAACCGGCCACGTCACTATCCGGCCAGAATCTGGCCGGATACCCGGCCGGATTCTCGGCCGGATAGGAGGCCGAGGCTAGACCCCAAAGGGGTCGAAATTCCCCTGTCAATCCGGCCGGAAGTTGGCCGGATTGCTTCGGCCGGATTGCCACCCGAAGCCAAAAACCAATTTTTTTTCTTTTTCCCCTGCATATCCGGCCTTGTATCCGGCCAGAAACTGGCCGGATTCTCGGCCGGATTCGTGAACAGTAACCTCGTCAAAATTCTTTTCTACCTTTGTTCGAAAACAGTTCTTGTATAAAATGCTTCCAACACACAATGCAATCAATCCAAGACCTGATATAGGTATATATACATGTCATATACACATGAGGGGAATTTCATTATACAATTCCAAAAGTACTTGAATTCAAATACACCAAGGTTTTCAAATGTACGAGGAGCTATTCAAAATTAACTACATAACTAGCTCAACCCTTTTCAAAACTTGAGTCCAACAGTGTCCCTGTAAGGAAAACAAAACAACGGGGGTGAGTTTACGCTCGTGAGGTACCAATTTCACAAGTAAGTCATACAATCCATCGAACACACACATAAGTGTTTTTCTGAACTCAACCATGTATAAAAGGATACAGTCGGCCCTCAAGGGCCGTTTTCCGATTTCCATACTTGATCATATTCGTTGACACTCCGTCAACCATTGAAGATAACCAAGAACCGTAGACACCTCTTCTCACCGCTTCCTTCCACCATTCACCCCCTAATCGGGCCCGCACACCTCATAGTTTCAAAAGGTAATACTCGAGTATACCACAAGGTCGAGGAGTTAACACTCCACTCGCCTATTAGTGTCCCAAAGGCTCGTTAACGAATCGCCCAAGCCCTTGCCGGCCCGACTCGAATAACGGTCTAAGGGAATGAGCTCAATTTTCACAGTAATAATAGGGCATAGCCCTAGCAATTATCAACCCATATACACATGAAATTCAATAGTTCAACAGTAACAGTAATGCACATAAGTGGTCAAGAGCGATAAAATACACCCTCGACCTATTCAAATCACATAGCAAGTACATTTAACCATTGTATGGTACACTCACCAAGCAATCAAGTAAATCACACGTTCGAGTCAGGAGTAGGTCCCGGTCCACCGGTACGACCTAAAACAAGCAAGCAAACATATTTGAGACCCAATCACGAGTCAACGTACAAGTTAAACTTACTAATACAAATTACTCAAAATAACAAGTAGAGCAACTAAAGTGTGGAATGGGGACAAACTCCCCAATTCTTCCATTTCTATTCCTTTCCTTCTCAATTCAAGACCACCCATATTTCTAACCAATTGGGCGGCATTTCCCCTTAATTTCTTCACATTTCCAACCTAAGGAACAACACCCAACTTATACCAAAACACTTATGAGTCATAAATTAGTCCATTCACCTCATTTGAAACACAATACAATCAAATACACATCAATTGCTAGCATGAAAACCATACATGGAAAAACCCCAATTTCACCAAACCCTAAAACCGAAATTTTCCCACAAATGCTAAAATCTTCCACAATTAACCACCATTAACACACAAAGGCTCTATATCAAACCATATAAATCCATCACACTCAACTCAACCATGAGATATCATATAAACCAGAAAATTCCTCAATAAATAGAAAATTGACATAACTCAACCATAAGTCTTGAAATAATCCACAAAATGGCATCTTTAATCACTATCACCTATCAATTCCATCTTACAAACAACAAAGAAACAATTCCATATTTATTTACCTTACAAATACTTGATACAAGGTAGATGAAAGTCCCTCTCTTCAAACAAAATCCACCAAGTACTTCAAACACTCCTAGCAAGCAAGTTTTATGGAAAGATTTGGGAGATTAATGGTTGGTTTACAAGATTTGGCAAGGAAGTGAAGCAAAAGTTGAAGAGCTTCTCTTTCTTTTTCTCTCTAGAGCAGCCGGCCAAGAAGGTAAGAAATGAAGAGGAATTTTGGTCAAAAATTGAATTAGTAAAGGTGTAGGAAAAGTCAAAATCCAAGGTCCAATGAAATTGCAACATTTGTCTTTCAAGTTTATCTCTTCCTTTTGTCTTACAACACTTAATTAAACCAACTAACCTCTAATTAACTCATAACACTAGGTCATAAAGCTTCCGTATATAAAATTTTCCAAAGTTACATTTAACTGTACCGATCGCCTTAGTGGGTCCCGCAACCACTGTACACCCTTAATAGCACAGAAATTGATCTAAACCCAGAAAATGATGCAAAATTCATATTTTCTCATAAAATTCCCCAGAAAATCCACAGATAAAAGAAAGCCCCAAAATTAGACCCAAAAGCCCAAATTAAATGCCATGAAAATAAGAAAATTTTCGGGGGTCTCACAAGTGTAATTTTATAAATTTCAAAGAAGCTTCATGAAATTATCATAAACCTTAGAGGAGGTTATTGAAATTATCCCCTTTATAATAGTTGAAGTGCCATTAACTATGCTAATTTCGATATGATAAAAAATTCTTTTGTTAAAATTTCGGATTCTCTCAATTCATCAATTTAGATACTAACTTTAAATATTTGGAAAAATTATGGTTCCATGTATTAATAGGTGATAATGCAAAGAGTAAGAAAAATGATTCATCGCAAATGCAAAATTTCAACTTCAATAAAATTTTTCAAAATAACGGGAAAAAATTATGGGATGGTTCTGTGCAAATTATCATCTGCTTTTAACTGAATTTTTTTTAAAGCTTGATTCTGGTATTGATATTCATTAAATCTATATTATTGTGTTCCGAACTACTTTTCTTATCTTGATTTTAGATTTAGGGGCACCAAAAAAGTTGAAATAAAAAACAATTGTTATGTTGCTTTTGAATTTTTATTGGGAGCAATTTTTTTTTGGATGCGGACAAAAATACCTTAAAAAGGTGAAGACTATTAGCAAAATACCCAAGTCCACATAATCTAAGGCAAATTTCGTTATTAACTAGTCAAAATTATCTTTTGTAATTTCTATTTAGTCAAAATTATCTTTATAACTTTTTTGTCAAAAGTATCTATGAATTTATTTAAATAACCTTTTTCCCACAGCAAACAAAATCACACCAGTTATAACATGATTTGCAAAAATTTATTCTATAAAATTTGCGTTTATAAAAATCAAATGTTTGTGAACAAGCCCAATACAAGGTGAGTTTTGACTTTTCTTAAAAATTGAGAGAAAAGCTTCATGCACTTCGCTGCACCCCAAAGCCCAAAGGACGGAAGGTCAAACCCCATTATCGAATATTGCTTTTTTTTTTGTGGGAGAACAGTGCTGAGAGGGCGAGTTTCTCAGAATATTTGTTAAAATAAAAAATTGTTATAAAATTAGTGCAGTTTGGGGCGTTGCTAATTTAGGGGTCGCCGATATACAAGGCTTCCAATAAAAATGCGTTTAATTTTCATTTTATTTTGATCGCTTTAGTTTTCTTTCTTTTTTTTAAATTATTTTTTGCAAAAGCTTCGCCGCTCATCAAATGAGCCGCGAAGCTTTTGCATTCATTTTTCCTGGCTGGCTGGAGTTTCTTTTCTTTCTTTTTTTTTTTTTTTTGCAAGCTTTCGCGGCTCATTTGATGAGCGGCGAAGCATTTACCATAGCCATTTTTTTTTATTTGTGGCGTAAGTTTTTTTTTTTTTTTTCCATGGACCATGATTGCAGAGATTGTGGCCAAAATAATATTTTTTAAAGTGAAATCACAATTTTTTTGGAAGTGATTATGCTTTTTTTTTTTAAGTAAAACTGCAAATCTCAATTGCCGCGATAGTTTTCCCACAATCGATCACATAACCAATGGTTGTAGTTCCACAACTTATTAATTTTTTTATTTTTTATAAAAAAAAGTGACGGCGATGCACTAATTTTTGTTAAAAAAACTAATGCCACAATTTGAATTTGCGACTTTAGTTATCCACCAGATCTACAAAATCAAAGGTACTTATTTAGTTCAAAAACAATTTCCAGTCAAAGTAGCACTACTCCAATTAGGACAAAATCTATCACACGGAAGGATTCATTGGAAATGTGGCTGTTCAACCACTTTGCACGATAAGGGCAAGATGTGCATTGATGGGTGATATTTAAATTATTCGAATTTTTCTTATCGAACCTCTCTTTTTATTATCATTTAAGTTCATATGCTAATTATTACATCCTACAAATATTGTTCAATTATGCATTATTTATCATTATTTAAATTAACATTAACATTAAAAGATTTCAAAAATATGACTTAGGCAAATTTTATTAGTATTTTAATAGCATACTTGATTATTTACTAAATTTATAAAATTAACATAATATCATATATTAAATTTTTGACAATTTTGGTTTATAATAGGATTTTAGTAATACGGTTTAGGGATTTTGATTTTAAAATTTGGGTTAAAAGGTTTATATTTATATTAAGGGTTATGCTGTGACGGCTTGGAAATTAGCGTTTCATGTTAGGTAATACATTAAACCCTAAACCATAATTAAAAAAAAGGTTACGCTTTATGAAAAAAAAGCTTCCTCGTTGGTTAGTTTTATTAAAAAAAAAAAAAAAGAAATGTATCGCCGCTGATGTCATGAGAAAATAGAAAAACCTTTGCCTCTCATGAAATGAGTTAATGAGAGGCGAAGCTTTTGCGAAAAAATAAAATAAAAATAAAACTAAAGCTTTTGAAAAAAAGAAAAACCTGCATGAGCGGCGAAGCTTTTGCAAAAAATGTAAAAAAAATGAAAAAAGAAAACTAAAGCAACCCAAAATAAATAAAAATTAAAAGCATTTTTACTGGAAGCCTCACGTCCGATTTGCGGCGACTCTTCATTTAGAAACCCCCTTCAAGCAGCTCCAATTTTGTGATGATTTTTAATTTTGACAATATTGCAAGAAATTCGCCCACTGAGAGTGGTTCACAGCCCTAAATAGGCCAACACAACTTGTCTTACATTAATTTTTCCTTTTTTTTTCTTTTTATATAAAAATTGTATTTGACAATTTAGATTGAGCTGAAGTGATATGGTCTTTTTTTTTCATCCGTCCACCCCTTAACCCACATTTTTTATCACTTCAAATCATCTGTTTCGAATTTTGTCTCTGTCCTGTCTATTTTATGTTTCTGTCGTGTTTGTCTCATGTTTATTTAATTGTCATGTGTATTGTACTGCTGAATTTATCTTTCAATAGAATTCTAAAAGTTATTGATTGTTGGATTTATCCACAATCAAATAGTTATTAATTAATACATTTGGTAGTTAAACATGTACGGGATAAACGGGACAGAGAAAAACGAAACTCCGAACACATGATTTCAAGCGCCATTTTTATCTCTAAGTGTCAACTCTAGGATGATGAAGTCCCTAATTTGCACTTAAACTAGTCTTTAAACCATCCTCAACAATTGCCACCTTTAAAAAATTGCATCGCCACCTTATTTTTTTAATCAACAAGAAACCTCCCAAGAGTCATTTTAATTGGTAAAGACATTAGTCGAATCACGTTGAGGTGATTAATTTGACTCTCAGGTCTCTTACATTTTAGTTTCTCCCTCTTTAAAAGGCTAGGCTTGGTTTGGGAGTTTAGGACAAAAAGAAAAAGAAGGGATTTTTAAAGTTATGAAATAAAAGAAGAGAAGGGAAAAGATTTTAATATTATGTATTAGGAGTTTAGGGAAGAAACGGAATAATTAAAAGTTTGTTGAATAAGCATTCAAGGATAGAGTTGGCATTTTGGAAAATTTTCAAAAGCTAGAGCAAGCTTTCCTTCGTTTTCCGCCCACCACTGGGCGAATTTTTTTTTTAGTACTGGTAGCATGGAGAGAGTATCGCTCCAAACCAGCCGCATTCTCTTCCTCTTTTCGTCCCTAGGAAACTCTCAAACAAGTGCCTCTTCATTTCTCTCTCCCTTTCCTTTCGTTTCTCCTTGAATTTTCATCTCCCATACTAAGCCTTAGAGGCATAGAGTCTTCACTGAACAGAAAATGAATCCCCACCATCTCCCAGTACATTTGTCTTTTTATTACTAAACATAAAAAAAAAAAAAAAAAAAGACTCACAAGTTCTTTGGGTGGTCCTAAAGCTAGCCAGCCAGCTAGAAGCCGATGAAAGCACTAACAATTGTGTCAACAGTTATATTTGCAATTCCGGTGTGGATCTTGCTCGGTTATTGCCTCTACGGATGCGCTTTGTTGCTGAAGGCATGTATTATTGATACTCCTGTTGCATGGTTTAGGCAGAGGTGGAGCCGTAAGCCCACTTCTCCAGTGGATCGTGATGTTGAAAATGGACAGGCGATGTTTTATGTAATGGCTATCAGGGCTGCCGCAGCAAGTGGCGATCAGCTTGAAGAAGGTAGCGATGAATCACCACCCCAGAAAGCGGTCCCGGGGGAAGCCGCCGGTCGTGGTTGACCGACAGCCACACCGGCTGCGTCCACCACCGGTGTTTTAGGCCAGGGAAATAGAATGTGCAGAAGAGATCGATATCTTGTAAATGTTCAGAGTTGACTTGCGTCTAAATTATATTTAGTTTTTTTTTTAATTTCTTTTTCAATTGTATTTAATTGTAAAGAATTAACAGCTCTAATTTTTAGTTTTACCTGCGAAAATTTTGGGTTGTAGCATAATTGCAACTAGTTTGGTATGACACATTCGATGTTTGCATCTAATAAAAAGAATTTTTAGAATTTTTTCCACAAAAAATTATTGTAGATTTGATCATAAATATTTAGATAATTTGATAAAATAAAAATGTGTGGAAGGATAGCTGTGTATAACTAAGTTATAATCATGATTGCTACTTAGTAAAGGTAACTATAATTCATGGATATACAGTAGATAATCTGGAAAAGGAAAAAAATATAAAGAAAAAGAGAAAGAAAAGTTAATATTTTAGTAGAAATTAAGCGTAATTAGTGGTAAGCAGTTTACATCTAACTTATTGATGGTAAATTAGGAATAACATCAAACGAAACAACACCATAAGGTTTTTCACAATTTATCAATAGTAAGATTAGTTACATATTAATCTTTAGGACAAATTACATTTTACCTTCTTATGGTTTAGTGTTTTTGTACATAATCTCCTTATGGTTTCAAAAGCTATACATAACCCTTTCATGATTTGGAATAAAGTATCAAAATAACGGAAATGATTATTCATAACAAAACTTTTAAAAATATCGAAATTACCCTTATTTAAAAATTAAAATGGTTGAAGTGACCAAAATAAATAAACATAATATACATGACACACTAATCCCTTATGATTTTATATTTTATCATATAACCCCCTTATAGTTAAATATTTTACCATATAATTCTCTTATAGTTTTCAAAATATAGACATACCCCCACCTGCGATTAATAAATAATTTTTAACTTTATATAGAGGTATTTTTTACATTTTAGGTGACTCCGGTATGAATTGCAAATTCCGTTATTTTGATACTTTAATTTAAACCATGAGGGAGTTATGTATAGTTTTTGGAACTATAGATAGGTTATGTACAAAAATACTAAATCATAGGGGAGTAAAGTGTAATTTGCCCTAATTTTTATTTAAGATTTTGATTGAAAGGTAAATTGAAACAATGCTATCTTCGATTGAATTAGACAGGGAAACAACAGAAAAAAAAAAGATTAAAAGGAGATAGACCGGAGCATGGCCATGGTTTTAATTTTTAATCTACTTTCTCATAAGTTCTTGTTGTTTAGGTTACAATTTCCAGAAAGCAATTGTCGAATGGTATATTGTCAGACATTATCAATTTCTATGAAGTTTTCAAAGATAAACAATGAGAATACATGAAAAATTAACATTAACAAAAACAATTATGTCTTTACAGAAGCTGGACGCCGACATTGTATGATTTTGTCCAAACATTGACTCTCAAACAATCAACCCACAAGGCCATCTCTGATCGGAAAGTCAATGACAATGTACAGAAACGTACACTGGAGGAAATTAATTCGTCTTTTCCTTGAAGTCAACTCTAAAAAATTCCAGCTAGGAATGCAAATTGCCAAATTGTATGAGTAAATAATTGGAAGATTTATCATCATCAAGAACTCCTCTCGTAATTTCAGTACTTCCTAGCTGGTTCTGAAGCTTTGAGAAAATGCATCCATTGACCTATGTCTCTGCAGTTGTATTCGGAGTTCCTGCTTTGATCGTCCTGTATCAGTGCCTCCGTCGCTGCCTTCTTCTTATTAAGGAATGCATAGTTACAACTTTTGCAGCTTTTAGGAAGAGGGTCTCTCCTGTTCAGGTGCATCATGTCGAAATAAGCAGCAGTACTTGGCCAGATGCCAATGGCCATGAGATGCATATAATTGCTATGCCGGCAGTGGCAGCAGCTACTATTTGAGGAGGTAGCTAGCTAGGCCAACTTGGTGGAGATGGCCTGAAACAGCCAGAATGGTGGCAGAAGGGTGGTAATTAGTGCATCACCGGCCACCACAGTGGTGGTTGAGATTGTAAATTTCAGATAGAAATGGGCGGTGAAAGACTACCAGACTGGACATTCTTTTGTTCGTGCAAGTTCAGATACGTTGTTATAAGATGTAGGTTTATCGGAACTGTATATGTCCAAAAAAAAAAAATTTATTCAAGGTTTGATTGATTAAAGATGGAAAATATATTGTGTTGGATATGGATAATGCTTGTATTGGATACGAACGTAATGCACAATATATTTTTTGTAAACACTTTTACATGATATATGCAACTTTTCTCAAGATAATTCTAAGGGCAAATTACACTTTACCTTCCATGGTTTACTGTTTTTCGACAAACCCTCCTATAGTTTTAGAAACTATACATAACCCTCACATAGTTTAGAGTAAAGTGTCAAAGTGATGGAAATGATCATTCGTAATAGAATCAGCTAAAATGTCAAAAATATCTTTATGTAAAGTTGAAAATTGTTTATTAATCAAGCGGGGTTATGTGTATATTTTGAAAATCATAAGGGAGTTATATGGTAAAGTATTAAACCATAAAGGAATTATATGGTAAAACATAAAATCATAAGGGGTTAGTATGTCATGTATTTATAAGGGTAATTTTGACATTTTTAAAAATTCCATTACGAATGATCATTTCCGTCATTTTGACACTTTAATACAAATCATGAAGGAGTTATGTATAGTTTTTGAAATTATAAGGGGAATTATGTGAAAAATTGCTAAATCACAGAGAGATAAAGTGTAATTTGCCCTAATTCTAATAAAATGGTACATGTACATTTAATTCCAAGTACGTGGAATAAAATAATCAGAAATCAAAAGTAACAGACTTCTTATTGGTAAAAGAGAAAAAAATTAGTGTGAAATTTGCTGGAAATCGTCCAGTTGACAAAATTGAGGCGATCGAGATTGACAAGTTTTAACCCAATTATTAGAGTTGACAAAGTTGCCGAACCCGAAAGTCACGGACAAGGTGGAACAAAAACTAAAAACTAATCCATTTAATTATTTCTCAAATACATATGAATTTTCATTTAGACACTTTCACGTACAGCATCGCTTTTATTCCATATTCACCAAACTATAGCCAGATTATCTTCACCAATACCAAACTAGAGTTAAATTAGATTCTGTTTGGATTGAGAGATTTGAAAAAAAAATTTGAAATTTTCTTCAAATTCTCTAGTTGTTTAGATTATTTAAGAGGTATTTAAATTTAAAAATCATCAATTATTTTAATTTTTAAAATATATTTTAATAATTGATGAATTATAAATCTAAATGCCTCTTAAACAATCTAAAATATTAGAGTGATTCGAGCGGATTTCAAATCATTCATCAAATTATTTAATCCAAACGAGGAATGCCGCGTCATATATACGATGCAAGTCAAGTTTTGAGCTACTAGAAGCGTATCTTCGACCGACTTCGTGTTTCCTGAAGTCATCCTAAAAAATTCTTTTTCATTCTTTTACTTCTAAAAACATCATTTTCAAACAAGTATGTTAAACGAAATTGCCAAATCATAGCCACCAACCCTTTTAATTATGCTATATTAAGCAACTACTCTTGTTTGTTAAACCAAACCTTCACGAGCTTTCTTCTTTTCTGATATATAAATGAAGAAGTCATGAAGAAGTTCAGTTTAGCACTATGTCAGAAGCTTCGGGGTTTGTACCGGGGAAAAAGCCTAGCCGCGCAGTGATTCTTACGGCAGTGTTTTTAAGTACAGGACTTCTGATCTTGTTCGTCCTCTGCTTATGTTTCATTGCATGCTATGTTCTGATCAAGAACTGTATATTAAAAACTGCTGCGGCATTGAAGAAGTGTTTTACTCCTGCTCGGGTGCATCATGTCCAAATGAGCGACACCCCGCCGGAAACAAATGGACCGGTGCATATAGTGGCTATCCCGGCCGAAGATGCACCAAATAACACTTGATCAGGCGGCCAGCTGCTTGCTGCAGACGGCCGTTGATAACAGGTGGAGTGGCGGCAAAAGGTGGGAATTCTTGCTGGCTTAGCTACCTCAACGGCGGTTGATTTGGACTTTAGCGGTGGTTATTGGAAAGCCTGTGCGCATATGAATAGTTCTTAGTTAGAATATTTTCCATTCGTGTATGTAAGTTTAGAAAAGTTTGTTGATTACAAAAAAAAAAAAAAAAAAAAAAAAATTGTTGATTATGTTTTGGTGCTACTTTGGAATTAATTGTAGTAAATCATTTTTCAGGAATGAAATGTGAAGACGGAACGGTGGTATCTTGCATATTGAATATTGATATCATCAATTAATACGAATATGTTCTAATTGATTTTTTTTTGTGTCATATTTTTGTGTATCGTGAAATGTTGCTTTTCTCGAGGTAAATTGTAACAAAATGTCACGTGAAAACGTGTTTCTATAATAGGACGAGGTAATTGGAGGAAAATTTGTCATTTAGTAACTGATATACTCCTATTACATTTAAATTTAACTTAATCCTTTAGCTTTTAATATTAAGTCAATTGAGTTTTTCAGAAACATATTTAAAAAATGAACCAATACAGTCTAATCATCGATAATTTCAGAGAACTATCAAACCCTAGGGGTGTTCATGGGTCGGATAATGTTGACCCAACTTGCAAAAAAATCGGATTAGTCACTTTGTGTTCCGTATTCAGATATACATAATGCGGATATTTGGATATTTGGATATCTGCATTATGCGGATCAAATCAATCGGATATCCTATTCATATCTAATTTTAAAAATTCCTTTAAAAAATTATAAATTCCAAAGATAAAATGAAATTTAAATGTATTAAAGTTTCAAAAAATATCCTGTAAGTGATTTGTTGTACTTGAATATGAGTTTTAGTAAAAAAAAAAAAAAAGAGTTTTTAGTTGAAATTAATCTTTTTTCGTTGCAATATAAAGTAGGTTTCGTATTTTTTTTCTTATTTTGATTCAAACGAGTAAGATTTATTCTTTCATCTATAATTTTTTTATCAACAAATTATATAATAATATGTTTAAAAACTTAACACCATATACAAAGAAAGTCTATTTTGAAAAAGGACATAGATATAAAAATAAGAAACAAGAGATAAAACTATTATAAATTAGTGGATTTAATGTATGAAAAAATTCTTTAAAAAAATGCTATGCAAGTTGGATCGGATATCTGCAGATGACAAAAAAATGATATCTAAATTCAATCCATATAAGTTCTTGATCTGAATTTGATCCCATTCACATATGATTAGACGAATTGAATAACCGCTAATTCAGATCGGATTTGGGTCAGATCACAGAATTTTTCGGATCGCTAGGTTAAGCCTGCACACCCTATGTTTTCAGAACCGGACCGGGTATCGACTCGGTCAAACTCATGGGTCAGGGGTCAATGGATTGAACCAGATTCGATAGGAGTTGAACCGGATGACGTCATAAATAAAAATTATTTAAAAATTAAAATATTATATGTAAAATACCTAATAACATGTAAATATTAATAAATGTATATTCATATATATTTGATGTTTTAAATATATTTAACAAGAAAATACAAAGAAATTATAACAATCAAGTAACAACTTATATTATTTAATGAGCATTAACAAGTTTAGAATTAAAATTATGGACTTAATTGAAAAATAATACCAAACTTTAAGAAAATATTGATAAAGTATGAAATATTTGAGGTATATTAATAATTTTTAACAATCTAGGGGTCAAAACATAATATTGAAAAAGTTTGAAAATTTTTTTTAAAATGTTGTTTGAACCGGAAAAATCCGGTTTTTTCCGGTCAAACCCGATTTTTGACCGGATTTAACAAGGCTTTTACTTATCCGATTTTTAAGCATGACTCGGACCGGACACTTGGCCAGTTCTCGGTTCGACCGCCCGGTCCGGTCCGAGTTTTAAAACACAGTGCACACCCCTACCAAGCCCACCTAGCCATATAGAGAAAGACTACCATGCGAAATCGGACATCTGCATATATATATATATATATATATATATATATATATGTGGTGTAGCCTCACTTCTTGCCTGGCATTGACTCTCTCTTTTTAGAGGCTGGTCCGATTTTAACTCTATTCCTTGATTTGCCCACTTGGGTATCATGTAATCCCTTCTCCGGATGCCCAAAACTAGGTTAATTATCAGTAGTCGGTGTATTGAATTTTATTTTTTTCCTTTTAATTACCAAACAAGAAAAAGAAAGAAAGGAACAAGTTAGGAAGTTGCCTAATGAGTTGAAACTCATTTTCCTAAGTCAACTTCAAAATTAATTTCTTGACTCTTCTATTCTTATTATTCCAAACCTAGTTGAAATAAAGTATTAGCCAACTTGTAGCAACTAGATCTCCCATTCATATAATGTATCGACGAACACTTGTAAGCTTCATTAACGTTTGAATTTCCTTTAATACCATTTTGCAATCTTTGAGATCGAGGAAGGTAATGGGCGGACTGGATGCAGTGACTATTCTGGCTATACTTGTATTTGGACCGGGCTACTTGATCCTCCTTTGGTATTGCATGAAGGGATGCTTTCTATTCACAAAGGGTTCTATAGTCAGCATTCTTCAAAGGCTGAGGAGGAAAATGTCTCCTATTCAAGTGCATCATGTCGATTCGGAGGACACCCCACCTCCCGGTTGGGCAGCTACAACGTTAACAACTACTTCCGCAGGCCTTGGAGGTCCTAATACCGATTTGGAGGGCAGGCCAGCTCCGAGGGCGGCTACCCCTTTAACAATTTCTTCTGCAGGCTACTTTGGAGATCCTAGTTACAGCAATTTGGAGGACGTACCAGCTCCCAGGCCAGCTACAACAACTATTTCTACAGGCTACTTTGGAGGTCCTTATAATAGTGGCCGATTTGCCAATGGTCGCAGGATTGCAGTAGTTGTTGAATTCCCCGGTGGGTTGCCCGTGCGTGAATACATAGGTCGTTAACTTTGTCATCCATTTCTTGGATGGTTGACTTGATGGATTCAAGATTTGTGCAAGTTTATAAACATTGCAAACTTGTACATCTTTGTTTTTCTTTCTTTTCTGAGAATTTGTAGTTTTATATTTATTTGGTTGATCAAAGATGGAAAAATATTCTCTTGTATAGGATGTTGATAAAATACAGGATATACATTTTCATACTTTTCCACATGACAGGCAGTTTTTTTTTTCTCAAAATAATCATAATAAATAATCATGAACACACATTTCAAATCCAAGTAGACGGGATCAAGTAACCCCAATTTAATTAAAAGTTACAGACTACATAGGCGGAATAAAAAGTAAAACTTGACTGAAATTTATTCCTCTGATACACATTGGCTTTTACTTAGTCATTTTCACTGCATTGCCTTCAATTCATTTTTAACCAAAGTACAGGCTACATTAAGGGATGGAATCCCATGTCATGTATGAACGTCCGGAAAGTGAAGCCATGTACTAGTAGAAGCGTATCCTAGAGAAATTTCGTGTTTCCTAGAGCTAAACCTAACAATTGAGATAGGGTTTCTCTTTAAAATATTTGAACTCCTGTGCTCTTGCTTGACAAAAAAATCAAGAATAAGGTCATATTGGATTCTGACTATTCAGTTAATACAAACCTTAGCTATAGAAATTGAACAACTATTAACATGGAAAAAAGAGGAATTTCTTATTTATCTATGTTCCTGTTCTCACAAGCTTGAACGAAGTTTGAGCATTCAAGCAGCACGCGTTCTGCTCCAATTTTGTACAGTCAAAATAAATAAATAAATAAAAGATTTTGAAGCCATGATCGTTATATATATATGTATGTATATGTATATATGTATGTATTTATGTATGTATCTGTGTGTTGAGAGACTAGAGAGGAACTTAGTGCATTCGCTGTGTTACATGATCCCGTGCAATCAATTGTTTTACTCCATTTGAGTTCCAATTTCTGTCTAAAATGCATATTGAGATTTTGTTTATAACCAAATATACAGATGTATAAATCAACATAATGATTTTGACAAATTAATTATCTAGCATACATGTATAAAATTTGAAAACACTTGTGATAATGTTGCTTTAGATTAATTTGGAGATTGTTCTAGCCCTTTTCTTCTAGTGTCATTTTGGCATTATATGTACATAACTAAAAGTTAAGTTCAAACTTTTAGTTACCATTTCTATAACTCTTTCTATAAGGATTAATCTTCTATACACTGACAGTGTATACATTTTTACCATTAAATGCATGACACATAATTCAAATTTGAATTTGAACCCAAAATTTTGCATATGTGTCGTGCATCCAATCGTGATAGTGTATACACTATCAGTGCATGTAAGATTTACTCTTTTTATAATCATTAAAAAGGTTTCATCAATAACTGAATATATCATTGAAGGAGATAAGTTATCTTTTGCTTTTTAGTTTTGCAGTGCAAGATAGTTTGTTCATCACAGCAAAATCAATATAACCTTCTACACTGTAGGGAAAAAAACTGAAAAAGAAACAATGAGGCAGCATAGTTGAATAAAAACAAATAAATTCAAGTAAATAATGTCAAGGTTTAAGCACTAAATCATCTTGTTATGCCAAAATAGCAGGGATTCCATTTCAGTGCAGTAAACGTTGATTTTTTGCACGACAAAGGAAGAATTAGTTGCTAATGCATCACACACAGTCCCACAAAAGTCAAGGTTTGTGTATTTTTGAAAATAAAAAATTCAAAAAAGGAATTAACTTTGGATCATCACTGTATAAAGTACAAAAGATTATTTAAACTCAATCAATCATCTAAAGAAGTTGGCCATATCAAAACCCTTCAAGCATCCTTTTCAAATTCATGACTAGCTATAGGAAAGCAATTGAAGAGAATGAAAAAAAAATCATAAGTATGTCAGTACGGGAGTGTCGGTAGATATTGCTAATCATATAGCCATTCAAGACTTAATAATCTATGTAGAATGTAACACAAGCATTAAGGTGTCTGTGATAGGCTGTGTCCTTAAAATTCAGTATTTTTGAATAAAAGTTATGCCATCATTTTTTAGACATTTACAAATACCAAAAAAAAAAAAAAAAGACATTTACATCTACAAAAACTATTTGGATATGATATCTTCATTGTTACCTGTAAAAAATTCTTAGCATTTATGAGATTTATGGTAACATCGAATCTAAACATATATATAGAATCGGAAAATACACCAAAATTGTTGATTTGTTGTGAAATTAATGAAATGATAAATGTGGATGCCCATATATCTTTCCACGATACATAAGAACATTCATCTCTCTACAAGATTCATTAGTACCATTCATGTATTTTCTTTAGTTCATTTATGGAACTATTAATTCATGCACTTAAAGTACTAAATTCATGTTTTCATGTTACTATTGGTACATGTACCAAATGAAAAGTCAAAAAGTGTTGAATTCAAATGAATTCTTTTGTGTTACTTACTTTCAAGGAAAATTAATTATGAAATCATCACGAGTTAAAGTAGGGACTAAATCCTCTATATCTCTAGTACGAATTGCTCAGATTTCATCGCCATTATTGTCCTTACTAGATCCGCTGAAGGGTCTTGGCTGTTCTGTCTCATGGTTCATCCGTCAAGCTTCTCCATGAAACTCGAGGATGGGTTCTTTTCAAGTGGGGAAGTTTGGTGTAGAACAAGTTTTCACATCTAAGTGGAGCGCAAAGTGGCGTAGCGGAAAGCAAGTTTCCAAGGCTTTATTTCTGAAGATTCACAAACGGATCTTTCAATAGAGAGCCAGACTTTGTTTGGTCGTCATCGGCGCACCAGTTTTATTTTTTAGTTATTTTCTTATTTTTTATTGTATTTTCTTAGGGTTTTAGTACTAGTTTGTGTTATAGTCCTAATTAGGTGTTTTAGGAGCTTTTTTCATTAGGATAATTACCTTCTATTATAGATTTTCTATTCCTATTATGTCTTTACTAGAAATAACTCAACTCTATAAATGGGCTATTAAGACTATTGTAATTCAGATATTTGATGATAGTATCGATTTTCTTAACACATGCGACGTTTGTGGGCTTTGCTACGTTTCTTTGAGCACGCCCTGGGATTTAGATTCTATTTCGATCTTATTTTTGGACTTGATTGTGAATCGACGCTTATTCTTTTTTTGTAGATTTCGTCAGTAAAACAAATCCAATTTGTACGCTTCCGCCATCACTTCAACTTAGTACGAAGAAATAAGATCCAATTTGGAAGGCCTCACGGCCCAAACATAGATTTTCCAAGATTGGTGGCCCAGTTAGTCCCCCCCCCTGATTTAATTCATTTCAAGTCCCAATTTTTCGGCTAATTGATTGAAATATTGATGCTTCCCAAAAGTAGCCGTCAAATGTGGTTCTTGAGTTGGGTGGTATAATTGTATGCCCGTCGCTCCAACATGGCGCGACGGGCAGCAAAATTTTTTTTTTTTAAAGTTTCTCTGGCCGTCGCGCCATGTTGGAGCGACGGTCAGAGGTGTCAGAAATTTCTGACCGTCGCTCCAACATGGCGCGACGGTCAGAAATGTTTTTTTTTTAAAAAATCCTCTTCCTCAGTAAAAAAAGAAAATTTTTTGTTAGGGTTACACTTACGGTAAGGGTTAGGGTTAGGGTTTACGTTACAGATAACTTAGAATTTGTTTTAATAAAAAATCCTTCAACTCAGTGATTTAGAAATGTTAATATTCTAAATCTTTGTCCAATTCATTTGGAAATTTCTCAAAAAATTTTTTGTAAAAATTATTTAAAATGAAAAGTTTTAAAACAATGCATTTAGTTTGACAAAATTTTAAAAACAAGTATTTTAAAGGAGATTAGATTTAAAAATTTTGATCCATTTGTTAAAGGATTTAGGGAATTGTTAAAGAATTAATGTTTACCATTTTATCAAGTTTAAGTTATATAACATGCGTAACTGTTATGATTTGTTAAATTTAAAAAATAATTTAATAATATGATTTAAATTGAAGTGATTGCGTAATGGATGAAAGTATTGCTTAATATTATTATGATTTGTTAATTTTAACTTTATTATGTATCATGCACACAAAATGTTAAAGGAACCGTAATTGTATAAAAAAATGAAAAATTATATTATGAATTACGATTTATATATTTGAATTTTCATATAAAATGTAATGATATAAAAATATTAATAACATATTTGTAGAAATGAAGAATTTTTTGCGTTTCATTATTTGATATATGATAATTAGTTTTAATAATTTAATGTATTAAAATAGCTATAAAACGACTAGTATTTATTTGTTTTGTAGGTATTATCGTATAGGGACCCTTCTATCCAATTATAGGGTTTAATAAAATAACTTGTACTTCTTTATTTTGAAAATGTTTAACGTTATTCAAATTAAAAGTGATTGGATTAAACAGAAAAAGTAGACAACAAAATTAAATTAAATGTCATGTGAAATGCATTAAATTAAATGGATGAGATATAAAATATCGTCGAAGACAAAATAATATCAATGTCTCGCAGTTTTCTTGCCTTTACCTTTAGCCTTGCCCTTAGCCTTGCCCTTATCCTTCTCCTGAGATATCGTCGGGGGACAACAATATCTAGTAGCAGGCCTTCTCTGACGATTACGTTGCACTCGATCTCCGATAACTAGAGCAGGAACTTGTGGAACTGCAGTAGATGGGCCATAATCTTCATCTGCGTTATCAGAGACAAGGGTATCCTCGCCTGTCGACTCAGCTGTCCCATCACTGTCATCAGTGTCTTTGGAACGATAGTCGTTAAAATTTCCTGGAACAGTGTGTCCTGACATGCCCATTGGTTGGGTATGAGTAGGCATGAACATAGTCTGACCAAGAGTGCTATAATCCGGAAGATCTACAGTAGTAGAACCACCTCCCGTGGCACCAAGCAAATCATTTATTTGGCTAAAGTCTGCATCTAAGGAACCCCCAGATGTAGTGGCATCGTACCCAAATACAGGTATATGTGGCGAAGGCGTGAATGGTGAACCAAACGCAGGTACGTGTGGGGAAGGAGTGAATTGTGTACCATAAAAAGGAAAGTGAGTGAATGGTGTAAACTGTGGCAAAGTCGAAACCGGTGTATGTAGTGATGTAGAAAAATGTGTACCGGTCGACCTAGTGCAATTTTGAGGGTCCACTTCAGGGTCACGATGCTCTGCCTCGTTGTTGTCCTCATCATGCAAGCCATGCCTATGTCGTCTAACTCCACTGGAAGATGCTCGAGCTTGACGAGGGACACGTCCAATTGGCCTCTCATAGGGAACGTGCTGACACTGTGTTTGGGTCTCAAATGGGTCCCAATCACCAATTTTCATACGATCGTATTGTTGAAGGTGCTGCATAGACCCAAATGCACCATCCATGATTGTCAAAAGACGCGGGTCAAGAGCATATCGTTGCTCTTCAACATTGAGGGCTTCATGCGCTTGATGTCCAATGCGCTGCATGGTATCCATCTGATATAAAGAAAATAGACAAATTAATATAGTGTACAAGATTGACTAAGAAATGTTAGCACAAAACATACATAGTGACGGAGTAAAAATTGTAGGAGTAGTAATGACCAGAAATTCAAGTTGTCCTGATACCCCGTAGAGCATGTGCCCGGGCTGCGTCTGCTGATGGATAGGAGAGGTAATGTACAAGATGGTGTGACGGTGGTACCATCTGAGATACTCTTCTGAAGGTCTAAATGTATTTGTAGGCTGTCCCGGGACCTCAGCTTCGTAGCGTCGATCCCAATAAACTATCCAACTCCTATGAAACTGAGTCCAATTTCTTCCAGGAAAACCAGCTAGACCAAGTTGGTGCAAACCCTTTTGATCAGTGTCAATTTCTTCAGGAATTTTTTGCACCATGCCGAACTGACGCATCACCCGATCTGGACAATGAAACTCAACTATGTGCCAAAATATCAACGGGACCTTTGCTCGCCATATACGCTCTCCCCGTCTGCAATACGCGGGTAGAGATGGCAGTATGTCACCACTATATGGCATCCAGATGAACTGATAGAACAGGAAAAAGATATACTCAATCCTCATTTGCTTTGAATAGAAATTCAAAAAAATGTAAATAATAATTATCCACAAAATAATTACATACCTGATCCATTCTTAGTAACCCTATCTGCTCTCGATAATACACAACAGGCCGACCAGGAGGCTCATAATCTAAACGATCATCTGCCCATCTCCCACCTCTTGGGTAATCTCCAACCTCATATCGAGGATATATATCAGGACGAATAAGTGGGATTCGCTCCAACGCCCAAAGCTACTCAATATCAAGGTAATTTTCAGTGAATAAGATGTGTGTTTAAGCAAAAATAATGTATGTAATATATTTTTATTTACCTGTAGTAATAAGTAAGGACCACCAGTACTCTTAGTTTCTGCTCGAGAAGCAATACACATCCGCGAGTATAAACAGGCCAACACTGCACTTCCCCAACTGTATTCGCCCATGGCCTCCAAGTCTTGTACATAATCGAGCCAATTTGTACTAACAACATTGCCCGTGGTATCTGCAAATAGTAGGCCTCCCAATAGAATCAGTATGTACATCCGAGCATATTGACGAACTATCTCCTCAGAGGCATCGGGCTCCAATGCTACCCGTAATCGTGCCTTTATGAATGACATCTTCAGTCGGCCATCTCGAAAATGCCTATTCTCTGGCCAAATTCCTAAAAGATCAGAAACCATTTGTTGGCGTTGTAAGGGACTCCGCCTAATATGATTTAATGTAACAGGAAGGCCATCAACACGCAGGCCCCACAACACCTCAACATCCTGCAAGGTGATGGTAACCTCGCCTATAATAGGGAGATGAAATGTGTGTGTCTCTTGTCTCCAACGCTCAACAAGTGCAGTAATCAATCCATGATCCACATGAACGTAACCGGCTCTACGTACCCCGCCAAATCCAGCCCTATCGATGTAATCAGATACTCGAGGGTCTATATGCATAAAGGGTTTAAAAAATTCTTTGTCACATCTTCTGACATCTAGGTCGCCATATGCGCCATGAAATACAGCAGCAGACCTGTGGTGTGGCTGTAAATATAATATAGAAGGGTCAATCGGCCCTTGACTCGGGGGTTGCACACTTGTCCAATAATCCATGGACAATTCTGCCTGCAACTAAATTATTATTAGTCGAATTAAGCGTGCATTATTAAAAATGGCCTACAAAATACATAAATGCCACTAAAAAGCAACAAGAGAAAAATAGCATATACAACATAACAGAACATTAATATTCATAACAGAAGAATGCATTTCATTTAAATGTTCAGAAAGTACACAAATATGGGTGGGTTTATTTCACAACAAATTAATCCTAATATTCTATTGATAAAAGTAACCAGAATATGGACAGTTAGGTGCAGTGTGTCCAGGTTGCAAACAGTTACTACACCGACGTGGAGCATCAGGACACATTCGATCCATCTCATTCCGGATTCTAGCCGTTCTCAAAGGCCCCGGAGTCTTTTGTTTCAAACGATCATCTAGGATATGCAATCGTAAATCTGCTGTCGACCAATATTTTGTGTCCCTAAGCGGATAAAAATGGCCTGCAAATGTAGACTGGTATGCAGAAAATGTGTATTCCGGCGCCACAAGAGTCATCGGATTAATTCTGGACCTAAAGCAAGCTGCGAACACATGCGAACACGGAAATCGTAATTCCCTCCATTTTCCACACGTGCACGTTTGATTTGTAAGGTCAACAGTTTGCGCATTGCCACCCCGATGACTTTGTCGATGAGCAGTAGTAATACAAAACACTCCCCTAACGGGATCATACACTCTAACGGAGTGTGCTCGCCCATTTTCTTCATTAGCCAAATATTTTTTCCAACTTTTTTTTGGGAGTGGGTACACCTGATCCTTTGTGATCTTTAGGTTCTCGACAAATAGATCAACTGTCTGATTCAGTGTAAACCGAATACAAGCTGTGATCGGCAACATCCGAGTATCCCTCATTAAGTTGTTAAAACATTCGGCCATATTTGTAGATGTGTGTCCCCACCGATAGCCCCCATCTTTGCATAAGGCCCACTGTACGGGTCTAACTGAACCTCCTGTCAACCATGCATATGCCTCTGCATTTAATGTGAATATTTGTTGCATGTATTCCTCGTACTTTCGAGGTTGATTTGCTGATCCAGCAGCCCACACAAGCTCTTTAAGCCTACGCATTGGTGATTATAAAAAGCGTTAAAAGTATTTCATTTTCTATGAACAAAATTAAGCCCTAAACAAGTTGAGAAATAATGTTACCTTTGATTCTTGAATTTCTGCGTAAAATTGCTCCGCACATGAACCAGGCAAAATCGATGAACTGCTAGTGGTTCTCTCCATTCTGGGAGCGTCCTCATTGCGTTAATTATTCCGTGGTGGCGATCTGAAATTACGCATATATTTTGAATATCACCACACACCTGAATACGCAATAGTCTCATGAACCAACTCCAACTGCGATTATTCTCCTCATCTACTAATGCGAAAGCCAGAGGAAATAAATGATTGTCAGCATCGAAAGCAACAGCAGTTAGTATCTTTCCACGGTACGGGCCTTTAAGAAATGTACCATCCACACAAATGACGGGTTTTAAATGACGAAATCCTTCAATGGCAGGAGCAAATGCCCAAAAGATATAGTCAAATATCGGACTGCTCGAAATACTCAGTGGATGATGATCCCACACAACCACCGTACCCGGATTGGTATATTGTAATTCCTGGACATATGTTGGGAGTTGTGCAACGGACGTAGGCCAATCGCCATAAACAATATCGATAGTCCTACGCCTGCCATACCAGGCTTTCTTGTATGAAATGTCAACGTGAAATTCTTTTTTCACTGATGTTTGTATTTCTTTGATCCTATACACTGGCCCGTTCATTATGTGGGGGATAATGTGCTCAGCTATTATGTCGCCACTCAGTTGCCTATGATCGTTGTTGCCACATACACGGACACATGTATGCTTTTCAGCAAGTGTAACGATCATCCACATCTTGTGAGATTTCCGTAGGGTTGCCCTAAGTTGCCAATTGCATGAAGGTACAGAGGTGCGAGCCCGACATCTGACATACCAAGTTGTGGGAGTGCTTTCACGGACTTTAAACTCCCTATTTTCCTTTATAGACCACAATTTAACTGCTCGCTTTACATGGTCTTTGGTTTCAAATAGCTGGCCAAGCTCTAACTCTTTCGTGCGTTCATTCCACAATTTTAGCTTCTCAACCCCACATGCATCCAGTGGATCAAACGTTAATGCAGCATCAACACCGGCTTTATATCGCAGTTGTGGTCCTTCATCAAAGGTCCATTGACTATTATGATCCTGATGATCCCCTGTATGGGGAAATGAACCATACACAGGGTTGTCATCATCGGAATCATCATCTGGTTCGGGTTCGGAGTCAACATCAACATCAGCATCAACATCAACAAATTCAATGTCGTTATTTTCCCCGAATCCCCCAACTGTACACGTATCAATGTCCACACCATAACTTATAATGGGTTCCGTGTCCATCACTGGGTGACTACTACTGGGACGATTAGCCTCCATGCGGCGTCCATTACCCTTTCTCCTAGATCTTCGAGCCGATCGAACATTTTCACAATCTACTTGGGTCAATTGACTCTCATATAAGCCAATTGTCCCCACCACATCCATATGTTCCGATCCATATATGCTTGGGTCTTGATTACCATGCAAACTTGTAATATGCAAATTTTGCATATCATCATGTTTGAAATTTAGAATCGATTCAACCTCGATATATATCTCTGTCCCATGACCACTATTAGCTTTCAAAAAATACATTCCATCAACTCCATTATCATCTACCAAGGGCGTGGCATCGAACACACCATTTTACATGCAATTCCGAAATATCAAGTTAATTTTATGAGTATTTCGGTTTAACTCCATCATATTATATACAATGTCCACCAATCCATCAAAATTCACCCTTTCTGTGAGGAACATGACCTTTTTGGGCAACGGTGGATCATATGATATTGATCCGCCAGCATACACAATTTTTCCTCCCCAATAGAATTGCATCATCAGACAATTACCGCTTGACATGTTTCACCTAATCTACTAAAGACGTTAATATAATATATGGAGTAAATTATATAATAAAAATGGAGTAAATTATATAATTTAATATTATTTTAACATAATTATTATACCTAATCAGTGCATAGAATTTACAACTTTTTGTATTTTTATTTAAATTACGTAAGCAGTCGAGTGATATATCTATGTTAAGTTCAACCCTAATTAACATATTTATGTTAAGTTAATTACGTTTAAAACTAATTAATATATTTGTATTACGAACTAGTTCAACAGCATGTATTTAACATGCTACAACACTAATATGGAGTCTAAAAGTTTATTGATAAATTAATCATAAAAAATTTCTCTCCAAATAATTTAAAATATTAAGATATATTTGTAACTATAAATAGTTTTGTAAAATATCTACACTAATTACCTTTAATTCGATATACATGTAATATTAAAAAAATTAATAGCATCTATTAACATATCCATATGTCTGCACCTATTGTTTAAAGTATTAATCACGTGATAAAACTATACTAATTTATTGTTAACTTTAATCATGTGTTAAAAGTATATTAATTGGTAACAACACTTAAATTTATCCTTTTTTAATAGGATGATTAGTGATATGGTTAATTAATATCTAATCAAATAATTTACCTTACTAATTAATTAAACTAATCACTAACTAACTACTCTACTGGGTTATCACATATTCTTCCACATACCTAGTATTATACAATTCATTAATACTACATTCATTAATTTGAACTAATCACCATGCTACAACACAAAAAATACTCTAATTTACCATGTCAATTAAAAAACACTAATACGAAATAAAATATAAACAATGTCATGTCATATTTAGATTTCACAAATAATATATAATATAACACAAAAATAGAATTCACATTAAAACATAACAAATAATATTATACAATTAATAATCATGAATGATATGTTCCAAATTATAGTAAACAATATTTATGAATAATAATTAAAAAAAATAGATAAGTATTTTACTTACTTGATTATTGTTGTTTTTCCCTAGTCAATGATGGAGTTTCTGCGAGAATTTCGCCTGTCGAAACTTGCAAACACGACTGTTCAAATCAAAGGCCCTCTACTGACCGAATCCCAAGCTCTCTATCTCCGTTCAAATATTATAGCTTCAGACTTCACTGGAGGAGCTCCTTCAGAATTCCTTCAGAATGTAGCTAAGTTTCAAGGATCTCTGTCTCCGTCCAAATATTGTTTGTAACTTCAAACAATATTTATTTCACTTCACACACCCAAGCTTGAACAGAATGCAGAGGCTTTATCGACATGAGAAATGGAGATGCGGAGCTCCGTTTATGATTAGAGGGAAGAGGGAGAAACGAAAGTCTCAGCAAAAAAAAGATACGACTGAAGTTGTGCTTATGGAAATGGAATTGGGAGTTGCTCTGAAGAACAATTTATAAGCGAAGGAATTGTGCATTTCTCTAGCCCGTTGCTCCATGTTGAAGTGACTAAAGTGTCATTGAGAAATAAAACAAAAGCTGTCTACGCCTATTCCTGACACAAAACAAGCCAAAAAAATAAAGCTGCAGTCCCAAGCGGTCAAAGGCTGCAGGCTTCTGCCCAATAAATTTTGTATACGTCTGGCAGATGTCCTGCAGGACATGTCTACAAGGAGAGGCCATACTAAATGAGGAAGATCAATAATCGAGTCCATTTGTCTGTCTATTGCATGCATCAACCTAACAATGATGAACGAATGGCAACTTACACAGGTTTCACGGAAAGGTTTCACGTGAAAAAAGCTATCAATAAAGCCACGGTCAAAGGTTATAGATGCTTGAGAAAATTTGTTTTTTCAAAATAAGGAGGAGGATTTTAAAAAAAAAAAAAACATTTCTGACCGTCGCGCCATGTTGGAGCGACGGTCAGAAATTTCTGACACCTCTGACCGTCGCTCCAACATGGCGCGACGGCCAGAAGAACTTTAAAAAAAAAAAAATTTTGCTGCCCGTCGCGCCATGTAGGAGCGACGGGCATACAATTATACCACCCAGCTCAAGAACCACATTTGACGGCTAATTTTGGGAAGCATCAATATTTCAATCATTTGGCCCAATTTTTCGATGGGTTTGTTAAAATTCAAAATTTTAATATTACAATAATTTTTCATAGAAAACTAATTAGTCCCCCCTTTCTAATTCAAATCAAATACCACCAAAACTGATTTTTTTTTTTGTCAACACAGAGGTAGCTGGGTCTTCGGACTGGTAATACCTAATGACCCAACTAATCCTCTGCGGGTCGGAGGCTGCCCAACTTTTTCACCGACCAAAACTGATTTGAAATAGGCTGTCTAGTCGTATTTACTGTATTATTGAAATTTTGACTATGGCAGCTTGCCAATATCATTTGCCGCCTCTTATACTTATGGCAACCTTTTGTTTTTCTTTCTCTTCCATATATGTGTTTTCCCACGAAATGAAAAGACTGTTAAGCTAGTCCTGTTACATGTTCTTAGGAGCATTATGCCCTGATAGAAACCCTTTATTTATTTTTAGTTTTGAAAATCATGCCCTCATCGAAACATTATGCTAATATAATAGAATTTTATTAATTTGTGATTCTTGTGAAGAATAAATTGTGCCAATCATAAGTTTGTGAAAAAGAAAGCTCAAGCTATCAGCTGCGTGAAATGCTTGGAGCAAAACAAAGTTTCAATCCTGGAGCAAATGTTAATTATCTTGCATTGGATATGGATGTAATACAGGATATACTTTTTCATACTCTTCTACATGACAGGCAGCTTTTTTCAAGGTAATCATAATTAATAGCTAATCATGGACGCACACAGTTCAATCCAAGTACACGGGATCAAATAACCACAATTCAAAAGTTACAGACTATATATAGGTGAAAAAAAAACTAAAACTTGACTGTTTGTGATTTATCATGAACAGGATCAGCGTTTCAGTCTTCAGACCAGACTACAGTAAGGATTAATGGAATCCCATGTCATGTATGAATTGAAGGGAAAGTGAAGCCATGTACCATTAGAAGCGTATCCTAGAGAAATTTCGTGAAATCTTTTCATTCTTCCGATTCTAACACAATTATCTGACAGTCAAATTACCGTGCAAAAAATTATAGCCGACAATCCAGTTAACGTACGAGCAAAATAGTAGAAGCTCCAATATTTGACTTGTGCTAGATCGATATATCTCATCAACTCTCGTTCGGTTCAATTTGATAAAAGAAGTCTTCACGAGTTCTCTCCCAGAAGTTGAATTTAGCACCATCTCTAGAGCTTTTGGTCGGAGAAAATGAACAGGTCGAGCCAACTGGCTGCTGAGTCCATTATGGGAAACGTATAAACAAGCAATTGCAAGTCTAGAATTAAAATTTCTCAACCTCTTTCCCATTAAGAATTAAAGAGATTCGTGCCAAAATCACAGATGCCAAGAAGAACAAAAGGCATTGGATTTTCTGAGGTTCCGATCTTGGCCGTCCTTTACCATTGTTTCCATGCATGCATGCGCATGCCTTGTTCTGATTAAGAAGTGAATAGTGAAAATCTTTGTGGCGTTGAGCAGGTGTCTAACTCCTATTAGGGTCCATCATGACCAAATAAGCGACACACCACCAGAAACTGTAGGTACAAAAAAGCATCATAAGCTGGGATCGAGATCATTTTTTCTTCTCCTCATTTTCCAGGTTGACAATTCGTTTCTGCAGCTGCAAATGCCACGGAAAGATTGAATATGTGAAGTAAGTAGTTGAGCAGTTAACTTAACAGGCATAAATCGTAAGTTTTGAAGCGTAGCATTATATACCAAGAAACGAAGTTTAAGTTGACAAAATTGATAGTGGTTTTTTACCTTGGCAAAATCTAACAATTTGGTCTTTGTGTACTTGAACTCATTCTTCACATAAAACAAGGCCTCATGGATGCTAAGAAAAGGTAGTATCAATAAAAGTACAATAACTATTGTTATCAATAACATCTGTCTGAGCTAAAGCTAACAATTGAGATAGGGTTTCTCTTTAAAACATTTGAATTCAAATGTACTATAGCTTGACAAAGACTCAAGAATAAGGTAATTATAGGTTCTGAATATTTACTCAATAGAAACCTTAGCTATTGAAATATATCAACTTTTAACATGGATAAAGGGGGAATTTCTTACTTATCTATGTCCTTGTTCTCACAAGCTTGAACGAGGTTCGAGCATTCAAGCAGCACACGCTCAGCACCAATTCTGTATACTCAAAAGAATAAATAAAAGATTTTGAAACCGTGATCATTGTATATACATATCTCTGTGTGTGTGTGCGAGCGCGTGCATGGACGTTCCTTTGAAAAGACTAGATAGAGAGGAACTTGGTGCATTTGCTATGTTACATAATCTTGTGCAATTAATTGTTTTACTCCATTTGAGTTCCAATTTCAGTCTAAAATACATATAGAGACTACGTTTATAACCAAACATACACACGTATAAAACACCAAAATGATATCGATAAATTAATCGTCTCAGCATACAAGTATAAAATTTGAAAACCCTTGTGATAATATAGTTTTAGATTATATTGGAGATTGTTTTTGTCCTTTTTTTTGGGTGTTATTTTAGCATTATACATACATGACTAAAAGTTAAGTTCACCAGCAAAACTTTTAGTTACAATTTCTATAATCATTAAATAGGTTTCATCAACATCTGAATATACATACCACTGAAGAAGATAAGGTACCTTTCGCTTTTCAGTTTTGCAGTGCGAGATAGTTCAGTCACCACAGCTAAATCAGCAGAATCATCCTTACTGGGGGAAAAATAAAAATCAATGAGGCAACATATATAGTTGAATAAAAAACAAATAAATTCAAGTAATTAATGTCAAGGTTTAAGCATTACATCATTCTGTTAAGTCGAAAAAGCAGGGATTCCATTTCAGCACAGTAAATATGGATTATTTGCACAACAGAAGAAGGATCAGTTGCTGATGCATCGCGCATAGTCCCACAAAAGTCAAGGTTTATGTAACCCTGAAAATAAAAAATGAAAACAAGGAATTAACTTTGGTTCATCACTGCATGAATTGAAGTATGAAAGATTCTTTAAACTTATACCTCATCAATCATCTGAAGGAGTTGGCCATGTCGAAACCCTTCATTTATCCTTTTGAAATTCATGGCTAGCTGGGAAAGCAATTGCAGAGAATGAGAAAAAAGAAATCATAAATATGTGATTTATGGTAGATATTGTTAATCACAGTCATTCAGGATTTAACACAAGCGTGAAGGTGTCTATGATAAGCTTTGACCTTAAAATTCATTGTTTTTGAACAAAAGTTATTCTGTCATTTTTTAGACATTTACATTTTTTAAAAAAATCTATAAAGACTACATGGATATGATATCTTCATTGTTACCTGTAAAATCTTAGCATTTATGAGATTTATGGGCACATCGAATCCAAACATATATATCTAGTAATAGAATAGGAAAATACGCCAAAATTGTTGATTCAATTAATAGTGTGAAACAAGCAAATGAAAATTATTTAAATAACTCTATAATTGCTGTGAACCATAAACAGAAACTTTGCATAAGGCATATCTTGTTGAGCACTAAGGACGGTAATGGGGGCGGGGGCCCGCGGGGGGCTATTGGGGCGGGAAAAAACTTAAAAACGGGGCAGGGGGCGGGAGGACCCCGTCATCCGTTTTAAAAAAATAAAGATATATATATATATATATGTACATAATTATATATATAATATTTAATTTAATTAGTTATAAATTTATAATAATGATATTATTAGTTATATGTATCATTTAATGTATATTAGTATATGTAATATAATTGTTATTATCAATTATACTATTAATTATACATGTCCATTAATAAAAATTATTAATTATTTATACTAAATTAATTAATACATTTATATTAAATTCCTAACTATACTTAATACAATAACATTTTTTTCTAAAAAAAATACAATAATAATTTAGTGATTGTATATGTATCAAAAGTAAAAATTTGATTATTTTAGTTATATTTGTTTTATCATATTAGATTGTATTCAAATAATTTTCATTGAATCATTTTTATGAGTTTCAATTGTGAAGTTGCAATAAATAATAATTTGATGATGTGTTGATATTTTAATACTTGATTATTTGCTAAAATTTAATTATAATGAAATTATATAATAAAATTTTTTAACCCCACGGGTGCCCCCGGGGGGAAGCGGGGCGAGGGCGGGGGGGAATTAATGGGCAACAGGGCGGGGGTGCGGGAGGGTCCCCCGCCCCAACCCCGCCTCATTGCCACTAAAAATATGTTGACCCGAACCCGACCCGCCAACCCCGTGACGGGTCAGGTATACTGATCCAAACCCGAAAATTTCAGGTTGACGGGTTGGCGGGTCGACCCGAAATGACTCGAAACTTAATTTTAATTTATTAATTTATCACTGTAATTTCTAATAAAATTAATTTCTCACAAAACTAATTACATAATCAAGTAATAAAAATTTAAATAAATAATTCCAAACCAAATCTAAAATAAATTAAACACCGTAAAAGTGTTTTATCCCAAACAAAATATAAAATAAATTAAAACAGTATAAAAGTAAAAAATAATATAATATATTATTTGTCCAAATATAATAATTTCAACTTCACACAAATTAAATAAATTCATTTAGGATTAAGTAATTAATGCCTTTGAAAAAAAGAATAACTTAGTTTAGTTAGATAAAATTATTTTTATATTTATTAAATTATTTTTAATTCGTAAACGGGTCATATCGGGTTATATCAGGTCACCACGGGTTGATCCGAAATCGACATGTTTTCTTTTCGGGTTCATCGGGATCAACCCGATTCTGACCCGAATTCCCGAAACCTCAACCCAAACCCATTAATTTCGTGTTAGATTCGTATCGTGTTTTCAGGTCGTATCGAAAATTGCCACCCTTATTGAGCACCGTCAATTAAATCTGGTAAAAAAGAACTAGACAGGAAATTGTCATACGTTGTTGAAATGACTTTGTTTGCAAACTCAAAAATGATTTATATCACTGAAAAGCAAGCGAGAAATGGGAATAAATACATCAAGGGAGGAAGATTATGAATTGAACAGCTAACAAAACATACCCAAAACTGTTAAATATATGAATCTTTCTGGCTGGAAAAACAACATCCATAGAATGAATAATACTTTGCCACGTCAAATTGAAAAGCACATATGACCAACCAAAGATCTCATACATATATAAGAAAAATGTTGGGGCAAACACTGTTTCTCACGCCAAAAATAATTTTGAAGGATAAACGATTCTGATTAACAGCAACATGCCTATGAAATACAAGATCAATTCAGCTTTTACTTTCTTCTTTAGCATTGATTAGAAATTGGGAAATTTTGGGAAAAGATTAAAATCAATAGGATTTAAAGGATGTATTAACATGCATGATTGATTAGAAATTAGAAAATATTGGGAAAAGATTAAAATTTATAGAAATTAGAGGATGCATCCACATGCCTACACTAATAACCCAAAATAAAAATTGAAACAGAAAGATCAACTAAAGCAAAGAGAGCATTTCTTCCAAAAATCTCTAGGGTAGCCAAACCATAAAAATCATTCTTAACCTAAACAGAAGAAACAAATTTCTTGCCCATCAATGAAAAAGAAAGAATGTATCTATAGCATCAAGAGAATCACCATTTCAACAATTTGATCGAGGTTTTAAGTGAGTTTCTCACCTCAATTGAAGTTCTCAGCCCTTGAATTTCACCTACTGATCTGTGTTTGACTGAAGAGAGGGGCAGGGGCAGGCTTAAGTAAGCACCGACTGGAGCAACATACACTAATGTGTTTTTTTCAAGCAAAACAAGAAGTTTTTGTGATTGATGATGCTTGGCTGGCTTGTTAACGTTAAAAATAGGTACGAATGCAGACAAAATATGTATGGATGGTCTACAACTGCCTGCATGTAGTAATGACTCTTTACATGGCACTTACCAAAAAACAAACAGAAAAAAGAAAGAAAAACAAAAAAAACAAAATCATGATGTGGTTCCTGAGTTAACATTGATATACATCAAACTTTGCTGATAAGATCTCCAATTTTCAGGCCTGGCTGATGTGCTTACTATATGGATTAATGCACTAGAAAATGGATTGCATTTGTTTGATTAGTTCACATAATTAATACGAGAATACAAAACAAGATGGTACGTTTAGCAGTTTAATGCATGTTTTAGTTAGTGATGAAACTAAATAGATAAGGAGCTTCTCTAGTCAACTTTTTGTTGATTACTCAAATTAAGCACAAATTTATCACTAAGAGTTATCAATATAGCTTCTTCAATTAATAGTTGTAAGCCTAAGATGAAAATACATAGGAGAAACTGAACATAAACGGCACAATGTCAATGTAACATTGAGAAAATTTAAGAGGATGGTTGAAAGAAAAGAATAAACATAAAATGAAATTTCTTTAGCTCAAATCGTATCATGCTGAAGGACTTAGATGCATCAATCAATATGCTTGTTAATTGAGATATATCAATTAACGCTCAGATTCACCTTCATTGAACACTATGAAAGTTTGTTTTCACTTGAAAAATTAAACTCTCAACAATCAAAATTTAGTTTTCAGATTTCAGAATTTGCTTTGTCATTAATTTTACCAAATAAGCTCTTGGTGGAAATATATGGATCAGAGCTTCAAAGGCAAAATTCAACATCCTTCAAAAGCTATATTTTCATCGATCTTTACGCCAAGTATATAAGGTCAGATTTGACATATTTTACTTTGAGTTATTCTAACTAAAAGAATTTCACTTTTTTTTTTTTAAAAGCGAAATGTGTCCATTATGTGAAACGGGACGGGGTTAGGGACAGTTATCAAATTAACTGTTCGTAAATAGTGTATGCAACACACTTTAACCGTAGACAAACTATGTCATAAGAATAAGAGTAACTTCTCGCAATATGTTGATATTTGATAATGAGGTATAATCGAAAAAAAAAACATAGAAATAGCAACATGGTCGAAGAAATATCAAATGATTTATTTGACATATTTTACTTTGAGTTATTCTAACTAAAAGAATTTCACTTTTTTTTTTTTAAAGCGAAATGTGTCCATTATGTGAAATGGGACGGGGTTAGGGACAGTTATCAAATTAACTGTTCGTAAATAGTGTATGCAACACACTTTAACCGTAGACAAAGAATAAGAGTAACTTCTCGCAATATGTTGATATTTGATAATGAGGTATAATCGAAAAAAAAAAATAGAAATAGCAACATGGTCGAAGAAATATCAAGTGATTTATCATATACCCCTAAAAAATTCTCAAGCTTCTATTGAAGCCTGCAAAAGGCACTCTTCATACTCATTAATGCTGTAGCACTCCTGAAATTTCCATGAAACAAGTTAAGGAAGACACTCAAACATTCAGCCAACTAAACTCATAAGTGTTTCACATATAAGTGACAAGAAATAGTTACATAACATGGAACATTAGTGACAAGAAATGAAAATGGTAATAAGTTGTAAATAGTCACTTACTATACATGATCAAAATAAGAAAAAAGGAGTATAGATAGAAAATAAATGTCTTTGTACCAAAAGACATGGATTTCCCATATATGGTATGCTTGAAACTTTTGCCCAAGATATTTTGGTATATGGAATCGAAGAAACTTTCAAACTGGCAAGCATGGTAGTGATAACATGAATGAAGCAGAATCTGTCACAAAATCAGTTCAAACCTATACGTATAAAAAAAGGTTGTCTAATAGTTAGAAGGGAAAATTTAAGAAAAAAATGGAAGTAAAAAGATTCAAAATTCATAAGTAACGTGAAAATTTTGGTTAATTTGTGAATGGGGTACCATTTACTTTACTGATAATAACTAGTAAATTTACTACTAAATGACTAGACCATTAAATGAACAAACTACCGACCATACAATGTGCACTTATCAGATAACGAATTAAAAATTTACACTTGGCTGAACATATACAAATATTCAAATATGTACATCTCAATCGATATAGGTGCAAATGGGTATATTCAAATGATGAGTGCCAGTGTGTTTACATAAGAGTAATTTCGTGATTTCGTCTGTAATTTTAATTTTCTAATAATTTGTGAATAGTATATTCCAAGCTTCATTTATAAATTTTCTAAAACTTATTTTCTTTTCAGAAATTTGGAATCTTCCTATTTCCATTTTTCGAATTTTCTTTAGTTAATGTTGTTATTGGCACTCTCACTGTATACTTTAGTGAATCTAATTTCACTATCCAATCTTCATACTTTACCCAATGTCTCATTAATAAGAACTAGGGTGAGATTTAGGGGTAAGAATGTTTAGGTGAGATTTGGTGGTATCAAAACCCAATTTAGCTAACAAGAATATTAGTTAAGTGGCGCTCAAATTCATCACAATGCCCTTTTGAAAGGCTTTATCTTTATCATCGTTTTTATGTATGCATTTTGTTTTCTTAATCCACTTAACTTTTTTTGGAGCGTCCATCCAAAAAAAAAAATAATAATAGTTTGTTGGAGCCTACAATTAGATAAAAAGTATCCCATAGAGACTCATTTTAAGTGGATTTTTCTAATAAAATCTATTATGCTAAGAAAATAATGATTTTATTGTTTCGTTAATTATATATTTATTTGGGTTTAGTTTTGGATAAATTTGCAAAAAAAAGTGCACGATGAATGTCTAGTATTTTGACATTTTTACTGGCTATTGATGATACTTGAGCTCTTAAAGATTAGTTTTTGACACCTTCCCAGAAAAGATTTTTACTCTCTATAATATTCATGTACCTAAATACATAAATAGGAATTCATGCTTGTGAAGCAAACTCGAATGGAAATGTTTCAGCGTTCTTTTGGGGGGGAAGGATGGGGGAGGAGAAGAAACTGTGTTGACGGATTTATGGATTTATCTTTTCAGTTTGTAATTATTGATTGTTACCTTTTCAAATACGTGAACTGAAGAACGGAAAAATGGAGTTCAATTGTTTATTCAACTGAGTAAAGAATGAGAGTCGATTCTTCTATATCATCTACCATATTCTTCTAAATACAGGCAAAAAAACAAAAAAAAAATGTTCAGATAGAGCAAGGAAAATGTTGGATGTCCAAATGTGTGTGTGTGGGTGCTTATTTTTCTGTGTATCTCTTCTTGTATCATTTGAATTAAATGCGCTTATTTGTATGTATCTAAAATGCCATTCCCAGAAATCAGAAGATTGAAGTCACAGAGGAACAAGTTGAAACTTGCAGGGATAGAGAATTTTAGCTCAATTTTATTGTCAACTTCTTTTTTTTTTCTTTTTTAGTATAAATTTTGAATAAATTGGACCTTGTTTGGTCTTGTATGGTGTTTGTGGCAAGAGGGCTAGGGGAATTAGTGATCATCCAAACTAAGAAATATACAAAATGGTGCGTTTGACATTTGTCAACTTACTGTTTCAAGAAAAAATGTAAGCATTTGTCTGAAAATAGGCCATGGATCAATTTGAAATCTATGCAGCTTGTGAGTTTAGGCATGTCAATATATACGTCAAATTTTACCCAAATCTAACCCAAACCTAGTATACTTGAATAAGGTTTAGATTTGATTTTTCAAACCTAGGCTCTACTCAGACTCAAATCCCGTAAGAAAATTAGGGGTTTGGGTAGGGTTTAATTTTCTATAATTCATACCAAGATCCAATTCCATATCAGTCTCTATTCAGACTCATGTGTATATGTATGTATGGATGTGTGTGTGTGTATATACACACATGCACACACACACATATAGACATATATATGTATGCATGTATGTATATTAGTAAATTTATAAAATAGTTTAATATTCTATGACTGTTGGATCGAATGCACCAACACTTTATGATTGTTTTCTTTTGTCAAACTAATTCTAATTGTCATTATAATTGGTATAAATTTTTTTAAGAAAAGGAGAAAAAGTAAAGGCAACAAATGAAAGATTGGACGTGGATACAGTTAAAGTTTTAAAAATAAATAGAAGTGGTCGATTATGATTCTTTTTTAAGTTCATAATATTGCATTCAACTTTTTAAATATTAAATTTATTATTTGAAAATAAAATTTGAATGGTATTCTTGTTATTTTTTCAACTCTATATTTTTTAAAATATTTTTACTTTAATACGTTTAGAAAAATGCAATGGATATCCATTGGATACTTAGATCTATGAGGGTCTAAGACTAGAATTATTTTTTCAGACCCATAAAGGTTCGAATTTAGATCTGGATCTAACTAAATTTAATAGGTTTTAATCTGTATCAAAATGATCCAATTCAAACCCTATCCATTGACGTACCAACGTGCGTTGACAATCCCAGAGCACAAAGAAATAAGATCCAATTTGGGAGGCCTCATGGCCCAAATACAGATTTCTCAAATTTGGTGACCCAACCGGTCCCCCTTTAGATTTAATTCATTCTAAGGCCTAATTTCGCAATCCTTTGTCATTTCCCAGGTCTACCAAAATTCAAAAGTTTAATATTACAATAATTTTTTAATAAAACACAAAGTTACTCTTTTTAATTCAAACCAAATACCACCAAAAATTGATTTGAAATAGGTTGTCTTGCCATTTTCACTCATTTTTAATGTACTATTGAAATTTTAACTATGACAAATTGCCAATGTCATTTGCCTCTTCCTATACTTATAGCAACTTTTTTTCTTCTTTCTTTTTCATTCCATACATGTGCTTTCCCACGAAAAGAAAATACACATCCTCTTAGGAACATTATGCCGTTTTAGAAATTATGCTAATCTAAAACATTATGCTAATATCAAAGCATCAATCTTGTGGAAGTGTTTAGCCTTTTTTTTTTTTTTTTATTATTGTTCCTACTACTAAATCAATCAATGATTGTGCAAAAAGTATGTTATCTTTGCACCAGTAGGACCCTAATACTTGATACTTTTTTTTTTTGTCAAAGTCAGCAGACTTTTGGACGCTTTTTTACTAACCGTTAACCCCATGAGAACCCTCAAAAGCCGGCAACTTTTGAAGGTCTCACAGGAGACTAATATACTAACCACCCAAACCCTCTCAACCCCGATGTGGGATATCAACCTCCACAAGGGAGCCTGCTAGACCCTAAATAGGAACCCATACCCCCCGTGCATTAGGCTGATGTCTTGTCTTGATACTTGATACTAACCACCCATACCCTAATACTTGATACCAAAAGTGACAATTAACCATTGTTAAAATAATAATAATAACAATTAACCTTTGTACCATACCTCTATAAATAGCTAAAACCAATTTCTATTCTTGTCGTAAATCTAACTATTCCACTCAATCTCACACAGGTCCTACCTAGGAAGGCTAGTTAATCACACGTGGCTCATTAATTTAATCACGTCTGAAGCAGACAGAGAGAATTAATTAGGGATGCAAATACATTTTTGCCTTCCAAGGTTTGATTTCCTGTCCTCTTCACAGCAAAAAAAAAAAAAAAAAATCAGCCTTGTCACTTTTAAATTTACCTAAATATGAATCCCTTTTCTCAAAATTTTAATTTTCTGCAACTGCCAAATGAAATAAAAAAAGTTTTTTTTTTTTGGGACTCAATTTGAGATCTGGGAAGCAGTCCTCTGTTCGCATACCAAATTGATTTTTTTATTTTTTTTTTGGAAAAATGGTTTTTGCCTTTTCTTAATTCTGATATAGATTAAGAGCAATGATTCTCATTAACGTGCGTAATGTACCTTTTTTAAGTGGATTATTTTATCATTAATTACACTTGTTGGTTCAGCCTAGTCATGATTAACACATAAATATCTTCAGTTGACTTGTCGACTGCGTCACCGCCAAGCACCATTCTGAAAGCTCACAGGTTGAAAGTTGAAACACGAATGCTTATTAAAAGAATACCATAAACCAACCGACATCATCTGTACGCCGACCCTCGTGAATTCCAGGCTGCCCCCATTTTTGGTGGTTGGGAATTGTTGATCTAAAGTGGACCATTGATTTTGGGGACAAGTTGATAGATTTCCCATGAGGTTTCCGATAATAGCAGTCACCTCCCTTGAGATTTAAAATATTGCACTTACCTTTCTTGATGTTGTGAAAAGATTATAATAGCCTTGACAACTCTAAAAAGTGGGTGTAAAGGTAAATTAAAAAAAATCAAAACACACTTTTTAAAGGAGGTTTCTGTAATTTTTTAAATCTCAAGGGATGTAGTTACAATTATCAAAAACCTCACGGGAGGTTTCAGAAATTATCCCTTGAATTTTATTACATCTTCACTAAAAAATTTGTGGTTAATTACATTTACCTCCCTTGAGGTTTGATCATATTACCAATCAATCCCTATAATTTGTCCAAATAATAGTCTCACTCTTTGAATGATCAAACATTTAACAAAAACCCCCTTAATGTCGAAAATGCCCTTATTGAGGCCATATTGCATTAAAAAAAGAAAATATTTTTATTTTATTAACCCTGAAGCAATCCAAAAAAATAGAAAAAAGTTTTTGCTTATTATTTTATAAAAACCATATCTTTGCTTCCATAAATAGTTTTGAATCAATAATTATTTTAAATCTTAAAAATGAATATTAAAAATTAGATAAATTGAAAGAAAAATAAAAAAAGAAGAAATTATTTTAATTCCTAAAGTATGGTTCAAATTGAGGAAAACATGCCTTGTGCTCTCCGTAACATGCCTTGAACCACAAATTCGAACCATACTTGAGGATTTAAAATAATTGCTTCTTTTTTATTTTTCTTTTAATTTATCTAATTTTTAATATTCATTTTTAAGATTTAAAATAATTATTGATTCAAAACTATTTATGGATGGTTTTTATAAAATAATAAGCAAAAACTTTTTCCTATTTTTTTGGATTGCTTCAGGATTAATAGAATAAAAATATGTTCTTTTTTTAATGTAACATGGCCTCAATAAGGGCATTTTCGACATTAAGGGGGTTTTTGTTAAATATTTGATTATTCAAAGGGTGAGACCGTTATTTGGACAAATTACAGGGATTGATTGATAATATGATCAAACCTCAGGGGAGATAAATGTAATTAACCCAGTATTGAGTATATATATATATATATATAAACAATTACTTCTAGAAATTAAATAACGGAGGCGGCAGTCCATTGTACAATGTCACCCAATGGAATTCAAACCATTAAGTCAAGTCTATAAAGTTTAATTAAATAATCCAAATAAACAAAGGTTGCCTTGCAGCAAAATCTTCAAGAATCTCAAGATCAGTACATGGCATCTTCATCCCACATGAATTATGATCCCAAATTTTATCATATTCTTCCAACTCTGACAGATAGATAGACAATTTGCGGGCATTCTTCCAACCAAATTTTATTATATTCAGTTCAGCAGATAATGGGCATTTGTCCTCATACCATTATTCGTTTGATGTATACATGATGACAATTTCCATAAAAACAAATGACAAAGCCAAAAGGCCAAAAACAAAAAAAAACAAAAAAAAAAACAAATGACAGGCTTCGATAAATTTGTACCACACAACCCAGGCAGGTGCCACATAAATTGTTCGGACGTGTACAAGAATTATGAGGTCACCCAATACGAAACCCGCAATATTGTAATATTCTTTTATAGGTAATGATCAAGTCATGCCCAGATCCACAATGGCACAGATTATATACTAGTATATTCTTTTTGTACCCATTGCATAATACGTAAAATATTAGTCCATGTCAACATGTCTATTGGTTACAAATCTGCTCCTGCTAAATCTACAACTCGCGTTCTGGTCTTTGTGGTGTGAAATTCAGAGGTTTCTTCAAGGCCAGAATGAGCATTAATTTGGCCTTCAATCTCCATTTCAAGGACAATCTCACGCCTTAAATCTCATGCCCCCAAAAAAAAAAAAAAGATCTTGATTTTGCTTTGGGGGTGATATGATACTTGTGTTGCAAGATGTTCGGCCGATTAATGGTTGGCACGTTAATTTGAAGATCGATCATTTTCTTGACGAGGCTAAAATGGACCAGATGGTCTGCCTAGCTGGATTTCGTTCTTCTTTCTTGAATCTGTACTTGAAGTCCACCTCTAACACTGGCTGTTAATCCTGGCATGAATCTAGGCGTATCACTTGTTGGGGCGTTAACTTGGATATCAAATTGCCTGATTAATGAGAGAGCAATACTTTTCATCTCCACCAGGGCCATGTCCTTGCCCAAACAAACCCTGAGGCCACCTTGAAAAACTGGATACTTGAATGGACTTTCTGGCTTGAATCTCCCATCTTGCAACCATCTTTCTGGCTTGAATTCAAGGCAATCAGGACCCCAAATGCTTTGCATTCTACCCATTGCATAAGGGTGATAAGTCACCTTTGTGCCTTTCTTGACAAAAGTACCATCAGGAAGAACATCATCTTCTTGACAGTACTTCGAATCAAACTGAACTGGTGGATATAGCCTCATGCTCTCGTAAATTGCTGCTTGCAAATAATGCATCTTCTGCATTTGCTCGAAGCTCGCGAGGTTGTCTGCTGAAATATTTTCACCCATGATATGATTTGATTCGTCAAGAATTGCTTGTTTAACCTCTGGATGCTTTGCCAGTAACCAAAAGAAACAGGTCAAGGCAGAAGCAACCGTGTCTCGCCCCGCCAAAAGGAAGCTAACTATGATGTCTCTTAGATACTTGTCATCTTCAATGCTGCCCATGAATCTCGATAAGAGGTCTTGCTGGGAAGAAAAACCCATGTTTCTCTTCTGTTTGATGACTCCCTCCGCGAGGGAATTCACCAATTTAAGGGCTTCTTTGAGCTTCTTCTCGCTTCCTGTATTGAGAAACCTCTTCAGCTTCCAAATCAAGGGGGAAGCTGAGATTGCTCTCGCAGCTGATAATTGTGTAGCCAGATCAAATGCATTTGCCAATTCCGAAACCGGGAGGGATAATTCAAGACAAGAAGGATCCATCCCGAATGAAAATTTGCAGATTGTGTCGAAGGAGAATCGCCTAAGCACATCTTGCAAATCCAAAACTTTGCCTTCTTTACCTGCAACTGATGACAAGAGGGGTACAAGCCTTGTCCGGATTTCATTTGCAACAACCTGGAACGCGTATGACCTTGTTGAGACACTTCCCAGCTCCAAACTGGCCATTTTGCGTTGAAACTTCCACGATTCGCCATCAACATTGAATATTCCACGGCCCAAAAGATCACCCAAAAGAGCAGAGAAAGGTTTTCCTTTTGGGAAATTCTCAAACCGTGTCTTGATAATATACTCAACATTCTTGGGATTGGCAGTGATGATGTTGCTAAGAACATGAACATGAATTGTCCCAGTTGGGCTTTTCTGCAGAAGATGAGAATACCAATCGCAAAGATTGTTAAACTCATGCGACCAGCTCGAAGTCAGATAACTTCTACACGAATCACAGCTACACCATGGCTTCAATCTCAAGATATAGACCAAAACTGATAAAAATGAAAACAAGATTGTGAAACCGAAGAACAAGAATCCAAACCCTTTTTGCAGAACTTGCAACCAAAAGGTATATTCAACAGAAGCCATATATGACCAAAATAATATTAGAAAGACGAGAAGATATATGATGGAGAGCAAAATGAATAAGCAAGAAGAAGGTAGATGATTGATGCTGGAAATATATGGGATGGTTTCAACTTTCAGTTTCCAATTCACATATATATATATATATACACACACATATATATAGAGTAGGTTGGATGGGCAACTTGATTGGTAGGCTTACGAGTGGAGTCAAAGAGACAACAAGAGACAGTTAGTTGATTTCAGACATTTTCCAGTTTAAAAGTTTACTGCGAACTGCAACTGGCACCTTGTCAAGTGTCAACTAGTTCACGTCAAAAAGTAAAGAACACGAGCTCGACGGATCAACTGGCATAAAAAACGCGTGCCGAATTTAAAAAGCGGGTCCCGGGTCACAACAGCGTTTTTTAACGGGGGGTGCCGATTTGTCGACTTAGGCATTCAATTCAATCACGTGCTTTATGTCACGTATCTGTATAATAATAGTAATTAGTAGTCTGCTCTTTTTCAACATATTCGCTGACATATTGTTTTGTTTTGTCACTCCGCTGGATTTCTGATTCTCTTTACATTTACAAATAACTGAAAAATGATAAATAATTATTTTTTATTTGGTACTTTCTTGTTGTTTTGCATCCTCCATTTTGTTTCTACTTTGCAAGTCGGCCAAGATTGTGAAATATTTTATATATGTTTAGATGATAATCTGTTGGTTGTGCAGATAAAGTATCTTATTAGTTTAATTTCTAGTAAAAAAATTGACAAAGCATCCTATTATGGTAGTTTAAAGACCAAGTTGTTGCACCAATAATATTAGTTGTGAGTAGGGCTGCAAACGATCCGAGTCGAGTCGAGTTTTGAGCTAATCGAGTCGAGTCTCGACTAAATTTTACCAAACTCGAACTCGAACTCGAACTCGACGAGTCGGCAATTTAAAGCTCGAGCTCGATTTGAATCAATTCGAGCCGAGCTCGAGCTCGAAAAAAATAAAATAATTATTTTATTTTTAAAAAATTAAATAAAATAATATTTTTTTCTTATAATAAAATATTAAGGATATATATGTAATTTTACTATTAAAATGAGCTCGACCTCGACGAGCCGGCAATTTAAAGCTCGAGCTCGAAAAAAATAAAATAATTATTTTATTTTTAAAAAAATAAATAAAATAATATTTTTTCTTAATAAATAATAAAATATTAAGAATATATATGTAATTTTACTATTAAAATAAGAAAATAAAAAATATATATACTTAAAATAAAAAATATATATACTTAAAATAAAAAAATAAAAAATATATATACTTAAAATAAAAAAATAAAAAATATTATATATATATATATATATATATATACTCGAGCTCGCGAGCCGGCTCACGAGCTAACGGACTTAATATTTTGAGCTCGAGTTCGAGCTCGATTTCGATTCGAATCAGCTCGAATTCGACTTGAGCTTGATTCGAGCGGCTCGCGAGCAGCTCGATTCGTTTGTTGCCCTAGTCGTGTGATTCAGTGACAGAGTTAGGATCTTTGGCAAATAGGAGCAATAACGTATCCATAAATTGATAAAGAGAAGTTCACATTAACATTATATGTTTATATTGAGTTTTTGGCTTTAAATTTTTTAAAGTAATTTTTTTTAGTGGAGTCCTGTTTAATTTTATATTTTAATATCTTTGAAACAATTGTACCTTGGAAGAACCATGCACGAATGAACTTGTTAATTATCACATTAACAGTCGATTTTAGCTGTAGAAGTTAAGATTCGAACTTACGCTACCAGTCCAATATTAAATAAGTTTATTAGTAAAATGTTTGCTAATTTAATCAAGTGATACTGTGTACGCCACAGAATTTTGCATGTATGGGGATATGACGCTTTGCTTTAGCATTCCTTGTAATTCTTCTCAAGCGCTTGGGTATGAAGAACAAGTCCTCATGTCGGCAAAGTAATTAAATCGGCTCGGCCTGATGGTTGAATTAGTCGATCTGATGACCTGGCCATTAGGTCAAGTCGGAAAATTTAGTTTGATCAGATAAGAAATAGATCAGATTAAATCCATTTGACCCGTTAGTTCAATTGGAATCCGCCGAGTTTTCCAATTGATCCTAATTTTTTTTTTCAATTGTGGGTCTTTATTTTTTGAAACAAAATGTATATATACATTGGATCTCCATCTAAATATATATAAGACTTTACCACTTGTTTAGTTTTGTTTGATAACTAAAATTTTTTTTAAAAAACTTGTTTACTTTTTTATTAAACAATTAATCCTTTTAACTTTCAAACTAAAAATATTTGAGTCGTTAGAAAATTATTTTATTTTAAAAATAAAATAGTGAAAACATAATGCTGTATGTTTTTTTAAAACAGGTGACACGATTTTATTTTATATTTGACTATATTATTTATTTATGTAAAAGTACGATAAATGAAATTAAATATTCTATTAATATCTATAAATTCATTATACATCTTTCTAAGTACAATAATTACTATCTAAAAATATTTTATTAGATAGTTATGTATATTAAAATTATTCTTTATATTTATAAATATTAAATTAATACACATCGGTTAAACCAGTAACTTATTGATTGAACCAATGATCCATTAATTCGATCCTTCTGTCGGGTTCCTTTCCGGGGCAAGTTTAATAACTATGCATGTATGTTACTACTTAGAAAAAGAAAATGTAAACTTGAAGTGGGGACAACGTGCATGCCCATGATGAATTTGTCAATTCCCAGAAATATGTTTGTAAATATGAAAGGAACTCTCTTTTACGTTTGCCCTAATTAATCAAAGTTTGCGACAAATGCTATCAAGGTAGGGATGTGAAATGATTGACTGCGCACGTCTCACATTATAATGATGTGTTGATCAAACGCAAAGAAAGCGGTACTTTTCGGTTTTGACTTCTTCTAGCTCTTTGCTGAATCTTAATTATGCTGTGGAAAAATTCGCATTTGGCGGAGAACTTCAAACATTGAAAGTTTCTTAAACGAAGAATCTAGGTACGTTTATCAGGTCAAGAACTGAACTTCAAATCTAAATACTGATTAACGTCTCAGCCCCCATTTCATAATGCATTTGGTCAAAACATGGACGTGCAGCAGATTATACAGTACTAATTTGTGGGGTATCATTCGTTGATACAATGCAGGGGGACACATGGAAGGGATTGACGCTAGTCAAAACCTGCCATTTGGTTTGCGATCTAGAAAAGGCAAAAATAGTTAACCGTTGTCTAAATCTTACCTTTTCTTTATTTCTGATGAGATTTTTTTTTTTTTTTATGAGATTTCTGATGGGATTAACTCTTAAGGTGCATTTGATAAAATTAAAATCTAAAATTTGAATCCATTAAATTGGTGAATTGTTAAATACTAAATTTGATACATTTGTGTGTATATCACATTAAATGATAAGTAAATAACTTAATATTAATTTTTTGGAGCAAATTTTACCTAGTAAATTCAATACCATTTAATGAATTTAAATGTTTTTATTTTGGTGATCAAACGTGTCTGAGTATATCAAGATATAAATTCATTAAATTTAAATACTGAATTGGATTATCAAATATGTTTTTAATCTCTTACACTTTTGAACAAATATCCAGTGTGAAATACCCAACCCCTACGTACATTATATACGACAATGATATTCATCTACATATTCTGATGGAACAATGAAACCAAAGCATAAACCCGTACCAAGACTTGCTGTTTATACTCCTTCCTATCCATCTTATTTGTCATCGTACTTTTTTTTAAATTTTAATCCATTCCAAAATATTTGTCATGATTTGAGAAGTAAACAAAAAAAAAAAACCAATTACTTCCAAATGAAGAAGCTTGTTGTTACAAATCATCGATAAACTTTGATTGGCAAGAATATGTGCAAAGACTTTCTTTTGCGAGTAATTAAGTTGCATTTAAAGTTTGATTTTCTCGAACTACGTATAGAATTGACCACTTGGGATCCTCAGTGACATGTTTTCTATGCCAATTCAATGACACTAATAATATTGCGCCAAGTGTCATGTTATTATTTACATTTGTGTTAAATCAAGTCAAGTTGAATTATTAGAAAATTAAAGTGTAATTAATAACAAGACACTTGGCAGAACACTATTGGTGGCATTGGATTGGCATAGAAAACATGTCACCGAGGATCCCAAGTGAGAATTGACCATGACGTATAAAATATAGTATTGAACATGATGTATAAAATAGATGTAAGGATCCCACATAGCAAACTTTTTGGTAAATTTTATCAACTCTCTTTCTAGATGATAAGGAGAATGGAGAAACGTTCAAAACCATATTTTGCATGTTTTCCCCTTTTTTTCTCCAAATTTCATATGCTAGGTTTGAAAAGCAAGAGGAGTAGCCTGATTCTTGTGATAACAATATACTTTTCATAGATAATCGTGGAGAACCATCAACCACGTAAACTTCCCCTCCCAAAAGTTGCCTCACATTCTTAAATGTAATTGCTTTTTAGATCTAGTCGTAAGCACCAAGATGATACCAAACTAGCAACCACAAAACAATAGCATCTGTCAAGCAAATTTGCACATTATTTCTGATGATTTAGTCCTCCATATACATCAAAACCAAACCGGGCGTCTACTTACCACTCTTAATAAATAATTATACCATGTTATTGTACCTCTCTTTTTTTAAAAACCAGTATTGTCCATAGATGTTACATCATTAACCTTAATAAAATTGAGAAAAAGCATAATAAAAATTTTTTTCCCGTTCTTTTCAAAGTCCCACACCACCATCTAAACGTACTTGTCATAGTGATCAATTTTTGAAAAAGAATTAGCTGGTAGAATCCTCTTTTGTCTAGAAATCAAATCAATAGAGCTCTCTTAGATGCGTGTAATTCATATTAACCCGAGACGTAATTCTCCTTTAAATTTCCCCTCCACAGGCAGATTTCTCGGATTGTCTAGAAAACTTTTAGTCTCAAAAACAACTTAGAAATGGGCATGTGAGGCAAATGGCTTCATTCATGCATATGGGGCAAGCGATATAATCTGTTTCCAATGCTCAGTAACTTCATCAAATTAAGCCATTGCTATTTTCGAATCATCCTGTCCAGTTGCCTGTTCTCCGCAATCAAAAATTGGTGGGTAGCATTTTAGCAAGGTTTCTTCACACACGCAAAATATGGCAATATCATGTTTGGTGGTGCAATCCAATCTTAGCTTGTGGTGTTGGAGCTTTGAACGTTTCATGAGATGTCTATAAAAAATCTTGGGTTTTCATGAGATGTCATGCCCAAAAAACTTTTCTTGGGTTCTTGACAAAAGAAATATGTTATGATGAGTTTCACTCACGGAAAATGCTGCTAATCTGTAACTCTGCGTTTGCATTAAATTTTGAAACATACAACACCTGTTGGAACAACGTTTATGTTTAAATGAACGGGATGACATACTTATTTCATCTTTGGACTGTGTCAGCAAAAGGGTTCTCCATCAACACGATTTGGGGTATGAGTCCTCATTTGCTATTACTGGAGTGGAAAAATGACACGTTAACAGACGATGTAGTCTCGTGTGATCAGATTCGTACAAGCCAGTGTTTCCTGGACCATCTCAATTGATAATTATAAACAAGATTACCTTCACGCGAAAAGATTTCTGGGGACCATTGCAACTAAAACTAACAAGAAGAGCTGATACGTAAACAAATGAGATTCCTGAGGGGGGCACTTAATTGAGTTATAATGCCTTTTTGCACTGCGTGCTAGAAAGGAAAGACATTTAAAAAAAAAAGTATAAAATACACTTTACCCTATGTAGTTTATTGTTTTTTCACATAACTCTCCTATGATTTCAAAAGTTATACATAATCCTCTCATGATTTGGATTAAATTGTCAAAATGATGCAATTTGCATTCTATAATGGAGTCAACTAAAATATCAAAAGTATTCGTATGTAAAGTTGAAAATTATTTATTAACTACGGAGGGTTATGTATATATTTTGAAAACTATAAGGAGGTTATAGTAAAGTACTAAATCATAAGGAGGTTATATAGTAAAATATAAAATTATACAGTAATAGAGTATCATGCATATTATATTTATATCATTTGGTCAATTCAATCATTTCAATTTCTGAACAAGGGTAATTTCGACATTTTTATGTGTTTCGTTATAAATGATTATTTCTGTTACTTTGATTTTAATCCAAACTATGAGCGGGTCATATATAATTTTTGAAACTATAGGAGAGTTATGTCAAAAATTGCTAGACCACAGGGGTGCAAAGTGTATTTTACCCAAAAAAAAAAAAAAAAAGATGATGCCAGCCCTTGTAAATGTGTGGTACTGCTTTTTTGGTAACGCTTGAGAAATATTTACCTAAAAACAATAGCTATTTAGTTGTCAGATGGAAGTTGGTAATACATTCCAATCTCTAGCAAGCAACATATATATATATATATATATATATATATATATATATAATTACCCAATGTTATTACAGAGATCACTCATTTACATAGTCTTATTTAGAAATATTAACACTTTAGTTTGTACATTGAATATGTGGCAGCTTCGGATTAAAACTGGAAAAGAGCCTTCGAAACTAGACGTTTTTATTCATTCAAGACAAGGAAAACAAATGGATGAGTTGACTTCACAAACAATTGTAAGAATAGCTTTTAGTCACTTTTTATTGGTTTTACTTCATAAATAATTCTTTCTTCTGTCTGTTTTTCAATTTAGGCAACTATGAATGAGGAAATACAAAAACTGCCAGAGACATCCAGGGATGATAATTTTGTGAAAGATATACTCTATGAAAATATTCTTGGACCTGAAAAACCAGGTCGTCTTCGAACTTATGGGGTATGTGCGACTCCAAAAGACGTGTATAGGATGTCAGATAACATGAATGATGGACAAAAGAAAGCATTTGAGGATGCAGTGAATGAGAAAGTGGAAATCATACGTGGTGAACTACGAGAAGAAATGAATTCGAAATTGGCAGATTTTAAGGAGGAGTTGATTGCTCAATTTGAAGCAAGAATGGTTTGGGATAACTATTTTGTTAAATATTATAGTTTTTCTAATTTTTTTATTGCTTTAGTTACTATTGGTCTTTGTTCTTCCAGAGGGCATCCACATGTGACTTGGCATCACTCCAAAGAAGAGAAATGAATGCAGCAAAACAATCTCAAATTTCGGACTCATTAGAGGTTGTATATTAATTCATACAATTCGATTTTGTGTTCAAACTCTCTGAAATATCAGCAGCTATGGCCTGATTTTCTTTTCTTCACACTTTGTTGATAATGTAACAGGTTGGTGATAGAATGAACAGGGAAGTTGGAACAAATGATGCTGAAATGTACAAGGAAGTTGGAACAAATGATGCTGAAATAAACAAGTGTGAAATGAATAAAAAAGTTTCTTCAATTGCTGATATTCTTGAGGTATAGTATGCGTACTTTGAGTTGGTCCTTCTATAGAAGACCAATTTTGCTGAGTTCCTTGTTGATATTGAATTGTGCATGACTTCCTTGTTGATGACTATTTGTGCATAAGCTCCTTGTTGATATTTAATTGACTAGTCTTTTGTTATACCAGAACCATCATACAAAGAAGAAAAGGAGCAGGACTACTTGCAAACGACTTGCTTGAGGTACTGGAAAAGTTTCTGGAAATAACTCTATTCTGTCAAGTTTTCCAAATGTTGAACAATTTGATGGATTGGTATGAACTACGAAGAATCCCCCATGTTTCCTTAGGGAACTTTTTAGCGTACGAGTGGCCTAAGACTTTCTGGTACACTAGCATACTCAGGCAGCCAACTAGCGTAGCTACCAAGCTAGGCAGTGTCTTGGTAATTCAAGATATCAATGTCCAAGAGTGGGGAAAATAGGATAATGACTGTCTAAACTTTGTACCAAGAGTTCTGTCCACTCAGGCATTTAAATGGAAATGAATATGCCTGTTAACTTGATTAAGTGGAATTACATTTGGACATTTCTACTGAGGAACTAGATTTTGGTTCCTTCTTCGTTTGTCTTTTATGGCCCCTTGTGATCACTTGGGGTCACAGCCTTGAATGTAGAAAGACTACTGGTCCATTTGGAATAAGTGTTTTTGAAATGTATTTTGAGGAGGGAGGAAAGAGGGAAGGGAGAGGAAATGAGAGAATGAAGCAGGAGGAGGGGGAGGGGGTGGCAGCGTTGAGGAGAAAGGAAGATCGGGGATGACGGTGGCGGGTGTAAGAAGAAAGAGATAATAGTTTTTTTTTAGTGCATTTGAAATTGTGTAAATTTGAAATGTGTTATTGTACACTCCAAAAACAAAAATAACTATATGGAAAACTCCATAATCCAAGCAGAGCCATATAATCAAAGACAAATACATTGCAAAAGTAAAATTGCTGACCTTTATAATCCACCATAAAAGCTGAGTTAAAAGGGTGCAATAGATTCTTGAGTTAGTCTCGAGTGGAAAGTGATCATTGTTAGGAATATGTCATTTTCACGAGAAAAACTTTTGCTCCTGTTCGTGTCTTTCCAACTAAGAAAATGATCAGTGCTGTTAACTAAAAACCTGCTTTTTATGTTGCATCTACGAAAAGAACAGAGTCATTATGGACTTTGAGTTTGAGTTACACACAGTTAATCAGAGACAGCATGGTTATTGGTTTGGCAAGTCAAGGTGTCTCGGAAATCCTGGCTTGGCTAGTACTGATCAAGAACAGATTTGATTGCTGAATTTCTTGGATCTCCACCAAGATTTTGTGAAAGCAACTCTCACTCTTGTGCATGTGTTCGTGAGCCTACTTTTTTGCCTTAATTAACATATTAAACTTGGCAAGTCGCACATATGAATGATGCCATGGATTGCTGCCTTTATTCCATTCACAGTTCTTGAAAGCAACTCTCATGGTTCTGCATCTGTGTTTGTGACCATACACTTTTTTGGGTCTTCCACATACTTAAATTAGTTGTACTTCTTTAATTCAGCATGTACTTTATAATAGTAACTGTTTGCCCCTTTTCAGTGTCTGTGAAAAGGTTGAATTACAAATTCCGTTTCAGTATCTATTGTTATATTAACGTTTTCTTCATGCTTAATGGGTTGGGGTTATATGAGCAGGGGACTAATAGAATACACTTTGCAGCCCTGGACTTGATGGTACATTGGAAGCATGCGGATTGGGAGATATGAAGATGTTTTTGAGAGATGTATGATGAAGTGTTGTACTTTTGAAGACAAGCACATTTTGGAATATATGAAATATCTTGTAATTGGAGCGAACAATATTAAATGATAAAGTTTGTAGAATTTGACTAAAACAATGTATGGTACTTTATTCTAGTGTATTGTGGAACTATATTTTGTTATAATATTCGATTTTAGGATATTTGAGCATGATAATTATTGTACCATGAAAAATTTGATTTCTGGTCTTTATATTGGTGACTTTTTTGCGACGCAAGTTTTTGTCGCATGACATTGTGGATATTTTGTAGCGCATTTTTTGTGCCGCAAGTAGAGTGATGCAAATGCATGCGACATGTTGAAAAATTGTGTCGTTTTCTTTTGTAACGGCTACTTTTGTGACACAATTTAATTCCGTCGCATTTGTGCCGCAAAAAGGTTTTCGCGGCGGTTTTTGGACTTTTTGCAGCATATTTCTGGCGTCGTGAAAAGTCAGTTTTCTTGTAGTGCCACATGGGTGCAAAGTGTATTTTACCCAAAAAAAAAAAAAAAAGATGATGCCAGCCCTTGTAAATGTGTGGTACTGCTTTTTTGGTAACGCTTGAGAAATATTTACCTAAAAACAATAGCTATTTAGTTGTCAGATGGAAGTTGGTAATACATTCCAATCTCTAGCAAAGCAACATATATATATATATATATATAATTACGCAATGTTATTACAGAGATCACTCATTTACCTGTACGTATGTTACATCAGAAGAAACAAAAATAAAGCTAGACTGTTGCCTAATGATGCCTAATGGACGTGTCTGTAAAGTCTAGAGTGCAAAACTAGAAATTGACGGTACAACGAAGAATCAACTCCCGCATTTATTTGCATGGCATAGACTATAATGAAGAGACCAGTTTACTACTCAAAAAATAGACTATGAATTTAGGGATAGAAGTAATATTTTCACACCTTACATAAAAAAATAAAAATATATTTTCATATCTTGAATAGGGTTTACACCTTTACAAATCAGGATTGATGTTGCACCATCTTTTTCCAACTTTGACACCCGTTCTACACAAAGTCCACAGACAGCCATCCCGTGTGCATCTTTTTATCCAATGGGAAAGATAAACCAATGGGGAGAAAAATCAAGATGAATTTCCACATCTCGATGTCGGGAAAAAGTAGAGAACAAGTCGAGTTGCTTTCATAGTGTTGTTGGGATTGGATGTACAACGAAGCATTAGGTCCACAATTTGGAAACATGTTTTGCACGTTTTAAATGAGACATTGTCAGCTGCCAGTCGTAGATGTTGACAACTAGACTAGCTAGGACTATGATTGTGATACTATAATACAATGAATTGAAGTGGATGTGACGTGTTATGTCGCATAAATATTCTGTCAAAATATCGTAAAATTGTTTCTGTAATATTCTACATGTCACATCACCCATATATATATTTACAGTACATACGTGATCACTTTGTTGGATCGTAATACATATGTAAAAGTTTTAACTTAAATTTTACATAATTATCATTCATTTAACGTATGTTATTAATGTACAAAAAATTAATTCAAAAAATATTGGTATCATATTGTCTATCTAAAAAATAGAATACATAGAGTTTGAGCATCGGTGAAAGTTATACACTTTTAATTAGTAATTTATGAGTTTACGTTAGCCGTGTTACTAAATATATATAGAGTAACTATATGTAAATTTCCACCAATCCATGTTTTCAAAACTTTTTCATATTTGCGATTTGCAATTGGGTGCCTGGTAGAGAAATTTATCACGTTTACGTTGAGAAAATTATCTCTTGATCTAATAACCATGTGTGCAGTAAATTACCAACAAGAAGTTATATTTTAAGACGAAAAGGAAAAAGAAAAATGCAGCAAGCCAGCATCTATTCTAAGTTTTTAACTTAACCTCGTGTGACCCAGCTGAGCTTACAGGGAAACGCAAGCCTAGAGTACTTCTTGTCTAAATTTCTGGGATTGAAATAGCAGGGGTTGGTAATTAAACTCCTCAGTCGTCTGCTAAAAGAGTTTTTGATGCTTTACTTGGCAATTGTTGATGCCAGTTGGTAGATTATATTGGCTTCCCTAGAAAACGGAAATTTAGTTACACATTCTCAAGGGGAATCCACAGGACTCTCTTGATAACCATTGGTTCCTTCTCCACAAACTAATTAAGAGCAAGCCGAAATCAGCCGCAGCAAGTGACGGCCGTCCTTTTCTTCCCCGCGTTCCTCCCCAAAGTCGGCTAAAGGAGAGAAGTCCAGACCAAGTACAATGCTCTTTTTTTTTTCTAGTAAAAAGAAAGATCAATTGTTTAAGGAAACAACTGCTGGTCATATGAAAGCCAAGTTTCTAGTCCACGTAATAGCTGACTCCTTCGAGTATTAATCACACGGGCCGGCCATCCTATCATTTTCCTAATTTTTAGCTTTTTGAAATTAAATAGATTTCCTCCTAATCTTCCGCCAATAATCCTCGTAGACTCCATTTTGAATTGAGAAACTCTTAAAAAATCACATCTTTTATCTCTTTTTGCTCCACCTTCCTACAATTTGTATCAAATACCAAATATAAGTACAATCTATCAATTAATACAATATTTGGTATAATAAAAGAGGAAAATAATCATAGAATTAATGACAAAAATGCAACCTATCAATGTGAAAAAAAAATATTCGACTGATTCCTTCATTTTCGATTATATTGGCTTTGCCATGTGAACAAAAATTTGACTGATTGCTTCATTTTAAGGATTTTAATACAAAATTACCCAAAAGATTAGAAGCTAGACATTCTTGCAGAAATTTAGGGACTATTGCGGCTATTTAACATTTTTTTTCATATAAACATGTTTAACTCTGTGTTTAGTGACACAACACAAATGCGAAAAGACTCGTAATTAATTTGTGATTTTTGGTTGAAGAGAAACTGTAAAACCCGGTTTGATAACTCAATTTATCATTTAAAATTAATATATTCAAATTGTAACATATTCAAATGTGTTAATAACAAAAAACAGAACATCTTAATTAATTAAGTGAATCGATTCAAATCTTAATATATTCAAACGTGTTTGATAACTAAAAACAGAGCATTTTAATTAATTAATTGACTCTTAATTGTGTAGGCAAAATTTAAAAAAATAAGTGGTAATTTATTCACTTGTCACTTATTACAGAATGCGCTCAAAATGTTAGGAAATCAATATTTATAATTCAACAATCTAATAAATTCAGATTTCAAATTTCAAACTTCAATTTTATCAGATGCAACCTAAATCTCGCTCAAAAAAAAAGCCAAAAAGAGAAAGACTTCAAGAGTCAATCCCCAAGATAAGAATACTATCCAAAATTGAGCTGGATAAGGGAGACTCGTTCTAGGCAGTAGTTACGCAGCCGTGCAGATAAAGGTTATCTAATCAATTTTGGACTTTGTTAGCTCAAACCATTGGGCTTTATGCTGCCACATGCAACTACCAGACAAAATTGAACACGGCTTGCATGTCGGTCACATAATTTGCTCTTGCCTAGTTGGTTTTTCCATGTGTAACTTTTCTTTGCACTTACATTTATGTAACAAAGAAAAAGGGAAAAAAAATTACATAAGACCAAGACTATAAGTGGAATAAAATTTATCTTCTAGATCCAATACTAAAGTTTAGAAAACGAAACCTAGATAAAAGAAAATTGAAACTTTGACCACCCCACAAAAGAAAAAAGTAAAAAGAAAAAATGAAAAGTGAAAAACTGTTCATATTTTGCAGTAAAAGAATTACAAGAAAACGAATTAGATTTAAAAAAAAAAAAAAGACTACCTATGGTAAACTAATTCTACTATTTGACTTCGAATTTTGAAGGAATTTAATTTTCATCTGCCATAGACGCAAGCCCTAAAGGGGCTTCCCTGCCTAGCGTTTTGTACAAATAACTAATGGCCCGTTTGAATTTATCTTTAACTTTTCAAATGAGAAAACTTCCAATCCCACCTTCTGCTGATAATGCAGTTCCCATTGATTGCATGAAAACAGACTTTTGAACTTGGAGTGGTGAACTTGCAATACAATTCATGGACCACAAAACAATTGTCAAGTTAAAATAAAATTAGAATGCATGGCTTCGGAAAAAAAAAAAGGAAAAAGGAATGCATTACTTCTTTATTTAGTGAAAATTAAGACCAGGAATGGGTACTAAATTAAGGATCAGGGCCTATAGACACTACTTATAATAGATGTGGATACTGATATAATAATTGTACACACTAACACAGTAAGGTCAAAAAACACAATAAATTTTTTCTCTCATTGAAATTTGTATCCAAAAATTTTGTTACGTTTATACATGTTGGTATACTAGTATATATATTTTATTATAATAGTGTTTACATCCCTTGAATTAGAGTCTGCACTGTACCCTGTTGTCACTAGAGAACGTTGATCCCTATATTAATGACATAACGGGAGTCAAATTTTGATATACTTAAAAGAAAAATGTGCTATACCATTAGGCTAACCTTTGCTACATCCGTGTAATTAAGAAAGTAATATGTAAAAGCCAATGAGGTTTGTATAGGTTCTACCGTCTTAAATTGCCACAAATCCACAGCCAAAATGGACCAAGTCCATACACTGAAACTTAAAACCCAATTAATGTCCAAGTTCTGCAGTTTCTACGTGTTCGACAACATGAGACTGTGCTCAATATTGCAGTATTATACCCAGCCCGGCCGGCGGTTAAATCGGTCAAACCGATGGACCGACCATGGAATTGGGCAGGTTTAGCAATTGGATCGAAGTTGCAGATGACTCGCTTTGAAATGTTTGATCCGGACAGTCGAATCGCTAACCCGCTAAACCTAGCGGTCTTAATTTGAAAATTTTTTTGAAATTACTTTTTTGCCCAATTTTTTAATTTGACCTACCGCATCAGCTCGGCATTGTCGTCTTTTTGACAATTAGATAAGAAAAATTGAAAATGAATTTGTGAATTAGGATTTCTTTCTTTCTTTGACATTTAGATCTATCATTTATATTTGTGTATGGAATCAATATGAATTAATGAATTAAGGAACACGTATGGGTATGACTTGTGTGTATGAACTATGAAATATGAATAGATTATGGCTTGTTAACATTTAAGCATTTTTGTACTTATATTATAATTTATATGTTTATTTAATTATATTTTATATTGTTTTATTATGTAATGTGACCCGACGGTGACTCGTCGGTTGAACCACTGACTAGCCAATTCGGTCCTCCTGCCGGGTTGATGCTCGGGTTGGTTTTAATAACCCCATGATATATTGAGCATCCTCCATGCATATCATATTTTCACGAGGGTGAATTCGAGAATAAAGATACTCACATTATCTCAATATAAAAGTAAAGCATCCTCACAAACTTTTGCTACATAGGATTAGTGAAATTTTAAGTTTAACTATCCGAAAAAACAGAACGCAAAAAAATAAAAAAATGGCCCCTCATCCTTTAAAGAAAATAAGAGAAACGACATAGAGAAAAATTGATTTTACAACAAAATATTACTGGATTTCATTTATCACAGAACTGGGCCGATACATCCGGTTCAGCCTTTTAACTCTATATATATAAGGCCAAGCCTCAAGCTGACAAGAGTTCGGCCTAGAATGAAGAGCCCAACTGGAAACAATTCGTGCTTGATCGCCTTTAGGTGTTTATTATAAACTGCAATAAACTTTAATTAATGCTGACATAAAAATTAGTCTTGTATTGCATAAATATTTGACTGTATTGAGATGTCTTTACAGCTTAAAAAATCTTATATCCTACACATTATTGTTACACGAGGAAAAAACGACAATTTCCAGGTCGAGTAATCAATAAAAATTAATCGAGAATAAGAAGAAAAAATCGATGACAGATCTGACTTGCAAATATCTAATCACGTTATATACATGGTTCGTAATATCGGCCGAGTCGTAATCGGAACGAAAGGGAGTGGTACGATATTGATCCCCGAATTGCGCATATTATCATATATGCGATGACTAGCTCTGACTCGGCCGATATTAGCTGATTCGAATCCATGATACATGATATCGGCCTATATATCCGAGTCAACTCGGAGTCGACTAGGATTTTTTTTAAATTGTGCATTTTTTGGTATTTTCTAATTTTAATAATTTTTTCAAAATTTTTTAAAACTTTCAAGTGCTATAATATGCGTATCACCCGATATTCAACCGATATGCCGTGACGGATGTGGAACAATCAATACCGCGACGCGACCGCGACCCGGGATGGCGATCCATGGTTATATATGAATGTCAAATTGAGATTCTCGCACCGAATAAAAAAAAACCATTTTTCTGAAACAAGAACTAATATGGGCAAGAAAATAACTAGTCAAAAACAAAGGGAAAATATTGTTGCCCTTTGCTTGATAAACAAGGCAAGACATATTAGTGAAAGATTAGGAACTAACCTTCAAGAGTAGTAAGTAGCGAATAGTAATGTATTTATTGAAGCTTGTCAATACTTTAATCCTTTTTACCATTACAGGCTTCCCATGATCATTTACCCAAGGATTCTTGATGAAATAAGAGTAGACTATATAGTGAATATCAGCATATTTGAGGAGAAAATTCTAAAACTATTATGAAAAAAAAAAGTTTTCTATTTGAGGGGTTGTTTGTGTTGGGGATTCTAAGAATAGGTAGTTCGCATTTGCCGAATGCTAGCTCACTGTGCTCGCATTCGACAAATGCAATTTATTATTGAATTTCTGGTTTTGCAAAAATCTAAAAAGAAAAAATTTGCTTCAGACTTCGCATTTGACCTCGCATTTGTCAAATGCGAGGTCAGGCAAACTAGGGCTGCAAACGAGTCGAGCCGAGTCGAGTTTTGAACTAATCGAGCCGAGTCGAGTTTTGAGCTAATCGAGCCGAACCTCGACTAAATTTTATCAAGCTCGAGCTCGACGAGCCGGCAAATTTCGAGCTTGAGCTCGACTCGAATCAAGTCGAGCCGAGCTCGAGCTCGAACTCGAGCTCGAAAAAAAAATAATTATTTTATTTTTTAAAAAATAAATAAAATAATATTTTTTTCTTAATAAATAATAAAAATATTAAGGATATATACGTAATTTTACTATGAAAATAAAAAATAAAAAAAATATATATAATATACGTAATTTTATTATTAAATAAAAATAAAAATAAAAATAAAAAATATATATATACCCAAGCTCTAACGAGCTTAATATTCTGAGCTCGAGCTCGACTCGAGCTTGACTCGGCTCGCGAGCGGCTCGATTAATTTGCAGCCCTAAGGCAAACATATCCCAGAATGAATTTTGCTTTAGACCTTTTGGTTTTTTAATATTAATAAATTCAAGCTCATCATTTTTTTTTTGTTTTTTATAAATTCAAGCAAATTGTTTTTGTTTTTCTTTTGAGTGTGGGTTTTGCTTTTTATTTTATCAAATTACGGAGAATGAATTTTTAGGTCATTATCCATTGATCTTGAATTTCACATACAATCCCTCAATATGATCTAATATCATAATCGGATAAGTCGTGTTTTCTTCAAGTTCCTTGCAGAAATGAAAATGCGACTTCACAAAACGCAACTTTAAGTTGGCTTTTCTTGCATCAATGAAAACGCGACTTCACAAAAAGCGACTTGAAGTTGCGTTTTGCTAAGTCGCGTTTTCTCCACTTGTGTTGCTAAGTCGCGTTTTCTTCACTTTCCTTGCTAAGTCGCGATTAGCACTCCAATCGAGGCTAATTTGGTTTTGGACTTAGTCTTGATTGATTATTTTATCTGCAAGAACTATATTTTGATTTTGAATAATTAAATTTTGTAGTGTTGTCGTACAACTTTTTATGTTCAAATTATAGATTTTTTTCACAAATCTATAATTAAAAAGAAAAAGGATTTATTCCCTCTATGATAAATGTCAATTCGAAAACAAAAATGATTGTGAGCTCCTTAATAAAAAAGTTAGCAATTTTTTAATGTAGTTTTCTATGAATTCGCATTTATCAAATGCGAGATCCAAAATATTTACTCCTCGCACTTAATGAATGCCTAAACAATTATTTTTTAAAAAATAAGATTTTACTAAAGATTGCTTTCAGTAAATGAGAGATCTGCAAAACAAATATTGTGCAAAATTTAATTCTCTAGGAGCTCGCGTTTAGTACTCTAAGAAAACAAATATTTTTTAAATTTAATTTTGTAGAAGCTCGCTAGAAGAAAACAAATATTATTTAATTTTAACTTTTTTAGGAGCTCGCATTTAGTAAATGACAATATGCGAAGTGGTCAAAAAGAGCAAAATGATCGCAGTTACAATAAATATTTAAAAAATAATTATTTTCTCGGATGGAACAATATTTTTATATCATGATAGCTCTAACATTAAAAAAAAAAATTTACATCTCACGTTTAGCAAAATGACTTCCACAAAAGTTCCTTTCAAAGTTCCACTCTTTCGAGCAAATTTGCGAGGTCTGTTTTTTTTTTTTTTTTTTTGGGACTTTGTGGGTCTCACATTTGCTGAATGTGATGTCCCCTTGGACAGAATTCCATACCAAAAATGCCCCATTTGTAGAAATTTTTTGAAATTCATCATAAATTTGGAATTTTCTCCATATTTGAGAGGGTTTCTTAGGGAAAAACCATCATGATTGATTTGCATGGACCACAATCGCAACAAGGATGCAGTTCACCACCATATATATCGCCTGGTATCTGTGGGAAATTTTGAAGATCCATCATGCAATTCAATTAGTAGACTGCATCAGAATTTCATGGAGCAGTGGGTTTTTTTTTGAAAAAAAAAAAGAAAAAGAAAATAGAAGTTAAAAAAGAAAGTGAAGAAAGCAAGGAATATATGTCCCAATGAATTAGTCTGGTGACAAAATTTACTGGCCATGACCTACCAAATCTTGTATTGATTTTGGATCCCCGAGAAAACATTTCAGTTTTCCTTTACCATAAGCAACAAGATGGCTATCCAGAGACCTATGAGGGGAATTCAACTGGACATAGTTAATTCAGGATAAAAGGTACATACAAATGCATACACCTTATGTACAAGTCTGTGGTGACTCTTCATCCAAGCACTTGCAGACAGATTTTAATTGTGTACTTATTTTGGAGCCATTTTTTTCCCTTTAATTTTAGTCTTTAAGAAATTACTAAAAAAAAAAAAGGCAAAGAGGTCACCACAAAATTTCTCAAGAAAAGTGCATTACATTTCCAATTTGACTAATTATTTCCTACATCAAAGTATGCTGCTTTCCGTGTTTCTAAATTTGCTAATACACTTGAGATTTAAACATACTAATGGGTCTGTTTGACTGGTCTATTTTTGCATGTTTTAAAAAAAAATAATAATAAAACTTGTTTAGAATACCATCTACAGTTTCACTCAAAAACACCGACTAGTTTTATAAAAAAATATAAAACAATCGAATCAGGTACAAGCGGTAGAGGTGGGTACTGATACTGAGTGATGAAGGTTGCCGGTGATGGGTGGTAAAATTTTTTCTAGAACAGTTACAATAAGCAACAGCAAATTTTTAGATAAATACCCAAAAAAACATACCATCCAAATGGGTCCATATTTTCTAAAGTTCCATCCATCCAATTATTAGTAATCAAGATATCAAAATTGCATTTACCATCCCATCATCTACAACATTGCTAAGACATTCTTGATGGCAACAAATAGTTCACATATGAAAAAGTACAAGAGGTCTAAAGGAATGAGCTAATTAAATCCATACTCTCCACATCTTTTTTACAATGTATATATAGTGTGATTAAAGCTAAAGCATGACAATGGCGAATATAAACAGGCGAGGGAATCGGAGTAAAATAAGCTATAATGTCGGTGCGCAATTTGATTGAAAAACTTTTTTGCATCAATCTAATTAATCAACTGCAATAGATAAATAGCAAAAAGTGTTACCTAATCCCTTCAATCCAACCAGGAAAAGGGCTCTTTGAAAGTACTAGTGACAATTGTTGGACGTACAATGACCCCCTTGAGTATTTCCTCGAATTGCTCAAAAAGCATCGCTCCCATTGCCTTGGAGAAAAAGTACGTGTTTGGCCAACCATGCAACCTTGCCCCGGAGAAGGGTGGTGGATTTAAGGTGGGGGCAATGGGGCTCTTTAAATTCTTATAGTACACATAAAACTTTAATATAATTTCAAATGCACCGTCGAAATTTTCTTATGAAGGAATGATATTCTAAATTGATTTATGAATTAATATTTTAAAAGGATACGTGGGCCACAAAGTTTCATTTGAAATAAGCTAAAATAAAACATTTTTTATTTTTAATTTATTGGTGAATATTTTTTTTGCTTAAAAAATTAGAAAAAGAGTAGGTAAAAAATTTTAATGTTTCTTTTGCTCCTACTAAGAATTTTTTCTAACTCCGCCATTGCTGGAGAATTTTCTAATTGAAACTCATTCTCTTTAAGTCGGCATTTTCACCTTTTTAAGACCCATTTATTTATACTAATTTGACAAGGATTCATCATTCAAGGAACAAGACGCGAACTTAAAAATGAGGCTGTACTTAATTAAACCGTGGATAACCATCCATCATTCATATTGTAATTTCCTTGGGCCGGTGTCATTTAAGATTCATATATTAGATTCATTCCAGTGCATCTTGAGGCCAATTCTCTCTTAATGTGTGGATTTAAGATGGACAAGCCTTGCATTAATTGTGGCCATGCCAAATAATTGTAGTGTCAATCCAAGTGATCTGACCCCAGTCAACCTATTCCTTAATTAAGGCATAACAAATCCAGTCCAATCTATTGAAAATCAATATATAATTCAGCTACGTAGCAATCTTAACGCTTAATGTTGGTAAACTTCCAATCCCACCAAATCCTGTTAATGCACCTTTAATTGATTGCAAAGAAAACAGGTTTGTGTACTTGATGTACTAAAGTCAGAAAATAACTTAAGGGCATCGATAAACTATAACCTTGTAAGTACGATCTCTTCACTTGATAGATCTACTTTACTGAATTTGTCAGGCCTTGCATAAGATAATATCTAGAGTATATGTTACATCATATTAAAGACGATGTGTTGCGTAAGATAATAACCAGAGCATATGATCATTATCACATCCATGAGTAAGAAAACAGGTGTCGAATGCTTTGTCGGTGTCCTTTAATCCACCTCTTTTAATACCTATTGTCATCCATTGATAAGTGGTCATCACCCTGGCCATTTGATCCAGTGATCATCACCCTCTTTGGTGATGCTGAAGGTCAGGGGTTCTACCCCTACCTCCCTCAAATTTGCCACAATATGTGGCTGATCTTAGTTGACTATCTCCTCTTACCCCTTCTCCATAGAAGATAAGTGAAGTGTGTGCTACATTAGTGCCACGATGCGAATCGAATATATTGACACGTAACCTGGGAAAATATGCGATACCGTTAGGCAAATATAAGATGGTGTGTGTTATAAGGACCTGTTTGGAACCTGAGTTTTTTGAGAGTTTGTCTAAAACTTTATTGTAGTACATTGTAGAAGTTTTTGAAAAATTTTTATAGAAGTTTTTGTAATGTGAAAAATTTTGTAGAAGTTTTTGTAAGGTGAAATTTTTTTTTCCTTTTCATTTTTTCTTTCTTTTTCTCTTTTTCTTTCCTTCTTTCTTTCCTTTTTCTTTTCTTTCCTCTCTTCTTCTTCTCCTTCTTCCTTCCCCCTCCCCCTTCCCCGTTACCTCTGCTTCTCACCTCCAGCACCTCCGCCAGTACCACATCTCTTTTTTTTTTTTTTTTTTTTATCCTTTCCCCCTCCCCTCTCCCTCCCCCACCACCCCTTTCCGCCCCTCTCCCCTCTCCCCCACCACCCCCTCCCACTCCCTTCCCCTTTCCTCCCCTCTCTGCCCGCCACTCCCTTGGGCCGCCACCCCTCCCACTCCCTTCCTTGCCACCCCCTATGCCCACCATCCCTTTCCTCCCCTCTCCCCCACCACCCCTCTCTCCTTGCCACGCCCTTCCCCGGCCTCCCCCTCTGTCCCTTCCCTCTCTCCCCCACCACCCTTTCTGCCCCTTTCCCCTCCCCTGTTCCCCTTCCCGCTTCTCACCTTCCCTCTACCCCTTTCTTTTTTTTTACATTTTCCCTCGCCCTCGCCCTCTCCTCCCATCTCCTCTCCTTGCTCTTGCCGGCAAATGAAGCAGCGAAATGAAATTTTTTTTTTTGGGCAATTTTCCTTCTTCTCCCTCCTCCCCTTCCTCCGCCACCCTCACCCTCCTCCATGCAATCTAGTCTAGCGACCAGATTGGCCAGAGAGGAAGGGGAAGAGTGGTGGGGGGGAGTAGGAGAAGCGCAGAGAGAAAAAAAAAAGAAAGAGGGGAGGATGAGGGGGAGAGGGAAAAAGGGCAAAAAAAAAAAAAAGATCGGCACCGGAAGAGGTGATCTACGTCGGAACCGGCGGCGGAGGTGGTGGCCGACGATGAAGGTGGTGGTGGGTTGGGGTGGGGGAGGAAGAAGAAGAAGAAAGGGAAGGGATTTTTTTTTTTTTTTGTGTTTTGGATATTTCAAGTGTGTAGGTAAAAAACTTTGGGAAGTTTTTTGGGGTTCCTGTAGCAAAATTTGTTAAAAAACTAGTAGGTAAAAAACTTGTCCAAAAACCTAGCTTCCAAACAGGCCCTTAGGATCAAAATATACCTTAGGATCAAAATATACTAGTTACTCCTAGAATATTAAAATATAAGATCTACTATATTGTAATAAATGTCTAAATTGAGTCATTTATTTTTAAGTTAAAAGAAGGAAAAATTGTTTAAAATATCCTTCACATTTCGTCAAATAAATTTTTCTGTTTTTCACTCTAAAAATATTAATTTTATATCCCTTACACATTAAAATTAGCAAAATTTTACCCAAACTAAGTTTCTGACTACTTTTTTGCTTGAAATCACCATGTGACCTATGTGCAGTCATTTTTTATATACAAAAGGTTCAAATCCCACATTTTTAGAAGTAAGAATCAGTATGAATGAAAAATGAACATAATTTAGGTTAGATCTGTGACGCCCCCACTTCTCCCTAAGGCGAACCAAAGGGTATCCGCGGGACGCCTGCCCAACTCTCGCCAGGACTCAAGACAAATCTCGTTCAAGTTTAATGAAAATACCAGCCATCACGACGATATAAGTAAGAAAGGAATGTCACTCCCATAAATAACATTCAAACTTACATCACGAGTTCCAAAATACATCAAGTATCTAATCCTTACATCAAGTTCACAAAAGTTACATCAAATCCCAAAATATGCAATAATCCAGAGTCTAGTCAAGTACATTGAAAACCCTAACACAAAAGTACATTCAAAAGGGATTTCTCCGAAATTCACTTCCGATCCTTTCCTGTTAAGAAAAACAAAACTATAGGGTAAGCAAAACGCTTGTGAGGTCAAGAACACACATGCAGGCACGTTGTTCAAATAACAATCCCAATTTAACAAATAGAACAATAATATTTCAATAAATAACAATTTGAGCGAGAAAAGTAAACAGAAACAATTCAAGAATATAGAAGCTCTCAAGAGTTATTTTCCACTTGTGCGATCACGAACCTTCATGAGTCGACATTCCGTCAATCGGGTAGATTTAGTCCGTAGAGCTTCACTTATCATGTCCCCTTTCACCTTACATATCCCTGTATCGGGCCCTCCTGTTTTTTGTTTGAGGCGATACTACTCGAGTATGCCAAGCAAGACCTCTTAATAGGCCAACCTTTTATTTTCTCATGGTTCGCCAAGGAGTCCGACCAAACCCATGTAGGCTCGAGTTCAGGGTTAGCCAATGAGATTTGGGTGTCCCCCACTTAACACTTAAGAGTCGAGGAGATTCACTCCCATCGACTTATGCAGCCATAGCATAATTAATCACTTAAATACTTTACTTAAATTCACTTAACAAGTCACTTCAAGCAATTCAAGTATTTCATGTCACGAAATTCAAGTATACTTCACTTAAATGAGAACGAGTGTGATAAAGTACACACTCGACTCAGCATTTTCAAAATATTCTATTATCAAAGCAATTAACACGTTTTCACACAATTGACACTCACTGAATGACTCAAGTAGCAAGTACAAGCGATAAGTTAGGCGTCTCCTGTGAGATCCTCTTGAGTACCTGAACAATTAATAATAATCTATCACTCATAACCCTAATTATCGAAGAAGATTGTACTAAATTACAATTTAAGAAAATCTAATGAAAATGAGCCCTATTTACTCGTAAATCGAGACTCAAAGGCGGGGTTTTAAAGTACAAGAGAAATCTGGTTTTCATCTCTAAATTCAAGTGTAAAACGATCATGTGATATCGAAGGGAAAATGAGAATTCAAAAAACTCCATTTTCTTAAATTTCAAAAATTATAGTTTTGATACGAGATTTTTGAAAAATCGTATCTCACTCTTTACAAGTCCAAAATTAGAAAACTTGGTACCGTTGGAAACTCCTTCCAAAGTACTAAAAGACACTTTTTCATGATTCCAAATGAAAGATATTCAAAATTTGGCTCAAAGTTACTATTTTAGGCTATCAAGGCAGTTTCGGGGTTGATTTTTTTTGCCAACTTTGAAAATTCGGTAAAATTTACAAAATTTGAACTAGTCTCTCAAATTGAAACTCAATTAGAGTTACAATCAGAGTTTAAAACAAAATAAGTAAAACAAGAATTGGAGTTTTGAGCACCAAGATATGGTGGCTCAAAGTTACTAAAAAGTGAGACCGTTAGGCTAAATTCCAGATTTAATTCATGAACGTTGGGACTTTGGTTGAACATCGAAAAACGGACTTGGAATGGTACCAAAATTAGTGGTATTACACTACCATATAAGGGCTATTCCTCTGTCAGATTTCATAGAAAAATACGTACGGAAAGTTGATTAAATAAATCACTAAAGTTTCCAAATTTCTAAAGCAAATCTGCCTTGTACTTGAGTTTTCCTTTTCGCAAACGTTTGGCCAATGAAGACATCTTAAATATGGTTCATTTGTATAGACATTGTCTAAGAAGCATCCAAGATGTGTTTGGTAGGTGATTAACACCAAGAATTTTGAAACAACAAGTCCCAATCAAGGTTAAGGCATCAACTAGCCAAAAGAGGGTTTTCAATCCCTGAATCAGTTTCGAACTTCAGCCACAACTCACTCAATTCAACTTGGAATTGAACGTGGTTGGTGGTGTTGAAAACTAAATTCATAAAGCTACAATTTCTCAGAAGAAATCGTTTTCAAAATCTATCCACAATTAGTTCACATTTGAGCATCAATTCGCTGCTCAAAACAGAGCTTTCAGTGAATTAGCGAAACAGGATAGTCACGTTCAAACGATTGGTATGGATTACTCAGATGGAATCAGAATGTGCATTTTATACCGTTGGAAAGCTGGGAATGTCTAGTTTCCAGTGCCACAAACAGCACTCGATTTTAACATCAGGGAAAAAAGTTATAGCTGTTTGAAAAATACTGCCAGTGCAATACGGGAAAAATTACAGTTTTGAATGAACTTTCGAAATCACCACATTTGATCAACCAAATCATGTAATTTTTTGTGGAAACCTTCCACACAACCCTTACAATATATATACATCATAAACAAGTCAATAGGACTTCAAAAAAATGCTCTAAAGGTCACGGCATTCATAGGGGCAGAAATGGAAAAATTCTCCCCTTCACTTCCTTTGAGCTTTCATCCATAATATCACTCATTTCTACTAATTTAAGCACTAATCCAACATTATTAACATCAAAACTCACAAAATCAGTCTATCAAGCCATAGTGGGAGTTCATAGAGCTCACTCACCAATTTTTCAACAATTTAAAGCTATCCATAAGAAATTATGAACTCATAAGTGCTAAACAACTTACATAAGTCAAGATTTGCGAGGTTGATCGTCACTTACTTTTTTAGACAATTAAGGCAGAAATTTAGGTCCTCCTTGCTCAAGAAAAACCGTGGATTTGAAGCTCTTTTTGTAGCTTGAGTTGCTCTCCAAATAGATAGCAAAGTGTGGTTAAAGTTTAAGGTGATTTGGTGGAAATTTAGTGATGCAATGAAGAAGAACTTGGAGGAGAAATTTGGTTCTTTTCTTCTTGATATGCACGGCTGGAATGGAGCAGAAAAGAGAGTGTTTTGGGGTCTAATGAAGCTTCCAAGAAAAGCTAAAATGTATGGCTCTAATTAATTCAAAAGTCAACTCTTTTTCCCGCGCGCACGTACGCGTTTTGTACTCGATTCCCCTCAAGTTTGTTACACTAGTACACTAAACTTCTAATGCACTTACATTCATATTATTATCATTCATTCTTAATAGTCTAAAAATAAAGGTCTAAAGTCCCTTAATTAATTGCGCACGTAAAAACGCGTACTTTTGATTTGTGCGCGATAAAGTGAAATTTTCAAGAAATTCTTATAACGATAGTATAACTATCTAACACTTGAACATTAAACATAAAAATACCTATTTTAAGACTAATGTACAAGTCTCCAATTTTCCAGGCTCATTGTACTCTCAAATCGGTTATTGCTTCCAAACACGTATTCACTATTCTCGCTTAACGAGTTTCCAAATATTAAATTTGGAAACAAATCATTTTAAAAATATATGCAAGTCATAAATCCATGTAATTGGGTATAAAAAGATTGAAATAAAATATTTGGAGCAAACGGGCAATTAAATAATTTAAAAAAATTAGAAATAAGAAATTTAAATAAGTAAATTTTGCGAGTCCCCACAAGATCCTACTTTTTTAAAGGTAAAAATGATCATGGATCAGGTAATTTGTTTAACAACAAATGAAATTTAACCTTTTTGCTCCCAAAATATGATTATGTATGGGTTACATGATGGATTCATGGTAACAAGTTGTCAAAACCTAAATTGAAGCTAAATTTTACGGACTTGATTTTATAAAAGATGTAAAGTTATTATTTTAAAAGTGAATGATGGAAAAATTCATTTGATAAAATGTGAAGAATGTTTTGAAAAATTTTTCCTTAAAAGCATGTAGAATGAACAACTTCGAACCAAGTTGATGTGGATCAATTTGACCTATGCCTACGGATCCCTGTTATTCAGGCAATATGGGGATAAGAAATCTGCTTTGCGAAAATATGGACCAAGTTAATGAACTGCAGCCAAAGAGCCAATGTACTGTTTCTGCAGTTTCTAGGTGTTCAATAACAAGAGATTGTTCTCAAAATTGCAATAGATTAGAGGAAAATCGTTCAAAACATGTATCATATTTCATCAAACGAATTTTTTATCCCTCACTTTTAAAATATTAAAATTTTTATTTAACCTTAACTACTAAAACAATACAATGCAATTAACGTTATTTAACGTTGACATAATAAATTGTTTTGCACTTAAATTCTCTATTGTTTTGTACGTTTATTGGATACTAGAATAATATGCATCGGACAAAACAAATTTAAAACAGATGCTTGATAGCCCCAGGAATATGAATATTCATCAGATAATCCTTCCATTGGATGCTTCTTGGGTCGAAGTTAAACATTTCAGCGTCAACTTCTCCTGCCATCACTTGCAACTTCTGAGTATTGGTATCATCAAATCTGTTAAAGGTAATTGTATTGTCAGCATCACTTGTTTATCATTGGAATTAAAAAAAAAAAAAAGATTACCTGGAGGAAAACTCTTCTACTTACATTACTTTTGAGAACACATATCGGCCGTACATTTCTGCCAGACGTGTAACTAAGTTCACCTTTCGCTTGGCTCCGATATATGTGGCTTCAAAATGGTGGCAAGACAAGGTGTTTGCCAGCTTCAATATCTGTAACACAATTGGAAGTTAAAAATTCAGGCAACGGTATGAAACCCGAATGAATCATGGTAGCTTGTCAAAAAGGTTAAATTGAGATGTATTTAAAGTTTAAAAATTCTAATACCATCAACAAGTAATGATACAAAAAAATGATAATTTTCGACTCCAATGCAAGTTGATTCTCCCACAGTCACACATTTCTCCAGGAACGTGAACTTCGGCTCCTAGTATTATTTTTTTTCTTTTACGCAACAGCACATCTTATCTCTAAGAAAAGAAGGAACCTACTCTATCACATGAACTTCGGCTCCTAGTACCAATTGATTTGATTAATGTGACATGCGAATGCCTAATAGTGTGATATGATAAGTCTACTACTGACATTACATGAATTTCGGCTAATGTCACTTCGGCTCCTGGTACTAATTGATTTGATTAATGTGACGTGGGATGTCAGCCCATAAACCCGATTTTGCAGGCTCCTCACTCTTTCCTACTACTATAAATATCTCTCATTCTTCTTTCTGGAGAGGTAACTACAAATATTCTAACCTGCTTCATAATATCTATTGATTTTTTGCCTTTTCTCTGACTTAGGCATCAGAGTTGCATCGGGTATAGCCCCGCTCTGTTTTTCGTGTTGTGTTGCAGGTACTTGCCGAAGCTCCTCGTCGGCAACTTATAACACCTCGTTCACTCGCGACACTTTGGCCTCACTTGCAAATAACTAATCACAATATGTGTAGATTTTCGCTTTGAAACTCTCAATGAAAAAAGAAATAAAGAGTTTCCTATTCCAAAACCAAGAAAAAAAAAAAAGAGGAAAAGTTGTTGCCTTACGTGATAAATAAGCCATGACATAATTAGTAAGCGATTAAAACCTCACCTTCAAGAATGGTAGGTAGCGAGTAGCAATGTATTTGTTGAAGCTGTCCATGCTGCTCAATACTTTACACTTATTCACTCTTACAGGCTTTCCACGATCATTTACCCAAGGATTCTTGATGAAATAAGAGAGAAACATCTCGTGAACATCAGAAAATTTGAGAGGGTTTCTTCGGGAAGAACCGACATGATAGATATGGTGACCATACGATTGATCTGCATGGGCTACAATGGCAACAAGGATACAATTGACCACCATATCGCCTGGTATCTGTGGAAAATTTTGAAGATCATCATGCATGCAATTTAATTAGTAGCATATATCATGCATGCAGGACGGGAAATTTTAAATTTTTGGGATGGGCATCAAATTCTAGAAGTCTTTAAATGGGGAATTTTATATCAGAAAACCATTTTGCAGAGGAATATGTATATTGTTTTTGGAAAACTAGTGAAATAGAAGACCAAAAATTGCTTATTAAGTAATCCGGACATGATTAGCTAGATCAACTTTTGAAAGGTGCAATGCGTCTGGACAAAGACTAAAGCTGGTGGAAAACTAGAAAATTGGAAAGTTTTCATGGTTAATCGTTTCTGCGACAAACTGAAATATAATTCCAAAAAGAAAGTTAAGGCAGCTAGTAGTGTTATTTTTTCCTTTCTTTTTTTTTTTTTGAATTTTAGATGGCTATGCATTGGATCTCAACAATTGTAGTGAAAATTGACTGATGACTTACCAAATCCAGTATCGACTTTGGATCCCCGAGAACAAATTTCAGTTTTCCTTTACCATAAGCAACAAGAAAGCTATCGATAGTTCTATCAAGTGAATTCAGCCGGACATAGTTAGTGAAAGATAAAAAGGAACGTAAAATTAATATATGCATTGATGGATTTTGTCCATGCATGCACAGGCAAAGACACGTACACACACACACCCCTTATATGTACTTATTTTGAAGCAATTTTTTTCTGTTTTGTCTTTTTATCTCGAAAAAAAAAGAAACATAATAAGTCACCACAAAATTTCTCTAGGAAAGGGGATAGTAATTCCAGTTTGATAAATCATTTCCTATAGACAAGTTTGTTGCAGAAAGCCCCTAAATTAGAATACCAATAAAGTACAATAGGTTTAAAGAAAAGGAATAAATCCTTAAATGCCGACAGAAATTAATTCCAAATTTTTAGTAATTAAGTCTAATATCAGTGTAAAGCATGACTATGATGACTATCAGAACGTTGAGGAATCGAGTAAAACAAGTTATGATCGAAATTGATGTGTGGTTTAAAGAAATTGGAATGAAAAACTCTCATGAATCCATATAATTAATTAGCTAGCACCAAGCTAGATGGATAGCGAAGAGTATATTACCTAACCCCTCGAATCCAACCAGGAAAGGGATCCTTGAAAGTACTAGTAACAATTGTTGGTCGTACGATGACCACTTTGAGTTTTTCTTTGAATTGCTCCAAAACCATCTCTCCCATAGCCTTTGTGAAAACGTAGGTGTTTGGCCACCCATGCAACCTTGCCCTGAAGATTTTTCTAATTAAGCCTCATTCTTTGTGAGGAAACAAATGAAACTTTACCCCCTTTTTTTTTTTGGTCATAAGTATCACTCTGTCAGATAAAAGAGTTAAAGACTTCTTCATTTTCCTCAAATCTGACAAAGCACATAAAATAGAAAGATTTTTTCATATAGCGAACTACTTACGGCAAGCTGCGCATTAAAGATATCCCATAAAAGTACACTTTTTTTTTTTTTTTTTTTGACAATGAGGCTTGTAACCGACAGGACACGAGTTTAATTCATCAAGAGGGTAAGTAAAAAAAAAATTAAAAAAACAAATATTGTAAACTTTCATAAAAAGTAAACATTCTCAGTAATGGCTTTCAAACTTCAAAGGAAAAAAACAAAATCCATTGATTTAAACAAAAAAAAAAAAACCATTGAACCAACTAGAACTATCAAAATGAGTGACCTAGGTAACTTTTAGTGGGTCATACTCAGGTAAAGAGTATAATCTGATCAACTCATATGTACATCATTTAATTAATAGGTAAAAATCAGTGAGTCATAAATGAATATGGCCTTAAATGGATGTGAAACACCTAATTATCTATTTATGACCTACTTAAAAGTATATTTTCTTTTTTTCCCACATTTTTTAAGCCAAAAAAAAAAAAAATCATTGATGGCTATGGAGCCAAGTTTTGAGCATTTCATAGATGTGCAAAGCGCATACATATATATATGAGGTGAAGATATCTAAGTTCTCAAGTTATGCAACAAATTTACTAGATGAGTGAAGCCAAAAGAAATATATAGTTTTCCTATTTTAAAAAAATAAAAAACAAAGATTAGGGGAGGGTTGGGTTGGGTTGTGTGGTAAGGTGGAAAATTTTTTTTCAAAAAAATAAAATAAAGTAAAAAACAAATATTAAAATACAATAGCTTCAGTGCAATAAAAGCCCTTGTTTTCTTATTCTAAATTTTTCTCGGACCATATTAATTTATTTGTTTACTTTTTTAACGGTCCATTAGAGACCATATCTAACCTTTGAATCCCCAAATCCTTCATGGCAGATCTTATTGCTTCTGTTCTTGCATTCTCATTCTGAAGTTCCCTTAGTCTTTCATCCACAAATTTCTTCTCTATATTGATATCTAAATAAGAGGAGACTCCACCAAGTGTCTCACGCATGTCAAATGGCTTTTCTGATGCGAGTCCCTCCTCCTCGCTGCATACAAAAGCTACAAATAGATACAGGAAAGTCAAAAGTCTAGAGATGCATGCGAATGTTCTTTGTTAAGAAAAGGAAGATAGCAAAAACGTAATTTAATTTTGACCAAGATAACGTTATAGTTATACATATTGAGGCCAAACAGTTACTTTTCTCCTCCGTTTTCCTTTCTCCCCAAGGAAGATAACCCGTTTGAATTGCATAGTGGAGGGAAATATTGATGTATGCGGTGCTTTAATTGCGTTAATAAGTTAAGTAATAGCTGCTTTCCAAAATACAAAGTTAAACATCTGCTGAATTCTTGTCCAGGGCAATGCATAAAACCTTTCTCACTTCTCAAAGAAATCATGTACATATACAACTGAAGGTGGAATGAGTGTTACATATAAAGTGTCAATATCATGGCCAAGAGTTTATTATTATCATCAAAGATAGGATATGTGAAGAAGTACAATACATTGGATTAAAGTGATGCTAATTATAACCTGTGGATATGTGAAGAAGTACTTTGATGTTCACACAATTCTTGGCGAAATTCAGTATATGCAGAGCGCCAAAAACGTTAATGTCCACGGCAACATCATACCTATATAGAAGTCAAGATTATAGATGTTTTTGCACAATATCAACAAAAAACATAAAGATGTTGGCTTTGTTTGGATTGTGAATTATTTACCAAATTATATCTGCTTACATCATCATTATAATTTCCAACGCACTTTTTTGTCTTCCCAATTATCTTTTTATCTCACATACATCACATCACAAAAAGTGCTACAGTAAAAATATCTCAAATAATTCACAATCCAAAGAAACCGGTTGTTTTATAAGTTTACCTTTCATCAAATCTTGTTGTCGCAGCCGAGTTAATGACTACGTCAATTTCTCTCCACATTTGTTCCCTTAATGGGCTGTTTTGAATCCCCAAATTCTCGCAAGAAATATCACCAGGGACGGCTACCACTCTCTCAGATATTAGGAAACTCAAGCTTGCGCCCCATTTCTCTCTTAGCACTTTGAACAGCTCGGTGTCTATAATCTATCGATGAAAAAGCAAGGTTTTCATGTTTATTCTGCATTTCTTACTTTTTCTAGTAAGAATGACATTTTTTTTTGTAAGATTCTTTGGCCTTCACCAGCTTTTTTACTAATTATGCCATTCTAATATGAATATCTTTTCTCCGTAGCAAGAATGCCCGCTTTCATAAAACGAGTATTTGGGCGGTAATTGAACTCTGATTTCAATCTACATCATACTATAGTTGGGGTGATAAGTTTCATATACCTCTTGGTATAACCTTTGTGAACAGGATTTGGAATTGCTAGGTCGCATTAGCAAAAACAGCTTTTTGACACTTGGTTGGATTCTTAGTATCTTCTCCACGAAAACTGCAAATCATCCCAAAAAAAAAAAAAATAAACAACAACAACAACGTTAAAAGAACTCAAATGTAATCTACTGTCTTTGGTACTTGAAAAGGTAAACGATCTCTAGTTATTTCATGTATACAAATTGCACAATATAAGCCAGGGATGCATAAAGGAAAAGAAAAACAGTGAGAGGAGTACTCTTAGCAAGAAAGCCAGTGGCACCAGTGATGAAAATGGTTTTCCCCTCAAAAAACTGGTGATTTTATCTATTTCCATCTAGAGATGAAGATAAACGGTGTATCCTTCCTTTTCGGATGGTTTTCTTTTATTCAGAAGAATGAGGGAAATGCTTTCTTGCCTGTTTGCATCTTTCATTATTCACCTATATATAAGTAGGGAAAAAGGTTAAGTTAAGTTTAGCTCACTTGTCGACCGACAATGTATATTTAGCTAATACCCGAATTTTTTTAATATCGTCTAATTCGTTTACAATCAATTTCTTACATTTAATTAGTATGCTATCATGAATACATCACATGAGAATACAAGTGGACTTGCAGAGCAAGCCTACATATGTAATTTCTCATCCATAAACAAAAAGTGAGGAAGAACCAAATAGCTTAGGGTCTATTTGATAACATAAAAAAGCGCTGCAACTGAACTTTTTCAGACATTCAGATATTTTGAGTGTTTGATAAATAAAAATTCATATGTTGAACTTGTTAAGCAGTGCTGAACTTGTGTGTATTTTTTTCAGCACAAGAATCCTAGCTGAATGCTTAATTCTGATAAGAATCAATAGAATTACTTCAACTACCTTATCTTATCTACCAAATCTACCATTATTTATTAATTATGTTCAAAATTCTTATCTAATTAAATAATCTGATATTCTCTATTTAACGATTTTCTGTTTCTCTTTTATCCCTTTTTAATGACTTTCACATCTTCTCTATACTCCTCATATAATATATTTCATCTTTTATATTAATTTAATTTAAAAATAAATATTGTCATTTTTATACCTAACAAATTTAAACTAATTAAATCATAAGTTCTATTTCTTTTTTGAATGAAAAAATATAAGGGCAAAATTGTCAAATTAAACTTATTAAGCATTTGGTTATAAATATTTATCAAACAGTATAAATAAGTTTAGCATTAAAATTCAGACATTCATATATTTCTTTTCAGTACTTAGAATTTAGCAAATTAATTGTTTCAGTATTCAGAATTAAGAATTCAGATTCAGTTTTATCAAACGAAACCCTTAAATTAGACAAATTTGATTACGGTACAAAATAATGTATTATTATGATGGTGAATAGGCATGTCAATGGGTCGAGTCTTACCTAAATCCAATTCAGATCCAATATATTTGGGTAGGGTTTGGATTTAATTTCTCAAATCCAAACCCTACCCATACCTAGATCCTATGAGAGAGTCGTGGGTCTGGGTAGGGTCTGATTTTCTAGAATCCATATCCAAATTCAAACCCATACCAGATCTTACCCAGACTCATATATATTTAATTAAATAATATATATTAGAAAATTTATAAAATAATAAAATATCTTATGGCTATTATATCAAATACAGTAAGATTTTATTGAATCAGAATCTACAATTAATGTTAGTGGTTGAATGATTAATGAGACTCGTGCCAAATTGCTTCTAAATGTGGTTAAAACATTAGTGACTACTGATGATTGGATTGAATCAAAGAAAAAATGAGTAAGTGTTTATAAATCTTCTTATGCTATTATTTATTTGCCATCGGTCCTTAATCAAATGATTTTTATCTCATTCACTATTTTAGTATTGGATTGCGAGACATCTGCCATCATTGAGGTTTAAATAAGCAAAAGAGGTACAAAATTACATTTTTTTTAATGAAACTAAATATTTATATATGTTATGGTTGTTTTCTTTTTTAAAAACTAATCCTAGTTGTCATTGCAATTGGTACAATTTTTTCAAGAAAGGGAGAAAAGGTAAAGGCAAATAAATGAAATATTGATGTGGATACAGTTGAATCTTTAAAAATAGAGTTATTATCACTTTATCCCCTTAACGTTTGGTGCTACTATCAATTTCTCCCTTAACGTTATCTTTTAGTCACTTTACTAACGGTCAAACTTAACGGAGTTTATTAATCAAAATGAAAAGACATTTTTAATCCTTAAAATTATTATCACTTACCCCGATAAAATATAGTTTTATTATCAATTTATCCCCTAGAGTTATTTTTTAGGCAATTTATCATACCATTAAACCAACTTAACAAGTTAAAAAACTTTAGAAGAAAATACCTCCCTCTTTGCATAGTAAAAATAATAAAAAATTTAAAGTGACTCTTCTCCTTTTTAGTATCAAGGAAAAAATTCAAAGTATTAATTTCTTTCTTCTTGGCAATTTTATTAATATTGAAAAACATAGAAAGATGGAGAGAGGGAGAGGGAGCTCAATTCTTTTTTTTTAAATTACAATTAAAAAAGAATTAAATACTTTTATTATTTTAAAATTATTTCACTTTTTTGTTTACTACCAAATTTCAATTCTAATCTCGAGAACCTTAAAGTAATACGATCATGTTAGACTTTTCTTTATTTTATTTTTATTGCAAAATCTAACTTTTCGTCTCCTTCTTTCCTTTCTCTTTTTCTTTTCCTAGTATTAATAAATGTGAAAAAAAGAAATTTGAGGAAACCCTTTATTTTTATGTTTTTCGATCTTTTAAAGTAAAAAAAAAAGAAGAATAACCATTACAACTTTTTATTTTTAATTATATATAAAAAGGGTAAATATATTTAAAAGTTTTTGACCATACTAGTTAGATTAATGATGAGGTAAAACGTCTAGAAAATGATGTTAGGAACTAAAGTAATTGTATCACTATAATCTAAATGAATAAAATGATAATAACAATGTAGTAATGCTATAAAATAAAAGGGTATTTTTGTCCAAAATTTCTTCACATGTTGAGTTGAATTATTTATAGGGATAAAGTGACTAAAAGATAATGTTAGGTGGTAAATTGATAGTAGTGATATAGTTTAAGGGGGTAAAGTGATCATAACCCTTAGAAATATATAAAAGTATTCAATAATAATTCTTTCTCTGAGTTCAAAATATTGCATTCAATTTGTTGAATGTTAATTTTATTATTTGAAAACAAAAATTGGATGATATTTCTATTATTTATGAACTCTATATATTTTTAATATATTTTTACTTTAGTATTTTCAAAAAATATCCATGAATGCCCATTGGATAACTAGATCCATAAGAGTCTAAATATGGATTTACTTTTTCAAACCCAAAAGGGTTTGGATTTGGCTCTGGATCTAATTAAATTAAATGGATTTGGATCTGGATCAAATGGATCCAATCCAGACTCTACTCATTGACATACCTAATGGTGAACAATGAAGTTGGGTCAATATTTTTAAACTCAGCTTTTGATTCGATTCAACTATTTAAACATTTGAATGAAAGAATTGACTCTTCTATTTATTTTAGAATTAAAAAATGAAATTATAGAAAAATAATAATTTAATGGCAAACTCTGTCAATAACCCGAGTTTTCCAATTTTGACTTGTTTAACCGATTTTAATTTATTTTATCTCCTTTCAACTAGACTGGTCCCACATTTGCTCATATTTCAATCGGTTGAATCGACCTGTGCAGTCCAATTTGTCAAAAACTAAGTACGGTCGAGATACTTAAGATTTGTGAGTCCAAAGTAGGAAATGGGGCAGGGACGGTCATCAAAAGAACCGTCCCTGGGCAGTTCACGGTCAAGATTTGGCCAAAAAAATTTTTACAGTCCAAATTTCATCTTATAGCTCGATTTTAACAATATGCGTGGAATCCACAAAATTTTGTTTTAAAATTACACGTTGTTAAAAGTAAGTTACATCATGTGTAAACAAAGTTACGCGCTATGCAAAATACACATAATTTCTAGCAACCGTTCCTGCCCGTCGTCCGTCCAAAGTACCGGTAAGGTAGATGAAATCGTATTCTTAATCTTAATCCTCTTCAATCATAGATAAAGTTGAAATCTACATGATAGTACATACAAAAAAAAATGTAAATCAATTCCATTTTATAGTATACAAAAAAGATGAAGGTAAAACACAATTTAGTAATTTTGAGGGAAAAGTCTCATTGCCTCTTGAACTTTTAGTTGCATAAAATTTTAGTCCTTCAGCAATTATGAAGAAACTTTGATCCCTGATACCGAGAATGCAAATTATTGATCTTTTTCTCAATTTCAACTGAGTAATGGAGTACTGCATCACATGCAATGCACGAGGGAATAACAAGATTTCCTATCTTCAATCCCAGTTGCAGAGGCAGAGGAGGAAGAAAGTTATCTTGTAACATGGAACAATAACCTTTTCAAATCCAACACAAGATTGGGTGCCAAAGTCCCTGCCTTGGGCTCATAAAAAAAAAAAGTCAGTTCTCGTGGTCAGGCAATGAAGCTTCTATGTTTCATGGGGCCTGATGTGCTATAGGTGGATAGAGATTAACGGCAAGAAGCATCCTCATCAAAGTGGACAAAAGCTCGCAGAGACAACATTGGCACAAATTCATAGGAATCTGCATAAGAAGTTTATCAAAAGTAGAGGATTTTCTTCTTCGGGCCACCAATCTTTTCTCCGATGTGCATCGTTACAATTCCAACAAGTGTAGATGAATGAAGCGCTTGTTTATTCCCTCTAATGCCAGTAGAAAGTTCTTGGATCCTGATATAGAATTGTTGATTCTTTCGTTAGTCTTAAAAGAATTATGAACACTAACCCTAGTCCCTTCCAGTCGAAACCTTGAGTAGCTGCTCACTTGTGCAAGTACGCACTCATTTGCTGTGCTGATGGGATATCATGCGCCGCGTTTTAAATGTTGTTGGACCCCTTGGACCATTTCTGCATGCCTTTTCTTTCCACATTTCCCTCTTGTGGCCTATTACGTTGTACCCTTATCGTGCTGCTCTTGGCAACGTATGCTGGAGCTGGATTTTGTGTCTCCAGGCCTGCTATCAGTCCTTTTCCACCCCTCACTTCCTTCTTTCCTTCTCCGGTCCTCCTCTTCCCCTAAGCTAGATTTCTTTTCGCTCCTTCAATCAAAGTTACAATGATGGTTTAGATGTGGTTTGTACGGCGATAAAGCTCCATCGACCTCTCACTGATCTAGTCCACAACTTCCTGAAAGCGGATTTTTTTTTTCCTTCCTGTATCACTCATTTTTCAAACTTGTGTCAATTTTTGATTGATTCAATTTTGTTTGAACTTTTTCTCTTTTTCTCATCACAATTATAAACAACCATTTCTGCGATTGACAAGAAAGATAGGATTGTCCGAATAAAGTTCTTGAATCCAATTTGTAAATTGGTATGTCCCTCCTTGACCAAGCCTATTTATCGTTTGACACGAAGTTGGTGGGAGACTAAATAAAGCTTATGCTTTGCAAGGCTAATTAATTGTGGATAAGTTTTCTGCCAATTTTTATCCTAGGAAATGCTGATTGGAAATACTTCCAATTTTCAGTGATGCAAAGTTGGTGGTTTTTTTTTTTTTTTTAATAACGTAAGTGGAACGGCTTCAACCAAGAATCATGTACTTAAATTAAACATGACAATTTACCGTGTTTTTGTCTTGGGTGAAAAAATGTTGCCTGGTTCATCACCTTGTGACTTTTAAGTGAATTGTAAACGAGCCACGTTGAGCACTCTAGGTCCCTACATTTGGCAAAACACAAAGCTCTATATTAATTAGCAGAACGATGTATACCAACCGATAATGTACTAACATCAATTAAAATCACCAAGTAATTCGGTGAGCTACTCTATTAAATAAGGAATGACCTACTACTATTATCTATATTATCTATATTTGACATTGTCTTTGTATTCCACATCGACACTTTATAAAGAAACTAGTGAGACGGCCTGCGCGTTGCGCAGGTGGGCTAATATTTCCCGTATTAACTGTTTTTTATTGTGTGAGTTTATTAGTATATATCTATGTTATTATCTAATTCATGTAGATCATTAGAGAATTATCGTTTTTATTAAAGGTTGACAATTATGAAATATATAGAATACATGAGAACAATAATATATAGAATGCATGAGGGCGCTTATATAGAATGCATGAGCGTAAACTAAAAAATTGTATAAGGTTATTTTGCATTTGAGTTAAGATAATTAAAAAATTATAAAGTGAATCATTCCCAAAAAAGTATTAATCATTGTTGACATAACAAAGAGAGAACTGGCAAGTCAATTAAGCACTTAAACCATAGAACTTGGCATTGTTAAAATTAATCACCACATGTCATAGTAATAAAACCCATTTTTAAAGTTACTAAAGCCAACAATGGTTTATTAATTGTCTCCTCAATAATTGTGCATTTACAAAACACTTAAAAATTTTATTTCATGTCAAGCCAACAATAATTTATTAATTGTTTCCTCAATAATTGTGCATTTACAGAACATTTAACAATTTTATTTCATGTTACAGTAATAAAGGCCATTTTTAAAGTCACTAAAGCTAGCAATAATTTATCAATTCTTTCCTAGGTAATTTTGCATTTACAGGACACTTTAAAAGCAAATAATTAACCACAAAAAACCAACTTTCAAAAGTTTCACTTTTTACACCACCAATTACCAATTTGATCAATATGTCCTGTAAATGCACCAAAACTATACCTGCTTTAAACAAACAGAATAGACAATTTGACGAAAACAGCCTCGACATACAATAACAATTGCAGGATAACCACTTGACAAAAAAACATTACTCATAGGGCAATTCTCCCTTTTATATTGTTAGATAATTGCAGGATAATCACTTGACCAAAAATACCATTCATAGGGCAACTCTCCCTTTTGTATTATAAATATAATTATATATATATATATATATTTTAAATTTAGAGTACTTTAGTTTTTTAATGTAAGAAACAATCTAATTAATGTTACATGTTTGACTAAAATAATAAAAAAAATAGCACACCATATTGCTTTTCAGTTTAGAGTCATTAGGAAAAATGAATGTGTTAAAAAAATTTATAATAATGATATATATTAAATACGAATATGTTAGTAAAATAAGAAATTAATTCTTTTAAAAAGGAAATAAGTTAACAATCTAACTCACATACAAGGCGGAAATAACTTTATGTTTATAGAATGGAAAAATAACACTAAAGATAAGGGCATCAAAAATTTTGTAATAATTATATACATTTAATATGGATATATAGACTAATATTTTTTTTATAATTGTGCGTCTTAAATAGTAGAAGGATTATAAACCATTTTTAGTTCCAAATCTTGACACGTTAGCCAATTTTCGTTACCTATGATGACAATGATGGACTTCTATTTTTTTCAGTTCAATTTTTGGGAATCATGCAATTAGAAGCTTCTTGTCAACATGGTAGACAACTACTCCACCCAATACAATGAGTAATAAATTGCATAGAAAGAGAGGCACACACAGAGCTTTTATTTACCGTCTCACAAAGTAAACCACCAACGGGAAATAATCAAAACAGTCAATTGATAAAAATAGCCTCCACATCCAACAATAATTGCAGCATAGTCGCTTGACCAAAAAGCACTATTCATAACCCAACTCTCCCCTTTTATATTGTTATATATTATTTTTTATAAAGAGAAAATAAGCTCATAAATTAGCACACACATATAAATAGAATGAAAACTATAATAATAAAAATAAGGGCACTAAAAATTTTCTAATAAAGAAAATAAAGAAAAGATTAAAAGAAAGAATCCGTGTATGCTTAATCTAGTTGAAGAAGATAAAAGACCGAAGCAACTCGATGCCTTGTTTGGATAGAATATTAATTGAAATATTATTTGGAATAATTACTGTAGCACTTTTTGTGATGTGATATATGTGAGATAAAAAGGTAATTGGAAATATAAAAAGGTAGGTTGGAAAATATATTTATGATGCAAGCTAAATATTATTTAAAATATTTGTGCTATTCTGTTTAGGAGTTTCAAGTAGGAACAGGTGTGACTTAGGAGGAAAAGTAGGAGCTTCGTGCGGCTCACTTGGAAAAACCAAACACACGCCTGAAGCACAAATACAAAGCCAACAAAGTTGTCCATAATTACCGAATAACCGCTTGACCAAAGATCAATTTCCAACAGAGCCATTGCCATCCAATTCCAAAAGACCAAAATGCCCCTCGAAGTCACAAAAATAACGGCATAACCGCTTGACCAAAATGGCACTATTCATTTGCCAACTCTCTCTTTTATTAAATAAGATATTGTCTTTTGGTGATTATAAATATAATAGATTTAAATGAATTTAAATATGCTAAAAACACCAATCCAACTGTCGTTTGCACTGGTCCAAAAGAGTTTTAGGAGGCCTATGTTTTAGTCTAAGAGATTTTAGTCAGACATCAAACCAATAGACCATTAAGTATTTTATACTATTTAAACTCTTTTGTGTTTTCAATCTTAGATGTGTTTTAGATCTTGAAATTATTTCATAAATTTTGTAGTCTCTCTTTTGTACTCTACTTATGTTATAGTAAATTTGTTACCCTTTCGTTCAAGAATGTAGGTCAATTGGACTGAAACATGTAAAATTTTTGTGTTTCTTTGTTTGATTTATTTTCTTTGTTATTGTTTTATTGAATTGTCTAGAACCCTATTATTCTTGTTAGTCAATTTTCTAGGATCAGACCTAACAAATTGGTATCAGAGTTTCAAGTTTTGAACTTCAGGTTTTGGGTCAGGTTTTGAATTCTTAATGATAATAACAAACTATCAATATCAATTCTAGAACGTTGATTTAGCGCTATAGAGAGAAGAAAAATTTTCTGTTGGAGTTAGGAGTTTAGTTGAGTTTTGAAGAAGAATTATTTGACTTGTTGGAACTTATTAAGGGTTTTGGGAAGAAGATGAAACAAGATAACTATATCGTATTTTTTATCCCATTAGAATATGTTGAATCTTTTATGAGTTTTGGCCTATTAGTAGCCATTGAACCTTTTGCATCATTGTTGGTTGGTGGGTTGTTGGGGTCTGTTGGGACTTTTGTGATTCATTGGGATCCATTGAAATTTTCATGGAGAAAGTGAAACTTATTTGCTATTTGTTTGCTATTTATGGATACATGCCAAAATGGAGATTTGTTGAATTTTGATAGGTTGCAATTTTATCATTAATTTTATAATTTTTTTCTCTTTTATTTTACCAAACATTGCGTTAAATGGTGAATTCTATTTATTTTTTATAATTATTATTGTTTACAGGGAATTGGATAAAAAGAAATTAAAAGGCATGATTTCTTCACTAAACTTGCTGTTCGGCGTGCTTGTGGCAAAGTTAAAACTCTGCATGTCCTGGGAAGTTCGGAGTTGGCTCGTGAGTTCCAACTGAGAGTTGAAATCACAAGAGTTGCATTTTGCATCAGATGGATAATATCTCATTTCTACTCGGATGCCAGTTTATTTTACAAAAACCTTTCTTTTCTTGTTCAGATAGGATTTGGTTTGTTGAGATAATTTGACTTTAGTTAGTAATAGTAGTTTAGTAAAAAGCACTCTTATCATTTTCTTATCTCTTCATGTTTGGAGGGGGAATGTTACTAGTCAATTAGGTAGTTTTCTTTCTTTTCGACTGACGAGTCTAGCTAGTTGTAATTAGATTTTTTTTATCTTTTCTTGTTCGGTTGTAGGAGAGAAGAAGACATCTTTTCTTTTCTTTTTTAACTTTTCATCAGATATTTCATCTCAATTTTAAAAGAATGTTTTCAGCAATTGATTCTACAATTTTGCGAGGGATTTCTTCAACGGAAATGAACTAAATTTCTATTTCTAGTCAAGAAATAACGGAGAACTTGGTTTATCTGAAATTGTGAGATCGAATTGATTTTATTTATTCTTTTAATTTTCTGGTATTTGTATATTCTCTATTTTACTTTTTTATGATTGTTGTGTTATTCGAATATCCAGGATCCGAAATTTAGATTAATTCAACAACCTAAAATCAATTAAGACAATTGAATCCTTAATTGTTTGATTATTCTAAATTAGTGGTAACTAGTATAATTAGATTTATGTCAGGCGAATATATGAACTAATTTAAAATAACTCTCCTAACATGTTATTTGATTAGAATAGAATTTCTCTAACTCTTAAGGCAATTAAAAAATTGAACTCTATGGTCGTACCTAAAATTATTTCTTAATTAGGGTAATGGTTATCGGTCGTATCTTGATCACCAATACAATAAGGAAAAGTTGACTGTCATTGTGTGTTTGGCAGTTATAACTTGTTTGTTAGTTAATAAGTGAAATTACTATTGAATCAATGATCAATTAAGTGAACCATTTTCGAAATTATTTCTTGGCTAGAGTTATTTATTATTGATTCCATTTTAATAACTTGTCATTTAGTTTTTATTCGCTTATTTTAGTTTATTCGATAGTTTGATTATTTTAATTTTTATAAAAATCCTCCAAATACTCTGAACTTTCAAAGAGATGGATTTTTTTCTGTTCTTGAAGATTTGACCCTACTTACTATATATACAAAAATTATTTTTTTCGAGTAGGTATTTATTATTGTACAAATTCGATAGCTGTCAATTTGTTGCGCCAGTACCGAGGACTGGTATTAGTTAATTTGTCTCTTTTTGAATTCATTTTATTTTTAATTTTCTGGTACTTTTCTAGTTTATGCATCTTTCTTCTCGTATAGAGGAATTAATTTTTGATAATAAAGTAGAGAAGACTGCATGTAGAGTGAGGAAGGAGACCGAACAACATAGAGAAGAGTAGAAAAATATTTTCTGCATCCAGCATCCTGGGGAGTCTCTCTATGATTATTGGGAGAAAATCAAGAAACTATGTACTAGATGCCCTCAACACTAGATAAATGAATAATTACTGATTCAGTATTTCTACAAGGGTTTATTCTTTAGAGATATGAGTATAATTGATGCTACAAGTGGAAGAGCATTAGTAAACAAAACTCCGAGAGAGACATGGGAGTTGATTGAAGGGATGACCGAAAACTCATAACAATTTGGTACACGAAAAGATGTTCCAACACGTAGAGTGGATGAGATAGAAACTTCATCTATTCAACAGCAATTGTTTGAATTAATCTCTTTTGTTAGGCAATTGACTGTAGGAAAATCACCACAAATCAAGACGTGTGGGATTTATACCAGTGTAGGGCACTCCATAAATATGTGCACAATGCTTCAAGAGAAAAATGTTGAACAGGTAAATATGGTTGGTCATGTGCCCGCGCCAAGAAAGTAATATAATCCATACTCCAACACCTATAACCCAAGTTGGAAGGATCATCCAAACCCTAACTATGGAGAAATCAGACAAAAGAATTTCATACTGAGTAGACAGCAAGGGTATCAGTAGCAATACCAATTCCACCCACAACCCTCCTCTTTCAATTCAAGTCCGTCTTTAGAAGACATGATGAAAATATTAACTGCTAACACTTTACAGTATTAGCAAAAATGGACTCTGACATGCAGGATATACGGAATCAAATTAGTCAGATGGCAATATCAATCAACCATTTGAAATCCTAAATTTAAGAACAATTGTCATCTCAACCGAAAGTGAACCCTAAGAATATAAGTGTTATGACTTTAAGAAGTGGGAAGGAAGTTGAGGGACCCGGACTCATGACTCCAATAGATAAGAATAAGGAGCGAATCAAAAAAAATTTTGAGAAGGAAGGCATAGGGAGCGTGAAACCAGATGTAATCCTTGATTTTATAATTAAAGTTAGAACTAACCCATTTCTAACAGGTTGGAGAAATTGAAGAAGCCAAATAAGGAAAAAAGGATTCTAGAGATTTTTCGTAAGGTGGAGATCAATATTTTCTTGTTGGATACAATCAAACAAGTATCAAGGTATGCAAAGTTCTTGAAGGATTTATACATCAATAGAAGGGTGATAAGAGAATTTTTGTGGGGGAGAACGTGTTGGTAGTTCTACAAGAAAGCTCCCATCTAAATGTTGGGATCCGGATATGTTTACTATCTCTTGCAAAATAGGAATCACCATGATTTGAAATGTCATGCAAGATTTAAGAGCATTGATTAATATAATGCTAAAGTAGATTTGCACTTCTTTGAATCTAGGACCGTTAAAAGAAATTGAAATTATAATTCAATTAGCCAATAGAACTAATGCATATCCTGATGGGCTAATTAAACATATTTTAGTCAAGGTTACTGAATTAACATTTTCAACTAATTTTTATGTCATAGATATGAAAAATGATCATTTTCCAGACCCATGCCCTCTGCTATTAGGTAGATCATTTTTTAATACGGTTCGAACAAAAATTGATGTCAATAAGGATAGTTTATCTATGAAATTTCACGAAAAAATTCTTCGCTTTAATATATTTGAGGCCATGAAGTATCGTTCTAGTTTTAACTCTATTTATGCTATAAGTGTCATTAATGCTATTGTACAGAATGTTTTCAAAATTGATGGCAGGGATAAATTAGAGGTTATTTTAACCAAACATCTTGAGTTGGACACAACTCATGATATGGAGTTAAGTGATGATCTCAAGCTCATGGTTGGAGTACTATCATTTTTAGCAACTACGACAATAAGGTATGAACTTGCGCCCATTTTTATGCCAAAATCTCATCAAAAGTTATTACCATCTCTTGTGCAGGTACCTATTGTAGAGTTGAAATCCTTATCAGACCACTTGAAGTATGCGTATCTAGATAACAAAGAGACTCTTCCTGTGATCATCTCTTCAAAATTAGCACCAACCCAAGAAACCAAGTTAATTCAGATTCTTAGTGAGCGCAAATAGGTGACACATTGTACAATAACTGATATCAAAGGAATCAGCCTTTCTGTGCATATGCATAAAATTAAATTCGAAAAATGTACCAAACCCATAAAACAAGTTTAAAGGAGGTTGAACTCCTTGATAATGGAGGTAGTATAAAAGAAGATACTTAAATTGTTAGATGTGTGGATTATATATGCAATATCAGATAACCCTTAGGTTAGTCCAGTGTCAGTAATTTCAAAGAAAGCGGGAGTAACGGTAGAAACTAACCAAGAAGAAGAGCTAGTTCCAATCCAAAAATTTGTCGAATAGCGCCAATACATCGACTATCGGAAACTAAATGCTGTCACAAAAAATGATCATTTCTCTCTCATTTTTATTAATCAAATGATTGAAAGCTTAATGTGTCTAGTTTACTATTATTTTTTGAATGATTTTTTAGGTTACTTTTAGATTGCAATTACACTAGAAGATCAGAAGAAAACCACCTTCACATGTCTGTTTAAAACTTTTACTTACAAAAGAATGTCTTTCGGATTATGTAATGCCCCTGTTATTTTTCAGAGGTGCATGGTAAGAATTTTTTTGAAATATGTGGAGAAAATTATAGTGGTATTCATGGATGATTTCAGCGTATATGGGGATAGTTTTGATGATTATCTTGATAATTTGAAATTAATTTTGAAAATGTATAGAAACTAATTTAATGATTAATTGAAAAAAATATCATTTTATAATTGATTACGAGATAGTTCTAGATCATGTAGTGTTATTCAAAAGTATCGAAATTGATAAATCCAAGATAGATATTGTGTATGCTTTACCTTACCCCATAAGTATGTGGGAAGTACACCCTTTTCTTAGACATACAAACCTCTATCACATGTTTATCAAAGATTTTTTAAAGATTAGAACACCTTTATTTAAGTTTTTGTAAAAGGATGTGGCCTTTGAGTTAATGACAAGTGTAAAATGGCATTTGACAAGTTGAAAGAATTCCTGACTTCACCACCGATCATCCAACCCCCTAATTAGAGTCTCCCATTTGAAATCATATACGGCGCCAACGACTATATAGTGAGAGTAATGTTGGATCAGAGAGTGAAAAAAGTTACTCACGTCATTTACTACATATCAAAGGCCTTGAATAGAGATCAGTTTAATTACTCTGCCACCGAAAAGGAGTTCCTAACTGTTATTTTTGTTTTAGAAAAATTTAGGTCAAATTTATTAGGTGTTAAAGTTATCGTATATTCTAATCATGCAACTCTGCGGTATTTAATGGTAAAAAAAAAAATACAAAACCAAGGTTGGTTAGGTGGATACGGCTTTTACAAGAGGAATTTAGTAACTGATCATTTGAGTCGTGTAACCGTCATGGAAAAGAAATTCCATTAAGAGAAAGTTTTCCTGACGAGTAATTATTTTTCATTAATTATTTGTTACCTTGGTATGCTGATATTATTAATTATTTAGTGGCTGAGAAATTACCTGCAGAGTGGCCCAAGACGAAAAAGGATAAATTGAAAAATAATGCTAAATATTTTATATGGGATGACCCTTACCTATGGAAGTGGTGTGTGGATCAAGTCATGAGAAGATGTGTAATTGAAAATGAATTACAATCTATCCTGGCATTTTGTCACACTTTTGCATGTAGAGATCATTTTGGACCGAAAAAGACTGTTCACAAGATATTAGAAAATGAACTTTTCTGGTATTTCCTGTTCAATAATGCATACTTAGTTTATAAGTCTTGTAACAGATGTCAAAAGGTAGGCAATATCTCATGTAAGGATCAAATGCCGCAAACTCTCACTACAACAAAAATGGTCTTTCCTGACACACTTATAAGGACACTTGTTAGTTTGTGTCATTATAGCACTTCTATCATGACACTTGTTATCAACTCAATAATATATAATTTAATTTTTTTATTTTATCTGATATTAAAATAATAATGTGTCTTTAGATTCCCTATCATGACACTTGAAAAAATGTGAGATACACCAAAAAAATAAAATATAAAACGATGTCGTTTAATTTTGGCAGAAGATTTCTTTGCCAAAACACTTAGTGAAATCTCAAAACTTTCATTTTGCCGGCCAACGAAATTTTGATTCTTCTCATCTCTTTCACAAAGTCTCTCTCTCGGCAAACTATCTCTCAAAACTTTCGGCCAAAATTTTCCTCCCCCTACAAAGTTTTTTCTGTTGAATCTCTCCACAATCAAACTACCCTTGCTTTCCTATTGAAGGTATGTAATTGCATGGTAACTTTTTGCCCTAAATTGATTCCTCTCGGTTGTCTATTTGAATCTGATATAATGTTTTTTCTGAACCTGATATAATATTTTTTGCTAAATCTTCATGTTCAGCTTTAAGGATTTGTTGTCCATAACCTGTTTGATAAAATGTCAACCTTCTTTCCTTTGGTACTGATATTAATTTACTCAATAATATATACACTAATAAAAATTTAGTGACAAGAAACTCATTTTCTAATATTGATACTACACTAATTTGTAACTTTGACAATAACACAGGAAGGTAAATCCCTATTTAGAAGCTAGTATTCTCATTCTACTGGCTACTTGATGAAGATGCTATTTTTGGCATGGAGATCATTTTGATTTTGTGCAACAATGAATGTTTACTGCTATGTTCTACTGCAGCTTGAAATAACTCATATAGTCGTCAATTGAATCAATCTAGGGTGGGTAAACGAATTGTGTCAATATAAATACTCACATAAGATTCTGTTGCTGATTAGTGCATGGTTCCTTGTTAACTCGAAGGTGATAAGTTGATCTGAACTAGTAATTTTTTTTTAATGTGCAAGTATTATGATCATTGCTTTATAAGTTAGTAGATACACATGTTCCGTTGTTTTTTACTGTATGTCAAATTTTTTTATCTTCTAATTAATCTATGAAAAAATGCAATCTTCCTGTTGGAATATGATTCTGGTTATGTTATTGGATTAGTGACAGAACAAATGGAAGACTCAGATTAAGTTGTTCTGTCCTAGAAATATCTCATCTTAGTTTCTTGAACATTTTGGGTTTAACTATTTTGTCTTTACACCAAAACAGAAAGCTGTAATTCTGTTTGGATACCTTAGTTAAGGAGACAGAAGAAGTGCACTTTCTCCAAAATGAAATATCTTTTCTGGTGTTTTATTAGTATGAATTCCTTGCAAGTAGTGCCCAATTAGTCTAACATATATCCAATTTTTCTAAGTCAATCCTTGAAACTTGACTAGTTTGACTTTTACAAAATTAGCATTTTGAATTTTATGATATGACTACTGTGAATCTCATTCTATTTTTTATTAATTCACTCCAATTTGTGCTGAAAGAAAAATTTTGTGTGTTTATACATGAGGCAGCAGGTCCATTGAATACAACTTGGGATTTCAGAACTTAAGAAGACATGGAAGATATGTGGATTCATCCAAATGTTAATAAGGAATGGATGAAGTCAGGAGAGAAAAAAGGAAAAGTTAGATTTTCTCATGACACAGAGAAGAGGCCTTATCTTTCCTGTGTGGAACTAAGGGTGAGATATTGTTTATACAATACGTATTTAATAACTGACTATTGAATGTTAGCCTTTTTCTTTAATTTGACCACTCATTGGTACGCATTGTGCAATTTCCTTTTCCATTGTGCTCTAAGTTCGTTTTCTGCATACTTGTGTAGTTTTACTCCATGGTAATTCGTCTTTAATGCCAATTAACTGTTTGTGCTCACATCAGACATGTCATGGGCTTTTCTTAGACAAAAATGCTGCAGGCTTATGGGAGTTTTTAATTTCTTATAATAGCTGGGTTGATTAACGTAATGAGTTTTGTTTGAACCTATATTCTTTCAATTGCTATGATTTAATTATAGGATGCCTTAAAGGAGACAAAACAAATACTCAAGCAAATATCTTAATGTTATTAATTAGTTCTATAATTCGGAAATCACTCCCTTAGCCTTGTTTATTTGTATTTGATATGTTTACTTACTATATAGTCTAGAAGTGCTAATTGTGACAATCCAGTGAACAAGTAATCATTCAAACTTCTTCATTGAGCACTTGGATTTGTTCATTTGTGATGTTAGTGCTTCATGAAATTTTGTCCAAGATATCTCTACTGTTTGACCTTTCCAGTGAGATAAGAGAAAGTATTTTCTCATCTTACAAGCCTCAAGAATTGTTCAGGTTTCTGTATAGCACTTACTATACTATTCAGACTCAAAAACTGTGCCTGATTTATGTTGCTGCTGCTTCTATAGGCTGTTTCGGAAATCATTCTTTCAAAGCACATCAGCGCAAGATGAGTAGAACCTGTAAGTACTTGATTATTGTCCATTCAATTAGAAAAAAAGAGAGAGGGTTTCTTAGAGAAAACCCATTATGCAGCCCTTTTAAGATGCATTATTTTGCCTAACATGACTCTTCTTATTGGACTCTTTTAGTGTGGTACATCGTTCTCCTTGATGGGAATTGACTGTTTTGTGTATTTGAAGGAAGGAGATAATGTATTTTATCATTTATAAGCTCATTCTTGTGCAGACTATTTTGTGTGCTATTGCGGAGATTGTTAGCATGCGCTTTGTGAATGGAGTTGGACAATGTACTGGTTTGATGGGAATTGACTAGCCGATAGCACGATGGCTTTACAAGTATGTGATTTATTCGAAATCTACCATTTCTTATCTGAGGATGGGTGCTCATTTTATTGCTTCCTAGACTTTTGGCAAGACTTTGATTCTTGTACTTGTTGGATCCTTACTAGATAGGGAATACAGATACAAGTTGCAATGAGTCCAAATGAGTAATTGATTAAATCGTATGATTTGCAATAAACAATTCAAGATGCACTGGGTGCACCAATTGCTTAGTCTTGTCATTTGGTAATATATGCACTTACTTATATTGTGGCTTTTCTGAAATTTTATTGCTAGTTATGATGATCTAATGATCCCAACAAACTTTGTGTACAGGTGGAACCAGATGAAGATTGATGGGGTATTCGTGGTTATGACTAAAAACTCTCATTTCATTGGAAAGTTTGGAAGTTATTGCAAGTTCTTTCTAGTTGTTAGGGATGAAAATCTTTTAGTTTGTACATAAGAGAATCTTTCAAATTTGTGCACATGAGAATCTTTTAGTTTATGCACAAGAGAATCTTTTAAGTTTGTACTTGTTAGGGATCTGCTATGTTAGTACTTCTTACTGACTTTTAGTTCAATAAATTATATTTGAGCATTGACTTTTGTTTTTAGATTACTATATGTATTCTGTTCTTTGGGATAATTATACAAGTCCTTTGGGTTTCTGATTGACGGAATGTATAGCAGGGAGCACTACCTGCAGGTTGCTTCTATATCAAAGAAAAAAGAAAAAAAATTCTGGTAATTAAAAGTGTCAGCATAACTCAGTTAAAAAAAAACTCCTACTTGTTACTAACTATAGCTATCCTGACACTTTCGATTATCAAGAAAAGGAATTTTTTTTGGTAGATGGGATGTTATAACAGCATAATTTTCCTGACATATTTGAATGCTACGAGCCTATCCCCACATTGGAAGGGATGACCACTCGTCCGAGGTGTAAGGCAAGGTAAATTGTCAGATTATATTATCTATATTGACACCTTTAAATGCCGTTAAATGTCATTTTTGTTGTAGTATCTCATGTTTTTCGTTGAAATTTTTGACGTTTGGGGTATCAATTTTATGAGTCCTTTTCCTATATCATTTGATTTTCTCTATATTATTTTGGCAGTTGATTTTGTTTCTAAATGGGTGAAAATTAAAACCACCCGGACTAACGATTTGAAAGTGATTTCAGATTTTATTAAGTCAAACATTTTTGTACGTTTTAGAATACTAAGAACCATTGTCAATGACAGGGGGATGCATTTTTTTAATAAGATGATAGCTACACTTTTTAAGAAGTATCGTGTCCTTCATATGATCCTGACCTCTTATCACCTTGAGACAAATGGCTAGGTAGAGGTCTCAAATAAGAAAATAAAGTCTATTTTAGAGAAGATAGCGTGTCTTGATAGGAAAGATTGGAACTAAAGATTAGAAGACACATTTTGGGCATATCAGACCGAGTATAAGACACCTATAGGGATGTCTTCCTATAGCTTGGTATATGGAAAGTCATGCCATCTTTCAGTGAAATTCGATCACTGAGCATTTTGAGCAGTGAAGCATTGCAATATGAATTTAGAGGAGGTCGGGGTTCATCAGAAGTTAGAATTGTAAAAATTAGAGGAAATCTGGAACGAAATCTATGAGAACGCCGTGATTTATAAAAAGAGGATTAGAGCTTTTCATGACCAAGAAATTTTAAGAAAAACCTTTCCAATTAACCAAAAAATTCTTCTCTATCAGTCAAAACTTAAATTACTTTCAGGTAAATTATGTTCTCGTTGGATTAGTCTTTTGTAGTTACCCATGTTTTTCACTATGGTGTAATGAAATTTCAAATTTTAAAAACGGATAAAAAAGTTGTGGTGAATGGATATCGTCTCAAGTCTTGTTATGAAGGTTTTCCAATTGAAGAGGTGGAGATATTGCAATTTAAAGATCCAACTTATTCAAACTAAGGATATTTAGCCGTGTCTAACCAAAGACGTTAAGGAAATACGCTTGTTGGGAGGTGACCCAACTCTGTTGATGTTATTTAATTATGTTTTCCCTGTTTTTATATTTGTGTTTTGTTTTGCTCATTTAATATTTGTGTTTGGTAGTTGAACGAAGGCACATCCGCGCTTAACTTACGGATCCGTCATTTTCACAAGTGCAAATTTTAAGAATGACACGTCTGCGTCTTTAATCACGTGCTAGAAAGAAATTTTTCAAAATCATGATAAAAAAACTCTTCAATTTATAACGTGCCGCGCCTTGTTCTAGTGAGTAGAAAAAAAGAGTGAAAACAAAAAATGCATTATCACATGTTTTTGGGCAAATTTTGGCCTTTGGTGATCAATGGCGGAGCCCGAGAACATACTTTCAACTACCGAGTTATTGAAAATTGCAAGAAAAGATTTGATCATGTGGACTGATGTGAAATTGATGTTTGGTTTTATGCAGTAACTTTCTGACATCTTCTTTGATATGTTTACAGCTCTTAATTGATTCTTTCTATCCTACCCTCGGCCCAAGCCCCATAGCAACCCTAATTAAGTCCCTTGGATTCTGGTATTAGATTCACTGTTAGTGGTAGAGATGTGATACACGAGCAAACTTATGATAAAGTCATTCCATAGTGTTGATTTGAACGTATATTATGCCTATACACTTCTGTGAATGACAAGTGCTTTTGTTAAAAATTCTTGGGAGAATTGTTAAAATTCAATGTATTTTGACTTTGAAAAACTTGTTGGGATAATAGGATGTCTGTGCTAATATGAATTGCTGCAGAATCTTGCTATCTTGACTATGCTTCTGAGCTCAGATATGCTTGAAGACAAGTATAATTTAAGTGTGGGGAAAGTTGATAGGTAGCAATTTTGTCATTAATTTTTATGATTATTTTTCTCTTTTATTTTACCAAATATTGCGTTAATTGGTAAATTCTATTGATTTTTAGTAATTATCATTGGTTATAGGAAATTGGATAAAAAGAAATTAAAAGGCGTGATTTCTTTACCAAACTTGGTGTTCGGCATGGTTGCGGCAAAGTTAGAACTCTGCATGTCTTGGGGAAGTTCGGAGTTGGCTCATGAGTACCAACTGAGAGTTGAAGACACAAGAATTGAATTTTGCATCAGATGGTTAATATCTCGTTTCTAGTAGGATGCCATTTTATTTTACAAAGACTTTTCGTTTCTTGTTCGGATAGGATCTGGTTTGTTGAGACATTTGACGTTAGTTAGTAATAGTAGTTTAGTAGTAGTATGAAACAAGAACGAAAAAGCACTTCTAGCACTCTTATCGTTTCCTTATGTCTTCATTCTTAGAGAGGGACGTTACTAGTCAATTAGGTAGTTTTCTTTCTTTTCGACGAAAGAGACTAGTCAGTTGTAAGTAGGTTTTTTTTTTATCTTTTCTTGGTTGGCCGTAGGAGACAAGAAGACATCTTTTCTTTTCTTTCTTTTTTTTCCTTTTTAGCGAATATTTCATCTCAATTTTAGAAGAATGTTTTCAGCAATTGATTTTATAATTTTGCGAGGGATTTCTTCAACGAAGGTGAACTAAATTTCTATTTCTAGTCAAGAAATAACGGAGAACTTGGTTCATCTGAAATTGTGAGATCAAATTGGGTTTATTTATGTCTTTAATTTTCTGGTATTCGTATATTCTCCGCTTTACTTTCTTATAGTTGCTGTGTTATACGAATATCCAGGGTCCGGAATTTAGATTAATTCATAACCTAAAATCAATTAGGACAAATGAATTCGTAATTATTTAATTGTTCTAAATAGATGGTAACTGACATGATTGGGTTTGTGTCAGGAGAATAAATATGGATTAATTTAAAATAACTATAGTAGTGTGTTATTTGGTTAGAACATAACTTCTCTAACTTTTAAGGCAATTGAGAAATTGAACTCTATGATTATACTTAGGGTTATTTCTTAATTAGGGTAATGGTTAACGGTCATACCTTAATCACCAATACAGTAAGGAGAAATTGACTGTCATCGCGTATTTGACGATTATAACTTGTTTGTCAGTTAATAAGTGGAATTACTATTGCATCAATGATCAATTAAATGAATCATTTTTGAAGTTATTTCTTGGTTTGAGTTATTTATTTTTTATTCCATTTTAATAAATTGTCATTTAGTTTTTATTCGCTTATTTTAGTTTATTCGATTGTTTAATTGTTTCCATTTTTATAAAAATCCCCTAAATATTCTAAACTTTTGAAGAGACGAATTTCTTTCAATTCCTGAAGATTCGACCCTCTTCATCTTATATACAAAAGGTATATTTTTCTCGAGTAGGTATTTATTATTGTACAGGCTCACACCTGTCAATTTTATCTTTGTATCCCACATCGGCACTTTTATAAAGATGTCTCTTCTTTTGAAGGTAATAAATATAGTGGATTTAAGTGTGCTAACAGTACTAACCTAAGTACCGTTGTCACCAGTTCATCAGAGTTTTAGGGGCTCTATGTCCTAGTGTAAGAGAAATTTTGGTCAGACATCAAACCAAAAGAGCAAGTTATGAGTCTTTTGGTCATTAATTATTTGTGCTATTTAGACTTTTTTATGTTTTCAGTTTTAGGTAATTTTTGGGTCTTGGAATTATTTCCTAGGTTTTATAGTTTCTCTTTTATACTCTCTCTGTTTCTGTTATAGTAAATTTGTTACCCCTTCACTCGTGGACGTAAAATTTTTGTGTTTGTTATTATCTTTATTGAGTTGCTTTGAACCCATTGTTCTTGTTGGTCAATTTTTTGGGACCAGACTTAACAATAGATAATAGGTATTAATACATCACGTGGTGCATCCAATATTTTTATACAAGAATCAGACCAAATTTGGTCTTGAGTTGGGGATCCCAAAATAACGAAGCTGAAAAAGTAATTGAAGCTTCAATCTCATAGCCTTCTTCAATAATCGACACACCTCATTGTGTGTTACAGGAACCAAGAAGCCAAAGCTTTAGGAACTGTGAGAAAAAATTGATAAATGTGGAAGACAAAGAGGCCATGAAGATGAAGAAGACGGAAAGAGAGAGATGATCATATGAATGGGATAAGTGGGAGAAATAGTCAAAATGGTGGAAGAGAATTTTTGGGTGTAAGTTACAGAGAAGAAGAGTGACAGTAGCAGATGGGACGAAATGAGATATAAAAGGACAACCATGAGGAACTTTGAAAGCATTAAAAGCTGGTACATCTTGTAAATGATTAAGGACCCAAGACAGCACCTCTACCCCAATCAAAAAAACCAGCAGTGGCTGGTCGTAGTAGCATAGCCGTAGGTAGGCAATGCGATAGTCAAGGAGTTCAGGGTAAGCTCATCTTCGAAAAGTGAAACGAAGGAAAAGCCTTGCCTTATAGGTCATCTTATTTTTGTGTATGGTCAAGATCCTGCCTTTTGCAGCTACAAGTAACTCAAGGTAGATATGAAATATTGAACTTCTCAGAAGAAAAAAAAATATAGATTACGAAATAATAGATGTAATCTATTATGAGTAGTCTAATTCAAAATTGCGTGTACGCACGATAGTACACGCAGAAAAATGGGTTTTTAGTTTTTCTAGAGTGGTGCACATATTAGGAGTATTTTTATAAAAATAATATATATATTTGTGTGCATGCACCTTGGAATTTTTCCTAGCAAACACCTCAGGATAATGCATGTTTATTGCTTGAAGGGGTTGGACACATGCAGATCATGTCACTAGTAAACAATTACTAGGCTAGCTATGCAACTACAAATCGCTACCTTTATTTTAATTAAGTTAAAGCCGCAAGCTAGCTGCTCATTACTTTTCTTTTCTGTTATTGAAGAAAAAAAATAGGTTTTTCCTGTGAACTTCTAAGCCAGCTAATAATTATTACCAAATAAGAAATTATATGACCGTTTCTCAGTCATGACTACTAAATAATAGAAATATAAGCTATTGTACGAAAAGGGCTTATCATCATGTTATGATGCCTTGATCACTTGAAGACACCAAAATATTGTCCATACTTCATAAGATATAGTTTTAGAATAATGCAAATGACATACATGGTGAAGGGTAATAGAAGTGCTAATTGATCAAATTAATCGGAAAACAAGCGCCAAAATATATTATTGACAAAATTCTAATAAGATTGCCAGCTTTGAAAAATTGCATTGCTTTTTTTAAATTTTTTTAAATGTAAGTAGGAGGATTCAAATCCAAAACCTTTCATTTACAATCCCTCTCCCCAAATCAATCAACTTATCCTTCCCTCTCTGCAAAATTGCATTGCAGGATTTGTAGTGTTTCCATCTCGTTTCCATTTTCATTCAAGAATACTTATGTTGCAACATGTTTGCGATAACCTATACCTTCTCTAGAAATTATCATGCATGGCTAAGAAATACACAAGACAGAGAATCTACTTAATCAACAAATTTATAGCATTAGCTAAAAATCTTTTTAATAATTGCACTACTAGTAGATAAGAAAATATCATGCATTTTCAATAATGTTGAGGTTTGGTAGTAGCATGCATCATGGTTTTCCTAACGTGTAGACTATTTTTTATGCATGTTCCGCTCACATATTCTAATCTAAAATTGTTTTGTAGGTTTTATTCTTTTTTATGAATAACCTTTATTAAGATCATAAGTTTTAAAATTTTAAAAACTATAGATTCTAAATGTTTTTGGATACTTACATCTAAGGTGTAAAACTTTAGCCTTGATTTACTCAAAATTTACTCAAACCTGAGCATAATTGGGCATAACTGAATAGAATTGAGCATCATTATATTTAGGGTTAATCGCACTTTATCCCCTTTAAGTATAGGTCATTTCTCACTTTACCCCACAACGTTTGTTTTTCCTCAGTTTATCCCATCCGTCAGCAATTGCACGTTAAAAACTTCAAGATGCCGAAATTGCCATTGGGTAGTTAATAGGGCTCTGTAGTTATTGCAAATTGATTTTTGAGTTGGATGTGTGCATTTTTCATCAGCAGTTCAAGGTGGTGCATGGTTTTCTAATTGATAATATTTCTGTTGAATTGTCACTTTCACAGTCTCTTAAGTATTTCCTTCCTCCAGCACCTAGTTACCCTCACTCTTTCAATTTCATCAGTTGAACACTTAAAAAGTTGCTTAGCACTTTTTCCTCCTTAAAAGAGATTTTTTTCTTCCAAAGATTCAGACTATCACTTTTTGAATAAACATAAAAAGTTTGATTTCAAAGAACAGCAGAGTGAATCAGCTATCTAATATACTGTGAACTTTAACTAATCCTCAGGCTAACATGACAGTTCAAAGCCTTTAGAAACAGTTTGGATTATTCTAGCAGACCCACGAGTACTAATCCAACAGAGCAAAGCAGAATATGAGCAAAAAATTACAGAGGAGGAAATTATCCATTAGGAAATCACAGATGTTTCAAACTAACCTAAGCATCAGCCAGTAAACGTGCAAGAAGCTTTCTCACAAACATAAAATTCAAAAAATTATATGCTTATTCTTTTTCCTTCTTTGCTTTTTCTGCCAAGAAACGCAAATTCAAATTCCACTCCAATAGTAAGGCCTACGTCCAGTACCATACCCTCGTCGTCGAGGAGGGCTCCAACGTCCCTCTCCGCGAGTACGTCAATGCCGAATTCTTCCGCCCTGTGCTTCCTCCTGACCCTCTTTCTTCTGAACCCTATTTCGACCTAGGCGACGTCGTCGATGCCTACTATAGGGACAGCTGGTGGACTGGTGTCGTCACCGCTCTTCTTCTTCAGCACCACAACGCCGACCGCCACTACCACCACAAGCAGCCCCAATCCCCCTCTCTTCTGAGGTTCGTCGTCACCTTTCACAATCCACCCGACGAACTTCACTTTCCACCTTCCTAATTGAGATTTCACCACCGATGGGTCAATTGCACCTGGGTCCGACCCGCCAAGCAGGTGCCGTTTCTATTTCTGGTGTCGTTTCATGTTCTTTAATGGAGGTTTTGGAGGTTTTGCTAGGAATACAGAAGAAGAAAGAGGCTGATAGAGGGGAGAGAGACTTGACCGACAATGACAAAGAGGAAGGAAACCTTTTGTCTTCTGGTTTCCCTTTTCTTGTCCCATGTGCCCGATGGAGGGAAATTTCCTCCTCCATTGTTCCAGGGCAATTTTGGAAATTTATTTTTATCCGTTTCATAAACCTTTGACATATGGGTATTTTGGGTTGTTCATTATTTTCTTAAGGATATTACTGTCTTTTCATTATTCTGTTAATCTCCGTCAGAGTTGACTGTTAGTATTTGGGATAAACTGAAGAAAAATAAACGTTGGGGGGTAAAGTAAGAAATGACCCATACTTAAAGGGGATAAAGTGCGATTAACCCTTATATTTATCAACATTGACCGAGGGTTGTGTAGTGAACCTCTCCTAGTTTTAGTAAGGGATAATTTTGAAAATATCTTTTGAGGTTTCTAATGGTAGAAGCCTTCTTTGACATTTTAAATATTACACTTACATCCCTTCTGATGTAAATTTACATAAATAACCCTCACATACTAGTTAGACTCATTTGCAGAACAAAAAATTTCAAATTGAGATAGAACATCAACCTCAACCACTAGTCTTTCTTTCCTACTCCTTTTAACTCTCAATTTGGGAGTTTAGAATAGAAAAGAAAAAAAGAGAAAGGATAAGTTAGAAAAGAAAAGAAAGGATCAAAATTTCTATTTAAATTGTTTGGGAGTTTTAAGGAAGAAAGAATATATTTTCGTTTGTTTGGGAGTTGAATAGAAATGAAAGGAAAAGATACTCAAACAAATTACTTTACAAATATGCCCTTTCTATAAGCAAATGTGAATTAAGCAAAATAATGTAGATTTGGTCATTTGCTGCAATCTAATGAAAACTATAGAGTAAAAGATGTAAATTACTTATTTATGTTAAGAACTTTAGATCACGTGGGTCCAATTGATACAAGTTAACAATTACTACAACCACACAACAAAATATTAACATTCATATGGTTCCATTTCATCATTACAATTGATATGGCCAATAGAGTTATGTTTACAACTTTCATATCAATACATCCTAATACAAAAAGGCAGAATCCAAGTTCCATATCCCAAAGGCAAAAATAAAGGGATCTACATAATTACAAAAGATATTTTGCATACTTTTACATCTTGATGCCAAAAACGAAAAAGGCTTTTCTGCATGCCTTTACATCCTGATGCAAAAAATATAGCTAAAGCATGTTCTATTTTCAAAAGACCAAAACAGAGAGGATGTACAGGTATCAACACAGTTCATTTTATATGTTCAAATGTGTTCCTATTTTCATCCAAATGGACCGAATGATGAAGACCATCCATCATTTTCCCAATATGTTGTTGCATCATTTTTCCCAATATACTCTTGCACCTTTCTGCTAGACAACCAAAAAATGCTATTGATTTAGCTTGGTTTTGAGTCAAAAAGAGATAGCAGTCATCAATAGAGTCCGCTTCAACTCCAATACTAGTTAGCTCCTTGTAAATCTCGTTTTCAATATACAAGCATTTTCTAGAATATTGAAAAATAAAATTTCCCTCCCTTATTGCTTAGCAACATTATCAAGTGCACCTTTTATAATTTCAAGTTCTTCATCAACAACAGACAACTTTCTTTTTTTCCCTTGAGCAGATGACGTACCTTGTACTGATCTTTTGTTGCAAGCTTTGGAAACTTTCATACCGGTATCTTTAGTTGTGTTGTCAAAACTCTCTATAGTAATCTCATTTAGAGAGAGAAGACGGTTGACGTCAATAAAATTTTCCAATTCAGTACCATTTGGTTTATTGGCCCATCTATTGCGTGTTTCTTTTGCTGTTTCAGCATCTTGTCCTGTAGCTCAATCCTTAGCAAATAACTCTTTTAATTTGTCATAGTTATGGATTTGTTTTGTCTTCCATTTTTCAGCATCAGATTTTTCCTAAATAAATAGGAGCATTGTTACAATAGGAATTGAAAATGAGCAAAAAAAAAGTGACTAAATTTAACGACCGCATACCTTTAAAAGTTGCTCCCAAACTTCAAGTTTAGCATTCCAAGTTTTTGTCATAGGGCTCCAAGAAAAGCCACTAAAATTTCCATTTCTAAACAAGTCATAACACTCATTGAAATACAATTTAAGTGTCTTCATTCAATTCATCAAATGACCTTTGGTGAAATTCTTGCCAAGTTTATCCTTCAATTCCTTGACAATGTTGTTATATGCCGTTGTTGTGAAAGTTCCATCAAGTTGATACCCTTCATAGTGCTGATTCAATAGTGCTTGGATATAACCATCATCCATAGTTTATGTTCATTTCAAGTGCTCTTTCTTAGCTTCCTGATCTTTCTTCAAATTTTCACCCATTTCAAATGCTAAATGGTAATGATAAGATAGTAAGCACAATTAGCAACAAATAAATATTTTAAACAATTGCAACATCTTGATAACATTCTGCGTGCACCAAACCAAGACCAAAACATACCATTTAGTACATGTTAGGAAGTGTACAGCTAAAAAATATTCAAAAATTTTACAGCACCAAATTCAAAAATTTTAAACTACATAATCATTCCACATTAGCATAGCTATTTGGTTTCTCAAAGATTCACCTTGTGATGAATCTTCTTCAGTACTAGTAGATGCAATACTTTCATCCTCGACAGGGAGATTGGTGTGCCAATTCTGTATCTACTTCATCAATATATTCCAAATCTGGATCTACTTCCATCAAAAAATTGTGCAAAATATAACAAGCAAGAACAATTTTTGACTGTGTATTGACATCATATGTTGACTAGTTATCACCTATGATTGGGAAGTGTTTTTTCAAGATTCCAAATGCTCTCTTGATTGCATTACGCAATGATGCATGTCGAAAATTGAAAAGTTCTCGATAATCTCCTGGCCCTCGATTTGAGTACTCTTTTAAATGGTACGCAACCCCTCTATAAGGCATAAGTAGACACTTTTTAACATGAATCCACCATCAACAAGGCAAAATTTACCTATAAAGACTTTAGCAAGTTACTAATATATGCAATTATACATATAAAAAATTTAAAATTACCATTAGGAATAATTAATTTGTCTTCTCTGTTAGATGCATTTTTTATGATTCTCGAGTCTGATGCAGTCCCTTCTTATCCAAATAGAACACATGTGAATTTTAAAAAAAAAGAGCATGCAGCTAACACATTTTGTGTTAGATGCTCTGTCTTGCCACAATACCTTGCCGCCTCAGTATTAGACACTTTGACATGAACATGAGTTTCATCAGTTGCATCCACACAATCCTACATATATTTTAGTAAATTAATTTTTAATAAGAATTCATATGTGAAGTTAAAAATTCAACCTATATAGAAAATAAAATCATCTTGAAATATGGATAAAACCTCTCACTATTAAGAATTTATGTGGTATTTTTTCTCCCATAGGCTGTCGTAAAAATTGTTCTTCTAAAAATATAACTGCTTTAAGTACTTTATGAAAATGGCGGCTAATAGTTTCAGTCGAGCGACGATAAAAGAATGAAATTATCCCATTTGTTGCTGGAAGTGATAAAATGTGAAGAAATTTAGCAATTTGCTCTTGTATTGTTGCTCTTTGGGTAGGTCGTAAACCCCCATCTATTTGTAACAACTCACATAAATGTGTAAAAGTCTTAGGCTCCATTCGGATAACTTTATTCACTTTACCATTTGTCCTAAGTTGCATCAATATTTCCTCTAGTACATTATGGCTTTCTACAGACCGGTAGCCAATAGGTCGATCTACATAATTTCTACGACGAACCCTCCGAGACATAATCAATTTTGTCACTCGACAAATAACTTCAGCAGCAGCTCATTGTCGACTTCTTTGTTGAATATGAAACTTGTTTAGAACATCAATTGCTTCCTTATCAACATAACATACAACGCACCAAAGGGTTTCGTCGTCGTCATGTGCCATCCACGTGAGCTGTCTAAGTCTGCAGTTCTCCGGATGCTCCATTGGAATGCTTCGGGTAATTAGGTCGCACATGGGTTTTCTGCTTTGGAATGGATGGCCGTACCAATTCCTTTCCTTTCCCAGCTCTCACAGCTGCATTGTCCGGAGCTAACAGCGGAGTTTTCTCAAGAATGGTAATTGGCGTGATTTATCATGGCTGTATCTTCCGATGTCATCCGAATTCCAAGACGGGTTGGTTGTGCCCTTTTTTCTTAGGGTTTTCTTATCTGCTTTCTCATTTCCATTGTCTCAAATTGGTTGTGCCCTTGAACCCGTTCCCCTTTTTGAGCTGCTTCCTCTCGCCGCCTTCTCTGGCCAGCTCCTTCCTCTCGCCGTCTTCGTTTTGCCCGTTTTACTTATTCTCCTTTCGATTGTGGTTTTGGATCAGCCATTCCCTCTCTTTCACCTGCTGGATTTTTCGCAGCGGTGTTGCCTTCTCTTGGTCGATTTCATCGATCTTCAGGTGGCTTAATGGGTTTTTTTTTCAAGGATTCGTTGTTTTCGTCTGGTGTGCGCTGATGTTTTGAGCCTTTGGTTTTTGTTTCCCCGATCTGTGTTTTTTCTTGTTCCCTTTTTTTCTTGTTTTTTTATTTCGTTTCTTCTTTTCAGCTGTGAAGATAGAGATACTGATTTTATTGCCTTTCGCTTTTAAGTTTTATTACTGAATCTGGATTTTTGGTTGTTCCTTTTTTTTTCCTTTAGAGTCTTCGATTTTTGGCTGACTAATAAACATGCCGCAGCTTTCTTCTTCTTCGTCTTCACCGCCTTCTCTGGCTAGCTTGATTGCGAGCTTGGTTACATTTTCTTCTGCTATTTTTCGGTCTCGCCGAGCTTCTTTTACTGGTGCGTTTTAATCATAATCATGGTTCCTCTGCGTATTTGCTTCGTATGGATTTTTTTCCCCATTTTACACTGCAATTTGTTGTTGGCCATGGTGTTATCCTCCCCTCTTAGATTTGAGTTCTGTTTTATTAGTTATCAAATCATTCTAGGATGCTTAGCTTCCCTCTTTCTTTTCTTTTTATTTTATATTTTTCGTGTAGCATGAAAATGTTATTAAACTGAAAGAGATTGTGGCCTCTCCTTGTACTTATCCTTCTCCATATGTTCAGAGTGGTTATTTAATTCATGAATATCGAACATATACTATATGTTTTGTTGTCTTAATTTTCAATCAAGAAAATTTACTCTTCTATGTATTGAGCAGACCTTCGGAGTTGCTTGTTGGAGCTACGAAATATGATTCGGCAGTAGACATGTGGTCAGTTGGCTGTATTTCTGCTGAACTTTTGCATGGAAACCAATCTTATGTGGAAAAAATGAGGTTAGGCATACACCTTGAGTTGTTGTACTCTTTTTTCAGCCTTTTTTCATTATTTTTTTAAAGAAAAAATCTGTCTTATCTTACTTTTTGAATTATCATAGCTTATTTATCTATCAAGGAATTTTGGAAGAGTTAAGTAGATGGTGTTTTGTCTTTTGTCACAATTGCCTTTTATGAAACGAACTTGGATGATTGTCATGATTATTTATTAGATTGGTTCAGTTTGTATACACTAGAAGAAAGGATATGGAGCATTGTTGGCTTTTGGAGCATCCCAAGTTCATATACTTAATAATCAGCCCATGTTGAAAGCTTTTTATTTCCATTTAACATTTTTAGCACATCAAAATCTTGGGAAAAGTTGGTTACATCTTTAACGGCTGAGTCATCTGTCTTATTCTTCTACGTACCTATAAGAATGAAACCATAACAAGATCTTTGAATGCCACGAGATAGTGCTCAGGCTTGGAAACCCAAGCATTCATTATGCTGTCTAAGCATGGAATCCCAAAAAATTATCTGATGATACACTTAAGGGTTGCATCAACTGGTTGAGCCAAATGTTGTTTAGCCTTTTACTATGCCATTTCTTTAGATTGCTTTTGTGAACTACTAATTGCAACAATTACTGTTTAAATGATAATATCTGTTCTACACGGTAATTCTCAAATTGTGCATATATTAAACTCTAAATGTGTCACTCTTTGAATTTTAAAGGTGATCATGTCAAATTCCATATTAGCTACAGCAGCAAGATTTTGACCTACAACCAGGTTTGGTACTACCCCAAAAGTAGTTTGATTTGATGGAATAATTACTCTCTCCTTTTCCCCCCCACATCTGCAGTATGTTCTCACTGGTGTATTGGGGTTACTTTTCATTACATCAAAAGACTAAAGTGCAGACACATACATTGGAAACAGCTGTTCGATTCATCTCGTAGTGTTAGTTTTCATTGTAATGGTTCTGCATTAGAGATACAAAATTTTTTATTTCTTACTTTGATTTGGAAGGAAAGAAGTGCATTTGTGTATCTAATGAAGCTAACAAATGACGTTACATTGTAGACTAATAAAAAAAATTGAGAGAACAATGTAAGCATGATGTTACATTGTAGACTATAGCAGGCATTGAAGGCACTCTAATGAAGCTAACAAATGGCTTTTTTTCAGCAATATCATATTAATTGCATAATGTTCTATGAATGTTGTTTATTGCCTAACTTGGCATAAGCCACCCTGCAGCCATGTTGATTATTATGTGTTGTATGTGATTCTGCATGCATCAGCGTTTCTGTGTGGGTTTTCCCCAATGTTCATTAGATACAGCATATTTACACCGCCTATGACGCATCCAACACCACGACATCTACGGCCTGGTTATGGAATGCTAAGCCATTCCTCTACTAGGTTTGATGAAGCCATGGCTACAGAAATGGAAAATTTAAGGTTAAAATTACCTTTGAAATTTTTACACAATATTCTTAAATCTTGTGTTCTATGTTTGATACGTTTCACTTTATCTTTTTGGTTAGCTTATAGTTTGATTTTGGATTATTTTTGTGGTTATAGTTTGTCAAGCATAGGATCTATGTATGATGTTCAGGATCTCTTATCTGACATGCTTCAAGCTGTCAATCCAAGTGATCACTCAGTTGAAAACTCTTTATTCTGTTCATGGTTCCAAAATTTTCAGAAAATTTCCTCACATTTACTTCTCTGTAGGTTGTAAAAGATGAAGTGATGATATTCCAACCAGAGGAAATTGATGCAGATGTTGACTATTACAGGGTCTCTGTCTGTCTCTGTCTCTCTCTGCATTTCAATGGACCACTTGTCTATTCTGTTCATTGCCCAGTTGAAACCAGGAAATACTAAGGATGGTAGTGGAAATCACTGTTACACAATTCCTTATTACTTTGAAGAAAATGCAGCTACATCTTCTTTCAACAAAGATTCCAGCATCAGTGTTCAGAATCAATTTCTCCAAGCTGAAGAGCAGAACTCAGAAGCTGGTTCTTCAGGTTTTTTTTTTTAAATAATTTTGCTTTCCATTCGTCTTGTTCAATTTATTAACATTGCTCACTTTTTCATTTTAAAGGAACAACGATCTTCTTCAAAACCACGAATACGTCTCACAAGAATGTTTAGAGATGCTGGAGAGATAGAAGAAGAACCTACAGAAGTCGATGACTCTGGCAGCAGCAAAAAAGCAAAACTTGTCTGATCTTTCCTTATCTATGTTACTTTTTCAAGTTGCATTAGTGATGTTGTAAATCTTTTGAATACTGTCGAGAATAGACAAGCTCAAACAGATGCAAAGCTTGTGTTTTGTTGAACTAATATATGTGCCTTGAGTTCCATTTAGATGTTTTTGCTTAGAACTAATGCTTCAGTTATCAAGGCTGACGTATTCTACATTGTTGTCAGGAATGAATTTTATACGATGTAACTCCCAAATACTTATCACCATTTGGTATATTTATCTATTTATTTATCAGAGCACTGACTTTTGGAGCCAAGTAACACTTTTTTGCTTAGTAATTAAATTAAAGCATGCACATGGATTGCCATGATTCTATATGTGTAATGAACTGATCTATCAATTTGCTCCACAATTTGATAGCTGAATCAAACAGATACATTTTGTTTCAAGTGAACTCTTTTTTATCTACTATACCAGTCAGTTTCTGGATTACAACCAATTAGACCACGTTTACATTTTATACTCATCCTTGTATCTTTACACACCATCTTTTTTCTTCTGCAACACATCGAACTTTCCTTTTTTCTTCATACTTTCTTACAGTAAACCCTTCTTAATCCCGTCTGAAGGGGCATGCATGCTGGTTACTCCACCGCGCAACGCCGCGGTTATAACTCCTAGTCCATCTAAAAGTACTAATGTTAGTTGATTTATTCTATAATATTATAAAAGTCACTGTCATCCATAATTCCACACTGAGACATACCTCATCATTTGCATATGACTTGTGCAAAAGCTTTACTCAAAAGTATGAAAGCAATGTAAAATATTTATATCCCCTAATAAGGATTCATGGTCAATTACAAAAATTAAAGATAACACTCCCCAACTATCTGTGTGTACTATTTCCGAATACATTATACCCTCAAATTCACATTAAAATGTATTATTCCTCATTTTCTAATTATGTTTTCACTCATTTTTTGTAATCAATATCCTATTTTGATAAAAAAAAAAAATCAATATCCTATTGGATTTTTTGATTAGTTATTATTAACTTTCTATCAGATGATGTATATGGCCTTTCTTAAATAATACATTAATCAAAGTTTCTATTCTTTGATACATTACTTTTTTTCATTGATTTTAGGAGACAAGAATACTTTGCAAAAATACCTATATTTTATCAAAGGTATATCAATTCACAATTTTGTGTGACCCTAAAATAAAAAAAGTAGAAGAACTCATGGAATTTCAATGTAGCCATAGAAACCCAGAAGATATAGCAAATTATTATATAAACAAAGTCACTTTCTAGATATATAATTAATTTGTCTTCCCCATCAATATGCAACATCTCAACAAAAAATAGCTAAAGAAAATAACAATGAAATAGAGATGTATCTGATTAGAAGCCCATCGAAGATGCAGAAGGATGCAAATGGCCACCTATTTCTCAAAGGAAGAAGACGATGGCTAGATAAAGTGAGAGGAGATATTTTGTCGAGGGTTTTGTAGTGGAGGAATTCATCGGGTATTAAAATGTTTTGTATCAAGATTTTAAGGGTAATTTTATCATATTTAAAATTTTACTTAAACTTCCGCACGTTCCTTGCCTTTCCGCCTTATTTTGGGCGGAGAGTTTTCCAAAACATGGAGGGAGGGTGAAATCTTTCCAATTCTTTTTTTTTTCCTTCTCATTTTTGCTCCCAAACAATGGAAAAACTTTCTTATCCTTCCAAAACTTTTCTTTTCTTTTCATTTCCATCCTCCCAAACTAGCTATAAAAGACTTCCTTTTTTTTGGATGCAAAATGGACTTCATTGATCATTCAAATTCTTTTTTTTTTCCATTCCCACTCCTATCCTAAAAGACTTCAATTTCATTCCAATTTATACAACTTTTACCGTCATTCACCAATTGCAACTTCATAACCTTTTTTCTTCTTGGATGAATTCTAAATCTCTACCTTGTTCTTATGTCTTGACAAAGTAGCTTCCTATACTATCTAATTCATATCCCAACTCCTCCTGTTCCCTTTTCATTGAAAGAGAAAAAAAAAACTCAAAGGCAAAAATTGCATTACAGCCGTGGAAAAAATAAGGAAAGAAATGATTATACATATTAAGCACTTCACCCATATCAATTTAATAATGGGACCATTGATCACATAAATAAAGTTGCCTAGCATGAAACCTATATTTGGCAGCTTAAGAACTTTTAGAGCAACACACATTTTTTTTTAAGATTAAGAGAAGGGTATTATAAGATCTCCAAAGGCATCAATTGTTTGGTTCAGGATTTCTCTTGGCATCCCTTAGCCAACATTCTTGTCCAAGATTTCTTGAAAATTTCACTAACGGGTGCAAAGACACTCATCTGATTTAGTGGCAGTTCAATTAAGGGTGGCAATGGGGCGGGGGACACCTCTCCTAATCCCCGCCCCCATTGCATTTTAATTCCCCCCGCCCCCGCCCCCGGCTTCCCCCGTCCCCACTCTGCCTCGCTTCCCCTGTGGGGGCACTCGTAAGGTTAAAAAAATTTTATTATATAATTTCATTATAATTAAATTTGAGCAAATAATCAAGTACTAAAATATCAACACATCAACAAATTATTATTGATTGTAACTTCACAATTGAAACTCTTAAAAATAATTAAACAAAGGTTATTTGAATACAATCTAATATGATAAAACAAATATAACTAAAATAATCAAGTTTTCACTTTTGATACAAACACAATCACTAAATTATTATTGTGTTTTTTTTTAGAAAAAAGTGTTATTGTATTAAGTGTAGTTAGGAATTTAACATAAATGTATTAATAAATTTAGTAGAAATAATTAATAATGTTTATTAATAGACATGTATAATTAATAGTATAATTGATAATATCATTATATATATAATTATGTACATATATATTTTTAAACGGGTGATGAGGCAGGGGTCCCGCCCCGTTTCTAAATGGAGGGAAAGAATTCCCCCCGCCTCAATGACTTCCCGCGGGACGGGTGCCCCCGCCCATTGTCATCCCTAAGTTCAATCCCCTTTAGGTTCCCTATTGACTCCCTTGGATCCACCCACCCCTTTTCCTTAGTCCAGTAATGGTTCAGTCCCTTTCGGATTTTTCATTAACTCTCTTGGATTCACCCCTTCTCCTTAGTGTAGAGTAGGAGTAGATGTAGAATAGAATTTTATCATATCCGAAAGGGTAAATTTCATTTTGTCCCCTTGAACTATATCCAAAATATCACTTTAGTCTCTAAACTTCAAAATGAGACATTTAAATCCTTAAACTATATAATCCATCCCACTTTACTCCAAATTTTGACGGAATGCACAAAACCTAACAGAATAGTTGCCAATTCTGTTAGTTATTATTATAATTAAAGTTAATCAAATCCAACAGGGACATAAGTGTATTTTCACGAAATCCAAAGCTTTTGAGACACTCCAAATCTTTAAAATTATTCACCCACCTACTTTCTCTTCCTCCCTATCTCCCCCTTCATCCCAGCCACAAACCGCCCATGCCACCCACTACCGCCCTTGCTTGTTTTGCTATTGATCCCTTGTTTAATGTTGCTTCAACAACTTGGACATAAGGCCTCTTTTGCCATGGCAACAAGACACCATGCCTTATCAGCTTTGACTACTCCTATAGGTGCAGCAGTTTCTTCCCATGGTGCCCATCTGTCCTACGAATTGAAGGTAGTGCCAAAGAGGATAATAAGAGGGCTTCACAGGCCCGGGATCTGGTCCCCTCCTCTAAATATCAATCACCCTACTCATTTTCGCCGTTCTATGCCATATCCACCCCTAGAACCAGCACCACCACCATCATTTGCACCGCCGCCACCCCCACCTCCAGGTCCAGCTACGGGATGATGAATAATGTCTGGGACACTTATAATTGTGTCTTGTAAGTAATCTACGTGCGTGTTTGAACTCTGAAAAGATGTACTATCAGACAATTTTAAATTTTAGACTACCTATTCAAATTCTTTGTCATCTTCTAATATTTTGATTTGGGTGAATTTTCCTTTTATTCTGGGAAGGATTTTCAAATTCATAAATACTCAAATCTTTTGTCGCCTATAAGTTGTGTCCACTCATATGGTGGGAAAGGGGCAGAACTTGGTGGTGGGTCATATGGTGGAAAGAGAAGAGAGTAATAGCGCAATGGAGAGCTAGGTTGATAGGGAAACTATGGAAGGAGAGATTTTTGGTGGGGTGAATGAAGAAGAGGGAATATGAAATTGGGTGGGGCGGCTATGGATTGGTGTGACAAGCATTTGGTGACTCCTTCTGTGATAAACATATGTTTTTTGATTCATCACCAGGGAGGAGGAGGAGAAGGGAGTAGTAAAAGGTGGCGGACGATGATGGCAGGAGAAAAGGGAGGTGATGGTGTAGCAGTGGTAGATGTGCGGCAATGGAGGAAGAAGGCAGCGAAGAAAGAAAGAAAAAATAGAAAAGGAAATGAAAGGAAAATAGAAAAAAGGTGGAAAAAAGAAAAGGAAAGTTTAAAAAAATGGTTTTTTTTGTTAAAAAAAGAAAAAAAATTAATTATTATTAATTAAAGAGGTAAAATTATCTTTATCTCTCTGTCTTTTTGTTTTTTTATATTGGGTCTCATGAAATTACATTTATATCCCTATTAGATTTGGTTAAATGAAATTATAATAATAACTAACAGAATTGGCAATTATTCTGTTAGGTTTTGTGCATTCCGTCAAAATTTGGAGTAAAGTGGGACGGATTATATAGTTTAAGGATTTAAATGTCCCATTTTGAAGTTTAGGGACTAAAGTGAGATTTTGAGTATAGTTCGAGGGGATAAAATGGAATTTAACCTATCCGAAAAAAAAAAATAACTGTTTGGCCTATTTTGTTACCTTAAATCATTTAAAGAGGGCAAGGCTTGTGTAATTTTCAATACCTTAGGAGAGATCCGGCGACTTTCACTGGAGGTTTCTGCAGTTATTCATTCATTAAAAATAGCCCGATAGAATGTTGGGAGTGTTTACAATTGACTGCAAGGTAATGCTACTATTACTTTGACATTTAAGTCAACAAATTTCAGGGCAAAACCGCTACCGCAGTCGCCATGAACACCAGCAACACCGCCACCAACATGAGGAACAAAAAGAGGAAAAACCTTACCCCAGAAATCCAATTCCGGCTAAACCTCGACCATTGTTCCAAAAACAAGGACCTCTCCACCGCCATCTCCCTCTTCGACTCCGTCCCCACCACCGGTTCAGAAATCCACCTGACCCACCACCACTACAATTCACTTCTCTATATCTGCTCAAACTCAGTAAACTCCGACCATCCATCAACGAAATCCTCCGCAATCGAATTTGGGTTCCGGGTTTACCATCATATGATTGCCAATCACATTAGCCCCAGTGAGGCCACCGTCACCGCCGTGGCCAGGCTGGCAGCTGCCAAAGCTGATGGTGATGCGGCTTTCGAGCTCGCCAGAAGTGTGGGAAATCAGGGGAAGTTGAGGACTTATGCGCCTGCTTTGTTGTGTTTTTGCAGAAATGGGATGGCTGATAAGGCTTCTGAAGTTGAGGAGCACATGGGCTCTCTGGGATTGCGCCTCGAAGAACCCGAGCTCTCTGCATTGTTAAAGGTAGTATCTTTTGGGGTGCTTGATACTTACATTGTCTTAATTGAGCTTATTCTTTGTGAGGGGGCATTTACATTATTGTTGGTATTGATCAGGTTAACGTTCTGTAGTTATTGGATCGACAACTTTTGAGGTAGTTCATGTTTTTAGTTCCAAAAATGGTCTGGTTTCAGAAGATAGTTGTACTGAAGTTTTCAGTTTTGGATAGTGTTTTCGTAGATATTAGTCATCATACATAAAATAAAGAATGTCGGCTTTATTTGATCAAAAAGCTCTTATTCTTCTTAATAACTTGGATGCGCTGGATTTTGCCATATTGTTGAACGTAATATATTATTGCTTGTACATTCATCTGCCACTAGAAACCATGAAGTATCCTAAGTATGATTCTAGCTAGTAATTTTGGATTGGAGGGACTGGAAAGGTCATTGATTTAAGTTATATATGGTGCCTTTCATCATTGATATCATCACTCTGATTTTGTAACCATGAAGAAAGCTTTATAAGCAGTAACACTTCAAAAAAATTCTTGTACCATTTTGTTTGATCTGCAACTTGTTACTAATCAGAGCTTCTAGCATCTAAATTGTTGTAAAATTGAGGGACATCAAATTTTACACAATTTGATGGCATGGCACTGAACTTTGAATTATTTATCAGCAGCTGAGATATAAAGATGTTTCTAGCATCCATTTTTTTTTAATCTTTTACATTGGCTTGCCTTATTTGTTCCACGGAAGTTTCTAGTAGAAGGCCATTGCTAGTATCTTTTGAACAAAGAGAATTACTCTTTCTTATATGTTACTGCTTTTGCCTGAAGGTAAATGTTGAGAAGGGGAAAGGAGATAAAGTTTACGAGTACTTGCATAAGCTAAGAGCATCAGTTAGAGAAGTCAATGAGTCAACTGCGAATATTTTAGAGAGTTGGTTTTGTGGGGAAGTTGCATCTGACGTGGGTTTGGAAATCCAGAATGTGGATCACGTGAATCAAGTGAAGGTGAGGAATGGAGATGGGTGGCATGGACTTGGATGGCTCGGGAAGGGAAAGTGGGTTGTGCATAGATCCAATGTTGCTTCAGATGGGAGGTGTTGCACTTGTGGGGAGCAGTTAACTTGTGTTGATATTGATACAACAGAGACTGAGCGTTTTGCACAGTCAGTGGCTTCGTTGGCAATGGAAAGGGAAGTTCAGTCCAATTTCAAGGAATTTCAGGTGAGCAAGGTGCAAGTAGTTGTTCTATCAATTAAGTATTTGCTTTGAACACTTGAAATTGATAATTGAGACTTGAGGTCTTATATCTTTTTGCCGAAAATTCTTCATATTGGAAATTTATACAAGAGGAGAAGTTGATATAGTGGCAGTGTGGCACACCACTCTGGTTTTTGTTTACTTGTTTATTTATATGATGATTTGAAAAGCAAATCACAGAGATAACAACAAAAGGAAATTTGGCTTTATTTATTCTTTCCTGTAGCTAAAAGTTTTGACTGTAAAATATTTATTTTGCTACTGGGAAAATTTAAATCCTTCTCTTTGTGCTCTAAAATGGATAGGAATGACTTTAATCATTTGCACAATTCCTAAAATGATATATGTTCACTGGGTAACCAGCAAGAGAACATGGGTGAATGCCGTAGTGTTAAAATTGGTTTCGTTCTTCAGCTATCTGTAAATTTGTAATAAGATGTGTGTGTGTTTGTGTGTTTATATGTATCTATTTGCATATCTATATGTGTGTGTGCGTGTAGATATATATCAATATCTGTGTGCATATCTATATGTGTCTGTGTGTTTGTGTGCGGTTTCTGCATTTGATACTTCTCCAAGTCTTTTTGACTCCTTTCTGCTTCTGAAATGATAAAGGACTGGATAGAAGAATGCTCTGATTATGAAGCTATAGTGGATGGAGCAAATGTGGGGCTTTATCAACAGAATTTTGCAGAGGGTGGATTCAGTATTCCCCAGGTTGTAAAACTTTGATAATTTTTGCCTTCTTAATCATCTTTGGTTTTGCGTGCCCGATATTCCATGTCTAATTTTTGTATTGTCTATGAAATTGCAATAGAGCAGCTTGATGCTGTTGTTAGGGAACTGTATAGCAGGAGCAAGAAATGGCCGCTCATTATCTTGCACAAGAAACGCATTAGGCAACTCTTGGAGAAAGCTTCCAATAGAGACTTGCTGCAGGATTGGATTGATCAGGGGCTGCTTTATGGAACGCCATATGGATCAAATGATGATTGGTTGGTGATATGTACTTAAAAATTTAATAATTCTGTTGTTAGTGGCACCATATTTAGATCATCTGAAGCAGGCAGGAATCTTCATGCATCACATTCATTTGGTAGTTCGTCTTTATTGGTATTATAGGTATTGGCTATATGCTGCTGTGAAGCTTAAGTGTCTGCTTGTTACAAATGATGAAATGAGAGATCACACATTTGAGCTTCTAGGCAACAGCTTTTTCCTTAGATGGAAAGAAAGACATCAGGTAGACATGTTTGGTTCCTCTATTTTATCCCTTCCTTGTATCTACATATCATTTGAAAGTCCACGGCAAGCTTGGGTATGAACATTAAGGAGTAGCAAGTTTTTCGTGAAAGCCAAAACTTTTCTTGACAGTTAATTGCATTTGTTGAATCTCTAAAGTTGAGGAAGTTAGAATATCTCTTTCTACAATTACGTTCTACCACGAACCCCAACTCCCCGTGTTGCGTGCATGTGAAATCAAATGAAAAGTAAAAAAGAACAGTGGAAAAGGAAAAGGTCTTTGACTCGAAAAGCATGCATTTTGTGTTCAAGATTTTATGCAGGAGATTAAGAAGTTGAGACCGTATCTTTCCCCTACCTCGGGTAGTTCAAGCTGCTAAATTTTCCTTGAAGCAGAAAATGTTTTCCTTCAATGATGAAAGTGAATTAATGCAATTGTGCAACAAACTTATTAGCTTTAGTGCAGATTTCATAATCTTTGAGTTAAATAAAATCAGAGCTAGTCTGGTGCTTGTGATTATACCTTTCCTCTTGGTTTTCGCAATTGATCTGTTGCACTACCCATATTGCAGGTCAAGTATACATTTGTGAAAGGAAATCTAAAGCTTCTGATGCCGCCAACATATTCCCTTGTCATCCAGGTATTTCTAGCTTTATAATTGGCTTTCGTTTCATATTTTCTCTTTCCAAGAAATGGATATTTTTGTTTGCACTTTGTTCTGCAAGGAGCCACCTCTCTCATCCTTTTGTTCTACTTCGCACTTTGTTTACTTTCTAACTTTGCCATGGGTAATTCATTGTTGCTTTACGTAAAAGTTTATGGTAGTCTTTGTGTGTTGTTGTTTGGGATATTCATCAGAAAAATATATGTTTCAGGAGTCAGAGAAAGGATCATGGCATGTGCCTGTGGCTGGTGAAACTATTGATGAATCTTTGAGAACTTGGCTTTGCATCACGAGATCAGGCTCCTGTGATGCCTTGGCCAGTAGTTTGAATGATGATAATCAACTGTCAAACTCAAACAAATTGGAAACACTGGCTAACAGAAATAACTCTGTTGGACATTCTGATGACAAATTGACATCTATAACTGGTAAAAGGAAAGAGAGGTCTTCATCCAGCCCTGAAGTTTGAATTGCGTTTGGTTCAACCAGATGATCCCTTCAGGCTCCTGAATATTACAAGGGCAGCAAGTCTCACGAAAATAACCATACTTTAGAGGAAGAGCCTTGCGCATTTCAATCTAATTATTTTATCATAACCTTGGTCCATGGTTATAGCCGCTCATCAAGCAGAGCAAGATTTGTACTAGTTCTGACAATGTAGCCCTTTTGTCGTGTGAATTTTCCTACGAGCTTATATTAGAGAAATGGGAGATTCAGGTTCCATTTGCCCTTGCATCTATAGCTTGAAACTGCATGGTTTTGGTAATAGGAAGTTTGCTGAACTGTCCAGCTTGCTTCCAATTTTGCCTCCCATTTGTTCAGTGGTTGGGCTGCTTTGTGCTTGTGATGGTCATCTTTCTGTCTCATTCCATAAAATGTTGCAGTATCCGGGAAAGAATCATGATCACAGAGTTGGCTTACTGTTTGCTTATTGTGGAGTTGGTTTAGAATGTCTAAATTCGTCGGCTTTTTTTTGTTTTTTTTCCCCGGAAAATCTGTTGGGACATGTTAACAAGCATCTGTTGGGATTTTGACTCATAATCTCTGTAGTATGTATAAACTGAGTGTTGAGGTAAATCTAAAACTGATTGAGAACAAAGAAAACATATTACATACGTCTACATAAGTGGCCGGAATACATGGATTTCAACAAATATACCAATCTTAAACAATGCCTTTATGCGTTATCCAAAAGGATAAAAATATAAAACACTTTTGATTCTTGAATGTGAAGCTGCCTTCAACAAATAATAATCAAATGGAACTCGATCACTTGAATACGTATTTCACCACTCCAGGAATGTGGGTGTTCATGAAATAATCTTCCCAGTTAATACTTTTGGGATCAAAGTAGAACAGATTCTCAGGATCGCACTCTCTTGCAGCACGACGCAGTTTTTCTGTGTTCAAGTCATCATAACTGTGCACAAAGGAAGAACGTGTTAAGATGGATGCATGCATATTTTTTGATACATCCACTCTTGCAAAGGACCTCAAATTGATCAAATACTCTCATACTTACATTCCCTTAAAGAACAAGTAAGGTCCATAGAGTTCAATCATACGGTTTACGAACTTGATTTTTCGATGAAGATCATGGTACAAGCCTCCAAAATATTGGCAAAGTGCAACATTCACGATTTGTAATCCCTGAATTAATTGTATGGTTTATCATAATTCAAAAGTTTTCCCAAAAAAAAAAAAAGAAACTAAGATTTGAAACGGGAAAAAAGAAGACTTGGAGAAAGAATAGACGGACCTTTAGTGGAAGCAAATAACGAATTGCCAAGTATCTGCGGAAGCTTGACATGGTTCTGAGAACTGTGATTTTCCCAACTTTTACGGGGTTCCCGGCTTTGTCAATCCATGGATGCTTGGAGAAGTAATTGAGGCCATAGTTTTGAAGACTGGAGTAGTGAAGAGGGTTTGATAAAGAAGATCCTACTTGATAAATGGTCATTTCACTGGGTTGATTTGCATGAGCCATCATAGCCACCATCATAGCATTCACCACCATGTCAGCTGGGATCTGCACATTAATGCCATCTTTTCACATAGAAATTGTGTATTCGTGCTCAAGTACAAACGTAAATCTCATTTACTTGCCCACAAACGATGTATGCAATTCTCATTCACTTGCCCACAAACGCAACTCCACTTTGCTATCATTAAAATTGTACTCCTCACTTTTCACAGTATACTTCAATTTTGGACACTGTATACTCTCAAACTCTTAATTTTAGATACTTTGTACCCTAAACTCTTAAATTTGTCCTACTTAAGTCCAATCAACGACTATATTCGTAAAATTAACGAGAAAAAGGGTGATAAAAATTAATGACAATATACTGTTTTGTTCTAACTGGAAAATGCTTAGATTTATTGACAATTTTTAGCACATTATCATTAATTTATATGGTCTCAATTACTAGTATTGGTAGGAAAATTAACGAGATAAAAGATGTTCCAAATTAATGATAATGTCTTGTTCTATTTCTGCTATGATGTATTGGTACCTTTTGATTACTTTTGACACATTATCATTGATTTTTCGGGTTCTCTATCCCATTAATTTTGCAAAAGTTGTCATTTATTACATTTAAATGGGACAAATTTGAAAGTTGAGGGTCTAAAATATTCAAAATTGAGAGTTTAGCATCTAAAGTGTCCAAAATTAAAATTTAAGAAGCAAAGTAAAAAATTGATAGAAATTCGGGGGCACAAAGTAGAGTTTGTCCTTTTAAAAGGGATAATAGGAATGGTACATGACTTGAAAGTTATTTTATTTCTTTATTCTTATATTTTAAATATTTTTACCCTGTAACTTGTAAACAATCTTAACCAATTTGTGAAAGACCAAAACGATTCAAAACAACCATTTGCATGAATTTCGTATATGTCTGTAACTTTTACAAAGTGAGTGTTTATCAAAGATCAGGTCAATTTCTAAGATCCACCCCTAGTAGCACTGATGAATTGCAAAAATATTTGAGCTGTGATAAGAAACTCTCAACTCTTGACCTTGTGCTTTCATGCAAGAGCTAAAGATATTTATATTATTGAGCAACCAAGTGTTGATCACTTAGACAAAATTTTCAAGATTTCTGCCTGAATATCCAAAGGAAGCTGATAAGAGTCTCTAATCATGGAATCAGAAATGAGGACTTACCGCGTCTACTATGGTCCTGGGGTCGCCTAGGAAGCAAGTTATTCTCCCTTTAGCATATCCAACGGCGAGGCTATCAATTGTCCTGAAGTTGCAATAATTCGTAAGACAAATATATTGATGAACTACCAAAGATTCAAAAAAATAATAATAATAATGATAAGAAATTGGCCTTGTCAAACAGTGGGAAATTTAAAAAAAAAAAAATTGAAGAAGAAACGGACTTAGTTATAAAATATTACCTGACACCTTCGACCCAACCAGGGAACGGCTCTTTAAAAGTACTGGTAATGATTGTAGGTCGAACAATGACAAGAGGGGTATTTCCTTTCAGATGGCCAAGTAGCATCTCTCCCATTGCCTTGGTAAATACGTAGGTGTTTGGCCATCCAAATTTTCTTGCTCTATAAAATTTTTTAGACAAGAAAATTATGAGAAATCAAGTTGCAATTAAAATGCAGAATGATGATTCTTTTTTTTTTTTTGTTTTGGGGGGGGGGGGTTCCAATAGATAATGGCAATTTTGCGGACAAAGGTAAAAAACCTGATTAGTAGTTTCCAAATGAGGCAAGTATAGCACATGAACTTTTCTTGGATGTGGAATATTTCTAAGAGATGAAAATCTTGAAAATGAAGTTTTGGTAATCATGTTTAACAATATTTTGGTAACATGAATTGCTATTTTGGAAGTTAGATTTGCTGTCAAGTGTTCAAAATCAGTTGTTTGATATGACAAGGTGGTTTACGTATATATGATAAGTAGGTTACTGCACAGGATGGGATTTACCCAGTTCGCACTCTCAAGTAACGACTGCGGGTTTTTTTTTTTTGTCAAACCAAAAATAAAAAATAAAAAAGGAGTTGGTTGTGGCTGGTCAGTGGCTGCTAACTCTTGTGCCTATAACAAAGGTGCTCGTTGAACTAATATCTGCTAGTCCTTAAATTTGGTGGTTCCGCAAAGTCATGTTTCTAGTTGCGTTTGCATGAAAAGGATTATATGTTCTTAATTATCATATCAGGGATCTAAAAAAATAGTATTACCTTAGAACCTGCAATAAGGAAAACGAAAGAAAGAAAAAATAACAAATCGAAAATTAAGCACGAAATTCTCAGCTAGGTGATTTTCTTATACACAAACTTATCCACAAGAAAAAAAATAAAGTAAAATGCATACCAACAGTTAATATGATTCTCCAATGGTCAAATCCAATCATCTACAGAGTGCATGAGGTAGATAAAGGAGAACTCAATATCAAGCTATCTTCAATAATGTGCCTAACTAACATAGATGTGAAACTACTCTAAATCAATTACACCACAACATAACACCAGACAATTTTTGAGCATGAATTACTAAACAGATAATGCTTAAGATATGTTGATGGTCATATAGATAATAATTAATATGCAATTATCAAAAAAATCAATTAATATACAGTAATTGCTAAACAGAAAGAAAATACATTTTCGTACAGATAATAATTACTGAACAGCAAGAAAATACAGTTTCGTTCATAAGATATGTCGATGGTCACTTAGAATTTGTATCAGCTACTCAAAAGAGAAAAATGGAGAGAATAAACAAACCTTTGAATTCCAAGATCCTTCATGGCTAATGTAATAGACTGTTCAGAATTGTTCTCAGCTCGGAGCTCTTTCAACTTTTCTTCCAAAAATTTCTTCTCTACTTCAACGTCTAGCCCAGATGTCCCGTTCAGGGTCTCTCCCATGTTATAGGGGGTCTCCAACATCAGTCCCTCTTTTTCACCAGATACATAAGCTGAAAAGGGCAGTCATAATTTGACTTCATTACGAACATGTTACTTAAGAAACTAGTAAATAGGTTCTTCATCAATGCAATTCGATTTTTGTTGGGTCCAATATTTTTTTCTTCCTTCATAGTGAGGTAACAAAAATAAATACGAAGACAAAATTTGTCCCTGATTTCAATTTGGGTTGCTATGATGATCTAAGATCGTTTATGACAAATTGAAGTTGATGGAGAGAAGTCAATATAAAGGAAGAAGTCGATGTATGAACTTCAAGAAGGGACATTGATAATTGGATACTCGCACGATGAATACCATGCAGATTTCGGGAGGTTCTCCTGAGTATTAAGTACATTTTAACGCTTTTGAAATTATACGTGCTAATGTAGTAGAGTATGTGTTTATTTCCTTAGTACCTACTTTTGGGAGTTAGATTTTTTATTCACACCAAAACCAAGGGGTTGAGAGAGAGAGAGTTATGTAGGATGAAAAAAGGAGGCATCCATTTCCTATTGATTTGACAGGGTTAATTTCACTTAGTATCTTTCAACTATGTTTGAATTTTTATTTTGGTTTCAGAACTTCAAGTTGAAACTCTTTAATTTCTAAAGTATAAAATTTATTTCATTTAAATAAAATCGTTGATAAAAGTGAGATAGATTTTATATTTAAGTTAGACCGATTTTATTCCTAAGGATTATAGTGGAACAAATTTTACATCATAAGGATTAAAATGAAACAATTTATACTTAAGTGGGATAGTTTTTATACTGTAAGGACTAAAGTAGGATATGTTTTTACTTAGATAGGACATATTCATATTTTAGGAATTCAATATGTCTCACTTTAAAATTTAGGGACCAAAATGAAATTTTCGATATAATTAAAGGGTGCAAAGTGGAATCAACCCTTTATTATTTTGTCCATTGCCTCTTCATAAAAGCTACAATTAATAGTCCACTTTGTAAATAGAATTGTACCTTCTGGGCATGACACATGTAGTCTTGTTTGGTTTCTGTTTTCAGTCAAAATTCCTTGGGAATCGAAGTACATTTATTTATTTATTTATTTATTTTTGGGTCAGAAGTCAACTTCTATATATGTGAAGTACATTTATTGATAGACTCTACTTTTAGGGATGGATAAAGACCTTTGCCACTTAGAATAGCTAAAAATAAATAAACAAAAATCCTGCCTCAGAAAAGGTTGTCTCACATACTCAAATGTGATGATTAACTAAGGAAAGCTTTTTTTATTTTATTTTATTTTATTTTACTAAAGGTCGAATGTAATGTAGGTGAACGGTCAGCTATATATTAAAATTAATCTGGTCAATGCTATATAATTAACAAACTAATCACTTCTTACCAGTTGATACATGGAGAAGAACCTTCAATTTGGCACATCTCTTTGCAAAGTTCAATACATGCTTAGCTCCCATTGTATTAATTCCCAGGGATACATCATATCTACCAAAGAATTGATCAGTATACTTATTAAACTTATATTTATGGCAAGAATAACTGGTAGAATTTACCTTTCATCAAAGTTGGTTGTTGCAGCTAGGTTAACAACAACATCTACTTCTCTCCACATCTCTTCAACCAAATTCAAGTCCTTTACTCCCAAATTATCACTGGTGATATCACCAGCCACAACTGTAATCTTTTGTGCAATAAGGGTATTCAGATCTGTACCACATTTCTCCTTCAGAACCCTGAACAAGTCCTTTGCTATTATCTAAACAAAAAAAGTAGACAAAAGCCAGAAGTTTCTGAAATTAGCTTTAAAAAAAAATAGAGCAATGCCCTAATTTAGACACAAATTTGAGATGATCAAGAAGAAAAGTACTGTTTGCAGTTCATATATATAGTCGCTATATATATTCTCACTCTCATGCATCTTGGATGCCAATTATTATAGTGTATTACTTACCAGATATTTTGGAGCATTTCTTTGTACATTTGTACCACTTTATCTCACATGTTCATTATGATACATGTAAGTGTATAGTACGTATAGCGATTAAAACTAGAGTAAAAATCTTAGGTTATATTGATACTAGTGGTCTCAGCAATAATATATACTATCTCACAGCTGGAAAAGAACATTTGCTGCATTTTAAACCAACTCCAATCAAGATTAACTCAAAAAAGAATGTAAATTTTCTGCTTAAGCTAATAGATAGAGTAAAACTGAAAATAATCTTATCACCTAATCTTTCAGCAAGAAAACAAAAAAAAAAAAAATGCTGTATCAAACAGAAAAGTAGGTTTTCTAGGTAAGATACTAACATCAATTAGCAAACATAGACTGGATATACGGATCAGTTGCTTTCCATAATAAATTTTTTTAGTAAAAGAAATAGTGCAATATGCAACTCGAAGGGAAGATATGAAACCCCTTTATCAGCATTTAGGAGTTCATCTATGGTTCAGTACCATAAAAAAGACAAGGCATTCAAATGCCTAATGCGGGTGTTCATCAGCTTTAAGAGCAATAAATTTTTTTGTTTTTTGCATCATTCAAGAAGAACAAAACCAAAGTGGGACACTGATTAGGAAGCTTTTTTTTTGTGTACCTCACTGTTGAAACGCTGCAAGGCTGATTTGCTGTCTGCAGCTCTTAGGAGAAGATAGAGCTTCTTCACATTTGGTTGAACTCTGAGTATTTTCTCAGTGAAAACTGCGTCCAAAATGAAACAACATCAATCTCAATGTCCAAAAGATCACCATTCCCCACCCCCTCTCCCCTACACGCATACACACAGACACACACTCTAAAGCATACACAAACCAGAGAGGATTTACTTTTTGCAAGGAAACCGGTTGCACCAGTCACAAGAATGGCCCTGTTCTCGAGAAACTGCACAATGTTGCCCAACTCCATAGCAAATTCGTAAATGTAAGGAAGTCTAAGGAAGACTGAATAGACTTAAATAACAGAAGAGTTCAAGTGGAACTAGCTAGCTGGGGAAATTTTTTTTTCCCTAAGACAATCAAAGGATTGAAAGCGTCTGATATAGCTGTGGAATGAGGACTAGGGACCTCAAAATGGTACAATCGATTGAGTGCACGCAAACTGTCGGAAGATTTCTTTCGGTAGATTGACACATGAAAGTACAGTTGATAATTTGGTCTGATAGTTTACAGTTTACTACTATTATAAAATGTATTAAAAAAAAAACATATGGTAACCTAATTGTCTTGCGCTTTTGCTTGGTGTGAGGTCACCTAAAAATGCTAGATTTTGTAGGTCATATTACATATGTGTCAAAATAGTATACTTTGGAGGTATGGTTAGCTAAAAAATGTTTGGTCGAGTGGGTGTAACCTAATTCCTACAAACATAGCAACATGAAATTGCAAATTAGTATAATGTCAAATTCATGGCTTCCTATTTTAAGTCATCATTTTAGTGAAGCAGACTATTTCTTGGGGCAAGTGCTGTATGTATATTTGCATGCATTGACCTACATGAGTTGTAGGACATATTTAATATTGGCCCTAAAACTCATCTAGGATGTCAATGTACAATGGATGTCAGTGTACAATGGAAATGGACTTGTCCATGCATCACCAATTTAACCTTGATCAATCCTATTATGACAATGTTGTCCTCACACATTTGTGGGATTTGCTATTTATCATACAGTAATATAATTTTTGTAGGTCAATTTGGTTTATGCAGGTAAATGGTTCGAGGGCATGGTTGGCAAGAAAACTTAAATAGGCGGTTAATTTTCCTTTTTTGATGAGCTTATAAGAATTAAACCCATAATAGTGGGAGTATTAAGATCAACGAATCACTGTTTCAAAAAAAAAAATCAAAAAATCACTAACCCACAAATAGTGAAATTATAATTATCACAAACCTGTACTTCACATTAATCCGACCACTGTTCTGTGTCGCATAATTCATTGAATGGTCTCCTTTAACTTGGTTTTCCACTCCTCTTGCTATTTGAACATGTGCAATATGCATTATTTTTGAACAGTTATGTGGATGAAATAGCAGGGATCCTATTTTAGCACTAGTTCGTGTTCCAGTAACTAAATGGCGATGAGTGGCTTAATGTAACATTTTTATTGTCCATTAATTTTTCCTATTTGTCCCGTTTTTAAATGTTTACTAACAAAAAAAAAAATAGTTGAAATTAATCATGCATAATCCAACAAAAATTAGAAACCTTTTTCTTGACTGAAATCAAAATGCTCCATCAAAAGGCAAGAATCTGACCCCAAGGCAAAAACAGGTTGGCAATTGAGAGAAAGAAAAGATCTAGTAAGCTGGTTTTCTAACTATTTCTTTTTTCTTTCTATATATGTTTAGTGAGTTACCCATTGCTTCTTTTTTTTTTCCTCCATGGGAGAAAGCCAGCTACATTAATCGACTGGCCAAGGAGGTAATGGAATGGAATTAGAGACCTGTACAATATCTTCTTTTTAGGCACACATTACCAAAGAACGATCAATTCTGAAAATAACAAAGCTCTATTTCTTGTGTACTATCATGTCTTAGTAATAAATTTGCAGATCAGTTTTGACTTGTAAATTCTGACTACAATATGGATTGCCATATATTCGTCTGAACGCTGTTTGGAGCTTTACGGATTAGCGACTACCAACCACCATAAATTCCTGGAGTTTTTGATCCTCGTGCCACCAACAGATAAATGCCTGAAGTTCTATAGGTAGGCAAGTACGTGGCGATCTTTAATGACAGCTCAAAGGATGGGGAAAAAAAGTACTAATAATAAAGAAGCTCAAACATTTCAACTTTCTCACCCAAAAAATTTAAAAAAAAAAAAATAGCCCTATACGTGGTTGAATCTAATGGTTTATTGCACTGCAAGTATTGCAGATACGGCACCTAAACCAACTTTCATGCATGAACTTTCAACCTACTTCGAAGACTATACAGTGACATTGAAGCTAAATTAAAGTTTTGTTTTGCCAAAAGAGGAAGCTTCGATCGACCATCATTTAATTTCTTACGTTCAATAATTACTTTACTCGTTGAGAGTAGTCATGATTAAGCTTTATGCATGAACCATATCAACTAATATCTGAACCTATAGAATATGCAAATGATACATTGTGAAAAAAAAAAAAAGCCAAGATTTCATGGCTTCGCAAATCCTTTAAAAGAAACTCTTAAGAGTGTTACCTAAGGGATCAAATCCTGTTATCAGAATTAAATACGAGGATTTCCTCACTTCTCATATTTAGAGGTACTTTAATCTCTTACCCAATGATTTCATTGGATCTGCTCCTTAACCATGATATACGAGTAGGTGTAGGTAGGATTTTCTTGCTTCTCCTTCCCTCGTAGTATAAGAGTAGGTGCAGATGTAAAATGTTGGATTTGTTCCTTTCCTCGTAGTATAGGAGTAAGTGTAGGTGTAGAATGTTAAAATTTAACCCAAAACAAAGAATATGGAAAAGATACATCATGAACCTTCTACTTTGAAATTCCAGCGTTAAAGTAACATTTTTTTCTTATAAACTTTCTTAATTACCAAATTTGGTGCTGCAGGAGCTAGCATCAGGATTCATGAATGCTGTTGATCCAAAAGGTGCCTTTACACCATTTGTGGTATGCATTGGAGCTTTATGCACGCCCTTGATGCAGAAAGGCATCGTACATTTTTTCTAGTTCTGATTTGCCTCAATAGAGATACCATCCCACTTCACAACATCACAATTACATGACAATTGATTGAGAAGTTAAATTTGACCTGCATGTGTCTAATTTAATATGATCTAATTAATATACTAGATCCATAGTTATGGTGTGAAAATTGAGAGTTCCACATTTGACTAAATTTGTGATATGTTTCTCAACAACTCAAACCAGCATTTCTACTCGTACGCCCATCGGATGATGAATAATATTTAGTAGAACGCAACTACTCAATCTACAAAGATATATACAACTATTATTAGTGGCAGCTCAACACTTTCTTTTCTTTTAGAAAAAGAACTCTGCACTTTCAGGTCAGAGTTTTTTTCTTTTTTTTTTTGCTCAAAAAATCTTTCTTGTATTGATGCTTAGATCATCTTGACAGTCAAGAAGCATAATATTTTAATTGCAGTGGATTACATGTTATATAGCTTACTACCTAGAGTGCATGCATAGGGTCATCATCATGACAATTAGAAGAAAATTTGAGTCAAAAAAATTTTGTATAATCCCCTGATGCTTTGGAATCTTGAATTGCTCCTGAATTAGCCTGAACATAGGGTTGGCATTATTAAAGATAAAACTAGTGTCATGACAACCAGACGAAGACTATTAATATCTAAATTTTCATAGCTTTATTCGATCAAATTGAGCTGAGCATCAACCAGGCTCGATTAAAACAGCCCAAGCTTTCCAAAACTGGAAAATGGTTCTTTGGCCCTTCTTTTTATTTTTTTGGCTTTCTGAAGCTAACTGTCTGTCCCAAAAAGAAAAGAAAAGAAAAACATTGTAGCATTGGGCAGATATAAACGTATAGTACAAACTTGATTTCTATCTTCTTACTTTTCTCACTTCCTCTTCCTAATCATGCTTCATTTTCACTTGCAAACCATGTTCTTAGAAGTGGGTTAATTATCAGTCATGTCCAACAGAAGTAAGTAGTAAAGTTTCATATCATTGCACTTACTTTAGTACAACAAAATTCCTGCACTTTAGAATCTATATGTTTTACTAGATATTGGCAACAATTGTATAGGATACGTTGAAAGAGTAGATAAAATTTATGATCGAGCAATGAGATGTCCAAAACTTGCAATCAAATCTGCATCATCACCATAAGGTTTCACCATATGGTTTACTCTTTTGCAAGTGAGTGCACGTGGAGTTTAGTACTGCTAACACCGACAAGCCCTAGTAATCACATTATATTTTCAAGCTCCAAAAGGGAGGCCAAAAGAAAGAAAAAGAAAGATGTTTCAATTTCTTTTCCACAAGTCATGTCATTGATATGATTACCATCTAAACAATTAGGATATGTGGAGAACTTAGATTTGCATTCTTAGAATTTGGAGTATAAGTTTTGATTTCTGTGATACAAATCCTTAATGCATCAAAGAGAGTGCAACTTTGAAGCGTATGATAATCGATTTAATCCTTCACAGCAGGAGCAAATAAGACAGCCTCTAGATATATAAAACTTATCAGAGTGACTAAAAATGACTAGGACCACCTTTTCAAAGGGCACAGAATATAGGCAAAGGATTTGCTTTATAAAAGACAAGACAGACAAAAGCAGAATCGACATCAATCCTCTTGCCTTGGATTTCAGTAACATTTCCTATACCTTAGGCAATATGAAGTTTTTGGGCAAAGTTAAAATACAATATCTTCAATGTCTAGAAGTGAAAGGAGATGATGCATTGTAATTATGCAATATTGTATACCAAGAGTTAGACAGTTTTACACTAGGAGATATTGAAGTGTAACTTCTAGCAGATGTTAACTTACAAAGTCTGCCAGATTGAGTTAGAAGTTTTACAGTTTCGTAAAAAAATCGAGTGTAAATATCATAAAGAAAACTCTGACAAGATTTCTAACAAACTAATAGATGAATATGTCAAATTACTAGTACAATAATATGGTATGGTTGTATCAAAGCAATGATATGGTGTCCCACCGCTATGGTGTTCATGCAGATTATGTACATCAATAGATACAACTTTATACCTAATATATAGGTGGCAGGAAAACAGATCTTATGGATAAAGACGTATTCTTATGATTAAAGTCAAGTTAATCAATTGAAAAGAGCCAAAATCACGTTCAGTTGTAATCAAGAAGCATGACAGAATATTGTGAAAGGAACTTAGATACTTTTATTTGGTTTCATGGCATTCAATAGGTGATTTGTCAATTCTTCTTGTGCTAAAAGTTCTACCTTTGGCCTCACAATTGGAGATCTTTCATATTCAAGAAGGCAAGCAACAGAGAAAATGAACAAAAGTCCAAATGGAGGATGAAAACGATACAAAGGCAAGTAAAAGAGTAAAGTTGAAAAGTTGGTTCCAGATGCTTCTTCACCTTCTCACCTTCATGAAGAAGCAAAAGGAGGAGGGAGCTAAAGTTGGATGATTACAAACATCTCCAGGCCCTCGTGTTGGTCCCTCTCTCAAATTGCAGGTTAAGATGGTGAAAGCGACCAAAATTTAATTCATAAATCGCAGAGACAAAAAAAAAAAAAAAGAAAAAGTAAGGTTTCAATATATTAACCTATAACTTCAATATATAATTGGTATTCCTCTAAATAGCCTTCCACCCTTTTGCTCCTATGCCTTTGTTTTTTGTGGTTGGGCGGTGTAGGGGGTGGGAGGTGAAACCTAATCTGAGGCAGCATTGGCCTCTGTAGGTTTGTTTGGATAGGGTATTATTTGAAATATTATTTAGAATAATTACTGTAGTAATTTTTGTGATGTGATGTATGTGAGATAAAAAGGTGATTGAGAATATAAAAAGGTGAATTGAAAAATGTGTTTATGATGCAAGTGAAATATTATTTGAAATAAGTTAACTATCCAAACAAACTATTAGGGAGGTGATTGTTCTTTTCAAACATTTCGTCTGTGGCAAAAAAACTTCTAGGTGAAGCCCAATGACCATTAATGAGAGTTGGGAGTAGACCTGGTAATTATGTCCAAAACCCAATAATCCATCCAATCCACCCACTAATTTCAGAGATTGGATTGGATAATTTGGTTGTTGGGTTAATTTTGGATTGGGTAATAAAAATCCAAATATATTTTGGATGGATTGGATATTTATGTTGGGTACCTATTACCCAACTTCCACTTCCATTTGACAGAGATGTAAAACTTGTTCTCATAATGTTGTCTTCTCTAGTTTGTGCAACGGCTGATGGCCAGCCGTAAAGGTGGCATCCGTTGTAGCTTCGAGAACACTTCTTATAGCAAGGGCAGAGGCGCAGAGCATAAGGGGAGGCTGGGAAATGGCCTACTGCCCAGATTTGACAGCAAATTTTCCCGTGCAACAAAAAATTATTAGAGCTTATTACATGGCTGCTTGCTGACCATGCATTACACAGTTTTCGTGATCCAAGTTTTGTTGTAGTACTAAGTACTTTATATCCTAAGTTTTCATCAACACACCTGCAATACATATGTACCCAAGGAACTGAAAATTGGAAAACTCTAGTCTAATGAGTTACTTTATTGAAAATGGTTACCATACGTTTAGGTGCAGTGGCAGGAGGCAATGTTAGCTAACACAATTTCTCAATTTGCAAATTCGGAAGTTATCTTTTAGGATGCAACATGATTCACTTTGTGTTTGTTTCTAATTTCTAATTTCTCTATTTTACAACGGCTTAGATATGTTATCATGCATGATTCTTTTGTGTTTATTTTTTGGATCAAAATTTCAGTTTATAACTTTCTTTAAAGTGTGAATGGGTCCAAATAGTTTAAACAGTTAGTATATGTGTGTATTTGTGAAAGTATATTAGTGTGTATGTACGTGTAAAAATAATGTATTTCAAAAGAACTTAAAAAGTAAGTGTTTTAGTGTGTAACAATATATCTATCTGCGTAAAAATGTATTTATGTGTGTGAATTTTTTTTTTTTTTTTTGTATGTAAAAATATATTTGAGAGAGTTTATGTATCAAAATATATTATTTAATATATTGGATCATATTTGGATAATGAGTTTGAGATAATCCAATATAACCCAACCCAACCCAAAATTAACTCAACCTAAAATTAGATGGATTGGATGTAACCCATTTAAATAAAAACCTAACATTAACTCGCCCAATTACCGGATATAGTTGGGGAAGGTACGAAAAAGCTTTTTCCAAACGCTTCTACCAGTCTGAACTAGACTTGTTACTACGAAACCAACCACATGATGGTATGCGAATTCTCAAATTTAAAAGAAAACCAGCAAGATATAAATTATACATCAGAGATGGGGAAAAGGAGATTCTGACAGGAGGAAGGGAGCAAGGATCAACCATATCAAGTTCAAGTTAGACTTGTAATGTCTACCATGCCAATTAATTAGCGTTACCAAACTGAAAGCCACAAGTTCAGGTTACTAACATTATCTCATTTTCCAACGTTGATCCAAAAAGAAGAGAGAGAGAGAGAGAGGGAACAACCAAAAATAAGAAGCTATCTCCTATGCAAATGCCCACAAATACAAAAATTACAGGATTAATTATGTATCCTATAAGAGAACAAAAACTACAGCAAGCGTCACTATGGACTTTCTTCTTAGCAGGCATATCTACTATACATACATTACCAAGGCAGAAGAAATCAATCAAAAGAGATTTGGTACATCTGCTAGATTTCCTTCAAACACAGCTCTTAATGGAAAAGCTAGTGAGCAGAGATCCAATCACCAAATTTGGAGGTTGTTATGACTAAAAGCTGTAGCTACCTAATGCACATATTCTTTACAGGCAAGAAGAATGCCTGCTGGGGATCAGGCAAGATGCTGAGGGCATAATCATGTGTCAAGCAAGAAGCTGAACAGGGCCTTTTGAGTGAGCAAAGGCAGATAACTTCTCTGACCAGCAAAACTAAAGTCAACATTAGAAATAATTAGCATCATGAAAGCAGCTTCAAGAACCCTCGTCTTTTGCTGGCGAAGCTGGAGCAGGACTTTCTAACACAACAGCATCAAGGTTCATTTGATCCGTCGCTGGCAGTAAAGGTTCAGCTATATCTGTTGATTGTGAGTCCACGTCCATACCATCTCTAACTTGGGATAAAGAATCAGTTTGTTCTGCTGTTTGCAAGGCAGAATCATTCTGAACAGAAACCGGGAAAGATGAGGTAGTTGGAGTAGCTACAGGTTGAGCACAGTCATTTTGCTCAGTTATAGGCATGTCAGAGTTCACTTTATCTGTTGCTGGCTGGGACGTTGATGGTGCGGCGTTTTTCTCTTCCAAGTTTGTCTCACTTATCTCATACTCAGATAAAAGATCCATGAACTCATTGAGCAACCGCTGAACCTTTCTATTGGATGCCATGGCTGGCAGAATATCTTCTCTAAGGAGCTTGTGCTTTTTCATTCCCTGTAACAATCCAGGTAACTTTCAGATCAAAGCCTCAAAAGACAAATTCTTAGGAATATGATGAGAAAAATTACAATGCGGAGAAACAAAGATAGTGTTACTGTCAATAAAATTTGTCAAGTTCACCTTTTACATTAATTTGTGTACACAAGGATAATAATATACTATCCATGAGTAAATGTATATTATACCAAACCATAATTTCTGTGATGAATTTTACAAAAGCAAACTAACTTAAATATCCCTATTGATACAGTCAGAAACATCATGTCAAAGGGGCATTACCTTTAATTTGAACATCTTACACTCAATGTGAATGCAGTAAAATAATGTTTATTCAGTATGAATATCAATCTCGAAACAAGCGAAAATGTTCAGACCATGTTATATTCTTGAAATAATAGTGAACTGATACACCATTGACTTGAACAACACTAATGTCAAGAAAGTCAACATAACATGTATTCTGCAAGAAGTAAATGTTGCAGTATAACCTCCTTGTGGACAAAGGAAGTAGGAATACCATTCAAATGCTGACATGCATAGGAACGTTGAAATACCCATGCATATGTCCACATAGACACGCATACCACTCTCCTGCAATGCACATGCTTGTTGTTGGGTAAGCAACACATACAGGTATTAGAAAATACAGTTAAAGAGAAGCTTACAAGTATACAAGGGTCCCACAAAGGTTTCACGTCAGGGGATTTAGCTTCGTCCATTCCGATCGGTGGTCCAAGAAAGCTCTCACAAACCTCACGTAAACGGGATTCATCAGCTTCTCTGCATTTTAAACAACATAATGAGCAGATTCTCCACCGAAAACATTGGAATAACCAACCCAAATAAAATCAATAACATAACAAAATTGAAGTTTAAACAAAAGAACTCGATCATAAAAAAGGATAAGAGAGATTTCTGTTTCCACCACCAAGGCAGTATCAAGCTTAGTAGCATATCTCAAAGAGAAGCAACTTTACTGGGATTGAACATCCTCTTAATTCATGCAGGAGACTCCCCTAAAGAGAATAGCTCAATCATTTAAATGCTACATTTCACTTCAATTTAAGTTGACCTGTGGATCAGTCTCTTCACAAAAACTACTGCCAACCCTATGCAACCAGTAATGCCTGAGCAGCAAAGAGGTTGTAGCTAATAGAACTAGATAACATATCATGAGCAGAACTTATCTTACATCCAACTACCATAGTCAGATGCAATTGCATGAGAATAACTTTATCTAATTGACTAATCTTTGAAAATAATTTTTTCTCATGTCCAACAACCATATTCTACCTGATTTAAAATGCAAGATAAATCACTATCAAATTCATTTGACAAGGCACATAATCAGCTCAGTGCTGCAGTGAGAGGATCACCTAGCTTTACATAACAAGAAATTGACTAATCTTTGACCCATAAAATATACAAGCAATTGACGACAACAGACCTTGCTAGGAACCGGATGTAGGACAAAAGACATTGGCGATACTCATTTGAGGACTTCAATGATAGTGCTGAAGCCAGTTGAGTTTCCAGATGAGCACGTGTCTGCACTCCGTCATCGGTCACTCTGTACCAGCATAGCAACAGCAAAAGTTAAACCAGATATGGAAATTTTGAAGAAAAAGCCATGGATCAGTTTACCTTGCATGACTGTGTGAGGTGCATCAGAGGTAATTGCTATAGATATAGTGGTATTTGAGTCATTCATTTTGTCTAGCTAGATATCAGAAGCTAGGTATAAATTAGTATTAAATGTAAAAACTCAGCAGACAATAAACCTTTTGTCCATGTTTGGGAGCAGAAATGACATGACATACATGATTGTTATGACAAATGGCCATTGACATAACTGGCCATGCCATGACAATCAATTTGAAGATAAGTAGAATTACACATACATCTAAGGCTCCTTTTGCAAAATTCGTACTCAAAGAAATGCATAATACCTGCTCCATCCTGGCTTTCTAGCCAGAAACTTCCTAACATCCACCTGCAAGGCAGCCAGCTCGCCACCATGAACAGAACCTAAATTCCAGGAGCTTGCAAAGTTTGATGCAGGAAAACAATCATCAGCAACTCTCAACCAACACATTAGACTAGTATCAAAAAGATAAGCATGGCGAGTAGCCAGAACGACGAGGGGAAAACCAGATTTTGACAATTTAGCAGATATCACTTTTATTGTTCCTGGAACCAAAATGAAAGGGAAAACTGCATTAGTCATACATACATATGTATCAAGATTAGACACCAAAGTAGTAGTATAATAGTATGAAACATTATTAAATACATCATCAAAATTTCAATAGGCAATCTAGTATGCAATAATTTGCCTCTCACCTGCATCTCTATTATTGGACTTCGGATCTGAAGCAATTAGTGAGGCCAAAGAATCGTTAAGGAGACATTTCCTATTGAACAGATCCCAAACATACAAGGATCCCTTCCTTGTGACGAGCAACAATTTCCAAGCCTCATCACAATCAATAAATATTGCAGCAGACCCCATCATCATTGTTGGCATGGCCCGTCTCCCACACTTTGTGTATATCTTCTCATAGGTGCACGGTTAAAGAATAAGAATTAAAAAGTTTAGGGCTTTCCCAAAAAGAAAAAAATATAAAAACATAAAGGAACCAGAAAAAAACCTTATATGCTAATGCCTGAGATAGCTTAAATTAAACGCAGGCTTTTATATGGTAAGCTGATTCCAAATTCTTGTAGTTGCGACCATTGACTTGTCCGAGGCAAATATTGCTAAATATAAAAAAACACTGGCACAAAACATCACAACTAACAGGCATGGATAGCCTCACCCACGGAGTGAACTTTTTATCATTTAGAAGTAAAAATAAGGGGAACATGCAGCTAATCGGTTAAAAACCATAGAAAGAGTGGCCAAAATATTCCTTCAAGAACAAATCTGGAAGAGAAAGTAACTGCTGTACATGAACACAACCAAAACTAAAACCAAAGAGCAGAGCAAAATAGCAAGAGAAAGAAAATAGTTTGCATAGAACCCTAAATATCAAATAACATTTTGCATTCTCAAAGACATTTTAGTTCATCAAAACTGAGACAAAAAAACAAAAAATCGGATAAAGTTTTTAACTCACCTGCAGAGATCCATCTTCACAACCCACAGCCCAAAAATTGGCATTTCCAGCTAAAACAGTCACTTTTCCAGAAATCCTATCAGACCAGAGAGTTTGAGCTCCCCTTGTGCAAACAATTTCTGTGTCTTTCATAACTGTTGTAGTTCCTGTTCCTAGGATATCATTTATAGCATGTTCCCTTGGATGGGCCTCCAAGCAAACTGGTAGTGTATCTTCCCCTGCTTTCTTATCGAACACCCTGATTGATAGATTGTTTCCGGAAGTCGCTGAATCTTGATGCTTGACAAGTCCCGTCTGCTCAATACTAATGCTTCCATCTTTATCTGCAGACACTGGAAACTTTTCAATGACCAGGCTTTCACTAATAGCAGCTCTAGCATTGACACCGGATCGCTCCTTGATATCAGAGCTCCCACCCACTGTTTTCCTCACAGATGCTTCTCTAATGCCGGAATCTGCATGTAATATACCGTTTTCATCCTTCCTTGGACCTGATGATGTAGCGAGCTCAAGGGGTTGGGAGTGAGTGCTACCAGATATAGTCTCCTGCTGAACAGGAACTCCAACTGCTTCAGGAATTATCCTCTTTCGACCATCAGGGCGCCTGTACTCTCTTTGCTTTACAGGACTTGATATCCGGGAGGCAGACTTGTTTAATCCATCACCTGTAGCTCCCTCAATTTTCTGTCCATCTTCGTTTTGAGATTTAGCAACTTTTGTTGCAATCCCTAAATCAGCAGAAGGTTTCATGGAAGTCTGCTTCTGTGACCCATCCAAGGTCACCTTTTTGCTTGAGTTTTGCTTTGCAGCAGCTGCTTCGAGCTGTAGCTGAGCAGGACTTTCTGCTAAGTTTGCCTGTCGACCTCGGACATCACCATAACGGTTCCTCTTTAACTCATCCAGTTCAGCATCACTAAGCCTGTGCCCAAGTTCATTCGGGTCAAAGTGAAAAGTAGCCACTGTTCCATCCAATGAACAAGCAAACAGAGAATATCCATCGGGACTCCTGCATCCAGAAGGAAAGTTAAAACTTGGAAAGCAACCAGTTGGCAGAACTAAGGAGGACAAAAAATTCAAGCAGTTGGAATCAACAAAACCAATGGTATTTATAGGACAACGACTCATTGCCCGAAGAAACTTAACATACCATGACAAATCTACAACACTTTGAGAAAAGAAATGCTTTGCGACAAAGAGAGGACGAGGACTTGCTGTTGTCCACACAGTTATGGTCCGGTCTTGACTTCCTATTGCAATAACGTTGTAAGGCTGAGAATCTTTTCCTCCAGTCTTGGCAGAACCATTTGTCCAACCGAGAGATCCAGATTTCAAATCCTGACCATTTGATGAGTTCCTTTTGAACATTGAATGATTAAATTTTACCACAATGACTGGAGCATTGTGACCTAAGAAGTCAAAAGTAGCAGACCATTCCCCTCTCTCTAAAACGGGTGCAGAATGTCTTGGCTTTTGGAAACCGTGAGTGGTGGTAATAAAGTGGCCACACGGTGACCACCCAAGCCTCCTAAAAAAAGTGGATCCAAGCTGAAAGGAACAAGAAAGGAAAAGAATGCCATTTAAATATGCACAATCAAATACACACACACACAGTATAAATCAGTCATAGATCATTTAAACATACAGATTTGGCCCAATGACCATCAGTTCTATGAGCAAGGCTCCAGTCGCTTGTTCGCCATATAATGACCGTTTTATCATCAGATTGACTTGCTATAAAGGAACCAATGGGATCCCAAGCAACTCCTTTGACCAGACTAGAGTGACCCCTAAGAACAGCAGTACAGATGCCATTACTCATATCCCAAATATGAATAGTGTTATCCAGACTCCCACTAGCCAACGTCGAGTCATCTGGAGACCAATTAAGATCTACCTACTTCAAGCAGGGAAAAAAAGCAAGTCATTGGTTAGAGAGTACGGGGGAACAATGGCAAGTACAGATGTCATGTTCAAAATCAGACATGATTGAAAATATTCATTAAGCTGAGGCATCTTATTAACCTCCAAAAATGTACTATTCTTTCGCTCATTCAACCAAAGCAGTTAAGGTAAGTCAATATGTCAGAACTGGTGCCTAGAATACATAAAAGTTGTCAATGCAAAAAAATAACTCTAATAAATCTATCTCCCTCTTACCACATCTGCTGTGTGTCCCCTCAAAGTGATGGCAACTTTCCAGTTCTCGATGTCTGGTGGTTCTCCACTACCAAATTCAGTAGTTCCTGAACCAGGTTTCCGCTCATGAATTAGTATCACCTGGTCATCAGAACCTGATGCAACATATCGACCATGCTTTGCCCACCTGACACAGTTAACTGACCCAAAATGATCACGAATAGTTGCAAGCAATTTTGGTATTGATGCATCAGTATCCAAGTCCCTTCCAACCGATTTCATGTTCCAAATACGAACCTGCAAGCATATTCCGGACTATTAGCTCCACAAAAGTAGATGAAGGAGTACAACAGCAATGGAATAACATAAATGTGTTAACACCTGGGCACACAGATGATGCCTCTTATTCCAATTTTATATTTTATTATCTTATATATATATATATATATATATATATATATATATATATATATAATATATATATATATATATAAAATATAAAATCTACTGAACCTATTTTAAATTTAGACATATTACGGTTCACGTAATTGCAAAGTGAACCTAAAGGAGAGATCCAAATTGGAAGAATATCATCTTACAACCTACAAAAGGGAAAAGAGGAGCATCTACCATGACACAGAAACAAGAAAGCAAACCACTTTCTCTGTAATGCTTTGTTGTATCAGGAAATATATATTTTGGTAAACTGTGAAGCCAATTTGACAGCAAAACAATACAGTTATATATCAAAATTGAAGCCACTTGTATCACTTCTAAAACTTTTTGAAAAAAGAAGTTTTAATCAGCCAAGGAAGAAGCTACCAAATGCAGCATTATACTAGCTACATGACGCTAAAGACAACTGCTTTTAAGCATATGCAACTTCAAATCCCAAAGAACAGAGGAATCCCATCTCCAGAAGTGCAAGATAACAGAAATTCAACAAGGCTCTTACTCGCTATATACAAGAAGATAATTTCAACTGCGAGAAGAATTTTAGAGCGTGTTCCCTGTAAGTCACATTCTTCAAAGTTTTCAACTTTTCCTTTAGTTTCAAAAATACAAGGCTGTCAAAACAGAGCTTAAACTAAGAGAATGTAAAACAAGTTCATAAATATATTGGAAGGACCAGAAAAGGAAAGGAAAAGAAAACCTTGTGATCACCACCCCCAGTGGCGAACCTAAGCCCACCAGGCTGAACATCAATGGAGAAAATCTGCATTCCCTCATGTTTAACCCAATTGGGTTTTTCTGCAATCATCTTCTTTAGTTCTCCTTGCTTCTAAAACCCCACGAGCTGACACGCAAATCAGGTCTTTTTTCTTTGTTTTGCTGTAAAGCCTCAAAACCAATGCTCAGAAGTGTCAAAGTTCATGCCTTTCTTCCAAACTTACCTGCGGAAAAATTCACAGAAAATCAAAAGTGGGTAAAAAAAAAAAAACCCTATTTCGGATTTGGGGGGTAAAAAAGGAAAGAAAATCACGAACCCAGAATTTTACCCAGCAAAAGAAACCCAGAAAGACCCAGAATTAAGGTAAATAGAAAAAGCCCAAATAATTCCCAAAGAGGAACATTCTAAATTTCTAATATGGACTGTTTTAGGAGAACCCTAGCGAATGTAGCGCGGTTTAGAAGGTGAGTGGAGTTGAAGTTTTTTCAGTTGAGAAGGTTTAAGATTTCTTTTTTCGGGCTGTGTCAGAAAGAAGCCTTAATTTAGGAGGTTTTTTGATGGATGATTTCCTGATTTTTTAACGGCTAAATGTGATGGATGACCGGTGAGGTCCAGTTTAGATAAAATATTCTGCTTTCCAACACCACTAAATTTTGGTGCTTAAAGGATTGCAAAAGGCAGAAAATACAAAAAACTGGACATAGGACCCAAGAAAGGAATCTGAAGTGGTTTATTAGGACCAGAATTTGTGTCACTTGGTTATCGGGTACTGGGCTGGTGGAATGTGCATCTTTTGCTAGGAATTCTGATATGGTCATTTTGGTACAAATGGCTTTTTGTTAGGTACTTTGATTAATGTCATGGTGCTTAACTGTGAGGTGGAGGGGTTAACAAGGACTGTTTGGGGTTTTAATTGAATAATTGAACCGAAGAGATTGGTGATTCAATAATATTCTTGGACTGAATAGTGACTTATATCAGTATTTTTTTTTTTTTAATCACATGAAGCCTTAAAGAGGGGGGGAAAAGTGAGAGAGTTGGGTAACACTGCTCATTGTTAGTCGCGTGCAATGTTGGTTGGGTTGGTACCGTACTTTACCAGAAGGCGAACCAGATTGTGAAGTCCGAAAGGGTCACACTGATAGTTGTTTCTAAATTCTAACGCTAGGGTCTCTAGTTGCACATATACAGGACTTCATATAAAATGAATCTCTTACTTCAAGCCAAAACATGTCTTGAGTTGTTTGCGGCATGTTACGGATTACTCGTCAACACAACCAACACTCGCGTGAGTAGTAAAATTTGAATACACGATTTTTTGTTAAAAAAATTATCCCTTGTTTTTGTAAGAAATATTTGAATGTGTTCAGTTTTTATTACCGCCACGGCCAAAATATGTTTCCGGAATTATAGGTCACTTACGGGGGATTTTGAAAATTGTCCACTAACATAGTCTCATATTGGCAGCAGAATTTGAATACATAATCTTCCGTGAGAAAGTGATCCGTTCTTACCAATTGAATCAACTTGTATTAGCTGTTTTTATTAACTGAGCCAAGATATATTCTGCAACACTTTTGTTGAATCTAATACAATTGTTTGGCAAATTCAAGTCATGAGGGAATTTATCATTGTGGTCCCGTAACCCTAAAGGAGTTGAAAAGGGCAAGTAACTATCTTGGTAACACGCCACTATTTTCTTCATTATTTTTACCTACAAAGTAGATTTGTTCTAGCTTCCAACTTAAAGTTGTATGATGTTTTTCAAAAAAAAAAAAAAAAACTTAAAGTTATATGATAAATTTTTATTACTTATGGTCATTTTCATATGTTGATTGATTCAAATGGCTGTGCATGTATGTTTTCCAGGACTCTAAATGTGAATAATAATGAAATACTATCTTTTGTTTTATTCTTCCTTTCTCTTCCACAATTCCCCTCACATAATTCTATAACTCATTGTGTGATATTTTGACCTTTGTCACTAGTGGCACCATTTATGCATCCTGTCCGAAAGGATATATATATTATATACAATCAAAAAATGGCAAAATATAAGAAAGGGATAATTTTAGAAATCTCCTCTGAAGTTTTTGACAATTTCACTTAGCTCCTCTAAGGTTTCAAAATTACTCACGCCTCCCTCATCCATTTAAAATGATAATACTACTAATTTCAATATTTTAATAAAACTCCCTTCTTGCCATGTTTGCACAAAGGATAAATTTTATAATTTTTTTTCTTTTTCCTTCTTATTCATTTCTCTTATATTTCATTAGAAATATGAAAAAACTATTAATGTTGTCTCGAACCTCTATTCTGATCAGATGTTAAACTAGTAATATTTTTTTGATAACTTTCAATATCTTCCAATTTTTTGTATTAAAATAAGAATAAATCAATACTTAAAAATAAATGGTCTAAAATCACTGCTAAACTATGGTAGTTCTATCATTGTATTAGTCCACAACTTTCCTTCAAAAAAAAAAAAAACTAATTCACAAACTTAAAAGAAAAGATAACTGTTTCTTCTCCATCTTAAAAAGAATTTATATCTCCAATAAAGTACTATGAAAAGTAACCTATTAAATCAAAAAATTTATTGTTACAAGTGTAAAAGGCACACCCAATGTGTGTGCAATTTACAAATAATTAAAATGAATTAATATTATATGAATTTTGTTTTTCAAACAAATAAAATTGTATAAATGAATTAAAGAACTTTGACTTATAAGGCTATAGTAATTTGGTAGTTACAATACTTAAAGTGGTTATGGGTAATTATGTTGGTAAAATGTGATTAGGTAACTAAGGTAAAAATTTAATTTCTGTAATGATAAAATTGAAAGTTTAAAAAATAACAAAGAAAAGTTTACACCAACTGCCACCCTTCTACCTTTATATATTGTATAGATAATTGGTTATTAAACAATAAATATTGGCATGAAAAACTTGACATTCATTTCTATTATAAATTGTGAAAAATTACTTTATAATTATTTAGAAGAAAAAATTAAACTTTATAAGCTAAGGGTATTTTAGGGTATTCATTATGATTTTGGCCCTATTTTAAGGTTTGGTTATCAAAGTGTCAAATTAAAGAAGGTAAATGAAAATTTTAAAACTTTGAAGGAACTAAATGAAATAGTTAGAAACCTTTAAAGAAATTTCTAAAATTATCCCTACTAGAAAATGCTCCTTTTATAATATCTTAACTTGTCTTCCCTCCTGCTCCCTTCAAACTACACCAAGCTTTGGGAATCAAACCCAAAGATTCCAAAAGCAAAGTATTGGAGCACAAAGAAAATGGATTTTATTTGGGCATCACGTTATTTGTAAAAAAAAAAAAGAAAAGTATTTGCTTGTATGATAAATATTTTTTTCAATTAATTTTTTAAAATTTTTTAATTATTTTTTTATCTTTTATATATCACATTATAAAAATACTACAGTGGATATTTCAAAATGACTTTCTATTCAAACACACTCAATCAGTGTAGATTTTTTTTTTTTAACTAAAAGACACAATATCGATGCTTAAAAGTAACCAAGAAACATAACATTAAATGTTAGACATATGCATCAAATAATTTTGAGTGAACTTTAGATTTTAGCATAATTATTATTGGAGTTTTTAGATATCAAACGTTGAACTATGAGCATATTTTATTGTAGATTATATAAGATCTTAGGATTGAAGCATTCTCCTTTTCTTTTAACCATTTTTCACTTTTTCTCATATTTTAAGATACATAGGGAGTTGAGCAAGCGTGTCTGGATAAGAGAGTATTTGAAATATTATTTAAAATAATTATTATAATATTTTTTGTAATGTAATGTATGTGAAATAAAATGCATTAGAAAGAGAAAAAATTGAATGAGATTATAATTGTAACATAAACAAAATAATATTTGAAAAAAATATTATTGCTATCCAAACACACTCGAATACCTCAAAAAAACTCTAGTGAATTTCATTTCTAATTAAAAGAGGGATTAATTAATTATCAAATAACGTATACGGAAGAATAGAGATTTTGCCAGAAAAAGAAAAACAGAAAACAGAAAATGCAAATACCATTAAAGCGAACTTTTATAAAGCGGATCTTTGGCGCAACTTTTCAAAGTACCAGAATTTTAACTGCTAACGGTAACCTACGACCAGAAAAAACACCATGATTCTACGACCCTCTCTGAGAAGACTAAAGATTCTTGGACATTCTGAAATTCTAGTTCGAACCCATTACTCGGTTCTGTCGCAAGCCATAGCCTTTGATTCTGATGTATCGGCGGAGGGAGCTGGACCTTGGGAATTTTATAATGCGTACGAACCGTTTGGTGAAAGTTCCAAGAGGGACATTTCTCATTACAACCATATGCTTTTCGAGTGCTCTCGCAATAATTCCTACATAGAAGCTTTGGATCTATTCAAGTGCATGCATCGTTTGGGCGTTTTAATTGAAAGGTCGAGTTTTTCTTGTGTCTTGAAGGTCTGTGGATGCCTGAACGACGTTGCAGTTGGAAGACAAGTGCATTGTCAGTGCATCAAAGCTGGGTTGCTCGATGATGTTAGTGTGGGCACTTCTCTTGTTGATATGTATATGAAGACGAAGAGTATTGCTGATGCAGAGTGTATGTTTGGCAAGATGGAGGAGAAGAATGTTGTCTCATGGACGTCATTACTTACAGGTTTTGCAAGTAATAAACTGAATGATAGAGCTATAGAAGTTTTCAGAATGATGCTACTGGACAGAATCAGACCTAACCCTTATACGTTTTCCACCATTCTTGGAGCGCTAGCTGATGATGGCGCGGTTGGGAAGGGAGCTCAGGTTCATGCGATGATTGTTAAGAATGGCGTTGAGTCAACTGTATATGTGGCAAACTCCTTGATTAACATGTACTCAAAATCAGGTATGGCTAGAGAGGCTAGTGCTGTTTTTTGTGGAATGGAGGACAGGAATGCTGTTTCATGGAATGGGATGATTGCTGGTCTTGTGACAAATGGGCATGATCTGGAAGCTCTTGATGTGTTTTACAGAATGAGGCTCTCTGGTCTGAACCTTACTCAAATGACATTTGCTCCAGCCATTAAGTTATGTGCAAGGCTTAGAGAATTGACTTTTGCCAGACAGCTTCATTCACGGGTTATTCGACATGGGTTTGAATTTGATCCTAACATTAGTACAGCTCTTATGGTGTCGTACACCAAGTGTGGTGAGATGGATGATGCCTTAAAGTTGTTCTCTGTTGTGCAGAGAGGTCAGAGTGTGGTCTCTTGGACAGCAATGATCAGCGGGTACTTGCAGAATGGTGGAAAAGAGCAAGCTGTCGAGCTTTTTGGCCAAATGAGAAGGGAAGGTGTGTCACCAAACCATTTCACGTACTCTGCTATCCTTACTGCACATCCTGTTATTTCTCTGTTTCAAATGCATGCAGTAGTCATCAAAACAAACTATGAGAACGTGCCTTCGGTAGGAACAGCATTACTAGATGCTTATGTTAAGATAGGAAATGCTAATGAGGCTGCAAAAGTTTTTGACATGATGGAAGATAAAGATATTGTTGCATGGTCTGCAATGTTGGCTGGTTATGCTCAAGCAGAAGACACTGAGAGCGCGGTAAGAGTTTTTTGCCAGATGGCAAAGGAAGGGGTTAGACCAAATGAATATACATTCTCTAGTGTCATTAATGCATGTAACACACCTACTGCAGCAGTGGAACAAGGGAAACAATTCCATGCCAGTTCCATAAAGTCAGGATATAATAATGCCTTGTGTGTTAGTAGTGCTCTTGTGACAATGTATGCAAAAAGAGGTAATATAGAGAGCGCAAATGAGGTCTTCAAGAGGCAGAAGGAGAGGGATTTGGTCTCGTGGAACTCGATGATCTCAGGATACGCACAACATGGTTATGGAAAGAAGGCTTTAATGGTTTTTGAGGATATGAGAAGAAAAAAATTAGCAATGGATAACATAACATTCATAGGTGTCATTTCTGCCTGTACTCATGCAGGACTGGTGAAAGAAGGTGAAAATTATTTTGACATGATGGTCAAAGATCTTCAGATTCCACCTACAATGGAGACCTACTCCTGCATGGTTGACTTATATAGTCGAGCTGGAATGCTGGAACAAGCTGTGGCTCTCATTAATGGGATGCCCTTTCCTGCTGGTGCAACAGTGTGGCGCACACTCTTGGCTGCTTGCCGAGTTCATCGAAATATAGAGCTAGGGAAACTTGCCGCAGAAAAACTCATTTCACTGCAGCCGCAAGACTCAGCGGCTTATGTACTCCTTTCTAACCTATACGCAGTGGCTGGAAATTGGAAAGCTCGAGCAAAAGTGAGAAAGCTCATGGATTTGAGGAAAATTAGAAAGGAAATTGGTTACAGCTGGATTGAGGTTAAGAAAAAGACATACTCATTCGTGGCCGGAGATGTTTCACATCCATTATCAGACCGTATTTATATGAAACTTGAAGAGTTAGGTATTCGCTTAAAGGATGCAGGATACCAACCAGATACTAATTTTGTACTTCATGACGTTGAGGATGAACTTAAAGAAACCATTCTTTCTCAGCATAGTGAAAGGTTGGCAATTGCTTTTGGATTAATTATGACATCACCTGGAATTCAGATTCAGATTGTTAAGAATCTTAGAGTTTGTGGTGATTGCCATACTGTGATTAAGTTGATATCAAAGATTGAAAGCAGAGAAATTATTGTGAGGGACTCAAATAGATTTCACCACTTCAAAGGTGGATTATGCTCTTGTGGGGACTATTGGTAATTTTTACATTTGACTTGAGGTTCATATTCTATTAGAAAAATGTAGACATCTTAAGCATCAGGAATGAATGCTTTCTGCAGTTGCAGAAACTTTGCAGTGCTGTTGATGCATGGGACCACCATGCATGTGAAAAGTGGGTTGTGGCTGGTGCACGTCTATTGGGAAGCCTAAGAAATATACATAACAATCAGTGGTCAAGTTTTACTATAAATTTTCTGGGACACCAGGCAGCTTATAAGGAGAGCAAACAGACTTCAACTATCTGGGCCAAGCTGATGACTTCTTTTGAAGTACTTTTCTGGTGATTTCCCCAGAAGATGTATTAGTGCATTTCTTCATCGAAGGTTGTGTATATTCAAGTTAATAACAGAAGGGATAATGGGGAATGCAGATGCCCAAGCAGGTTGCCATCTGCCTTTAAGAGTTTCTCATATTTGACATCCATGTGCTGTAGACCTTGTTTTGGTAAGTGACTGCTTCCCTGCACACGTTCTTTTACATGTTAGAAATGTGTCATTTGTTAGTGTTTATCTATCTTCATTATTGGATTCTGATTGTTGTTTGTCTTGACAAAGGATAATGAAATTGATCCAGATAATGAAAGCTGGTTCTAAACTATGCGGGATTGAGCTATGCTCATTTCAATGCCAATCAAACCTTCTGATTTTGGAGATTTTGATATGATCACAGTGAAAAAATGGTGGATCAATGTATGCAAAATGCACTGAAATCATTGGTATCCTCTCATTTCTATCGCTTATAACATCTTATTAGTTGTGCTTGTTAAGTATATGAAATTAATCTATCTCCTAGTCATAAAGGGAATGTATGACTCTTTAAAAAATGTTTTGTTAGTAGGAAAAATGTTTAATCATATATGCTGTTTCTTTGATGTAATATTTCACTTGCATGCAGAATATTTGATAGGTGTGAGACCCCTCCACGCTGATTCAGATAGTTAGGTTGCTAAAGAGGTGTCACTAAATATTTGGATGGATATCACTCTTCAATTTCTTCATGCAAGTTTATAGTGCTCATATTGTAAGGAACATGATGAGAACATTTTACATAACTCACTATGCTTGAACTTTTCTTCTGTTTCCTACTATGGGAAGATGTCCTTTAGGATAGATTTTATACCTTCATAAAGCATTCCTGAATCTTAAATTTTGGCTCTCATTTGATTGTTATTTCTGAGTTAAACAGCATACAATCAGGGAAGCTAATAATAGCAGCATTCAGCAGCCCCTGAGCTAGCTTCTTAATCAATTCAAAGATTGGAATACCTAATTATTTAGTAGATCAAAATGAAGCTGCCTTAGAATTGAGACATTTATTAAGAGGTCCAGTTCTTGTATACATTTACTGCATAGTCTTTTGTAAAGTACTACATTGGATGCAAGAAGCTTGAAACTCCTCAATAGGATATACAAGTTTTGGAACAGATAGTACAATAGAATCTATGTTTTATAGAGATAGCACATTAACTGCAATGGGACTCCTGACTGTGTGTATTGCATTACTCCATGTCAAAGCCCCAAAAACAAAGCTTCCATTACTGGCCTTTGAGGGCGTAAAATTTGCCGTAAATGACATCTTGTCCCCTGCATTTGTGAACTTTAGCACACTAGGGGTGACTGTAACATGTACACCACTTGGTTGTTCTATTTTTGAGATGTATTGTGTTGATCCTTTACCATAGTAGGTAACAGTTCTCTGCACTGATAAACTACCATTCATGTTGGAGACTCCAATTGAAGGATAGTTAAAATCATAGGAAGGTCTAGAAGGGCTTTTGCATCTAAAGATTTGACTGGTTAAGTTTTTCAACTGTGCTGCTGTTGCACCATAACTGCAGAGGAAATCAATTACATCATTGGAATCCAGGTCGTAGATTAGTCCAGGCTGAATTGCTGCGACTGGATTTACGTGCCCAGATCCATAGTCAAATGGAGTTGCACAAGTGTCATCTGGATGTCTTCTGATGCAATTTCCGGTGTTATCTAGGACTGTAGCTGTTCCAGACAAAGTGATATTTGGATTCAGCAATCATACATCATGATAAGGGTACAATTGAACTGGTTAGGAATGTTTCCAATTGATGTTACCTGTTGTCATCATCGCAGACTTTATTGCTGCTGGGCTCCAGGAAGGGTGGGAAGTCTTTATTATGGCAGCCACTGCAGCCACATGTGCTGCAGCCAGGGAGCTACCGGAGATTACGTCATAGTCAACAGGGTGTAAGCCAGAGAAAAAAAGAGCTACTGGAGACCATGCTGCAAGAATATTCACTCCTGGTGCTGCTATATCTGGCTGCAGTGGGCATGTGAAATCATCTCAATCTTTGTCTTCTTTGTTTTAAACAACTTTATTCTTAACGTAGATTTATTGCAGAAGTGGAACTTTTATAACTTGGCCATTTGTAACCGTTCTAATATTGAACCAAGGATTAAAGATGATTCTGAGAAAAAAATTTTTCAGAAGCACAAGAACCTACTTTTATTATATCTGGAGTAATAATGTTTGGACCCTTCGAAGAAAATGCTGCAATCTCTGGTGCTGGTTTAGTGGCTAGAACAGTCTTGGTTTGGTATATGGCAGCCACTGGATTCCTATACTTAGCAAAGAATAATAAAATGCATGAGCTGCTGGGTTGACATTAATCCTTTTGGGGACTTTGAAACATACCTTTCAGTAGCTATATACTTCTGAATTTCTTCCAATTCATCTTGACCTATCAGAGTGGCTTGGGTTCCAAATTGAAAGACGAGATCTTGGGCAAGTGGTTCAACAAGTATCATTCCTACACCTCCAATGTTTCGTGTATAGACACCTAATTGTGTTGCATTGTCTGTAATCTTTTCAACTGTGCAGACTACTATTTTTCCCTTAACCAAGTTCGGATCTAGGCTGTTTATCTGGCAAAAGCTGAGAAAGACAGATATGAGAAAAAAAAGAGAGATTAAGACTTGTTCAGGAGATTTACATTAAATGTTTCAAACATAAAATAAAACTTGATTAAGATCTCCAGCAAGAATTTATGAACAGATTCTCTTCCCGTAAGCATATCATTTTGTTGAACTGTCAGTGAAGACCCGATGTAAGAAGAAATGATAGTTACTTCTATTTGCTATTTGTACAAGCTGGATAATCTCAGAGTGTATTAGCAATAAAATGGGATAGAGCCATGCCTTGCATTTCTAGGGGGAATTCCTGGAGCTGCTGCATCACTTCCAGCTATTAAACCAGAAGCACTCTCCAAGTTTGATGGATTTAGACCAAAACCCTGAAACAAGAAGGCGTTCTGGTAAATTTAACAGAGAAAATTATTTCAATAAAATAAGTTGGCTGCAAGAATTATGCTGCTAAAGAAATCTCCGCTCTGCAACTTTATACTAAAACAAGAATTTTGACAATGTAGATGGTGGAAATAACTAGATGGTATTGAAACACTTAACCTTTATTATTTTTGAGTTCCCAAGGCCGATGTTGGACTGAAATTCACGGTCCATGGTGCTGGCAGCAACTGTAAGGATCCATGGAGCAACATTGGTTGCAGTTTGTGCGAAAAAACCATTCCCTACAGATGCAGAAACAAGAATTCCTTTCTGAAATGCATGAAAAGCCCCAATTGACACCGCGTCATGGAAATAGCTAGGTTGGGGCGGTTGAGGACCGACAGCAGTAGACAAAACATCAACCCCATCATGAATTGCATCATCCAGGGCAGAGAGCATATCTGCATCAGTGCATATATCAAACCAACAAGCCCTGTAGATGGCTAGTCTAGCACTTGGTACACCTCCTCTTGCTGTGCCTTTTGCTGCCTCGATTAAGCTCACATCTGGGACCAAGGAGCCAGCTACAATGGAAGCAACATGTGTTCCATGTCCGTCGCTATCTCGAGCTGATCGGAAAAATGTCCCGTTGAATGACTCGAGAGGTCCAACCTGTGCTTCAAATCCTTTGAAATAGTATCTAGCTCCTATTATTTTCCTGTAAAAAGAGTTCAATGAAAAGTATTGACATCAGAGAATTCAATACTAATTAGTATATCCACTCTGATATCGCATATTTCTTCTTGCCTGTTGCAATTGGCCAAAGTGAACATTTCTCCAGGTACACATTTCCCCTTGAATTTCTTAGGAACAGGACCCAAGCCATGATCACTGAAGCTTTTCGATTCTGGCCAAATTCCTGAGAACGCAGATATACTCAACATCTATTAGTTGTAGCAATTGTAGTAATAAACATTGGATTATTTACCCAGCAACTAAGATTATTACCACTATCGATGACACCAACAATTACATCAGATTTAACTTTTATTGGCAAGTGATTGTATTGTTGAATTGAGTCTACTTTCAGAAACTTCCACGAGTGTGTTGTTTGAACCTTGTTTATCTTACTCTGGAACACAGATACAACCGATTCCTCTTCTACAGGATAGGTAAATAAGACAGTTAATATACTTTGAACACAAGCCTCGGAACCAATTTTCTGATTAAAGAAAGCAGGTTAGGGGAAACCTGCCAGCCGCTGGGCTTGATCAGCTGTTAACATAGCAGAAAATCCTCTAAAGCTTTTGGTGTAATGGTGATGGATCACATCCTGTGCACCTTCATAACTGAAAATCACTAGCAATTTTTCATCAGAAATAATGGAATAGTATCTCATTATTTTCAAACTTGTCGTCCAAATTAAGAAAGAGAGAGAAGTACATGCCTTCCAATTACTGAAGCAAGCATATGATGGTTATCCTTGATCACGGACTCTGAGCTTGGGTGAGCATGATTCCCCATGTAAACTATGTAATGCTGCATGGTTCAAGAATTTCTTGACATCAGTTCCTGAGTCTAAGCATGAAGAACGTCATAATCCATTATCCCTCTCTCTCTACCAGTAGCACCTTGAGGGTACAATCCTCCATTTTTTGCTTATGAAGTCAAAGTCTGTGAATCAAGATTAGTCTTGATTCCCATACTTCCATTCTGCACCTTCATGACTCTTGCTATATCGCATTAATTTGAAGGTCGGATATGGTTTTTACAGGGATGTAGACTGGTTGGTCCATGAAGTGCAGATGTTACTAATTTAGCGCTAATATATTCCTGTTTGTTCTCATCTTTGCTATATTAAAATTCAACATGACTTTTCATGCTCAAAATCATGGAATATTTGAACTTGTAAGCCTTCTGTTTTGGGACATAGGTGAAGTTATAACTCAATGGATACTGCCACAAAATCATGGCTTGGTGGGAAGTTCATATTAACTCGTGGTGTCAAGACAAAAGATGTGCAAAAATCCTACATCTCATTGTTCTCTACTCGTCGAAATCAGTTTTTCAAGGGAACATACAACTATTCATAGACGTAAGAATGAAATGTCAAGAATATTTACCTTTGCATCAGTGCTGATTGCATGTATGTATCCGAATCTCAGGATTAGGAAAAGAGCGAAAAGTTTGTGTATCTTCATCTTGTCAGCTCAAAAACTCAATAAAAAGATTGAAAGCAAAAACTAGCTGTTCATATGTTGTGCAGAGCTTTTAATTTGGAGGCAAAAAGTAGATGGGGACTATGTTCAGTGTTCATTATAGACACACACCTTAGGGTCTTTTCTCAACTGATTCTGATTTAGTAAAATCAGACTTTTCACAATAACTCATGTGTTTTTTGTTTATTGTTAAAAAAAGGTGATTTTAATAAATGCATAGGTGATCTTTGAAAAAGTTAAAAAGCTGATTTTTGACAAAAGATGACCCTTATTTGGTACATAGATGAATTTTTGTGCTAATTAAATAATTTTTTAATGCAGTTAATTACTTTTTTTATGAAGATTAAATGGTGAATGAGAAAAACAAGAACCACATAAATGAATCTGAGAGTGAGAATAAAAAGAAAACAGAAGGACCATAACAAGTTATCTGATTTTTAGATACTTTAGTAATTATGCTGAAATTTGAAGAGTAATTTTGGCCTATATGAAAAATAGGCTAAAATCAGAATTCAAAAACAAGTCAACAGTCAACACCAGCTTCTTCTGATTTCCAGTTTTTTTTCCGACCCACAAATCTAAAATTAATTTTTTAAAATCAGTTGAGAACACAATAAAATAATTTTTTGAAAATCAAAAGCTAAAGTCAGATTTCCAAAATTAGTTGAGAACAAGGCCTTTATCTCATTCATCCAAAAAAAAAAAAAAAAAAAAAAAAACAAAGAGCAAGAATTTCTCTTGACTCAGTCAAGTTGACTAACTAACTATTTAGAATTTTGTAAAGCCAAGACTTCCCTAGAATTAACTTGATCGTTTTTTTTTTTAAAGGAAAGTTGAATAGAATTTAGAATGGACGGCTGCTAATCTAACCAATGATTGTAGCTAGCCCACGTCCTTTGGTGTATTTAATTAATTTCCAATGTACGACTGGAAAAATAATTCCAATTCAAGCTCATATCCATATTCTTTTTAACGTGGGTCTTCCGGCCCGACCGCCTGTGTTCGTCTGAAATGAATTAAATTAAGTAAATAAAAAACTGTAATTAAACACAATTAATTAATTCTTTGATGTAAGAGTTTTGTGACAAGCTAACGGTCTATATATGCTTGACTTTTTGGATCTTGCCTGTTGCTTGTAATAATTATTATCAAAATTTAATGGTTGACTTTGGGATTAGTTGCTTTTAATGTGCCTCGTTTGAATTGCCATTTTTCTCCAAAAAAAAAAAATAATTTTTACGTTTTCGATTAACCTGTTTTCTAGTCTTTTTTTTTGTTTCCATCTCACATACATCAAATCATTACAATACATTTTTTCTACAAAAATTTCGAAAAGTAACAATCTAAACCGGCTTAAGTTGTAACTTGGAAGCTATAACCATACCTGCTGGAATTTTGGTTATAATATTAAATACCAATTATTTTGGGAGCTGTGGTTGTGTTGTCTAATTCTACGACATTATTTAATATAGTACGAGCACCAGAGGGTCAAAAATAATGAACTAAAATTGTGATGTTTTAAAAAAGTATTAGAACTGAAAAATGAATCAAACTATTTGGTACTCGAATCGAACTCGGCTTAGCAAGAGTTCGTTCGAGTTTGGTTCGTCAACTAGTTAAGTCAAGATTGAATCGCGTCTTATGTTCGATAACATTCACACTCGATAATAAAAAAAACTCGTTCAACTTCGATTCAATAAAATAAATAAGTCAAACTTGAACAAAATTTCAAACTCGTTAAAATAATCAAACAAGTTTCAACACTGGGGGGTTACTCGTTTACATGCACCCCAAGAAAATAACAGTTATTATGTGCGTTTGAGGTCCAAAAAGGTGTGATTTGGAATGTCGTTAATCCAAACGGACCCTGTGTTTCTGCTTCTTTTACAGTATCCATTCCATGACATCTTTCTGCTGTAGTTCGAAAATTCCCAACAATTCTTTGTAGAAGGGACATTTGGTCTTTCTTTTCCCCCTTTTTGGAACCATGATATTTTGTAACGTACAAAAATAGAATCCATGACAAGTGACATATAAGTTCTACCATGCATTTCAACATTAAGAAGATAAGAGTTAAAAGTGCCACTCGAAAGTATATGCATTACACGCTATAGGTGTTATATTTTTGTGATGCTTAATCAAATAATCATTCTATCGTAATTAGTCGGTAAGAAAAAAAATTAAAAACTGTTTAAAATGTTGTATGTTTGTTAGTATTTATTTTCGTTCAATGAAACATATAAAATGCTTTTGGAAGATTTTTACGAATCTGATGGAAGGTATATGTATCTTGGAGCCCTTATAAGGAAGTAAATACACATCAAGGGACTATATTGAAAATGAAAAATTTGTTTGCTTAAAATCAAACATAAAAAAAACCTCTTTCTTAAGGAATTCTTTTCCTTTTCCTTACAAGTTTCCGGGAACCAAATAGGACCTTCTTGTTTCAATATTGAAACATGATTGACATTAATTAGAGTCATTTTTATAATTTGGTCACAAATGTAATTAAGCATGTTTCAATATTCTACTTTTGAAGCATTTACATTTTTTTGAGTGAGAAAGTGTTTTGCAGTTTCAAAAATAGAGGTTACAATTCTGTTTGAAAACTCTTCTTGTAATATTAAAATAAAGCAATTAATTATGAAGGCATAAAATAGCAAAAACAAAAGTAAATACACATACACGCCCACCGTGGGGCTCGAACCCACGACCACAAGGTTAAGAGCCTTGCGCTCTACCAACTGAGCTAGACGGGCTTTTGATAGCTAGGTAACTTATATTTTATTAAATTCAGAGACCTAAGATGAGAAATTTGACTCAAGAATATAAGTATAAAAATATACGTGTATAACTGGTTAACAGATAATGTGAATACAAATGAAAATATGAAGCTAAAAATACTAATATACTACCTGATATACTTATCATTTTTAAGTACTATGCTACGTAGGCTAATGCCAATTTAATTATGAGACATCAATATTACGTTACAATCTCTTTTTTTACAAATTTTTTTTTCTATCATGGAAGAGATGGGATTTAAGAAGTGATAAGGGGCAATGGGAAAAATGAATATAATTTAGGATCTCTAGTTTTTGGAGTCTCAACGTTAGCCACTAATTATACATTACAATCTTTATATGAACATATATGAAATAAATCACCGGATATATTCCGCCTCTTATTATCTGCAATTAAGTATAAAATTGCCTTTTTTTATCATACAAAAAAAAAAGGTTTAAAATTGTTCAAAATTCAATTACTATTTGTAGAGTGTAATAGCAGAAACGTATTTGATATGCTTAGTCTAATTACAATTATTTTTTTAAATGTTAACAAACGTGCATAAAAAGGAGTTTTGTGAATTGAAAGATGAAGAGGTACTATATATATGAGTATACTACAACTTTTTAATAACTAGATTCGTTGGAAAATAATGCTAATTTGCACTAAGAATTAGTCCAGAGCCTAATGCTAACTGCCCAATAAAGATTAGCACAATATATAACACATTGTATCCTATCCACGCAACTCCTACATTTCTAGTAAACATTAGTGTAACAAAATACTGCACTGAAGAACGGTAGAAGAAGAAACCAAAAAAGGGTTTTCTTCTTTTTATTAAAAAAAGAGTCAATATCCTCAATATGGTAATAACACAAACTTAATTCTTGAGGTCGTAATTTTTAGCATTTCCATGTGGGGTAAATGCTCAAAAGCGTAGCACCACATCATGATGCTGCTAAGAAGTATCCATAATTTTGTACAACACTTAATTATTTACTTTTTTTTTAAATGCTAATCATACTTCTATAGTAGATAAAAATCTCTCAATATTGCTCCCAAAAAAAAAAAAGCTTCTATGGCAGACAGAACCACAACACGCATCAAGAATGTTTTGCTCAGAGCTGATCAAGAGTTCGTGCATGCAGAGCTTAGCTTTCTCCTACTCAGATTTGATATCACTTTGGCTCCTGAGGCTATCTCGCGTCTGAAAAAGATTCAACAGGGTACATTTGGAGACGGGATCAAATATATAATCAGCATATTGGGATAAACTAAGGAGGAAAATATAGTTAGTGTCGAAAAGAAATTAACGTTTACAAGGTACAACTTTCTATTTCTTTTGGATTCTGATGTTTACCACTTGAGATTTTACAGTGTTTGGTAAAAAAATGTTTACAGATATTATGTTTTGATGGATATCAAGATGCATTGCACGGTCAGATTTTAAAGCTGAACAAGGACGAAACTGATGATCCTACGGTATTGTACTGGAAAATCAAGAAGCAAGGAAAACAAAAGAGCAGTCCTTATTGGTATATGGGATTACTGAGCTTCAGACAATATATACTGGATTAGAATTCTCAATATTTGACACCTTAATCATATCAAACACTGTCGATCGAGGATGTTTAATTTCTCGTTGTTGCTAAATTATTTTGTGCCATGCAGATTAATTGATTGATCAAACAATTTGTTCATCGTGTGGAGATGAACACATGCTCATGTTGCTTTGAATATAGCCATGCAGTCATCTGCAAAACTGTCTACTCCAAAAGTAAAAGATAATGTAATTTTACCTTTTCAAAGACATTTTTCTGGTATCGATATCCCTGAAAAAAAAAACACATGAATATGAAAGTTCTGTCAATGACGAAAGTTCGATGAGGAAGTATTTGCTAAATTCACGTTTAATTATTTGAAAACATAAGAGTCACAAAAATGATAAGAACAAGAAGTTCATTGGCTGAACATATAGTTCATTGCTGACCTTGTCGGTTCCATATATGTAGTCACAGTAAGTGAAAACAGATGCAAAGTTGCTCTGACTTTTGCCCCCAACGTAATGATGGTAATCATGGTAAACTGCACCTCCATAAAATGGAATAAGCTTGGAGGGGCTCCAAGGAAATTCGTACCTGCACATATGGATAATTGTGCAAAGAAAGCAAAACATGTTAGTCGTTGAGTTTAGGTTGCTTAACTATTCCAGTATTTTGATGAATTGGCAACAGAAAAAGGAGAATGAGAAATCACCCGCTATGAGTCTCAATGGCTTCGAGCTGCCTTAGTATAAACCAAAGCCAAAAGGTGAGCATGTGACCGGGGACCATGAGAGGACCAAGAAATGAAGCAAGTCCAAGGACAATAATCTCTGCCCAATGAGCATAAGGTGCTGCAAAACCAATAGGAGCCGTATACTCATGGTGCACCCTGTGGATTTTGTTATAGCCCCATGGCGAATGCATTAGTCTATGGAGCCAATAATTTGCATAGTCCTCGACTACTACATACACCACCAGTTGCCAGAATACTTCTGTCCCAGATGGCAACGGCAAGCTTGTTCGGATCCCAATCCACTGCAAAGATTAGGGTGAAAAGTTCCTCAGTTCTAGTAGGGAATAACTAATTTTAGGGAGTAGTGTAACTTCAGTAAGTTAGGAAAACGTCTCTCTTCCTCTTCTGATCATAAAAATCGAAGGAAGTTTGGTGGGATTTCGCTAAGCTATGAAAATCAATAAAGGTAAGCAGACAAAATGATAATAAGCATACCGTACTAATGCATTTGGCTGCCTTCGGATTCAAGCATATGATTTTTCGCCTTTTGTAGTTATTTTTTTTGGATGAATATCATAATTTCATTGCATAAGGTCTGCATTAATGACATAAAAATATAATAAAACATGCAGCAATCACATTACGAATCAGCTCATCAACATACATTAAGTTAATTTTCAAGAATCCCATTTGGCAATCATTTGTACCAAATTGGATTTAAATCCGATACTTCGTTTCTTGAAACATTTTCCCACCAGAATGAGATAATATGTTAACTCTCTAACTAGTTAATTGATTCTATAAAATACTCGGAATTGAAACTTACTCAAAGACACGTCCATTTCCAAATAAAGGACCAGCTATGCAAACTCAAGAATTGAGAACGGAAAAGACAAACAACAAATCCTATTAAAGTAACTAGGGGAACTAGCCAAGCTTGTACCTTAATGACGGGGTAAGAAAGGACTTGCAGGGGGCCAACAGCATAGACAAAAGTCCACATAACTTTTTTGTAGCATTCCATCATGTCAGAGAATGAGTTTTTGAATTTTGGCTGAAGCTTGTACTTGTCAATCTTTTTGGACCCCAGGAGCTCAAGAATGACAAAGGGGATCGGAAACAAGGTGTAAAAGATAAACAAGAAAAGGGTGTTGTGACAATAGAGGATATAATCTGATTTTTGAGCCGAATATTTGAACCATAATGTTTCTGCAAATGTTAGATTTCTTCCAAGAGAAATTTCAGCTTCTTGAAGCGTATGGTATGGCAACATTTTGCTTAATTCGTGGCTTCGATATTATGGTTTCTTTTTCTCTCCCTCTCCCTGTACAAATTTAGATAGAGAGAGAAGGGGAAAAGCAAGGAAGAAGGAAGAAGGAAAATGCAGGTAGAGTTTGAATAAAAATGGCCGAAAAGGAAGAGAGGCGGGGGTGGATAGAGTTATCAATGCTGAGAATGATGTTTGCTTTAGGAGGGAATGGTCTAGCGAAATAGAAGGAGCCTCCTAGTGTTGACTATCGTAAATTTTTCTGCATGAACGAGAACGGATATAGGCCGGAAATTGCACAGATGCGGAAGGGAATTATAATAATTAATATTTAGATTCTTCTATTCCAATTTTCTAATTTTTTTTTCTTGCAAATTGCACTACTATCGTTACAATTGAGAATTAAAGTTTCATTCTGTACGTGCTAGATTTTGAATTACTAATAACTGATGTAGGTTAAAATAAGAAGTAAAATAGAGGATCTTAAACACTTTTTTCTATAGGGAAAATACCCAAAAAAAAAAGGGGGGGGGGGGCACAATCCCACTTTCTAGTGCAAATAAACACTCAGTGCTAATTTTAAGTTCATCAATTTTCATCTCATGTATTTGGAAGTTAGAAAAATGTTATGAACTTATTATGTTTAGTTGTTTGACCTATTCATAACTTAGTTGGTTGAACTTGGAGAAGCAATTACCAAACACAAGTATATCTTGCTTTATGTGGTTTTTACCATGCAAAAAATCTAGATTCATACAATGAAATAGAAAGGAAGATGCTTAAAATATATATTTTTTCATAAATTTCTATAGTGAAAATTTTGATAGAAACTCAAAAAATATCAACGGCCAACCACAATATGTTTTTGTATCGTAATTTGCGTTCACTTTCTGTGCAATTGTGACAAAGAATTTTTTAAAGTATATCTAACCATCACTCATATATATGTATGTTAGTGGGAAATTCTACAGCGTAGCATCCTACATTGTGGTCAGTGATGCGCTAAAATTGCAGTTATATATAGATGTTATTTTTAATTACAAATTGTATAATGAAAAAAAATGGCAATGAAGCGATACCAAAACATTGATTATGTGAATAGTTTGGTTTTTCCTCACAATCTTGTAACATGAGTTTGAATTGTAAAACACAAGATAATAGACATTTGAACTTGTTTTTACATTTTTTTAGGTGGGCAATTTGACAGAAGAGAGCAATATTGAAAAATATAGGGGGAGCAATTCTTAAGAAGCTTTCAAAGATTTGGTAGTTTTCTTTAATTTTTCAAGAGTGGATAGGGGGCAATTGCCCACTCTCAACTCAATGTGATGAAAAGAATAGTCCCACAAATTGAGGATGATTGAGTCTTATCCACATTATTCTGGGAAAGATTTACATTTGCTATTGCAGATCGCCTCAAAGTTTCTAACATATGTAGGGTTCGTTTCACTTGTCTGCGTCGGGTTGTCTTTCTGGCAAAGGGCCTAGAAATTCTGGTAGAGCCTTGCATATGCATGAATCGAATGTCCTGCTCAACGTAGGGAACTTGGACTGCGGATGATAGGGTGCAATTTTATCATTTATTTTATTATTAATTTCTCCTATTGCCTGATCCGATGTAGATTAATTATTAGATTCTACTCACTTTTCGTAATTTGTATTTATTTCAGGGAGTAGAATGAAAATGTCACAATTAATGCTAATTTGACAGCCATCGGAAAAAGAAATAAAAAAGAAGACACTCAGGGACATTTTTGGAACAAAAGAGACGCGAGGCCTTTTTAGTCATTTTGGCCGAAGTCTTCCTGGAAGGGGAGAGCCGCCGCAAAGGATATCAGTAAAAGGGGGCAGCCGCAAAACAGGAGGGAGGCATTAGAGTAGGTTTTTAGATAGGAAATAAAGTAGAAAACAGGGAGGACTGCTCTAGGAATTGCTTTTGGTTGACTTTTCTTTCGTTGGCTTTTGCTTAGCTTTAACTCTCGTACGTCAATTAGGCACAATTGAATGATTCCCTGTAGCTTTTCTCTTGGACGTTGGCTTTTCGTCCTTTGTGGTAGGGCTGCAAACGAGCCGAGTCGAGTCGAGTTTTGAGATAATCGAGCCGAGCTTTAGCTAAATTTTATCAAGCTCGAGCTCGACGAGCTGGCAATTTTCGAGCTCGAGCTCGAAAAAAATAAAAAAAAATTTTTATTTTTAAAAAAAATAAATAAAATAATATTTTTTCTGAATAAATAATAAAATATTAAGGATATATCCGTAATTTCACTATGAAAATAAAAAATAAAAAAAAAATAAATATATAATATACGTAATTTTATTATTAAATAAAAATAAAAATAAAAAATATATATATATATATTCAAGCTCGCGAGCCGGCTCGCGAGCTAACGAGCTTAATATTCTGAGCTCGAGTTCGAGCTCGAGCTCGATTAATGTCGAGCTCGAGCTCGATTAATGTCGAGCTCGACTCGAGCCGCTCGCGAGCGGCTCGATTCGTTTGCAGCCCTACTTTGTGGTTGCCACAAGATGGCCGCAGCTTTTGCGTCAGTTTTGTATGGGTTGTTCTCGTCAACAATGAGCTAAATCCCTTTATCTAGTCAAGGGACAACGGATGCTTTGGGTCATCTAAAATTGTGAGATCGATTTAAACTTAAATTACAACCATATTGCACCAAAGAAGAAAACTGAAGATAAAGCACATTGCAGGAAACACAAATAAACTCCGAATTAATTGCCATTTTTCCAGCAGATGAATGGTATTCCTATTTGTGGACTGGGCATCCAGAAACCACTGTCACAACATGAGCAAATGTATTCTTCCAGAGGTTTCTTCCAATGGGATGCAGCTACGAGTTAAGAAAAAAAAAAAAAAACTCAAAAATACATGGCAGGGTACGTGTAAAGCTGCGTTTGGACTTACCATGTCAGTATTAAGCTGGTCTGTTGCTACAGCAATTTGCGGTGCCGAAAATACATCAGCCTGCAACATCTACAATTTCAAGTCCAATAATGAACGCTGAAAATATGAAATACGACTTTCTGTTTGTTGTGTCCTGGGACAGATTTTAAGCTGGTAGTTTCAATTCTGAAAACAGCATAGCAGCTTTCATTTCTGCTCCGTCCATTCGGCAATAAGATGAGGATTTACTTGTTTTGCTTTGACCTTTCCTTTTTTTTTTTTTTTTTCTTTTGTTACGGGTTTCCTACTATGCCATTTCCACAGAAAGATAGATCAATGCAGGACTACTATGCTCGTGCGATTTGCTTTTGCAAATAACAGTTTTCAACACCAAGAAGTTAATTGGTGACATCAGTTTTGCATACATATCCTTCAAAGTTAAATCCCTCAAGAGCCTCCCCCGGTTTGACCGCTCCAACCATGAACCGGCCTTCTTTCCGAATTGATTTGTAATATAAAACTGTTTTGGTAAAAAATCAGCCAAAACCATATAAAAAACAGATTAAACTAGTGACCCGATTGAAGTAGTTGACTCAGTTCTCAAACTTTTCTTTCTTCTTTTTCCCAAATATAATTTGAGTTACCTAAATTGTAACACTTTCATTTATTACGTCACCCATTTAGCGTAAATATCAATATCACTCGCTTTCCTAAATTATCTCTAAATCAAAATGTTTTTATCCCTATAATCTCATTAATTTAGCATTAATGATTCCAACTTGTATTAATTTGTTTAAATTTAGTTTTTTTAAGTAGTTTTGGAGAATGGACGTATTTTAACCATGAATTTACATTTTTATATATAATTATTAGGTGTATATTTGATTGCAAGTCCAATATTTTTGGAACATTTTTTATGATTGGCCAAATATAACCAAGAACTTAATTTCAATATTTCTGAAACTTATAAAAATATAAAATAATTATAACATCATGCTGACGTCAGCAGATTTTTGAGACCGATTCGATCAGCTGATCCCCGACTCAATAGTTTAGCCGAGTCGCTATCCGGTCCGATTTTAACAACATTGGTTTTCACTTAATAAGGGATAAATATAGCGTTAAGGAAAATGTATCTAATACACCACTTGATTGATTGCAGAATTTCCAAAGTTCTTACATGTTCCCTTTATTCCTTTCGTAAGGTTTCTAATAAAAAATTTGAGTAATTCCATAGAGGACAATGACATTTGAAAATGGGATGGTTATAGAATTGCTCATTTCTATAAAGAAAGCACGCTAAGTGCAATGGGACTCCTTACTCTATCGATCCCATTGCTCCATGTTAATGCTCCAAAAGTAAAAATTCCACTGCTGGTCTTTGAAGGTGTAAAATCAATCCTGAAAGTCAACTTCTCCCCTGTATTTGTAAACCTTAATGTTGGTGGTATGACTGAAACATTTACACCTGTGGGTTGTTCTAATTTTGAGACATAAACTGTTGGTCCATTACCAACATAGGTAACTGTTCTATACACTGATATGTTGCCCTTCATGTTGGAGACTCCAATTGAAGGATAATTGAAGTTGACGGAAGGCTTTGGAGGGTTATTGCAGTATATAGTCTCGCTGGTTAAGTTCTTCAGCTGTGCAGAGGTTGCGCCATTGCTGCAGAGGAAATCAATGACGTCTTTGAGATCGAAATCATAAACTAGCCCAGGGTCAATTGCTGCAACTGGATTTATGTGCCCAGAACCGTAATCAAAAGGCGTAGCCCGACTACCATCAGGATGTCTTCTGATGTAATTCCCGGAGTCATCTAGTATTGTTGCTGTTTTAGAGAAAAGGAAAAGCATTAGACTGTGTGAACTACAATAGAACCAGTAAGGGATTTTTTCGGTTTGAAATTTTGTAGACCTGTTGTCATTATTGCAGATTTTATAGCTGCAGGGCTCCAAGAAGGGTGGCTAGCCTTTACAATTGCTGCCACTGCAGACACATGTGGACAAGACATGGAAGTCCCGGAGACTATGTTGTAGTCAAGTGAACGTCCACCAGCATCACCAAGAGCTACTGGAGACCATGCTGCCAAAATGTTCACTCCAGGAGCTGTTACATCGGGCTACAATTGACATGTTGGATTAGTATTTATACAGCAATTTTTTTCTTAACATGTTTTTCTCAAATTATAATGAAGTGTTTGATTTCTTGAGGGTTAATAGCAGATTGGTGTTGTACATAAGTATATGATAGAAAATACATATATTGCTTGTGGAACTTCCAAGAAATTTCTAAAGTTATGATGATTTTTAAAAAAATACTACAAAAGTGGCATTTTTTGTATGGGATTCCGTTCAGGGGTTGTAAATGCGAGCTCAAGGAACTCGCATTTGCTGAATGCGAGGTCTCCCTGAATTTTCCTAGCATTCAAATCAAAAAAAAAAAAGAAAAAGAAAAACAGACCTCGCATTTAACTGTTAAATGCGAGGTCATATACCTCGCATTTAACAAATGCGAGGTTCTCGCCCAGGCAGCTCACTCAACCCGTAGCTCTCTTACAAACCCAGCTGCAAAGTTCCTCCTTTTTCTCTTAGTTTCTCCTCTGCTTTCTTTTCTTTCCTGCTCCAGCTCATCCTTTCCAACCCTCCGAAAGCTTCTTGCTTCCACTCTTCCCTTTTCCCCCCATTTCACTCTTGCTCTTTGTCTTCCTCAGCCCCAGTTCTTCCTTTTTTTCCCAGTTTTTCTTCTCCCCGAAAATCTCAACCTTCTTGCTTGCCCTTCTCGCTTTCTTTCTCTCCAAATGCCACTCCAATTTCTCTCCCCTTCCAAGCTGCGTTCCTCCTCTTTTTATAACTTCAAGAAATCCCTCAACCCTAGCATCCATGGTAATTGTTTGCTGCATTTTTATGGCCAGAATTTGAGCCGTTTGATGCTCTTAATTCCAGAATATTCTTGGCATCTTCTGGTGAGTGAGGTGGAATTGTGTATTGGTAATCTTGGAGAAAAAAGAAAAATGAAGAAAAATCCCATTTGTTGCTTCTCATTTCCAACCGCGAGGTCTTGTACTTCATGCTGGTTCTTGTACCAGCAAATGGAGCAAGAAGATTGAGTACCTCGCATTTAAGAAATGCGAGGTATCTCAGCTCGCATTCTCCAAATGCGAGCTTTTTTTTCTGAAAACACTTACCTCGCATTTGTGAAATGCGAGGTACCTGAACTCGCATTTCACAAATGCGAAGATCACATTTGTGGAACCAACTTCACAAATCACCCCCTTTGTAGAATAACTTTTTTTTTTTTCATCACAATTTAAGAATTTTCTCCGGAACTTCCAGGGTTATAATTGAACCAGAACAGTGGATAAAAATTCTAGCCAAACATACTTTGATTATATCTGGCGTGACAGTATTTGGACCCTTTGAAGAGAAAGCTGCCATTGCTGGTGCTGGTTCAATAGACATTTGTGTAGATGTTTGAGATAGTCTAGCCACTGGATTCCTGTAACAGGAAAAGCAAGCACGTCAAAAGACATGAGCACTGTAATGGTTGCTTTACACAAGCAAGTTCAAATGTATATATGTCACATGTGCAATAAGATATCTAATCATAAGAATTACAATTCTGTTCCAAAGATCTACAAACAAGTCAGTTATGAGCAAACTTACATTGATTAAATATCTATTTGAAAGAACAAAGATAAATCCTGATATTTCAACGAAATTTAGAGCTTACTTTTTTGTAGACATGTAAGTTTGAAGTTCTGTTGCTTCTTCTTGACCTATCACAGTGGCTTGGATTCCAAAATTGAATAATATGTCTTGGGCAACTGGATCGGCAAGTATCATAGCTACCCCTCCGATGCTTCTTATGTAAACACGCATTTGAATTCGGTCAACATGCTCATTCTCGAGTTGGCAGACCACAATCTTTCCCTTAATCAAGTTAGGATTAAGTGTGTTTGTCTGGCAAAAGCTGGAAAATCAAAAGAAATCAAGTCAAAATTTAGAGTTTAATGTCCAATTACAATCCCAAACAAATATGATCATCTGCAGCTACTGAGATGTAATAGCCAACGTTTCTGATTTAATCACCATCCAGAGTTTCTAAAATATGAAATCATGGAGAAAATGAATATCCTGATTCTTTGACAGTAAGCAGCGTCCTAGCCTTTGGGCATTCAAAGACAACAAGAGGAAAATTTTTCCCTCTTCAGAAGAAGTACCTTGCATTTTTCTGGGGAATTCCAGGAGCTGCTGCATCGCTTCCTGCTATTAAACCAGAAGCACTATCCAGTTTTGATGGATTTAGACCAAAACTCTGTAACAAGAAATTCCTTTTTCAACTCATGATCGGTAAAAAAGAAGTTTATGGTAAAATACTCGCATATTGACTTGAGACTATAAATTATTGGTTGGCGTAAAGGTACCTTTAAAACTTTTGAATTTCCCAGATAAATCTTGGATTGCAACTCCCGATTCAAAGTACTTGCAGCAACAGTCATGATCCAGGGAGCAACATTAGTTGCAGTTCTTGATAAACCAGCATTCCCAGCTGCTGCCGAAACGAGGATTCCTTTAGAAAATGCATGGAAAGATCCAATTGACACTGGATCCTCAAAGTAGCTGGTTTGGGGCGGTTCAGGGCCTAAAGAAAGAGAAAGAATATCGATGCCATCACTAATGGCATCATCTAAAGCAGAGAGTATATCTGCATTATTGCAAATTTTAAACCAACAAGCTTTGTAGATGGCCAGTCTGACGCTTGGTGCACCTCCTCTTGCAGTGCCGTTTGCCAACCCAAATAAGTTCGCATTTGAAACCAGCGAGCCAGCAATAGTGGAAGCTGTGTGAGTTCCATGGCCGTCGCCATCTCGGGGTGATCGGAAGAAAGTTTGGCTGAATGATTCAAGAGGCTTGCCTGCTTCAAATCCTTTCAAATAGAATCTAGCTCCTACTATCTTTCTGTTGCAGTTGGCCAAGGTGAACATTTCCCCAGTTTGACATTGTCCCTTGAATTTTGTGGGAACAGGGCCCAAGCCTTGGTCATTGAAGCTCCGGGATTCAGGCCAAATTCCTGAATGTAAACAAATTAATGTCCAGTCTTGTGAATTTAATGTTGATGGCCATCTTTAGAGACGCATGATTTTTAGGTAAATGTTTAAGGGGATCCGAGGCCTCTCCAGTTTCAATTTTGTCTAGTTTTGTAATCTAAAAAACATTCGTTGTAATAGGTACAATTTTAATATAAACTGAATTTGTCACTCAAACTACAAAATTCACGGTCACACCAAAGTTATACTAATTTACATCAAAGTTGTATCAATTTATACAAATTGACAGAACTGGACAGAAGTTGTGAGAGAGACCCCGGATCTTGTTCTAGGTGCTTCACTCAATCGACTACTTACCGGTGTCAATGACGCCAACTATTACATCTGATTTTACGTTCATTGGCAGCTGATTGTATTGTTGAGCAGAATCCAGTCTCAGAAAGTCCCATGATTGGGTTGTATGGATCTTGTATTCCCTACTCTCGAATACCGAAGTAACCGAATCACTTTCTGCGCAAAAGTTTTAATAAATGTAAGTGACGTAAATGCAACTATAGCGTACCATACTCTGGCTCTGCAGTAGATTATCAAGAAGATCATATTAGTTATCAGTAAAAATAGTTTGAAACGTCCCTTACAATCCGTTACATATTTTTTGTCAGTCATTTTTTAAATATTAATTTTACGTCCCTTATAAATTTAACTTAACTAAAATTGATCTAAATCTAAGTTTCCGACCACTTTTCAGTATGAAATCATTACGTGACCTACATATAGTCATTTTTTATATACAAAAATATCAAATCCCATTTTTTAATGGCACAAATGAATATAGAGTGGGTCAAATCTCACTTTTATAGGGAAAAAATAAATATGATTCAGGTTGGATCGAACATTTTTAGAAACAAAAATGAATATGAATTAGGTCATTTATTTAACTACAAATAAAATCTAACTTTTTTATTCCTAAACAATGATCATATGTGAATCACATGATGGATTTAGGATAAAAAGTAGTCGAGAACTTAGGTTGGAATCAAATTTTACTGATTTAATTTTATAAGAGATGTAAAGTTACTATTTCGAAAATAAAGGATGAAAAAATTCATTTGGCGAAATTTAAGGGACATTTTGAACGATTTTCCCTAGTTAATATATGCTGCTTTTTTTTTTTTTTTTGTTGCAGTAGATTTTGCAAAAAATTAGTTAATCAAAATAAAAGGAAAAGTTACTTTTGGGTAAACTAAAAATTTTATCTTTATTGCCGATTAAAAAAAAATGCAATAACTAGGCACAAAAGTGAAGAAGAACATAAAAAATATTGATGTTCGAAAAATCATAATCTAGAATCAGGTGAAATAATCAAATGACAATACCTTTATGCTTAAAACTGTCAATTAAAAAAAAAAAAAAAATCTGACCTGCCAGTTTTCGAGCTTGTTCTGGCGTTAGCATGGCGGAGAATCCTCTAAAGCTTCTGGTGTAATGGTGAATCGTCGCCTCCTTCGCTTCTTGGAAACTGAAAATGGAATTACAATCATTTCACTTCTACTATTTTCACCAAAGGAAGTAGAAATCTTGTGGAAGCTCCTGGTTTAGCTGTTTCTTTCAACATTTTGTCATTCTCTACCACCAACTTCTTGAAAAAACGAGACATCTGGGGAAGCTCAAATATATGTATATGTACATGCCTTCCAGTCACAGAAGTGAGCATCTCATGGTTAGCTTTGATGACAGATTCCGAGTTGGGGTGTTTGTGATATCCCATGTATACAATATAGTGCTGCAACATCACGTAATTTTGTCAAGATTAGTCCTTTGTGCTTACAAGAAATGGAGGTTTATTAGTCGATCGATCGAGCATTGTCAGAATTAAACCAAAAAAAAAAATCCCCCCGCCCTTAAAAAGAGAGAAAGAAATCCACACTGAAGTTGGAACTGGCTTCCTTGATGCAGCAAAATATTGAGTATCAGTTTTTGCATGCTTCCTTTTTCTCCAGTTTCTACTTTCTACATTTGAGCTTCCCCCAAGAATGGAGCCACACTCACAGAGAAGGGGGGGAAAAGTAAGAAAGGCAAAAGGGCAATGACTTTGTTTAATTTATCCATTACCTTTGTATTTTTGGTGGCTGCATGGGAGAATATTGCAAGCCTAAAGAGGAGGAGAAGAATGAAAATTGCAGTTGCTTTCATGGTTTTCCAATCAGAGAATTCCACAAATGGTTCAAAACAAATATATAGTTGTTGGTGATCAGATTGTGATGATTGCTTAGAACCATTTTATAGGTGGAATACAAATACTCTTTCCTAGATCGAGTTAGGATGGTTGGCTTCATGTGCCGGCTTGACATAGGGTTTTTAGTTCCTTAGAACAGGTTAATTGCAGGGATTATAATTCATGCAAGTTAAAGTGTTCGATTCTTCCATTTCCAAACTTTTAGAGCCCAAACAAATTACTTCATTGGAGTAGTCAGCATTACCTTGGAGTTTCCTCCTCCAAAAGATTTAAGAGCCGGCTAACAATTTGAGAAGCATCAACTTGACACTAGAATAAACTTATTCTGGAAAAGAATCACAACATATTATTGTTTTCAAAGTTGGAATATCTTATAGAACTCAATAAATGCGGTTTATTTAACCATCAAATAATCAAACTTATTTAAAGTTCATTTGCCAAAAAAAAAGTTTCTTAAAAAGTAGGGTTCATGTTCGAAATCTTCTTTTGGAGCTCATTCCCAACTAGTTTTCTCTAATTTGTGAAATGCATGAGAAACAAATTCGTTTCGAACTGGATTAGCTTATCTCAATAAGATTATTAGTTCATATTTTAGCAATATTTTACGGGTTCTTTTTCTTTCTTTTTTTTTTTTTTCTTTTTCATGGATTACAAACCCATTTTTTATAAGATCTTACTAGAATTTCAAAGGTGTATTAAAAGGATAATTGTAGGAAATCGAAAATAACATGGAATTTGTGTCGACCTTAAAACTCGTAAATCTGCCCTTCAAGGAAACAAAATCTTCTTAGGATTGGAATGTAGCATACTAAATTCTCGAAGGTTTCATAACTAATGTATACAATTAACAACTAATATTACTAATTAGGGAAGTCATCTATATAATAATTAAAGGGGATTATTTCAGCCCAAGACAACTGCTTTGCGTAAAGCATATGGCTTTGATACCAAATAATTTGGTTAGAAAGAAACACAAGTCAATTGGAATTTACAAAAGTTATGCAGTGCTAGAATTCATTTCAAACGTTAAACAATTATGAGTCATTATTTTCTTAAAAGTCCACTCTCTATTTTATCACCCCGAAAGAAAATAAGAAAAATTTGAAGCAATTGTTTGCAATGGCCAACTCAAAATTGGATGTCTACCTTTTGATAAACTTAGTTTATGCTTGCATACTCCAAGCAAGTAGTTCCATTTGGAAAGAAAGGAACAAAGTTTTTGAATAAATTACATCTATAGACAAAAATATAGGCCGAAATCACGGACCCAAAAATTAGAAACAAGTTATGTGTGTGATGTATCCATAGCATAACCCTTCATCTCCTTGTTTGTATCATACTATATATAAAACAACAAACATCTGGTGGTTCCATTGTGGTTTTCTAGCGGGCTATTTACACCAACATTCTAACTTGTATTTGAAATTACAAAAATATTGACATTTTTTCCCTATTTCTATAGGAACAGAAATGACTCTTGAATTATTATTAAGAAAAATCGTTCAAAACGTCCCTCATATTTCACAAAATGAATTCTTTCATCCCTCATTGATCATGTGTACGAATAGTTTTTTCTTGTTTTTGAAACCCCATTTATATGTCTGTTTAATTTTACTTGAACAATACGAATAGCATGTAATATATCTCTATTTGGTTTCACCTGAACAAACTAATTGTAGTTGTACGTGAAATCAAATAGAGATATATTACATGCTATTTGTACTATTCAGGTGAAATCAAATAGACATATACATGGATTTGAAAAAAAAAAAAAAAAAAGCTATTCATGCATATAAATCGGATTATGTGAAATGTAATTTGACATTTTTGCCTTTAAAACATGATCATGTGCAAGGCACGTGTTGGATTCTAACAAAAAACTAGTCAAAAACCTAGATATAAATTAAATTTAACCAATGTGAATTTGTAACGAACGTAAAATTAAATTTTTAAAAGTGAGGGATGAAAAAAGTTATTTTACAAAATGTAAGAAACGTTTTGAATGATTTTTTCTAATAATAATTCAAACGACGATAGTTCGATCCCATTGCCGACTTAATCAGAAATTAGCCCAAATCTTAGATAATAGTAGTGTAGCTGATGCCTCCAACCCTCGTTGAAATTATATAATAAGTTGTATTTGCTATTGCAATTATCGTAACTTGACAAGAGTGGATCCCGTGCCGAATCCCCGTCAAACACGAATTGGGGACAAGTACAATTGGCCTTAGTTGCAATTTTCTATAATTACTGTACAATTGATCCTGAACCTTTTCTTTACAATTACATAAATGTACATGATTTACACATCCAACTAAATTATGGAGTAAATCTTTAACATAAGTTCTACCACAAAAAATTCCTACCGTACCAAAGGAGTATGTAACTCCAGAAAGAGGAATCAGACAAGGTGACCCCCTATCACCATATCTATTCCTTTTGTGCTCAAAGGGGTTCTCTAACTTACTAAAGCAACATGATGAAAGTGGATGATGGCTACAGATGGCAAAGGCCATTAATTCTAAGGACTTTCAACCAGAAGGATGCAGAGAAAATCCTGGACATTCGTATCAGTATCTCAGGGAGAGAGGACAGCAATTACTGGTTACACAGCGGAAATGGTAACTACACTGTCAAATCAGGATACAAGGAATTGTGTAGAGGGACAACTGAGAAAGAGGGGAGAAGAGGAAATGAGGAAGAAACGAGTTTAGCTAAATCCAACAGGGGAATCTGGAAGAATTTGTGGAAGCTAATCATTAAGAGTAAGCTAAAGCACTTCATCTGGAGGTGTGTAAATGGAGTATTACCAGTCAATGGGCTAATATATAGAAGAACACATAAAGGTGACCCAATCTGTGAAGGATGTGGAAAGCAAGAAGAATCTATTGAACATGTGTTCTTTCACTGTAGAAGAGCTCAAGAGGTGTGGAAAATGGCACCAATACAATGGGATGGAATAACAGAACAGACAAGGAACTTTTTGGCTTGGTGGAATGCTATTATGGAAGCCACAAGTAGGAGAAATGGCATGGACCATGTAGAGCTAACAGTAAGCATTCTTTGACAAATATGAAAAACTAGAAATGATTGGAAGTTCAATGCCAAACAAAAACACCCATAGAAAGCTGTTCAAAAGGCTCAACAAGAGTGGTAGGAGCAGGGAGCAGCTCAGAGAAAGGAGAGAACCAACATTGATGATGCTGGAAGAGATAAAGAGGAAGTAGTTGCAAAGGAAGAAGGAAGTGACGAAATCCAAATCAGAGTGACAACTCAAGTGCGAAAAGAGTCTAACAGAGTTGGGATGGGGATCATTGCAACTAACAGCAATAATCTGGTGGTGACAGCATGGGCACTTAATGACAGAAGCTCGGGAAGTCAATTGCAAATTACTGCGGATGCTGTTAAACTGGCCATCATCAAGGCCAGACTACAGCATTGGCAGAAGATTAAAGTGTACATCCCCAGCAGTCAGTTGTTGAAGGAGATAACAGTAAGGAAGACCAACGACATCAAAATGGCAACGATAATTGATGACATTAACAATCTGAAGTCCTTATTCCAGAAATGCTCTTTTTGTTTGGATAGGAGCTTAGATTCTAGATGTAAATTGATTAGTGATTATGCCTTAGGCATCTGTCAAGATGAGGAATGGATCAATCCACAGTGTGTCTAGCACTGTTGTATAGAATCACTCGAGCCTTTACTTATATAAGTATACATCTTTTGTTTATCAATACAAATTCTACCGTTGTTAAAAAAAAAAAAAGAAGAATATCAGAAAGACATTAATACTAGAGTGACACCAAGAGTATATGCACAAAGACTCTTAGTTTTCACATGTGCCCCTTTTACCTTACGACTAAAAATGATAACCATGTTAGTAATAGAATTAGTGATTATGTTTTAGACATTTTACATGATGAGAAATGGATAAATCCTCTATACTACTAAGCACTTTTTGTATAAAAATAAGGGCCTTGCTCCAAACTGTAAAGCTTATTTTATGATCAATATAAGATTAATATCATTTTCCGGAAAAAAAAAAAAGAAAACCCAGGAGAATAAACAGGCACCATGTACGAAAGGGAAAGAGTCTGGCTATCGACAATTCAATACCCTTTTATCACCATTTTTGTTTTTGTTAACCACTTTTGTCTGGGCTGCATCATGCCGCATTCGCCCTTTTGACAGCCTTGTTTTGTTCAAATACCTGTCCCCCCCCCCCCCCCCCTCAAACATCTTGTAGAACTTTTGCTTCAACTTGCGGCAATGGGGACTTGCATGAAGTGCTACTAGAACTCGTCCAGAATTTGTACTCAAATATGTTAATTACTCTTGAATGCCCTACAAGTGAAGACTAATTAATTCTTCTACATAGAATTGGCACGAATAGGGAAGGACTAAAAACTTGAAAAATTCAAATAAAAGCATTTTATGTTATGTACATTGTCCTGCAGAGGCCTAAAAAAGAAAATTTCTTGCAGAGAGCTCTAAAAAACAATTGATAGCTACGGCCCCACCATGTTGAAATCTCAAGGACAAAAGCACAAAAAGCTGGTCTTGGTCATCGGCAATTGAGATTCAATCTGGAGAATCATCTCCAGACCCAGTGAAGATGCAGATCCTGCGTAATCGAAGCTGCATAGTCTATTTCTTCTCATTTTCGAAAGTAAAAACCTAGGCAGCTACAATAATGAACGCTTCCAGGTCACAATGACAGCAACAAAACCAGGGACTTTCTTTTTCATCACTTTCCTAGATTCATATGCATCAAGAAAGGAAAAAAATTATATATCAAGAGATGAATGTATTTACACTGAATTAGAAGTTCTTTCAGCAGGCGACTAAAAGGTCCAATAGCACGTAACTAAAGAACTATGTCAGATATTTACCAGAAAAGAGATACAAAAATATCCAGACGCAAACCGCAATTATTGAGGCAACATTCATACTCATCTTTTTGACATTTAACAAAAAAAATACATTGATATTGGAAGTATCAGAGTTCACTTCTTGCGGATAGAAAGGCAAAGCCGTGTATCTTTCCTCCGAAAGAGGCTCGTACAATCAGCACAAAGTTCATATAGAATACAAATGAGAGTAAGTTGCATAAATAGCACGTCCAATGCAACCTTTCTCTCAACCTTCCTCTCCAAACTCATTGGTGAATCTCTCATGCACCTCAAGGTCAGCCTTGCTCACTGTTGGCCTCTGTCTTGCCAACACTTTGTCAAAGTCTATTTTAGATATCGGAGGTGGGACTATCTGCATGGACATTAATCAGAAATACTCTCAGTTAACATTCTGCCGAGAACAAAAAGGAACATACTTGATCATTATATTATCATCCAGAATCATTATATTATACTCCATCATTATACTTCAAAGCATCACCTCAGTGATGTCAAGAGGTAATCATGATGACAGTAGATTGACAAGTTCATGCTCTGATAAGTATTTGTAATGACCATCATGGCAATGACGTATGCCACAAAGCAAGCACTTACAGACATTAAAAATCCAGCTAATATCGTAAACCAAGTAGAATTGACCCTAACATAGAATCCAATGTAAGCATCTATCTCACCTTAGCAGCAAGTCCTTTACCGGCTAGATCCTGCATAGTTATCTGGACAGCACCTGATTGCTTTGGTCCACATGGCATCCACATACCATTAGGAGTATTTATAAAGAACATGGCATCTTGAGTTTTGCGAACAGGTTCAAAAAGGACATCCTTGACCTATAGAACCAGGACAATAAATGTAAACATACACACACAGTCTCCAGAAATCACAAATCTTAACAGAGAAGCCAGTGAGGAATTAATTGATTTTTGTTCTTTAGGAGAATACTATATACTTGTCGAATCTTACTAAATCCCACACTTACACAAACAGAAATATCTGATCCAGAAAATCCTTCTGTCCTACGAGCCAAGTCTTCGAAGTCACTCTCAGTCAAGTTGTGAGGTGTATCTCCTAAATGAACCTGCAAGCAACAGAAAAGTTAACATTTCACATTCAACTACGAAAAAAAATTGGATGTCCTAATCTTCAATCTACCATCTTTCACAAAATAGATAAGGAGATCATTACTTTAAACATGTGCTGCCGGGCCTTGAGATCCGGTAGAGGAATATAAATACGCTTATCAAATCGTCGCCTAATAGCCTGGAGAAACAATTCCACATTAGTCAAGAATCAATATCCTATGAAGATTATCAAGAAAAGTACTTTAAAGTGCCATTATTCAATGCTCTTATCTGCATAGACACATACTGCAGCATTTACTCTGCAGAATGATGGAAACTTTTACCACACCACTACACCTTCAAGAGCATGTAGGTCATTTAACAAGCAACATATTACACTACGCCTTACCTGATCAAGAGCATATGGAGTATTTGTGGCTGCCAGAACTAGAACTTTCTCATCATTATTTCCAACCCCCTGAAAGTAAGATAAGGTCAACATTCTGGATCAGATACATTGTTGATGCAGATAATTTCCAAGCAATATCTTGAATCCAAATACCAAGAGTTCAAGATAAAACATGTAGGATATTGAAAACTGTTTACAGAAACATGAAATTGAGGTATCCAACTGATTCAAAATTGAAAGGATCAATAACTGATAAAATGATGTCAGAGATCTGGCAAACAGTTCACCAGGCAATAACTACAGTTAATATGATCCATGACTTCAGTTCTACACCCACGACCAAGAATCTTTCCTCCCTTTCCCCCACCACAAAAAAATAAAACAAGGAAATACTGCAGATTATCCAAAATAACAAAAAGGCCAGGGCTCATTAAATGGTTCAGGCACTTTGACATGGATTAACTCTTTCTATTAGAAATGACAAAGTTGACAAGCTCAAGCTTCACCTATTGCCTTCCCCGTAGCTTAAACTTGAAGCCTCACACTGCAGGCTACTCAGCAACAGTCCAAATCCAAATAGTATGTATGTCAGAGCCAGTAAAAAAACCTTGAAAGTTTTTCAACACAACTAGTGGAGAATTTCAGGAAGGATGCAAATGTTACAAGTACAACCTCCAAGCTTAAATGACTTGTAAACATCTTTCATCTCAGAGGATGCAAAAGCCACCACTCCCCCTACTGCACACTACACTCCCACTTCCCCTTTCATATCACGAAATCATCCCTGCACTTCATCATTGATACCATAAAGCACACTCAGAGAAAGTAAATGGCTTCCCCCATGCCTTTCTCCCACCTTTATCCTATGCATGATACAATGAATGTGATAAAGCTACATGTAGAAGGAGAAATTACATGACTAATACATGCAACAATGCAACAATTACCTGCATTTGTACAAGCAGTTCCGTTTTTATACGTCTTGAGGCTTCACTCTCATTTCCTTCACCTCGCTGACCACACAAGGAATCAATTTCATCAACAAATATGATTGAAGGAGCACTTTCCCGAGCCATCTGGAAAAGGTTTGAAACTAGCTTTTCACTCTCACCCATCCACTTTGAGACCAGGTCTGAGGATGAAACACTGCATAAAAGAAGCAGTTGGCACTTGCCAACTTTATGCTCTAAGTTCTTGAAAGCAGATTCTCAAAACAAAAAATAAAAAATAAAACAAAACATCAGAACAAATAGTTTGAAAGACAGAAATTTGTGTCTCAAACCAAACAATAAACAAAATGCACTGTCAGAATAACATGTCTAATTAAAGACAGAAACTTGCATGCTGAACCAAACATTAAGGAACATGCATGCTTTTACACAATGCAAAGTGCTATCAACATAGTACTTAGTCTTGTAGTTGGCAAACTTACACACCACATAAAGATCTTGTCAGATAAGACTTATGAGAACTCCATCACATGAAGAATAATTAACAAACAAAAGAACAATCTACATTCTAAGCAATCAAGTTCAAGGAAAGTACAAAAATCATCAAGATACACCTCAATCCAGCAAAGTATTAAAGCTGCTATTGAGGAATCTATCCACATGCAACTCAATCCAGTGAAACCAAGAGCCACCAATATTGAAGAACCTAGCACTCTTCATTCTTTATGTCATGCATCAAAAGCAGTGCAAAGTAAGAATGCATTACATGCTAGCCAACAAATTAATGAAATAGTCTAATTCCCCAAAAAAGAAGGTTAACTGGACACACTTGCACACACAAACATACAAAACAGAAAAACATGCAAAACCAAAAACCATGCATAGATATAATTCCTGTTTTTAAGACAACTGGATGCAAAATGTGGAAAATAAGCATCAATAGCAACACATTTTAAAAATAAATAAATAAAAGGCTCTGCAGTTCAGGTAAGAAATACTAAGAAGTTAGTCAAAAACTTTTCACTTCTAGGTCTTGAAGAAAATATCCAACATATGACCATATAACTAGCTTGTAAGCCCACACCAACTTAAATATTATGAGATTAATTTAGATAGTTTCCATATACTGTACCTGAAAAAAGTGGAGTCTGCTTCAGTAGCAACAGCCTTTGCCAAAAATGACTTCCCTGTCCCTGGTGGACCATATAAAAGAAAAGCCCTCCATGGCCGTCTCTTGCCTAAGAACACGAGATTGCTAAGCAGATTCAGTTTAAATGAAATACAGATTGTTTACAACAAACATGAACATGTAATGATAGTACCTATTAGATGACTAGATATTATCAACTGCATGAACTAAAATACGTTCCAATTATTAGGACATATAAATCTTTTCAAAAAACTCCAACTAACCTACACTTATCATGGTGGCTGGTAAGTAAAGTCTATGGAAGGTACATAGCGTCTGGATATTCAGATCTATGGACTCACGAATAAAACACGCAAGTTGGCATTAAAGGAGACAAATACCAAAATTAAGGCAGTTCATGTTATTTGAAATTTTTGTAAGAGATACCAATCACATGAGAAGAAGATATTATTTTTTCTCTGTAAACCCATACTTGATAGTAGTACTGAATGAGAGTTGGCAAGCTATAAAATACACAAAATAGTTCGAAAGAAAACATGCAAAAAGATTTATGCATCTGGGGACCTCTGGAAACTGACACAACCATTTCATTTTGGGTTTGAACCAATTATTTAACTGGGATTATAACTTAAGACGTTTTATAAGTACTAATTCTAGAAAAACTAAGTTTCACTAAATAAATAAACATTTCATATAAAAACTGAGTGACATCCTAAGTAAAATGAGTGACAGCCTCAGTAAGATTGAAGTCTTAGAGATGAAATAAATTCTTTCAAACCTTAGTCTAGAGTCTGCTATCAAAGGCAGTAGAACTTGAACCTAGTTTAACTCATGCAAGAATTGGTGGCATTTCTGACATCATCTAATCAAAATTTTGTCCTGCCAGACTAGGTTCTGTTATATGAACCACACTTGTCTCCTTAAACCAGCTAGCTTATTTCCCCAAAATAAAACCTAAAGTTAAACAAACTCCTTAGGATGTAGAAAAATTTAGCTCAACATCAAACTTGAAACCTGATTCCCTATCAAATAAGCAACGAGCTACTAAATTAATCTAATGCCGACAAAGCTGACATTCAACCCTGACAGCTAGGAGAAAGCTCCAGACTATCACCAACATATTGGATCCTACTACTTATCAAGACAAAACAACCTCAAGAATTTCAACTAATTTGAGTAAATTAACTTGCCCATCCAAATAATGACGAATTATAGGTAGAAAATTTTGCAACTTTACTACTAAGTTCACCAATCCCCACAAAATCCAGCTAAAAAGCGACAAATTTTTACCTATAAATTCCCATATGCCCAACAATAACAGACAGTAAGGCAAGGAACTTTACCCCTGGGATTCACCACTCCCAAATACTAACACAACATATTTGACTACCAACGACTACATAATATTCATCAATCCAACAAAAATCAGATCAGAATCAGGCAGACACTAACCAGTGAAAAACTGGGGGAACTTAACGGGCAAAATCACAGCTTCCTGCAAAGCCTGCTTAGCACTTTCCAATCCAGCAACATCGTTCCACTTTACATTCGGTTTCTCCCTAATAATCGCCGAATTCAACCCAGCCCTAAGCTTAGCCTGCTCAGGATCCTCCCCATCTCCCTCACCACCACCACCATCCTTGGGTTTCCCCTTCGGCCGCGTGGCCACCGCAGCATCGCCGTTTGCCGCCGGTCCCGAACCACCACCCTCGTCTAAAACAGCGCGAATCTCCTCGGCACGGCGCAGATACTCGGTAAACTTCTGGGTAATCGCTTCCCGAATCTTAGGGTTTTTCTCGTACTTCAAATGAGTCTTGAAATACTCCAGCGCGTTCATGTACAACGGGAACGCCTTCGCATAATTCCCGGCGTTATCTTCCTGAACTGCTTGCCGGACATACTCGATGGCTTGCTCCTTGAAATTACTGTACATATTCTCCAATCATAAATCAACAAGTTTTTCCCTCTAGCTAGAAATATGTATATATATATATAGGTTGATCGAGGGGAAGATTTGGGGGAAACTAAGAAAAAATCGAAGAACCCTAGAAATTGTGAGTAATGGTGAAATTGAAAGGAGTTTTGATGAAGAATATAGGAACAGGAGTAGAGGAATTTTGCGTTAGTTGACTCGAATCTTAGACGCGTGAGCAGAAGACGCGGCCAGCCACGGCTGACAAATTTACAACCCGAATAAATGATGCGGGAAGTGCAAGAATCCGAATACATCTATCATCAGCACTTCACAAGGCGCTAGACCAAGCAAGCGGCAAATCACAAAGTAGCCAGTCAATGGAAAATTCTTTTCTTTTTCCCGTTTTTGGTGGCAACCCCACTAGAGATTTAATCTAGACGGGGTACGGTTCCTGCATAAGTACTTTTTTGATTTGGGAGAAAATTAGTAGAAAAAAATTGCACAAATCGTCTCTCTCACACATATTGTTATTATTATTATTGACGTGAAATTTTAGCTTTTTAGAATCAAAATGAGTGTTTGTGGTCCCTAATAAATAAAAAAAAAAGGTCTTTTCAAATTGATAATGTATAATTTTGAATTTATGATGCATATTTATCTCTTCATTCAGTTCAAAACTTCTAATAAATGATTAAATATTGATAATCTGTATTTGTTAAGTTATACAAAAGTATCAACACATAATCTAGAATATATGTCCCTACCTTAGTTCTTTTCAGGAATAGTGATCAACCTTTTCCTACTGAAGGCCTACCATCAATTTTTAGTTCACAATTTTGTTGGACTTATTTGTTGGGAAAATATTGTGACCTTATAATTGCAATCAGTTTTCACACAGAAGGACATTATTGGCTTATACCAATTTACTATATACAAAATTAATCACTTCCAAAATTACAATATCCAAAAAGGTTAGAATTTTAAAGGGTGAAGGGGACAAAATATCTTTACAAAAAAGAAGTGGTGGGGGGTACTTGTTTTAGGTAAGGGTAAAAAACAAAAAAAAACTCCCAATGATAAATCTATTATATAGAAAAGCACCTTCCGTGGTTTCAAAACATACAACATCACACGGAATCCGTTAAACTTAACGGAAATGGATGAAATAATCAAAATACCTTGATATAATTAAACAAAAGACAACTCAAAAAAATCATTTGTTTTATTTTCTAGATAGAGAGAATTGAGGGTTGAGGGGTAGAACAGGTATATTTGTTAAAAATTAGGCATAGAAATTTTTTTTTTATGTTCCAATAAGTCATTTTCCATTAAGTTTAACGGATTCCGTCACCTTTACAGTTTAGTTCAAAGCATCAAATGTCATGTTGTACGTTTTGAAACCGCCGGAGGATTTTCTGTATATTAGATTTACTACAGCGGACTTTTTGTTTTTTTACACTTCAGATATAGCAAAATTCCCATAATAAAAGATGAATAACAAAATGGACTAACTTTACTTTACACTCTTTAGTTGTACCTCATGTCTCACTTTGATCTTAAATTATAAATTGGAATACTTTTGTTTTTAAATTATAAAAATTTTCTCATTTAAATACATTCATAAATGGAAATCTAAAAACTAACAAAATACTAGTCATTTTTTTGAGCAGTAGTATTGCACATTGCAAGGGCAGAGAAGAAAAATTAATAACCAACAAATTTCTAAAAATAGAGGGAAGAAAGGATTTTGGAGGATCTAAAGTGGAAATTCGGGTACAATTGAAAAATTAAAGTGTTCTAATTTAAAATTTAGGAACTAAAGTAGGAATCATGGCATAATTTAGGAGTTAAGGTGGCTTAATTCAAAGATTAGACACTAAAGTGAGAATGGGACTATAGGAGTATAGTTGAGGGTGCAAAATGGAATTAAGCGTATTAAAATAGGACTTCGTAACTTTTGCAAAAGTACCCTTCTAATAAGCCTTGAAAGGACCTTATCAAAAAAAAAGAAAAAGAATAAGCCTTGAAAGGAAAGCGTTCCTGACAGCAAGCTACTAGGTTTCACTGCCACAGAAAAGCGTGAGATACAGTAGCGTTCGTGGTGCCCCTTTTGTGGGTTTTAGTGAAGCCCCCGTCTTGCTTGTGCCTTGCTGCGCTTGCTGCCCTTAACCGATAATGGGGAAACACGGGAAAAAGCTAAGTCAGCAGCAGCAGCAGAAGCAGCAGCGCAGAGGTAGAAGAGCCTTTTCATACAACAATGAAGAAGAAGAGGAACAACAGTATATAGAGCAAAGGGATTCTGAAAAAAATGACGATGAATCCCAAGAAGAGGAGGAGGAAGAAGTAGAAGAAGAAGAAGAAGACAATGAAATTAGTCAAAGCCCATCAAACAATGATGTTCCTTCAAAGTTCTTACTTTATCAACAATCTGTTCAGGTGAATAGTAATCAAAATAAGAACTTTTAAACCCCATAGCTGTTATCAGTGGATTCTTGAAGCCACAGTTCTTTTAAATGGTTGAAAGTTGTGATTTTTTTGGCTCGATAATCAGGCATTTTAGTTTTTTTTTTGTTTTAATGTTTGTTGAATGAATTGCAGTCACCAAAAGGGGACATAAGTTACCTGCAAAAATTCTTCTTGATGTATGTGGGTGGAAGGATGCCACTACATCTGCAGGAAGATTTCTGTGGCACTGCTCTTTTAAGGTATGGTACACTTATCTAACTGTTGCAACTTTTTTTCATTTTTGCACCGATCCTTTTCTTTTGCGAGCTTGTATGTACTTTTTATCTCATATAATAAGAGTGTTTATCCCCTTTTCGTTCAATAATTTTTTCCTCTTCATATTAATCCATCATATACTGAAAATGCATTTACTAAATTTCTGTCCCCATGGGGCATATTGGATGAGGATAATGGTTGTTAGTCCATATTTTGTTCAAAGAACAGAGAAGCATTAATTTTTGTAATAATATATAGAACTGCCTTATTTGACAATGTCTATACTAGGACCTGTCTAGACTTAGCTTCTTTTATGCTATATGCATCAGGTGATTTTGGTACCTTGACGTGTTATTTAGGTTACAACTCCGTACAAAAGTTGATTTTCCAACTTAATTGTTTTGTCAAGCCTACTGGTCTCTTGGTTATGAACTATGGATTTGCAGATCTTTAGAAAATGGCACAACCAGGATATCTTGTTATTTCTTCATTGGATATGAGTTGCACTCCTGATGAACGTTTCCAGGGCATGGAGTGGAGGAAAAATAAACAAGTCTCCATGAAGAATGAAAGAATGGCTTTACTCAAATCAATTTATTGCCTTTTTTCCCTTTCTTTTCTCCTAATGTTTGGACAAGAGGATTTGGTGCTGTCGGACTGTGTACTTGCTCCTAACAAAAAAGTTGACATGTTTGTATTACTATAAACTCTCGCACTGAGTAAGGTCGCACTTAATTGAATTTCAAGAGCACCGCATTAGAGTTCCTTGTGATTTGCACTTTTGTTTGTTTGGATTTATAGTACTTTTGATGTTGTAAATTTTATATATGACTCTGAGCCATAGCTAGCTCCTGGTTTAAAAAACTGTAGTCAGGGTCTAGGCATGCCAAATAAGTCTTCAGCATAAAAATAAGAAATTAGATTTTTGTTTTTTCTTATCCTCAAAATTAGTTAATTGGTTCCAGTAATTTGTTCATTAATCCATATAGTTGCAAATTAACACTACTCTATGATTTTGGCAGTACAGAATGGCTTCGTACTGATGCAAGAAGAACGGCTATAGGCCTGGATTTGGACATTGAGGCACTTAAATGGTGCATGGAAAGCAATCTAAAAAAGGTTGGTGCCGATGTCTACTCCAGAATATTCTTGTTTCATGGCAATGTCTTGGAACCTCTTCAGGCTACCTTGGTGAACTTTGATCCTCAAGACCTTGGGCAAAGGATTACATCAGGAGATTGCCAGAATGGCCCGGATGCAGTTTTGGTGAACTCTAGTACACAGGGTAGTCTTCTTGGTGTTAGCCATAAGTTGATGAAGGATGCTCGACTCCCAGAAAGAGATATAGTGTGTGCTTTTAACTATAGCTGTTGCTGTCTGCATAAGCGTCAGGAATTGGTTTTATATTTCAAATATGCATTGAGTATCTTGAATAAAAGAGGAGGCATTTTTGTTATGGATCTATATGGAGGTACATCATCCGAGTGTCAACTGAGGATGCAGAGGAGATTTCCCACTTTCACAGTAGGTTTACTGAACAGATTCATATTATCTTATTGCCATTTTATTAGTTTTGAGTACATTTATCCATTGCCAAGTTTATGCTTACAGATGACAAATGCTTCATTCTCTGTCCTTGTCCTTTTAACCTGGTAGCTTTAGGTCATGATACGATACTACTGTTCATCATTCATAGTATGTGCATGCAGATAGGGGCAGTTTCTGTTGAAAGATTGGTCAAGCATGATACAAATCTTGATGTTATTGGTGATATTTTCGGCATTATACCATTCCCCAAAATCTCGTGGTGGGAGTCATGGTAGCCTTTTGAGAGCACCATTGAATGTTATCTGCTATTTTTGTTGCTTTGCCTTAGTCATGCATCTTATCTATCTGAAGCTAGTTACTTGTCAATAGAAACAAAAACCTATCTGAAGCCTCTTCTGTGGAATCATCTAATTCCACAGGCTGGGCAAATATGCAGCCACAGGAAGTACCAATAGTACTATATACTGTACCATTGATATTGTAGTTTTACTCTTAGCTATCTCATTACATTACTTCCATGGGGGAGTCAAAGATAGCTGAGTTGCCAATTATTGACTGCACCATATTGGATGTGACAAACGAAACGAAATATCGTTGTGCTTGTTGTGATGTGGTCAAGCTCCTTTGATTTTGATGCCTCCTCTTCTAGTAATAATTTTCCTGAAATAATTATACGGCTATTTCATTTTTGTATGAATGATCAGACATCCAAAAATGTGTTGCACGCAGAAGCTCCATGCTCAAATTTACACTAGTTGTATTGCACGCACCAAGCATTTTGTTTATATTAATTTCTGGGATTCAATTAGTTTATACAGGACTGAGGAAACAAGGTCTCAGCATTTGGCAGGTCTACTCTGCACTATTTATTTTGCTTCCTTTCCAAAGATTACGTTGTGAAGTTGTTTTTATTCTTGATTTGTTGAAGATTATGATATGAACTTCTTGCAGTATATCTGGGAGCAAGCTGAATTTGATGTCCTGCAGAGGAAGACCAGAATCAGCCTCCACTTTAATCTCCAAAATCAAAAGAAAAAGCTTCGCCATGCCTTTTCCTACAGCTGGAGACTGTAAGTTGAGCAGCTTTATCATGGTTTCTGAAAAATCTCTGAGATTGTTTGAAATATAGTAAGCTGGCACTTTGAGAAATTATGCTCAGCACCACAATACTTTATAAAAATTTGAGAGGAGAAATACATAATGAAGTAACTAATTAAAGGTCAAAATTTTCTAGATGAATAAAAAAAATCATCTTTTCTTGTCCACTTATTGGTGTATGGGTGTCAAAATTCGATCCCCATAAAATTTTGTATTTTCTGGTTAAGATTTCTTTCTAATTAAAAATAAACTAATACTCTTCATTCAGTAATAGACGTTTGTGGGGTAAAAGTTTCAGCATAAAGAATATTGGGCTTGGCAAAACTCTAGATTATGGTGTCATCTTCACATTGCGTAACTTTCAAGGTGCATATGAAACATATCCTGAATTCCTTGATGATTTATTGAGAAACTCAAGCCACAAATATGCATCCCCTGCTTATGATATTACATAATCTTTCTGATAAAATGGATTCAGTATTGATGTGTATCTGAAGAACCTTAGGCTCCAGCTTATTCTTGTCCTGTCAATGTATCAAATTTTGTTATGGTTCCTAATCTAGGGACCACTGTGGTATACCAGATACTATATGTTTGTAAAATGTAAGACTGGTGCTGAGTGCATTTAGGCTTTCTACATTATTTACACATAGCATAATGTGCACAACGACTTTAAAACGTTCCTTTCTCCTCAGGTGGTCATTGCCAGAAATCAAAGACTGTCTGGAAGAGGCTGGATTTCGGTCTGTCCACTTCTGGATGCGAAGTATGCCTAACAGTAAAGAAATTAGAAATATAGATGGGTTTGGCATTGGACGAGATATAAAATATGAAGAAGTAACCAGTTTTCAACAACAGGATTCATGGAATGCATATATTGTAGGTGTTGTCTAATTATCAAGTAGTGGCAGTGGTAATCATATGAATTTTTGAGCTGATGGAGAACATGTATCGTGAAAAGATAGGTAATCAAAGAGCTTTACTTGATTATTTGAGTGAATATGTTTCACATCCCTTTTTGGCAGCACTTTTCCACCCTCCCCAGATGTGCCTTAGAACTGTACCAGTTGTCACCAGCTAAATTTGCCTTTAACTCATTTCTCTATTTCTAACCTCATAGTTGATTCTTTATTTGTGGAGATCCCACAGAAACTTACAGTACAAAAAACTCTTATGTAATCTTTGAGATGCCAAACAATGTTATGCTGATTTTTTATCCTTTCCAATGATAAATGCCATGACAGAGTTCAATCCATGTTAATTACAGGTGTAGGAATTACTAATTCCCTTCCCCCCCTTTTTGATCTTGTAAGAATGCCACTGGATTGTAATCATTAAGAATGGCTGAACCCAGTTGATGATGTACAGAGTTAGTTGAAACTGGTAATAACAAAGAGTGACAACTAATGCCCTCTTTTAATGCTGTGGGCTAGGGTGGGTGCAGGAGCAGGCAGACAAGAGGCAGGGGAAGTGTTTATACTTTGTTGGCTGCAATTTTAATAAGAGTGCTGCCTTTTCTCCCTGCAAAATACAATCTGATGAAACACATCAAAATTCTTTTTTCTTTGATCAAGTAGAAGGACAAAAAGAAAATCGATTTGAAGTTGGAACCTCTTTGAGAGGCCCTGAATGGAGTGCTACTTTTCTTTAGTTTTAAGAGCAGATTGTTTTCCATGTCCAAAAGCACGCGTGTTGGAAAGTCCTCTTTGACCGCCACCAGCTATGCTTTTCTTTGTTTACCTCTTACTTGGGGAGGCTGTTGGTGCCAAGGTTTGGGGAAGGTATTTCTGGTTCAGGAATGAATGGCACTGGAAAGTGAAAGGGTTTTTGGTACCATGGTTTGCTACAAATGAAAGAAATGAAAAAGAAAGAGTAGAGTTGCAGACTCGAGGATTGTGATCTTGTGCATTACAATCTTTTGACTTTTCCAACCAGATGGATTTTGGGAAGATGGTTGTTTTGCCATTTAAGCGTGTGAGGAATTACTTTTTTTTTTTTTTTGTGTGGATAAAATATCATAATTTCATTAAAATCTGCACTAATGACAGATGTTACATCATCAAACGTACACAGATGCAAGCAATTTAGATCTATGGTTTTTCTTGCAATGGTCTTCCTTTTTTACAGTACCAATACAAGCAATTTGGGCTTGAGCGTCGGCAACCTTGGCCATTCATGTAAGGTTGTGGTCTATACTTTCATCAAGTATTTAATAACAGGGACCCTTTTCAATACACTAGTAATTGCTTTTCCTGCAGCAGCTCAAGCCTCAAAGGCCCTTTTTCCCTTATGGCAATCTTTACCTTCAAAAATTTGTTCTTGTTTGATTATTGCGAGGCTAAAGTTTTAACCAGCATATTGACTTTTGTCATATCGGAAAAAGAGAGAGAGTAATAAAAGAAGGGGAACAAATTAGTGGCTTCTTTTGCAATAAGAAGCTTCTTTTTTTGGGTATCTTGCAGCAACTAAAGAAAGTGGATCCTATGCGGACCTTTTAGCACCAGTGCCTGATCTTGTCAATTAATCAAAGCCTGCCTAAAACCTTCACCATTAAGTGTTTCTAATTGGTACCAAGAAACTAATGAACATTCTTGTTTTAGTGGTCAACAAACACCTTTTACCCCTTTTCGATTAACCAATACTACTCCCTCCTCCGCTCCAAAATTTTAGTTACACGTTGAAAATTCAATTTCTTATCAACAGTGCTTTGATTGCGACGTTTGAACTTTAATTTTCAATCTTACCACTCAAAATTTGATGAAAAGTAGGGACAATATTGAAAAAAGAAAAGATTAAAAAAAAAGAGTTTTAACTTTTTAGACATGACAAATATGTATTTTAAAATATTTTAAAATGAAAAGTAGGACAAAAGTTTTAGGACGGAGGAAGTAATAATTAATAGTACCACGCTTATTCTGTAACTTGTGGCTACAGTCAGTAATAATTAATAGTACTACGCTTATTCTGTAACTTGTGGCTACAGTCAATACTATATGAATATAGTCACGTACGCTTACATGAACCTGCACAATTTCCTACTAATCCAATCTAATTGCATCATTCGTTACGTCAATTTCTTTTATAGTATTCTGCTTCCGATGGAGAAAGATGCAGTTATGTCCATTCTGCAAATTTGGTGTCTATTTTTACCATTCTGCTCGTGGAATCGATGTTGGAATCCAAACTAAATACACTATTACTACTATTCTTGCGTGCACGCAGGGTTGATGTTATTTGTCTGTGATCGAAAGGGATGATTTTCCTACTAATTGATTTGGTCAACTTTTATTTAATGTGGTTTTTTTACTAGAAAAATTTGTACATGGAATATTCAAATGGATTTTCAACGTTGCATGGAGAGCAAGTGAAGAGATTCACACGCACTATTTCGAGTTCCATCCGGGGCAAGAATACCTGTCGTTGGATTCAAATAGTTAGTTGATCATGGAATGGTGCATGTAACACCTATAAGACTTTGTATTGAAGTAATGCATGCCACATACGTAAGATAACTACTTATGGCAGTAAATTACGGAGAGTTTCATTCTTTGAACGTATGCATTTTTTTTTCCCTCTGACTTATAGTCGCTTCCTTCTTACCATCCAATCCAATCATTTTCCGAACTTATGCTCCATTTCGAGAACAAGGAATTGTATGATATTCTGATATCAAGATCTCTCAATAGACCAAATGGGCTGTTGTTTTCAAAGGTAGAACTAGATGAATAGTTCAAGGAAAACAAAAAAATGTTGGTTGGATCTGAGAGGGACAACATTCAATTAGTTCAAAGAAACATCAACATCGTTTTATAATCATATCTAGTTAATTTTAGCTTTTATGTTAATTAAAAAGTTTAAGTAGATATGTAGTGTAGTGTCAGGACTCATGAGGCATAATTTTGCAAATATTTCTTTTACTTTCCACAAACAGCTACTACACCCCACTACCCACCTTCCCCAAAAAGAGGGAGAACAAAAAATAATTAAAATGTTGATGGCAAGTATCATTCTCCTTTTAGCAAAACCAATAATATATTTCTTGAATCTATACATATTGTTGATCAAAAAAAAAAAAGAAAATCTATAGGATTGACATTTCAAAACTCAGTTAGAGATGATAATGACAACCCAAATTCCAATTTTCACTTTAAAAAGATCAAACATCATTTCAACAACTATTTCAAATACTGCCTTTCCCAGAAAAGGCCAACCCAACACTACCAACAAGTTTTTTTTTTTTGGGAAAAAACAGCATTAGGATTTCAGGAAGTCATAATCAAACCACAAAAGGACACACACTGCACCCACAGAGACACACGCAATCACCGAATTTGAGCCATCCAACGCCCTCATTTCACACATTCCAAGCCAAATGGAATCACCAACAAACAAATCAATCATCAAAACTACCAACTCAACCCACCTTCCCTTCGTGACCGTCTCCCCTAAACCTGCCGTCCCCGCTTCTACTCTTCATCACTTCCATCTCGACTCTCCTCCCATGTCCATATAACCCCGCGATTCCCCTGATCCCTGTCAAACCCACCTCAATCTTCACCCAGATATTGCATACGAATCTACTCCAAAGCTCAGCTCCTCCTTCTTCTTGGCTCACAAGACATGCAAAAGATCCCGCATTTTATCAGTTCTTGATGTCTATCAGTTCTTGATGTTTAAGGGACGCTTGTTTTGACGAGTCCATAGTACAGTATATTGTTTCCTTCTTCTTGCAATATGAATCAGATTCGGAATATCCTTATTTTCTCCAAATTCTTGCATATTATTGGCCATTCTCTTTAGCAATTCAAGGCTGTCATAGTCAGATTAGATCTCTTGCTTTCCAAGTTTTGAGCTGAGCTGCGAAGGTAGACAGCCCGATGAAGCGAACTGTCCACCATTTATTCAGTGTACTCTTCTTGTTGGGGGTCCTAGGACTGCTTTCCTTCAGGGTTATCCTTCGCCAGAGCTCTATTCAGCTGAGAAATCAGAGCCCTTTCCTGGAAGTTGCGAATTTTCGAGTAGATAATGAGACCCTTTTGAAGTATGCTGCGATTGATGTTGGTGAGCCTAAGTTGAAGCAGGAGATTGAGCAGTTGTTAGAGGGGAATTTTCGGAACCAGGGTCGTCATAGATCATTTCTGTCATCAGGGAAATATCGGATTGATGTTAGAGCTAGGTCAGCTAGGGGTCTACCGGTGCAGGTCCGTTCACCTGAGTTTAATCAATTGTGGTTGAGCTTTCGGAGGCACTTGCATGATTGGTCTAGAAATAGGAGGTTTCAGTCAGATATTATGTTGGATTTGGTTAATGAGCTCAAGGATTTGATGGATAAAAATGGTGGTAAAACAGAAGGGTTGGGAAGAAAGTATAAGTCTTGTGCCGTTGTTGGAAATAGTGGGATTTTGCTGAAGACGGCGTATGGGAAGTTGATTGATAGTCATGAGGTTGTTATAAGGTTGAATAACGCAAGGATAGGGAGTTTTGAAAGCAAAGTAGGAAAGAAAACTAATATTTCCTTTGTGAATAGCAACATACTACGCCTGTGTGCGCGGAGGGAAGGCTGTTATTGCCATCCTTATGGGGCTGATGTGCCAATAGTTATGTATATGTGCCAGCCTGCGCATTTCTTGGATTTCTTGGTTTGTAATTCTTCGCACAAAGCGCCGTTGATTGTTACTGATGCACGGTTTGATGTGTTGTGTGCCAGGATTGTGAAGTACTACTCGCTGAAACGGTTTCTTGAGATAACAGGGAAGGATGTTGAGGCCTGGAGCGCTGTTCATGATGGGGCTAATTTCCATTACTCTTCAGGCATGCAAGCTGTAATGCTTGCTGCGGGGGTTTGTGACAAGGTCAGCATCTTTGGCTTTGGAAAATCAGCTGCTACTAAGCACCATTACCATACTAATCAGAAAGCTGAGTTGGGTTTACACGATTATGAGGCAGAGTATGACTTCTACGGAGATTTGGTGGCGAGACCAAAGGTAATACCATTCATCTCAGACAAGTTTCGGTTCCCTTCTGTTACTATATATCAATGACATTGTCTTGATACATCTAGCTCTGTAAACTGGTAGACGTTTTGTTGAGATTACGTTTACCTGTTCTTTGGCAGCCTTCCACGTGATAGGAGAGTAGAATAGCACAATTGTATTTTGAAACTGTTCTTTGGCAGCCTTCCACGTGATAGGAGAGTAGAATAGCACAATTGTATTTTGAAAATCAGGCAAAGCATCAGCCCAAGAAATTTTGGGTGAATTGTAACAGTATAATTGAATGAAATGCAAATTCTTATACTTTTGACTTTACTCAGCATTTGTTGCACTCTTAGTTTTTGACTTATCCAGTTATTGTCTTGAGGTAGAACTAATGGTACCTAGAAAGAATGATACCATCTTCCCAATCAAACATTATGTAGATTATGACACCACCAATATATTTGTAGATGGCCTTTGGACTGAATTATCTGCATCAGTTGGGAGTTGATTTCTTTTTTCCTGGATCATGATGATAGATATGAGACGATCTGTTGGCTTTCTGTTCGCACATATCAGTTCCTTCTATATTCTTTTGTAAATCAATTGTAAAAGATCTTTTAATTACAAAACAAAAGCTGTACAGCTGATCAAAATATTTTCCAACTATCCAGCTTCTGGAGATGTTGACAAATATTTTCTATCTATCTGGCTTCTATAGCTGTATGGTTGACAATGAAAAATATTTTCCAACTATCCGGCCTCTGGAGATGTTCCCATATTTAATGTCATCGTCCAAGGTTCAGTTTGTAGGATTTCTTAGCGCTTTCCTTGGAGATGCTCTTTTGTTGAATTTTTGTGTCTGACTAGTGAATATCAGCTTGATAATGCTATCTTAGCAGGATTTTCATGTAATCAGAACACATATATATACGAGTAAAAATTGACTTCACTGTCTACTTTGCCAATCATGCTGCATGTTGGCAAAGATTAAAGTTTCAGGAAGTGTCTGTATTATCATACCCCAAGAGACAGAGCCTTTACCATTTTTCCTTTTTGGTTATTTCTCCAGTAGCTTAGATCATTAGAATTTTGTCTTCCAACGGCTCAATCATATCACAACAAGCTAGATGCAACAATTTATATTTGGCATACCATCTTGGAACTATTTTCTTAACATGATTCCTCTCTTTAGAGTCAACTGCTTTTGCATTACGCTTTCTTAGTTGAAGTGTGCCTACGACAGTGGAAAACACAGCCGCAGGTACTTGCTTAAGCAATCCCTGTAAAATGTGCAAAACATTGCTAAAAAACATATAGTTTCATATTTGGGATCCTAGATTATAGAGTGAAATGGGAAGTAGGATTTTACAGAGAATGATACATCAGTTGTTTCTCCTGCTTAAGCATGCATAGTGGCATGAGCAGGCAAGTTGCTTTAATGTCTTGAATGTACTCATTAGTTTCCATCTCTCCAACAAGAGATTATGTTTGTGGCAATATTTTCTGCTAAAGCAAGCACACTAATTGTTGTGATGAACTAAGTGCCTCCACAGGCTCAGTTGTTCTTATATGTTCTAATTGTGATCCTGCTTGTATTTCCTCTAGAGGCGCTTCTATTTCAGCTTTCAGCCTGATTTGAGACAAAATTATATATGCGACTTGAATGAGTATTTATTATTTAGATTCCGGTGGTTCTTTGAGGTCTCATATAAACATCACAGTAAGAACAGATTAGGCACCATTAGGTAGTACAGAAGAAATAATCCAAACGGCATTGTGCAATATGCCTGTGAACCCTGTAATCAGGAATATCTTTCCATTCCAGACCAGGACAACAAAGTTGGTTATTGTGTGTTCAAAACAAGCCTCAAGACAAACGCCCCTAGTCCATATTGTCTTGTGCGGTGCCCTGCCCTGTATACAACACTTGATACACAGACCATTTAGTTCATTTTCATTAAAAAAAGCACCAGTAATTTGTAAACTGATCGAGGATCTTAGTGTTCCTTTCAGACCAGATCATTGAAAAAACACATAAACAAGCCACCGGTTTAACATCACGAAATAGAGAGATTGTATCACCTACAACTACACTTTTAGATGTTTGAAATAATTACAGCAAGCAAAATAGATCATTAGTAACATTTCTTGTTTAAGTTTTAGAACTCCAACCACCCATGTAAGTACCAACCTTTCCAGCACTCCCTTTCTAGTTTCTAAAACGAGAAAGGTGAAGCGATTTATCTACATACCTTCCCTGCCCTGTTATTTTCAAAAGTCTCTCCCAAAAAAAGCTGCTCTGCTTCATCTCTCTACTCCTCTACGTCGTACTCCACATCCTGTTCTTCATACTTAACTCCAACCAAGAACCTTATGCATACCTGACAAAAGGAAAAAGAAAGCCCAGAAAACAGAATTCAGCTACATATTCTTCTCCTACCTATCCAACTCCATAGAAAGTTTTAGCCAGGCCATATGAAAATTTTTTACCTGCTGTGGATCATAGACAGCATACTCATTGTACTCAAGAAGACTGTCTTTGTGCTCCGAGGGAATTAGGCGGCCACAAGGCACCTTGATGTCATCCTTCCACACAAGGTGTTCTGATTCATCGGTTTTCTTTCGACCCAGACCTTTCACCCCCGTCTTCTTCTCTTCCAGGGACTCTGTATCCTGCTCATGGACACGAGAGACGAGTTGAAAATCACCTACAGGTAAGCATGTACTTCTATGAAACGGGTTTAAGAAACAATTTCATGTACCTCAGGTGGGCTACTAGTTTCAAGAATCTGCTCCCCTAAGGATGCAACAGCCAGTACTAGGAAACCATCTGGTCTATCAACAGCTGTAAAACCATATCTAGCTGCTTCTGCTGCAGCATCAGAGCAGACAATGGCCCTGCCAAACTGCATAGAAATAAAATCATGAGCTTCTAAAAGAATAGACCTCTATGGATGCAACATCAGAACGGACTTCATTACCATATAACCGGGAGCAGGCAGTGAACAAACAGCAGGCAGAAAACCTTTGTGCAAGTGCCTCAGTAGATTTGAACTTCGAGAACCTTTACATAGTATATCAAAATTGTGTGAGAGCTGTAGGTGAAGTTCGAACTTTGAAGAGGTGAAACCAAAGAGAGAGAAGAAAATAAAGGAAAGCATGAAATCAAGCCTTACCACACCACAGGAGCATTTTGTTTGGTAACTTCTTTATTTCTTCAAGAGAGGGGCATGCACTTGGTTCAACCTCATAGATGTTCTCAACAGAGACGCCATAATTCTGAAAAAAAATGAAATTTTTAGCGAGATGAAAACTCAAATTTCATAGCAGGTTCTGTGATTTGACGTCGCTAGACCGTGAAGATTACAAGAAGTGATGTGTAAATGATCTTACAATTTCTCCAACTTTATAAGGTTCAGAGGTCCTCTCAAGATAATTTACTATCATTTTGTAGTCACTTGAATCTCTGTCAAGAGTAGAAATAGAACATCCCAGCTTCTTATACCGATCAAAGAGAGGATCCTCAACAATACCATCAGACATTTCTCCTATAACATAGGAAGCTGCAGTAATGTCTCTGACAGTTTCAAATGCAGCTGCACCCTGCGCAGTCATGCCAAGGATTCAGCTAACATAAATATATTGCAAGGTGCCAATATCTCGGAGAAAGTTCCCTAGGAAGAAATTGACTCACATGCTCTGCTAGATCACCCAAGTCACGGAATGTAAAAGGCCTTGTAGAGGGAAAAACTGTAAACCATCTTTGGCTGAAATCAGTCCAAAATGCCTCAGTCTTTGGTCCGGACTCCTCCATAAATTTCAAATTTTCAACAAATTCCAGGAGATAACTCTTACCTGCAATTAGAGAACAGCGCCGCCGGCCGGGGGGGGGGGGGGACTTTAAGTACAGCCTATGCTCTTAAATAATAAATTACAGAAATGAGCCTTACATCTATTCAAATGCACATCTGAGAGCATTCCGATGGGAAATTCTGGGTAATCTAGTCCCATTTCCGTCAAAGCATATCTGAGATCATGTAATTAAACTTTAAATTGGTCTCAAAGTTAAAAAAAATTCAGCAACTTATGCACAAGGGACTCTACCTATAAATCTCTTGACTGCACAAGATTTTCATGAAATTTGCCACCATCGGATCAAGCTTACTATGCACAACTGCTAATCCAAGTTGCCTAAAGCCAATTGCCCCATGCCTAACTTCCACACCATCGGCCTATTCCCGTGGTGGCACAACAGAAACATTAGCAAACATGAGTGTCACCGCATATGTTCCGTATAAGAAATGTCTTAGCCTGATTATGATGAGCATTGATGTATACCATGTCAAGGGGATAGAACTTGCCAGGCTTCTTCTCAAATTTCTTCTCTCTTTCCCACGGCTCAAACTCATTCCCAGTCACCTCCTCGAAAATCTTAACAAACTCCGTAATTGCGTTATCAATGTTTTCCCTTTCGTTTAGCTGATCATCTGCCCTCTCAATGTCACCAATTCTTCCCCTTTTTTGATACATATGCAATCGGTTTTCAGGTACGATGATTAATTGCATAATGTGGAAGCTGCATTAATTAGATTGATCAGTTTAAACCTGGAGACGGATTAATAAATCCATAAACATTGGGAAAGGTTAGAGCAATACTTGTTTCCTCGTTTTTGATTGCAAAGAGTAAAAGCGCAATTGTACAGTATACCATCTTTCTCGAATATCTTCCCACCCTCATCCTGCAACTTTTGTATCCTTATGGACACCCCTTTTTCCATAAACCTTTAGCTGCAAAGGATGTATTGAATATCATTACAAATATGCTCGACCAATCAAAAGTTTTGAGTATGAATCTCCTTTATAGAAGATCAGAAGAACCTCAGCCGCAATACTCTGGATTGCCTCTTCGCTTGGGTCCTGCTTGTCCAAAGGAATGCCTTTACCGGCTACAGCCAGATGACTCACAATGTCATAAGCATCCAAGGGTTGTGCTTCTTTTTTCTCAATGCTATCAATTAACCATTCTTCTCTAACAACAGGTATCCCCGTCTCACTGGTGAATATCGTTTTACACGAGAGAGAAAGATTTCAAAACTTCAAAATCAAACAACTGAATATATAAATCACGGATGCAGAAACTCATTGTACTTATCTGCTTAAAATACGAATCACCACTTACATTGCCTCAGCCAGTTTGCCAGAGCCACCACGTTCTCGCTCAGCTGATAATGCAACTAGGCAAGTGACCCCTGGAATTGCATACTTCCAATAAGTGAAGCTGATAAGGACATAACTGCATTAAAGAAGGGCTTTGTATCCTTACCAATAACAAGGTTGGCAACCTTCCCCCCGTGTTTCTCAATCTTTGATCTCCAGTGTTGCTATAAATGAAAATACTGGATCAGGAACACCTCAGGGCTATATGACAGTCGAAGCAACAGAGATAAGAAACTTACATGCGTTCGACTTACACGGCCTGACAGCGAAATCACCATTCCTGTAAATGGTTTATCAGCCAAAGCCAACTCCCTCTGGGGGCGGCTGCTTGAATCTTGATGTTTCTTTATTATCAACTAAATTACCAAGTAGCATGTTAGGCAATTCATGAAAATGGCTTCTCAACTTTAACTCGTATTATAGGTAAGGAAAAGAACAGTGTTGGATTACATCAGAAACCGGAGACTTCTCAACAGATTCAGGTCTCTCCAGGGGCTCATTCCTTCTTGGTGGATTCTTAGTCGTATAGGTGCAACTTGACCACTCACTATATTCTCCCGTGCAGGTATATTCCTTACCGTTGCATACCAATGTACCACCACATATTAGACAGTTAGCAAGTGGACCATAAAACAGAATGTCTTGGCTGCTTACAGAAAAAGGGATAGAAAGAAGACAGTATAAATTAAGGCCAAGAAACTGCTTCCAGATAATCTTGATGCATAGCTATTAATAGTCATATACTGCTAACATAAAAAAAAGTGCAGGTCTGACATAATGAGTTTATGTCAATGATGAAAATATATTGTTATTTTCATCTAGAAATGGAACCTTGCTTACCATATGGGGACAACAGCATCATCCAAACCAGAAGGATCTTGGCCATTTGCTTCAAGTATTCCGCGCATTTGTTCGATAGACAGATGCTCCCTCGTAGCTTTACAGAACTTGTCGAAATCTGCTGGCATCCCAGAAGTTGTTTTTCCATTATTCCGGTCATTGTCATTCTCTGATTTCGCCTTCTTGGGCGACTGCCCTTCCTCGTGCCCTTTGCTCTCTGCCTTCTGTTTCCTTGTTACCATTCTATCCTCCTCAGCAGGTTGATGAGCATGAGATCTTTTCTCATGAACCTAAATATGGACACATCAAACCACATTAACTAGGACCTCATTGTAAAAACGAGTTTTATCCATGCACGCCCGAAGTACAAAGAACAAGTTCCTTTTCAGTTCCTTTTTTTCTTTGGAAACATTTGCTTTGGAAAATCTGATGTACTAGTATTTGGTTTGAGGAATCCCCAGCAGGTGAGAAAAATGATGATACATACATTCCCTAGTCAGCTTTATTATATCATTTTCCCTTCAATTTTCTTATCCTTCTTGTTGGAAGTACCGCTAACCTACATACACGTTTGGCATTAAAGCTGAGGCAAAGTTTGGCCGTTTGTGTTTGCTAATTTTCGCATTTATAAAAATAAAAGCCAAGACTACCGTCCATGTTAATTGCACAATTACACAAGAAGAAACCACCATCTCCTTTTCTAGCTTCTTCTTTTCGCCATGCAAAAAATGGATACTATTCTATAATTCAGAAAAAAAAAAAGATTTATACCACTAGACTATTCCGTCTTTCATTTGATTATTTGGCTATCTTGTTCTTATTTTTCCCCTAGAAGACGCACCATTTTCCAAAGAAAAAAAATGCTATAAAGAATAATAAATAACAGCTCAACTCTTTCGAGTTCCAAGGGCAAAATCAGCCCACTAACATATTAAAGTTACGGTTAATCATCAATATTTCTTTGAGAACCAACCATGTCTAAAGAAGCAAATTGAACAAAGAATCAGCAAGAACACAAACCTTCATCTTGAACCAGATTTTCTTTCTCTCGGTTTTGTGCTCAAATTCCTAACCAAGAAACAGCAAAATACAGAAAAAAAAAAAAAAAAAACACTGGTTTATCTTTTTCCTTAGAATCAGAACTTCAGGTAAAGAAAGTTTCTGTAAAACATTTAGTCCTAGGAAGGTACTCTTTTTCACTTCACCAACAAGCTGGTGTTGCATGCACACAGCTCAGTGAACAGACACGTACTCCAAACATGGGTTATCTGTCATCCCACATAGCTAACAAGTGTTGATGAGAATTGCATCGCTTGCCACGACTATCAACATTGCCTAAGGTGCGGACAAGTGTTGGTTTAAACCCAAAGAACTTTACCGTTCGCAAGAGTTCTTTATTAGGTTTCTGGGATGCATGTTGGTTTGATCTTTGTCAGATGCTTTAATTAATGCTACTAGATAAAAACAAGGTAATGGATGCAGGGCTAAGGTTTGTGTAATTCGATGTCTATCTTAAATTGTCCTGGGATGTTGGTTTAATCTTGGTAATGCTTAATTTATGTTACTAGATATAAAAACAGGATAATGCATGCAGGAGGACTTGGGATTGGGACTAAGGTTCGTAATTTGCATGCAAGAGTGCAGACAAAGGATGGCAAGCTAGTTTGTTTATTGTAGTAGCAATTCTTTTGACACTTGGCAGCTTCTGAAGTTGCTGAAAAAACCTATCGTGTCCACCAGATAGAATAGGGACTCGGGCAAGAACGTTCCTGAAGGTCACGTGCATTTTGCATACGACGTAACTCTATTTGTATACGATATAATTTATTTTCAATAACGTGTAATTCTATAACAAAATTTTGTGAATTTCACACATATTATTAAAAATAAGGTATAAAATGAAATCTGAACCTTACAATTTTTTTGGTTAAATCTTGGCCATAAACTGCTAAGAACGGAAGCAACCGTTCCTGCCCTCTTCCGATAGAATAACATAGATCTTGACGCTGGAGTAGGTAATGATGGAAGCATTAGGGCCACAATTATTAGATACAAAAAAAATTCTTTTGGGGGTGCGCTTTAGACATCAGACTTAGAAGTAACAGAAGTTTCCTCTACAAAAACACCAAAAAAAAAAAAAAAAAAAGAAAGAAGAAAAAAGGCAAGAGGATATGGGCTATAAGCCCTTGGCTAGTTTGAGAGCAAAGCCTTCTGACCCAAATTATGGGCAGCAACCGGGTAAGAAGTGATTGTTAAAGATGAATGATTTCAAGCTATGTAGACTTGATTTTTTTTTATCGACTGTGGGTATGTGGATCCGTGGACTGGTTACCGTACGATCCAACTAATCTCACTACGGGCTTGGGAGAGGCCTGCCCCAAGCATCACCAGTCACGGTAGAACTGGGATTCGATCCTTGGACGTGGCTCTCCCCCAACTGGGACTACAACCACGGGACCAAACCCGGAGGGGCAAGTTTTTTCATGTTACTATTTGATTATGTGTTAATAAAATCAGTCACTTACCAAAAAAAAAAAAAAAATGTCGGGCACGGACATTTTATAGACAAATGAAAAATTAAAAGAAAATACTTGTGCATTATTAGTTCATAACAATTTATTCGACCATTTTATTTAGCCCTATGTTAGACGTATTATAACCCTAAAGGCTTTCCACAAATGGAAAGTTATTATCATTTTCTGTTAATGCTCCAAAATTCAGGTCTAAACTGGTGGGAGTTTGCATGTTTTAGAAAATAGGGTTTTTTTTAAAGCTCTAATCCCTCTCCATTAAACACAATGCCAAACTAAACCTTCATGGTGGATAAAAGCAGAACTTTTCTGAGCTTTTTCAAGCTGGGATAACAATTTTGCAATGTCTATATAAGCCCTTGTGAAGAAGCCTGAAAGATAGTAGGTATATGTATCTTCCACTATTGCCTTCAAAACTATAAAAATTTGGAACTATTATTAGAACTGAAGCGTTTTATCTCAAAAAAAAAAGGGAAATAACAACATCCTTTATCTTTTTATTGAATTTCAAATTACTACGGATGGTTTGATAAACACACAGAACTCTACTAATTAACATGATTTGAAGTTCTGGAATAAAGTTTTTAAATTAACCCTAAAATAATAAAATCCTGTCTAGGAAGGTCCTTCTATTTTCTTTCTTTCTTTCTTTTTTTTTTAAAAAAAAATGAACCATTTAAAATTGCTCTTTACGATCAAAAGATAAAACTCTTCTGCAGTAATTCAAACATCAACTAAAAAAGGTACGAGTCCTAGGACTAGTCCTATTGCTGATATATGTTTGCTCCTCCTTGTATGAACACATTATCTTGTATGCATATAAGAAGCTTGGAGAAGGTGAGTCCCCCCCTCTTTCCACACTCGACAAAGCATAGTGGGGGGGATCCCCATCCCCCCTTGACCCTCATCTTCAAAGTGCAATCGGACTTTTTCCATTTTCACTGCACACCTTTGATTTCATCTAAGTCAAGCCTACCCCATAAACAAAGTACGTACATACATTCGTGTATTCAACTCAGAAGCTTATGGGGATGACACATTTTTTTCTATTAAACACCAAAATTCTTCAAAGATTTTCCCTAAATTATTGACCTAAAATCAACTCCTGCTGCCTTTTTCCGCAATCTTGCATTTGTCTAACACGTTTTATACAATCAAAGCAGTCTAGGCAATAAGGACCAAAGAATTCACGGAAAAGTTAATCTTTTAAAGTAATAATAATTCCCTTGTAAAGATGTCGTTTACCTTTTTCTCTGTTTTTTTTTTTTTTTTTTTCCATTTACGTGTTGTGCCTCCAAGTTGGACTAACTTTTTTCTCATAATAACTTCTCCAACTTACAAACCGGAGCAGTGAATAAAGAAATCGCGGAGAAGGGAAAAGAAGGAGGAGAGGAAGAAAAGTAGTGGCGCTGATGCCGGCTTGACTTGCCAATTGGCTATAGTATTTGTCTCATTTTTCGGTAAAAAAGTGATGTAAACTTTATGTTCTACCTTCATTGCTTGGAATTATTAATGGTGCTTATAACATGGGGCAGGACTGTTCCCTAATCATATTACACGCCTTAGGATTTCCTGGTGGCTGACTTGTGTTTGTATGCCAGGAGGTAGCCCAGTTCTATGATTCTACCAACAATCCAAGTTAGAACTTTGTACAATTATCATAGTAACTTGTCTGGTTGTTAATTAGTCCTAATGCTGTTTGAGTTATAATCAGCATCACCACAGCGTGTTACTTGTAATCCATACCCAATCAAGAATCTAGCTACTAGTATTCATAACAGTTACTACTAATTCAGGATTATTATCTCTCCCAAACCTATTGATATTTAAATATGTGCGCCCCGTGTTTAATAGCATTGTCAGAAGAAACTATTTCAGGAAGTTGAAATGTTTCTCCAAAATTAATTATACAAGTTTGGTACTATTTTGAGTTTTACAAGTATATATAATTCTCATATATAATCACAATGTATATATGTATATGGTGCTATGTGAGTTACTTCTTTCAACAAATGTACACCAAGTTTATTTATGATACCATATATTTTGAGTGTTAACGAGACAATGCATGGTTGTGGGAAGAAAGTGGATAATAATAGCACATCATGGTACTACTACGCAAATCCAGATATTGAAAATTACAAGGTAGCCATGAAGCTGGTAGCTTTCCATCAAGAACAGTACCCACAATGGCTTACATGCATAATAGAACGATGGAAAAGCATTGGGATTACAATTTAGCAATGAAGCTGACAAATTTTCTCCATGCCTCACTAGTACAGAATCTTGATCATCAAAAACAAAAGAAGAGAAAATTCATCTGCTTCACCACTTCAAGGCAATCACCAACAACAGTCCAAGTGTCTTGCAAGAAAATGATAAAAATTCACATGATGGGATTACAAATTAGCAATGAAGCTGACAAATTTCCTCCATCCCTCAATTACTACTGTACCTTGATCATCGTGAACAAAAGAAGAAAATTCATCTGCTTCACCACTTCAAAGCAATCACCTTATTATGCAAACCCGAATATCAAACCGTGCATATACGTACCCATAAAAACATTCATAAACACTACTCACCCCATAGAAATTGGTCAAGTGCTCCATAACAAACCGCCCCCTATATGCTTCCTCCAATGGCAGTCAATCGAGAATTTTTTGTTATTGAGCAAATGCCTGTTGGGAGAGAGTGAAGAGAGAAAACCCTCAAAGAAATACTATATAGAGGGTCCCCGACTTTCATCTTTTTTTTTTTTCCCTTCTTCTTCTTGAGAATTTCGAAATGTTGAAAAACGATTTTTTTTTTCAAAAAAAAAAAAAAGCCTTCATGGTATGGTTAATACTGAGCATTTTCATCTTCAGAGCCACCAGTGATGCATTCCTTTTCATCTTCAAAGCCTTCAAGAGAAGGGTGTGGAGAATGACCGTTTCCGAAGGATCTTATATGATCCTTTAATGATCTTTTGTGTTTAAAATCAGAGCCACAGGTGCAATACCATAATTTCCCACAATTCTTCTCATGTGTCCTCCAATCTCCTTTGACTGCAAAACTTTTGCCACATTTTCTACAGTTGAATGGCTTTGCTCCATGCTTTCTCTTGTAGTGAGTTTGAAGGGTTCTGAAGTCTTTCAATGGCTTTGCTCGAGGATGATTGATGTTGTTTTTGCAGCCTTGTGCACAGCAATAGCAAGGAAGCCTAAGCATCGCTGCTGGTTGTGCCCCTCTTAGGGACTCTGGACCTTTTCTAAATTCAGAACCATGACCCCACATGTGCATCTGCATCAATAGAAATTTACTCTTACATTTGTACTCCAGATGATCAAATGGTAGAAAACTATTTTTGCACAACTTTACCTTCTAAAGTATACATTTTGGCTTTTGTAAAGACAACAATAATGTGTACAGTCGAAAAAGTTGTTTTTATCGTTTTCAATACTTTAGATTCATTAGGCTTCCCATGAATTAAGATGCCGTTAGATATAGGCTAAAGTGAGATAATACACATTAAAGAATTTATGGCTGTAAAATGTTATCAAAAATAAAGGATTAAGGTTAAGAACTTCCTAGGACGTTAAAATTGGAGTAAATGAATTTAGGTTTTTTTTTTTTTCCTTTGGATTGACGGATCTTTCTGTTATTAATTGTATTTGGCATCCATTTTCAAGTAGAAAAATGATGGATAGGCCATTAAAGTCCAAATGTCAAGAAGGGTAGCATATTCTTCCATCTTAGCAATTGCCTTTAGTCACTAGACTCTGAAGAATTTTTAGCATATATGACATTAAGGACAATGGAATCAAAAAATTATAAAGCCAAAAAAACCACAAGTGTTTCTACAACGTTTTTTTGGCAACAATAAATAAGATAATAGACATCTGTGTACGTAACAAATGCTCGTATTTGTTGTTATAATTGGAGAATGCAAAAGAAAGGACATAAAGAAACGTCGATTGACCCCAAAAAAATTTATAGGTTAGGATTTATCTGTATCAATTCAAACCAAATATTGAACTTAAAAAAATGATTAATTTCCTTATACTGAAATAGTTTGACATATGAGATGAATAATAACAATAATAATAATAATAAAGAGAGAGGCTAAAAATCAGGAAAATTGAATGAAGGCCCTGTGCTATATTATTATTCGTAATAGTACTAGTATAGCACGTATGGAAGCAAAAATGAAAAAAAGAGAGAAAAAGCTAAATCAGTTCATAAAAATGGTTTAAAAAAATTTTAACCATCCAATTGGAGAGAGAGAGAGAGAGGGAAATCCTTTTGTTGCAGAAGAATAAGAATATTAATAACTCATAGTCGTATTTCTATGTGTGCTAATTTGGGGGATTCATAGCATAGTCGAATTTTACTACTAGACAAGAAGTTGGAAATTGAATATTGCAATCCCATTTCTTGTTTAGTTCACATTTTAATATCGTTCTCTTATCATCTTGAGGATTCAACATATCAATTCCTAGATCGAAAGAAAGCTTTGGAGGCTAAAAATTCTCCTTCTGAAACCAAGAAAAGGGGGTGGGGTGTGGGGTTTGCGGGGTTGGTTGTGTTCCATTGCCGTTTGTTTCCATGAAATTCCAAAGGAAGAACCAAAAAGCCAAAAAGGACAGTACTATTAAGAATAAAAAACCCCCCACAGAAGAAATGAGAGCTAAGGCCACAATTTTTGGAATCGGGAAGTGGGCACACATATTGCAATTTCAATTCCCACCTCAACCCAAAGACTTTCCCCACCGGGATCGATCTTCATCCATAGAAAGCAACCATTGCAACCACGTCCAAATCACAAAATTTCCATCCTAGAGGCCTAGAATAACCATACACTTTTCCTAAATTTCGTGAGCTAGTTTGGAAGCACAGACCATGGAAAGCTCGAAAGTCCAATTCTGCTGGTAGGTCTGCGGTTTATAGCAAACATCTGGTTGCTCTTACACGAGAAAAAAAAAAAAAGTATTCGACCCCAAAAAAAATTAAAGGTGTAGGAGGAGGATATATGAGAAGAAGAAAAGCACACGGATGTAGGATAAAAGGTCTGGCTCAAATCCTGATTTTCTTGCTAGAAAGAGGAAACAAACGAGTACTAGATAGCCGATTATGAAGATGAAAAATGACCTTATAGTTTCCCTTGAAACATGTTTCTTTTGCTTGTTTACAAACCAGACTTTCTTGATATGGCCGGCAGATTTCTATTCACAGTATTGGCTCTTTCTTCATGCATGGAAATAAAATAACATATTTATATAGTTTCAAAAAACCATCATGGAGAGTGCATACAAGTAGTGAGTGCCCATCAATTGTATAATTTTGTGAAGGTGAAAAATCAAGAACCAATCCCCAGGAATAAAGAAAATAAAATTCACTAACCTGCATATTATTGTACCTATTGAAGGTCTTGTTGCATATGTTACAAGCAAATTGCATTGGTCCAACAAGGATCTGTGCTGGTGTTGGGATCCAAAATCTACTCTCATTGTTGAAAGTACAACCGTCAGTACTAGGACTCTTCTGATAATTATCCACAGGTTTTTCCTTCAAGTTGTAGGGCTTTGTCTCACTATCAGAAGAAGCACTACCTGAATCAGGCAATCCTATGTGAAGGGCAACTGTTACTTTCTCAACCTTATCTGATCCCTTGATTCCAAATATACTCTCTTCTTGCCCTATTCCATCCTCATCTAATTCCTCTTTCAATGGTTTTTTCGTGTCGGTGAACTGGCTAAGAAGAGGCAAGCATTGGATGGATTCATGAACTGCTAGCTCTTCTTCTTGTTGTTGATAAAAGAGAGGAAGTTTCAAGAAACTCATGGGATTTGTGAATTGATCAAGGAATTCTTGTTGAGTACTTAAGGTGGATGAAGAAGATGAAGATGAAGATGAGGAGGATTCATGCGTTGGCTTGAGCCACTCAATGAAGGTTGGAGCTGCCTGAAAGCACATATTCATGTCTTGGACATGGCAGTTTGTTGTTCTAATTCCCATCTTTGGAGAACTCATTTGAAATCACTACCTCTGAAGGCTTATATGTAGAGACCTATGTGTGAGAAAAGCTTACACTTGAGGTTGATATACAAAAGGCAAAAGGTGGTTTGGTTTGTCTTTTTGGAAACTTTTTCCACTTCTCACCATTCTTTTCTCCTCTGGCATTTGCACAGAGAGAGAGAGGGAGAGAGAGAAGGGTGAGAGGGATTTAACACACACACACACACATACACATACTGAGATTAGTGGTGGGGTTAAAGAAAATGACATGCAAATATGTGGCTCACTATATGAAGAGAATCCTAGAATAGTTCAAACAAAATCCAATTTGTAGCAAGTCAGGTTATTGGCTGTGAGTTAATTTAGAAATTCGATACCTGTGTAAATCCATAATCCAATCAAAAGCAAGAAGTATTTGGGATGTTATCAAATAAGTCAATATTACATCAAAAACAAGTAAAAGACGGAGAGGAAGTATTAGTATATAGAAGATGCACACACACAAGCATGTACCTCAATTGAAACATGAAAGAAATCAGTTACTTTATCATGTTAGACTTTTGGGCAAGATTTCAGTCAAATTCTTCTATAACATCATGAATATAGACTAAATGGTTTACTTTTGCTTGTAGTTCATTAAATGTATTTAACTATCCTTCATTATGCGTCATATTTAATTTCTCTAAAATCAGTTGTAATGTACCTTTAATCCTTATATGTCCTTGGACTGGACTATTCTTTTACAACCTTCCATCATCATCATCATCATCTCTCTCTCTCTCTCTCTCTCTCTCTCTCTCTCTCTCTCTCTCTCTCTCTCTCTCTCTCTCTCTCTCTCTCTCTCTCTCTGGTTAGAACAGCTCCCCATCTCAAAAAAAAAAAAACTTAAAAAATTAAAAAAAAAAAAAAGCGCCCTTTCACCTCTAAGTGTCCAATATGCCTCTAGAACTGGATTTTGTTTGGCTGATGAATTTGGTAGGTATGCTTTAGTCATTGATCATAATAATATCATCCATTGTATTGCATGTTAAGTCAAAAGATAAGAACAAGTACCTCCAATACCTAACGAAAACTGTTGGGATATTAACCAAACAATAGTAAATTTGTTGGTTTAACCTCAAGTTCTCTTCTTTCCACATTTTTTTAAACATCCCTTTAAAAAAATCAAGAAAAAGAACCGCTTGTGTCCCTTAAAAATAACATTTGTTTAGTTGAGTTCCCAGTGGCTGAACGAAGACATGACAAGAGATAGCTCATTTTCACTCTTTGGCTGTGAAAAAAGGTCATCCATAAAGATTCCTTTTTTCGTTGATTAATCTTTCCTGGGCAAGTGCATTAAAATTTCCCCTTCTTTCACAAGGTAAAAACACGTCAACTCTCTTATTTATTACTTGTGAATTAAAATTTTATTTAGCAGCACCCAAAAAAAAAAAAAAAAGCATTTTATTGGAGATACAAAGCTAAATTTTTTAAGCTTTTTTTTTTTAAAAAAAAATCTGGCTCAAGAGCTTAGACATCAAGTTTATTTACACTGATATGATATGACCTCAAATCAGTTTCTTCGAAGCATGATCAAAAATTTCTGATTCAAGCTCAATGCCAAAGGAATTCTGATAACTCGCCATAATTGCATCTGGAATCTAAATATCACTATTCTTGCTAAGTACACCACTTTTCCACTTAACAATTTTTAATGTCTTAATCAATGCCTAATGTAAGAATCAGGAATAAAAAAGTTCACAGAATTTATACTATCCGCAGAGGAAAATTTGAGCGTTGTTTTTTTTTTTTTTTGAGGAAAAAAAAATGTCCAAAAATCACGTGTTTGACCAGAAAATGAAACCACGACTTTTAGTTGGGGCTTGAAGGGAGAAGATACCAAAATTTTCTGTCCATCACCAAATCCATGGAAACAACTCAGGATTTCAGTGTCCAAAATCTACACATTGCTTCTGTTTATTTTGCTTGATCATGTTTTGACATAATTTTTTGTCATGTTTGACAATCCCATGACATCTGGTGCCAATAATTTATGATTCTAGATTGACGTGTTTGTAGATAATAAAGCTTTAGCTCTTGTCAACCAAAACTCGTACAAGATTTGTAGGTACCCTCCAAAAGGGCAAAGATAGGATCTGCCTCGTGAACATATTATTGAAATTGTCATCCAGTAAAATGTCGCCTCAACAGGCTACGAGATCTCATATTGATTCCCATTATTCGTCAAGGTTCCAAATCTTTCTTTCCTCCTTTCTTTTTCTTCAATAGGTCTCCTTGCAGCTGGCTTGAATGGTTATGAACAATGCCCAAAAGGTGGAGATATTTATTTTATCCAATAATTATGCTTAACGTGTGAACCTGTGGAATTAAAAGGTTTGGAAGATGTCAACAAGCCAGTCTCCAAGGCAACAAACAAACACAAAGTTTGAGTTTGATAGCAGCGTACGGATGAATTGTTGATCTTTGAAAATAATTAACACAAAAGTAATTATTAATTCTTTTGCTTTGACTCTAAATTGAACTTTCTTTTGGAAGCCATGTTTTGAAGGAAAAAGTGTAAGAATAAATAGATTATATATATATATATATATATATATATATATATATATATTAAAGTACATATGGTACCATAGTGAGCGCAATTAATTGCAACCTATATCAAGCCATGGCAAACTCAATAATTATGTACACTAAGGAGGTATTTGGGTTAAATTCTTTGTTATGAATATGGGGTTTTACCTATTTGGTTGGAAATCCGAGTGTATTTTATTCTATTAGTGAATTGTTAGTGAATTAACAAAATTTAAAGCTCAAGCAATAAGTGGAGAATAATAATGGGCAAAAGTGCACATCATTTCTATTGAATGATTTTCATAGTGATTTATCAAACAATAGATATGTGGGATATCATTAACTCAAATATTCTTCTTGACCTTTGTGTCCATTACCAAACACCCCCTAAGATCATATAGCTAGCCCCAATATTTGAGACCTAAATACCTCATTAAGATACCTCATTAATACCTCATTAAGATTTTGACAAAAAAAAAAAAAAACCTCATTAAGATGCAAAATCTTTTTATTTAGCTATAATTTCAAAAACAAATTAATTAAGGTGTCGAGAATGTAAACATTAAACATAGAAACATGAGTACATGCAAGCCTACGAAAAGAACTTGTGAAATATGAGTGCATTTCATCCAAATGACTAACCAAATGATGCTCTATAATCAATCCTTCCCTTGTAGCTTCATCATTAATTCTCTAATTGATGCACTCTAGTTGAGGTTAATTAAGTGCTATGAATTATCCGACAAGACATCATGAAAGCGGATTTTAAGGAGATTAAAAAGAAGCTGATCTATCTCTATCGGCCTTTTAACCTTTTCCATTTGTATATTATTGGCACTGTGTATGATTCTCTCTGCAACCACCTCTTTTTCCCACTTTTTTTCAAACATAATACTTACCAGACATGTACCCTTTTCTGCTTTGTTTTTCAACCTTTCATACTTCCAATCAAGGAAACCAGGTCCTGACTTTTTGGCATTACATTTTCCCACCATCACTGCCCTCACAAATATCAAATAAAAAGCTTTTCTGCCCTTTGGGCCTACATTTGCTCTATTCATCACAAAAAGGAAAACCAATCACCAATCTGGCTAGCTTAAGAAAGGGTTAATTATCTTTAGGCTGCCCTCAAATTAATTAATAACCTTTTGTATAAAGAATAAATCTATGCTAAAGAGTCAATTATGAAGTGGTCGGACCAAGACAAAGGTGTCCATTGATGCATGGTCATGGCTAATTAATTTTTCCTGCTCTTTTTTATATCTTGATTTTTGAACTTTTTTTCTTTGCATGCTAAACTATTTTTGCTTACAGAAGTTAAAACGGACTAGCTGCACAAAAGAAATGTATTTCCAATAATTCTCAACTTCAGAGGACATAGTGAAAAAAAAAAAACTTCAGAGGGCATGGTGAAGTTACAACACATCGCACTTAAATGATATGAGCTAGTCATATTGTAGTTAATACTAGGATGCGCGGGTGTTTGGTGCCTGTAGGGAACGAGATTTTTTTATTAAACAAACAATAGTACATTGTGAGAAGAAATAAAATTTAGTACGAAAAGATAAACGATATAATCAATTAATTCACACAGAATTACAACAAAACTGTGTCAAATTGAAGGTCGTTGAAAATGCAGAAAGACAGAGCAACACATAAAGCTAACCTTATTCGAGAATCCCTACCGAGAGTTCTTTCTTGCTGTTGCTCCAAACCTATAAGATTATAACCAACCCAGACCAATTGGAGTTAGGCGACGAGAAAAATGCTATCTTGTAACTAGGCAACGCGATAAGAGTCGTTAATTGTAAGTACTAAGAACACATCGACAAAATTAAGAAAGGAACTGAAAAATTGTGAGGGCGAAATCTAATCTCACGCTGAACTACCAGGAGTAGCTGGGATTGAAAAGCATTCTGAATTGATTAGTATTAAGCCAGGTAAAATTATCCCAATCCTAGAATACAAACAGGGAGAAACTGATAATCAACCGTTTAGGTATTAACATACCAATGGTTCGGCAATTGAATTGGGTGTAATTAATGACGAAATAATAGGTAATTTCAGAGTTGAACTCGGATGGAAGAGAAAACGATAAAGCAAATCATTGTAGACAAAGGCAAAAGGGGAAAACTTAACTCTTGAAATTGAAAGGGGATAAACTAACCAACATTTGTGGCTCATAAATGCAGATTATAAATGATAGCAAAATGGGTTCCTACCATTAATAGAAAAATCGTTGGCACATTTCCTAAATTCGATTGTCATTCAAACGTTTCAGACAAAACAACATTTCAAACAGTTATTTGCGACTGAAAAGGAGAATTATTGGTAGTTGAGGGATATTCCGGTAATTATACCAACACACAAACATATATGGGTTATACAAAATGCAAAAACGGTTGTACACTAATTACACATTCCATCAATACCCAGATGGCTGATCAATGACAACTTTAAATGTATTAAATAAGGTCATTTCAGTAAACATACCCAAATACATGCTTCCTTAACTTGTACCTAAAGCTTTTAAACTAATACACAATATTTTACATTCCCAAAAACCCCCCACCTATGCGGTTGAAATTCAACCCATTCTTTGACCAAAACTCAATCTTATATAGTATAAGGAATTGCCCCCACAATATTTATGTGTTTTTTTCTATTCCGTGCCCACTGTTAAGCACATTAAAGTAACAGTGAGTGCACAATAAAATTCTGACATTATCATCACCTCCTATGTTGGATACATTTTAACTGAGTAAATTTAAATTATGGTAGGCAAACAAAAACCGGACCAACTTTTTGTCTTTAGGGCATATAATAGAAGAATTTATTTGCATTTAACTAAACTTAAGAATTTTTACCTTATTAGATTAGGGTGTGTTTAACAAAACTAAAGTTTGAAATCTAAAATTTAAAATTTGAATTTGTTAATTCACTAAATTGTTAAGTACTAAATTCATAACATTTTAGAGTATTCTTTATTAAGTGATAGGTGAACAGTTTGTCACTTATTATTTTGAGTAAATTTTGGCTAAATAATTCAAAATCACTTAAATAATTAAGACTTTCTATTTTTCGTTATCAAATGCATTTAAACATATTAACGTTTAAACACATTAAATTTAAATTTTGAATTAGATTATTAAACAGAGTCTATGTTTTAAGGGTTATTATCACTTTACCCCCTTAACATTTTGTATCACTATAAATTTTCTCATTAATGTTATTTTTTAGTCACTTTATCCCTAAGAATAACAGTGAAAATTAATAGAGTTTGTTAATTCAAGTGAAATGACATATTTAGTGCTTAAAATTATTATCACTTTCCCCCATAAACTATAGCCTTATTATCAATTTATTCCCTAGAGTTAATTTTTATCAATTTATCGTACTATTAGGCCAACATAGCAAGTTAAAGAACTTTAGAAAAAGTGGCCTCCTCTTTTTGTAATAAAAATAATAAAAAATTTAGAATGACTCTTTTCCTTTTTAGTATCAAGAAGAAAAGTTAAAATATTAATCTTTTTTTTCTTGGTAATCTTATTAATATTGAAAAAAATAGAAAGATAGAAGGAAGAGAGAGAGGGAGAGAGAGAGAAAGAGAGAGCTCAATTCTTTTTCGAAAAATTACAAATAAGAAAGAATTCAATATTTTTATTATTTTGAAATTACTTCACTTTTCTATTTACCACCCAATTCCAATCCTAATGCTAAGGATATTAAAGTAATATGATCATATTATATTCATCCTTATTTCCTTTCTTTGCAAAATCTAATTTTATGTTTCCTTCTCTTTTATCTCTTTTTCTTTTTCCAATATTAATAAGTGTGAAAAAAGAAATTTTATAAAATCTTTTTATTTTTATATTTTTGGGTTTCTTAGAGTGAAAAAAAAGAGAGAGAATAACCATTCCAAATTTTTATTTTTAATTATATATAAAAAGGTCAATACATTAAAAAAATTTTGAACATACTAGTTAGGTTAACAATCAGGTAAAACAGCTAGAAAATAATATTAGAGAGTAAAACGATTATATCATTATAATTTAAAGAGATAAAATGATAATAACAATATAGTAATGCTATAAAATAATATGGTATTTTGCTCCAAATTTTGTTAACATGTTAAGGTGAATTACCTATGGAGATAAAGTGACTAAAAGATAACAGCTCAGAAAAACAAGTTGTTCATATACAATACTATAGTAATACACAAATAAAAACAACTCCAAAGCACCACATCCATGCAATATATCAAAAGCAATCCAAATATACAAAAAAAAAAAAAAATACACCACCACCAACACCAACCACCAAAAACACACCACCACATATCGCCCCTTCCCTTTCTCTCGTTCCTCCATCCTTCTTCCTCCTCCTCCCTTTTCCCCTTCCCTTCCTCCTTCCTCCTTCCTCCTTCCTCCCCATGTCTCTCCCGCTGTCCCCCTCCCCCTCTTTAGTCACCCACCATGGTGAGTAGATCTAATCCAATTGCCATGGCCAACAACCGGTTTCTAGTCGCAAGTTGCGACTAGATTTGGTTGCGAGCAGCAACCATGGTGACAAGATCTCTTCCAGTTGTCATGGCTAGTGACCAGAGGGGGGGAGGAAGGAAAAGGGGAGGGGAGGGGTGGGGTAGTGGTGGGTGGTTGTAATATTTTATAAAATTTTAAAAATATTTCAAAATATATTTTTAAAAACACCATTAAAAACATATACAGTAAAAGTTTTTCACCTATATTATTACAATAAAATATTTTAAAAACATTCCCAAAAATAGCTAATTCAAACAGAGCCAGCATTAGAAATAAATTGATAATAATGATATAGTTTGAAGAGATAAAGTAATAATAACTCTTTAAATGTTATGACCCAATCTTGCCTTTTGCTAGCTAGACACACAGTAGGAGAAACCGTGTATACTCTTTGAACTTTGGTATTCTTAATTTCACATGTCGTTCTCAACACCACCTTAGAAGCTAGGTTACCTAAAATTCTTTGCTTTTAAAGTTTAGTTTAAAGCCAAGACTTCTCAGCACTGTGCATGATTCACATAACCGCGTAAACTTGTTTATGGTCTTCTCCGTCTATTGTCAAATGTCTCCAAAAACATTCTTGTTTGACCTATGCTTCTGAAATTTGTAGCTAAATTTGGCTTGCAAGTTAGGTGATAAGTCATGAAAATGATTCACAAACTTTGACTTGCTTCCATGTACTGAATTTGCCAGAAGCCAGATTATATTTCGTCAAAGAAAATTCTGGGTCCATGTATGCATGTGTGTTTATTCTTATTTCTTTAAATGATCATTACATCATTTTCATGTGCAGGGATGTCCTGGTCCATATTTATGACTAACCTTCCAATATCTAATTTACCTCAAATTCATTAAGCATAATGCATAGTGGTTTTGTTGGTATCCACGACATATGATCTAGGTATTTGCCATTTAATTTTCTATCATAAGTCTCACGCTGCTTATTGAACTGTTCGTTTTGGCAAATATTTTTTCGGTAAATATAACTATTTCTTTTACCACAGGTCATATTTGGATTGCAGATTTTTTCCAAAAAATTTTTACACTTTTCTTTTTGGATGAATGGGGTGGTTTAGAAGGCGTTTTCTGATTTATGATTCCTTAGTAAACACATTTTTCAATCATTTTTTTACTTCATGTATATCAAATCACTATAGCACTTTTTTTTTTTTTGTTTAGAACTCCACAAAATAGCAATTCAAATGGGCTTATTGTGGTCCAAATTAAAACTATAAAAGCACTCTATAGTCTATAGATAAATTTGAGAGTCAAAATTGAAATTCAAATGAGTTTTTGGCATAAAGACCGTAATGCCCTTAAAATTGACACTTTGAAATTGTTGAAAGTGTCCGAGTTTCACGCCTTGGAAAAAAAAAGAATTTGAGACAAGTACATATTGAAGTAGGCAAAGTGGGGCATTCTAGAAATTAGGTGGTATGCATGCTTTGCTTTGATGGAAATTTAGAATTTAGTGGTGTATTCTATTGTATATTCATTAGTAATAGGCCTTCTCACTCACAAATGAAAACAAGTACAATAATATACACACTTGTACAAATAAAATTCTACCACTACTTCTCAGCCCAGTGGCTAATCAAGTTATACTAGTACGTACATTCTAATCATTACGGAGTTTGTTGTTTTGGTTTGAACACAATTAATGGAATTGCATTATGTACAGCAGGAGACTGCTGCAAATATAATATTGTTGAAAAATTTAAATTTCCTTTTATCTTACGTTAGTCATACTTCCACTCAACAAAAATTTTGTTAAGGTACAAATTGCATTCAAATTTAGTGGCTAAAACCCCGAATCATACTACTCAAACACATCTTTCTGCTGAAAAACTTTAAAATAAACAATTAGAAGATGGAATTTATTTCCACATGCAGCTTGGATTGTGGACAAACTCTTTCTATGCCTTAAAAATAATTAGCAAAAGGACAATTTCAATTCAATATCTGCATTAATGGCATCAAGTTTCAAAGTATGGTGAAGACTTAATTGACCTCAACAGTGAAATTGCAATCATTTACTTATTTTTGGGCTGCAGTATAATTAAATGTTGAGTGCCAAAAATACTAGTAAACGTGAGTGGCAGACTGGTTAAACCCACTAGGTATACATACTCTAGTTTCTAGTCAGGTCAACAACTATAGGTACACCAAAATGAAATGAAATGAAATTTTGGCCACCTTTGTGAACTATGACCGTAAAGAAACAAGATTTTAGTCCGATCCGTGTTGAAGTAGACCAATTCCAGGGATTAATTTTGTTCGTGGCATCTGTCCCTCCTTATGAAAGACTACCAAACAAAAGTATAGATTTTTTTTGTTCTTGGATGTTTTCAAGTCCTAATTAATTTCAATATTTATGCTTTTTGAAGTCTCTTTAATTTGTTCAAAATTCCAAATTCATCACTACCCCCGCCCCCCTCCTCATTTCCAAGTTCCAACTGGGAACTTTGATCCGGGCAACATTCAGGTCCTCTAGATCATTGACCTCACAGTTGGCTACCTAAGACTATGCACAGTCCGCTAATCGGAATTAATGGCTTTAATTTGTACGGGTGGCAATGAATCGTATCACGTCGTACTCTATCGTGTCATTAATGGGTACGTTGTTTACTTTCTCATACGTTAGTCTAAGCCCTTATGAATTTCATGACTTTAGCCTTTTCTGCATCTAATTGTTGAAAAAGCTTTTCTTAATTGGAATGTAGTTTTTCAACCTCGCATAATTACCAAGACCTGTGATTTCTAGCTCCAAACTTGGTCTAGGCAACATTTAGTCCTCTAAAAGAATTGACTTCATTCAGAATTTACTCAGCCGGTCTTCCCACGGCCAAAGTTTTGGTTGATCCCTTGTCTACGTGTAGACCATAACTTAAGTTTAATTTTATACCCCCTTTATTTTTAAGAGGGAATTTTTACTATACATTTTATAAATTAATACTTATATAATCGTAGGTTTACATCAGGTTTACGTAAGAATTGTTTAATTCACCAACATGGTGCACCTGCAGTAGCACTAGTCTTGACAAATTAAATTCTAGGCATGAAAAGTTCCTACATAAGCCATAGGTAATTCTTCCCGTTTATATGGTTACTTTTTGGAGTTTTCGTAGAAAAATTTACTGTAACGATTGTGTGTGTGTGTGTGTATATATATATAATGTAAAATAGTTATTGAAAAATACGTTTATGCAAAAGATAATTTTTTTTGATAAAGAACTACAATCCAAACACCAAGGACCTGTTTGGAAGGTGAGTTTTTTAGGTGTTTGTATAAAATTTTACTGTAAATCACTGTAAAAGTTGTAGAAAACTTTTGTAAGATGAAAAAACATTTTTTCTTTTCCTTTTTCTTTCTTTCTTTTTCTTTCCTTCTTTTTTCTTTTCCTTCCTCCCTTCTCCTTCCCTTTCCCCTCCCCCTCCCCTGTTCCCTCTCCCGAACTCTGCAAACACATACAAACTTTCTTTTCTTTTCTTTTTTTTTTTTTTGCTTTTCTCCTCCCCCCCTCCCCCGCCACCCCCTTTGTCCACCATCCCTTTCCTCCCCTCTCCCCCGCCACCCCCCTCTGCCCGCCACCCCTCCATCTCCCTCCACTGCCATCCCTTTCCTCCCCTCTCCCTAGCACTCCGACGCCAGAAGAAGGCCGGTTATGGATTTTTATTTTTATTTTTAGCTTTTTCTCTCCCCCTCCTCCCCTCCCCTCCCCTCCCCTCTTCCCCTCTCCCCCTCTCCCTCCCCTGCCACCCTCCCCCTCCCTTAGCTGCGATCTGCGACTAGACCTGCAAAGAGGGAGGGGGAGGGGGCTGCAATCTGGTCGCCCTCTCCCTTTGCAATCTGGTCGGGCGACCAGATCGCAGCTAAGGGAGGGGGAGGGTGGCAGGGGAGGGAGAGGGGAAGAGGGGAGGGGAGGGGAGGAGAGGGGGTGAGGGAGAGGGACAGAAAAAAAAAAACTTTTGAGATGACCGGCGCAGGGAGAGGTGGTAGAGGTGGTGGCTGGCGTGGTGGGTTGGTGAGGGAGGAAAAAGACTAAAAGTTGAAGGGAAATTTTTGGGTTTTAGATTTTTGAAGTGTGTAAATAAAAAATTTTGAGAATTTTTTTGAGATTCCTGTAGCAAAAGTTGTTAAAAAACTAGTTTTATACAAACTTGCTAAAAAATACACTTCCAAACAGGCCCATAAAATTCTCGTAATGGACTTTAAAAACTTTGGATATCGTCATAGGTTCAGCCGAACTTTACGCTCTCAGTGCCCACTAAATCACTACTGTTGTCCAGAGTAAAATGTTTGAAGCAGCAGTAAGTTATTACATTAGGAAGACTGTATATTAATGACTGATTACATAATTTAGGGTATATTTCTACTCTTATTTTTATATAATAAGGCAATTTATCAGCTAAACCAAAAAGGGAATTTTGGGAATATAAATGTATCTTAACATCATGCATGTTTCGAAGCTGTTGTAAGCTCAGCTAAACAACAATATTCATCTAATTGAAATCATAATTTAAGAAAATTTTTTGCTGACAGGTGTGCCCTAGCACACTTAAATGATATAACTTGTCATGTAATTACGCACAATCACAATTATTACATCCCCTGTATGTAGACATTTCCCCTGTTAGCCAAACCGATTTAAATAAAGGAGGATTAAGTCAATGTCATTTACCCCAATGAATATGAACGTACCAAGTTCATTGAATGGCCAATCCACCTTCATATCAACCACATATGCCCATAAAGCTAATTCATTAGCCATATTTTATTTTCTTAATGGTCCAAAACCTTAGATCCAAAAATCCCTTAAATTAAATAAGACTTTGTTATCGGAGTTAGGATGCAATGATCATGTAAACCAATTCTTATGTGTGTATGGAGAATTGTGGAGAACTCTTTTTAGATCTAGAAAGGAATTAATGTGTGAAGAAATTGTGGGGCAATTTTTAATTGCATAGGCTAATAAACAAAACTTCACTCAATTCATAGAGCTAGACTCGAGGTGAAGGCTCCTAACCTATGGCCCAAATTTCACGGTTTAAGAAACGGCCGAGGGAAGTTCGATCGAGCCCAGAATAAAGTGACATCAAGAGTTCGGCCCAATTGAAGACTGCTTTCAGCGAATTTACTGTACTGCTCTCCAGGTTGTGAAAAATTATGCCAACCTCCCACAAAGATTTAGTAAGACAAACCTTTATTATGATGCTTAGCATTCTGAAGAACATTAATTCGTTGAATCAACCATATTTCTAACTTTTTTTTTAAATAAACCATATTTCTAACTACATTGAACTTGTTATTTAGTTATCATTGTAGGGGATATCAAACATTATTAATACAACTAGCTGCCGCAATCTTTCTGTATTTTGTTTTTCTTTATTTTAAACCTTCAAGCAATGCAATCTTGGTTTGTAATGCAATTATGGAAGATAAACCATAGCACCATTAGATTACTGTATTTAGTGTAAATAACTAAAAATGACCTTTTGGCTTTGCTTATTACAACATGACTCTTCGAATGTTTCAAAATATCCACATAACTTCTTATAGTTTTAGATAAAGTAAAAATTTGATAAAAAGCAATCTCAGTAAAGTCATTAGTTGAAATATCACTTAAGTACTTAAATAGAACGAGGGTCTAACTACTTTACACGAAACTGTAAGAGGATTATGTGAATGTTTATGTAAAAAAAATCGGCAAGGTCAAGTTACTGTTAGTTATACTTTCATCACACGCATTTTTTGGAGACGCATAGGTCAATCGGCGTAACCAAAGGTGCTTTTCATCTATTTTATGATTTATAAAACTACAAGAACTTTATGTGAATAATTCAAAACCTTAACGAGATCATGTAATAATATGCAAAATTACTAGGGGTTATTAGTATTTTACTCATAAATTTGTCTGACCAATCAAGAATCGCATTTTCTCATGATGGTACAGGCGCAATTTTCGTGTCCCTCTCCATTCTTCCCCTCGTACAAAACTGGACATGCAACATAATTTTAACGTGGTTAAGGCATTGATATATGGATTTACAAAGCGCAGGTAAACTGGCAAAGGCAATGGTGACCCTCTTCACAAATTATGGACAGCCACTGATCATGCGCATGCTTGCCTAATCTAGCTTATGCTCAAATTGCTAGCATGGATGAGCTTTCAGTAGACGAAGCTGTTTATGACGTGTTTACAACTCAACAAAGGAGCCCGCTGCCCCCTTTCTATCTAATCATTCTGCTCTAGACACGTTGCATAGAAAATTTAGGCAGATCGATAGCAGCAGACCTTACCCCTTGTAGGATTTGAAGGGTTATGTTTCAACTTTCAACTTTCAAAGGACATGCACAACTAGCAAGACTAGTCGTCTTATCCATACTGGTTAGACTTCTTGGCATCAAGTCTATCTAAACCATCATTATCGATCAAGTGGTGATTTTTTTTTTGGTCGAAAAGCCTACCAATGCGCTGCCATTGAAGTCCAGTACTTCCAGTCCATGGCTAGGTCCAGGAGTTCAAGCAACTGGCCAGACTTTTTATGCCTAAAAGACCACCCAGATTCATGACTTCCTTTTGCTTTAACATCTTTGTAGGCCATGGAATGGAAATCATGACAGCTCCAAGCTAAGATAGTCCGCTAAGACATGGGGTAAAATTGCTGACAATTGTCTACGAATGTCATACTGCGTTGGATTCTGCTCAGACGGGATTGTGAACCAATCAGCTGGATCTAGTTTGTGCTGTAAAGTTTGAGGGAGGAAATCATCATTTTGTTCGTTTACTTTTGGAATATTGTGGGCTAGCGTAGCTCCTATCTTGCTAGGCTAGCTGATATGAGATCAATTAATGTAGAATATTTTACATCAAATGAGAGATTTCTAGTGGAACTGATTACGTGCAGCACATATGCATGATTTTTCAAAAATTTTGGACGTAATCACAAGCCCTAATCCGCCATGAAGCTCAGCCCTCCAATATCCTCTGTCCCTCCTACAAGACATATGATTCTTATATAATTATATTAGGAGGTCTCAGTGGAAAATTAAGAACTTAGGATTCTGATTTAGGAAATTACCATCAAATTCCCACCAGTATTCTACCTTCTTTTTTTTTTTGGATTATGATTGGTTCATGAAGTAGTAATTTTTGCTCTGTTTCCACGATAAAAGTTGGTAACTCAACTCAACGAGGGTTTCACGAAGAGGGTTGGTTGGAAATTAGAGTTTAAGGTTTAACTCCCCAAATTGGAGATATTTAGAACAAATACTAAAGGGGCAAAGGTGCTTTTTGATCCCCTTTTTTTCATTCTTATGAAATTTCTCTCTAAAAATTTGATGGTGATTAGTTTGGATATATAATTACATGTGAGATTTTTTGACAATATTAGAGTTTTGGGTTTTCATGTTCTCTGCAGTTCCGAAAATGAGGATGAGCTTTTTATTCCAGAGCCAATTGTTTTTTTTTTTGGGGGGCTCTCTATATATGAGTCTTAACTATGCACGTGCAATGCACATGATCAGCCTATTGGAAATCTTCAATTTATTTAACATTAAAAGTCCTATATTCGCTATGTTCTTTTCAACATAAGGGATTAAATTGACTAATCGTGCAAGATAGGAGATTACATTGAACCATAGTATCTCAACAACAAAGGACCATTTCAATTTTCATAGTTTTAGGCTAATTCCCCTCATGTTTCAATTGCATCATTTTCCCATTTTTCTCAAACTCCCCAAACCATCTTTCAGATATCTTCACAGCCATTAAACAGATACACAATGAAATCAAAATAAGATGATAGGATGAGCTCCATCTTTAACAAGCACTGTGCATAGACATTGAAAGTAGAAGGAGTGGAGTATTTTTTATGGCAAAACTTGAAATGTTGTAGGGATTTCTGCCTCGATATTTACCATAGACTGGCATATATAAGATGTATTGCTTTGGAATCATCATCTGTTACTCTTAAGTCTGAAACTCTGCAAAAGTCCTTGTAGAATCAGAAATTCACAATACGCTAATCATTCATATATTCATATATATCGAGTTAGCATCATCTTGAGCTTGATGCGGACATAGCTCTACATGAATCCTTAGCTTCTCATGCATTATCAATCACTTCCCCTAGATGTTGACACTTCCTGCTTAGCTTTAAATTTTCTGATGAATTCATACATGCATTGATTGCTTCGCTGGAAAAATATAAGGTTTCTCTGACCATTAGTCATGTCGCTCTGTCTCTCACGCTCGCTCTCTCTCTCTCTCTCTCTCTTGTAAGGGAAATAATGGATTCATGTAAAAGGCTTCTAAGATCAATTAATAGCCCAAAGAAAGAGAAAAAAAAAATAGAAAAAGCATATTATAGCTAGCCAACGTGCAATTAGTTCAGAAATTTAAAATTGTGTGAAAAGGTTAAGATATATACTTGAATGTTCTACATCAGAGAACTGGAAAATGAAATTTTGTACTAGCTAAATAGCAATAATGCCACTTGAAGAAATTCAGAAATTCTTAGCGTCCGAATTAGCCTGCTTGGATTTGTAAAATGATATTCAACTTCGATATCATAAAAGTCATTATTGAAATTTGAGTAGTAGTACCATCACAGACGTCTGTAACATGTAGAGTTACAGACCCCTATTATAATTGGTAATGCTGCTATTTTTTAAATTTTTTCATAAGAGTCTTCTAAAATTATAATCTGTAAAAGGGTTCATTATTAGTATTAATCTAAAACTAGCTATCGACGACTATTCATCTTCCAACATATAAAACGAAACAACGGGAGAACAACAACAGTCTTGCGATTCATTTTGGGCAAAAAAACTTGCGATTGTTGTTGAAGAAATTAAACAAGCAAATCAAGATTGTGATTATCTAAACAATTTAGATAAAAACCCATATAAAAAGTATCAAAACCTGCTTATTATAATTTTTTTTCTAATTTTTTTATTTATGTCGATGACTTATAATTTGGTATCAGTATAGCTTAAATACTAATGGTGGATACAGGAATTAATTAAGTGCCATCGTTATTAGGAGAGTCGAAGAGGACCCATTATTTAAGACAATAAGAATTAAGGGCTCTTTTTAGCAATTACCATAGGGCGCCCGTAACTTCCAAGAAGTCAGGACCGTGGGCTAATTGCTTAGATTATATGTAAAAAAAAAAAAAAAAAACATCAGCCAAATGCACCTCTGACACGGGGTTGTTCTTATTCTATACCTCAGCACGGCACCAAAATTAAATTTCGCAGAAGTCAAAAAACTGTCAGTGCGTTCAGCATTGTGTCAGTCGGAGCCATGGCTGACAGCAATGCTTCTGCATCAGTCTGAGCCATGTTGACTGTGCATGGCTTCGACTGACAGGACTGACTGTGTCAGCTCGAGACGTGATGAGCTGACATCCGGAAAAAAAAAATTTGGAGATTAATTTCTAGAGTTAGGGTTTATGATTTTTGGGTTAGGGTTTTTTACGTTAATGTTTTAGAGTTGAGTTTTTATGTGTTTTAGATATTTTATAGAATGCCTAAAACACATAAAATATCTAAATCTACATATTAAAAGAAAAAAAAGGAAAAATAAAAACAAAAGCTTGGTCCATATTGTTTAACCCAACCTTTAACATAACAAATTTGGACATTTGGATGAGACGTCTAATCCAAACATAAATTACCTACATGACTCTAATACGGTGAATGTAAGCCCCCATAGCATATACGAGTAAGTCCAACTGAAAACTAGAGTAATTAAATTTAAAATCTAAAATTAGTGTTGGCTCTTGTTCCTAATTTGAAATACTATTTTACATGCCTTGAAAGGGACACATAAAATCATGCAATTCATAACTTATATTCAATTATATTGTATAGCAAAAACCTAAAAACCTAAATTCTAAACCATTAACGCAAAAAACCTAACTCTAAAACCTAAAAATCTAAAAACCCAACTCTAAAACATTAACGTAAAAAACCCTAACCCAAAAATCCTAAACCCTAACTCTAAAAATTAATCTCCAAAAAAAGTTTTTTTTTTCGGGATGTCAGCTCAGAACGGCTCGAGCTGACACAGTTAGTCCTGTCAGTCGGAGCCATGCACAGTTAGCATAGCTCGGACTGACGCAGAAGCATTGCTGTCAGCCTTGTATCAGTTGGAGCCGTGCTGACTGTGCACAGCTCCGATTGACACAACGTTGAACGCACTGACAGTTTTTTGACTTTTGCGAAATTTAATTTTGGTGTCGTGCTGAGTATAGAATAAGAACAATCCCGTGTGAGAGGTGCATTTGATGAATTTTTTTTTTTACCTATAATCTAAGCAATTAACCGGGACCGTGATGTGATGGTCATGTTTTCCTTGAAATTTTATCTCCCACTCTCTTATTTGGTATGAAATAAAAATCATGCTCATTGTGTCTCCTTCCCCAACATAAGTCAGAATGATCCAACAGAAAACTTCAAAATCTCCTTTCCAGTACAGTATTAAAAGAGAAGTCTCCATTCAAAGTATAAACATAAATGTCCTTATATGTGAACATAGATGTACAACATATACTACTGTTACCACGTAAAAACAGTTAACATTTGGTTTCTACTTTTTGTCCATTAAATTTACTCCCCCACCCAAAAAAAAAAGAGAAATAAAAGAAAAAGAGAATGTGAGAGTACTTCATGTATATATTATGCTTCTTATTCAGGAATTCATAAAATAATTATCGAATAAGGTATAATATTTCCTCTTATCCCCTAAATACCCGTAAAGGGTTTGGTTTGATGCATTACATTTATTTCATTTGGCTGTAAAAGAGTAGTAAAAAGTATGCAATGAAACCCCAAATAATATGAAGAAGCACAATTGTTGAAGTTCTTTTTTCCTTTTTTTTTTTTTGGCAAAAAGAGTTCTTACTTTGTTAATATTTCCTTCTTGTGAAGACTGCACTCAAATCTAGAGGGATATGTTCTCACTTTTCATTAATGAGTTTTTGAACATTCAAAATAAAAGATTTAATTATCAAACTAGACTCAGATATGAAAAAAGAACTTCCTTATTTGGATTGCTGCTATTTTTTTTTTGGAGTTTTACAATTAATTATCAAACAGTTCTTTGACAATTAAAAAGATTTTACGTCACACTTGAAAAATAAAGCCTGTACCTTTCCGTAAAACTTGACAAGGTTCTTAGATATGGGTACAGGATGTGCCAGTCAATAATAGGTCGTTCCATAGGTTAAAAGATTCCAAAGAACGGAAGGAAATTGTGGATGACTGTAGAATTGCCAATAATAGGTACAACTCTAAGCTACAAGGGCACTGTATATATAGACTGTCAAAGTCTCTTCAAAAGCTGAGAGCCTCGAAATGGGATTTTAGCTGTTTGACAATTACTATATATAACAATTTGAACACATACTCTTTATCCCCAAAACAGAGTCTTTACCCCCAAAACAATTCGACACATGCATACTCTTTATCCCCAAAATAGAACAATTCGAAAACACACTTTTTATCCCCAAAATAGAGTCTGAGAATTATACATTTTCATGATTGATGCCCCTTCGTTCGTGCACAACGCGTTCCTGGTTGAACAAGTACCAAGTCATGGCAAAATAAACCTCAATCCAAAAGTGAAAAACACATTATTATATTGCAATTTCTCTAGTTTGAACAAATCGTTGGCTTCAAAATATTATGCAATGGAACGAGCTAGAAACTGACTCATCCCATTCTGATTCGGTTCTTTTTTGCTGTCACCAATTTGCACCCAAGCAAATTTCAATAGAAAAGGGCAAAAAAAGAAAGGTTGAAAAAACAAAGGAACATGCTAAGAATAATATTATTAATGGTTGAGCAACTTCTCACCATTTAACTAATCTTGTAGCATATATAGTACATAACCTGAAGTCTCTAGAGTAGACAAACTAGTACATAAAAATGGATCTAATCCCACTGTTACATTAGTACGTACTTTGCAGATTTGCAACAGTCGATATTTTATTTGCTTCATAACATTTTGGTCCTTGTCTTCAACGCCTTCTTGGTGCTGTTTCCCTCCGGCAGTTGAAGAAAACAGCAGCAACAGGAACGCCAAGTTCATTTTCTTCGGCAAATTTTCTTGTGCTGAATTGATCTCTTAAAAGTGGTGCTTTCACTGTCTGTCTTCCTTTCTGCTTGTACAAAAGGAATACAAACCTGTGGACCCCTATATTTGGGCTTGGCACTTCATAAGTCACCACTTCTCTCCCTGTTGATATATTTAAAAAAAAAAAAAAAGAATATGAAATCAAAAAAAGTTTAATAACAAAAGAAAAAATTCCCAATGTATGTCTGGTTTATTCCTCCCTGAATGTGAGGATACAAAGAGATAACACATACCAAATAAGGAATTTGTCGTCCCTGGGATGTCTGTAACTATCCTGCCACATGGTCAAATCAAGTTAAGACCAGTATTGTAACCCTATGGACAAATTTTTCTTTACGAAAGTTTTTCATTCACTTAAGTCAGCTATTCACGAAGACTAACAAACCAAGTCTAGCTTAGTTTCTTCAACTACTAACGTGCATGTTTGGTGTTATGCATATTGCGAATTCCCCAATTTCCACGCACATATGACGCTCGGTGATTCAGCAGGACGTTTGGGTCATGCTAGCTAATTAAGACAACAGAGATACAAACACAAAGAGCAGATAGATAATATATACTACAAAGAAATGCATACCAGTGCAAGTGCTCTCTAAGGTATGGATCACTAGGACCAGGAACATCAGGGTCAGTCATGATCTGCAAGATTAAACAAACTCACTCAATAACGTGGTCATAGATACAAAAAGAAATGCACAAGATAAGATTAGAAAATGGTGAAAATTGGATGCGGAAGAATGAAAGTGTTTACCAGTGTGAAGAAAGATCTCATGTCACCTCCAGGAACTTCGACTTTTGGTTTGTTGGCAACTGAGGAAGGATATAGCTCATGCCCATTATGCACTTGCTTGTTTGAATTGTAGGTTACAGTCATCTTTGTAGTTGAAGTGATGCTGTCAACAACATCTCCAACAACTCCACTAATCACAAGAGGATCTGCAACTTGTGCCATTCTTGAAAAGGAAGGAGAGGAACCAGCTATTGCTTGAGAAGGTATTCAAAAGATTGGACAATACTACGGGTTTTTCTTTTTTCTTTTTTTTTTGGGGGGGGGGGGGGGGGTGGTGGGTGGCTGTGTGTCGAATTCTATTGCTGAGCTGAAGAGTGAAGACAGGAGAAACCCAAATTTATAGTGCAAAGAGCACTGCTCAGGCTGCTTCAGGACTCAGATGACAAGTCCATTTAAAAACTACTCAAATGTGGAAACCAAACGAAAAGTTCTTCTTACTCACTTTCTCTAGGTTGCTGCACGTTTGATTGTATAGGGAAGCCTGAGAAGATTGATTTCATAATTTCGGTTACTTCGCAATCCTTTGTCCTCGACCGACCATGTGAATTGACAACAGCAACCCCCTCAAATCTCTTGTGAACCGAACCTAAGCGTGAACGTTGAAGCTGATAAAAGTGTAATAACTTCACAGTTGTTTGCTTTCCTCGATTCAAATCCGTCAGCTTTATCAGTTGAGTTATTTGTTCCACGTTAATTGAGAGAGGAAGAATCCGCACAATTAATTGGTTAGTGATTTCTTCTTAGGCTGGACTAGTGCATCGTTCTATTCTTGGTATTGGACTCAAAGGTGTTCATCATCTAGTAATTAGTAATCTTATTAAAATCGAGTGTTTAAATTCTTTTTCTACAAGACCAACATATTAGTAAAACTTATAACACAACACTAGGAGGGACAGCCCGCGCGACGCGCGGGAATTTGGTGCTTGTGATTCAAGATAATTAATAATTATTGTTTAATATTTTGTAGTATAGGAACTGAAATATGATGATTTTATCATGTGATTTTAATAGAAAATCATAAGTTACATAGTGAGTCAATAAAAATAATGTGCAATAACACATCCTTATCGTTATACTATATAAGAATCCGTTGTGAACAAAGGTTATGTTTGAATTTCAACTATAAAGATAAGAATAGTTTGAAAATGTAAGAATGTTTGAAGTGTAATTGAAAAGTATTTAAAGGTCTCTTCTAAAACTTATCCAAGATGATAAAACATTTTAAAGTATCAATTGGACCTTTCATCTCTCGAATCTATATATGTTCGTGAAAGATCCTTCAAGCAATGCTTCTGATTTCTCCCTTGACTTAATCTCAACCTGAATTATCAAGTCAAGTTTATCCATCAATTACTTTGCGTCCAATCTAATCTAAAATAATTTTATTTTTTATTAACTATTTACATAATTTGGGGGGTATAATACGACTTAATCACATGTTTCTTATAGAGATAATAATGCCAAAAAATGATAGATAGATAAGAAACTTAAGTGGTCTTTTTCAAAGTTTTGTAGAAACTATTCAAATTTAGTGTTTTTTGCTAGGGACATTTCTTTATAATCTCATAAATAAATTCAAATCTGCATAATTATTAAATATCTGAATTGAAACTATCTTGATTATAAAAAATTGGTGCAAATAATATTTTCTAAATTTGAAATTGTAGAAAATGGTAAGTAAAATCAGAAGAAATTTCTCATATGAATTCGAATTGCAAACTATAGGTAGAAACTGCTTAATGATATTTTCCAATGTTTACTTGTATAAGTATCCAATATAACATCTTTACTTAATTGACTCGTTTGAATTATGAATAATAGTTGTTTCAATCAAATCAAGAAACATTATTTATCATTGTACAACATACAATTATGAGTAAATGAATTAATACAATGCAATCAAAATGGTGCTGTAGCTAAAGTATTTAAACTCATCAAGTTTCACTACAAATTCTTTTACATAGCATAAAAAAGCAAATTTTTTGTATTTGAAACTATATAAACAGTATAATACAAGAACGATATCATAACATGGAAAGCAAATAGAGTACAAATGACATCTTAGTACTATGTAGCATGATTAATTTTCTTTTTTAGTTTCAATGAAGTACAAAATTCTAAGTTAATAAATTTTACAATCATAACATTCCCAATTAAAATAAACACAAGCTAAATTTCAAATCATATTACATGAAAAAATAACTACTTGAACCATAACTGGTGGAATATAGTCAACAGATCCCTGGAGTCAAGAATAATAGGAGAAATTTCATGAGAAATAAGGTTATTTGACTTAAATAAAGAGATAAAACCTTGGCTGAGGAGGAGGAGATGATAAAATTGCTTTTCTGATTATTTTAGAAAGTGACAACATTATCTCAAATTGTACTTTGACCAGAGACAGAATCTTGGGGATCTACTAAGAAAAACAATACAATTAGTCAGTTTTTGGAATTAGAAGTATCAAAAGGCAAATTATATGAAGTTCTTGAATAAATCAATCATCAGAAAAAAAAACTACAATCGAAGAAAACAAATCCAAAAAAAAAACTACAATCGAAGAAGATAAACCCAAAGAACTCACCTCAATTTAAAAGAAAAACTATGCATTCCACCAAATATTTAATAACCATAATAAAATCAAAGAGGTGAAACCGAAAAAAAAGAAAGGGTATCGGCTAAACATGAGGACATAAATATGATAATGATTGTTCAGATAATAACTAAGTTAATTAATTTTAATTAAAATCAAACTATGTAAACATCCAATTAATTCCTTAACGGATGAGAAAGGTTTCAGGAAATTGGAAGGCTTCGATGTTAGTATAATAAATGATTAAAAGGACTTTTATGTAATTCTATCAAAATACAAGCTTTATTCAGTTGTATTTGATACTTAACTTGACACCAAACATTATAACATGCCAAACATATCCCTAACCTTAAATGTCTGAAAGGTTATATAAGTAATTATAGTGAAATTAAAGTTATAATGACTTGTACTCAATGTTCCAATTACTCTTCAAACACTCTCACATTCCCAAAATATCCTCACCCCTGCGGTTGAAATCTAGTCTTAAACTCGTTTTTATATAGTATAAGGATATTTTTATAAATTATAACATAACAAACTCATTCCCATAGAAGCATAAGTTATAACCCCATTAATTAATATATTAGCATGTAATATAACATATTAGTAGGTACATAATATACATATATATATATATATATATATATGTTGGGAAAAGGGTACCAGTACAGGCACACAATATCAGAATTAACCCAAGATAAATTTCTCTTTCCCCAAGTACCAGTTAAAATAGGAATAAACCAAATCATCAAGGAATAATATTAATAGTGATAATAAAATGCAAGAAAAAAAATAAAGGCACAGGACACCAAGAATTTTACGTGAAAAACCCAAATTGAGAAAAATCACGGGACCTAGTCCAGTCAAAAATCTCTACTATCACAATAATGAGAATATACAGGTCTATCCGAAATATTCGGATGACAATAATAGCACCAATATCAACCAAACAAATTGCTACAAAATCACCCCGAAAAACTACAACTGTCAAAGAAGTGGGTTTGGAAAGATGTTACCAAACGAAGAAGAAATCTGAAATTTGAACCGGTAGATGAGTAGAACTTGACAAGAGGATCGCATGTATAAAATTTCGTCTCAATCGAGTTCCGAATTACTCTCCAATCAATACCTTAAAGTTTCTCTCTCTCTCTCTCTTCGTTGTTCTCTCAAAAGTGCAGGCTGACTTTTTCTCGCATGCAAGGACCGAAGAATGAATTGCATCTTGCGGCTGCTACTCCTTTATATATAAGCTTGAGAAACCCTCAAGCATTTGCATAAGTGGGTTGGCCTGCAAATGAACTGGTTCACACCCAACAATCTCCCCCTCCAGGTCATTTGGGGGGCTCCACCAAAACCTGTTTCTTGTTTGCAAAATAAGAGTTTCTCCTTAGGCAATGTCTTGGCAACCATGTCAGCACCATTATCATTTGTATGCACCTTCTCAAGTATCAACAGCTTGGAATCCAGTACTTCCCGAATCCAATAATACCTCACATCAATGTATTTGGTTACAGAGTGAAATGTAGAGTTCTTACACAAATGAATAGCGCTCTGACTGTCACAGTAAAGACTATACTTCTCTTGTTTCATACCTAACTCCTGAAAGAATTTTTGCAACCAAAAAGTCTCCTTGCATGCTTCAGTGGTTGCAATATACTCTGTCTCCGTACTAGAAAGGGTGATATACTTCTGTAACTTACTTTGCCATGACACTGCTCCCCCTGAAAAAATCATCAAGTACCCAGATATGGACTTCCTATTATCAAAATCACCTATCATATCTGCATCAGTGTAGCCATCTAGCATAGTTTTACTATTACCAAAACATAGACACAATCTAAGAATTTCCTTGAAATACCTAAGAATTTATTGACAACTTTCCAATGCTCCTTACCAGGATTAGAGAGATACCGACTGAGTACTCCAACTGCATGAGCAATATCTGGCATGATGTAAACCATAGCATACATCAACCTATCAACAGCCGAAGCATAAGGAACTTTCTTCATATCTTCTTTATCTTTCTCACTTGTAAGATATTGTTTGATATTTAATTTAAAGTGACTTGCAAGTGGAGTTGAGACTTCCTTAGCATTGCTTATGTTAAACTTGTTGAACACTTTCTCAATGTATTTTTCTTGAGACAACTAGAGCTTCCCATTTTGTCTGTCACGTGAGATTTTCATCTCCAGTATCTGTCTAGCCGGGCCTAAATTTTTTATTGGAAAGGATTTACTTAACTCCTTTTTCAACCTGTCAATTTTGATAGTATTACTGCCAACAATCAACATGTCATCAACATATAGTACGAGAATAACAAAATTACCATTTGAAAAATTTTAAACGTAAACACAGTGATCAGATGTAGTCCTGTGGTACCCATGGTCTGTCATAAAGGAGTCAAACTTCTTATACCACTGTCTCGGTGCCTGTTTCAACCCATACAAGCTCTTCTTGAGACGACATACAAGATTTTCCTTACCACTTTCTTTGAACCCCTCCGGTTGCTCCATGTAGATCTTCTTTTCCAAGTCGCCATGCAAGAAGGCTGTCTTCACATCAAATTGCTCGATCACCAAATTCAAATTGGCTACAATACCAATAACAACTCAAATCGATGACATTTTTACTACAGGAGAGAAGATTTCTTCAAAATCATTACATTTCTTTTGACTGAATTCCTTCACAACCAATCTTGCTTTATACTTTGGTTGTGAGATGTACTCCTGAGTTTTCAATCTGTAAACCTATTTGTTCTTTAGAACTCTCTTACCCTTAAGCAGTTTTACTAAGTCATAAGTATGATTCTCATGCAGGGACACCATCTGTTCTTGCATGGCTCGCAACCAGTCATCTTTATTCTCATGCTCTAGAGCCTCACCGAAGGACTCGGGCTCTCCTCCATCTGTCAACAACACATATTCATGAGAATTATATCTGCTAGAAGGTTTTTTCTCTCTGGCAGATCCTCTAAGCTCTTCTTGTAGTGGCGGTGGTAGTGTAGGTGGCGTGTCATGCTCAGGATCATCAGCAGTAGGGTTATCACCATCATTAATATCCTCTCTCTGCTCCGTCTCAGCTCCCCCTTAATTAAAATCAACAGGTACTGGAATTGGATTTGGATCTGAATTTGAGCTAGCAGGAATATCATCTGAGAATTTTGAATTATCACCTTTATCAATGTCTTCAATGGTTTGATCTTCAAAGAAGACAACATCTCTGCTTCTTATCACCTTCATCTCAATAAGATCATACAACCTATAACCAAAATCTTCATGTCCATAACCCAAGAAGATACACTGCTTTGATTTTACATCAAGTTTTGACCTTTCATCTTTAGGAATATAAATAAATGCCCGGCAATCAAAAACTCTCAAGTGCTTAAAAGATATATCCTTTCCCGTCCATACTCTTTTTGAGATGTCACCATCTAGAGGAACTGATGGAGAAAGATTAATTAAATCTACCGCAGTCCTCATTGCCTCATCCCAAAAGGATTTAGGCAACTTAGCATTAGAAAGCATAAATCTGACCCGTTCAGTAATGGATCTATTCATTCTCTCTACTACTTCATTCTCTCGCGGAGTTTTTGGCACAGTCTTCTCCAATCTATTCCCACGAGACTTGCAATAGATTTCAAATGGTCCTCTGTACTCACCACCATTATCAACACGTACACACTTTAACTGTTTACCAGTTTCTCTTTCAATTTTGCTATAAAAGTCTTTAAACACATCCAAAATCTGATTTTTGGATTTCAAAGCAAAACACCAAATCTTTCTAGCAAAGTCATCAATAAAAGTTACAAAATAAACAGTACCACCAAGAGACTTATCTTTCATATAACAAACATCAGTGTGTACCAATTCTAACGGATTCGATTTTTGAGATGGAGAAAAATTTTAAAATGCAACTCTGTGTTGTTTTCCATATATGCAGTCAACACAGGGTTTAAGTACATTACATCTAACTTCAAGTAGGAATTGTTTGCGAACAAGTGTCTGAATTCCCTTTTCACTTATGTGTCCAAGTCGCCTATGTTAAAGGTCAATTGAGGAATCACGAACTGCATTCACTTCTTCCTTCCTCAACTTGGTTTGCATCACGTAGAGGGTACTATGCTTCTTTCCTCTGGCAACAACGAGATTTTCTTTGCTGAGTTTCCATTTGCCTTCACCTTGCAAGTTATAGTAGCACTCATCGTCAAGTTTTCCTGTAAAAATAAAGTTAAGTCGAATTTCAGGAACATGTCGAACATTTCTCAATATTAGCTGGCATCCGGTATCTGTATTCAAGTATATATCTCTCATGCCAACAACTTTACATGAGACCTCATTTTCCATCCTAACATATCTGAAATCTCCTTCGGTGTAGGTTGAGAAAAATTGCCTGTAAGAAATAACATGGTAGGATGCACCTGAATCAACTACCCAATCACTGTCATAATGAATAATATTCACCTGACCATCGTCACAAAATATAAACATATCATCATGAGCCGTCACAACTGCTGTGGTGTTCTCATCATTTTTTTTCTTCGCCTTACCCTTTTTTTCAGTCTGATCCCGTTTTAGGATTCTGCACTCCTTTATATAATGCCCATTTTTTTTACAATAATAGCATGCAATATTTTTTTGCGACTTAGACTTGTCTCTGGATTTGTCATTCCTGTTGTAGAGTCCTCTACTTTTATTTCTCCCTTTTCTTTCTTTCTTTTCTGTCACCAGGGCCTGAGACTGATAGACAATTCTTTATTCCTTCCTCCTGAACTCTTCATTCATCATGGCCTCTTTTGCAATAGCTATGGTCAACACATCATTCGGAGCTAAATTACTGATAGAGACCACCATGGTTTCCCAATTATCCGGTAGTAAACTGAATAATAATAAAGCCTGCACTTCATCATTCAAATTCAAATTTAATGTAGTTGTCTGGTTTATCAATCCCTAAAAATTACTCAAGTGTTCAGTCATATCTTTCCCATCCATATATCTCATTCGAATAATTTGCTTCAGACAACTAGCCTTGTTCAAACCTGTCTTTCTTTCATACATACTCTCAAGTTTTTTTCATAATATATCAGCTTTGGTGTCATTAGCAAAATATTGAAAAATATTTTGACCAATCCATTTTATAATATTACCAACAGTTTTTCTGTGTATATTAGCCCATTTTTCATCACTCATATCACTTGGTCTACATTTATCCCCTAGAACAGGTTCAAACAAATCTCTACAATACAGGTAGTCTTCCATTCTAGACTTCCAAATCGAATAATTAGTAGCATTCAATTTTATCATGCGACCACTATCCGAATCATCCATTTTTAATAGGTACAATTGAGCAGTCTAGGTACAATTGAGCAGTCTAACCTGACTGTTCTGATACCACTTGTTGGGAAAAGGGTACCAATACAGGTACACAATATCAGAATTAGCCCAGAATAAATTTTTTTTCCAAGTACTAGTTAAACTAGGAATAAACCAAATTACCAAGTAATAATACCAATAGTGATAATAAAATGCAAGAAAAAAATAAAGGCACAGAACACCAAAATTTTTACGTGGAAAACCCCAATTAAAAAAAATCACGGGATCTAGTCCAGTCAAAAAATCTCCACTACCACAATAATAAGAATACGCAGGTCTATCCGAAATATTCGGATGACAATAATAGCACCAATAGCAACCAAGCAAATTGCTACAAAATTACTCCCAAAAACTATAACTGTCAAAGAAGTGGGTTTGGAAAGGTGTTACCAAACGAAGAAGAAATCTGAAATTTGAACCGGTAGATGAGTAGAGTTTGACAAGAGAATCGTGTGTGTAAAATTTCATCTCAATCAGGTTCCGAATCACTCTCCAATCAAAACCTTAAAGTCTCTCTCTCTCTAGCTCTCTCTCTCTTCGTTGTTCTCTCAAAAGTGGCGGCTGACTTTTTCTCACATGCAAGGACCGAAGAATGAATTGCATCTTGCGACTGCTACTCCTTTCTATTTAAGCTTGAGAAACCCTCAAGCATTTGCATAAGTGGGAATTGGCCTGCAAATGGGCTGGTCCACACCCAACAATATAATATACTATTAATCAATAAAATTTCAGAATAATAGGAAAGCTAAAGTAAAGAATGATAGGAAGACAATCTTCTTTAAAAAAAAAAGTCAAAACACAAATTATCCTTGCAATCCTAAGTGTTTAGGAAAAATTATTGAAGTACTTTAACAAGAAAATACCTTGAATCATAAAAGAACAAAAGAAAAACTAATACCCCTTACAACAGTGTATTAAAATTATAGCAACTTTTGACCGATTTATTAATATCGTAGCAAATTACTTCACACCAAGTCTACAGTAGATAAATATTAGTACATAAAAAGTACTACTACAACTCTACCAATCACAAGGGATCAACTATTTTTGCCATTCTTGAAAAAGAATGAGTGGAATCAGCTACTTCTTGAGACAGTATTTTAAAATATTGGATAAACGCTATGGGTTTTTCCTTGTGGAAATATATTGCTGAGCTGAAGGCAGGCGAAACCTATATTTATAGTGGAAGCCAAACCAAAAGGTTCTTCTCTCTCTCCTTCTGAAGGTTAAAGCACTTTTGATTATATACAGTGGAAGCCAGTAAAACTTGATTTTTGATAATTTTGTTTATCCTCGATCCACCATGTGAAGTAACCCCTCGAATATCTTGTGAGATGAACATGAACACTGAAGCTGATAAAAGTGCAACAAGTTTTGAAAAACAGGAAGACAAAGTGTTTAATATACTTGTAATAACTCACGTGCAAAGCATGTGATTAGATCACCCTAAAACATTATATATGTTATTACTATATTTCTTTTTTGTGAAATGATAATTGTCACAATCATGATATAGTATTTTTCTTATTTTATTTTACCAATTTTTTTTACATTGAAATCATACATATCATATTTTACAAAATTTTTATATAGCTCTATATATAACTTATAGTTCAAAGTTTGACAAATCAAATAATGGTATTATGATATTCAACCAAATTTAGTAAATACTCATAATGTCATTACACTATCATTAAGATTTTATATCCACAAAACAATGTTGTTAACCAAGAAAATATAAGTAGACGTCAAGTATTGGAGCAAGAAATAGAATTTATAAATATTAGTAAAATGAAGGTTAAATTTATAAAATTGATTTCTTGAAGGTTATTATAGTAAATGAATTCATTTATTATGTTTCTATCATTCCAAGTCAGTTGTTACGCAGCATGTTTACCCCCTCGCCATGATCTCCCAATGAGAGTCTAGATATGCCTTCTTCAACTAAAATGAATGGTGAAAATTTTAGTGAAATCATCAAATTTAAACAATTGAAAAGATGATATTTGACCATTTCCTAGAGGATTTGACATAATTTCAACAATTTAAACCGTATATACAACACAGATATATCTAATCACTCTTTTCACTTTTTTATTTTTTATTTTTCCTAAGAGCAACAAATTGCTAGTATAGTTAAAGTGAGTTTATTATTTATAAATTGAATATCAGAACCATTTTTTTTTCTTAAGATTTAGGTGTCATGAATTTTCATGTGAAGTAAAACTTAAAATTTGCATAGATGCTGTTTCCATGTTCCACTATGAACACCATTACCCAGTAAAATGGAAAACATAAATGTTGTATATATAAAGTCTCATACACGGTTAATTTTTGTTAATACAATTAGCTATTGGACTTAAGTGAAACAAATTTGAGGAGTTACAGTGTAAAGTGAGAATGGGATAAAAGTTTGATGCACAAAGTGGAATTAGTCCCCATATAAATATGAGTGCAAAACGTATGAGTTTAACTTTTTTTTAACCTACTAGTTTAAGTTTTTATGTCATTGTTGAATTCCAAGTTTTATATTGAGTGTCTTAGATGGACTCTCTCAAATTTTTTACCCTAACAAAATGTGTGACTTCCTCAATTCCCCATTCGAATGATAGAATATATATATATATATATATATATATATATATATATATATATATATAGTACATAAGAAAGTCCGTGAATTCCTCAGTTCCCTATTCAAATGGTAGAATATAGTGCATTACCCTTGTAACAAGAATGTATATTTTGCTGGTACTTAATAATTTAGGCAGAGCAGTTTATCAATAAAACACACATTCTGATGCATCGATGCACTTATATAGTTATATACCAAACGCTTTCATGATTGTACAATTACCAAGTCATTGCCAAAAAAAAAAACCTCGGTACAAAAGTGAAAAAACACACTCATTTGAACAAGTAATTGACCTAATATATCCTTGATAATGCTTTTATCCGATTTTGGTTCGACTTTCATTGTTGTCACCAATGTTGATCCTACAATTTTTAAGAGACAAGGGCGAAGACCAAAGGTGGGAAAATGGTAGTGAAGATGATTAAGCAGCAGCCCAGCGCTTTATTAATATCGCAGCAAATTACTTCACATGAAGTCTAAAGTAGATAAGTAGTACATAAAACTGGACCTAATTCCACTCTTGTAATCGAACTTGCAACAGTTAATATCTTATTTGCTTCATAGCATTTTGGCTGATATCTTTATGGCATGCCATATCTGTCAACGCCTTCTTGCAGCTGTTTCCCTCTGGCAATTGAAGAAAACAGCAGCAACAGGAAGGCCAAGTTGATTTTCTTGTGCAAATTTTCTCGTGCTGAATCCATCTCTTGAGAGTGGTGGATTCACTGTCTGTCTTCCTTTCTGCTTGAATAAAAGGAATACGAACCTGTGGATCCCTATATTTGGCCTTGGCACTTCATAACTCACCATTTCTCTCCCTGTTGATGGATATAAAAAATTAACAAACAAAGGGGAAAAAAAAAAGAAGAAAACCAATTTATTTATTTGTGCTTTATTTCTCCCTGAATAAAAAGAAAGAACACATACCAAATGAGGAATCTGTCGTCCCTGGGATGTCTGTGACAATCCTGCCATGTGGTTAAATCAAGTTCAGAGTTGTGTGTCATCATATAGTTTGCCAAATATTTGTGTGTAATCACATAGTATGCCAAATATTATCAATAATGTTTTTCTTTGCCAAAGATTTTCATTCCCTTGAGTTAGCTATTTTAGACATTTATGCCAAAAAATTTGCTGATTGAGAGACTAAGATTTAAAACCAAGCCTGGCTTAGTTTGTTCAACTACTAATTAACATGCATCTATAATTTCATGCACAGTGCATGATGTCCGAATTTCAAAGGTTACTAAGAATTACCATCAAGCTCAAGGTGAGTTCTAAGAGTGTCCATATTATCTTCTCGTTTCTTTCATCTCCTCCCAATTTTACTTTATTTTTTATTTTTAGGGTTTTTCTATTCTTTACCTGAAAAGTGCACAGAACAACAAGCACATAAAAGAAAGGAATTGGCCCATGCCAAAATTTTTACATTACCAACCGTCCCCTAAGTTGAGAATGCTTTAGTGTTGAAAATTTGAACTTTTTGCAAGCAAAGTTAAACCGGATCCGAAGAGTACTTTTGTTAAAGATAATCTCTTTGTGGGGGATTGACCATTCCCATGAAGAAGTGATAGAATGATTTCTAGAATATGATGCTAGCTGATTCAGTGGGACATTTAAAACAAGCTAATCAATACATTAGAAACTATAAGCATAAATTAATGGATAAGTACATAACTAAAAGAAATGCAGCTTGAGCTCATGCAGTAGGAACAAAAAAAGGCAACAGCTCCGTGTTTCCGGGGGGTCTACCAATGAAAGATGAAATTTTACTATTGGAGGCTGTTATATTGTGTATAAGTTAAATTTGACAGCTTTATTTCAGATGCTTCATCAGCAGCTAGTATAACATGTTATTTATTCACTGTTTCATACCAGTGCAAGTGCTCTCTAAGGTATGGATCACTGGGACCAGGAGCATCAGGATCAGTCATAACCTGCAAGATCAAAAGAAATTCATTGAATGTAATGGCGACTGATGGAGAACTGAAATACACAAGAAAAGTTTAGTAAATGGAGAAAGAGTTGAAGGATAGGGAAGTATGTTAATTTTTACCAGTGTGAAGAAAGATCTCATATCACCTCCAAGAACTTCAACTTTTGGTTTATTGACAACTGAGGAAGGATAAAGCTCATGCCCATTATAGACTTGCTTGTTGGAGTTGTAGGTTACTGACATCTTTACAGTCGGGGAGATGTTGTCAACAACATCCCCAACAATCCTACCAATTACAAGAGGGTCTGCTACTTTTGCCATTCTTGAAAAAGAATGAGAGGAATCAGCTATTACTCGTGAACGTACTTAAGAGATTGGACAAGACTATGGTTTTTTTCCTTGTGGAAATCTGGTACTGAGCAAAAGACAGGGAAAACCCATATTTATAGGGGCTAGTTGCACACGAATTGCACGGCTCAGGCACCTTGAGGAAGCAGGTTAAAACTCGAATTCTATTAAAAAATGTTCAAAAGTGGAAACAAAAGGGAAAGGTTCTTCTCCCTTTCATTGGTTTAAGTCTAATATGGGCTTTTGTAGCTGTAGAATGTATAAAGCACGTTTAATTATATCAAAACAACAGGAGAAACTTGATTTGACAAGTTCAGTTACATCTCCCACGCTTTATCCTGTAAACGTACCCCATTGATTAACCCCCTCGAAACTCCTGTGAGGTGAACGTTGGAGCAGAGAAGAAGTGTCACAACTCAGCTGTTAGATTGCTTTACCCGTATGTGACTTCCTCAGATTCCGATTCCAACTGTAGGATATGGTGCATGCCCTCGTACAAGAATGTATATCTACTTCTTTTGGTACTAAAAAGTTTTAAGAGAATTGGGAAGATTACCTGATTCTGTGTGTAACATATTGCAGTTTACATTTCTTGCACCAAAAATGTATAGTTTCACATAACACCTATTAACGGTTGCTACCATCAACTTTTGGGGGACATGTACAAAAAGTAATCTGAAAATTCTGGTAGATATATCTCCACGGCATGATTCAAATTTTTGTAGATATTCTTGAGGTCCCTCATCTATCTTGATTTTATGGTTGTGTACGATTTTAGGTATCTCTCTTTTGTCCATTTCATTTTGTTTTTCACGCAGTTGTACGTCCTAAGCGAGGAATCATGTTACCCTTCATAGTTTTTATGGTATGAAAGGGAAGGTGAAAAAGAAAGTGGTACACATAGTCTCTTATACATCATAATTGACCAATTAAGTCCTTTATCTCGACAACGGGTAGCTAGTGTAGTATTCTTAACAATAAATTAGCAAAATCTAATTACGGATCAAATATGTGCACTGTGCATGTACCTAGAAAGGGAGGTTAATCAACGTAATGGTTCCTTACATTTTGAAAAACTTCTTTTCCAATCCTTCATATTAAAAAACGGAGCAAAATGATCCCTTGTTTGTGCAAAACATACTATTTTGATCCAAGAACTCATTTCTAGCCAATTTTCTGGCTATAACTTAGATTGAATTATTAATTTATCACCTAAATTACTAAAATCAGCAGCCAAATTATTGCATGTGGTCCACAACTCAAACCCACATAATTATTAACTTAAACAAGTTGGAATCAATTTAATTTTGTTGCTAATCAAAAGTTTGATGATTAAACTTTGATTGATTCCAGAATTTAATTTCCTTAAGACTAAATTAGTGTTCTAATAGGCAAAAACCTCGTTTGCTGAGCATGTGACTACTTTGATGAAAAATGTTGTTTTTTTCCATTTTTCCTCAAAAATTATGGGCACATGAATAGTTTGTACCCTTTTTTTGGTCAAAAAGTTGGTTTGGAGACCAAAATGGCATTGTTGCACTGTTTTAAATGTAAGAAACCAAAAAGATATTTTTCTTGAATGTAAAGGACCATTTTGGTGATTTTTCTTTGTGTATTAATGATACACATGAGTGCACATCACCAAATCCATAGCATTTATCCAATTTTCCATCAAGAGTCCTAAGTCGGTTAAATTTTGTCAAGATAATGGACTAAATTAGCTAATTGTGATAGATGAGGGACTACATTAGTTAATATACCAAAAAATAAAACTGTAATTTCTGCTTAGATTCATCATTCTAGCTAACCCTATTCACGAACCTTTTGTCGATTACAAAATGGAGACAGTGTTGATGTTTGTTGAGTATTGTACACACGACTTCCTCAACTCTACCCCTACACAAGAAAGGGGAAGCAAAGAGAGAAACTGTTGAACTCCAAAAATGCTTGTTGATGTTCAAAAGTGGTGCATCGGGTCTTCTTCCACTCGCACACCTTCTTCTCTGGCGCATTCTTCTCTTACAATAAACAGGCAAAATTTTTCTTCAAAATAGCTTTCGATGCAGGCCTTGTTTGGATTGCAGTTTTCTATAGAAAAATTTTATGTTTTTTATCAACATATTTTTTAATTATTTTTTTATCATATATATATCAAATCGTTACAATATACTTTTCTATAAAAACTTCTAAAAGTATCAGTCCCGATGACTCGTAAATGCCAGTATTGCTTTCAATGCATTTTTCTATTACCGAGGACTCAGATTTTCTTCGAGGAGCGTCCAACGAGCTAATACTGTAAAGCAACCTGGTATCGTTCTGTCATATATATTGATGATGTTCTGCATCATCATTTGCCCCATACCTTTCACTTGGTTGTGAAATAAAAGCAAAAGGTAGTCTCATCGTGGTGTCTTTCCTACACTCAATTTTCCTCTGCCCCATATCTAAAATTTGTGGGCCAAAAGTACTTAAGTGTGCGTGTGTGTCCACCACAGTGCACAGGAGCTTTCAATCCAGTTACTGTTGGGACATTCTCAAGCTGCTAAATCAACAAAACTTTAGCATTTAAGGTAAAGGACAGACAAAACCTCCTCTGTGGTGTCTTTAGAACTTTCCCAGAGCAGACAAGGTTTCTACTTATGGAAGCCTTTAAAAGAAGAGTGCACGAGGGTATAAAGGAATTCCGTGGAAAATGTCGCAAAGAACGATAGTGAGAGTGTGACAGGTCATTTCAAGAATGGAGGAATTGATTGGTGCAATTTCTCTACTTGAACTATTAAAAAAATGGTAGCACAATACTCAATAAATGGAACCCCAAAATTAACATTTCTTTTTTCTAAAAGTCTGTTAGGGAGAAAAAAATTCTGAGAAAGCCAGCTAAAGAGGCCATCTAAGCGAACTCACATAAAACGGCCAATATATAAATCACAAATTCAACGTAGATCCAAAAGTTTAAACTGCTAGCTCGTCGACCTTTATTTCCATATTAAGAGTTCTTTTTCTGTCTCACAGACCCATTCTTTTTCAAGATCTAAATACCATTGACTCTTTCATTTAACATCAATCAAATCCCTTGTCAAACTCTCGGTACACTTAATCTAACACTAGTCAATCTTTACGATACTTTTGGTCCATCATCAATAAGAAAATTTCACCAACCCGAATCCGAGAAAAATTCACTTGCCAATGAGTAACCCAACTCATAATCAAAAGCCTCAAACACCTTACCAAACTCTTGGTGCACTTGGTCCAATACCAGTCAAATTTCATGGCACTTTTGGTCTACAACCAAGAAAAGAATCTCACCAACCCAATTCTAATAAGAATCCACTTACTAATGAGTAACCCAACTCATAGCCAGAAACTTTGATACCACGTCGAGAAGAATTCATTTGTCAATGAGTAACTCAACTCGCTCACTTTGATGCCACGTTTGATAAGATATCACTTGCCAATGAGTAGCCCAACTTGTAACCAAAAGCTTTGCCTTGCTAATTAGTAGTTGTAACTAGAAGCCTTGATATCACTTTGATAGAAAAATTTACTTGCCAATGAGTAGCCCAACTCATAACCAGAAGCTAACCAAATGCCTTGCCAATTAGTAGCTCCACTTGTAACTAGAAGCCTTGATATCACTTTGATAGAAGAATTCACTTGCCAATTAGTATCTCCACATGTAACCAGAAGTCTTGATATCACTTTGACGGAAGGATTCACTTGCCAATGAGTAGCTCAACTCCGCTTTGATACCACCTCCGAGAAGGATTCACTTGCCAATGAATCAGAAGCTTTGATACCACTTGGACTACTTGTAACCAGAAGCTCCTATTAAGAAGGAAGAAAAAATCCAAGAAAACCCACGAAATAGGCCCAATACGTAAGTTAGAAATTCAATATTAATTCAAAAGTTTAAACTATAAGGTTTCGAATTCTTATTTACATATTGAGCACTCTTCCTCCATTTCTCAAATCAACGTGGAATACAATTCCCTACGCATGAACTTAACAAAATCACTCTTGAAGATCTAAATTTCATGCCTTTCTCACTTGCACCTTTCTTCCTTTTTCTCCTTTGTCGCCACTTCTTTTTCCATCTTTATTATGTAGACCTCACGTTTCCAAAAGAGAATCCACAATTTTGCTCTTGCCTACTTCTAAGTTACCTCCCTATTGCTGGCTCGAGGCACAGTGCCATATGGCTATCAATTAATTTTCTTGGTTTTTTTGTGCTCTGGGGCGTCTAATAAATATCTTAATAAAAACTTATGCATCATCAACTTTTATGAGATGAAACTTATCAAAGTTGATTTTTGAGAATCATGATAATTTTCCCTTGATTATAGGTGTGTCTTTGTGAGTGCAACGTACTTGATATAGATAACGGCCAAGGATGCAGAAGCTACACCGTAAACATAACGGGAACAAAAGAGATGAAGAATCTTACTGTAGACGGACTATGCATGCAGGTTACTGAGCATTGAACTACTCCAAGTAAGTTCGAAAGACTCCAACTCTCAAAAATTTTTTTAAAGTCCAAGATAGCGGTGCTGCTCAACTGTTCAATTGTCAAGTCAAGATAGTAGGTTATTAGAGTTCTCTTTAGCCATTGACTCTAGAAATTTGTGATTTATATTGTTCTATTGTACTTCAGGTACTTTTGTTTATGATACAATTCCAATTCGATAGACCCCAAAAAAATAATAATAAAACACTCCTAAGAAAAAATTGAGTGTGAGTGGAAGTAAAAGCAACTCACCAAGTTGCAAGAGGTAGGAATTTGTTATGCCCATCTCGTGACTAGCCGTACTGGTTTTAGGATTAATCCCAAAGTTCTTCCACCACTCAGCCTCCCTGCCACCACATAATCAAGTACTTAATTAGCAAAATATTAATTGTCAAGATAATGAAAACAATATTTGAGTTAATCTAGATTTTATTCCTTGTAATTAATGGTGCCTCTTAGAGTTAATCTAGATTTTATCATATCAAGCTAAGAATTTTCGTACACTTACCACTAAACTATCAACGAAAGCACTCCACACTATTTGAGCAACTTAAATGCTCGGATTCTTGAGAAATTATTTTTTTCCTTAATACTTAAATCATCAAATTGAAAGAATGTATTTATCCGGGACCACAAAATTCCAATTGTTGTATAGTTTGATAGATTTGCTCCCCACGTAGACTTTGCATGCTAATAATGATAGCTTAAAGTTTACTGTCAACAAACCTTAAGCCATGTACACCACCAATTCTCTAGGAAGTTTTTTTTTTAGCACGATTATCACAACCTTTGGACGAAACTGAGATTAATTTACAGATGTATGTACGCTTTGAATGTGATAGATATTTAGAGATGAATGTATATACGGAGATTGTATGTATGTACATGCGTATATGTACACATATATGCGTACATGTATATGAGTATGTATGAGTTGAATTATTCCGGCTTATGTTGAGGCAAAAGAAAAAAAGTCAAGCATTTTCTCATACACTTTAGGAAATTTAGAAAAGAAAGAAGCAATAGAATTTCTTGTTTCCCTTTTTTAAGCCCTCACATAGTAAACAACTTATCTGCTCCTTGGTCATAATTCCTTGTCTTCCATTTAGAATAAGATTCTGTCCGCATATATAATCTTTAGCTTCTAGAAATTAGTTTGATGATGTAGACATGTACTTCCGGAATCAAACTTTGAGGTAATGCACAAGGAATCAGTAATTACACTAGAATTTGTAACAAGTCATGATGCAATTATCACTGGCTGTGCATTTTCGTTGTAAATGATTATGACGAAACAAGTTCTTGTCTTTTGAAGATCTATTCAGCTTTTGCTTGATATCAATAATAATCTAAGATTTCATAATTAACGTGGTCTGATGTGATAATTACTGCATTTAATATGACTAACAAAGTTACCGCCAGAACAATGGAATAAAATCTTGGCATAATTAAATGTTTCTGCTCTTTTTTAACTAGTTTAAAAGAGTGACCATCATGATTTTTGGCATCATTCTACTTATATATATGTATACACATGGAAAAGCATAGGTTAGTATGAGTATATGGAGTTTTTCTGCTTCTTCCTTTGATCAGCTATTGCGCTCGGGAATTTCACTTTACTACATCAAATCTTCTAAAAAGAATGAGCACAGTCATCAGATTATGGCAAAGTTGACATATTGATCACCAGGCAAAAGAGAAAGTAGATATAAAGCTACATATGGATCTTCCTTGACAACAATAATATGATTCATTTCCTCTTCAAATGAGTCTTGAAATTTCGAAAAAAAAAAAAAAAAAAAGATAAAGCCGCATCTTCAAATGTATTGACAACTCCAGTGTCAAAAATGAAACTTAGGATTAGCTATAATCCTCTGGAGTGATTTCAGTTTAGATTTGACTCTTGAAAGCATGCATCCAATTTGGTACAAAGATTATTTGAAGTTGACTGTGAACATTTAGACTTTCAAGGGTTTTTTCTTTTCCTTTAGCAGAGTTTCAAGGGTTTGATTCTTGTTAATTTTAATCTATCCTTATTGTTAGTGATATTAACCTGTTAGTGTTGACAATAAAGCGTAACTTAATTGATAAAACGCAACAAGACACTTCACCTAAATTCGATATTATCACTTTGAACATTAACAATGAAGTACAATTTAGTTGATAAGGCACAATAAGACATTACGATTTCAAATCATCGAGAGAGTAAAATGAAAACACGGTTGATCTCTAAATATATATTTTAAAAAAGTATTTACTTGAATGGTTCTGGTTCGGTCCAGAGTATAATTTGCCTACGGGAGTCCGCAGCTACATTTGCGAACTTGCAAACCCGCAAAAAGGCTTCAAACTTTTTTGTCAGGCCTGTGGCGCCCAATGTTTAGAAAACCCAGCCATTCCAAAGCCCAGCCCATACAAGTTAAAAGTATTTGCTTTTTTTTTTTTTTTTTTTTTTGCTTATTTTCGTTTTGTATTGAAGTGATCTAATATCTATTTTGTTTTTTGGCAAGGAAAATGTTATTAAAAAATCCAAACTAAAACTAAAACACTCCATTTTTTTATTACATTAGAATTTCAATTAAAGTGTAAGAAATTGACTTCTCTTTTTTTTTAAAAAAAAAACAAATAAACTACACCATCCAGCTTGAATGACCATCATGTCCTAGTTAGCAAATTCAGTTGACATCAATCTTATTGAATGTTAAGTGCTAACCAACCCTTTGCAAGTGACAATAAATTGACTCCTTGAAGACTTTACAATAAGAAAGAGTTGGATCAAATGCAAGTAATTTTTACTATGATTGGCTGGCCAGTTAATCTTCACCACTCACTAGTGCTACTTTTAACATGCCCTTGTATGATTAGATTATGACCAGACAGAGATTAAGACAACCCTTCATTTTCAAAGTGGCCTAGGAGTGGGGTGTGATATTGAGATCGATTATTGATGTTATGTCAATGTGCAAACGCATGATCAACATGCATATACCGAATTCGTGGTTAATAGCCTGTTGTCGTTCAATCAAATCTAAAATCTAAAGATAATTTTTGTTTACGAGAGAACTCGCAGCTGCTACCCAAAAGTATGCACTGGAATATGGCAAAACTATAGTGTAATCCATAGCACAACTATCTTAAGTTGGCTTGGACTTCCAACCAACCAAAAAGGGAAAAAAAATGTATATAAAACATTAGTTCAATAATAAAAGAAAACATTAGTTCAATAATAGGCCTAACAAAGTCATGTAGCAAAGAGTACAAACGACATTTATTTCTTTTGCATTCATATCAAAGGAAACTGCAATCCTTGAAACTTAACCGCTGCAGTGTCATTTTCATCTCCTAAGGAGACAAGTTCAGCACGCTTCTTGTAGAAAACTTTGGGTTAATTTCAGAATCCTCCCCTGAGGTTTATCATAACATTGCTTAGCACCCTCAAAGTTTTAAAAAATCTCACTTACCTCCCTTATTAACATGACGTGACTAGATGTCCCAATCAAAGGCATTGAAATGACAATGTTACCCTCAATATTTTTCTTCTTTTTTTAAGTAGACTAGGAAAAGAAAAAAAAACTTATAAGCTAAAATATCTAAAAATAAAATAATAAGAAAGCCATCTAAAATATTTTTCTCCCTCTCTGTTGCAAAAATTTTTGCTTTTAATTTTCCTCTTTGCTACAACCAATCTCCTAAAATTTTGGCTCAAATTTCCCTCTTTGTGACAAAATTTTTGTTTTCTGCAAAATTTTACTCTTAATTTTCGCCTTACTACAACTAATCTCCTGAAGTTTCTTTCTTTTTATAACATTGAAATAGCTTCAGAAAACCACTAAACTTTGACTCAATGGCCACCAAAAAGGGACTAACTCCCTCTTTGGGTTGTAGGTCGGGGATTTGAACCCCACCTACAATGAAAAAAATTCAAAGGATGTGCCAGAGCATTCCTTTGATTTAGTTAGGTTCGTATATCTGCTAACTCCTTACAATATCTCTTTAGACTCTCCTTTCCTATAAAATAGGATGAATTAGGTTATAAAAATATTATCATTATGACAAAAAAAAAAAGAAAATAGTTTTAGATATGGCCCTTGCACATATCAATGTTCTTTGATTACGAAGTGACTGACCTCCTCATATGCTATGTTTAATATTCCAATTTATTTGTCTTTTGTCATTTTTCAAAATTCATAAATCAAATTGCACAAGAGTAAAAATGAAAAGATAATATATATAATCTCCTTCCTCTAATATATTTTTTAATATTACTTTTACATATAAGGGATGACAATATTACACAAATTGTCAGCCTAAGGGAGCCATATGAGATTTCTGACACTTTAGGATTGCTAGGTGATATCAGAATAAATCTCAAGAGAGGTTTCTAAAATTAACCCAACAAAACTACTTTATTTGTAGGGATAATTTTGGAAACCTCCCTTGAGGTTTGTGACTATATCACTGACCTCCCTCTAAATTTTAAAAATTACACTAACCTTCCTCTAAATTTTAAAAATTACACTAACCTCTATTGAGATTAATTATCTTGTAACATCTAGGTCCAACCAACAATTAAAAAGTAATATTAGCATAGAGAATATAATAGAATTCCGCCATTGCCCCTCATCTATCAAATTATTTAATTAATAAATACCAACCCAAATATTAAAGAAAACACTAAAATTTGCTATTCATAATCAAAAATTAAATCACATATGGCATCAAAAATAGTATATCATTTTACATATTTCACTTAATATAAAATTCAAATTAATCATTTCAATTACAAGCTCATTGTCAAATATGATCAATAATAAATAATCAAAAAAATTTATAACTAAAATATACAAAAAGTGAACTTTAATACCATGAAAATCTCAGTAATTAATTTTAATATGTTGATAAAAATATTTATGATGTTAAAGTTTGTTCTCTGTAATATTTTGGTTCCAAATTTTTTAATTATTTGTTCTTGATCATGTTTAACAAAGGGTATGTAAGTGAAAAAAGCAATTTGGATATTGTATTAAGTGAAAAATATAAAATAATACACTATTTTTTTATGTTATATGTAATTTAATCATTAATGATAAACAGTAAATTTTAGTGTTTTCTTTTATCGTATGGGCTAGTATTAAATTAATTAAATAATATAGTAGATACGGGACAATGATGAAATTATATTATTTTTTTCTCTCCTGATGTCATGAAATTATATTATTGGTTAGATCTAGATATCACAAGATAATTAATCTCAAGGAAAGTTAGTCTACTTTTTGAAACTTGAATGGAGGTCAATGAAATAGTCAAAAAAATTTCAGGGGAGGTTTCTAAATTCATCACTTACCCGTATCAAAAGCACATTTTGCATGTGCATATAAGCATATTGGGTGCCCTCGTAAAATTTGGAAGTATTACTCTGGTTTGACTTGTCCAACACAGCATAAAAAAAGCCCAACATCTCTCCCAACGCTCAAACGAAGAAATTATCAGTTGCATCGCCTACAGCACAAACCAAGAAACTAGAGAAAGAAGCTCGTTTCAGCCTTTCTTTATTTTAAAGTACGTTTCCTTTTGTTTTATTTTTTTCCAGTGTTAAATTGAAATTATTTTCTATTGCATCTTTAATTGTTCCTTTTTTTCTAATTTCTAGTAATTAGTGTGAACATATATTCCCGTACTCGAGGATCATTTTATTGTGACTTATTACGGGCCAGAAAAGGGTCTGGAGGTAAGTTTACACATGAATGGTACTTTACAGGTAAATGGACAGCGTGATTTGGCCCACGATGTAATTTAATTTCCGAATCATTAACTTTTAATACTATGAATTTTGATGATTTCAAGAGTTCGATGGCAGAAGGTAAAGCATATAATTTCAAGCTTGAATTTTGAGATCAGGACAATTGTTTACCACTTTTATGATGAATTAAGAGAAGGAAATGCATTAATGTTTTCCAGAAAACCAAAGATAATGAAGGAAAAAATAATAGTAGAAATGACCTACTCACTATTCCAAAGCAAATTATAGGGTAAATTATATTTTATCCCCCTGTAGTTTATCCTTTTTTTACATAACCCCCCTACGATTTCAAAAGCTATACATAACCCCCTCATGGTTTGGATTAAAGTGTCAAAGTAACGGAAATAGTCACTCGTAACGGAACTTCTAAAAATATCGAAATTACCCTTATAAACACATGACACATTAAACCTGTATGATTTTTATATTTTACCATATAACCCCCTTATGGTTTAATACTTTACCATATAACCCCATTATCATTTTCAAAATATACACTTAACGCCCTTTGGTTAATACATAAATTTCAACTTTACATAAAGGTATTTTTAACATTTTAGTTGACGCCGTTATGAATGATCATTCTCGTCACTTTGACACTTTAATCCAAACCATAAAGGGGTTATGTATAGATTTTGAAATTGTAGGGGGGTTATGTGAAAAATACTAAACCACAGGGGGTAAAGTGAAATTTGCCCCAAATTATACTATCAAGTTTCAGAAGTTTACCATTTTCTTCCAACTTTCTAACACGAACCAAGCTTTTGTTGCCCGATTTTAATTCTTCAACGTATTTCGAGAATTCAACAAAACAGTTTATATTTACTTTTTCTGGATAGCAGATAGCCTCAAATATAATTTTACTACCATTTCAATCCGTGTTATCCTTTTACAAGTCAATTTACATTTTAGAGAAAAATATATGAAAACTAAAACTAAAGAGTTAGAAAAAAAAATGTCTTAACTTTTGTCGCTTATGTTGCTTATGGATTACTCAAGGCATATTCACTAATGAAACACCATGTTAATAATAATAAGGATTAATTTCACTTTGTCCTCCCAAACTTTGGACGATTACCCACTTCAGTCCCTAAATTTTAAAATGGGACACTTAAATCCCTAAATCCTTATAAAATGGGACATTTCGACCACCAATGACATTCAAGATTTGTTAACAATTTTCCTTAAGTGGGAGGTATTTATAAGTTTAGGTACTTAAATGTCCCATTTTGAAGTTTAGGAACTGAAGTGGGTAATCATCCAAAGTTTAAGGGGACAAAATGATATTAACCCTAATATTATCTCAATAATCAATGTCACCGTCCCTCTCAATCAGACGCTCCGTTGCATTATTGTACCTCGGTCTCTGTCGTGCAAGTCACTCTCAGCTGTACCAAGAAATGGATTGTCCGCCATAGGTTTGGACACTTGTGGAAGTTACGTGTTTGGATTGCCATTTAAAAAATTATTACGTTTTTCGTGAATATATTTTCCAAATACCTTTTTAATTTACATATATCAAATTATTACAGTAATTTTTCTACAAAAAAATTCAAAAAAATGCAATCCAAACATAGTGAATTCAGTTCCTCGGAGACACCTTTTTAAACTTTGCCTCCCATAAAAAGTATCAATTTTTTTAAAAAGGTGAAATTACAAAAATTCAATTACTAAGGTGTAAACCTTATCTCCTATCAATAATGTGCTATTATATGTGATTTTTTCTAAATCCATCATATGGGTGCATAGTATATCCTTCTGGTTTGATAGTGGTTCAGTTCCCGTTGGTTTCTCTAGATTCCGTTAGGCCACTTCCTCCCCCGTAGTATAAGTTAGAGTAGGAGTACAAATAGGTTAGACTAAATGTTGCCGTCTGATAAAAAAAAAAACACCTATTCTCGTGAAAAATGCACAATTTACTAGTTATTGTTGCACTTAATCAATTTCTCGATTTAATTTCACCTTTTTAAAAAATTTGATAGTTGAAGTCCTAGTTAAAGATAATATAGTAGTATAATATAACAAAGATATTATTAAAAAATTTAGTATCATTTTAGAAAAGAATAAATCATACATATATTGACAATGCATACACTATCACGATTGGATGCATGATACATAAACAAAATTTGAATTTAAATTTTAAATTCAGATGAGTTGTCATGTATCTAATGGTAATGGTATATGTAAAAGATTAATCCTTTAGTAAAGTAAATTATTGTTTTCTTTGGCTCTAATAATTACGAGGAAAATATGAAAGTTATAGAGTTGTGACTCCAATATTTGGATTGTAATTTTCTATTAAAAAATTTTTACGTTTTCGGTAAGTATATTTTTCAATCACCTTTTTTACTTCATGCACACATTAAATCATTATAGTATATTTTTCTATAAAAACTTTAAAAAAATAGCAATCTAAACAAATTAAATTTCCAAGTCTACCTTCGAGGATCTCCTCAATCAATTTTAAATATCTCTATACTTTTTTTTTTTTTTTTTTTGCTTTGTATATCTCTTTGTCAAACATGGGGAGATTCTGGAAGAGTGAGACGTACAAGGGACCAATTTTTGGTATCCATTTTTTCTTAAAGGTACAAAACTACCAATGAACGCGGCGTAGAAGAAATTTCCAGAAATTAAGGGATAATATTAGAAACCTCCCTTGAAGTTTCTCTTAATATCACTTGGAACCCTTGAAGTTTTAGAAATATCACTTACGTTCCCTAATAATTGTAAAAAGACTATTTTAACCCTCACTTGGCACATATTTCACAACATATCAAATAAATGGAACTCAAAAATTAAAAAAAAATTGAAAGTCATTTTCTTCTTTTTCTTTTTTCTTCATCATTCTCTCTTACTCGTATTTTTCGGATAACTATGCAATATTTTATTTGTAAATTATAATAAATTAAATTTTGTTTATTTTTTACTTTTTGTGATTGTGATAAAATGAGATATGATTTATTTGCTTATTTTGAATTGATTTTTATAATGATTAGTACGGTTTAATGATTTGAGTAAGGGTTGAGAAGATATTGGAAAAAAATATAAATTCATAAGAAATAGATTTTTAGCATATAAAATTAAATTGATACAAGTGTGTTTCTTTTCAAATATCTTTTTTATTTTTTGTATTTATATTTTATGGAGTATGGCGTTGTGATGCGGTAATACTATAAGAGATTGTTTTTTAGTTGATGGTTTTCTTAAAGTGAACTAAGTGATTTAGGAATATTTTTATTTAGCAAGTGAAAGGGTAGTTTAGGATTTTTAAAAATTTTGTTACACAAATAACAAAAGTAAGAGAGATAAGTGATATTTTTAAAAGTTTAGGGGTGTTAGGTGATATTAAGAGAAACCTTAGGGGAGGTTTCTCATACACTTGTTTTATTCTAAGTAGACAAGATTTCTACATAGCTCAATCGAACCGAAGATGATACTCCCTTTTTCTAATATCTTCTCCAATTTTCTCTCTAAACCTTCTCGCATTTTTTTTTTGTTATCTTTTCTCGTCAAATGTAATTCTAAGAAGCCAATATTTATATTAACAACATCTAAAAAATATGCTTCTCGAATCGATAATCTCAAGACAAATGAAGATTATTCTCTTATCTTTTCAAAGAATAAGAAGGATAACACAAACAAATATGATAGCCTTGAAGTTTTTGTAATTGTTTACAATTTTTGTATTTTTAAAATTTATTTTTTGAAAAAAATATGTGCAATAGGTTTGATACATTTAAAAAAATTCAGAGACCAATAATAGCAAGATCAATATTGGTAGAATTTACTTATCAAAAAAAAATAATGGTAGAATTTATTTTAAATAAGTATAAGGAAATTATAAAAGTCATGCAATCTTTTTGTACCTCTATAATAAAAAAAATTAAAAATTTTAATTCATGTTAAAAACTATAAACTAGATTAGAACCTTCCTTTTTGTTATGTAATTAGGATAACTAGACGGCAATAATAATATTATTATGAGAATAAAATTTGAGAGTGAATCATATTGAAAATATTTTTTTAGCATAGAAAACTCCATTTTCCAGCACCCAATTTATAAAACATTGGAAACATAGAACGTGTCTGAACTCTGACGGTCCAAAGAGCAAGAAAGTATCAGCTGCGTCAGCTAGAGCTTACAGAAGAAGAAGAACAGCAGCTCTTTTAAGCTTTCTTCAAGTGGGTTTTTCTTATCTTTTCTCGTTTTAATGTTATTAATAGCTATTGCATTTCTTTGCTAGCTTGTTTCTGTTTCTCGGATGTTCTTAATGTTCAATATGTTGCTATACCTGCAGGATTCCTTATTGCAATCTTTTAATCTGTAATTATTTTAGTGGATATGCTTTTGAGTAAATTGGATTACAGGACAGTTCTAAGATGCAGTAGAGCTGCTTGTTGGAGCTTAACTAAGCACTTAAGCTTCAATTTTGGTCTTCAATCTTGCCATACTAATGTTGAGCATAAAGGGTTCTGATTTAGCATTCAAATGAGTGAAAGGTAGAAATTCAGAACCGATAGTCTCTTGAGGTTGATGCCATATTTTGAAGAGTTTTAACTTTGGTGCTTGCATCATGTGTTTTTACCTGGTTCTCGGTCCAATCCCAATTATTCAAGTCCTTTGGGTGCAGAGGGCATTAACCTAATGCCAGGGGAAGTTCTCATGCAGGGCTATGTCTTAACATAAATTTGATTTTTTTTTTTCAAAACAATTTGATAATTTATGAGGTGTATTTTCCCCAGCCAGGATAATCAGGCTTTAAGTATTCCATTCATTGGATTCCTAGAGTACTTGTGATTTTCTGGACTCTGGACAGTTGCTGAAATGAGTTTTCGTAGCCAAAAGTTTAGGTCTTAAGGGTGTCATTCAAACATTTCCTGGAGTTACAGCCATGCTCTTTTGTTCTATTAGAGTAATTTTAGTATGCCGGGAAAAAGAGCTTGAGAGCTAAATCTAGCTTAGAAATTCCATATCTTGAACTCAATTTCACTATTTGGGTATAATTTAATTACCAGTCAGTAACATCATCAGGCTATGTCATACTTCAAGCACATTGAACATATAGAAGCATGAGAAGCAGTATTTTGCTAGATTTTCTGCCCTATTCAGAAGCATTTTCTTGTTCTATCAACTATCATGCTGCATCAATGAGAAATCTATCATTACTTGAGCCCAAAATCGGTCAATACGTGGTACCTGTTAAGTTTATATTGATCAAAATTAGCTTAGATCCTTATTATTGCACAACTGGAACTAGTAGGACTTTCTAGATTTTGGATCAGCAATTACATTTAAATGAGCAGTAAGAATCTTGCAACTTGTGTATAAGCAAATAAACTTTACTGTTAGAATCCTTCAACGTGTCTAGTTGGGTGCTTATTGCTAAGTATTCTCTTACTGATCCATCCCTGCTTGACATTTTCTCTTGTAAGACTTGGTTTATGATTCATGCTTTTTGCCCGGTCTATAATTGATATTTAAACCAGCGGCAATATGCTGACTTTCACATTTTCATTTGTCTCCAGCAATGTTTGCACAAATAGCAGTGGGAATAGTAGGGGGTTTTCTGGTCTGGGCTTACCTGTCAATGAAGCCTGCTCCTCCAAAAATATGTGGTTCCCCTGATGGTCCTCCAGTGACTTCACCTAGAGTCAAACTCAGTGATGGGAGATACTTGGCCTACAAAGAGGCTGGTGTTAGCAAGGAACAAGCTAAGTACAAGATCATTCTCATTCATGGCTTTGACAGCTCCAAAGATATGATCCTGCCAATTTCACAAGTATGTCCTTGTTCTTGAAAATTTAATTTATCATTTACATTTTATGTCCTGTGAGCCTTTAGTTGGGCTTCTATCTGCTTAAAATTATCGTGCAGTAATCTTGGAGGGAATAAAGTTTTCCCTACCCACTTCCCCAGCACTCAAAAAATATAAAAGCAAAGTTGTCTTCAAAGACAAAAGCACTTGAGTTCCTAATGGGTAGCCAAACCAAATTATTTTTGACAAATTGATGTGTTTTCTAAATGTAAGAATTTGATAAAGTTCTTTTTCTGCACCATGAAATTGAGAAAGTTATTGTTGAAGAGGTGGAAAGCGTGTTTTTGGTTATTCCAGACAACATGGTTGAACCAAAGGCTTAGATGTGTACATCAGGTTCTGGTTCTGTACCACAAAAGACCTGGAGTACTTTGTTTATGCAGCCACTCTAGCAATCAATTTGGATAAGACCTTCTGGGGACAGATTGGAACTAAGTTTAGGTTTCCAAATATCTATCATATGTGCAACATTTAGAATTTATCATGCAGTCTCTTTACATAGTAAAACATATGTAGTTTATAGTCACAGATCTAATTTGATCTCAACCTTATGAAAACATCTAATGACTCCTATTTATGTGTATAGGATCTGATAAACGAGCTCCAGATATACCTTCTGTCATTTGATCGTGCAGGGTATGGGGAGAGTGATCCATATCCAAAGCGCTCAGTAAAGACTGAAGCATATGATATTCAAGAGCTAGCTGACAAGTTGCATATTGGCCCAAAGTTCCATATATTTGGCATCTCCATGGGAGCATATCCTGTTTGGGGTTGTCTGAAATACATCCCTCACAGGTAGAAACAAATGATTGACTTTTCCTCAGTTATATTTCTAAATAGCTAATCACCACAGTTCTTTGCTTCAAACTCTCCTGATAGTCAAGTGCTACTCTATAATCACATTACTCGAGACATTGGTAGTTACCAGGAGCCTTGTTTCCCTTATTGTGTTCCTCCTTATTTCAACTTCTTACCACTCAAGGCTTGCTTTCTTGTTGAACTATTACCATCATCCTTGAAAAGGCTATTTTTCAGGTCCCAAGATGTACTCTAATGCTGACCTCTGATTGAAGTGCTATAATAATGAAGATGGTGCTAAATGTTTCCCTTTGATTGAAAGTGGTGTTTTTTTCCTATTTTTTTTGGGTTGCCTAATAAGAGCATCATATTCGCCTCGAGGAATGCATTGCTTTGCTGGAGATGAAAATAACCCTCCCCCCCCCCGCCTCACGGGCCTCCCCTAAAAGAACTGAACAAAAATAATCTAAGCGAGGCAAAATTCTCTTGTATGACAGCATCTGCATAAAACGCTCATGAAAAATGTTACCCTGCCTTGGCATGCTTAAACTTGTATTATGCAGAGCAACAAATATAGCTTATTGGGTGACACTAACTTCTTTCTAGCATATTCAGTATTAAATTATATTCTGAAAGACTGATACTCACGCCAAATTATGGTAAAACTAGGTATCAGAATAACCACTGTGATTCTGAAAGTAAAACTATTCTTGGTCCATGTGAAAACCTTTATTTGATTTAGTGCATGCTATATTTCAAGTGTAGTGCGTTTTGTAACCTTCCAGTGAAGCACATATGTTGATTTTCATACTCATGACTGAATTATGTTAACACTCACCATGTGGTGTTTATCACCTATTATAAAGGTAAGTTTTTGAGAAATCCCTGTTTTCCGTTTTAGTCAAAAGCAATTTGTAACCATTAGAAAGTATATGCTCCTTTTCCAACATTTATCTTATGTACCCCTTGATTGTTAACTGAAAGTATTTGATTGTTAGGAGAGTTGTTACATGCAAAATATTGACATGTATTGTTTAATCAAGTTGAAGGAAAATCTATTGTTTTGTTCTTTTCAACACTTTGTTGAACAAATTTGTCTAACGTTCATTTCCACCTGTATGTGCAGGTTGTCAGGAGTTGCACTGGTAGTTCCATTTGTTCACTACTGGTGGCCTTGTCTCCCCGCTGAACTATCCAAACATTCCCTTAGGAAGCTACTTGTTCAAGACCAATGGGTATTTCGAGTAGCACATTACACCCCATGGTTGCTTAATTGGTGGATGACCCAAAAATGGTTCCCATCCTTAAGTATAATGGAAGGAAAAACAGATATTTTAAGCAGCCAAGATCTTGAGATATTAAAGCAGTCGTCAGGTGTCTTAAATGATGGACAGGTATTTCTACTCTTTCTCTTTTGTTTGATGTTGATAGAGTGTATAGTCACTATTTGCTTCATGAAAGAGTTCATGTCCTTTACCTTTGAAATGTACCTCTTGAGCTAGTTCTGCGCAGGGCAGATTAGATATATTGATCATTCTATTGCTGAATTAACTCTTAAAATCACTCTGATATCAAAATTATTTCACATGATAGGTTGGTTAAGTTGAAATTGTGTAAAAGTTAAAAGCATTAAGAAACTGCAGGAGTGCTTTCTAAGAAATCAGTAGTCTATTTGTAAGATATCGACTTCAGTAGCAGCACAAGAGGGAACAACTGCAAATGAATGCAGTATTTGTTGTCTGGGAAGAAATTTTCCAAAACCTCTACAAGTTGGAACCTGTGAAGATAATAAGCTTTTCTCTTAATACCACCCTCAGAAAACTATGGCATATTACATTGGCATGATTGCACCAGATTGTAATTTTCACAATCATTTTTAAAGTACATGTCATCCGTAACTCCAGAACCTTTCTTTGGCAGGAGAAAGTGAGACAGCAAGGTCTTTATGAATCTCTCTATCGTGATATACTAGCCGGTTATGTGCAGTGGGAATTTGATCCCACGGATATAGCTGATCCATTTCCAAATAAGGAGGGCTCAGTTCATCTTTGGCAAGGTTGTGAAGATAGAATTATTCCATTTGAAATAAATCGTTACATATCAGAGAAACTGCCATGGATTCGATATCACGAGGTTCCTGATGCTGGACATTTTCTGGCCTTCAATGGCAGCTTATGTGAATCCATAGTGAGGGAACTTTTGACTGCATGATGTCGTTCATCCTCAAGATGGCTTCAAAAAGTTTTACAAATAAATAATGCCTTCATGAGTACGTCCGCTTTAGTGAATTCAAAATAGCTATAGAAAGCCTTCTCATCTCTGTATTAATTGTAAAGCAATGCCAAGTTTTCACAAGTTTTAGCTTCACTCTTCTTCTGCTTGTTCATTCTTCACATGAATTTTTATGCTGTGCTTTAACACTTTCTACAACTTTCTTCCTCTTCTCCTTGCTCCCTGGCCGTGGTACCTTGGGGAAGAGTGACAAAAAGGGAAAACATATGAAAGAACAAAGAGACAGTTCAAAGCAAGATGAGATGTGCTGCAGCTTGGTGTCAAATGATAGGGTGCCTACTTTTGGTTTGACAAGAAACCATGCCCCTATTGTCCTACAAATCTAAGCAAGGATCTTTTTTCATTTCTGACTTGGTCCAGTGTTCTTCCAACCATCCTAGAATGTCCAAGTTAGGTCAATTTACAATTTACAGCAATTAACTTAGTTGAACAGTACCTTATGGTTGGTAGACATATAAGATTACTCCATTTTAATGCTAAAGCTAAGTGCAATCATGCATACACGTCCCAATCCTCTTTCTCTCGCAGACAATTGGATAAGGAAACAAAAAGTTAAGCTTGGCAAGTCATGTTCCATTAACTGTTTGGCAGAAGAACTCTTGCTTAAAAGATCATTGAATTTGCCAAACTTGTTATCCATATATTATATGACTTGTCCAAACTCCACTGCCATCATCTGAGACTTTTGTAACGGGTGTTTAGTAGATACTGGTTGTATATCATTGACGATTTAAATGCACACATTCATAATTTACTAAGTCCCCTAGACTTTAACACTTTCAAAATACTAGCACCTGAATATCTACAATCAGCGCCCCTACAATGTATATTCACATAAGGTAACAACTACGTTCCACCTGGGTGAATTCAACTTAGGAAAGGAAATATTGGGATGCAGCTGATGTTGAAGGGGCTAAAAATTTTCCTCATCAACATGTTTGTGTTTTGGATTCATCTTGCTATTTTTTTGTGTTTTTAACTAGAATTCCCTTGATTCGATTCATAAAATTAATTGAAAACATGATAGATATCCGACAAGATCTGGTCCATCTGCGCATGTAGGCCATGTTTTCCTTGCAAGGGAAATGTGTAAGAAGAGATTATAGCAAGCTGTGATACTGCAAAAACATTTGTTTTCTGGTTTATCAGAAGGAAGCAGCAGCCTAAAGAAGATGACAAAAAGTATCAGCTCAAGGAAATTTCGCCACTTTGCTCATGTTCTCGGGCTCAAGAAGTTGCAAGTACAATTCCCATCACTCATATATTACCACAAAAGGGCCACCGGCTGTCACGACCAAGCAATTAAGTCTTGGTGGTGTGAAAGGTCAAGTGTTCAATTTTTACCTCCCACCAATTTGCCACTATATGTGGCTGCCTTCGGTGGCTTTTTTCCGATGGTGATTCAACTCTCATCGGCTCTCCCTTCCCCTAGATTAGGATAGATTAGATTATAAAAATGTTACCGATAAATTTTATTAGGTAAATCTTTTCTATGTTCAGCTCTACACAAATCTTGAGCATATTTTAAGCAAAAATGTAATGGGGCATGAAATGCCTGCTTGATGCAACAAATTTTTTACAGAGTTTTGATACTTATTAGTCCTCAACAACAAAAATGTCAAAACCCAAATGTTTTACCTTTGAATCTTATACCATAAAACGTTGATTTGATTCCCAGCATGTCCTTTGGTGCATGGACTCGTATTGATTGCCCTCTTCCAGTGCTAAAAAATGGCCCCAATTGCTGATGCAAAATGGTCAGGTTCAGATGGTATTCAAATCGCATGAAATTATACAATGACATGCTCTAAAACAATACATCAAATGGGGCCAAAATCAACTATCTCCAATAGATTAAACAGACACAGTAACATCACCGAACGTAATAGAGGAAATGCTCCATAGAATGTTCTTAAATCTGGTATAAACCAAACAGATGATTCCATTATTCCCGATCGTGCTAATTACTATATTGAAATATAAATTTGTCCCAAGATTATTTAATTCTGATTTTGTTTTGCCAAGAATTATTGTGCTACAAGTTACAGGTGCACCAGATTTTTCAAGCAGCCAAATTTGGCAAGTCTGTAGTTGTCATCAAGATGCTTTAAAGGTCTTCAGATTGATTATATTGTCAGGTGGTAAGAGTTAGCGACCGGGTAAATTCCACGAGTCAATACCAAATTAAATCATTACCACTTGCATGTTTAATGATGAAATTATAAGGGGAACTTTTCTATAAAGAAGTATAACACATGCAAGATTAACGAACGCAGGACTTTTCTTTTTTCCAATCAGTTTGACTAACACGTGCCAAATAGGCGACCATTAAGAGGGTTTCTGGTGTTAGTTTTTTTTAAAAGTATAATTAATTCAGAAAAATAGCTAAATACAGGGGTGCAATAATTATAACTATATACATTCGCATAATAAATTAAGTATTATTTAGATGTATTAACGAGTGTCTGGTAGGCACCTCATGAAATAATACTTTTTTTTCTATTACTTTTTGTGGGATGTGGTCCATTAATATTTTGTTTTGGTAGGAAAAAAACAAACATGTGATCCGTTTATTTGATTCTCTCTCATATTAAAGTTATTGTGGAGGTCCTAATTCATTTCTTCAAACAAAGGCTCTAGAAAAGTGTACACTTGATTACTATCGTGGTATGTAAAATCCAAAAAATTCTACCAAGAAGATATCGTATATAAATTTCATAAAATTAATATATATAGGGAGAAGCAATTTCCACACATACAAGTATGTATAAAAGAAGAGAAATAATATCAATAATATATCAATAATCACACGTAATAATAACAAGGCTCTCAATCCTCCATTCTTTTCAACTGACAATAATATTAAGACTACCTATTTATAAACTAAATTATTTGGTAAACAAATCTTATAACCACAAAAAATTTCGTAATAACAAACTAATTTATAAATACTAAAACTACTACAATTTGTTTCCAATAGAATTACTAAAATCTTAACTTGACTAAAACTCTGCAATTTAATAATATGAGACTTGTTTTAATATACCAACATTGCCTCGCTTAAATCAAACTATCCAATCAATCAAGTTCACCACCATCATTATAAATAATCTCTTTGTCAAATTCTGACAACATCACTTTGTACTGGTTCTTCCTTGTTGCAATAATCCATGTACTTGAATAGATTGTTGAATAGATGATTTTCATCACATAATATGTATGATGTCAATTTATTGACAACTCACTTTGTAATTTTAATAATCGCAAGCAATTCAACTAACAGGATTGTTCTCTGGTCTCTATCGCAATACTGCAATCAATATGACAATTTTCAAACCAATTTTATGGTTCAATATTCACCTGCCGGATACTTCAAGATTAGCCTTGTGATCTAACTCGATCAACTGACTTCTTCACCTATGCTCTAATTTTGACCGTAGAAAACTCCCAAAACTAAGTTTCTAGTCAGGTCAATTCTTCAATGTTTATAAGCGCTCAGGATCAATTTTTTGAACCTACAGCTTCAATACTAGTTGTAGAATCCAAAAAATTCCAACAAGAACATATAGTAGATGAATTTCATAAAATTAATGTATATGGGGAGAAGCAATTTCCACACAGATTGCAAATGAATCGAGTCAAATCGAGTTTTAACTTAATCAAGTCGAATCTCGACTCAATTTTTCCAAACTCGTGTTGGATGACCTCTCAATATAAAGTTTGAGGTCGAACTTGACTTAAAATGTGAGCCGAGTTGAGCTTTAGATCGAGCCTACTCGAGCTTAAAAAAATTAAAAAAATCGTAATTTTTCTTAACAAATAACAAAATATTATGGACATATATACATAATTTCACTATTAAAATAAAAAGTAATATTGCGAGCTAATGAGCTAAGTTTTTCTGTGCTGAACCTCAACTCTAATTTGATGTTGATCGAATTCGAGTTGAGTTTTGATTGCACCGGCTCTCAAGTGCTCACGTGTAACTTGACTCGTTTGCAACCCTACATATAAGTATGTTTGGGAGAAGATGAATAATACTAACAATATATCAATAATCATACTTAATAATAACAAGGCTATCAATTCTTAACTCTTCTCAATTGGCAACAATATATTATCAATTCTTAACTCTTCTTAACTAACAACAATATTAAGACCTATTTATAGACCCTTTCAATTGACAACAATATTAAGACTCCCTATTTATAGACTAAATGACTTGGTAAATAAATCTTACAACAACAAGAAATTTTCTAATAGCAAACTAATTCCTAAATACTAAAATTACTATAATTTAATTTCAATAGAATTACTAAAATCTTAATTTGACTAAAACACTGCTATATAATAATATAAGGAGAAGAAGCGGGGATAGAGAAATTGGTCAACTCATCAGAGGGCTAGCTTACAGGCTAGGCCTCTCTCTAACCTAAAAACTAGTATTATCAAAAAATTTCTATTTTTTGACTTGATTTAATATGCCAAATGGAATTTTCTTTTTTGAAGTTTTTCTTACATATGCTCTTAATACACCTTTTTCACATTTAATTTTGAGCGAGTACATACCCCTATTTATATTATATCTTTTATATTCAAACATCACGGATTTAATTTTACTTTTAAGAAAAATATCAGTATCACAATCCATAACTCATTCTAATAAATGCCTTCTATAACCTTTTTTTTTTTTTTTTTTTATAAGTGGGAGGTTTCAAATTCGAAAACTCTCACTTATACTGCCTTTCCCTGTGACACCTAATCCATTCATTTTCCCTTTGACAACTCCTTTTTTTTTTAGTAGCATCACTCACACTTTATATTTGGATATCACCCAATCTATACCTCGACAATCCACTTGACAAATCCTTTTCAAGAAATATATTTTAGGAAAGTAGAAAGCTAACGTGAATCATTGAGTTGGAATATTCTATGAAGAATGTCCAAGTGTTCAATGGATGATGATGCCTTGCCTTCCTCGTCCATTGTAAATAGACTGCACCATATAAGCTGGCGGTCACATGTTTAAACTCCCAAGAAATAAACTGCCCGCTTACGTGTTTCATTTTTTTTATATCCAAAATTTCGATTGACTATTATTTGTAGCATTTTGCATTCGGCGCTGGACATGCACATGAAGCCTCCTTAATCATGGAAATAAAGCAAAAGACAGCCAACAACTCCTTGTTTTTAAGCTATTCTAATGCCTGTATCTATCTCGTAGGCATGTCATGATTTTGTACGAGAGAAGTGAAATAGAAGATAATTCACCTCTTTGTTTTTAGCAATACTTTTCTATATTTGTATTTATTGCACAAGCATGTCATGATTTTGAGTTGCTTTTTTGTGACTAAATACCTAGACATCCCATCTTACATTACAATCTTGATTGACACTTGATTTATTTTCTGTGACTGGAACATATTTGTTGCATTTGAAACAAACCTCACTATAAACATTTGCATGCAATATAAAATTTCCATTACAATTAGTTTTATTGAGCCCAATTAATCACTAGAATTGGCCCTGTGATCAAGGGACTCGGGGCTGCAACCGTCCCTGCCAATTTTAGCTCATTTCAACTGCGCGTAACATTGGTTCAACTGCGCGTAACTTTTTTTTCACAGGATGTATTTTCACAACAGATAGTGATGGGCCCCACACTTGACGCGAATTTCTAGTTACATGGTGTTATTTCAGCCGCACAAAATTTTGAGGGCCAATTTTCAGCCGCACAAAATTTTAACCGTGCAGGGACGGTCATACTGATGACCGTCCCTGCCCCAAATCCATGATCAAGAGAGAGCTCTTAGGGGTCTCTTCACTGTCACGTTCAGCGTCCAAATCATGGATGTGATACTGTAAGACCGGAAAAGATACTAGTGATAAGTGTCAAATCACCAAAATTAAAATTCCTACTTTAAAAATTTAAATTCAAGTATAGCGGCGAATAGAGTTATCTACTCGGGAAGTGGATGATTCATTTCCTTCTAAAACACTAAATAAAATGGAAATTTTTGGAAATTTTAAAAATAATTAATTAGAAAAGTAATTTGTGAAAATAAATAGGAATTAAATCAACGATACATATGATTCTAGTCAAAAGTGTAACTTTTTATGTATGGTTCACACAACTAATCATCGATGCAAAAATAGTTTAATTATTAATTAATAGATTGATTATAACTATTAACAAACACCGACAATCAACTTTTCTTTACTTCATCGATACTCAATGTACGGCCCTTAACTATTTATCTAACCAAAAAATAACCTTGGCTATGACTATATGACTTAATTTCCTAATTGCATTAGAAACTAGAAAAATTCAACCCTAACTAACAAACACGCTACGAAAGTTTGTTTAAATTAGATCATGCGTTTTCCTAATATGAAATCAATCACGCTAGTTGCCACTAGTATCAACTAATCAAACAATTATAGATTTAATCGATTAATATGACAGTAGGTTATTAGATTAATTTGAATATCGGACCCTTTGACAATCAAATAACGAAACAATCATAAGAAATTAAATTAGAAAATACATGAATACCAATGAATTAAAAGAAATAATAAAAAATCAATTTGATCTCACGGAACCGTGTTTTCAAATTGATCCTTGACTAGAAAAGAAATTAATTGTTCGTCACGGAGAAAAATTCCAACGCAAAAGATGAAGTATTACAAGGTCGTCCCGTCTTTTCACAAAGATAAAGATGAAGATGCGATGTAATGTTTCCTGGTTGGAGAATATAAAAGCCAAACGTTCTCTTTTTCCTCTTGTCTAATTAGTTTCCTAGTTTCTAGCTATCAAGATCAGGAGAATCCCGGTTGACAAAGGAAAGCCTAAAAAGATAACCTATTACAAATGATTCCTATTATGAATTGGAAACGTCTCTGGGAAGAAATATCACGTTCACACTCCAACTCAACGATCGCAACTGCTTTAGTAAACTCCGATGTTTGCATCGGAATCCTGAGTTTCTTTAGTAAACCTGCCAATTGCAGAAGTTTCTTTCCTTCTGTCAAATGTGAATGCGCATTCGACTTTCAAAGCCTACCTTTCACAGATGCTTCTAACGCTCGGAAGTTGGAAACTGCCAAGAATTCATGTAGAATGCCCTCAACTCAAATGTGTTGGAAAGATGCTGCACTTATTCATCTCCTTTTGCTAGTGGGACCAGGAGACAGTAAAGCTTGCTAACAATTGCAGCCTGAAAAATATGAGGAAGAAGTTTCCTTGGAAAAGAGAAGTGTGTGGGGCTGAAACAATTGGAAAAGAGAAACTCTCGTTTCTTGACAACTTGGTCGGCTCACGGGGTTTTTTTCATTGAATTTTTTATAGCTTTCAATTATCAATATATATAGTTCAATTTTTATACGCTAATACAATTAATTGCTGCAAAACGTAGCTTTCACCTGTACGTATTTGTGTATAAATAATATCTTTTCATTATCGTTTTGAATTCACATTTCGCTTCATTTCCTAGGTCCTTCTTTCCCGTTTTGGGCATTTACAAGTTGATTGGGACAAGAATTAAATTGGCATTACTAAGGAAAATACTTCGACAAGTTTTTTCCCTTTTTTTTTTTTTTTTTTTTTTTTGGTAATCTTGGTGGGATTTGTTGTATTGCATAAAGGCCCTCGAATTCTCGATTAATAAGGCAATAATCCTCTCCTAACCCAAGAATTAAGTGGAAAACCCCCAACCACAGCTCCCCGCCCACTCCATCCAATAAAATATACATGTACATACTTAGCACCTACTTCTTACCATTATAAAACCATCTATAAGTTACAATCAGGATTCACCAGGCTGCACAAGGGGTGACAAATCAATTAAATTTAAACTTAGAAGGGAAGGAAGAGTGAAATACACACAAATAATTAGTAAATCAGATCTCTTTTTTTAAAGGCTTCGAGAGTTTACAGTGTCTCCAACAGGACTCCAAGGCACTCTACAACTGCTGACCCCGATAACAAAACTTCCACCGGAGAGCCCATATCCACCATCGCTTCTGCTGAAAAAGCTGGCTCAGGTGAGCTTAATTCAACCACCCCATCAATTAAACGAAGAATACAAGAGTAGCCCATGTTTCAATTTCCTGAAATCTAATCAGTAAATTTTTTTGTTGATGTTTTTGTCATAATTCAGACATGGTCTTTAGGAGATTTTTTGGTATGATGATTGGCTGCCTCGGATTAAGTGATCAGCCTACACTGCCATCTCCTTCTGAGGCTGCTGAAACACAGCCATTAGATCTAGCTGAAGTAAACAAATCACCAAGAATCAGGCTGAGTGATGGAAGATACTTGGCTTACAGAGAAGTGGGAGTCCCCAAGGATAAGTCCAATTTTAGAGTAATTTGTGTTCATGGCTTTGGCAGCTCCAAAGAAATGAACTTTTTAGCACCCGAGGTATCAGCAACTTTTTACTGATCTGAATCTTTTTGATTGATTGAATGAATGGATGTTTCATCGTTTACCCGTCCCAAAAGTTTACTTTTTGAATGTAATAAAGGTTTTGGGTATTGCATGTTTGTCAAGTTTGGAATCGTGCTTTGAAATTTTATAGGCGTAACATGAAACGGTTGAAATTAATGTCAGCTTGCTTGAAAATTAGATTGATTGGCTAGTTTTCAGTGTTAACTTGTATTATGCAAAGGGGATTTTATCTATATCGGATTGATTAATAGTTCTTGCGGGTTCTAGGCTGTCATGTTTTACAGTTCTCTAGATTTGGTTTGCCATGAATATCTTTATTTCATGTGGCACGATTGTAGTATTATGCAGGTCTGCTTTAAGTTTCTGTTCCAAAATGTTCATAGTACAGATGGATGGTATTGGGCTCCAGGGTTTCAGTAGCCGAACTTTGAATATGAAACGCAGATTAAATAAGTCTGCATTTTCACTGTTCAATTTGGAATCATCAATCTTGACTAGCTCTGTTTTGTAAGTTATGGAGGAAATTAGCCTTTTTGATTTAGCAACACAAAGTAATTTACTGATTTAATGATATATGCAATTTACAAGGGTCAAGATAGTGCAGTTAATCTGGTTGTTTGTGGAATGATGATGGAAGAGTGTAACTTTATACATGTGATGGAATGACTCACTAATGAATTGTACCACTTTCAAGATTGACATACAACTAATATTAATAACAAGTAACTTTGTGTTTTCTCATTTGACTAAGATAATACAAAATGTATAGATGGGGTGGCCTTTACATTTGTCCAGTGAACCATTGTTTCATAAAGATTCATTATATGGAACAATCTCATTGTGTACTAGTCTCCAGGAACTAATGGATGAGTTGGGAATATATTTCCTCTTATTTGATCGAGCTGGATATGGGGAGAGTGATCCAAATCCAAAACGCTCAGTAAAAAGTGAAGCATCTGACATTGAGGAACTAGCTGATCAGCTAGAACTAGGACCCAAATTCTACGTAATGGGAGTTTCTTTGGGTTGTTATCCTGTCTGGAGTTGCCTCAAACGTCTACCACATAGGTTAGAACTCACCTCAAAAACCGCCTTCAGCAGTTGTCGTTCCTATTTCAAACCAGCAAATTTTACATGTATCTATGATTTATGAGATGCAGGCTAGCAGGTTCTGCGCTCATAGTCCCTATGATCAATTACAAGTGGCGCACTCTTCCAAAAGATCTGGTAAAGGATGACTACCGGAAGAACCTTTGCCGATGGATTATCTGGCTTTTACGCCATACTCCTGGACTGCTACATTGGTGGTTGACTCAAAAAGTTTTCCCCTCATCCAACGTTCTTGATAAAAACCCTGCATTCTTTAGCTCGAAAGACCTAGAATTCTTGAGTAACACTAAAGGATACCAGTTATTTGCTCAGGTAATTTTCTTTGTGCAATTTGTTTAAAAAGAGAAGGGAAGTTTGTTCTTACAACAATATCCTAAGCAAGGCACTAGTCTGTTGTATCCTTTTGTAAAGCTGATGAAAGATTGACCATCTCATTTTACCTATTTGTACAGAATGGATTTAAGGATCGCCACACGTTTGAGTCCATTCGCAAGGACTGCATTGTGGCCTTTGGTAGGTGGGACTTTGAACCGATGGAACTAACTAATCCATATGCTGAGAATGAAAGCTCTGTTCACATCTGGCAAGGTTGCGAGGACAAGGTTGTGCCAGTTAAATTGCAAAGGTATGTTTCAGAAAGGCTGCCCTGGATTCGGTATCACGAGGTTCCTGATGGTGGGCATATGCTTGTGTATGACAGTTCGGTATGTGCAGCCATCTTGAGGTCTCTTTTGCTTGGAGAAGATCCTCCAGAATACAAGCCTTATTAGCCAATCAATTGTTGGCTTGTTCTTGTAATCAAATTGATCATTCTGTAAGTAAACTGGATCACAAAGTGACATTATTTGTTTGAAGGAGCTTCCAGTAATGGCGGATATGTTTTCTATATTAAACTGTACATAAGCTAACCAAGTCAAGGAAAAAGGAACAGGGGCTTGAATTTCTTTTCTTTTCTTTTTTTGTTCTTTAATATATATTTTTTTAACATCACCTAGAAAGCAGTAATGTTTCTCTTTTATTTGTCTACCATTCTTGTCGTGTGCAAGTTGAAATAGGAACTTGTAAGTGGTCAACTACTGAAATAGAACAAATGTCACGTCTCTGATGTTATAATTTTTGTTTGCTTCCATTAATTTCTATTGTTGTTTGGGCGTTTTTTGTCCTTTTCTTTTGGTGGTGGTGGTGGTGGTGGGGGGATTGTCTGTCCTGAGAAGAGGAAAACTGGAAAAGTGAGATGGACCTCAAGTTTTTTCGTTTGGGAGGCGGAGGGGGGGAGGGGGTGGGTGTTGGGGTGAGGACCAAATGTTTTGCTGCAATCTACACCCATGTCAAGCATTTACAATACCAAAAGATTGGGTGTAGATGATCAAATAATCAAAACCTAATTGTGTTCAATGAATATTATTGACTCGTGCATTTATTATCTTTTGCCAAAGATGTCTCAATTCAACCGGATTAAGAACATCAACTCATTATTGCCATTGAATTTATTCACAGGCTCACCGTCAAATTTCTTCCATCATACGCCTACAAAATCCTGCAAAACAACAATACATCAATCCTAGGATTTTTTTTTTTCCAAACGATAACATTGTATTAAGCATAAACGGGTACAGAGTCAGAGCAACTGCTCCTGTAAATCCGCCTGAGCTAATTCAAGCAGCCACGCTGGGAAGCTAAGCTTCCATTCAGCTACATCAATCAGTGTTATAGCAAACTTTGCTAAATAGTGACTTACATAGTTGTTGCTCCTTCTAGTATAGGAAAAACAACATTTATCAAATTCTTTCATCAGCCTCCAAATATCCAACTGAATTATGGCTATGCTGACTTCCTCCTCCCTTGCATTGATTTTGTCCACTACTAGCTTACAGTCCGATTCCAGCTCCACTTTTCTCCATCCCATTCGTTTAGCTAGTACCATAGCTTCTCGTATTGCCAGAGCTTCCTCCACCTGTGCCTCAGCACAGCCTTCAGTTGGCCTCGCCCATGAACCTACCAGTTCCCCTGAACCGTTCCTGGCCACTATACCCCACCCTGCCTTGTTAAGTTTTTGGTCCAAAGCTGCATCAGTGTTGAGCTTGATCCAGCCAGCTTGCGGTGTATCCCATCTCCTGCCCTTCTCCTGCTCTCCAACTACCAGGTTGTCATGTTTTGCTCCCCCCCCCCCCCTTGTGCCAGTTGAAACTCATTCCATTCCATTAGTGCCTTGTTAATCACCACCATAGGCTCACTGCTCCTGTTATTGAACTGCTCATTATTCCTGGATTTCCAAATCTGCCAGAAAATGTTTACCGTGAGAGTTATGTGTTCCCTTCCTCCCCTCGAGCCACAGCCCCCCCAAGTTCTTCCCACCAATGCCAAAAGTTATTCCTAAACTCCTCCAATCCATCCCACCTCAATGGTGCCACCTTCCAAATTGCTCTAGCATTACAGCACAGAAAAAACATATGCTCTAATGTCTCAGAGCTGTCTCCACAGCACTTGCACGCATGGTCCCCCTTACCACACTTTCCCTTCACCACTGTGTTAGTTGGCAGTATTCCTTGCAAACATTTCCAGATGAAGTGTTTATGAGTTTATTTGGCATGCTCAAGCCCCACAGAAAACTCCAGTTTTGAGACTTGATCGTCCTACTAGTACTTGGTTCTGAAGTTCCTCCATGTTGACACTGTCTTCTCTTCATTTCCTTGATGAGATAAATTAAACCAGTATTTTTAAAATGCAAGACTAAGATTATTAAGCATGGTATAATATTGTTCATACTGACAAATTTGTGATTTTTGCACCTTATTTACCCATCAGATTACAAGCTTCCTAATTTTTTTTTTTTGGTTGATGAAAAAGAATTTTATACTCCATAGAAAAAAAATAGGGAAAACATAAAAGTGCTCTGCGAAACACCCCTTTTCAAAGTGCTCTGTTCGTATGATACAAGCAACTGCTGCAAATCTGAGCTGCCACTTAGTCGTAACAATTTTAGGGTGAGTTCTTTATTCATTGAAATTGCATATCTTTATTCAAATGGGTTTTTGAGTTGTTTTTTTGTTTCTTGAATTCTTGCCACATGCGACACAGTTTTTGACTTGAAAAATATCAAATTCTCAAATGGGTCATGCATATTTTCATCAGGTATCCTGTAATTTTTAATTTTTGTGGCTCTGATGATTATATGAGATTCCCTTCTTCTTGCGTAGAAGTAGCTGCAGGTATTGTGTGGATTTTGATTTCATATAATCATTTGCATAAGGGATAATTACATAAACCTCTCTGGAGGTTTTTGATAATTTCACTTATTACTCTTAAAGGTTTAAAAATAATATCACTTACCTACCATATTTTCAATTTTTGTAACTTTCTCAACCCAATTCAAATTATATGATTAAAATACTCATTTTACGAAAGAGAAAATAATTTCTTTCCAATAATGCCCTTCATCGCCTTAATTTTTTTAATTGTAAGTATAATAATTATATGTTTAAAATAAGGACAAAAAGCATGAAAATGTTCTTTTTTTTTTTTAAAGGAACAACATATAATAATTGCAACCATAAAACAATATGCTTTTTTAAAGTACAAACAAATAATAAAATTTTGTTTAACATGTTTTCAAATTACAAAGTAATTTTTTTCCTTTAATGTTTGTCTATTTGGTAATCTAAGGTCACATAGTAAGAAATAAACCTGATATTATTGTTATTATTATTTTTTGAAAAAATGTAGATTTCTTCTACAAATGTTTTGTAATTTAGGAGGTTATCATAATTTAAAAACTTCAGTGTTTGTCCAATCTTTATTTATCCATATGTTTATCACATGCTCTTAGATTATCGAATGAGAAAAATATTTCTTTTTATGTAAAATGTTTTGATTGAATCTAATATGAATTGTTTAGAAGAATATTTAGTTTTTATTTATTTGAATCAATGTCTTGAAGATTTAGAAAAAATTTAAATTATATTTAGAATTTATTTGAGTTGTTGTTTAGAAGATGAAAAAAGTTATTTTTCACATCTTTACAATATTTCAAATAGTTTTTACATACTTTGTTAATTATTTATGATTTGTCAATTTAGAATTTTGTATCCAAATTATAGATAAGATTTGTTAAAGGATTTCTCAACTCTAAACTTATAATTTTTTACTAAAAAACACATTCATCAAGTTTTAACAAATATGAAAGGATTTTAAATTGATTTGTCATTACAACTAAGGAATCACAATGGAAGGTCAACTTTGGAACGAAACAACTTTCGCTTTAAATTGAGAGAATGTTACAAAAATTTGAAACTAGGGGGATAAGTGATTTTTTAAAACTTTAAGGGAGCTAAGTGAAACTATCAAAAACTCCAGGGGAGATTTCTGAAATTATCCCTTGAATTTAATCTTTTGGATTATTCCCGACATTCTTCTAGGCCTAAAAGGTTCTCTTTTCTACTCTAGAGAAAAGTTGGTTGGCCTTCTGATGTAATCCTTATTTCTCATTTTTTTGGTAGAAATTTCTCATATTTTATGAGCATGCTTCACACACTCATGAGAGCTGTGAGATCAAGAAGTAACGTAGGAGTGATATCATACTCGATGAAAGGTGGTGCAAATTCACTGGAGATTGCGAAATGGGGTTTGAGAAATCTTGGGGACTGTCCAGAACATGCGGAGGAGAATGCTATGATTGTTAAACTGGACCTGAAGAAGCAAGTGTGCATTTCACTTTTGGTTGCATGGGTTAGTATCTGTAAAAAAACAAATATATTCAGATTGATGTCTGTTACATTCTTCTGCAAGATATCTTTTTATTAGGATCATTAAATGGTGGATATTATTCCTTTCCATGGGCTTATATCTTGGAACTTACTTCTCTGTCCTTTTGGATGGTTTATCTTAATGCTGCACTCAGTGAACTGATACTACGTATAATCATATTTGTTCGCAGGCAATCTTTGATCAATTCTTATAGTCAAGTCATTTTTCTTCGATTTTGACTTTTGAAAATGCTGATAAAGTTTTCTTTTCCAATTCCTTTTGGCATCTAAAGGAGGTAATTCCCGTTTAGCTCATAGAGTATTTGTTCAAGTGAAATATATTCAGTTTTTCTGAACTGATGGCTTGTATAATTCATCTATTCAACTGCTGTTCTGTTAAAAGACATGTTGTTTTATTTCCTTTTATTATTTCTTTATTTGCTTTAATGATTCTACATATCAAGGAGACTAGATCAACTATTGTGGAGTCCAGTGCAACTAAGAAGATGGAGATGTCTTTGAGGCTGAAATTTGATGATTCTGTTGAACTTGCTACAAGTTTATAAAGCCTGCTCAACAAATGAAGAGTAGGCTGCATGTGTGGTGTTATGGTTTCAGGTATAGTTTTACTTTATTGAGAATCTGCTTGGTGATAGATTGCACTCGTCTGACTCTAGGTGTTTGGATATGATCAGCAGTTATAAACTTGGTGTTTGGCTTGATATATGTGGGGATGCAGCTTTCTATATGCTATATCAAACATGCTGCCTCTTTTTCCATCTCATTATATCCCATATCACTTTTCACTTTGCTGTGCATTAGGAAAATGTATACTGATTAATCTAAGTGAGATAAGAGCAGCACTGTTCTGCATTTTGAAGTTCTCTTAAACCCGCATCAGTATTACAACAAATATTTTAACATTTGTTCTATCACTGCTGCTGCTAACATCAGTATTTTGAGGAATATTGTCATCTGTCACTGATACTCTTGTGAAACATTAAGTAATCAGGAACAAGCATTTTTCTCTTTCATTAGTTTTCCTTTCCTGGTGCTGTTAGGTAAGGTATTGTCAAGGGAAACCGTAGATGATCCAGAAGAAGGTTATTTGTGTTAGCGTCAGTAATTACAGAGGAATTCTTAGGTTGCTTTTTCAAAGGTTATCAGTGGAAGGCACAAAACACTAGCCCGAGGCTCGAAGATATTGAAAATACTTTTCCATCAGGAAAATATAACAAAAGATGAGTAAACCAAACTATGTTTGTGAAGAATTTCGTAGGGCTTGTTGAGGATGCTGATCCATGTTGAAGTCTACTTCAACTGTTCATAAGTGTTTGGAAAGGGATACAAAAAGTTGAAAACAAGCAAAGCAAGACAAAATGTTAGAAGCACCAGTTCTTGCATTAAGTTTCCAATAGGTCATGCTTGCAATTTTGCATTGTCTCTCAACCATATGCTAAGGGTGTGGAAATTTTATAGGAGTATGAAGGATGTGTGACATTCAGACATTGAGATCAGAGAACAGTGCTTGAAGAATTCTAAACATGGAAAAGTATGATTAGCAATATTTGCAGAAAAATCAGAAAGATAGAGATGACATGGGCAAATGAGTAAATTGGAGATATAACTGATTAGCTGGGAAATTGTTGTGTGATTGTTGGGGCTTCTTGAAATACAACAGATTGAGTGGTAACCACAAAGAACAGTGCTACAGGGCATCTTAAGAGTAAAACTCGTAATAATATGTTGTTCTTCTTTACACATTTCCTATTTAAAGATTTCATACGAAGTTGATGAATGGGCTTTCCAATTTTGAAGCATTTCTGGATGTATATTCACCAAGTTTACATTTGATTCAGTGTGTCATCAATTCCATTTGTCCATTTGCATTCTGCATGATGGACTTGTGATGGGAGAAGTTGCACAAAGCAAGGTGTTTATTTCTCTGTTGTTCCTATTTCATTGCTGAGAAATTGGAGTAGTGGCAAAGAAACTTCCATTGCAAGGTTTTAGGGAGACAAGCTGTTTAAACTAATTACCTGTTATCCCCCAGTGGAATATAGGGCTCTTCTTAGACATCAAGAATATTCATGGGCTCTATTCTGCTCTTGCAGAAATAAATGGGTTTCAGGACTTGTAGGAGAACTAGAGGCACTAAGGAGGGTAACAGGCAAGAAGTGCGGATTGTAATGAGATCATTGGAGAGTTAAAGAAATAGACCTGCTATATCGTGTGGGTTATGGTGAAGTATCATAAGAACTTGGGTTGGGTTTCTGTTAATTTATTGAAACTTCTATAGAGGGCAGAAGAAGGTACGCTGTGCAAAGAGCAGTCATGGAGAATTTCTTGGTTTGTTCTGCATACCAACTATCAAAGTAGCAACTGGAGCAATATCAAGGAGGAATGTAGGAATCGGAAGATGAGGGCTTTGGAGTTCAGATTAGGATGTCAAGAATAGGAGCTGCGACCTTCCCATGGTTTGTCATCTAAGCGCTACAATTGCAAATCAGGACAAGTGGATATGTAGAGGAAAGATTCATAAATGTTTATTGTGAAACCTGATTGCATCATAAATTAGAAGGAAGACTAGAAGAGCATGGATTTTTGACAATTGAAGCTTCCAAGAAAAAAGTTGTTTTCAATGCTGCGCAGCTTAGCTGGTGATTCTGACAGAACGAATTTTTGGCAAGGAAAATGGGGAAGACAACCAATTGCTGCAGCACCTTAGATATGTTGACGACTTAAGGAGCATTGGGAAATCTTCTCCATGTTCTGTTTTAGTGGGCAATACTTTAGTTAGCCCAGGAAAGGTGCTGAAAGAACATTGGGAAACATTCAGCAGTCCTTTGGATGATAGGAGGAACATAACGTAAGGTTTTTCAGAGAGAAAGATGAACATTGTGGGCTTCATTAGCTTGCACAGTTGCTAAAACTTAATCTTTGTAATATTTGTTGATCTGAAAATATTTTGTGTTAGTGGAGATAGCCATTGTGGAAAATTTGAGGAGAAATAGTATTGCAAATGTGAGATTACATGTGATTTTGTTTAATAATATTGTTCCTTTTTTTGGGGGGTTGGGGGGGGGGTTATGATTCAATTAGTCGCATTCGGTATATGTAGGACATTTTTGACTATCTACTAACTTGGAGGTTGACCATGAAAAATCACCCCTTTCCAGTATTGCTTGTACTTGGAAATAAATGGGATCAGACCTAGAGATTTACTTTCAACACCCCCCTTTAAAACCGAACCCCCAAATGCAAAATTGAGCTGCAGCAGGCATGCAGAATTTGATTTAAATGTTCACTTATTTATGGATATGGATTTACAAAATTTGTGCATTGAGGACCTGAGACCTATTTCAAACATAATTGTTGTCTTAGTGTGGGATATACTAAAGTTTCACGATCACCTTGATTAAAGAACATGACATCCTTTTCGCTCTAAATACAAGACATTCTCACCTATGGAGCTGCTCTAATGCCAATTTGTCAGGCCAGTGAACTTGGTGGTGTGACCACAAGTCAACCAGCATAACTGAATCTGATTTTGGTATTATGTTGCACACCAGATATCTTATGCTGCAAAGCAGTACTGTGGCTCATACTTGTAAGACATTCCAAATCTTCTCCATTCCAAATCTTCTCCTATTTGATGCAGTTCTCAGACTCTCCTCGTCAAAGAAATTAGATTGGATGTCCTTGTAGTGCCCTGGCACTGATAGAGTTCTTTTAAGAGGTTGGTTGTCTCCCCTTGGATTGAGTGCAATAGCATGGGTAACATCACCGGGTTTGTTGGGGTCTAGGTGTGACAAAATGGTAGTGGAGCAGACCTGTAATACAAGATGTTTACAGGATGAACTTTTCATTTGTTTCTATACTTTGTTGCCTGCCACAATCTCCTGCATGATAGCTTCTCCTGTCCTACTGGTTGGCATGGTCAGCAATAAAAGAACTGGATTGCTTTACTTGTGATCAAGAACTATGTAGGATGTTTCTACCTTCAAATAATGGTGTAAGCAATGTTTTCTTTTTTTAGGATCCTACAAAAATGATAATCATCCTGTAGAAACTGTCTTTGTCATCTTACTTGGATGATATGTTTCCAAATTATGGAGTAATAGATCACAAATTTGTTCCGAAATTATGGGGTGACTATATCCTGAACCTTCAGTTAAAGTTTTCAAAAAGAGGAGAGAAATTTATATTGAGAAAGTTGTAAATAAGTGCCACTGCATGGTGGTTCCTTGAGACAATATAGTACTTGCTTGAAAACTTTGTTTCTGAGTAGTTTATTGATCAATTTGAGACTTTTTTGTGCAGAGAAACAATATGATTGATTCAAAGTTTGGATATGCTATTAAAACTTGCAGAGGTAGAGTAAATAACATATTTGGGACATCTTGCTTGGACTAGGATTTCTATCATGTCTTCAATCTTGGTTGGAAACTTTTTATCGCTTTTTGGTTGAGTTGTGTTATTTTATTAGTCAATTAAAGTTGCTGGTTTGCTGAGAGTCTTCTCATAAGTGTTAGTTGTATAATTTCCTGTTTAAGAGACTGAAAAAATTTATAGTCAAGATAGTTTGGATTGATATTGTGTGCCTTCTTATTTATTCCACCTAAAATCTGGTATGGATGTATGTGCATGAAATTATTGGGGATCTATTTTTAAAATTTTCCTGTCTCTCCATATAAATTATGGATTTAATGCATGTATTCGAAATTTTTGTATATGCTATGCAAATAAGTCATAGCAAAATCTTTCTCATTGATTTCCTTTTCTGAAATTAGCATCTTTGAGACATTATATTTGTTTCTAAGATTGACTCTTTTTTTGAAGTAGAGATGATTTTAAGTAGGGAAACAAGTCAACGAAATGAGTCGGATTAATCAATGCATTATATCGCATTCAGACTTTATAGGATTTAGGTGGTTGTAATGGTTCACTTACTTAAATGTTGGGTTTTACGAGTGACATAGGTGGTAAATTGTATGTTAAAACCAAAGAGTCTTGAGCAAAATAGCTGTAAAAGTGGTTCTGTTACTGTTCCAAAATGTATTGCAGACACTAATCTAAATGCTTCACATTTAGATTAAAATTGGTTTTATTGGGACTTTTGGAAGCCATGGTTGGGCTACCAATTAGATAAATCAGTTATAAATTCTTACATTTCTAAACACAGCTAGGGTTTTCTTCTCCGCCGGGTCCTATACCAAAGTCTTTAGGATTGTTCTTTAACTGAAGAGGCTTATAGATGTGAAGATAACTGTAGAAGGAGAAGAGGAATTGAACTGGCTTGGGCTTTTTTGGGCATCTTCATTGCTGGTGCTCAAAAGCGTATAGATTATCTTATTCTTCCTTTCATTCATTTCATTAGCTGAAACTTTTCTTGTTTTGTAGTCCCTTCCTTTCCCTCAAGTAAAGATATAATCTGATTGTCATTGCGCTATTCTGGATTTTTACTTCATTTCTGATAGCACACATTGCTTCGATTTCCAAGAAAAACTTTAGGAATACTTGTTTGGAAAAACTAGGAAAAGTACATGTTTCTCACAATGTTAATCTAATATATATGCATTTACTAGTTTTTCTAAGTAGCATTTGAAGGTTCATTGTTTTCATTTCTAGAAAATTTACAGGATTCAAATAGCCAAAACAGAACTAAATGAAGTGGTCTACCATTGATGTTTGATTACTTCCTTTCCCGTCGTGATTTAACTCCAACACAAGTGTTTCCAGAACATTTGATTACCTTAAAAAGAAGTTTCAAGAAAAGTGAGATCATCATTTCTCCAATAAAAGTTGCGTTCATGAGTGATGCAATTTATGTTTTCATACTTTAATAGGTTTAAACACATGTTTCTGTTTCATTGGACATGTATTTGTTGGTAACTGCATTGATGAGTCAGAAGGAATAGTTGAAGCAAGTGATGCCCTTCAATATGAAGAAGGCTTAAAGTGTCTTGCACTGAATTTATTCTTAAAAGTAGTTAATAATAGTTAGCAATTAATCTGACATTATTTTGTATTTGGCTGTGGGTTTTATCAGTAGTGATACTAGAAACTGAGTATCCTGTTATTGGATCTTTTATCAATTTGAAAATCCAGGTTTTCATGCAGTGAATTGTCTAGTTCATAATGATCAAAGTGTTTATAAGTCAGGCTTTCCCACAGACATTCATCATGCTACAAACAATCTTGCTAATTTATGGGTGTTTTAGAAGTCATTTGAAGTTGCTTGGGATATTGGTATTGTGGAAGTAGAGAGAGAGAGGAGAGACCTGATCGACATTGTCACAGTGAGCTCTCGAGTGAATTTTTGAGGCTGCTTTATATGCTGAGGGAGAGGATGAAGACGTCAATTGTTTTACTAAATCTAGTTTCTAAATCAAGGTTAGAATGAAATATATGCAGCAAAGGGGGGAAAAAGGAGAAAACAGCAAATGTATGGAACAGAAAAAGTACTAGTTATGACATCCTTTCTCTAAACCTTGACAGTGCTAATTCGAAAGACAAGAGTAAAAACATTGAGGTTGGTCTAGTATGACACCCAATTTTAGAGCTTGTGACTTTTTCCTTGGGGGTAGGTAGGGAGGATGCTGCCCCTTCCCTTTCCCCAAAGACAAAAGAAAATGAAAAGATCAAAGGAATATGGAGAGTGGAAAAATAGAATGCAGAGAAAATTGAAAAGCTACGTCTTATTGTTGATCTACACTAACTTTGGACAAGTAATATTATGATTAGGAATTATAAAGCTAGTTGTAGTTATTGAAAATTGATGTTGTAGTTACTATATCTAGAGCTTAGCCTTCTAATGCTGCCTGTGTGAGAAGGATATGTAGCACTGGTTGTTCATCAGTTTTATTCCATATAATTTGTAGCAAGTTTTTTGAGGGTAAACCAATTTTGCCTGGCATGTAGAGCAATGGCATTTGGAACAAGTGAAATCAACAAAATGGACCAGTCAATTGAGCCTTCAAAAGTAAGTTCTCCTGCAGCAGAGGGGAATAAGCTGGGAGCTGGTGACACTTTGGAGGACCAGATAACAACACCAGAAGAGAAGATGAAAAATACTAGAAACAAGTATGCTGTACAGTTTGAAACTTCATCGTGAGTTTGAGATTGCAAGAAAAGATTAAAGAAAATATTGCTACACATTTTGTAGTTTTGAGAAGGACACATTTTTCTTAACCTATTATCTTTAGTTACGAGGGGGAAAAAGAGAAAATCAGTGTAAATTCTCTAATGCAAGTTCATAGTCCATTGATGCATTCCGTCTGTGTATTTTTTCCAGGCGTACAATCCATGATGAACAAAAAGCCAGCAGTACAATAAACATTGATAACTCCAGGATACCTAGAACAAATTCTATCTCACATGAAGATGGATCATCCTGTCATCTCTTATCTGGAGTTGTAGCGAATCTCAAACTGCCTACAGAAGAGAATGGAATGTCGGCAGGCATGGCCAATAACTGTAAACTTGCGCCTTCGACCATTTTGTCTGCTAATTACATAACCAATTGTGTTGCCCAAAGACAACATTATTCAATGACAAACGATGAAACCCTGACGCCATTGCAAGATTTGGCAACATCTGATCCAGGAAGTAGGTTTTGTAAGAACTATCCCGAAATGGAGAAAAATTGTGGCAATATTTTCTCTACAAATCTTCTTAACATGACAGAAGGATCAGGAGTCACAGAAAACAAATTTAAAGGAAAGGGTACTCATGCAGTTGGAGCATCTGTTGCTGCATATTGTGTAGCTGAAGCTTTTAATGGAGAAAGCAGTAATGATATGAAAAATCAAGGAAGGATTATCTCGGCAACAGTAGATGTCAATCCAGGAGCAGAAAAAGATGAAAGTTTACCTTCAACAAAACCAACTACGAGATGCAGCTCTACTAAAGATAAAAGGTCTTGCAATCTTCACTGCTCTGGATCTGGAAAGGGTTATTATAGTATTCTTTCCTACTTTTTCTGTTGTTTCTTGCTTTACCAAGTATTTGAAATATTGATTTCAGTAAATCTGGAAGTGTACCACCAAAAAAGTTGAGGAAATGTGAGGCATCTGTTCTTACTGGACCTAATTCAAACAACAAGCCTTCAGATATTACAGGTACAGTTTGCCATATGCTCTTGTACATTCATTGAAATGTATCCAAAAAATAAAAGACCTTATTTTTTTTTTATTCTGCTGCCTGGTTGGTGTCAGGAGCTTTGAAAGACTATTTTCATGTTGGAGTTTGTCTAGAAAGTTAGATGTAGAAATATTTTCACCAGCAAAACCCTCTTTGGAAGTTGATGGGATCAAAGCTGATGGTCTGTTTTCATGATGGTTTTGAATGATTTAGGAGGCATATCTGGGTGAATGGAAGGACAATATCTCTAGCCTGACCTGACTGTCCAATAAGGTCACTTTGATACAAATTGCTTGATGACTGTAACAAGCATATTTTTTTCTTTTAGAAAGATCAATTCATGGAGCTATCACGCTTCTTTTTTCTTAAACTGACTCAGTCAAGGGGCAATTGATATGTGAAATTTGAGTATCTATTAACCATCTAACATCAGCATTATATATTTGGAAGGCTGGATAGAAGCAGCGGAAAAACTAAATTACGCTTGTAAATTTTCATGGTTTGGGGTATCCTTCCGGTGACTTCATGTCCCTTTCTTCTAGGAAATATGTAAAATTGGAGCGAGATTAGCCTTCAGTTGTGTGAACATCCAAAAAAAGAAGGTTCTGAGCCTACACATAGATAATTCTGCTATGGTTCAGTAATTGTGTCTCTCTTATGAGTCCAAATCTAGGTTGGTCCATGCATTTGACTCTTGAAGGATGGCAAAGAAGGGGCTGGCCTTGTACATAAGTGGAAGGGCTGACCCTAAAAGAGAGGTTCCTAGCATGAATAGAAATGATTATTGTGTCTTTCAATAGAAAAGTGAATTCAAGGTGCCTGTGAAAGGCAAAATAAATGATGATGCGCTCTAGATGAGGTTGTTTGAGAATAATTGCTGATGAAGGTCTTATCCGTAATCTAGACAAAAGGACTTGTCCTGGTTAAAGTAAGAGTTGCTAATGATCATGCAGGAGTAGTTTAGGAGTGAAGAGGTACCTATATTTGTTTTTTACTTAAATTTTCCTTGAGGACAAGATTTATTTGATGAGCTGATGTAGTTACCCCTGCAATCATATGTATTTCTCTGTCGAATGCTGTTCACAGCCATGATTCCTAGTCAGCTTTCTGTCTCACGTGATTTGTGTCATTTAGCATTTGAGTTCAAGAAGGAAATATTGCTCATAGTAACTCAATGCCACCTAGAATTGGACAGAGTGGAACCATGCCATGTGCATTTTCCACATCTAATCTCCTTTGTATGAGTTACACCTAGGCATTTTAGTTGATAAAGTGCTGGCCCAAGGGCACTCTTGAGGTGGTTGTGTGGATGGGATTTCTTTGTCATGAGCTTATTGCTTCCGGAACTTTAAGTGTAAATACTGTTTCTAAGCAGTGGTGTTTGTCCTATATTTCAAGCTAAGTGCTTGGCAGAGTAAATGTTCTTGAAATACTTACCCCATAATTAAATTACAAAACATGTCAAAGATACTGACTTTTCGTTAGCAGTGGTAAGTTTTCAACCTTCTGAAGTTACTCTCCTTTTGCACTTAAAGCGCTCTCTTTGAAGAACAAAAGGAGATGGCACTAATTGAGTGAAATGTACGATTGATATTTTAATTAATGATTGAAAACTTTGTAATTTGGGATTTACATTGCTGAAAAGGAATCAAGACAATGGGCTTATGGAAGCACTACGTGTGGTACATTATGTTGACTTAATATCAGGGACCTTAGAAGGATGTTAACAGGATGTATATGCCTGAATTCATAGTTTTAAGATGTTCAATTGGAAAGAAAATAGGGAGAATAATTAACACATAATTGAGTAAATCTGCCACTGTGGATGGGAATATGGAGTTAATGATTATGTAGGGGTAAGTATCAGGTCTGATTTACTTGAACTTTTGCTCGTGTTAAAAAAGACATTTATTTGAATTTCTGTCTTCTATGATGTTTGTAGTTGCATGCAATATATTGTTGCTCGTGTCTTGGTGACCTAGTAGTTTCTAGTTCTACAGGATTCTTCTGTAGTTTGCAACGTTGCATTGGGATGAACAGGATAAAGGATGACAGCATTCAGAGAAAATAGTTGACTTGTTTTGAAAACTGTATTAAAACTATTCTGAATGTACTTATCCAGGTGAAACCGATGATGATCACAAAGAATTGTTAGTGGCTGCTGGTTCAGTTCATAGTATACGCGGTACATATCTGAATCTTATCTGTTTTCTTAGACATTTATTCTTCATACTTTCTCAACATGAATGTGATCCTAGTGATATATATGATGTACCTGCAGAAAATGCCTGCTCTTTTCCATTTTGGAAGACAATGGAGAGCTTTTTTGCTCCTGTCACTTCTCAGGACATATTTTTCCTCAAACAAGAAGTAGTACCTAAATAAATTCTCATGCCTGATATATACATTTTGTATTTTGAAGTTTGAAATTCTTGATACAGCATCTATTTCTTACACGTTCTCTTCTTTTAACAGCTGAATTTTGTTGAGAACCTGACTCAGTCTCAGATATTTGGTGATGAATATGATAGACCGGTAATTAGTTGCCCATTTTAATACTCCTTTTTATTTTCTTTCATAAGTTTGCAATTTTCTTAATTTGTTTGGCAAAGATAGAACCAGCAAAATACAGGGACGAATACAACTAAGCTTTTGACTCAAGTAATTTGATTGTTGAGTTTATTTTCTCAGGGTGGCATTAGTAGTTCTCCTCGAAGGGAAGTCAGTAATTCAGATCAACAATCAATAACATCAACTGCTTTTGGTAGATCAAATAAGCCATCAAATATTGTTCCTCCATTGCTTCAAAGAGTCCTCTCAGCGTTCGTTAATGAAGATGGAGGTGCAGACAAATCTAGTTCAAATGAAGTAAGGATCATTTCTTTTCAGTGCATAACTGATGACCTTCATTTGTCTTCCTGTACCTACACAGGTTCTGATCCCCATTGCTGTGAGAGAGTGGAATTTGAACTTCAGCCAGAGTTAGATATGCAAGCTCAGAAGTATTCTTCTGTGTACAGATTATGTTCTAATAAAAGTGCTTCATCAAGTACGTATAGCACAGGAAGTGTATCCAATACTTTCAGCAATCAAGGGCGACTGCAAGCAGATGAAGGCTTGTCCTATTCAAACGCAGGAATTTTGCATGGGAATAATCAAAATGATCCAATTTTAACACATGCTTCACAAGTAAATGCACCTCCAGGTTTTCCTTTTAATTGTCCATATCAGATGCTGTCTCCCAATGACAAACTATCTCTGGAACCGCGGAGCATTGGTTTAAATGCGGTAAGGATTTGACTGATCAAAGCTCTTTTCATTTTGGTCCGACCATTTTTCTAATTCGTCCTTTTCTAACAGCCTCTTCTAGACGGTAGAGAAGGATGGATTGATCGAGAAATTAAGCAACTTAGAGGGGAGCTGTGGCAAAAGGTTAGAGTGATTTCCTAAGTTTTTCAGTGGTTTTATATCTTAAAGTTTGCCATATTCACTAGCACCTAGTTATACTGTTTTGATCTCTCTCTTTTTCTTTTGTTTTCTTTTTTTTTTTTTAAAGCTTCTCAGTAGATAATTTTATGCGACTCTGTTTAGGAAAAAGCATGGTAACATGCATTTTGTCCCTTAGTGTCAAATTTGTCATCTTTCACAATAACTTGATAGGTGTCAAATTCTTTCATCCCTTACAACAGATAATTCAATCTTGATAGGTTTCAATGGTGAAGAATAACTTGAGGAAAATTGGAAAAGCTATTAAATGTGAGCAAGACTTGGAGAAAAGGTATGGTCACACACTGTTTAAGTCTGAACTGATATCAGGTAGCTCATTCATTTGTATATGAGAATAATGAGGTTTTTCTTTAGGAATCTTGAAGAATCTGCTATGGATCAGCTGGTTGAAATGGCCTACAAGAGGATGGTAATTGAGATAAGCTGATTCCCATGTTTTAATTTAGAATTTTAAACGATCAGTATTTGATTATCTAGTTCAGGTCTATAGATGAAACTTTGTGTCTTCGTCACTTCCTGGTTACGTGAACCATAGGTGCTACTAGCTTTTTATAAGTGCAAATTGCCTACTAATATCTGGATTGTGGGAAATTGTGATATTTTCTTTGATTATTTCATTTTGATTATGCTAGTATGAGCTCTAGTTTTAGGACAGAAAAGCGTTTAGAGTAAAGAAGCTTTAGCTCTTGGTTGATAACTATTTTTAACTGAAGGTACTTTTGCCAAGAAATTCCCTTGCCATTAGCTTTGCATTGGGAAGGAGGGTTGCTGTTTTAAGGCTTTATGTCACTGATGGGCCCCATGTGCTGTGCTTATTGTGCATGTATAGGGCATGTAAAATTCTACAGTGAGGAAAGGGCATGTATGGTTCTAGAGTGAGGAAACACTTTGCTAAGACTTGCATTCTCAAGTTTGTCATCTGAATCTGGGTCATCAGTAGATTATGAGTGCCTACTAGTCCCTTCTGGTTGTTTTTTTCCCTGATTTTGCACCATACTTATTTGCCTCATGATGTGCTGTACCTTCCTGGTTCCCCTAGTCCGCACCCAAATACGGGCACCTAGTGCCATCAAGAATGAAAATGTAAAAGAAGAAAACTATTACAGCAGCAACGGATCCAAATGTCCCATTTGTTGAGGCAGATGTCATTCTGCTTAATTGTATTCGTTCTGTATAATCCAGGTTATATTCTTTGGTAAAACCCATGGCCCAGGGAGGGTGGGGTGGGGGTGCCCAAACTGACATGGGAAATCTCATGTCAAAGTGTCCATACATTTTACATATCTCAAAACTCAAAACATAATACATTATTCATCTCACTGGCCTCCGTGGATGCATTTGATTTAAATTACATAACTGGAAAGTAAAAATGAAGTGTTCTTGGGCTACTGATAAGTAACTCAAATAGTCTGTTCTAGTCATGTTGCTTGATTGTTGAAATCATTATTTAAATCATAATTTCTTTGCAAACAATTCTTTTTTACTTTTGTTGCATTCTTGAATATTTTTATTTTCTTTACCCAAATCAAGGAACTCCAAGGTCATTGTTGATCGAATCCCCTCTATGTCATGGAGTCACTTTGAGCCTTATTATTCAAATCAAGTATCTTTTTCAGTTCCAGGGTGGTTGGCGAAGCAAGTCTTCAAGGATTCGTAAAGTCTCTGAACGAGCTGCTTTGCCCTTTGTCAAACGCACTCTTGCTAGGTGCAAGCAATTTGAAGACTCAGGCAAGAGTATCTTTGGTCAGCATGATCTACTGAGCAGTATCTTATATAAACCTTCAACTGAGAAAGATCCAAGGCCTATTGAATGTGATGGCTCTGTGATACTTGATAACAAATGTAAACGAGCTCATGGCAAAGCAAAGCGCAAATGTTCAGGTACTACTTTGTAAAAGTCTCTTCGTCATGAAAGAAATACCAAAATCTTAACATTGTCTTTAGATGAGGATATATTCAGGCAAGAATGTATTCAGTCAGTGTGCTTTGCTGAGCGGTATCTTGTATAAACCTCCAATTGAGAAAGATACAAGGCCTATTGAGTTTGATGGCTTTATGATACTTGATAACAAATGTAAAGAAGCTCGTAACAGAGCAAGATATTTGGTAAAATGAATGACAAAGTTTGCTTTTTGCTTTATTGTGTAGTCAACAGTCCAGTTTGACGCCAAAATATAATTTATTTTTCTTCTGGCGCTAAACAGCAGTTTTCTTTATTGGGCTATTCCAAATAATTGAGTACTGATTTTCAGAGATTGGTCCTGCGTTGGGTGCAATTCAGAGGCTTGACTCTCAGAATAATAACATGCAGAGAGGTTCTTCTGGGTTACAGGAGACTTCAACTCCATTAGACCCTGTAAAAATCCTTGGTGAGACTGAAGATCTTGGTTCTTTGTTGAAATTTGATGAAGAAGGCTTGTTAGATGGTGACTGTATAGGACTTGACGTGCCAATTCAGAAGTGGAGATGTTTCTGTAATGTTCTGCTTGTGAAGTGGCTGAGTTCTACTTTCCTCAGCATGAAGATTATTCCTTGTCTTTTCTTCTGCAGAGCAATTCCTGATTGATACAGATTTTAGGGTCTTCTTACTTCTTGGGGTTAGAATTTTTAAATTCCTGGTTAAGTCTTGTTTGCGGTATTGGAATGTTATTCTGACTGTTTGAACTCGAAATAATTTGACACTTTATCAGATGCTTGAACTCATTGAAATTCAAGATTGTAAAAATCTGGTCCGTTACTTGCTTGTCTTTCCAAAGTTTCCAAAATACCATGTGCCATTTAGGCTTCTCACCTGCATATAATCCCTCCTTATCAGCAAAACAGAATCGCTGTCCTTTAGGTTCCTTGAATCTTCTTCAGTTTTTACTTGAAAAAGGCCCTTTGAGGTATGTGGTGGCCCTTGAGGTTGTAATAAAGTCGCAAAAAATTATCTGTGGCTTCCCAGACTGAAATGATCTCAGATTCAAGTCCCCTACTATGAATCACCAATGGTTTTGTTGTCAAACAAATAAGGCATCACTTTAATTTTCTCTTAAGCTTAGTTATATTTGGTTGTAAAACTTTATGTAGGAAGAAACCAATGTTTGGTTCCTTGAGTCTGTGATTCCATTTGAAGTTGCAAATTGGTCCATATATGACTTGATATTCCATTAATGTGACTTCTCTCAAATGCCCATGTAAATAATTCTGATTCTATTACATCTGCTACATTTGAGAATTTGGGATTAGAATGGTTGCAAGTAAATCATTTAGAATCAACATATACACATAACTAACGATTGTACTAACTCAAATTATGCATGTATAAATTTTAGTACTGCAAGTAAATTTTACATAATATTTTTGGTGTCTCACCATAAAATAAAATAAAAAAAAAGCGTAACTCAATAATTTGTGTCATAAAATTTTTAAATTTTTGATTGACGGTTCAATTTGGATTGCTAATCTTAATTATGGTCATTCAAAAGGGACATTTGTATGTGCTCCTGGTTATCTATATTTTGATATACAATTGAAAGATTGGAGCACTTCATAAGTTTTTTAATAGAAGAAGACTGTTTCTACATTATCTAGCAAAGATGAATTTTCTTTTTGTTTCGAGTATTAACTTTTAAATTAAATTCGCTTTAACCACAAAATACCATTAGAATTTCGTGGACCCAAATCTGTCAACCCACGGTTTAGAAACTATTGGGCCTAACATGGTCTTAACGGATTGATACACAAGAAACTGCCTCCTTTAGTTTGCATTATGTGAAAATTGCTTCATTTTATTTCTGTTTGAGGATCTTAACAAAGTATATATTCTTTAATGTTCTATCTCTCCTCAAGCCCTTTTTATTCTCAATTGTCTAGTTTAAGATTCGAATTCCGAACCTTGATAGTGGAGAGAACTTGAAGAGCCCTTCCTGGCTATTGAGCCAATTCCAATGGTTTTCTATATATATATATATATTAAATGAAGATGTTGTAAGTAGAATTTTCTACTTTTCTAAATGCTTTAACTTGATTAATTGTGCATGCTTGTCTATTTGATTCTATATATTTGTTGGTTGGTACATCCAATCAAATTCTTAACCAACTATGGGCTATTATATGAAAAGATTCTTTCCTAAAGATGCTGTTCATCATTATTTTATTTTTAATCGAGCTATCATAATATTATATTTACACATAATGTTAATCTCTTAAATAGTTGGTTTTGAATCATGATGGTTTGTTTATTTTAGTGGTTGTTGCAATCTCTAAGTACATGAATATTGAGAAGGCTATCTGAATTGGATTAGGTTTTGTAGTCTATGTTTAATCAAAGTAAAATTGATTAGTATCAAGTGATAAAGCACTTTTCTTAAAAAAAAAAAAAAATGCCAAGGATTAACGTCCATAATTGTCTATCTTATAGTCCCATTCTTCTTTAGTTTTGAAATAGTAGAATATATGTATTAAAACAACTTCCCAAAAAAAAAAAATATTCAGCCCGCTTAGAGCTTCAAAGCTTCAAATGGGAGAAGAAATTAGTTAGAGATTATATATTAAAGAACGATGTGTTTAAGACGTATTTCAGGTGTTAGATTTTTAGAAATATAAGATTAATTAGGGAAAACATATAAATACAAGGGGATTAATTAGGAAAAGTGTACAAATGCAAGAGAAAATAATAATTTTTAGGGTGTGTATATACATGATAAGATAGGATGGAATGTAGGTATGTTAACGTATGGTCACCCATTAGAAAAATTCATTAGAATAAGAGCATTTGGTCAACTGTTCAGTCATTCTCAGAAAAGGAAAGGAAGAGAAAATTTTAACTGCTCAAACACTACCATCTGGCAATTTCTTATTGTTTTTGCCAATTAGTTTAGCATGGACTATTGTCATTTATAACAAAGGAAAATGGAAGTTCCTTTCGAATTTATCTGCTGTTGCGTAATGTGATAGGAACTAGTACTAGTTTTATAGACAGTTAATTGAAAGAGGTTAAATGTATGCAAAGCAAACAAAATTAAGTAACTAAAAATAATTGTCAATCTTGTGCTTGATTACTTTGTGACACATAGATAGCATTGTCACTATCTACATACCAAATTCAACTTGATGCAATATTTAAGTCATTCTCCAAAACAAAAAGAAAATAAAAAAGAAATCAAGAAAGTGAAGACCTTGACTATCATTTTTCACTGTAGTTTCACATATAATTCATTAGGAATTTAGTTACCAATCTATGTGTTTAACTAACTAAATCCTCGTTGTGACATATTGATGGGAGTTCAAAGTCTTCTTCTCATGCTCATAAAAATGCTTGTGGATTGCCATCTCCTTTGGATACTCAGCCTAAGATGATTAGCTTGCAAATCCAAATTGTAGCATCCTTTCTAAATTGCCAAAGGCTAATCAAACCCCAAAAACAAAGGCTTAAAAGGAACATATATAAGAAATGAATGACAACCCCCTTAACGTTTTGTCTGTCTTTCAGGAAACCATTTTGACAAATTTTCCTTGGAAGCAAGCTCCAGAGGGAATTAATGACCAGTTGGCTCCAAAACTAGTATCATTCAATGATCTTTTTTTTAAGAAAGAGGATGTCCATAACAAATAAGAGTAAATCTTATATATTCTGTCACAGTTGAATATGTGACACATATGCAAAATTTATATTTTAAATTTAAATTATGTGTCATGTATTCAATGATGAAAGTGTACACACTGTCGGTGTCGGTGTATAAAAGATTAATTCAATAAATAACCAAAAAAAAAAGGTAAATTGAAAGATTGTATAGTACATGCTTATCTACCTCGATGTTGCTATATGATTGGTTATTCAACAATTTGTCGGCAATTATATTAAGCAATCAAAGGAATCAATTATTGATCATTCCTGAATAATAGTTAAACCGTTTTGGATATGTGTCTGATATTGGATTTGGTGCCCTTTTGCTTTAGATCTTATCATTTCTTTATGAAAGGTCAGGTGAGCTTTTGCAATCACAGTAGTCCATGTCAAACAAGATGTACTATAAAGATCATTTCATCTACAATTCAAATTGATGAGTTTAGCTATACATGCAATTTCTTTCTTTCTTTTCCTCTTTTTGGTGGGGAAGTTTTGTATAATTCTTTGGTTAAGTTGAAAACGAAGAGGGTCAACCTAAAATTTGTGGGATGAGCTGTGCTTTGGATTTCAAGCTGCAAATTTTGTACGTTTTAAACCAAAAAATATTTTCACATTTTTTTTTATAAAAAAAATCATCATTCATTAAATCTGCAGTAATGACAGAAATTATATCAACCATATACAGAAGCAAATAGATCTGAAGAACAAAACTAGATACTACAGATATGAAAAATTAAGAGAATGTTACATTAAAAAGTTAAGTATTTTTGAGTTTCTATTTTCACATTTATGTCAATGAAAAAAAAAAAGAAGACTATCCCTTTTTGTTTCTTTTGGCAAAGTGATCAAGAATGTTCCAATGTCACAACAACATAGATATTATGACTTGGCAACAGGGAAATCCAGTGGTTACTTGCTAAGTTAAGTTCCAATTTGCTTTCCTTTCTTGGCTCGGTAGTAAGTAAACTTGTTTTTGTGGACCACAAGACACTTAAATTGCTTTTCCAACTTTTATTAACCCCAAAAGGCAATGATGAAAGAATGATTATATTTGGTTAATCAAACCTAATTTGCAAATGACGTATTTGATTTATACCCAATAATTTTCTAGGGTTTACAAAAGCACGCTGATAATGACGGGATATTACCGACCTTTCTCTTTATTTTATGTTGAAAAAATTGCTTGTCATGCTAACCCAAAAAGTAGAGGCCGAATAGAGTCCATTAATCACACATTAATTTATACGTTAATCTCTTTCTTTGACGAATCCAACTTTTGACAAAGAGATTTATCGGCCAAAAGACCAACATGTTAGTTAATGTCGTTTGTCGTTTAATTACTTTTTATCAGCAAAATCGTTTGAAATTGCTCCTCCTAGTTATGGTTGATGTCCTTTATAAGCCACTTACACCGACTTGACAAATAAGTCAAATTAAGCCTCTTGATGAGCCATTCTTAATCACTCTTTGCACATAATTCTTTCTTAAAAAGTTTTCAATGTCCATGTTTTCACATGTTGTAAAACTCTAAAGCAGATTTGATCAAAATGATGGATCCGGGGTTGAAACTTTTGTTACTGGTGAAACCGTTCGGAGCAGTTTCATGCATTTGAACAATATGTAAATGCATTTATTCAATGTGTAAATCAATTTGAATACAATGTAAATTTAGTTCATCTTTTATGGACTCCACGCACATTGTTAATTAAAATGGATGTACAACTTGTAAATTAAACCATACAATCCTTTCTTGATCGATGGAGGCTGTGAAATGTTTTAGGAACCGCTTGCTATTGAAGCCATTCCTGCCCCAAATCTCAAAAGCATAGACTTGACAAATTCAAAAACTCATTCAACATACTACTGGTCCGGTTGCATACAATTGGTAGTTCTTGGTGTGGGGAAGAAGAATTCTTCCTTACTGTGCACGTAATCTAGTATGGCTGAGAAAAAGCTGACAATGCAAAAGTTCAACTCTTCGTCTTTTAATAGATCTATAGCATTAAATTGGCAAATACGAACAGAAAGTGTTTTTGTTTTAGCCATTGTTTGAAGAAATACAAACAAAATATATTCGACCAATAGTTTGGTAGAAACCCAAGGCCTTCTCCGATATAGAGAATCAAATTAAGTTGCGAATTTGGATGCAGTTAACTAACCCCATAATTTACGCACTTAGAATCCTCTATTCCGTGTTTATACAGTTGCCATATGTATTAATGCTTGATAACTCAACGAGTCAAAGGTTTGCTTGAGTTATCAATGCATCAATACACGTGACAACTGTATAAACACGGGACAGACGGGATAGAAGGTAATTTCAGGATAGACGATTTAAACCTAATTTACGTTGTCTTTCTTAGCAAATTATAATGGTATCCAGTAATTCAAAATATATGTGAAAAGAATATCCTTTGTTCCATGAATTCAAATTCAATTTTTGGTAATACAGCCAAAATGTCAAAACAGAACTTGAATCATATAAAGGTGATCACGTACGTCAAGAAACTGAGAAATTCTCTTATGCCAATCTTTCGGACCAATGTGTTCTAGCTAGCTTTCTCTGAGCTAGCTAGCTAGCATACATCTCCTTGATATATATTATTTTCAAAGCATTTAGTCAATAACTACTAGGGTTGATCTAGTGATCAGCTGAGAGTTTTTAAAGTTCTCTCTGCAGCGAGATTGTAACAATATTGACGTACACTTTCATGGAAGACAACACTATATAGCCCATCAAGTTATGAGTTTTTAAAACCACTTCTCTTTTCCCCCTCTTCGAAAATCACTTGTTTTCAGTGAAGCTCTAGAAAACAGAAACAGATCGAATGGTAATACGACATTAGACAATGTAGCTAGAAGCATAAATCTAGCAAGTAACGTCCCTAGATCCTCAAACATATCAACTGAGCTATGGAAATTAATATCCTAGTGAACACAGCCCAAATGTGAGGTATTCTCTCTTTTATGTCCGGATTTTGTTTGACTAAGAACAGAAACAGAAAAAGGTAATTTGTTGTATCTGAATATTCAGATAAATCTCTTTATAGCCTTTTGTCCACCTTGTTTAAGCGATCGATAAAGATTCTTCTAAATTACACGATCAAAATTTGCAATTGGAGACTAAATAATAATGATGACATTTTTTAGCCTTTTCTGTCGAGCTGCCAACTAAATCAAGAATTTTCATGACTTAGCTTCCAAATGTGATTTTAGAAGATTTTCTTGCAGAAATATGGAGATCGGTTCTCGATTGCTTATAGCTCTTCCAAACTTGTAAAAAAAGCTGTCATCTATTATGGGTAATCAAAATATTGTTACTTTGCTTATAAAGAATCTTATTGAAAACAGTTTTTTTTACAAAAAATAAAAATAAAATTAACAGACTGAAAAAGAAACAAAAACCAACGTCTAGTTTGAAAGTATGTTGATATTAATTCAGATTTCAGGTACAATATCTCTTGTAACAAACAAGTAGTGGGAAAGCAACTCATTCATTCTCAAGCATTTAGTTTGCTTCAAGAAACATGAAACTAAGCAATTTATTAAATTTAAAAATTAGAAAACAATTTTGTCAAACCTCAGCTATTTCGTTGTGTCCTTGATTTCCTCAATTCAATAAATGTGCAACCGAACTTCTTCTGTCCCTTTGTGCATTATTTTTTGTGTTTATCGTCAAATTTTATGATTAAAACCACGAAGGGGACGAGTTTCTCTCTTATCTCTCTGGTATTTGCAATAAAATATCCACCTCCATGAAAGCCATGCAAGCACAGAGTAGCAAGCAATGTTCATCCCGGCCCCTCTTCCTACTTCTGCAAATTTCCTACTCGAAAGAAGACAATATGCATCTAACTTCCTTTCTCTCCTTTTTCTTGTCCTTTGTACTTTAAGATAATCTTTATCACAACCACCTCAATTAAATGAAAAGCTGCAACCACCCTCTCATCCTAGTTTTTTCCTAGTTGATTTTCTAAATTGTTGTGTCACAAAGAGGTCCAACCCCACCCCATCCCCACAACCAAGAAAACAAAAATTAAAAATAAGGGAAATGGGGCAAAAAAAAATTTTTTTTAAAAAAAGAAACAAGAAAGATATCATCCTTTCCCTATATACTTAGTATATATGTTACAATGCAAAAAATCTCCAACACTTTTTTCTTTCATGCAAAGAAAGTAGACTCATTTATAGCTAAGTATCAGCTAGCATTGCACTCTCGAGGCCTTCACCTTAGTCCTCATTTCTAGCTTAGGACTAGAAAAGAACTTGATTGAATATGATGTTACATAATCGTCTAGAAATATAGACATTTTAAAATTGTTTTTTTTTTTTATAAATTAATTCATAAGGAGCTTCCTGATGCAGATAGATCTGATTTACATTTACAAGATAATAATACAAGTCAAGGATTTTAACAAGATAGAATTTTCAAGAAATGCTACTTCCTCTAAAGTATATAGATTGGGAAGCCCTAAAGCTAAGAGGCATGGGAGGAGGCTATGGGATTTGAACATCAATACTCTATCAGGCTACTCTGAGCTAGGATATATCAGAAGTTGGCGAATTGATTCTGAGAAGATTGTACCATCTGCAAATCGGTGGTTGTTTGGCAAGAGTTCTCATCACCAATCATAGTCCTGGCAATTATTGAGATCAATGATTGATTTATGACATGCATTAAAAATTGTACATATATAACTAAACAACAGCAATAAATAAAATTAAAAGTGCTCCACACAGCAACATTATTTCAAGATGCTTTAATGATTTCCATTGTCTGTCAAGTTTTAGATGACACTACGTACTAACTTTTTCTTTTTAATACATTTTTTAATTTAAGGAGAATATCTTGTTCTTCTTCATTATGACTCAAAAAAAAAAAATAGTCACCTTATGAACCTCTTAAAAAAATGGCCACTCAACATTTTTATAAAGTTTATAAACAAGAATTGGCTTGTGATTGGGGGAAGGGAGTGTAAGTTAAAAATTCTGAGTTCGAAACCTCCTACTTACACTAAAAAAAGAAGAAGAAGAAGAAGAAGAATTAGCTTGCAATTAGTTGTATTCCTTGATAATCTTCTACTACTTGAGCATTTCCCTCAAAGGGTTTGCAAATCTTAAGTAAAACTTTTGCCATTTGCATGTTCTCTCTAACAAGGAAATCAAACAAAACATAAAAAGATTTCTTTAACAAGCTCCTGATTCTAATTAGTTGTTGATCTATGTCTGGAAGAAATAAAATCAGAAAAAAAATTCATCCGTTTTATCTTACTCTCTTGGCCGTGATGCCCAAAGGGAGCTAAGTGCTCGGAGTCGACCATAGTACTCTCCAATGACCAAAAAACATCGTGCCACTTGTCGAACTGTCAATATTCGCAACAGATGATGAAGAGTTTGCTGTCTTAAATTATCGGCCTACAATTCAAATTAAGATTTCAATTTCAATCATGGAGTATGAAGAACATAGGCAAACATAAATGCAATCAAATAAAAATGTAACGCAAAACCCTACGACGACACACCACCATGTTGTCATATATAATGCACAGGCAAGAAGAACTCCAAAAGTTGTAGCAAAAGAGCTGAAATCATGTACGTGGTTGTTTCATTCATAGGATTTGGACTATTTTGGTGATAGATAGATTAAGAAAATGAAGGTTAAGTTTTGAGTTGTCAACTAGCTAGTTCACAATATTCCAAATCCATCTGTAGAAAATTTGGTCGAGTGGTCTAGTAAGGGTTTTTATTTCAACAGTTGTCCCTTTCATCCACCATCTGATAGCAACACATTTTGATGGAAACATTGCATCAAATAATGTCCTTTTTGCACAGGAGCATTCAAAATTAAAGAAAGGGACAACATTTAAATTAGTAAAATCACGCCTTAATCGACAAGGCGGGGGTTGTTAACCACAAATTATTCCAGTATCAGGATTAGCAAGGGATGACGAAACCATGACCTATATATATATATATATATATATATATATATGGAAGTTTGAAAAGAAGTTTTCTATGTCAATCCCTAAACTAGACTGCCCCTTTTATAAAAAGGAACAAAAAAATATTCTAGCAAGGGAGGGATAGAATTTAAGAAATTGGGAGAAAAACAGGGGGATTAGAACCCAGAATCTCTACGTTTTGGTAGGGCTGCCCTTGAAAGTAATTAATAAAAACTTATTTTCTTCTAAGCAGGTGTCTACATTGCAATTATAGTGCTACAAAAAAAGGTTTAATTGCTTTAATATACTGGGTTTTGATGGAAATATGTGTCAAGTCAAATTTTTCTTGCTTTTTTTTTCCCCCAACTTTTAAACCAGTCTTTTTCTGCTAATGCCATGTTTTAAAGACATGCATATAGTCAATTACTTCACCAGGAAGTAATAATATTCACTCTGACCAAGGCCAAGGGGAAAGTTGAAAGTAGTTTTTCCTTTTGTTAAATTTAGAAGGATTGACTCCATATTGCTTTGGATAACTTTTTTATTTTCTCAAGCAGAACCAGCTCTAGAGGGATCTTTCCCCTAGAAAAAAGGGAAAAATGAGTAAAGAATTTGATACTGTTGGAAAGAAGGGACGCAATGGGTACTCCAAAGAGTGAAAAGAAAACCCGAAAAGAAAAGAGACAGAGTTAAAGAAGCCAAGATAAACAAGGCCCACTCCCATGCCTCCTCTACAACCTTTACAAACTCTCTTTTTATCTCCTCTTATCTTTCGGGTCATATGGATGCACAAGAACCATTGCTTATTATTGAAATTTTCTTGAATGGATCCACAGATAATTTACACCAAAGTATGGCCATCCAAACGGAAGACTGATGTGATATCGCACTTGTCATAACTTTAAACGAGAAGGATGTTGCATCAGGACACGAGAGTTGATTAAGATTTCTGCCAATTTTGCTCGTTCAGAATTAATGTTTTTCCCCGTTCATGCATGTGACAAATCCTAGTTCCTAAATGCCAATCACATATAGAATAAATACTGGGGAAAATGCCGTAAATTCGTTTTACCTGACGGACAAAACCTTCAAGATTGGTGAGCTTGCCTAAGGCAACAGCCATGTGATGCATCCCATCATTGACAGTGCCACCGGCTATGGTTTCAATCAGAGACTGCTGCAATTGTTCCAATCCTTGCGAGAGAGCCTCCTCGGCTTGTTGCGAAGAATGTTGGAGACCATATATCCCCACAACTTGCTGCTCCGTTAAAGGGTCTAGTTGCGTTATTAACATCTGACAACAATCAAGAAAGCCGTATACAAACGTAAAATGGATTTGTGTGATTGATTTAGCATATGTAAAAGTGGAAGGATGAAAAGCAAACCTTGATTAGCTCAGAGGGACGAAAGCCGCCCATCCAAAGAAAGCATCTTTCGGCTGGTGTAGTCCACATTCCAGTGATGAGATGGAATACATCAGATTTGGCTGCTACTCCCTTGAGGCGGAAAATCTCGTCATAATGTGCAATGTATCCATCAAGTATCACCCTCATATCACCATCTGATAAGTGAGCTTGCAAAGCAGTTCGAAGCTCTGACATGTGCCTGTGATCATCATCTAGCCATCTTGCATATTCCATATCGAATATCGCAGCTCCTGCATTAAAATTAAGCAGTATTGCAAGTCCTATTAGCCTTATATACACATATGTATAAGCCCACCAGTATACTTCCTTGAGCTTTTTATTTGATTGTTCAAGCATAAAATGAATTTGTCTGATCATTGTTTGTCCTGAGAGTGGTTGCATTGACAGAATTAGTAGTGAGATTTGCAACAGTTTTTTGCTCCAGGGAAACTGTTAAAAATGCAAGGACATTCTTCTTGAAACATGCAATATCTATTGGAAGCCTTGTTAGCATCTAAATCAAAAAGACGATGGAATTAAACAAATTGTGGTCATAGTCATTCTCATATGCCAGGTTACTAAGATTTGACATGTGACGTTTGACAGATTTGACTATTGGCTCATGGATAGAAATTTCGATTAAAAGGCAGCCGGTGTCAGATTCATGGTTGAGAATATGGGATTTCATGTTGAAATGTAGAGAACAAAGTTTGACAATTTAACTTTATTCCGCTTAGCATATAGGAAGAGTATGACTTACTTTTCCTCACAAGCATAGTACCTAATTTCTACAGTGCTGTTAACATAACTGCCAAAATTTCTTCACTATAAACTTGTCCTAACCACAACTAGAATCTAGAAGATAAAAACAGGAAAAGAAAAAGAAAATCAATGGTGGATAAAGACAAGATGGTTAAAATGGTAAAATCAATTTGCAAATGATAAACTAACCTGAGCTGATGTTCCCACCAGGAGCACCACCACCACCCAAGAAAAATCCCTGTTGGTGAAAGAAAGTCAGAAACTAGTCATTCCCTCTAGTCAGCAAGAATATCAATAAAAAAAAAAAGTATTGTCCTTTTGGTTAAAAAAGGAACGTCCTTCTTAGGAACTGACCAACCTGAGCACGGGCTCGTTGAAGGTCTTGTTCAAGTTGAGTAAGCCTTATCCTGCTTGTTTCTAGCTGTTGTACATAGGCCTGCAATACAACACATTAAAAATGTCCAACTACATAAATATGGAGAATTAGGTCAGTGGAACTTTGTTACAATTTAGTAATGCCCCAATAAGAAACCAGAAAAATGGCACTGACCTTTTTTCTAAGCCTACTTTTCCTCGCAGCTTCTCTATTTTGTGCTAAACGTCTCAATGTCTGCAACCACAAAGACAATTATCAATCGTGGATGAACACTTTGGAATTTCTTTATTATTAAACTGTAATTGACACTAAAATATGGCCGAATGACTCAAAAAACAAAAGAAAAGGCCGAATGAAAGAAATTAAGAAAGACAAGGTGGTGACATATCCAACAAAAAGAAGACAAGACTGTTTGTATGGGCTTTTATCCTACGTTTTCTTGCATGCACACATATTCCATTTGAGTGTAAACTACCTTAGCATCGAGCACTTTCTCTGAAGTTGAACCAGGCCCTCTTCTCTGCAACATTGAAAAGTGAAATAAAACTATATAAAGAGAGTAGTTTGGTTGAGTTTGAATAGCATGCCTGATGTTATAATAGTAAAATGAAAAATAAGTAGTTTACGCAATAACTGCTACATTAACAAGTTAGTAGAACTTTCGTCCACTTCTAATTTTCAAAAGGGTAGAAGAAGTGAAGGGTAACGTGTCAGCAATGCAGAATCTGTTCAAAGATTTGGTCATTTTTATTCCAAAAAATCAAACTCATAATTGTTAGGTAGAGGGTCTAGAGCGAAGACAATGTGAAAGGCATTTTTCATAATTCTGATGCTGATGTGAAAACTGTTTCTTCAAGATGGTAATAATGAGGACTGATCCCATGAACTAGCTAACGTATGCTATCAGCAGCTGTGATTCTTTTCTCGGATTTCGTTTTTCTTTCCCTAATACCAAAAGCAGATAAAGCATAAAAGACAAGTAGTTAAACTAGAGTTCTTGGGATAAGAAAAGGTGGTAATTATTATCAGAACTTAAACTACAGTTATGGAAATCGAGTAAAGGAAGAGAAGCCTCTTTAGTACAAATAAGATAAAAACAAGAACAGTGATACTGCTAGTACTGAAAAAAAGATCCGCTTTTTTTGCCTCTCATGTCAGAAACTGAATCAGAGAATCACTGAGAAATCAGAAAAACTCTCAGGCAGGCTTCGATATTATTTTCTGACAATTGTTGGGATTTGTGATAATGGAGAGAGAACGGGAGAGTATAAAATTTCCTGAAAGGATGCCAACTTTTTCCTGGATTTTGGGATGTGATGACTGAAGAACTGGGAGACTAGACATGGAAGACTGGGAAAGTGCAAATAACCTTTTCAGTTGTGGGTTTTCCACCAGCTGGTTGATGATCCTGTGGCATTTCTACTCTCGAGCCATCATTAGCCATCTCTAGCTGTTGCTGTTCGTTTGGTAGCTGAAGATGCTTCTGCTCAAGTCCTTGAGGTTCCAATGATGACTTTTTGCTGATGGGGGATTCCGGTTCCAGTCTGGCCTCAGCTCTACTCGATAGTGTGTTTACTGCTGAACCTGAGTCAGTACTCTCCTCTCCAGACTTTGAACTTCCCTAAAGTTAAAGAAACGGCCAAGAAAGCGTATTAATACCCCAAAAAAATGACACCCCAGAACATTACTATGACAAGATGTAGGCATATTAAACAGAAGGTAGAAGAATATGAGAGGAGATAGTTGAAGGGAAGTACTCTAGGAGTCTGAATAAGTCTAGTGGGCCAAGAAGGGAACATTTCCAGAGTTGCTGCAGGCCTGACGGTTGCTGCATATAAAGCTGCATAGAATCACAAGCCAAATCTTCAGAAGATCAGCTAAAAATCAAGTCTTGCAAGGACTTTCAAACTCATAAAAGGGGAAGAACCTAATCTCCCTTTTTGCCCTCTTTCTCTCCTTTGTTCTTTCTGAAGTTATGGAGTCAGTAAGTAAATCATGCAAGAAGGTCAGGTTTCCTAGTTTGTATCCCCACGCCATTCAAGTTCTTTACCCAAGAATGATTATTGCATCAAAAATAGTAAGCCTTAGCCTCCCCGCTGGCCTCAGCAGACCACATATGTAGCTCCTTTTCTCTCTCTTTTTCTGCTTTAGGAGTTTGTTATACTTTGCAAACGTCAGAACAAGGATAAAATGATGGGGAAAGAAAATAAAAATAATGCATACGTGTTTTGGCTTCATCATTGTTGATCTTAACTCCCTGCAGCACAATAGCCTCCTCTAGCTCTCCAAAATCAAAAGCAGATCCTTCTTGATTACTGTAGCATAAAAATATTAACACCCCATGTCAGAATAAATGCAAGACTCACAGATTATTTAAAAAAAAAAAAAAAGAGATAGACTGACAAGAAAAAAGACGAAAGAACTTAATGATCTGAGGTGATGGAAAAGTACATGAAGGATGTACTAGGAGGGTTGAGCCCACGAAAAACAGCGTAAGGCATAGTATTGTGGTGATGATGATGTGAGGGTCCTGAGTTGGAAAAACCAGCCTCACCAACTCTTTGACTCGCCATGCAAGAACCCAAAACTTCTTTATCAGACCATACTTGTGTTTCTGAAAGAAGAAAACTGCAGCAGCCAAGCGTGAGATACAAAATTTACTGCAAGACGGCTGGGAAATGAATGGTTTTAGATGGAAACAAGGATCAGGGAATGGAAAGTCGGAGTTTTCCACATGTTTCACCTCAGTTTTCTATGGGATGCACCACCAAAAAGTCCTCTTTTCTACAAGTTTTGATGCATAGAGCACAAGAAAACGAGAAGGAAAAACAAGAGTGGCTAAGAATCTAAGAGCAAAATTGCGAAAAGGATTAAGGCTAGGGGAGGGCTCCTCCAGTCTTTTGTTCTCTCAAAACATGCCCTCTCTTTTTAAACGGTCTCTAATATACTCCCTCTTGTGAGTTGTGATGACACGCCTTTTCTTGATGACCTTTCGTAGCTCTCTCTATCTATCTGCTTTTCTTTCTTCTCTCCTTCTCTGCGAAGGAAATTGTCAGATTATTCTGTTGTTTGAGTTGCTTTTATCTGCTTCTGGTGTAGATAGAAGTAACGAGGGGTCAGTATTATTTTTTTCAAAAATGAAATGAGACTCCCATCCCACCCCGGATGGTACACCAGATCTTCTCCTTGAAAAACTACTTTGTCTTTTGGCCCTCTAGACCTGTGGCTCTGCTCGGCTCTGGCTCTGGCTCTGGCTCTGACTTTGTGACTTTGTGGGGTTTGAAAAGGAAAAAAGAAAAACACAAAAAAAAGAAGAAAATACTAGTTTAAACAAACAAATATTTTGTAGTATAGTACGTAAAAGAACCAAGGTGGGGTCTTTGGCAGGAAGTGAACCCACTAGAATCAAGTGACTCCTACTCCACTTCCCTTTCCCTAACCGCCTGAGATATGTTATTGGTCCTTCTCTAGGGGCTCTTCAGAGTTGGAAGTACTAAAATGAGGAAAACGATTAAACAAAGTAGTGCATCAATTTCAATTTTCAACATTCCGTTGGAGATGAGACAATCTTTTCTTTCACAACAATGTGAAATAAAAGAAAATGGATTAATGTGTTTTCTTGATCTTTCATTGTCTTATGCAGGGTAAGAAGGGATTTGAGATACGTAACACACAGATTACGACTTACTTAATTTACGGTTCATAACGTGTCTCGTTTTATTATGTTGCTATTATTTTCTTTCTTTGTACTTATATTTGGAAGTGCATATTAACTATGTGGCAAAGTGACTTGTCTGACTTGAATCCAAGGATAGAGGCGAGGAGAGAGGTGTGTGTTTTGACAAGTATGGCCCTAGGTGGAGAAAAAAATATATAGAGAAGATAAGTACTATTTGAGTTTAAAATCTTGGCTTATAGCCTTTCAACCAAAACATTAGAATAATCACCAATGAGAAAACCTACTTGTTTTGATTATTAAGCCAAACTTTGAGATGGATTTGTTTGGTATTATCCCCTTTGTTGAAGGGTCAACATCCATTCCCTGTCATCACCTAAAACCATGCCACAAATTGATTCCTTTCCCTTAACTGGAATTTCCATTCAAACTACTGCTATCTATTGGTACAGGTCCATGGCAGGGTGGACTTTATTACATCTTCCAGATCAAGGTCTTTTGGGACATGCATTAGGCATGGTTGTGTACCCTTAATAAATGTTCCCAACCCACCTTCCTTAAGGATAAAGCCCCTATTCACAATCTAGAAACTGCCCTTTTGTTATCTTGAAACATATAGTCCCTTGAAGGTTTCTGTTTGCACTCTAGGTTATGGTTCTGGATATTCATGAATATCATTGATGACCAAAACATATTTATTGTGCTGAAACTTTAGATAATGGACCCATAAATCTTATATATAAAGAGGTGGTGGACACAACCATGATAACTACTATTTTGTGTTCATCCATTACCTTTGCTGGTAAAATGCCATCTACCAATTATTCCTTCTCAAAACCAATGATTGACCAAGAAAAGGTTAGGTTAGATGTAGATGTTCTTCTTTCAGTTTCATGGATTAGGTACGCCAGTGATAACTTTGTATCTGATGCCACAATTCCAATATTCCTAGTAAATCCCACATGTTTTTTTTATCACTACAGTTGCCAAAGATTTAGCCATATGTAATGTATATGTGATATGGCATTTCTTGGATTTGCATTCACCAAAAATGCCCTTGTTTATTGTTTGCTTGCACCTTTGTCTGCAGGATGCTGATTGGCCTGAATGATATGTAAAGCAATTGTCAGTGATTTTGCAATCTTGTTGGACTGGATTAATTCCTTGCTTGTTCCATAAGCATGGAACTTAAACAAACTACAGGTCATGTTCATTATTGTAAAATGTTTCTTCACAAAATGACCAACTTGTTATTAAATCCTCTGTTGAATGTGCCATTATTAATTAAACTGAAGATGGCTGACCAGGAAGCTGATGTTGTAAGGGCTTGTACAATAGTATAACTGCTAGATTATATTACACGATAACAAATCTGAACTCAAGAAAGAAATAATTAACATATTCATGGAGATGAAGTACACATGATTCTCTTGAATGTCCAGTTCTCTAACTTTTGGATCAAAATTTGAAACTAGTTCTTTATACTTACAATTCCAAAGCTTGGAAGTTTTCAGTCTGCAGGTATATTATTGCTTCTTTGACCAGGACTCCTTCAATTCTCAAATACCCTTTTCCAGTCGCTGGTCAAATATTCCAGAGGAACTTGTACAAACTTCACCAAATTAAGCAGGTAGAAGAGAAGTGTTTTAGTAGTTTTAGTGCACTTGATTGTCTTCCAAAGACTTAAGCAGGATATCTTATGCTTCACAGCTTAAACTATCTTAGAATTGACAGCTGAAATTGAAAAAAAAAAAAAAAAAAGCCAATAATAAAAGATTGGCTTGCATTTCAGATAGGTGCATTCTGGTTGAGTAGTTGTTTCGTCACGTAGTCAAATTGCAAATGCAGTACCCTGTTAAGCTTGATTCTATTTCATGTCTAAATACAAGCAGTGATCTGTTTCTCCAGCTGTATCTATATGCTCTGTAAAACAACAGAGATATGTATATGCATGTTTACTGTATTATTAATTTATTCTAGCTTCCTAGTTGTTCAAATCTCCACAGGACAAGAACTTGATGCATATCTTAGCAGCTAGGAGAAAGATCTTATTCACTAACTCAAATAATTTTTTATCAACAGCATCCCCTAGATATTGGGCCGAATGTTTTACTCAGGTAATCATCCATCATCACAATATTCAATTAGTTCTTGAATGTACAACGTATTAAAAGATAATTGCACTTAAATGGTTAGACTGGAATTAATAATTGATTAGGAAACGACTGAAATGAACTTCTATGTTACTAGTAAAACATAGTTGCAATTGCGTGAATTGACTGGAAAATATATTACTTAATTACACAACATATTGAAGTTTTGACTCTCAGCTATTGCATTGCCGGCCAAGTTCGCATCAATTTACAGAGATTGATGTGATTCAAGATAAAATGAAAATAAATTAGTGTTGCTAAGCAACGGATGTGCTGTGGGAACTTGTGTCATCAATATCTATCGCAGGGTTTTCAAGTATAGAATCAAAGGGATGAGACGGTTCTTGCCCAGTTTGCAGCGTTTAAGTTTATAAGAATTCGTACAGGCTAATTTGTCTAAATTGTATAAGAGGAACTAATGCCTTTTACATAGATGCGATCCAGAAGTATTTGTGATATAACAAGTGCTGTAGTAAAGGATTATATTTCACATTGGTCCGAAAGATAGAGAAAGAGAGAGTTAATACGTAAGTAATGGCCTGAAATCTAATGGTTTAAACTTTTGGATCAGAGTTATATTCCTGACTTATGTATTAGGCTCTTTGGTAGACTCTTTCAAGGTGTTTCTCCCTATCAAATTGGTATTAGAGTTTCAGGTTGTGAGATTGGACTACTCATGGACAAGTGGATTCTTCTCGGAATTGGACTGGTGAAAATTCTCGTCTTGATGGTGGATCGAAGTGCCAAAGTGCTAAGAAGTTTGGCTAGTATTGGACTAGGTGCGTCATGGGTTTGGCAAGCGGTCCAATTGGTGTTAGACCAAAGAGTCAAAGGTTGGCAAGTTCCAGAATGCACTTTGGATGTTGAACAAGAATGAGTTCATGTTTGGGAGAAGAGACGACCTTAGGTGATAAGATGAACTTGCGTTGAGTATTAAAGTGGGTTCGAAAATGAACTTGTAAATTTGGGTTTAATGCGGGGTTTACTCATGAATGGGGAGATTTGTTAAGTTCATGAGTAAAATATTATGTCTCACATTGGTCCGAAAAATAGAGAAAAAGCGGTTAATATTTAAGTAAGGTCCGAGATCTAATGATTTAAGATTTTGGATTAGATTAGGGAATTAATCGAACCGAACTGCTCGCGAGTAGCTCGCGAGCAACTCGGTCAAAAGCTTGACTCGAACTCGGTCAAACCGAATTCGAGTCCAGTTCGAGCAGCTCGATAAGGCTGTCGAGTTGAGTTCAAGCCAATGTTTTAAAAACCGGACCGTTAATCGAACCGGTGAAGTGAAAGGGTCGAGGTTCAACCGGTCGGACCGGTTCAACCTCGGTTCAATGAATTTTTTAAAAATAATTTATATAAATATATATGTGCACAAAATAAGACATGTAATGGATAATTTAATACTTTATATGATGAAAAGTTTACTATTTTTGAATAACTTGGATTTTTAAAAATAAATTTTTTAAATTATAAGTTAAAACAAATAAATTTCATCTCAATTTCAATTATATCTACCAAAAAAATCTTAAATATAATCCAAAAATATCACAATATTTGAAATTATACAAAATTCACATCTATGAGAATTTAGACATTGTGAATTTAAATTTTAATTTACATTTTGGAATTTAAATTTATAATTTAAAAAAGGAAGTTTGGAGTTCGAAGAAAATCAAGAGAATTGAAAATAGAAATGCAAATTTGATAAGAAACAAAAAATGAGATAAAAGTGAGTGGTTGTGGTATTAAATAAATTGGGTTAAAGAAAAATAATTCTTTTTTAACTTTTTTAAATTTAATGGACAAAAACAAAATTAAAATATGGAAGAAAACATCAATAAATTAAAAATAAAGAGATTTGATTAAAAAATGAGTGGCAAAAGAAAAGATGATAGAGAGAGAGAGTGTGTGTGTGTGTGTGTGTGTTGAAGATTAAAAAGAAAGAGTCATGAAAGAATAATATTTTGTAAAAAAAATGGAACAAAAGAAATATGAGTGTTTGTTTTATATAAATAAGTTATCAAAAAAAACTAATAAGATGTGATAGTGCAACGGTTACTACATTGGTCTTCTATTACAAAGGTCTTGAGTTCGAATCTTGATAACTACATTTTGCAAAAAAAAAAAAAAAAAAACTCAAAAACCGGAAATAACCGGTTCAAATCCGGTTCAGCGGTTTTTGCGGTCCGACCGGTTTTTGACCGGTTTCTTGACAAAGTCAAACCTGGCACGCAATGTTTTGAAAACCGGACCGGACCGGCCGGTTCGACCGGTTGAACCGCGAACCGGCCATTGCACCGGTCCGGTTCAATGGCATTGTTGACTTTGCTAGAAAACCGGTCAAAGACCGGTTGAACCGTGAAAACCGCCGAACCGGATTGAACCGGCGGTTTTCCGGTTTTCAGCTTTCCCTCTTTTTTTTTTTTTTTTTAAGTTTTGCAAAATGCAACAATCAAGATTCGAACCCAAGACCTTTGTAATAAAAGACCAATGTATTAACCATTGCACCATTATATCTTATTAGTTTTTTTTGATAACTTATTTATATAAAGCAAACACTCATATTTCTTTTTTCCATTTTTCTTACAAAATCTCATCCCCTCATGGCTCTTTCTTTTTAATTTTCAACTCTCTCTCTCTCTCTATCCTATTTTCTTTTGTCACTCCCTTTTTAATCAAAACTCTTTATTTTTAATTTATTGATGTTTTCTTCCATCTTTTAATTTTGTTTTTGTCCATTAAATTGAAAAAAGTTAAAAAAGAATTTTTTTAACCCAAATTATTTAATGCCACAACCACTCACTTTTATCTTATTTTTTTGTTTCTTATCAAGTTTACATTTCTATTTTCGATTTTCTTGATTTCCTTCGAACTCCAAATTTTCTTTTTTAAATTGTAATCTCTAAATCCCAAAACGTAAATTAAAATTTAAATTCATAATATCTAAATTCTCAGAGACATGAATTTTGTATAATTTCAAAATATTGTGATATTTTGGGATTGGATTTAGATGTAATTGAAATTGAGATGAAATTTATTTGTTTTAACTTATAATTTAAAAATTTTATTTTTAAAAATCCAAGTTATTAAAAAATAGTAAACTTTTCATCATATAAAATATTAAATTAGTCCATTACATGTCTTATTTTGTACATATATATATATTTATATAAATTATTTTTTAAAAAATTCATTGAACCGAGGTTGAACCGATCCGACCGGTTGAACCTCGACCCTTTCACTTCACCGGTTCAATTAACGGTCCGGTTTTTAAAACATTGCCTGGCAGTGAACCGGACCGGAGCCATGGCCGGTTCGCGGTTCAACCGGTCGAACCGGCCGGTCCGCGGTTCAACCGGTCGAACCAGCCGGTCCGGTCCGGTTTTCAAAACACTGGTTCAAGCATCCAGAAGCGATGCTCGAAGGCTCGACGAACCTTATCGAGTATTTTAATTTTAATTATTTAATATTTTAAATTTTAATTATTTAATATATTATTATTATAAAATTACCCTTATACCCAAAAGAATTGTCGAATTTACGAAATGTTTCAAGTCATATAAAAATTTTAAAAGAGCAATAATGTCTTTTTGCTTAAAAAATATTAAGAAAATAAAATTTAATAACTTGAGCTCGAACGAGCTCGAGCGAACTCGATAAGGCTCGAATGGACTCAAGCGCATGCAAGTCGAGCTCGAGTACTGCGAGCAAGCTTCGAGCTCGAGCTCGAGTACCCTAGCTGTATGTCGAGTCGAGCTCGAGTATGGCGATACTCGAGCTCGACTCGACTCGATTACAACCCTAGATCAGATTTAGGTTCCTAACTTACATATTGGATTCTTTTGTGGATTCTCTCGAGGAGTTTCTCCCTATCAAATACTAAGAGGCAAATATCTCAACAATCACATCGAAAATATCCCAAATCAAGAAGAAGTATTTGCAATATTTGAGATGGTAAACATGGTGTTGTGTAACACTAAGAAAGAAATCCAAAGAAATGAGAAATCTAACAATAGATAGAGTTGATCTTTTTAAAGGGTCCTTTTAGATTAAAGGGTCCTTTTAGATAGATAGAGTTGATCAATTAAAGGGTCCTTTTAGATGGTGTGTTTTTTTATTTTTTGAAAGTTTTTATAAAATTTTACTTTTAACATACTATAGATAAAAATTGCAGAAAAAATTTATGTATTTGTGTGTTTAGGAAATGTATAAAAGGCCTTTTCTTTTTATTATTTCTTCTTCTCTTCATCTTCCTCCTTCCCCCGGCCACCACCTCCCTCCTCACCTTTTTTTCCCTCTCCTCCTTCCTCTCTCTCCCTCCCTCGCCTCCTTCCTCTCTCTCCCTCCCTCGCTTCCTTCCTCTTTTCCCTTCTCCTTCTTCTTTCTTATCTCCACTCCCCCCTTGTACTTTACCTCTCACCGCTTTTTCCCCTTCCCCTTCCCTTGTCATCCCTTCTTTCTCCTGCCCTTCGCCCGTCCTTTTCCCCTACCCTCTCTTGCAGGTCGCATGACCAGAGCCGATTGTAACTCTAGTCGCACAACTAATACAAAAAAGGGAGGAGATAGGGATGGGTGAAGGGGAAGGGGGAAAGAGGGAGTGGTAGGGGAAGAAGGAGGAGGAAGAGATAAGAGGAGGAAGATGGAGGAGAAGGGGAAAGATAGAGGATGAGTGGGAGGGAGAGAGAGGAAAAACAAGAGAAAAGTTAAGGAGAGCCTGCAGGAGTGCTAATCAGCATTGATTGGTTGAGGTGGGGAAGGAGGGAAAAGAAAAAGGGAAAAAATTTATATATTTTTAGATATTTTGAAGCGTGTATTTTAAAAATTTTAGGATGTTTTTGAAGGGTTACTGTAGGCAAAAGTTGTTAAAAAAAACTTATCTGTTAAAAACAACGGAGGGCAAGAAACAAGGCTTCCAAACAAAGCCAAGATTGTTTACATATATTTTTTCACAAAAATATTGAATATGAAATTTTAGACTAGCATCAAAATTATTTTCAACAGCAAGCTCCAAAGATAGACTGCACTTCATAATTTCTCAATGGCAATCCAAAATTTCGAACTCCAATATGACTAGGGTTACAAACGAATAGAACTACTTGCGATCGACTCGAGATCGAGTTGACCAAGTTGAATTCAAGTTTAAAAATATTAAACTCATTAGCTCGCAAGCCAGATCAAGCTTGATTATGTGTGTGTGTGTATATATATATATATATATATTATTTTTTATTTTAATAGTAAAATTACATATATATATCTCTAATATTTTATTATTTGTTAAGAAAAATTACAATTTTATTCATTTTTTAAAAGTAAAATAATTATTTTTTATATTTTTTTAAGCTCGAGCTCGACTGGAATTTGAGTCAAGTTTGAGGTCGAGTTTGACATTTTGAGCTCGTTGAACTTGAGCTTGAGCTCAAGTTTCGCAAAATTATGTTGAGACTCAACTCAATTATACCGAAACTCAGTTCGATTCGACTCGTTTGCATTCCTAAAGTACATGACTACTATATACAGTGGACTATAAGATGGACGGAGAACTAAATCTCAGTAATGCAACTTTCAAAGAAAGACAAGCATTATTTACCATTTTCTTGAATATTTGAGATCTACAATCTTAGTGATGTATCTCGATAGAAAGTGGTCAATTTTGTAACAAAAAATATTCATTGATTGTAACTTATTGCTGGTAATATATTCTTCTAGCCACCTTAAAAAAATGGGTAAAACAGATTTTGACCCTCCGAAAAGGAGATGCAGGGTGGACTATTTCGTGTTTTTGACATCTTCAGACTTCAAAAAATCATGATTTGTGGCATTTACTTTTCTCGAAGAAGAGAATTTCTAATAACTTAAACATCAGCAACCAGAACGAAGTGTTCTTAATCGGCCAATCAGATAGTTTATGCCTCTCTCGGTCGTTGCGTGCTTCCTGATAGAACGGAAAGTGGGAAATCACAGGTTCAATTTCTCTAGATGCACCTCAGATTAATGCTTTCATTTCATGCACAAATTTTGTTTGACGATAAGGTACAAGAAACTATGATTTAAGAATCTAGGAATGGTGACAGCCAACAAATGCCTACAAAGCAACACATTACTGAGTTTAAAGGGAAATGTTCATTTACTGATTAGGATACAACTCGGTGCTCTCACAAAAGGTGTATGTGAGGCATCTCAAAGATTTTGAAGTCCAGAGGCTGAAAGAAAAAAGAATTCTGCAATTATTCTATTGCACGTTAACTCATAATTCCGAGCTAAATTGATTTAGCATGCAAGAAAAATTGGCGATTATGGAATGCATGAGGAAACAAAGGCTTCAAGAGCCAAGAATCACCCCATTAACTAGTTGTAAAGATTTAGCACCTGAAGCTTCAATATCTACAACTGCCTCATGTTACGTGCTTGAGTGGATTAGTGTTAAACTAGAGAAATCCATAAAATTTCAGATTTGGTAAATGATGATCATGAGATATAACACGAGAGAACTTCAATTCCTGAACATGACATATTAAAGAGAATTCGCTAACACGAGTCGGCTCAGTTGGCAAAGATGAATAATTCCCTTATAAAAGATCGTATGTGTGAATTCTGTTGATAATGTGAGGCCATGTTGATGGCGATTTATAAGAATCTCTATAAGCAACTTGTGATGCCAGAGGCATTTTCTGGTACGTGGTAGTTATCGAAATCGAATCGAATCAAACTTTTCATTACAAGAAAAATAGAGAACTCAACCAATCGGTTCTTTTTAAAAAACAGCAGGATGATACAATGTTCTTTTTACATAAGAATTTTGTCTACTTATCGTTACTTGTATTCGTGTTCATGCACTGCAATAATATCCATTAGGAAGTGAAGGTTACGCAAAATTAAGTGGGACAAGAAAGCGTACAGCTACGTAAAACGGGTGCATTTTGCAACCGTGTGAAATGGGTACAATCACTTTCGAACAACCTTTGAAGATAGCTGCTACTACAAAATCAACCTCCAACCTTTTTTTGGCAATTGGAGAATCATGTTGAATGGATCTGGGTTGTCATAAGAGTCCCGAAGAAATTTGGATCATTTATTTCAAATTTGCATCGTTTATTTCTTCCAGACCTTTGTGGCAAATAGAGAGGTCAATTGGTCATGAACTTAGCAAGGAAGGTTAATTGACTCCTGAAGGCCGGGGATGATGATATTATTTCAAAATTTTCTGTTTTAGAAGTTTTAAGGTATAAGGGGAGAAGAGACAATTCTGCATGTTGTAGTTAAACATCTCATCTCTAATAAAACATAGATTAGAAAATGAAAAAGTGAAGAGTATAACTATCTTGAGAGTATTAAAACCTTGTTATTTTAGTTTCATTTCTAAAAACTGAACAATTTATTAGCATTTGATAAGCAATAAGGCGTATTTTCGTATCATACACTCTTAATTTATCAAAACTAGAGTTGCAAATGAATCAAACCCCTTGCGAGCGCTCGTGATGAGTTGGTTTGATCAAAATTCAACTCAAGTTCAAACACAAAGAACTCAGCTTATTAGTTTACGAGCCGTTCGATTATATATTGAAATTAAATATATATTTTTAATATTTTATTATTTATTAAGAAAAAATTATTATTTTATTCTTTTTTTAATAAATAATTATTTTTTAAATTCGAGTAGGTTCGAACTTAAACTCGAATCCGAGATTAACTTCAAACTTTGAGAGCTCAACTTGACTCAATTCGCTGATAACCCTGATCTAAACAATGGAGTCACATTACAAAAACTTCAATAATACTTGGCCCCTCATCGCTGCTTTCTCTTTTTTACCCTCACTTTGTAGTTTGTGCTGGTATTATTCCCAAAGCACGAAATATAATGCCACAGCATTCTCTTTGATAAAATGCTTAAAGTTACTGGTCCATCAAATATAGTAAAAAATTAACTTGAATTTTATTTTAACTGTGGTATTAAAATTTTAGTTGTGACAAATCATTTGCCTTGTTTTTGCATCATCAATTTGTCTCTATTGATTAAATTAATTGACTTATGGGCTTGGATTATTTCACTAGATGCTAGTATCATTTTTAGTCATAACAAAAAATTACTATTGATATTTTCATTCGTCTTCCCAAAAGTATATTCCAAAATATTTGATTTCAGCTGAAATTCGGACCAAGTGCGAGGCATTTTCATACAAAAAATGGCCTTTTAAAGTAGCAAGCGTTTTTTTGTGAATTTCAAGGATGCAAACTGGCGTTATTTGATTCTTTCTGAAGTGCCTTCTTTTGACTTTCACATAGCCCCTACGATTCATTCATTTCAGCTCAGCCTCTTTCTCCTAAAACTCTGTTTCAGAGTAACAAATTTAACCAAAATGGAATTTTCTAAACTGCTTTTGTCTCTAATAATTCTTCAATCCCTGTTCTCTTCCAGAGCTTCCTCAAGTGATCACATGTACAATGTGGGAGATGAGGTGCCCTTCTTTGTCAATAAAGTTGGCCCCTTGAACAATCCCAGGTAATCACATTTTCGATTCATCACTCTTTCTGCCATTTTTTGTTTATAGTTTTCTCTTCAGTTGCTCGATAAAGTTTCTGTCGTTATGGGCCATTTTATTTTCTGGGATGGGGCTTTTCAAGAAAATACAAGGAGGGATTTGTTGTTGCAGCTAAAAGTTGACTCTTTCAGTTTTAAGAATTTAATTTTAGGAATTTCAATAATTTCTGTATTTTTTAAGGTTTAAGTATGTGCTAGTATGGTATGATTTAGAATTTAACAGTCCAATTCGTGGGTTTGGGAAAAGAGAAGGACCAATTAAGACTATTCTTGGAAATGCCGATCAAGAAAGCTGGATTACCATTTGACTTTCTGAATAGGAGTTGGTGTCTTGGAGAGTTTGCAAAGTTTTCGAATTCAGTAAAAGCAAATTGATGGGCTATATTATTGAAAGTATAGATTTTTCTGATCATCTGTAGTAAAGTTGCAGGACTTTGTTAAGCTAAGTAGAAGAATTGAGTCCAACTATATTTCTATATACTGAAAGTTTGGTTTTTTATAAATCAGAGTTACCAATCTGAATGTTATTAGAGATTGACATTCGCTGCTTGAATGAGTTGCTCTCTTTGAATTGACATATAATTCTGGTCTTGATCATTATCAACATTGAATAGATGTTAATTGTAATGAAGAGTTAAAGATGCATTGAAGCCCTCCAATTAAACCTATCTAGATTCTACAGACTTCATATTTCTTTTCAACGTTTCTAGTATTTCAAACGACCACAAACAGTTGTGGACTTCTGGTTATGAGTTTATCTTGAGCTGTTTATTGAGCTGATGCTAATTAGTTAATCATAGTAGTGTGATAGTTGTCTAAGTTTTTGAGACAAACTCACTTAGTGGATAAGTATGTTTAGACTGTTCATCAAACCGAGTTAGAACTTGGTTCTACCTAACTCTGTTTTCTTTCATCACGCGAGTGCCAGTGCAATGGCGGATAAGTCTTCAACTTCTTAGCTGTCTGTTGCACCTTCACTTGCCTTTTCTTCTTCATTCTCCCCTATAAGCTCAATTTCAGCTCTTCCATCTAAAACAAAAATTATGGCATCTGTTAAGTTGTCAAGACATCCTTAGTAGATCAGTTTTTCAGGGAAGTAGTTCACAGCGTTAAGTGTGCCTAAAAGTTTATTAACAAATACACCATGATGAGTTTTTTCTTCAATGTCCAGATGGTTCTTTTTCCTGTTGCAATTGCGTAGCAGTCTTCAGCATTAAGTTTAACATGTGTCACAGCACCTATGGAAGATTAAGGGGTCTCTTGTGTGTGAAATGCCAAGGACTTTATCATGATATGGTTTTATCCTTTTCAGCTGATGGAAATAAAACTACTACAACATGTTATTCGAAACATCTTATACATGGATGTTTATGTCTATACACACAAATTCTTCTAAGGCATCCTTTTTCTGTAAATGTAATCTTGATATTGTTTTGATTGCTATCCTCTTGCAGTGAAACCTACCAATACTATGAAATGCCATTCTGCCTCCCAGGTTAGCACTTTGGCTTCTACAGAAACTGTGGCATCTAATAAGAATGGGAGAACTCACAATCCATTTGGTACTCGTATGACTTGCTTGTATACCTTGTGGGACCGATAATCATCCGTAAGAAGTATAATTTTCACTCTATATGCGCAGATAAGGTGCTACCAAAGAAGGAATCTCTTGGTGAAGTTCTGAATGGTGACCGTTTGACCAATTCTTTGTATATGCTGAAATTTAAGTTGGACAATACTGATGCTGCTCTGTGCCAAAAGAAGATTAATCAGAATGACATTGCAAAATTTAGGAATGCTATTGCAATGGACTATTATTTTCAAATGTATTATGATGATCTTCCCTTATGGGGATTCATTGGCAAAGTTGAAGACAATAGCTGGTCTATGGACGGAAAGGCCCCCACCTACTTCCTCTTTAAGCATATTCAGTTTAATGCTCTTCATAATAACAACCAAATTATAGAGATTCATGCTTTTTCTGACCCAAATAGTGCAGTGGATATAACTGATGATGTTGACCTAGACATAACATTCACTTACTCGGTGTTCTGGAATGAAACCTCCACTCTGTTCAAAAGCAGAATGAATAGGTACTTGAGGGCCTCACTACTCCCAGTTCACCAAAAAATCCATTGGTTCTCATGTGTTAATTCGGTTGTCATTATTGTGCTTCTCTTGGGATTGCTTGCTTTCCTTTTCATGCAGAACCTCAGGAATGATTTGAGAAGGTATGTTATATGATGATTCTTGCTGCTGCTTTGGATATTTTTCTGTTCATAGGACTAACATTAATCAGTAACAGTAATAGGATGTGATTTAAAATTATTTACATCTTATAGTGATTTGCACATCTTCGTCATCTTATTTTCAGAAATACAGTTGGAGATGAAGAGGAAAATAAGGAGATTGGTTGGAAATGTATTCAAAATGACGTCTTCAGATGTCCTCTGAGCATGCCATTGTTTTGTGCTGCTTTGGGCACTGGTGCTCAGTTATTAACTCTGTAAGTTGGATCTATGACTCATCGATAAATTAACAGTTTGGCTGCTGATATTTTATGGCTGCATCACATGCTTCACAGTGGATTTTATTTCTTTCAGCAAATAATCCTGTCTCACCTTTGGCTTTTGTTGCCAGTAGAATCCTGTTTGGTCATTTAGGCTACGTGATTCAATTTGAAAAAATTACTTTCTGGGAAAGTGTAATTAGAAGTTGATAGGCACAGTTATGGGAGACCAGTACTGGATATTCCCCTTTGTGGCTTCATAATATAAAGTCAGCATGTAAGCCTTTTCAAAACCTCTCCTCTTCGTCCCCCCTCCCCCCGGGGGGAACAAAGGCACAGAATGACAATCAGACAGCAATATTTTATCAAAATGTTAGATAAAAGCATTATTATGCAAAACTTTGGATAATCTTATTAGGCAGTGTTTGAAGAATAAACTTATCCCAATATGAGCTGCCAACTAGTCTGATAAATTGGATCAAGTTCACTAGATGACTGAATTGACTGCACAGTGGATATACCTACTGAATGTCCCATAAGAAATTATTGCATTAGACTCTATTCTCCGATGCTCAAACTTTGCAACCAACATCATGGAGGTCTCCTGGTCCCTTTTATCAATTATTGAGTTCCTAAGATGAACTGAAGTATAGATCACTGCTGGCTTTATGCATTCCCATTTTCAAAATTATGAATCCATCATAGATCCTTGACTATTTTGTTAACTTGCTATTGCATGAATATAATAGCTCCAGCTATCCTTATGAGTGTCCAGAATTCTTGTGCTACAATGGAGTTTCCAGGACAGCTAGTAATATTCTCTGTACTGTTACTCACGATTGAGTTATCTTGACATGGCTGCAATACTACTCACAACTCAGATTTCTCTCTTTCTCTTTCTCCCTCCATACGTACCTCTATGCCTTTTGGCCCTCTTACTGCAGTTGGTTTGAAGTTGTTTTTTCCCATGGATAATTCAACAGACCACATATTGGTAAAACAAGAATGTTGAGGCTGCTATGCATTCAATGCAGGATATCTTTTCCGAGAGGGAGGGAGGGAGGGAAGGAGGGAGTGGGAGTTAAACGAACTTGATAACCTTGGTGTTTTACCAAATGCTTGTTTGTTAAACAGTCGTTACTAATTATTACTAGGATGTTCACATTCACATGATTAAGTTCTGTACTTGAATTGGTTCTTTGTTCTTTCTTATCATTAATGGATACTTTCTTGTTGAACTATTATAATACAGTGCATATCTATGTGTACTTGGTTTGTTGGATGTTGAGCTTAAAAATGCTGCACTATAACCAACATATGTATTTATCTTTTTGATATTTACAGGGTTTTAGTATTATTTGCTTTGGCATTCACTGGAATCCTCTATCCCCAGAGTCGTGGAGCTCTTTCTACTTCTATTATCATAGTTTATACTCTTACATCTGCAGTTGCTGGCTATACCTCTGCTTCTTTCTATAGTCAATTCGCTAAAACTGGATGGGTAAGGGGCCCCTACTATTTGCTCTGCTTCATGAATTTAATTGTTGTCTTGTTACTCTTGATGGAAATGTCAACTTTTCAGGAACGGAGTGTTTTTCTTGCTGGAACGCTTTTCCTTGGTCCATTCATATTCATAGCCTTTACCCTTAATCTGGTGGCTGCATATTTTGGAACCACTGCAGCCCTTCCATTTGGCACTATTTTTGTTCTAGTTTTTGTGCATATGGTTATCGGGATTCCCTTACTTGCACTTGGTGGGTTGCGTGGCTGCAATTTTAGGCCTGAATTTCAAGAATCTCATACCAATAGGAAATTCTCCAGAGAAGTCCCTCCATCAATTTGGTACTGCAGAATCCCTGGTCAAATGTTTATTGCGGGTCTTTTACCTTTCAGTGCCATAGTTATGGAGTTACATCAATTGTATGCAAGCATCTGGGGATACAAAATCTTTACTCTTCCGGGCATCTTGTTTATCACATTCATGATTCTTGTTCTAGTCACTGCTGTCTTAAGTATCTTGTTGACATACTTTCAACTGACTGTGGAAGATCCTGACTGGTGGTGGCGGTATGTTTAAATACAATTACTTGTGCGCATTATTTTTGTGAGCATTTGTTTACTTTCTGTTGCATGTTGGCTTCTTTTTGACACTCTTGCCCATTTTATAGTTGTTTACCAGATTTGTGATTCTTGTGGGCTTAATACGAATTTTATGATAATAATCAGCTGTACCCATAATTTTAACAAGTTGAACCACATACTTATGATGCGGCAAAAAGCAAATGTTATCCCAGCAAACCTTGATTGGAGAAACGTTTCTGTGTCTCCTGATAAAGTTTTAGACATTGGAGAGGAACTCGCATATTGGATTTTGCCCCTATGCATGGCCTTTTGTTGTTCGTTCATTAACACGGTACTAGCATTCATTGTCCAGTTTTAGTACTAAATAAACTGGCTGAAGTTAACATGTCAAAAACTTTATTCTAAAAACAAAGTTTTCCACCATAGTTTTGGGGTCTGCATTATCTGCATTGGAAGACTTCCTGCTCACATTCATATTTTTTCTTCGCATGAACCCTTACTCCCAAGCACAGGCAATAATGTTTAGATGTTTATGTTCCTTCTGCAGTGTGTAGAAACTGAGTGAATAAGGCTATCATTCTAACTATAATTTGCTGTTCTAATTGAGCTTCAGCAATTGCTTTTATTATTGTCATACTCAGCTGTTAGAGCTTAAATTTCATTTGGATCTCTCTGGTATGATTTTCTTCTGCTTTGACATTTTTCCCCTTCACATTTTCATCATCTCTGCTTGTAGCCATACATGCGACCTTTCGTCTTCTTATGGTAAAGCTGTCCTTGTTTGATTCAGGTCTTTCTTGCGTGGGGGCAGCGTGGGGATATTCATGTTTCTGTACAGTTTCTACTTTTATTCCAAATCAAGTATGAGTGGTTTCATGCAAACAGTGTTCTATTTTGGCTATAGTGCTTCTATGTGCTATGCATTTTTCCTCATGCTCGGCACAGTCAGCTTTTATACTTCCTTGACATTTGTCCGCCGCATCTACCATACTGTCAAGAGTGAATGAGCTTGCTGTTATGTCTGGCCTTCGGCTACCTATTTTGCTATCTTTCTCCTTCAAAAGCATACACAGCACAAAGGCAATCATTGTTGCGCCAGTGGTAGTCTCCTCCGATGAGGGGTTGCGCAGCAGGAGGAGAATTGGTCGGAACCTGAAATCAAGTTGGAAAGACTAATTTCAATTTAAACTGTCTTTTTAGTATAGCGGGATCCGCTAGAAATGATGTTAAACTTGGATTCCCCTGCCTGCTTTTGTTCTTTACCCCAGGAAAAGGAAGGGGAAATACAGAGCAAAGAGCCTATGCTTGTAGCTTACAAATGTTGTTGGTTAAACTTATTGACACCCCGGAGCAGAGGCCACTGCCAAACATTGTCCTGTTATTCTGATTTAATACCATAACTTCAGGTACCTGTGAAGCATCGACTGGGCATTGCTTTCCCACGTTGCAAGATTTCTTGGCAGCGCCCATAATAACCACTATATCTTTAAGGTTCAAGAAGAGATATTTCGGGAGGGTCTCAGGGAACAGGATTCGGACTTAAATGTAACTTTATTCTTGGCAAACAAAGAAAATAGAAGAATACAATAATTGTTACATCATATGAGATCGATGTGGCATGCGAACCATGAGCAAGGGGCAAGAATGCTTGTTATGACAAGCGTTCCCGAACAGTATGATATTTTAATAACGGTATGATATTTTGTCACTGTTCATGTGGACGCCATTTTTATAAATTGTAAAATACGCTTAGTTACCTATACAACTTTACAATACTAGTGTAATATTCTATCACTGTTCACGTGGATTCCATACATGATAATTACGTCTATATTACAAATAGTTATGCATATCTTATAGTAATATGTTGATGAGCTGTTATACATCTTTACCCATTGAACGAACAACTTCAATTGCAATACGGTGAGAAAGATGCAAAAAAATGAAGATGATTATTATTATTTTTTTGAAATTAATGTCGTGGTATTATTTACTTAAATTTGTATTAAACAACACAAAAAAGCTTGTGCAAAGCCCTCTATCCTATAGCTTATAATTTAGTTCAAGGTGGTCCATACAGGTGTGGCCACACTTGAATTTGGTCTGCAGGAGATGGACCGACGATGCTTTAGGAATTTAAGGACAGGAGAGAGCTGGTGATGCCATCACCCTGAAACAAATATCTCTCATTCTTTTTCTTGCATAAACGTACGTCCACATCTTTGCCTCTTCAAGGTTAACTCTTCCTGTTCACTTTCCATTTCAGTACTACAGATTTTTATTGTTTTTTTTTTTCCTTGTTACAAACTTACGACGGTGCTGATCGAATTGTGTCATGATGTTTCAGTATTCATGTCAATTTACACTGCTACTCAAAATTGGAGACAAGTGTATTGTTAAGCAGCAATACCCAAAAACATATATATAAAGATTCAGTACATTATAATCAACACAGAACCAAAATACATAAATTTTAGCACGTCATTTGTTTATTTAAAATCCAACAAAAATAAGATACTCAATCAATTTGAAAATGCCAACTACTATTTTCTTTATCCCATTCACAGTTCATATTTCATCATCTTAAGGAGGAGTTCTACATTATGCTATTGGTTACAGATTCTGAAACTCCACATGAAGAATTTCTGAGTAACTGTTTTTAAATGGTATTAATACGATGCCTAATTTGATTAAAAACAAAAAAAGGATTTCAGTAGTAGCACAGACGTTAAAAGCTCCTTCAATCATTGATCTTTACTTGTATCGATTAATAATTTAAATAAATGTGAAAGTGTTGTTTAAAAATTAAAGATGCAAATTACTAAATGTAAGGATAACGATAGATTTGGAAAAAAAAAAAAATAATGTAGTACTTTGCCTAACATGGTTCCATTCCACCACACATTTGAACCAACAAAAAACTAGGAAAGACACGTTCTGACTTCAAAAGCCATAAAAGCAAACCCTACCTACGTGTAATGCAAATTCCCCACGCATTCCTCTATGCTCTCTTTGTATAAATCCTTGACTGCAGACCTTCTAGCATGCAATGCAAACATTGATCCAGATACTGTCATTGAGACCGTCAGTTATATCTTAGTAACCAATATCTATGGCCAACTGTTCTTCATCTATTGCTGCAGATACTAAAACAACCAATATGGCCGCTGATCATCTCTCTAAAACAAGCAAAACAAGTAAAGCCCATGAGGGTTCTTCAGATTTCGACAACTATCGACCAGTGATAGCGTCGCCTAGAGTCAGATGTCAAGATGCAAAGGCGAATGGCACATCATCATCATCAGTGCAGCAGGATGCTTTGCAACCGATGCCAAAGAGTCCAATTCAGCAAGAGGAATCTGGCCGAGAAAAACTGTTTCGGCATTGGAATGAAGTGGCTGGAAGGGTTTGCATACCCGAAATCTGGGGTCAGGAGGCTTCTCTGAATGATTGGATGGATTGTTCTTTGTTTGATTCGTTGCTTGCTCCCAAAGGAGCTGTTTCAGCTCGTGAAGCACTGATTGCCGAGAGAAAACGAGACAGCACGAGACACTTGATGAAAATGGAAAGTATGTACTGATCATTCCTACCTATTCATGACTAAGCTCTAATGGCGGTAGTAGTTTGTAGATCTCACGGGAGATGGCAAATTCTCCATGTTTTCTAGTGATACTCGATGCTAGCTTATTATATATAGGTTCCTTATGAATGTTAAATCTATCTGTACAAATTCAAGATGTCGGTGTTAATTAATCTTGCTGATGGTACTTTTTGATTAATTATGATGAATTAGGATGTATTAGTTGCATATCACATGTATTATTACCAATCTCTTGAAGCAATATGACCGAATCTAGAGATGATCGTCTGCTTATGTTGAGGAGAGCTTTCTTTCTTCTTCTCAAACAATTATATGTGCATCTCCGTCTAACTCAGTTTAAAGATATAGTAGCTATGCTTTATTTTCTTTTCTTGGTTTGCTTGCAGCCGGGGGGAACAATTCATCTGTAAGGCAGGGAAGTGGTCGATCTGGAGATCCTAAACCATCTATCGATGCATATATAAAATACTGAAGTATTTCTTTTCTTATCTTTTCTTTTGCCCTTTTCTTTGTTCTCAATTTGAAAGATGGTGTATCTAATTCGACTTCCAAGGGACTGATGCAGGAATGGTATTTATCTTGAAAATTATCAAATATTTAGCACAAATTTAAAGAGAGAGAGAGAAATAGCTGATTCTTCACTCTATCGGAAGAAAATCCAAAAAGTGCAGTGTCCCTTGTTTTTTTCTTTGAACAAAAAGGCAATCACTTTAATTTCTTTATATAACTTTAGATTGGTCTCCCTTTATCTTAATTAGGAAGTCGAAGTGGAGATCTTTAGATTTCAGAATGGAGTTTCATCCATTTTGTTGATCAATCTTCTACGTTCTAAGATCACACTTATGTTGGCATCCTTTCTTGGTGATTCTGAATTCATAGCTTCTCAAAGAAATCCGTTCATAGTCCAGTTTTCAAAATTTTTTGTTACACAGTTTCACTTTTTGCTTTGAATTATTTGTTAACCGTTTGCTTTAGCTTTTCCTACATGAAAAAGCTAAGAAAGAAATCACTCGGCAGGCAATATTTTGGCAATATCAAGTAGCATGAGAAATTTTGTGAAGTTACAGACGTATACAAAACTCACTTAATTGTTATTTCTATCGTTCGATATTTAAAATATTTGTGAAAGTGTCTAAAAGTCAGGACTGAAAATACTTGTAAAATCAAATCTAGCCTTTTGCTTTCTGATATTTTGCATACATTAAACGTATAATTTACGTATTTCTTATATTTATAAGATTCTCTTGTGTTCATTACAATTTTTTCTTTTACAATTTTATCCGGGAAAATGACGTTTCATCCTTTATATTTTGCAAAAATATTCTTTTCGTCCCTCACTTTTAAAATGAATCAAATTCGTCCCTGACATTTAAAAACTAAAGCTATTACATCCCTAAACATAATTTTCAATCTGAATCAAACCATTCAATAACCTAGTAATAAATTTCGGAAATAGAATTGATAAATTACTTGGTCAATTTCATCATATTCACATGACATTATTAAACCAAAAAAAAAATAAAAATTATAACATAAAAGGCCATTCTTTGTCTTGGAATAGTAGAGTTTTTTTTTTTTTTTGGATAAATCTTTTCATACACCGTTAGTATATCCGCTTGCGAATCTAGATTCGTATTATAAATATAAAATTTGGTCTTTAAATTTAAATTGAAATGATATGGCGGTACATAAAACCGTCAGTGTATACAATGATAATGTAGGAAAGATTAATCTTTCTTTTTTATGTTATAATTTTTTATTTTTTATTTTTGGGTTCATTAAATTTTACATGAATATCAAGTCGAGTTAACCAAGTGATCTATCAATTATACCCCCAAAATTTGTAATCAGGTGGATTGGTGGTTTGATTCAGATTGAAATTTGGGTTCAGAGATGTAAGAACTTCAGTTTTTAAATGTCAAGGACGAAATTGCTTCGTTTTTTAAGTGAGGGACGAAAAGAATATTTTTATAAAATATGAAGGATGAAATTGATCATTTTCTCATTTTATCCATATGAATCAATCAAATCCAGTCTTTTTTGGTATTTTGCATGAATTTAATTATTCTGTATTTGTTTTCGAATTTGCACGAGGGAGAGAAGAAACAAATTATTTGAGGACTCCTTAAATTTGTCAAACAAAGAATGTTATGGTGCATATAAGCACCACAAAAAAAAGGGCAAACTCCAATTTACCCCCCTATAGTTTAGTATTTTTTTACATAACCCCCCTATAATTTCAAAAGTTATACATAACTCCCTTATGGTTTGGATTAAAGTGTCAAAGTGACGGACATGATCATTTGTAACGGAGTCATCTTAAATATCAAAAATACCCTTATGTAAAGTTGAAAATTAGTTATTAACCAAAGGAGATTATGTATATATTTTGAAAACCATAAGGGAGTTATATGGTAAAATATCAAACCATAAAGGGGTTATGTGGTAAAACATAAAAATCATACAGGGTTAGTGGGTCATGTATTTATAAGGGTAATTTTGATATTTTCAAAAGTTCCGTTACGAATGACTATTTCCATTATTTTAACACTTTAATCCAAACCATAAGAGGATTATGTATAACTTTTGAAATCATAGGAAGGTTATGCAAAAAAACACTAAACCACAGGAGGGCAAATTATAATTTGCCCAAAAAAAATGTTTGAGTATGGTAAAGTTAAAAGATTCATTAAATTTGGACCAAAAGCTATGCGGGTTCGATGTTGATCAAGCATGCCATAGCTAATTATCAAGCTCAACAAGTTCTTTGTTCATTTTTTGAAGCGACATAAACGAAAGGAAAAAAAAAATGCTGCATACCGAAATTCAGTACTTTTGCTAGAAAAATTTACTGTAAAGTTGTATGAATTCCCTTTGTTTCTGAATTTATAGGACAAAAATATATGTTTGGCTTTCCTTTAATCTACTTAAAAATATGTCATCTTAAATCTTAATCTACCTAAATATTGTTTACGTATAATTGTTGGTATTGTTTAACAAACAAAATTAAATATTGCGTTGGACGGAGGCTCGAGGCCCAAACCAATGTGTTTTTACGCTGCTCTTCTATGATGGGCTGTGTGCAAAAGTGCTTCTGCAAACTACAAGGGCTAACTTCCTTCGATGAGACCAGCAAAACACAGGCCTAGGCTCCGTTTGATAACACTGAATCTGAATTCTGAATTTTGAATACTGAAATAATTAATTTGCTGAATTTTAAGGACTGAAAAGAGATATATGAATGTCTGAATCTTAATGCTGAATCTATTTATACTGTTTGATAAATATTCATAACTTAATGCTTAATAAGCTAAATTGTACAATTTTTCCCTTCTATCTTTTCATCCAAAAAGGAAATAGAACCTATGATTTAATTAGTTTAAAATTGTTAGGTATGAAAAAGATAATATTTATTTTTAAATCAAATTAATATAAAAGAAGAAATATATTATGCAAAACATTAAAAGAAACGTTACAATCCAATAATTCATATAACATATAAATTTGACCTAAAAAATTTAGAAATGACTGTTTGAATATAGAATATCAGATTGTTTTGTTTAATAAGATAAGGATTTCGAATAGAGAATATTAGGTTGTTTAATTAGATAAAGATTTTGAATGTAATTAACAAACATGGATAGATTTGGTAGATAAGATAAAGTAGTTGAAGTAAATCTCTTGATTCTTATCAAATTAAGCATTCAGTTACGATTCTTGTGCTGAAAAAAATACATACAAATTCAGCACCACTTAATAAGTTCAGCAGGTGAATTTTTATTTATCAAACACCCAAAATCTCTTAATGTCTGAATGAATTCAGTTTCAGCACTTTTTTATGTTATCAAACAGGCACCTAGTTTGGGAGTTTTGCAGAGAATTATAGAGGAGAAAGTTTAAATTACCGGAGAAAAGAAAAGAAGGGAAAGGAAGAGAATAGATTTTCAAGTTGTTTGGGAATTTAGGAAAGAAATGGAATAATTTTTGAATATGTTGGATATTAATAAATTTTTAATGGTATTTCAAATAAGTTTGGAAGCATTGCGGCCACTTTCCTTCAATTTCTGTTTATTGAGAAAGTTGTTTTAATTATTCAGCCACTATTTTCCTCTCTTTCTTCTCTTTTCCTTGAAGGTGTAAATGAGTCTAATTAAATCGAACACTCTAGTATTCAAATTTATTTAATTATTTTAATGAGTTTTAAATTTTTGTTCAAGTTTGATTTGTTTAGTTGCTAAACCGAATTTGAGCGAGTTTTTTTTATTGAATTTCAAAGTTATCAAACACAAAAAATTGTTCGAGTTTGGTTCGACTAGTTAGTGAATCAAGCAACCTCTTACAAAATCGAACTCGATTTAAGTGTCGAATAATGTAATTCATCTTTCAACTCTACATTCCTACCACTCAAAAACTTCGAAACAAAAGGAAGATGAGGTCATTCCTTCCTTCCTCTTCTCTTCTTTCCAAATCCCTCCACCCAAAATAGGCCTCACACTCCTCCTTGCAGACTTTGTGAAATGCCAAGAAGCCAAGCTGAAATTCCAAATAAAGATGCTATTATGTTCAAAGCTTTTGGAGTTTAAAGTTCCAACATCTATGGATCTATTATTACATTTCTGAAAACCAGCAAGTTCCAGGTTGAAAAGGCTAGTTTGGTTGGGCCGAAACCATTCATTCAATTTCGCCCTATAGAATTTAAAATGACCACATGATTACACCCCATGAGTCCATGTTTTGTCCTTTGCCTTCTTATGCTTCTATATAACATTAATCATGTCTCTTGTCTTCTTTTCTTTGTGTTTATGTGTCATTTTATGATATCAAACTTTGCAATACGAAAAATTAATCAACATTCACCACCTGAATAATTCACCATAAAAAAATAATGAGTGTGTTTGAATATAATATTATTTAAAATAATTACTGTAATATATATGAAATAAAAAGTAATTAAAAATATAAAAAAATGAATTGAAAAATATATTTATAATACAAATAAAATATCCTTTGGGATAAAATGCTCTATTTGGATCTAGGAGTTTTTCAAATACTATAAAATTTAGAATAAAATAATTATCCCCCTGTCCAACTTTCCCTTGTACTAAAAAATCCATTATTTGGCTGTCCAGTTCGAGTTGCCTTTTGAACCGGAGTCAAATATCTCCAGCCGGTTCAGTCACCCATCTAACCCGCTCCGTTGGAAAAATTCCCAAAACCAATAAAATCTCAACTCCCCAGCATTTGTTTTTTCTTTATTGACGCCGGCTGCTGAGAATCCAAGAAAGGAAAAGCTAAACCCATCTGAAATCAGAAGGTTAAAAAAGGGAGAATTTGGTCGAAAATTTCCAGAATGGCTTCCCCAGCTGCAGCTCGAAGAAATGGAGGGGGCGTTCTTGAAGGCCTCTACAAAGTTGTTATGCGCCGCACTCCTGTTTACGTCACCTTCGTCATCGTCGGAGCTTTCGTCGGTGAACGGGTCTCTGCCTTTTTTTGCTTCATCATTCACCTTAGATCTGAAAAAAAGAAAGAAAGAAAGAAATATAATTTCTGGGTTTTTTGCATAAAATCACAGAAAGGAAAAAGTTTGCGCCTTTATGTGATAATTAGTTAAAATTTGTCTATTTAAGTAATGGGTTCGATTCAATTTGACCTAATGGATTAAGGGATTTTTTTTTGAATTTTTTAATTGGCTGCAGGTGGTGGACTATGGGGTTCATAAGCTCTGGGAGCATAATAACATTGGGGTACGACAATTTTACTCTTTTATTTCTTGTATTGTTTGCAAGTTTTATGTTGTTTCAATATTCTTAAGGTGCACAATCGGTTCTTGGGTTGCTGAATTTTCTTTTTGGGCGTTAAAAGTAGTTTGATTGGTTTATTTGATTTGAAAGATTTGACGTTAGTAAAAGACATTGCGGAGCCTTGAAATGTGCTGCTCTACATTGTTGTTCACTTTATAGTTGAACACAAATGTGAAAAATTCTATGTATATGGTTATTTCACCCTTTGATATGCGAATGATACGATATGACTTAGCACTGAAAATGCTTGGATCGAATGATGCTGATTACTGTTGAGAGCTGCATTGTTGCACAGGTTTCTGAACTTCATTTCCTTCATGTAAGAGATACATTTTTTGGTGCATATACATGGGGTTTAATTTTTTTAGGCTTGGTTCTTTTGAATGTGTTGTTCACCTTATTTTTGTGCATTGAGAGTTAAAAGCTCACCCCAATAATGTACCTTCTTCTGTTTTACATGGACTATTCTTGTCCCCATCCATATATGTGTTGCAAATGAGATGACCCTGGTTAAGGTATGCGATGTTTGTCCAACACTTCAGACACCATAAAGTTAATGAACACAAGAACAAAAATAGAAAAAAAAATCAAGGTGCAAAGATTGTAAATTGGTTGTGTGTGCAAGAGTTAGGTTGGAATTCCACGTATAATGTTTATTTTCTCCTCCTCTTATAAGTTTTGTGTGGTTTTTTGGCAACAGTGGAGATAATTTTGAGACACATACACGCAGAAATTTTCTTTTAAGCATGAGCCATTTCATAATTTAAGATGTATTTCAGTCATTACATTTTCTTAATACGCTACTTACAGATAGGATACAGGACAGACCCCCTCTAGCCGATTCTAGATCTTTGGCCATGTACCGATACCCTAGTTTTGAAAAATTCAAAATCACCTAGATACATAGACTGAATATGACATCTGTACGGTCTGGGCACTGATGGTAACATTTTCAGACAGAAGAGAGGAGATTTGGGGTAAAGGATTTAGGGAAACCGTAAGAATAATCTGAACGGGTAGTTGCTAGATATGCTTTCCTGGCAGTTTTTTTTTTTTTTTTAAATCTCCAATGACCTTGAGTGCTTTTTTGTTTCTATTCTTCTATGTTGACTCCTTTATAGCTTGATATCCTTTATAGGGCAATAAAGAATGTCTTGTTAGTTATATTTGGTTTCTGATGGGTCATGAGCTATTGGAAGGAAATGATTTTCTTTAGCATTTTTGTTGTGATGCAGCTATTGGGATGGATCCCTGAATCTTTGGTACATATAATTTTTGGGTTCTTACAGGATGTGGATAGTTCCTTTTTCTGTACTTGTTTTCCAGCTAAATTTAAAGATAGTACTGTTGGTGGTCTTGGCCCTTCTTCCCTTGATCTAACATGTTGGCCACGCTAGTTTTTAGAATCTTCCTGGGACCTGTTATAAGGTTGATAAATTCGGGAAAAAATAAAATAAAATCATGGTTGCAGAATGGCTTTGATACTAGAGGTACAAGGTATATAAATAAGGGATGAAGCATGCTGGGAGAGGTATATTTCTTTGGCAGAGATAGACATTAATTGAAGATGTCCTATAGTTAAGTGATGTATGGTACTTAGCCATGTAAGTGGATTTTGATTGTCATAAGGAATTAGGAAAGATTGTTGCTTGGAAGTTTGATCAGTTCTATTTTTTTCCCCTTCTAGGTGATTGTCTAATGTTCCTTTGCTTTATTTACTTCAAATAATGCTAATCGAGACATTGTCAATTGGGGAAGGGATGTTTTCCTTTAATTATTCATTGCATTTTCTCTTTGAGAAAAGGAAAGTGAGAGTTGAAAATGAGGTGGAAATACAGTGGAGATTAAAACTTGTATTTTCTCCTGGGGAAAAGGAAAGTTTTTAGGGGCTGTTGGAAATTGAGAAGGACGAGTTAAATATGATGTGAATAGTCACTTAATTTTTGATCATTTTAGAGGTTTCTGCAATTTCTTTTTGCAAGATTGTAGCATGCTATATAAACAAGACACTGGACAATAAACCCAGCCAACTGATTCAAGTTAGATAGCACTAGCTGAAATGCCTAGGCTCAACTTCCTGTTGTGTTAGGAAATAGAGAGAGAAGAAAATAGTCATTGTGGTAATTCTGAACTGATGCTTGAAGTGTGTTTTGTGCACGCTTCTCATGATAGATGTTGGATAGTGTATGTTTAACTCGATGCAGCTGAAATTCATTTGAGATACTGTACAGCATAGCTCTGACAGGCTCAAACATGTATCATATACAAACAAAGGAATTCTATTATTTAGTCTTTCTTGTGCCTCGTATTGTCTACAGTTTTGGCATATTGTTTAGTAGTTATCTGCTTAAATTCACCCTTTTGATGATTTAAGATGCTTGTCACTCTTCTCATGACTACGATGTTATCCAGTGTGACACCAAATGATGATTTACCATGTGTTCCTTGACCTTAGACTTGTACCATAGCTTGATTGATATATGGGAACCTTTGAATTTAGATCCATCTTTTCAAAGATTTATTTTCTGATTTTAGTTAGCTATTTGACTAATTGAACATTCATGAACACTTAAAAGACCAAGTCAAAATGTTGATTACTAAAGAACATGCAGTGAATCAGCTGAATTAGATTGAACTCTAATTTTCTATGGTTGCTTCTTAGTAAGAATTGTTCGGATAAGTTATTTATTAGATCACGCAAAACAGCATTAAGATTCTTATGTGTGATGCTATAGCTGAAATGCTTATGATGTCATGCTAATTATTATTTTCAAAATCTGCCATCGAAGTTTCTATTGAGTGATCATAGGTACTTGCCGGATTAAAGTAAGCTTTGAAAATTGTGTCTAGAACTGTATTTGGTACCCTATTTGAGTGCGGTTGGTCAGTATCATGATTGAGTGAGCATTTGAAATTAAACCTGCGTGTTATTTGGCTTGTGTTCTGCAAATTGTGTCTTTTATAGTCAATATTCTTCTCTGCTTCTAGAAATGGATGCTTCTAGTCTTTTACTTTCCTGCTTTATGTAATAATAGATATGTCTGCTTTACCTTCGTCGTGGTCTTCATGGATGTCTAACTGAAATTCATAAATATTGCATTACAGAAGCGTTACGAAGATATTCCAGTTTTGGGTCAGAGGCAGAGTGAATGAATCAGCTTTTGTACTTGATAGTTTTGGTCGTCCATCATCATTTCAGGTCAAAATCAGACTTCTTGCAATGATCCATTAATAATTAGTTCCTTAATTGGACTATGCAGATTGGAGACTTGAGGTTTCTTTGAACTGTTAGAATACCTTTTATCTGTCAAGATATATTTTTCCCTTGTGTGGAAGTTCATCTGATAACCCGATGTGCTTTTGAACATTGATTTTCACGAGAAGTAGAAGTTTATTTGATTAGGTGTTACTGAAGCTACTCCTTGGAGGCTAAGTCAATGGTAAAACTAACATGGTTCCAATTTTAACTACTACATTTTATTCACTTCTCCACTAATCATATCTCCATAAGAAGGCAATCCATTGGAGACTTGGGAGTAGAAGCGTCTCATGACCCAAAGTTACAAATAATATATATTTAAGAGTGGCACATTTGATGCGCAGAAGTGATCAAAGATGTCCATAATCCATATGCCAACTGATTAGAGAGGCTGATGCGATATCCATCTCTCAAGCATAGTTCTGCATTCGGCAGGCTTCAACTCATAAGCAACATGGCCTCCTCCCTTCACCCAAAAAAAAGAAAAAGAAAAAAGGGGTGCTAGTTAGTCCCAAGAATGTTCTAACCTTGTTGTTAGTCGTTACCATGTGAACAAATCTTGCACTGAAGCAATAGAAACAGGAATTTCTTGCCTTCACTGTTGCAAATGTCATCTTATTTGTGTAAGTCCTTGTGTAACTGGAGGCAGGAAAACAGAACAAATTTAGATGAGTCGGGTAAAGTCATCTTTTTATCTCGTGCTAATGGTGGTGTAATCAAGAAAAGAAACATTGTTCAATTTTGAACCAAACCCGGCAACTTGGCCTTCATGAATCCACTGTCTCCAATCGTCAATAATTGGGTAATGTAGAGATCTTATCCACGCTTGAGTTTCAATGTGCGGTACCATCAGATCATGGTCACCACTGAATCACAAAGTACTCCACTTTCAATACTTAAAATCACTGCTGTTAACCTACATGCATCAAGATTCAGAGTTAGGTACCAAACCTGTATATAAGGGATCTATAACCTTTAGTGCTAAGGTTTGCGTGATATGGTACAACACTCTCTGCATTTTTTGTGTATGGCAAGGTATCGTTGCATCTTAACCACTGTCCGATAGTTTCCTGCAATGTGATTACAGAAATCAGTTCAGGCTTGCTTCGGCATTCTTCAAATGCTACATACCATAGTGCTCGATTTAGACATACCCTTCGCACATGGAGGGCCTCTTGGACGCTCTTGTTGTTAGCCCAGTGCTCAACGAGCTTAACCCATTCCATCTACGATTGCCAGTGAACAGAAGAAACGGCGATCAGTTGTGCTACCAAGAACTGATGCTCTTATTTCCCAAGTTTACATAGAACGATACTAGTAGTATCTTACTCGACATTTGACTGGAGTAGATTCCCGAACGTCTAGCTCTTCAAACTTCTTATACAACATTTGTATAATGGATCTCCCACCAGTAAATAATTTATTTGGCTCTCGTGAAAGAGGAGGACATACGGGCATCAAGATCTGTTCATCGTCAATATTACGAACCAACTGCAGAAGAAAATTATTTACACCATCATTCTTGTTGCCTGTTCCTTTATTCTGATTCTTCCCACCTTTTGTAGCCCTCAAATTAAAGGGAAGGGGTAGGAACCAATTGTCAGTACAACCGTTTCTGGAAAGTGTGTTATTGTTTGAATAAATCAGAGTAATTCATTGTTAACTTCTACAATTTCGCAACAGAAATATGATGTTCGATCAGTGCTCGTGTAAGCCCCTAACATTAACTGCAACTCTGTTACGAAATTGTACGAGTAAGTTACAATGAATTACTGCTTCTTCAAATAATATTACACTATTCAGAAACGGTTATACTGACAATCCTTTAACTCTATCCCTCTTTCTTGAGTTTAGGAGGCGCTTTAAGTAAATCCATTAGGCCTTGCCAAATTTTTGAAAATATAGTCACATAAAAATTGCATAGATATGGTTGCTTGCCTCATTGTATGCCTGCATATTTTTCAAACACACTGCATTACTGGGATCTATGATTTCATATTCCCCTTTACAGCTAACTTTCAAGGACTGCATTGTAAATATACAGGTCAATTAGAAAATCACGGGTAATTTTACATTGTAAAAATGCATGTGACAAATGACAGTGTTCTAAGATATCAATAGGTAACAAACAAAAGAAATAAGTTACCTCATAGAGTTCATCAGAAATCAGCCCCATCCCATAAGCAAACGGAACCCTATAGTTCAGAATTTCTGAAACCTTCGTTATTGGATTTCCGAGTATGTATCCCTGAAGCCATAAATGGAAACGTCTCAGTTTTAAACTCAGGATGGTAAATTTTTCTCCAAATAATATGTAATCAATCAAGATTAGGTAGACTAGAAAAGAGAAGATCATCAAAGGTATACACCTTAAGATCAATACGTGGTTCAATGCCGTCCTCGTTTCCTGGAATAACTCCAAAATACATGTAAGTTTTAGGTCTTAATAGTCATAGAGCAACAAAGCATTGATCCTATACTCTCTGTATTTAGCAAACTTCAACTGATCATCTTGTGGCAGGAGATAATGTAAAACTCTGAACTGGTCAAAGAAACATTTTCTTGCTTTGTTCTGGAGCGTTTTATAACTTAACATATGGACAGAAAAGAATAAAAGGCCTGCAAATTTCTGAGGGAACTTTTAACCTTTTTTCCCCCCTCATAAAGCTCTGCATTATGTTAACAAAACCCATTTAGCTTAAGGTGGCAACTATATTCCTACCTAAAGAGACTTCGCATATACAACAAGCTTACAGAGAGCATTTATAGTATATTCACATCTCTTACAATGCCTATGTATCTGCATGACAATTTCAATAATCAGATTGTAACACAACCAAAAAACTTCCCCAAGGCAAAGAGCCACATTGAAAAAATCTTACCATTTGATATAAGTTGAGTTAATATTGGAACAGGAATGCCTCCATACGAGATTCCACCAACATAGAATGGATTCGACTTGTACTCTGGGTGATCATGTAGCCACTGCAGTATAATCAACTATCAAAAGCAATCTTGTAAAAGGTAAACATCTTTTTAACTATAATTTCTTTCCCATTTCAAGGGAAATTAAGCTTTTAACTCGAGGTTCAAATGGGTAAAAACGCATCAAATATCGCCTGCCCAAGCCTTTATAAATGGCAGTTGTAATTGCACTGTGTACCATAGGCACTAGCAAACCAATTGTAGACATTAAGATACAACAACATGCAAAAAGACAACAAATTGCCTCGCTTATTGAAATTTGTACCCAAAATTGAATTGTAAGCCTCAAATTCAAAATTAGTCATCTTCCACTATCTTTTCAAGGTAAAATTGTAAGTTTACCGATATGGGACAAGTTTGTACAAGAGATATAATATCTCATTATACATGTTAAGCTAATTATCATAGGAGCCTGTATCACAACATTTCACTAACTAAACACTGTGAATGGGATATTCTACTCTAGAGATTGCCGCCTTTCACGAGACTTTGGGATCTTTCCCCATGCAAGAGCCACATGCCTGACCTCCTCCTCTACTATAGCTCCCATGATGCTAACTGCCGAAACTACTGTTACGTTCATGAGTAAAAGATTACGTCCCACAATGATTCGAGAGATGGAGAAAGAGCGGTTAATATATAAGTAATGGCCCGACATCCAATGACTTAAATTTTTGGGTCAGAGTTAGATTTCTGATTTATATATTGGGCTCTTTGATGGGTTCTTTCGAGATGTTTCACCCTATCAACTACCATAGCCAATTATTATTGATGTCACTTTTATTCATCTTCCACTGTCAACTGTTCTATACAATCAAAACCGTGTTCATTGAGAACTTGAATCCAATGGAGGCAATTTTGGGCAGAGCCATGCAGGATTCCACTATTCAGAAGGAAAATAATTAAATGATGGTACACTGGTCTTTTTGCATAATAAAGGGTCTAGAGACAAATATGGCATTTTCCTGATTAGTAATTGTCCAACGTTCCGTGAAGCCTTACGATTCATTAATTAGCTGAGTGATGGGCGTGTACCTTCCTGATAAATTCGTAAGCTTGATCAGAGGCTAGAAAATCTGAAGATTGAGAAGCTTGTGCAGTCTTAGCATAAGAAAAACCAGTTCCTGCTGGCGAATCCAGAAAGATGATGCTTACAACCTAACAAGTAACAAGAAATGATTCTCAACCTTGCAGTCAACTCGAATTCTTAATCTTCAGAATTAGGTTTGTTTGGATAAAGATTATTTGAACATTATTTCAAAAAAAAAGAAAAAAGAAAAAATTTGGAATCTTATTTATATATGGATCTCAATAACCTTTTCATGTAACACTTCTATGAGTCTAAGATATACGCATCAACTTAAATCTCTTTTTCTCTCACAAGAAAATAAAAGAAAAGAAAAGAGAAACTCAATTCTTGAGTTTACCTTGGTCCAAGTAGAGGGATTTAATACCAACTTGGGCACAGTGCCATCGAACGACAATGGCTCCAAAATTACTGGTCCTGCAACAGGAAATCACGGGCCAGTGACTTGATCAAATGCTGGCACTCCAGTTTATCAGTCATCATCACTTGAACATTAAAGACAAATAAAGATTATGGCTCCATTTGAATTAGTTGTTTTTAGAAATGTTTTCTAAAAGCTTTATTGTAGCAATGCATATGAAAAAATATTTAGGTGCGTGTTTTTGGAGCTTAATTTAAATTTTGGGCTTTTTAATTTGATGTGAATGTGTAGTTAGTTATTGTACAGATGTTTGTAGCAGTTGCTACTGGCGACAAATGGATGCTATTCAATAAAATTAATACTTTTACCCAAAAAAACAAAACAAAACAAAAGACCTTACATAAAGCTTCGTCAACCAGACAAAGTCTTTTGTCTTTTTTGCAGAGTTTCAACCAGAAAAGCTGTTTGCAGAGTTTCAAGATTATACAAAATCAAGATCAAAATAGTGGCGCAATTGTTCTGTTTTTTTTGGTGACACCTAATGCAAAGTGTAAGGCATTAGAATTGACCTGTCCCAAAGAAAAGTGAACTAAATGAACTGCAGCCAGGGCCTCCATCTAACCAAAGGATAAGAGGATCCGATTGAGGATTTGACTCTGACTTGATAAAGGCGTAGAAGAGCTGCCCATCCGCTGATTCACCAATTCCAATATACCTGATAATATCAGAAAACGGATCAAATGTTAATTTCTAGTGTTATTATATATATGTTATGCTTAGTGGCTCACCCGGTTTCGAGTTCAAAGGGGAGGGGTCCTTCAAATCCTGGAAGAAACTTAACTATGGAACCAGCCATAGCAAGGTTTGAACATGCTTGAACATAAACTAGCAGCAAGAACAGGTTGCAGAAGATAGGATGCCTTAGGAGCACCTGCAACTTCTCCATAGAGCTTGGCCTATCTCTCGTTTTGGGCACTAGGCAGAGCAACTTTAGACTGCAGACACTTGGATAGAGTTCTTCGGCGAACTCTATCTACGGATTGGGTGTCATGGGAGGTATAATATCTCCCATGACACGGGCCGTGTAATGAGTCATTACACATTTACACGCATCATAATAATGATGCGTGTAATGTTGAAAAATGGTGGGCTCGACTAGGGCAACGGATAAGTCTTTAGGCTGTGGTTTCTGTGGATTAAGGTTAGTAAACTACCCTAAAAGTCTTTGGGCTTTGGTCAAAAAAGACGGGAGCAACGGATCAATTTGGTTTGGCATGACAATGACCGGAGCAACGGAGTTCAATTAATTAAATAAAAAATTATTAATTAAGTATGAATTATTAGCTTATTTTCACATGGGTTTTTAGTCTAATTTTTAATAGACAATTTTTTTTTACTATTTTGTTTACAGTAATCCTCTATAAACATCTCAAAATATTTAATGTACACGTCCCTTTAACATTTAAAAACAAACAAATTTTTCACCTTTTTTCATCATTTTCTTCCTTCTCCCCCACCTCAACCCGCCACCAGCTTGCCGATCTCACTAGCCTGCAACCTCCTCTTCCGCCCCACATCCCTCCCATAGTACATCAGAATTTCACATAGCGGTCATCACAAATCAGGCCCATCCTATAAGCAAACGGGGCTAGATAGTTAAGAATTCCTTGGACTTTAGTCGCTGGATGTCCAAGTATGTATCCCTGAAGCTATAAAGGGAAATGTCTCAGTTTTAACTTTGGGATGGTAAATTTTTCTCCAAATAGTATGTAATCAATCTAGCTTATGTAAACTAGAAAAGAGAAGATCATCAAAGGTATAGACCTTTGATAGGGTGCAATTTCATCATTTATTTTATTATTAATTTTTCCTATTATTTGACCGGATGTAGATTAATTAGTAGATTCTACTCACTTTTCGTAATTCGTATTTATTTCAGAGAGTAGAACAAAAATACCACAATCAGTGCCAATTTGACATTCATCAGGAAAGAGCTCAGTAGCAGTCATCCAGGTGCATTTTGGGAACGAAAACAGATGGGAGCCCTTCTTGGGTAATTTGGGCCGAAGTCCTCTTTTCTCCTGTGGGCCGCCGCACGTCTGAGAGAAACGGAGGATAAAAACCAAAAAAATAGCATAGGAAGGGACGTTCTGGCTTGTCCCGTTAGTTTTTCCGTTTCTTTAGTTTTGGCTCAGGATTTTGACTTTTCTTTCCTTAGGAGTTTTGGTAGCTTCTTTACCCACTGTATGTCAGACAAAGAAAAAGCTATCAATTACTTCTTGTGGCTTGCTACTTGGACGATTTGAATTCTTCAAATCTCAAAGGATCTCTTCAACTGTGTGTGGGTTTTTCGCGTCAAATATGAACTAATCTTTCCACTCTAGTCAAGGAAAAATAGAGGCTTTGGTTCACCTAAAACTTGTGAGATCGATTTAATTTTATCTTTTTCATTTTATTTATTAGTATTCACATATTCTCTGATTACAGTGATTATAATTGTCCAATTAATTAATTGTCTTGGATCCGGATAATTAGTTGATTGGGTAATCTATTGTCAATTAGGGCACTAAATCCGTAATTGTTTAATTACTCTAAAATAGTGACAACTGGCATGATTGACTTTGTGTCAGGAGAATACGCGGGCTAACCTAAAATAACCCTGGTAGTGTGTTATTTGGTTAGAATAGGGCTCCTCTAACATGTAAGGCAATTAGGAAATTAAATCTTACGGGCGTACCTAAAATTATTTCCTAATTAGAGCAGTGATTAACGGGCGTACCTTAATCACCGACACAGTAAGGAGGGGTTGACTGCCATCACTTGTTTGGTAGTTATAACCTATTTATTGATAAATAATTGGAATTGCCTTTGCTTCGATGATCAATTAGGTGAACCATTGCTAAAGTTATTTCTTGGTTAGATCTTTAATTAATATTATCTTGATTTTAGTACATTGCCATTTGATTTCTAGTTGCCTATTTTATTTTATTTTTAGTTGTTTTCTTATTTTAATTATTTTAGATCTTTAATTATTGTTACTCTAAGTTTAGTGAATTGTTATTTATTTTCTAGTTAGTTAATTATTTTTATTTTCTTATTTGAATTTCTTTAATTGTCGTCGTTCATACAAAATCACCCCCTGTGTTACTTTGGATTTCTAAAGAGACAAATATCCCCAATCCCTGAGGATACGACCCTACTTGCCCTATCTATAAGTTCATAATTATTTGTGAGAAAAAGTCATCCCATTCGGGTATATCAGATCAAGCAAACTCTTCGGGAACAGGGTGAATCAAGTAACCCATTGCACACCTAGAGTCCCTGCTCTAGTACTTGGAATCGGGTTTTGGTTATTTCAACTGGCAATTAGGTTTAATTTTATTATTGTACAGGTTTCGACAACCTGTCAATCTTAAAGATCAATACGTGGTTCAATGCTGACCTCTTTTCCTAGAATAACACCAAAATACAAGTAAGTTTTAGGGCCTTAATAATTAATCTTATACTCATAGAGCAATAAATTGTTGATCCTATACACTTTGTATTTAGCAAACTTCAACTAATCATCTTGTGGCAAGAGATAATATAGATTTATGAGCTATTGAGTCCAACACGAAAGAGTACTAATGCAATTAATGAAGGTATAAAGGATCCCATAAACTCGTATCCTAAGTATTTCCTAAATAGAAGTTTTCAAAGAAACATTTTCTGTCTTCATCCAGAGCGTCTTATAACTTAACATATTGATAGAAAAGAGTAAAACGCAGGAAAATGTCCCTAAACTTTAGGTCATAGATACATTTCGTTCTCAAACTTTTTAACATGACACATTTAGTATTTAAACTGTCAATTGCTGACCAATTTCATCTTCAAATGAAAAATTAATCAATTTAAACACTTGAATGAAATGTTGCTTGTCAAATGAAAGGTTGGTGTTTTCCCAACTTGCACCCATTGAATGAAAGGTTGATGCTATTCCAACCTCGGGCCTGATGTGAATGGGGAATTTTCAGTTTATTCTGCATCAACTGTGGAAGGGAAAGGATATTTGGTAATACGTGTGAGGGAAAACTTTAACTTTTGAGATAGCTTTTGTGATAAAAAGGCCCAATAATATGTAACACTAGTGATGGCAATAAGGGACACCTGCCCCCCCATGGGTTGATATGTTGAATTTTTGTTAGTTATTATGGAAGCAAATAACTACAGGATCAAATTTTTATCATTCCCCTGCAAACTCCATGAGGGGAGCTAGGAGGGGTAAGGGCAGGAGTAAAGGATGGAGTGGGTGTATGGGGAGATATTTGGCACCAAGACGGGAGAGGGATCTCCCATCTCGTTGCCTTCCCTACCCAGCATTGTTATCGGAGCATAGTAATGGCAACTCTTCCCACTAGACACTCAAATGCAATGTTGTCCGTCGAATGAAAGGTTGATAGTATTCCAACTTAAAGACCCGATATGTGAGGAGGAGACAATTGTGAAAGGTGCAGGATGCCTAGTTCTAATGTGTGAGGGGAAAATAACACCTAACAGATTTTATTTTATTTTTATGGGAGAGGGATCCCCTGTCCCATTGCCATCCCTACCCAGTATTGTTATCGGAGCGTAGCAATGGCAACTCCTCCCACTAGAACCTTGAATGCAATGTTGTCCGTCGAATGAAAGGTTGATACTATTCCAACTTAAAGACATGATGTGTGAGAGGAGACAGTAGTGAAAGGTGCAGGATGCCCGGTAATAAAGTGTGAGGGGAAAATAGCACCTAAGAGATTTTAACTATATCTATGATTGAACTAGCATGTACTGAGATTTAAGAGTACAATTCCTTCTGCTCCATTGGTACGTTAGACCCACAAATTTTAAGTTTCTTGTGTAATTGTTCAATCATATCAACCAGACTCTTTTTTTTTGACAAATTGGACCCACAATTTTAAGTTTCTCGTGTAATTGGACCCACAAATTTTAAGTTTCTTGTGTAATTGTTCAATCATCTCAACCAAACTCATTTTTTTTGACAAATTGGACCCACAATTTTAAGTTTCTTGTGTAATTGGACCCACAAATAGTAAGTTTCTTGTGTAATTGTTCAATCATCTCAACCAAAGTCTTTTTTTTTGACAAATTGAACCACACAGGTCGGTTCAACCGATTGAAACAGAAGCAAATATGGGACGAATCTAGTTGAAAGGATATAAAATAGGTTAAAATCGGATCAATCCTAAGCTTGCTGGAGATTGAAATATAAATTAGACTAATGTACATAATCTTCTTTATCTTGCTGAAAAATTGTCCACGGTTTCATTGTATGGTTGACTCCTAGTTACAGTTCGTCCTTGTTTTCACCGTAAGATTGGCTTTCTATTATAATTCGTCAACGTTTTCATTGCATGGTTAATATAGATAGGTTGTATTTTTGTCATTAATTCTATGATTATTTTCCTCTTTTATTATACCAAATATTGTATTAATTGATAGATTCTACTTATATTTGGTACTTGGTACTAATTGTAGGGAGGTGGAGTAAAAAGAGATAAAAGATGTGATTTTTCAAGAGTTTCCCAATTTAAAATGGAGTCTACGTGGATTATTGACGGAAGATTAGGAAGGGGTCTATTTGGTTTCAAAAAGCTAAAAATTAGGAAAATGATAGGATGGCCGGCCCGTGTGATTAATACTGGAAGGAGTCAGCAGTTTGAGTGACTCTTTGGTGGGCCTGGCCGCACAAGAGACGGAAAAGAGAAAGCCAGATTCACGTTTGATTAGGAGTTTGGCAAGCAACAAATTGGAGGAGAGTTTTGTTCTCCGGAGGAAGCAAAAACAAATAGGAATTGAGAAGAGGGCCATGACTTAGGTCTTTGTATTCTTTTCTTTTTTAGCCGACTTTTGGGAGGAAAAACAAAAAGGAAAAAGCTTGGAACAATTATTTGCATGGCTTGTTCTCCATTAATGGAGAACTAGCATCTTGTTTTTAGTCAAGGAGGCAACTGAAGATTTGGTTCAACAATTACTGTGAGATCTAAATCGTTTTTAATTATTTCCTTCATTTATTGGTATTTATATGTTTCCTGCTTTTAATTGTTATAGCCCTTATGTATGATTGATTAGTGCGCAATAATTAATTATTCATATATGCTATTTTGCTAAATAGGGGTAATTGAATCCGTAATTGTTTGTTATCTCTATCTCAGTAGCAACTGGCGTAATTGGGTTTATGTCAGGGGAACATACGATCTAGTTTAAACAAACCCTTGTAGCGTGTTTGTTAGTTAGGATTGGATCTTTCTAATTATTAATACAATCTAGAAATTAAATCATATGGTCGTACCTAGGGTTGTTTCCGGGTTAGAGAAATAGTTAACGGTCGTACCTTAATTATCGAGAAATTAAGGAAAGGTTGGTTGTTTATCGCATGTATGATAATTATAACTAATCTATTAATAAATGTTGGAATTATTTGTAAATCGATGATTAGTGAATGAACCATTTCTGAAGTATACCCTTGATTATTAATTAAGTATGGATTATTAGCTTATTTTCACATGGGTTTTTAGTCTAATTTTTAAGAGACAATTTTTTTTTTTACTATTTTGTTTACAGTAATCCTTTATAAACATCTCAAAATATTTAATGTACACGTCCCTTAATGCCTAAAAACAAACAAAATTTTCACCTTTTTCCATCATTTTCCCTTAATATCTAAAAACAAACAAAATTTTCACCTTTTTCCATCATTTTCTTCCTTCTCCCCCACCTCAACCCGCCACCAGCTTGCTGACATCACCAGCCTGCAACCTCCTCTTCCGCCCATCCTCCCTCTCCTCTCCCTCCCCCCACGTCCCTCCCATAGTACATCAGAATTCCACATAGCGCTCATCAGAAATCAGGCCCATCCTATAAGCAAACGGGACTAGATAGTTAAGAATTCCTTGAACTTTAGTCGCTGGATGTCCAAGTATGTATCCCTGAAGCCATAAAGGGAAATGTCTCAGTTTTAACCTCGGGATGGTAAATTTTTCTCCAAATAGTATGTAATCAATCTAGCTTATGTAGACTAGAAAAGAGAAGATCATCAAAGGTATAGACCTTAAAGATCAATACGTGGTTCAATGCTGACCTCTTTTCCTGGAATAACACCAAAATACAAGTAAGTTTTAGGGCCTTAATAATTAATCTTATACTCATAGAGCAACAAATTGTTGATCCTATACACTTTGTATTTAGCAAACTTCAACTAATCATCTTGTGGCAGGAGATAATATAGATTTCTGAGCTATTGAGTCCAACACGAAAGAGTACTAATGCAATTAATGAAGGTATAAAGGATCCCATAAACTCGCATCCTAAGTATCTCCTAAATGGAAGTTTTCAAATAAACGTTTTCTGTCTTCATCCAGAGCGTCTTATAACTCAACATATTGACAGAAAATAGTAAAACGCAGGAAAATGTCCCTAAACTTTAGGTCATAGATACATTTCGTTCTCAAACTTTTTAGCATCACACATTTAGTATTTAAACTGTCAATTGCTGACCAATTTCATCTTCAAATGAAAAATTAATCAATTTAAACACTTGAATGAAATGTTGCTTGTCAGATGAAAGGTTGGTGTTTTCCCAACCGGCACCCATTGAATGAAAGGTTGATGCTATTCCAACCTCGGGCCTGATGTGAATGGGGAATTTTCAGTTTATTCTACATCAACTGTGGAAGGGATAGGATATTTGATTATATGTGTGAGGGAAAACTTTAACTTTTGAGATAGCTTTTGTGATAAAAAGGCCCAATAATATGTAACACTAGTGATGGCAATAAGGGACACCTGTCCCCCCATGGGTTGATATGTTGAATTTTTGTTAGTTATTATGGAAACAAATAGCTACAGGATCAAATTTTTATCATTCCCCTGCAAACTCCCTGAGGGGAGCTAGGCGGGGTAAGGGCAGGGGCAAAGGATGGAGTGGGTGTATGGGGAGATATTTGGCACCAGGACGGGAGACGGGAGAGGGATCTCCCATCCCGTTGCCTTCCCTACCCAGCATTGTTATCGGAGCATAGTAATGGCAACTCTTCCCACTAGACACTTAAATGCAATGTTGTCCTGTCAAATGAAAGGTTGATACTATTCCAACTTAAAGACCCGATATGTGAGGAGGAGACAATTGTGAAAGGTGCAGGATGCCTAGTTCTAATGTGTGAGGGGGAAATAACACCTAACAGATTTTATTTTATTTTTACGGGAGAGGGATCCCCTGTCCCGTTGCCATCCCTACCCAGTATTATTATCGGAGCGTAGCAATGGCAACTCCTCCCACTAGAACCTTGAATGCAATGTTGTCCGTCGAATGAAAGGTTGATACTATTCTAACTTAAAGATATGATGTGTGAGAGGAGACAGTAGTGAAAGGTGCAGGATGCCCGGTAATAAAGTGTGAGGGGAAAATAGCACCTAAGAGATTTTAACTATATCTATGATTGAACTAGCATGTACTAAGATTTAAGAGTACAATTCCTTCTGCTCCATTGGTACGTTGGACCCACAAATTTTAAGTTTCTTGTGTAATTGTTCAATCATCTCAACCAGACTCATTTTTTTTTAACAAATTGGACCCACAATTTTAAGTTTCTCGTGTAATTGGACCCATAAATTTTTAAGTTTCTTGTGTAATTGTTCAATCATCTCAAACAAACTCATTTTTTTGACAAATTGGACCCACAATTTTAAGTTTCTTGTGTAATTGGACCCACAAATAGTAAGTTTCTTGTGTAATTGTTCAATCATCTCAACCAAACTCAGTTTTTTGGACAAATTGAACCACACAGGTCGGTTCAACCGATTGAAACAGAAGCAAATATGGGACGAATCTAGTTGAAAGGATATAAAATAGGTTAAAATCGGATCAATCCCATGGTGGAACCTAAGCTTGCTGGAGATTGAAATATAAATTAGACTAACGTACATAATCTTCTTTATCTTGCTGAAAAATTGTCCACGGTTTCATTGTATGGTTGACTCCTAGTTACAGTTCGTCCTTGTTTTCACCGTAAGATTGGCTCTCTATTATAATCCGTCAACGTCTTGATTGCATGGTTAATATCATATTTTACGCCAACCACAACCTGCCAACTTTCCATGTCGTCCGTGTAGGACTTAGATCTTGTAGTATTTGTGATTGACCCTGTGTCTCAATCCATTAGATCTAATAACTTTGCCTCCACAATACTCTAAATTTTGTGTGAAATAAGTATGTGCTTATTTATTACCAACACTCTCAAAATTCTCAAAAACATATGTTTTCAGATCTTGATGTTAATAGTCTAGAACTACATCAATATCTGTTAGATCATTGTGAAATTTATTAAGAGGATATTGGAAAAGTAAAACTTAGATACTCCGAAGATTTTTCAAAAGTTATGAATCAATGCATAAGTACTCAATAAACCCTTATGAAGAATACGACATATGAAACAATACTACATAAAAGCTTGAAAAGTTTAATTAACTAAGATTAAGACTCTAAGAATTGGAGGACTTGGATTTAAATCCTTCTTTCCCCTTCCCTCTACTCGTTTCTTGCATTCCACCCCCTCTCTTGTCCAAAAACAATATTAATAATAATTAACTCGCCTACTAAAGAGTACAACATTTATATTCATTCCAACATAAAGGCATGTAAAGCCTAATTAACTTTAAAAAGTTAATTAAATCAATTAAGGGCAAAATTTGAAGAAAACTCTAAAGAGTTCGAGTCAAGGCAGGAATTTTCCTTAACTTTAGGGTTAATTTTTGTATAGAAAAGAAAATATGGAAAGTTGATGGGGTTAAAAAAAAAGGATGCGGTTCGGGGAGAGAAGAAGAAAGGGTCGCTTGAGCCTTCCTTGCTGCTAGGTCGCCGGTACAACATCGGTGACCTCTTGGCTAAACAAAGGCTGGCCTTTGGCCAGCCATTTGATAAGGAAGCCATGGCAGATCAAGACAGTAGCAGCGGAAACCACTGCTACTGCTGCACATGGTAGCAATGGCAGCGGCAACAATTTCAGAGAGAGAAAGAGAGCCGGCGGCTTTGGCCGCTAGCAAGGAAGAAGAAGGTGATGATTAATGATAGATTTTCCAAGGAAGTATCCCTAAAGCAATCAATTTAACAATGCCACGACATGTTACCAAGAAGTATAATTATGTAAAATCTAAGCCACTGGCAAGGAAGAAGAAGGCGATGATTAATGGTAGGTTTTCCAAGGAAGTATCCCTAAAGCAATCAATTTAACAACGCCACGACATGTTACCGAGAAGCATAATTATGTAAAATCTAGATAGTGAGTTTTGGAGCCGGAATAGAAGATGTAACTTTGTGCCTAAGTGTTTTTATCTTGCTACATAGATTAAGAAGAAAGAAGGTTATGACATATATAGACGTTAAGATCAATATGTGGCTCAATCCTAGCATCGTTACCTGCAATGACACCAAAATGAATCAAGTTTTATGAGATAATTTTTCATGTGTTCATGGAGTAATAATTTGTTGCTTCATTTTTGTTTTCAGCAACTTGAATGGATCATGCTGTGACAGGATATTAAATTTTCTGAATTATGAGATCCAACTTGAAAGAGTAATGCCAACAAGATATTAAAAAAATCCCAGAAAATTGCATCCCTAAGTTTTCTTCTTTACACTTCATGAGTACTTCGTCAAAGGTGAGGAGGAGAAGGAAAAGGGAAAGATACCAAGAGAAAAGAATAAAAAGCTTAAAAACTCCTTAGTAAAGTTTTTAATTCATTTTCCTCTTAAAACTCTGCTATCAGGTGCAAGCATGAAATGTCCCTAGCTAAGAGGCTTTTCGGATTCACAAGCTTGTAAAAGAGCATTAATAGTGAATTTGGATCTCTTTAGAAGGCTGTATATCTGCATAATTGCTACTCTCAGTTTGAAACTTAACCGTGAAACTTGCCAAAATCGAGAACAACATTTTAACTAGATGGAACTACATTTTAAATGGAGTCCTTATAGAAACGTCACTGATTTTGTTACTGAATTGACAGCCAAGTCAACCAACTTAACATGGACACAAAAATAAGTGGAGATTTTCGTTTGCATGCATGACAAATAGATTAGCGGTTAGGGTTTTTCTTATAGTGGTTGTCATTTTGTTGAAGCTCTCACGGCATCAATTTTCTTTTTCTCCACCAGAGGAAATTGTCATTAGCAAACTACATTGCACGTGGTTGGAATATCCCCACAGAGAGAGAGAGAGAGAGAGAGAGAGAGAAGATCTCAACCATGTACTTTAATTTCTCTTTCTTTCCTTTTTGGATTGATCATAACAGTTTAAATTTTGCCAACAAAATAAATATTCGAGAAGTAGGATTCAGATAATGTTACATAACAATAACATAACACATACTTTTAATTGTGAACAATCTTATTATTTCATGTCACTGTTATGAAATTATATAACTTGTGTCTTGTATACAATGAATTATAATTTGTCACTAAAGCTTTATACCATTTAGAAACTGGTTGCGCAATCATTTCTACCCCAAAATTTTCTTCTTCTTTATTTTAAGCTAATTTTCTTGTCTTCTTTTTTTTTGGATCATTTAGAAATTTTCTTTTAAGTATAAGCCATTTCATAATTTAAGTTGTATTTCATATGCTACTTACAGATAGGATACAAGATAGACCCCCTCTAGCCGATTCTAGATCTTTGGCCATGTACCGATACCCTAGTTTTGAAAAATTCAAAATCGCCCAGATGCATAGACTCATATGACATTGTACGGTCTGGGCACTGACGGTAACATTTTCAGACATAAGAGAGAAGATTTGGGGTAAAGGATATAGGGAAACTACTGATACCCTAGTTTTTTTTTTTTTTAAGTCTTCGATGACCTTGAGTGCTTTTTTGTTTCTATTTTTTTATGTTGACTCCTTTATAGCTTGATATCCTTTATAGGGCAATAAAGAATGTATTGTTAGTTATATTTGGTTTCTGAGGAGTCACGAGCTATTGGAAGGATATGATTTTCTTTAGCTATTGGGATGGTTCCCTGAATCTTTGGTACATATAATTTTTGGTATTTTACAGTATGTAGATAGTTCCTTTTTCTGTAATTGTTTTCCAGCTAAATTTAAAGATAGTACTGTTGGTGGCCTTGACCCTTCTTCCCTTAATCTAACACGTTGGCCACGCCAGTTTTTAGAATCTTCCTAGGACCAGTTATAAGGTTGATAAATTCTGGAAAAAAAAAAACAAAATCATGGTTGCAGGATGGCTTGGAGAGGTATATTTGTTTGACAGATGGCAGAGATAGACATTAAACGAAGATGTCCTATAGTCAAGTGATGTATGATATACAAGTTGACATTTTGACCAAAAAAAAAAAAGTGATGTATGATACTTAGCCTTAAAAGTGGATTTTGATTGTTATAAGTATAGGTAGCAAACAAACTCATTTAATTAAATTTATCCATATTCGTCCATGAATAAAAGGATACGAGTATCTTGAGTTTTTGTATATGGGTATAAATGGATTACCCAATAATACACATTTATTAAATGAGTATTATTGGGTAACGTATCAAATCCAATTAATCCATTTAGAATTGTCTTTCCCTAAACCCCCTCTCTTCCACCACCCCTTTTTTTTTTTTTTTTTTCAGATTCTTCATTTTGTCATGTTGTTAACTACTTTTGTTATTATTATTATTATTATTATTATTATTATTATTATTATTATTATTATTATTATTATTATTATTTATGAATTTTATCTTTTCATTTTATTTTCTCTTGGTTTGTTAATTTACTCATTTTTCACCATTATCAATTTATGATAATTTTTAACATCTTTTCCTACTTTTTCAAAATGAAATTTTAAATTTACACACAAAAAAAATATTAGGAGTTCAAAATTTTTGAATCAAGTTTTTATATTAACTTTTATAGTACTTAGATCAAAATTTTATATTCTTATTGTTCAATTATTAAATAGTATATAATTTTGCGACATAGAGTACGGATGAAAAAAAATTTGGTAATTAGGCTTATTGAACATTATAAGCAAATATTTAAAACTAATGATGGGTGCAAAGGGTGGTACAAATTCATAACATAGTTTACAAAAATGAATTTAAATGAGTTTATGAAAAGTTAAAATAAATGGGTTATAAATGGATAATTGGATTACCCAATTCATTTTTTGACTTACACATTTATATCCATCTAATTAAATGGATATAAATAGGTTGACTCGTTTATACCCATTACCCATTTTAACCAACCCAACCCACTCAAGTCACCCATTTTGGCACCTCTAGTTATAAGAAATTAGGAAAGATTGTTGCTTGGAAGTATTTGATCAGTTCTATTTTTTTCCCCTTCTAATTTACTGTCTAATGTTCCTTTGCTTTATTTACTTCAAAAAATGCTAATCGGTACATTGTCAATGAGGGAAGGGATGTTTTCCTTTAATTATTCATCGCATTTTCTCTCTGAGAAAAGTGAGAGTTGAATATGAGGTGGAAATACAGTGGAGATTAACCTTGGATTTTCTTCTAGGGAAAAAGAAAGTTTTTAGGGGCTGTTGGGAATTGAGAAGGACGAGTTAAATATGATGTGAATAGTCACTTAATTTTTTATCATTTTAGAGGTTTCTGCAATTTCTTTGTGCAAGATTGTAGCATGCTATATAAACAAGACTCTGGACAATAAGCCCAGCCAACTTTTACAAGTTAGATAGTACTAGCTGAAAAGCCTAGCTCAACTTCTTGTTGTTTTAGGAAATGGAGAGAGAAGAAAATAGTCATTGTGGTAATTCCAAACTGATGCTTGAAGTGTTTTTTGTGCACGCTTCTCATGATAGATGTTGGATAGTGTAGGATTATAACTTTTTGCAGCTGAAATTCATTTGAGATACTGTACAGCATAGCTCTTAGAGGCTCAAACAAGTATCGTATACAAACAAAGGAATTCTATTATTTAGTCTTTCTTGCGCCTCGTATTGTCTACAGTTTTGGCGTATTGTTTAGTAGTTATCTGATTAAATTCACGCTTTTGATGATTTAAGATGCTTGTCACTCTTCTCATGACTACGATGTTATCCAGAGTGGCACCAAATGATGATTTACCATGTGTTCCTTGTCCTTAGACTTGTACCATAGCTTGATTGATATATAGGAACCTTTGAATTTAGATCCATCTTTTCAAAGATTTATTTTGTGATTTTAGTTGGCTATTTGACTAATTGAACATTCATGGACACTTAAAGACCAAGTCAAACTGTTGATTACTAAAGAACATGCAGTGAATCAGCTGAATTAGATTGAACTCTAATTTTCTATGGTTGCTTCTTAGTAAGAATTGGTCAGATAAGTTATTTATTAGATCATGCAAAACAGCATTAAGATTTTTATGTGTGATGCTATAGCTGAAATGCTTATGATGTCATGCTAATTATTATTTTCAAAATCTGCCATCGAAGTTTCTATTATTTTCAAAGTAAGCTTTGAAAATTGTGTCTAGAACTGTATTCGAGTGGAGTTGGTAAGTATCATGATTGAGTGAGCATTTGAAATTAAACCTGCTCGTGTTCTGCAAATTGTGTCTTTTATAGTTCTTCTCTGCTTCTAGAAATGGATGCTTCTAGTCTTTTACTTTCCTGCTTTATGTAATAATAGATATGTCTGCTTTACCTTCCTCGTGGTCTTCATGGATGTCTAACTGAAATTCATAAATGTTGCATTACAGAAGCGTTACGAAGATGTTCCAGTTTTGGGTCAGAGGCAGACTGAATGAATCAGCTTTTGTACTTGATAGTTTTGGTCGTCCATCATCATTTCAGGTCAAAATCAGACTTCTTGCAATGATCCATTAATAATTAGTTCCTTAATTGGACCATGCAGATTGGAGACTTGAGGTTTCTTTGAACTGTTGGAATACCTTTTATCTGTCAAGATATATTTTACCCTTGTGTGGAAGTTCATCTGATAACCCGATGTGCTATTGATTTTCACGAGAAGTAGAAGTTTATTTGATTAGGTGATACTGAAGCTACTCCTTGGAGGCTAAGTCAATGGTAAAACTAATATGATTGTGCTTATGTTCAGTCCACTGAACAGAATTCTACAGAGAATTGACGAATTTCACAAACTGTAATGCGTGTAAAGTTCACTTACATAACTGTTTTTTGTTTTTTTTTTTCCTTTTTGTTGTAAATGTTTTCCTTCAAATAACGAAAAAAGAAAAGAAAAGAAAATGACTTGTTTAAAACATTGAAGGGTTATTTGCACTACCTCCTGTGAAGTTTGATCAAAGTACAGCTCAAGAGTTGAGGACCTTGAGGTCTAACCATGTTACGGTTGCCATCCGTTCTGTGTTTTCCTGCATCATACCTTGCCTTCTTTCTTTCATACGCTGAAAGAGTGCACCCAATACTTGATGAGAATGGTCAAACTCTATTCTCTGTTTTTCTCCGTCGCGCTTCACCTTCTATCTCTCCTCGAGGTTTTGTTGATTGGGCACGTCTCATCTTCCCATATTGATTGAGCCCGGCATTCCTCCTTCCCATATGAGTAGGCAAAAACTGGAGCCCATGCACCCATATGTGCCCCATTCCCAGTTAGCACCAGCAGGATTTGAAAGATGTTGCCGGGCTCATCATAAATAGAGAGATCTTGATACTCTGAATACGTTCAGCCAAAACTTTGAAAATGCGGTTTTAAAAAATTCAATAGTCCATATTAAGTCAGCATCATTTGGTAAGATGGATAGCACAATTTGATCTATTAAATTTCTCAAGTTCGGCTCTACTCAAGTGTGAGCTTTCGATGACTAGATCATACGTAATCACAAATACGTAATTTAGGGCTATCTAGAAAAAAAAAAAAAGGCTTTTAAGATACTTTTGAGTCACAGTTTTGCTTAAAAAGTGATTAGATTAGTCCTAGACATGAGGGATTTCTTCTTTTGATATTCTTTAGGTTTTAAAAGTGTTCTCAAGAAAATTGCTTTTCAATTATGAATAAGAAATTCCTTTTCCTACTCCTCTTCACCTTTTAAATGCTTTGGTAGATTCCCTCCATTCATGTTTAATGGAGTAACAATTTTTTTTAAAAAAATATTTGAATTCCTTGCCAAATCTGTACTTTCCTGTGAATTCAAAATTTTATTTATTGCAAAATTGAGGAAATTTAATTCAATGACACATTTTCAAAGTAAAAGCTTCAACAGTCATATAGAAAGGTTTGGAGGCGTAACGTGATTCCCATTTTAACTACTTCATTTTATTCACTTGGCAATCCATTGGAGACTTGGAGTAGAAGCGTCTCATGACCCAAAGTCACAATAATTTATATTTAACAGTGGAACATTTGATGCTCAGAAGTGATCAAAGCTGTTCATATCCACATGCCAACTGATTAGAGAGGCTGATACGATATCCATCTCTCAAGCATAGTTCTGCATTCGGCAGGCTTGAACTCATAAGCAACATGGCCTCCTCCCTTCACCCAAAAAAAGAAAAAGAAAAAGGGGTGCTAGTTAGTCCCAAGAATGTTCTAACCTTCTTGTTAGTCGTTACCATGTGAACAAATCTTGCACTGAAGCAATAGAAACAGGAATTTCTTGCCTTCACTGTTGCAAATGTCATCTTATTTGCGTAGGTCCTTGTATAGCTGGGAGCAGGAAAACAGAACAAATTTAGATGAGTTGGGTAAAGTTATCTTTTATCTCGTGTTAATGGTAATCAAGAAAGAAACATTTTCAATCTTGAACCAACCCGGCAACTTGGCCTTCATGAATCCACTGTCTCCAATCGTCAATAATTGGGTAATGTAGAGATCTTATCCATGCTTGAGTTTCAATGTGCGGGGCCAACAGATCATGGTCACCACAGCATCACAAAGTACTCCACTTTCAGTACTTAAAATCACTGCTGTTAACCTAAATGCATCAAGATTCAGAGTTAGGTACCAAACCTGTATACAAGGGATCTATAACCTTTAGAGCTAAGGTTTGCATGATATGGTACAACACTCGCTGCATTTTGTGTGTATGGCAAGAAATCATTGCATCTTAACCACTGTCCGATAGTTTCCTGCAATGTGATTACAGAAATCAGTTCAGGCTTGCTTCAGCATTCAAATGCTACATACCATAGTGCTCGATTTAGACATACCCTTCGCACATGGAGGGCCTCTTGGACACTCATGTTGTTAGCCCAGTGCTGAACGAGCATAATCAAATCCGTCTACGATTGCCAGTGAACAGAAGAAACGCCATCAGTTGTGCAACAAGAACTGATGCTCTTATCCGCGAGTTTACATAGAACGTTACAGTGGTATCTTACTAGGCATTTGACTGGAGTAGATTCCCGAACGTCTAGCTCTTCAAACTTCTTATACAACATTTGTATAATGGATCTCCCACCAGTGAATAATTTATTTGGCTCTCGTGAAAGGGAAGGACATACGGGAATCAAGATATGTTGTACCTCAATATTACGAACCAACTGCAGAAGCAAAATATTAACACCATCATTCTGGTTGCCCGTTCCTTTATTCTGATTCTTCCTACCTTTTCACCTCTGTGGCCAGCAAATTAAAGGGAAGGGCTAGCAACCAATTGTTAGTACAACCGTTTCTGGAAAGTGTGTTATTGTTTGAATAAATTATAATTCATTGTTAACTTCTACAATTTTGTAACAGAAGTATGATGTTCGATCACTGCTCGCGTAAGCCCCTAACATTAACTGCAACTCTGTTACGAAATTGTACGAGTAAGTTACAATGAATTACTGCTTCTTCAAATGATATTACACTATTCAGAAACGGTTATACTGACAATCCTCAACTCTGTCCCTCTTTCTTGAGTTTAGGGGGTGCTTTAAGTAAATCCATTAGGCCCTGCCTAATTTTTGAAAATAGAGTCACATAAAAATTGCATAGATATGGTTCCTTGCCTCATTGTATGCCTGCATATTTTTCAAACACACTGAATTACTGGGATCTATGATTTCATATTCCCCTTTACAGCTAACCTTCAAGGACTGCATTGTAAATATACAGGTCAATCAGAAAATCACGGATAATTTTACATTGTAAGAATGCATGTGACAAATGACAGTATTCTGAGATATCAATAGGTAACAAACAAAAGAAATAAGTTACCTCATAGAGTTCATCAGAAATCAGCCCCATCCCATAAGCAAACGGAACCCTATAGTTCAGAATTCCTGAAACCTTCGTTACTGGATTTCCGAGTATGTATCCCTGAAGCCATAAATGGAAACGTCTCAGTTTTAAACTTCAGGATGGTAAATTTTTCTCCAAATAGTATGTAATCAATCAAGATTAGGTAGACTAGAAAAGAGAAGATCATCAAAGGTATAGACCTTAAGATCAATACGCGGTTCAATGCCGTCCTTGTTTCCTGGAATAACTCCAAAATACATGTAAGTTTTAGGGCTTAATAGTCATAGAGCAACAAAGCATTGATCCTATACTCTCTGTATCTAGCAAACTTCAACTGATCATCTTGTAGCAGGAGATAATGTAGAAATCTGAACTGGTCAAAGAAACGTTTTCTTGCTTTGTTCTGGAGCGTCTTATAACTTAACATATGGACAGAAAAGAATAAAAAGCCCGCAAATTTCTGAGGGAACTTTTAACCATTTTTCCCCGTCTTAAAGCTCTGCATTATGTTAATAAAACCCATTTAGCTTAAGGTGGCAATTGTATGTAATTATCTTGTTCATCTTTTTTCCTGCCAAAACAAAATATAATTTGCGACCTACAACCACACTTTCACTTTCATCAACCTATTATAAACGCAAGAAAATACCTTCTCACGGATATAGAAGCCATCATTCCTCACAACCCAATTGCACTTGTTAAGCTTATATAAAAATTTGCCACAAAATTCACGAGCAAAGTCCCAAGTTAAAAACTGTAAAGTTTCTTTATTCTTTACCCCATTCGAAATGCTAGACGTACGAAGTTGTCCTGATAAAATCTAGACTGAACTCCCAATGGAAATCATTGTTCAAATGGAGTGTGTGACATCCAAGCTTCTTATCTTTGGATTGGCAACACATTTCTACTGGAATGGTATTTCTTTGGGAGGCAACTATATTCCTACCTAAAGAGACTTCGCATATACTACAAGCTTACAGAAAGCATTTATAGTATATTCAGATCTCTTACAACGCCTATGTATCTCTGTATAACAATTTCAATAATCAGATTGTAACACAACCAAAAAACTTCCCCAGGGTAAAGAGCCACATTGAAAAAATCTTACCATTTGATATAAGTTGAGTTAATATTGGAACAGGAATGCCCCCATACGAGATTCCACTAACATAGAATGGATTCGACTTGTACTCTGGGTGATCATGTAGCCACTGCAGTATAATCAAATATCAAAACCAATCTTGTAAAAGGTAAACATCTTTTTAACAATAATTTCTTTCCCATTTCAAGGGAAATCAAACTTTTAACTCAAGGTTCAAATGGATAAAAACGCAACAAATATCGCCCACCCGAGCCTCTATAATTGGCAGTTGTAATTGCACTGTGTACTATAGGCCCTAGCAAACCAATTGTACACATTAAGATATGATAGGTTGCAATTTTATCATTTATTTTATTATTAATTTTCCCTATTACTTGACCTGATGTGAATTAATTAGTAGATTCTACTCACTTTTCGTAATTTATATTTATTTCAGGGAGTAGAACAAAAATATCACAATCAAGGCCAATTTGACAGTTATCAAGAAAGAGTTCAAGTAGCAGGCATCTAGGGACATTTTTGGAATATCAAACCACAACCCTTCTTGGTAATTGGCCCGCAGACAGCATTAAAAGGAGGAGGCCGGAGTCTTCTTGAGCTCTCGAATTTTCCTCCTCTCGGAGGAGAGCCGCCGCACAATGGCGAGGCATTAGAGTAGAATGCTTCAGAGAGGAAAGGATGGCTGGCTTTGCTTAGTCTTTCGTCTGTAGCTTAGGAGCTTTATTGTTGACTTTTCCTGGAGCTTTGCTTTTTACTTTTCTTACGCATGGCAGGATAGCTTAGCTTACTCCTTCAAACGAATTGAACTTGGGCATTTGCCCAATTGATGGCTGCGTCTCTCTCTGCAATTCTGTTTGGGCTTTGTTCTGCAAACATGAACTAAATCCCTTTGTCTAGTCAAGGGACAACGGATGCTTTGGATCGCCTAAACTTGTGAGATCGATTTAATTTTATCTTTTCTTTTTATTCATTGGTATTCGCATATTCCCTAGTTGCAGTGCTTATGGTTGTTTAATTAATTGATTGTCTTGGATTCGGATAATTAGTTAATTTAATAATCTATTGTCAATTGAGGTGTTAAATCCATAATTGTTTAATTGCCTCAAAATAGTGACAACTGGCATAATTAGACTTGTGTCAGGGGGATATGCGGGCTAATCTAAAATAACCCTGGTAGTGCGTTATTTGGTTAGAATAGGGCTCCTCTAATACGTAAGGCAATTGGGGAATTAAATTATACGGGCGTACCTTGATTATTTCTCAATTAGAGCAGTGATTAACGGGCGTACCTTGATCACCGACATTGTAAGGAGGGGTTGACTGCCATCGCTTGTTTGGTAGTTATAACCTATTTATTAGTAAATAATTGGAATTGCCTTTGCTTATCGATGATCAATTAGGTGAACCATTGCTGAAGTTATTCCTTGGCTAGATCCTTAATTATCATTCATTTGATTTTGGTAATTTGTTATTTAATTTTTAGTAGTTTCTTAGATTTTATTTGCATTTATTTGATTGTCACTTTCTACATAAAAACACCCCCTTGTCACTGTGAATTTGAGAAGAAACAATTACTCCCAGTCCCTGTGGATTCGACCCTGCTTACCATTATCTACAGAAATTACTTTTAGTTTGAGCAGGTATTTATTATTGCACAGGCTTCGACACCCTGTCAATTTTTGGCGCCGTTGTCGGGGACTGGTGCCAGATTAATTTGTTTCTTTTTGAGTTCATCTTATTTTTATTTATTTATTTTTATTTTTCTCTTATTTTTTTTATGGCTTCTAACACTTCGTATTTTGGTGAGATACTGGATTTTGTTTCCGGAAAATGCGATGTGACTAGTTTTTTCGCTAAGTCTGCATATGCAGAGGCAGTAAACTCTATTAGAAAAAGAATGGCTGCTGCAACTTGTAAAATTTGTTATGCCAGGGATCATTCAACAGGTATGTGCCCCGAATATCAAGATAATCTGAGTGTCCCATTCGATAATTATGGAGAATTTTCACCCTGGTCTCAAACGTGGTATGACCCTAATCCAAACGGGTATGATCAAAGATGGTGGGATAACTCCAATTATAATTATACAACGGGGCCAATGAATTTTCAGCAGTATGAGACTCATGTTTTTCCTAATGATCAATGGACTGTTGCAAATTGTGGAACTTATTTTGACTCAGGTTATTCAACTGACACATGCCCCGCATTTCAAGACAATCTAAGTGCTCCAATTGATACTTTTGGAGATTTTCCACCCCTATATCAAATGCAGTATGACCCTTATTCAAACGGGTATGATCAAGGATGGTGGGATAATTCCAATTTTGATTATGCGACCGGGCCAATGGATTTTCAACAGCAAGAGTCTCAACAACTATCGTCCCTGTCAGGTATGTCTTTTCAGGAATTGGGTGAGTTATTTATTAATACATACAAATCCCAACAGGAGACACAAATGAGGAATGAGATGATGAAGGATGCAATGAGTTATCTGGCGAATCAACTATGTCTATTGACATCCAGAATGAATCGATTGGCTTCTCAAATGGAAGAATTGCCCTCGAAAACCATTGTTGATCTAGAAGAAAATGAGAGTGCAATTTGCCTGACTAGTGATGAGGAGATGCAAGAGTGTCAAAATGAGAAATCTACAGATGCAGTTGAAAAAGAAGCCGAAAAGGAAGAAATGGAACCCCAACCGCAACCCATTCAAGTGAATGAATCCAGTGAACAATCTCCAAATGCGGTGACATCTCCTCCACTCCTTCATCAATATTCTCCTGACTCTTACTCTTCAATTCCTGTTAACGAAATTGACTTTATTATACCAGACAATTTTGAATTTCATGACAGGAATAAATTAAGAATGGCGATGGCAAGATATCTTGAACCAATAAATGCAAGTGAGGGAGGAGTGAATGGAGAATGCAAATTATCATCGACTCGTTTGGCGTCATTCACTAGTCCATGGAAGCCCGTAGCTCGTAAGCTCAAAGATTATTCTATTTACGAGGGTTATCAGGACTATATAGAGGATGAAGCATTAAGACGAGTCACACGATTTTATCCTCCATGAGTAAAACATAATAATGTCTAGCCAAAAACATTAAAGAAAAACGCTCCTTGGGAGGCAACCCAATTGTTCCTTTTAATTGTTTGTTCATTTTCGTGAGGTAGTTTAGATGTGCTCTCCTTGAATTCGACTGATTTTGGATTTCAGTTTTCGTTTTTGCTGATTTATAGGTGCCCTTCAGTCATGACGTGCCCGCGTGGTGATGTGCAGGACGCTCACGATCAGAAACTTCTGAAACTTCTGGGAGCTCTCTTGCCCTCATGACGTGCCCGCGTGGTGATGTGCAGGACGCTCACGATCAGAAACTTCTGAAACTTCTGGGAGTTCTCTTGCCCTCATGACGCGCTCGCGTCACGTTCGCGGGAAAGGTAAGTATTCAAAGAAACTCAAGAACGATTATTGATTTCCTGTTAATCTCTACTTTTGAATTCCAAAAATAAATTTTGTCAATAAAAAAAAAAGAAGATAATATATGAAAAAAATTTCAAAAAAAAAAATTAAAAAATTTTGTTTTCAAGTAAGTAACAAGGAGAAAAAAAAAGGGGGAGTCTTTCCCTGAAAAAAAAAAAAAACAAAAACTTTTCTTTTCCTTCTTTTTCTTTTCTTTCTTTTTCTTTCTTTCTTTCTTCTTCTTCCTTCTTTCTTTCCTCTCCCCTGTTCTCCTCTGGGTCGACCGAGACTCCCTCGCGGCCCTCACTCTGCCCACAGCTCCACCGTGAGCTACCGCCGCCACCTCCACCCGAGCTCTACCTCGCGCGCAACCCAGATGCTCTGCGCACGAAGCTCCACCACCGCACGCCAGATTGCGCCACCACCAGCTCGATTTCACCGCAGCAGCAGCGCCGCCTATCTCCCGCGCGCCGCCATCACAGCTCACCCACCTCTCCACCGCAGCCGCTGCTGAAGTTCCCTCCACTGTCTGCGCGCGCCACTCTAGCCCGCTGGTCCCTCTCTGCTCGCATAGCCAGCTTCGTCGCAGCTCCATCGCGAGCCAACGCCGCCACCGAAGCACTTGGACGCTGCCAACAGCCCCAGCCAACCTCGCACGCTACTCTCTTCGGTGGAGGTATTTGGAATTTATTCCCCAATTTCTTAATATTCATTGGTGCTGTCTGGTTTTTCAATAATTGGTATTGTTGGCCGTTGGGGGTTATTTCTTCAATTGTGTGGTAAACTAGTGGTACTGGTTGTGATATTTGACCCAGATCTTGTTCATTCCTAGTTTGCCATACTCTTGCGAATATTTGTTGAACTTTTGGGTACATTTGTCCAGTTTTTGGGTGGGCTGGATTTGTGAATTGTCATTTGCTAATTGGGAGGCAGCTTTGTTTGTGTTTTGATTGTTACGATTCTCAAGTGATGGCAGTGTTAGTTGTTATTTTGGTTTACCGGTGATTTGGTATTGGTCGTGTGCGATTCCTCTTCCATTATTTGCTACACCAGTGGTACTGGTGGAGTAACTGAAATTGAAATTTGGTACCTCCTCTCCTTAACACCCGCTTGCTTATTTGGAACGTATGTTGCTGGGATTGATGATTGGAATCAATTGAACTCTCTGTTGGGACTTTGAGTTGATTAATCCTGTTTTTTTTTTTTTTTTTTTTTTTTGCCTGTTGACTTGGGAAACCTGTGCCACTTGCTTTGCTTGTCAAGGTGGGTACATCCAGTTGAATTGTTGGGCTGCATTAATTCTGTATTTGAGTAAATTAGGACCACTACTGATTATTGATTGCAATCGCTGCTTTGTTGGGACATTTGTATAGACCTTGGGTGCCTCACATGTACATTTTGTTGATTGGGTTTGCCATTTAAGTTGCTTCATTATCTGTGGGGTGCACCAATGGTACTGGTTGGGGTATTTTGACTAGATTTGGTAATTCTATCTGATTGGCTGTCTAATTGACAGCCAAGAACTTGTGACTGAATTGTTATTGTCAAATACCTAAACTCTCAATGTTGAAATTGCTGATTCTGAGTTAAGGCATTAACTGGCCAACTGGAGCTATTTGTTGAGATTTTGGATAGACAGAGTTTTGCATTTGCTGGTTGAATTGAGTTGAGCTGTCTCAGACCTTGGCCGCGTACTTCTACCACATTGGTTTCCTCCACTGCCGCCGCCTACCTCTTGGCCACTCAAAGAGGGAAGTTTCGTTGTCCTCTTCACTTTCATTACTTTATTACCTCCATTGAGGACAATGTAGGATTTAGGTGTGGGGGGAGCAGTTATGGTGCTAGTGTCTTTCGTTCATTTTCTTTTTCTTCTTTTGTGATTGACTCGTAAGTGCATGCCAAGGTTTGATGTTGGATTATTGCCTCTATTTCTACTTTTGCCAAGTTTTAATAATAAAAGAGTATCAAGTTCATGTGGTTGAATCCAAAAACATCTCTTTGGTGAATATCAATGATTGTTTTACTCTTACAATTTTTGGTTAACTTTCCTAGGCATAGGGAATGATTATTGGCATTTTCATGTGAATTGGTCCGATTATTAACTTTAGTTCTCCATGTTTAAAAATAAGGCTAGCTGATGCAAGTTTTCTTTTGGTTCTTGTGTTATATTGAGTTTTTGTGATTTTTAGCTATGAATAAACTTGACTGTACTCCGCTATTAGTTACTACTGAGTAATCGGGGATCTGTACCTAAAAGTGTTGATTCTCGGGTCAAAAGGTAGTAATTCCTATGAGTACGTGGTCACGTGGCGATAGCAGCTGAGTAACCGGGCTCCTTCATCTGGCCAATGTTGGAGTTCGCGTCAAAAGGCTCAAATGGCTAGCGACTAAGTCTTTTGTTACTATTGAAAAAAAATCAAAATAAAAAAAAAAGAGAGAAAAGTAGAAAAAATGTGAAAAAAAAGTGAAGGTTGTATTAGTGTGTAATAAAAGTCAGCTTGCCGAATTATGGATTTAATGTTGAGATTTTGGTTAATAGTTGGACCATTTGCTGATAAATGTTATGCGTTATTCCTTTTTCTTAGATCAGTTAACTTAAAATTAGAGGAGTTTGTGGTTTAGAAGCTAACCGGAGTGATGTTTCTTGGACTTGACCATTGATGCTTGATTATTATTTTTCTTGGTACCTTGGCAATTTGTTGGATAGAGCAATGACCATTATCAAATTTTGGTGTCTGTGTACTTTTCTTATGCTTGAGGACAAGCATGGTTTAGGTGTGGGAGAAATTGATAGGTTGCAATTTTATCATTTATTTTATTATTAATTTTCCCTATTACTTGACCTGATGTGAATTAATTAGTAGATTCTACTCACTTTTCGTAATTTATATTTATTTCAGGGAGTAGAACAAAAATATCACAATCAAGGCCAATTTGACAGTTATCAAGAAAGAGTTCAAGTAGCAGGCATCTAGGGACATTTTTGGAATATCAAACCACAACCCTTCTTGGTAATTGGCCCGCAGACAGCATTAAAAGGAGGAGGCCGAAGTCTTCTTGGGCTCTCGAATTTTCCTCCTCTCGGAGGAGAGCCGCCGCACAATGGGGAGGCATTAGAGTAGAATGCTTCAGAGAGGAAAGGATGGCTGGCTTTGCTTAGTCTTTCGTCTGTAGCTTAGGAGCTTTATTGTTGACTTTTCCTGGAGCTTTGCTTTTTACTTTTCTTACGCATGGCAGGATAGCTTAGCTTACTCCTTCAAACGAATTGAACTTGGGCATTTGCCTGATTGATGGCTGCGTCTCTCTCTGCAATTCTGTTTGGGCTTTGTTCTGCAAACATGAACTAAATCCCTTTGTCTAGTCAAGGGACAACGGATGCTTTGGGTCGCCTAAACTTGTGAGATCGATTTAATTTTATCTTTTCTTTTTATTCATTGGTATTCGCATATTCCCTGGTTGCAGTGCTTATGGTTGTTTAATTAATTGATTGTCTTGGATCCGGATAATTAGTTAATTTAATAATCTATTGTCAATTGAGGTGTTAAATCTGTAATTGTTTAATTGCCTCAAAATAGTGACAACTGGCATAATTAGACTTGTGTCAGGGGGATACGCGGGCTAATCTAAAATAACCCTGGTAGTGCGTTATTTGGTTAGAATAGAGCTCCTCTAATACGTAAGGCAATTGGGGAATTAAATTCTACGGGCGTACCTTGATTATTTCTCAATTAGAGCAGTGATTAACGGGCGTATCTTGATCACCGACACAGTAAGGAGGGGTTGACTGCCATCGCTTGTTTGGTAGTTATAACCTATTTATTAGTAAATAATTGGAATTGCCTTTGCTTATCGATGATCAATTAGGTGAACCATTGCTGAAGTTATTCCTTGGCTAGATCCTTAATTATCATTCATTTGATTTTGGTAATTTGTTATTTAATTTTTAGTAGTTTCTTAGATTTTATTTGCATTTATTTGATTGTCACTTTCTGCATAAAAACACCCCATTGTCACTGTGAATTTGAGAAGAAACAATTACTCCCAATCCCTGTGGATTCGACCCTGCTTACCATTATCTACAGAAATTACTTTTAGTTTGAGCAGGTATTTATTATTGCACAAGCTTCGACACCCTGTCAAGATACAACAACATGCGAAAAGACAATAAATTGCCCCGCTTATTGAAATTTGTACCCAAAATTGAATTGTAAGCATCAAATTCAAAATTAGTCATCTTCCACTATGTTTTCAAGGTAAAACTGTAAGTTTATTGATATGGGACAAGTTTGTATAAGAGATAGAATATCTCATTATACATGTTAAACTAATTATCATAGGAGCCGGTATCAAAACATTTCGCTGACTAAACACTGTGAATGGGATATTCCATTCTAGAGATTGCCAAGTTTCATGAGACTTTGGGATCTTTCCCCATGCAAGAGCCACATGCCTGACCTCCTCCTCTACTATAGCTTCCACGACGCTAACTGCCAAAACTACTGTTAAATTCGTGAGTAAAAGATTACGTCCTACATTGATCCGAGAGATGAAGAAAGAGCGATTAATATGTAAATAAAGGCCCGAGATCTAATGACTTAAACTTTTGGGTCAGGATTGGCTTCCTGACTTACATATTGGGCTTTTTGATGAGCTTTCTTGAGGTGTTTCACCCTATCAACTACCTTAGCCAATTATTATTGATGCAACTTTTATTCATCTTCCACTGTCAACTGTTCTATACAATCAAAACTGTGTTCATAGAGAACTTGAATCCAATGGAGGCAATTTTGGGCGGAGCCATGCAGGATTCCACTATTCAGAAGGAAAATAATTAATGATAGTACACTGGTCTTTTTGCATAATAAAGGGTCTAGAGACAAATATGGCATTTTCCTGATTAGTAATTGTCCAAAGTTCCATGAAGCCTTACGATTCATTAATTAGCTGAGTGATGGGCGTGTACCTTCCTGATAAATTCATAAGCTTGATCAGAGGCTAGAAAATCTGAAGATTGAGAAGCTCGTGCAGTCTTAGCATAAGAAAAACCAGTTCCTACTGGCGAATCCAGAAAGATGATGCTTACAACCTAACAAGTAACAAGAAATGATTCTCAATCTTGCAGTCAACTCGAATTCTTAATCTTGAAAATTAGGTTTGTTTGGATAAAGATGATTTGAACATTATTTCAAAAAAAATATTTTGGAACCTTATTTATATATGTATCGCAGTAACCTTTTCATCTAGAATACATCACATAATAATAAATACTAAGTAACACTTCTATGAGTCTAAGATATAAAATAAAAGATAAGAGAAACTCAATTCTTGAGTTTACCTTGGTCCAAGTATAGGGATTTAATACCAACTTGGGCAGAGTGCCTTCAAACGACAATGGCTCGAAAGTTACTGGTCCTGCAACAGAAAATCACGAGCCAGTGACTTGATCAAATGCTGACACTCCAGTTTATCAGTCATCATCACTTGAACATTAAAGACAAATAAAGATTATGACTCCATTTGAATTAGCTGGTTTTAGAAATGTTTTTCAAAAATTTTATTATAGCAATACATATGAAAAATTATATAGGTGTGTGCTTTTGGAGCTTAGTTTATATTTTGGGCTTTTCTACGTGCATCTTTAATTTGATGTGAATGTGTAGTTAGTTATTGTATAGAGGTTTGTAGCAGTTGCTACTCGCGACAATTGGATGCTATTCAATAAAATTAATACTTTTACCCAAAAAACAAAACAAAAGACCTTACACAAAGCTTCATCAACGAGACAACGTCTTTTGTCTTTTTGCAGAGTTTCAAGTACGAAGTTTGAATCGGAATCGAAATCAGTAATTTGAAATTTTGAAATCGATATTTTTTTGGAATTTTGGCATCAAAATTTCTTATTCGAATTCAATTCGAGATTCGATAAATTCCAATTTCAATATAAAATTATTATTATTATTATGTAAATGTTATATTACATACACATGAAAAATAAATTTAAAATCGAAATAAGAATTTCGAATTTTGATTTGAAAAATTCTATTATTGAATTCGAACCAAATTTGCATAATTCAAAATCGAAAAACCGATTTTAGTTCCAAATTTTAAATTATCGATTTCAAAAATTTTGAATCCGACTCAACATTTTACAATTTTGCACCCTCCAGGTTTCAAGATTCTACAAAATCAAGAACAAAAAAGTGCCGCAATTTTTTTTTTTTTGGGTGACACCTAATGCAAAGTGTAAGGCATTAGAATTCACCTGTCCCAAAGAAAAGTGCAATAAATGAGCTGCAGCCAGGGCCTCCATCTAACCAAAGGATAAGAGGATCCGATTGAGGATTTGACTCTGACTTGATAAAAGCGTAGAAGAGCTGCACATCCTCTGATTCACCAACCCCAATATACCTGATAATATCAGAAAATGGATCAACTATTTCTTCTAAGTTTTGATCAATGTTAATTTCTAGTGTTATATATATATATATATATATATATATATATATATATGTTATACTTAGTGGCTCACCCGGTTTCGAGTTCAAAGGGGAGGGGTCCTTCAAATCCTGGAAGAAACTTAACTATGGAACCAGCCATAGCAAGGTTTGAACATGCTTGAACATAAACTAGCAGCAAGAACAGGTTGCAGAAGATAGGATGCCTTAGGAGCACCTGCAACTTCTCCATAGAGCTTGGCCTATCTCTCGTTTAGGGCACTAGGCAGAGCAACTTTAGACTCCAGACACTTGGATAGAGTTCTTGGAACTTTGGAACTCTAACCCATAAGCTGCTATGTCTACAGAGAATCGCCTTATCGGAGCCACAAATTTAACTGACTCTAGCAACACAAATGTCTTGTTTGCCAACTCATGCATTGCCGGATCGAACTATCATTCGAAATGATAGCTTTACTGTAAAGGGGCATGGAAAAGACTTAGCACCGGTTTTCAAAGATGGTAATTACGTTACATTGCTTGGTCAAATGGTGTGTAATACAATTTCAACTATTAAATTTTTGAAAACTAAGTTTACCTAAATTTTAACCGTACATAAATAACTGTCCAGATGTTTGCGAAAAGAAGAAATCTGCCAAGTACCAATGAATGATCGATCAAAACAAAGCAACTCATCAGAAGAATTTATCAAAAAAAAAACGAAGAAAAAGGTCTCCCTATCCTTTGAGCTCTCTCATTTTAACGACTTGAAATATGTTTCAAGCAAATTATAAATCATACAATGCTTGACATGTGTTAAAAAATTATACGAGTTTGGTTTATTAAAGAATTTTTTGAAGTTGCCACCCAACTTTCAAGTTACGTGCACTTTTCTTTACCAAGTGTCATACTTAAGCTTTTCTTCTTAAAAGGTGGCGTAAGGACGGAATAAAATTTACCTTGTTATGAAAATTGCCTTATTTTTGTTTTAAGTAGTAGCATGTAATGAGAATGAGGGCAGAGCTCCCTGCTACGTGAGAAATGTCATAGTACGGTTGCATCGGAATTCAAATTAGATTTTTGTATTTTTCTCACATATCGAGTTTTGTCTTTATAGATATAGATTTAATAATTGAATCAAACTACATTAATTTTGTATTTGCTCGAAGTTTCATGTTTTTTATTTGCTTCCTTTAAATTGTCATGCACTTAATTTTTCAATGATTCTTCGTTTGCTCTTGGATCTCAGCATCTGGTATAATATCATAGCTAGGTTTTGGTTAATTATTGATATTAAGTGAGTTGCGGTAATTTTCAATTTAATAATTTAATAGAAAAAGAATGTTCATGTCATAAAGTCTTGGCATTGAAGGGAAAGGATCGAAAGACAACAAACATAGAGGATATTTGACAGTAAAGTTGGGCAAGTGATTTAGAGGACACGGAAAAACATAGAGTCCAATGTTAAATTAGGATGTAATTTAGTGGAAATGTTCTTAACAATTTCGAATGGTGTGTACTTGATGTTGGATGTGTTTCAGCTTTGTTGTTTGAGCGGTATGACACGTGTATCAAAAAAATCAAAAAAAAAAAAAAAATCTAACTCTTATGCATCCCGAGACTCTCAAAGTTACGAGGTTTTCATTAATGGTGGGATTTTAAAAGGCACACATGGGTGCGACAATATTGTGAAGGTAAGAAGTATGGTGATTATTTAAAAAAAAAAAAATTTGTTACTTGATTACCTCAATAGTTGAGAGTAGAATTAAAAAAGGGATCCAAGATTACTTTCAAGTTGTAAGTGCTGCTGAAAAGGAAAATCCTACAAACTTAAGTCAGCTAAAGGTTGGACTCGGATTAGCTATGTATGGACGTTGCAACAACGTAATAATTCGGTATGTATAACTACATATCAAGCTTTTTGGTGGAGATTATTAGGAAATTACTTATATTGTTTAGGCAATTTTTATTTTGTGTGACAAGTAAATAGTTTCTAGTAATTTATATGTATTTATATACGTTTGGAAATCAGGTAAGTTATTTTTTTTATTATTATTGAAATATTTGTCAAGTAATATATCCTTTAAATTGAAGGGGACTGTCATATCATAAATTAAAGTACACAAAAAGGAGTCATGTGTTATAGATGAGAGTGAGAAAAAGGACTTTGGTATATGAGAAATATTACACAAGGTTTGGGTTTAGAATTCAAATTGTATTTTTATATGAACTTTTTTCATAATAAAGAATGGGTTATTACTATGAACATGTTAAATCTTTCCTGTCAATTGTATTTTCTTGTTTTTGACTCATTTCTTTGAATTGTTATTAACTTGATGTTTTATTAGTTGTTTATTTCGTGCTTGGATTCCAATAATAGGTTAGTCGATTTCAATTTTCTTTTTCGGTAAGATAAAAGTTTAATCATTGCTCATTGCAGATTTGGGGACCAACAATGAAGACTTTCCTAGTTTTTGTCAAAATATTTCTTTGACGTTAATTGGCAAAATCGGTTTTAATCTTTTCGTCCTTTGTTTTCGTTTTGCTTCAAATTATCGTGGGCCAATTGCTGTTCATGTACGAGGAACGCGAAACTCCGTGCAATTATAGTATAGTTCTACGTGAGGTCCAAATCCAATACCATAATTGTGGCCTTACAACTGTAGTACAATTCTCGGTCAGTTCCCGAACCTGTCTCGCATGCAAGTTTTTAGTCTAATTTTTAATGGACAAGTTTTTTAACTATTTTGTTTACGGTAATCCTCTATAAACATCTTAAAATTTTTAATGTACACGTCCCGTAATATCGAAGAACACTCAAATTTTTCACTTTTTCCATCATTTTCTTCCTTCTCCCCCACCTCAACCCGCCACTGTCGGCCAGCCGATGCCGACGTCACTAGCTTGCAACCTTCTCGTCCGCCCATCTTCCCTATTCTCTCCCTCCCCCCACGTCCCTCCCATAGTTCATCAGAATTCCTCGTAGAGTTCATAAAAAATCAGGCCCATACAATAAGCAAACAGGACTACATAGTAAAAAATTTCATGAACTTTAGTCGCTGGGTGTCCAAGTATGTATCCCTCATAAATGGAAATGTCTCAGTTTTAACCTCAGGATGGTAAAATTTTCTCCAAATAACATGTAATCAATCTAGCTTATGTAGAGTAGAAAAAAGAAGATCATCAAAGGTAAGTTTTAGGGCCTAAATAATTAATCTTATAGTCATAGAGCTACAAATTGTTGATCTTATGCTCTTTGTATTTAGCAAACTTCAACTGATCATCTCGTGGCAGGAGATAACATAGAACTTTGAACTATTGAGGTCCAACACGAAAGAGTACAAACACAATGAAGGTATAAAGGATCCCATAAACTCGCATCCTAAGTATCTCCTAAATGAAAGTTTTCAAAGAAACATTTTCCTTTTTTATCCCAGAGCGTCTTATAACTTAACATATTGACAGAAAAGCGAGAAAATGACAGTTTTCATCCCTAAAATTGATGTCATAGATATATTTCGTTCTCAAACTTTTTAACATAACACATTAGTATTTAAACTATCAATTATTGACCAATTTCATCTTCAAATGAAAAATTAATCAATTTAAACACTTGAATGAAATGTTGCTTGTCGGATGAAAGGTTGAAGTTATTCCAACCTCGGCCCGATGTGAATGGTAAATTTTGAGTTTATTTTGTAATGATTGTGGAAGCGATAGAATATTTGGTTATAAGTGTGAGAGAAACCTTAACTTTTGGCATAGCTTTTGTGTGAGGGAAACCTTAACTTTTGGCACTTGGGAAGGCAATGAGGAACACCCCCCCCCCAATGGGTTGATATGTTGAATTTTTGTTAGTTATTGTGGAAGCAAATAGCGACAAGATCAATTTTTTATCATTCTCCAGCAAACATCCCGGGGAGAGCTAGCAGAAGTAGGAGCAAGGGAGAGAGGAGCAAGGGCAAAGGATGGGGTGGGTGTAGGGGGAGATGTTTGGCAACAGGGTAGGAGACGGGAGAGGGATCCCCCAGTCCCATTGCCATCCCTATCCAGCATTGTTATCGGAGCATAGTAATGGCAACTCCTCCTACTAGACAATTAAATGCAATGTTGTCCATCGAATAAAAGGTTGATATTGTTCTAACTTAAGACCCAATGTGTGAGGGGGAGATAGTTGTGAAAGGGTGCAGGAAACATGGTTAATGTGTGAGGGGGAAACAACACCTAACAAATTTTAACTATATCTATGATTGAACTAACATGTATTGAGATTTAAGAGTACAATTCCTTCTACCCCATTGGTACGCTGGACCTACAAATTTTAAGTTTCTTGTGTAATTTTTCAATCATATCTCATCCAAACTCAATTTTTGGACAAATTGGACCACACAGGTCGGTTCAACCGACTAAAGCAGAAGCAAATATGGGACCAATCTAGTTGAAAGGATATAAAATAGGTTAAAATCGAATAAATCCCATGGTGGAACTTAAGCTTGCTAGAGATTGAAATATAAATTAGACTAACGTACATAATCTTCTTTATCTTGCTGAAAAATTGTCCACGGTTTCATTGTATGTTTGACTCCCAGTTACAATTCGTCCATGTTTTCACTATAAGATTGGCTCTCTATTATAATTCGTCAACGTCTTCATTGCACGGTTAATATCATATTTTAAGCCAATCATTGCCCGCCAACTTTCCATGTCTTCCGTGTAGGACTCAGATCTTGTAGTATTTGTGATTGACCCTATGTCTCAATCCATTAGATCAAATAACTTTGTAACATCCCGAATATTAGGAGGTTGTTTGTGAAGAAAATATTAAAGTGTATTTCTTTGGGGTTTGATTTAAAACCTTATTTTGTTTTAAAAGACTAGAAACCCTAAAATTTTAGTCAAAACCCTAGTTTACTTGTAACTAACCGGTTTTCCTAAATCTTTCCTATTTTAATTGAAACTCTAATTTTAATTACTGGAATTGGAAAAATTCCTCACGTTTTCTTAAAAATTTCCTTTTATTTGAAAATTATCATTTATTAAAGCCCTACTATCCAATTATTCCATAATAAGTGCAAATGAATCTAGAAAGTAGGGTTTTATTCTTCGTTTTCAAGATTTGAGCAAATTAGGGTTTTCGCGATTGTTTTTTGCCGGATGAATTTTTGGTACTGACCAAGGATCAATTTGGTGATTAAAAGTGACTTTTAAGTGAGAAATAATATGTGAATAGGAGCAATGATATAAGGTTAGTAAATGGGAAGAAAAAACCCTAGTACGTGTGTTTTTAAGAAAAACGGCGCGAACCGGCGGGTCCCGCGCACTACCGATTGAACGCACCACTTGACCACCATTTTTCTTACCAAACAAGCTTATTGACTTTTGAGCAAAATGTCTTCTTACTTGGCAGCTGGTTTGACCAAATCCTAAGGCTAGAAATGCAAGGAAAAGAAAGAGAAAAATGAAAGGTGGTGACTTGTCGCCACCTAAAGGCTTCTTGACCAAGACAAGGACTTTCTATTTATTATCAAAATTTCACAACTTTCCTCTTCATTTCTGCACCCTTTGGCCGAGAGAAAGAAGGAAGAAAACACCAAGGGAAATCTCTCCATTTCTTCTTGAATCAAACTACTAAGTGAGAAAACAAAAGAAATAAACCGATTAAACTTACCTTTGAGTGATTAGTTAGTGATTGTTGGTGAGATTTTGGAAAGGGGAAGCTAGGGATATACTTGGTGAACTCTAATCAAGGTAAGGAAGATGATCTCTCTAATTTTTTACTTTCAATCTTGTTTAAATTAAGCTTAGTAACTTAATTTGTGGTGAATCATGGATGTTATCATGTTTTGGAGGTTTTCCCCTTTTTGATTTGATGAACTAGGGTTTGAGGACTTGCTGCCAATTTGATGTATGATGCATACATGTTGTAACTAAGGTTGTATAAGGGGTTTTGGTAGTGATTGAAGTAAGAATTTGAGGAAGGTTGCATTAAAAATTAAAAATTCCAGATTTCTGGAAAATTTTGCTTCCTTTCTGTCCGGTTTTGTAGCCCTATGTTAGAGGCCGAATTGGCCTTAGGTCAAAGCATAAAAGTTGTAGAGAATGGTATTTTATAGGTGCCTACAAAATTTCAACTCAATCGGAGTAACGTAGGTCATGAAAAGACCAAAATACCCTTACTATTTTAAGTTTTTTCCCAGCAGTCCGTTTGGTCAATTTATCCAGTTTATCACGTTTTTCCACTAGGATCCGTACTGATTTAGCTTTTACCAAAACATGAAAGTTGTAGTGTTCTGACTTAGCTTTCAAACGCCTCTAAGAACACCTGAATCGGACTTTTGTAACCTGAGATATGACCATTACAGTACAATGCGGTTAGATAGCCGACGAGTTAGATTTTAGTTCTGTAAATTGAGGATTTGACTAAGTTGCATTGGAAACTGGACTAAGTGACCTTCATGAACATTGTAGCCCTGTGTCTTAGCTTCGAAATAGCATAAGTTGCGCCTCAATCCGATAAGCGTAGCCTCGGATATGTTATTTCCGCATCCAGACGTCAAATCTGTCTTGTGCTAGATTGTATTTCTGCACTTGTTATTATTGTGATTCTTATTCTTATGATATGATGAGCCTATGGAACGGCTTTTGACTTGAATTATGATATGTGTGACTTTGGGTTGTGGCTGAGGAAAAATAATGAAGCCTAAATGGCTGGAAAATTAGGTAAACACAAAGGGCATGCTGCCCGAATTTATGCTCGAGGACTAGAAAACTATACTTGCAACGTGAGTAAGGGTTAAGCGATTATCACTTGAACTAGCGAGGACCTTTGCTACTTTGTTTATCGAGGGTTATACGTTAGGATTTGGCCGAACTTGTACCCTTGAGGAAAAGATGTTGATCTTGATCCCTATCTTTTGATGTTTACAAAACAAATGGATGATACTAATATTTCTTCAAGATATATTTTCAGTTATGAAATTATTTGATTCCATGAACAAGTGCAATTGGAAGAAGACAAAGTATGCTGAAGCTGTCGGACGCTCAAAAAGACTGCATCGGACGTCCGACAACCATTGAGTATCTTCGGACGCAGAAAACCAGTCTATCGGACGTCCTAAGGAATTGAAGAAAAATTCTCAGTTTTACATCATACCTTCGGACGCAGAAAACCAGCCTATCGGACGTCCGAAAGAATTGAAGAAAATTTCTCAAACTCACTGCCTGCTGTCGGACGCATAAAACAGTGCTATCGGATGTCCGACACTACCAACGGCTAGTTGACTGTTCAGCTACTTTCTATCCGTTGGAAGCTTTAATGAGGCTCTTTCTTGGTCCTATATAAATAGTGGTTGGTCAGATACTTCAAACAACTTTGGCACACTGAAGATACAAAAGATCTAGAGAGATTTTAGTGAGAAAATACTCCAAAAAGAATATTTGTAGTCTTAGTGGTGTGAGGTTCATTGTAAGCTTTTCATTTGTGAGTGAATCTTTCATGAGTGTAGCTCTGTGAGGGTTGTCCTGAGGGATAGTAAAACGTCCTGGCTTGACCAAGTGCTGCTTGGGGTAAGGAGGAGGTGAACCTTCCTTTGTACACAAGAGTGATTGTAATTCATCAACTTGAAGTAGCTTGTTTCAATTAATCTACAAGCTCAAGAGGAGTTGGGTAGTTAATTGGTTTGCAATCCTTTCCTTTTTATTTACTTATTGTTTCGTTTGTGATCTTTCCATTGTTTATGTTTGTCTCATTGGTTGTTTTCGGGCCTTACAAAAGACATAATGACCAATGTAAACTTGTATTTCCTTATACTTTCAACTTAAGTGTTATTTCCAAGTATCTATGCTACAAAACCTTATGATTTGAAAAGCGAGCAAGTGTTTCACGAGTGTCTTTCAAATGAATTTCAATTGGTCGATTCTTAATGAACGGAACGTTTAAGTTTCGAATCCTACTCGTGTTTCAAAGTTCTCAAACTGAATTTTTATCGCAGATCTGGACTCCAAGCCTGGAGTATAATTGAACGTGAATACTTGAAGCACCATATTTTGGTGAGTGCTTCCAAATATCCGATTGTACTTGGTACATATGTTTCTTACTTGACTTACATGATTACATGATGAATGAATGATAGGGCAAGGGTGTACTTTACCGCACTTGCCCTAATATGACTTGTTCTTGCTATTGATTACACTTGACTTGCTTTACCTGTACTTGAGATATGTCCTGCCTGGAATTCCAGAAACCCTGTGCCTAGTTAATCGAATCGAGCCGGCAAGGGCCTGGTCGATTAGATAACGAACCCTGAGTCACTTGTAATGTCGAGTGGAGTGTTATCTCCTTGACTAAACGGTATACTCGAGTATTACCACCCATGTTTTGTATGCCGTGCGGGCCCGGAAAAAGGGGGTTGATTGGTGGACGGAGATTGGCGTGTAGTGGAGTTTTATTTTGGACTTGTTATGACTTGAAAGTTGACGGAGTGTCAACTACCACTTGACCAAGCTGGAATGGAGCCGTGACATGGGTTACTGTATCCTTACATGTGAATGTGAACCTGATATTACCTGGCTAGCTGAAGTACTATTTTCCTGATTTGACTTGTTTGCTCGCTATTTCACTATTACTTTGTTATCACTTGATTTGTTGACCAATTTGATATTTGGGAACTTCACTGAGTTTTGGCTCACCCCGTTAGTTTGTTTTCCTTACAGGGGTACGAGCGAGGCGTGAGACTTGAGAAAGACTAGCGTAGCCTTTTGTTTTTGAACTTTGACTTTTGGGCCTGTACTCGCGCTATTCTTCGAATGAAACATTTTGTACTTAGATTCTATACGTTTTGCACTAGTTTGAGTATCGAGACTTTGTACCCTGATTCCTATCCTTGTATGTTATAAGCTTGAATTGAGAATGTTATTTATGGTTCATGATGGATGTGTATGTATGTGATTCGCGTGAGCTAGTGAGTGAGTCCTGGCAAGAGCTGGGCAGGCGGTCCGCTGAACCCTTTGGTACGCCTTAGGGGGAGGTGGGGTCGTCACAAACTTTGCCTCCACAATACTCTAAATTTTGTGAACTAAGTATGTGCTTATTTATTACCAACACTCTCAAAATTCTCAAAAGCATATGTTTTCAGATCTTGATGTTAATAGTCTGGAACTACATCAATATCTGTTAGATCATTGTGAAATTTATTAAAAGGATATTGGAAAAGTAAAAATTAGATACTCGGAAGATTTTCCAAAAGTTATGAATCAACGCATAAGTACTCAGTAGACCCTAATGAAGAGTATGACATATGAAACAATACTGCATAAAAGTTTAATAGTTTAATTAACTAAGATTAAGACTCTAAGAATTGGAGGACTTGGATTTAAATCCTTCTTTCCTCTTTCCCTACTCGTTTCTTACATTCCACCCCATCTCTTGTCCAAAAAAAAAAAAAATAATAATAATTAACTTGCCTACTAAAGAATACAACATTCATATTCGCTCCAACATAAAAGCGTGTAATTAAATCAATTAAGGGCAAAATTTGAAGAAAAATCTAAAGAGTTCGGGTCAAGGCAGGAATCTTCCTTAATTTTAGGGTTAGTTTTTGTATAGAAAGGAAAATATGGAAAGCTGATGGGGTTAAAAAAAAAGGTGCGGTTCGGGGAGAGAACAAGAAAGGGTCGCATGACCCTTCCTTGCTGCTAGGTCGCCGGTACAACCTCGGCCACCTCTTGGCTAAACAAAGGCCGGCCTTTGGCCCGCCATTTGATAGGGAAGCCGCGGTAGATCAAGACAGTAGCAGCAGCAACCGCTGCTACTGTTGCACATGGCAGCGGCAATAATATCAGAGAGAGAAAGAGAAGCCGCTAGTAAGGAAGAAGAAGGTGATGATAGTGATGATTAATGGTGGGTTTCCAAGGAAGTATCCCTAAAGCATCAATTTAACAACGCCGCGACATGTTAGCAAGAAGTATAATTATGTAAAATCTAGATAGTGATTTTTGGAGCCAGAATAGAAGATGTAACTTTGTGCCTAAGTGTTTTTATCTTGCTACATAGATTAAGGAGAAAGAAGGTTATGACGTATATAGACGTTAAGATCAATATGTGGCTCAATCCTAGCATCTTTACCTGCAATGACACCAAAATGAATCAAAATTTATGAGATAATTTTTCATGTATTCATGAAGCAATAATTTGTTGCTTCTATTTTTGTTTTCAGCAACTTGAACGGATCATCTTGTGATTGGAGATTAAATTATCTGAATTATGAGATCCAACTAGAAGGAGTAATGCCATCAAGATATAAAAAAAAAATCCCAGAAAATTGCACCCCCAAGTATCTCCTAATTAGATGAAAGTTTTCTTCTTTACACTTCATGACTACTTCTTCATCAAAGGTGAGGAGGAGAAGGAAAAGGGAAAGATACCAAGAGAAAAGAATGAAAAGCTTAAAAACTCCTTAGTTGCCTTTTGAACCAGAGTGAAATAGCTCCAGCCGGTTCAGCTACCCATCTTACCCGCTCCGTTGGAAAAATTCCCAAAACCAATAAAATCTCAACTCCCCAGCATTTGTTTTTCTTTATTGACGCCGGCTGCTGAGAATCCAAGAAAGGAAAAGGCTAAACCCATCAGAATTGCGATGTTTGTCCAACACTTAAGACACCATAAAGTTAATGAACACAAGAACAAAAATAGAAAAGAAAATCAAGGTGCAAAGATTGTACATTGGAATTCTTTTAAGCATGAGCCATTTCATCATTTAAGTCATTACATTTTCATAATACGCTACTTACAGAAAGGACACAAGACAGCACCCCTCTAGCCGATTCTAGATCATTGGCCATGTACCGATACCCTAGTTTTGAAAAATTCAAAATCGCCTAGATGCATAGACTGAATATGGCATCTGTACGGTCTGGGCACTGTTGGTAACATTTTCAGACAGGAGAGAGGAGATTTGGGGTAAAGGATTTAGGGAAACCGTAAGAATAATCTGAACGGGTAGTTGCTAGATATGCTTTCCTGGCATTTTTTTTTAAAAAAAATCTCCAATGACCTTGAGTGCCTTTTTGTTTCTATTCTTCTATGTTGACTCCTTCATAGCTTGATATCCTTTATAGGGCAATAAAGAATGTATTGTTAGTTATATTTGGTTTCTGAGGGGTCATGAGCTATTGGTAGGGAATGATTTTCTTTAGCATTTTTGTTGTGATGCAGCCATTGGGATGGATCCCTGAATCTTTGGTACATATGATTTTTGGGTTCTTACAGGATGTAGGTAGTTCCTTTTTCTGTAATTGTTTTCCAGCTAAATTTAAAGATAGTACTGTTGGTGGCCTTGACCCTTCTTCCCTTAATCTAACACGTTGGCCACGCCAGCTTTTAGAATCTTCCGAGGACCAGTTATAAGGTTGATAAATTCCGGAAAAAAAAAAAAACAAAATCATGGTTGCAGGATGGCTTGGAGAGGTATATTTGTTTGACAGATGGCAGAGATAGACATTAAACGAAGATGTCCTATAGTCAAGTGATGTATGATATACAAGTTGACATTTTCACCAAAAAAAAGAAAAGAAAAAGTGATGTATGATACTTAGCCTTAAAAGTGGATTTTGATTGTCATAAGTATAGGTAGCAAACAAACTCATTTAATTAAATTTATCCATATTCGTCCATGAATAGAAGGATATGAGTATCTTAAGTTTTTGTATATAGGTATAAATGGATTACCCAATAATACTCATATAATAAATGTGTATTATTAGGTAACGTGTCAAATCCAATTAATCCATTTAAAATTGTCTTTCCCTAAACCCCCTCTCTTCCACCACCCATTTTTTTTTCAGATTCTTCATTTTATCATATTGTTAACTACTTTTGTTTTATTATTATTATTATTATTATTATTTATGAATTTTATCTTTTCATTTTATTTTCTCTTGGTTTGTTAATTTACTCATTTTTCACCATTATCAATTTATGACAAGTTTTAACATCTTTTTCTACTTTTTCAAAATGAAATTTTAAATTTACACACGAAAAAAATATTAGGAGTTCAAAATTTTTGAATCAAGTTTTTATATTAAATTTTATAGTACTTAGATCAAAATTTTATATTCTTATTGTTCAATTATTAAATAGTATATAATTTTGCGACATAGAGTACGGATGAAAAAAAATTTGGTAATTAGACTTATTGAACATTATAAGTAAATATTTAAAACTAATGATGGGTGCAAAGGGTGGTACAAATTCATAACATAGTTTACAAAAATGAATTTAAATGAGTTTATGAAAAGTTAAAATAAATGGGTTATAAATGGATAATTGGGTTATCCAATTCATTTTTTGACTTACCCATTTATATTCATCTAATTAAATGGGTATAAATGGGTTGACTCGCTTATACTTATTACCCATTTTAACCAATCCAACCCACTCAAATCACCCATTTTGGTACCTCTAGTTATAAGAAATTAGGAAAGATTGTTTACTGTCTAATGCTCCTTTGCTTTATTTACTTCAAAAAATGCTAATCGATACATTGTCAATGAGGGAAGGAATGTTTTCCTTTAATTATTCATTGCATTTTCTCCTTGAGAAAAGTGAGAGTTGAATATGAGGTGGAAATACAGTGGAGATTAAACTTGGATTTTCTTCTAGGGAAAAAGAAAGTTTTTAGGGGCTGTTGGGAATTGAGCAGGACGACTTCAATATGATGTGAATAGTCACTTAATTTTTTATCGTTTTAGAGGTTTCTGCAATTTCTTTGTTCAAGATTGTAGCATGCTATAAAAGCAAGACGTTGGACAATAAGCCCATCCAACTGATACAAGTTAGATAGTACTAGCTGAAAAGCCTAGGCTCAACTTCTTGTTGTTTTAGGAAATGGAGAGAGAAGAAAATAGTCATTGTGGTAATTCCAAACTGATGCTTGATGTGTTTTTTGTGCACGCTTCTCATGATAGATGTTGGATAGTGTAGGATTATAACTTTTTGCAGCTGAAATTCATTTGAGATACTGTACAGCATAGCTCTTACAGGCTCAAACGAGTATCGTATACAAACAAAGGAATTCTATTATTTAGTCTTTCTTGCGCCTCGTATTGTCTACAGTTTTGGCGTATTGTTTAGTAGTTATCTGATTAAATTCACCCTTTTGATGATTTAAGATGCCTGTCACTCTTCTCATGACTACGATGTTATCCAGTGTGGCACCAAATGTTGATTTACCATGTGTTCCTTGTCCTTAGACTTGTACCATAGCTTGATTGATAAATATAGGAACCTTTGAATTTAGATCCATCTTTTCAAAGACTTATTTTCTGATTTTAGTTGGCTATTTGACTAATTGAACATTCATGGACACTTAAAGACCAAGTCAAACTGTTGATTACTAAAGAACATGCAGTGAATCAGCTGAATGAGATTGAACTCTAATTTTCTATGGTTGCTTCTTAGTAAGAATTGTTCAGATAAGTTTTTTGTTAGATCATGCAAAACAGGATTAAGATTTTTATGTGTGATGCTATAGCTGAAATGCTTATGATGTCATGCTAATTATTATTTTCAAAATCTGCCATCGAAGTTTCTATTATTTTCAAAGTAAGCTTTGAAAATTGTGTCTGGAACTGTATTCGAGTGGGGTTGGCAAGTATCATGATTGAGTGAGCATTTGAAATTAAACCTACGTGTTATTTGGCTCGTGTTCTGCAAATTGTGTCTTTTATAGTCAATATTCTTCTCTGCTTCTAGCATTTTACTTTCCTGCTTTATGTAATAATAGATATGTCTGCTTTACCTTCGTCGTGGCTTTCATGGATGTCTAACTGAAATTCATAAATATTGCATTACAGAAGCGTTACGAAGATATTCCAGTTTTGGGTCAGAGGCAGAGTGAATGAATCAGCTTTTGTACTTGATAGTTTTGGTCATCCATCATCATTTCAGGTCAAAATCAGACTTCTTGCAATGATCCATTAATAATTAGTTCCTTAATTGGACTATGCAGATTGGAGACTTGAGGTTTCTTTGAACTGTTAGAATACCTTTTATCTGTCAAGATATATTTTACCCTTGTGTGGAAGTTCATCTGATAACCCGATGTGCTTTTTGAACATTGATTTTCACAAGAAGTAGAAGTTTATTTGATTAGGTGTTACTGAAGCTACTCTTTGGAGGCTAAGTCAATGGTAAAACTAATATGGTTCTTACAAAGATGATGTTGTGGAATATTACGCTTATGTTTCAGTACACTAAACAGAATTCTACAAAGAATTGACGAATTTCACAAACTGACAGGGTGCCAGACTGTGCAATAATAAAAACCTGCTCAAACTAAAAGTAATTTTAATAGATAGCGGTGAGTAGGGTCGAATCCACAGGGACTGGGAGTAATTATTTCTTTTCAAGTTTACAGTGACAAGAGGGGTGTTTTTGTGCAAAAGGTGACAATCAAAGAAATTCAACTAAAATCTAAGAAGCTACTAAAGATTAAATAACAAATTACTAAAATCAAATGGGTGACAATTAAGGATCTAGCTAAGAAATAACTTCAGCAATGGTTCACCTAATTGATCATCGATGCAGAGCCAATTCCAATTATTTACTAATAAATAAGTTATAATTGCCAAACAAACGCTGACAGTCAGCCCCTCCTTACTGTGTCGGTGATTAAGGTACGCCCGTTAACCACTACTCTAATTGAGAAATAATCCTAAGTACGCCCGTAAGATTTAATTCTTCAATTGCCTTGCATATTAGAGGAGCCCTATTCTAACCAAATAACGCACTACCAGGGTTATTTTAGGTTAGCCCCCGTATTTCCCTGACACAAAGCCAATCATGCCAGTTGTCACTATTTTAGAGCAATTAAACAATTACGGATTTAATACCCTAATTGACAATAGATTACCCAATCAACTAATTATCCGGATCCAAGATAATCAATTAATTAAATAACCATAAGTACTAAAATCAAAGAATATGCGAATACCAATAAATAAAGGAAAAGATAAAATTAAATCGATCTCACAATTTTAGATAACCCAAAGCATCCGTTGTCCCTTGACTAGATAAAGGGGTTTAGCTCATTGTTGATGGGAAAAACCCATACAAAACTGACGCAAAAGCTGCGGCCATCTTGCGGCAACCACAAAGGACGAAAAGCCAACGTCCAAGAGAAAAGCTACAGGGAAATCATTCAATTGTGCCTAATTGACATACGAGAGTTAAAGCTAAGCAAAAGCCAACGAAAGAAAAGTCAACCAAAAGCAATTCCTAGAGTAGTACTCCCTGTTTTCTACTTTATTTCCTATCTAAAAACCTACTCTAATGCCTTTCTCCTGTTTTGCGGCTGCCCCCTTTTATTGATATCATTTGCGGCGGCTCTCCCCTTCCAGGAAGACTTCGGCCAAAATGACTAAAAAGGCCTTGCGTCTCTTTTGTTCCAAAAATGTCCCTGAGTGTCTTCTTTTTGAATTCTTTTCTGATGACTGTCAAATTGACATTAGTTGTGGCATTTTCATTCTACTCCCTGAAATAAATGTAAATTACGAAAAGTGAGTAGAATCTAATAATTAATCAATATTGGGTCAGGTAATAGGGAAAATTAGTAATAAAATAAATGATAAAATTGCACCCTATCAATTCCCCCTACACCTAAATCATGCTTGTTCTCAAGCATGAGAACAACAAACAAACACCAATATTTTATAGTGGCTATTGCTCTATCCAACAAATTGCCAAGATACCAATAAAAAATAATAATCAAGCATCAATGGTCAAATCCAAGAAACATCACTCCGGTTAGTTTCTAAACCATAAACTCCTCTAATTTCATGTTAACTAATCTGAGAATGAGGAATGACACACAACATTTATCAACAAATGGTCCAACTATTAACCAAAATCTCAACATTAAATCCATAAATCGACAAGTTGACTTTTATTATATACTAACACAACTTTCACTTTTCTATTACATATTTCTACTTTTCTCTTTTTTTTCTCTTTTTTTGTTTTTTGCTTTTCTCAATAGTAACAAAAGACTTAGTCGCTAGCCATTAGAGTCTTTTGACGCGAACTCCAACATTTGCCAGATGAAGGAGTCCGGTTACTCAGTTTCTATCGTCACGTGACCACGTACTCATAGCAATTACTACTTTTTGACGCGAGAATCGACACTTTTGGCGAAGATCCCCGGTTACTCGGTAGTAAATACTATCGGAGTATAGTCAACTCTTATTCACAGCCAAATAATACAAAAAATTCAAAATAACACAAAAATCAAAAGAAAATTTGCAGCCGCTAGCCTCATTTTCAAATATGGAGAACTTAGATTAATAACCGGACCAATTCATATGAAAATGCCAACAATCATTTCCTATGTCTAGAAAAGTTAATCAAAAATTACGAGAGTAAAACAATCGCCAAAATTGACTAAAGAGATATTCTTGGATTCAACCACATTAACTTGATACACTTTTATTATTAAAACTTGGCAATAGCAGAATTAGAGTCAACAATCCAACATCAAACTTTGGTATTCATTAAAAAAAAAGTAAACGAAAACTAGACAAATGACAAACTAGAAATAAAAGAAGGACATCTGAAAACTAAAAACTGGCATAGTTATCCCTCCCCCCACACCTAGATCCTACATTGTCCTTAATGGAGGAAGTAAAATAATTAAAGCGAAGAGGATAACGAAACTTCCCTCTCGGGTGATTAAGGGGTATTTGGCAACTACGGAGGCAAACCAACGTGGTGAAGGTATGAGGCCACGTTCTAAGACATCCTTTCCCCTTGGCGGGCGATGTTCGTTATTCGCTTATCTACGTTGTGAATCTCCGCTTTGTCAATTGGAATACCTCCACGTCGGCAGAATGGTGGTTGCGGCCAGGGAGAGGGAAAGAGATGGCTTTGGCTGGGCAAGGTGGCAAGATGGCCGTCCGTGGGCTGCGGGCAGAGTGAGAGCCGCGAGGAGAGAGAGAGAGATAGGAGGGGCGGAGCTGGTGGTGGCGTGCGAAGTGGGAGGAAAGAGAAGGCGGTGGCCGGCGAGTGTGCAGGCGAGGGTGATAGGTTTCGGACGGTGTGCATCAGCGCTGAACTGGTGAGGAGGGGCGGCGACGAGAGCGAGAGGCAGCGGCTTACCACGGTGGCTGCTGGGGTTGCTGCAAAGAGGAGAGAGGACGCGCGAGATGGTGGTGGAAAGCAGCGGTGGACACAAGAGCAGCGGCGGTGGTAGCGGGTAAAGGAGATGGTGGCGGGCATGAGGTGTGCTCGGCCGAAAGAGAAGAAGAAACAGGGAAGAAGAAAGAAAGAAAAGAGAAAGAAAGAAGAAGAAAGAAATGAAAGAAAGAAAAAGAAAAGGAAAGAAAGGAAAAGAAAAAGAAAATAGTATTTATGTTTTTTTTCTTTTTTCTTTTGCTTTTTCATTTTAGAAAAAATTTTTTTTTCACGGAAAGACTCCTCTTTTTTTTTCTTCTTGTTACTTACTTGAAATTTAAAAATTTTTTTTTTTTTACATATATCATCTTTTTTTTTATTATTATTAACAAAATTTATTTTCGGAATTCAAAAGTAGAGTTTAACAGAAAATCAATAATTGTTCTTGAGCTTTTTTGAATACTTACCTTTCCCGCGATTGTGACGTGGGCACGTGACGAAGGCACGGAATAAAGAGCTCTCCAGGTTACTTGACGCGGGCACGTCATGAGGACAAGAATCTCTTCTGACGATTCTGACCATGACCTCTCCCTACGTCATGACGCAGGCACGGCATAAAGGCAAGAATCCCTTTCAGACGATTCTGATCATGACCTCTCCCTACGTCATGATGCGGGCACGGCATGAGGGCAAGAATTCCTTTCAGACGATTCTGGCCGTGAGCTCTCCCTACGTCATGACGAGGGCGCGTCATGACAGAAGGACACCTACAAATCATCAAAAACGAAAATTGAATCCACAAATCAGTCAAATCCAAGGAAAAACATATTTAAACTAACAAACAAAAATGAACAAACAACTAAAAGGAATTGGGTTGCCTCCCAATGAGCGCCTTTCTTTAATGTCTTTGGCTAGACATTATCATGTTTTGTTCATGCAGGATAAAATCTTGTGGCTTGTTTCAATGCTTCATCCGTTATATAGTCCTGATAACCCTCGTAAATAGAGTAATCCTTGAGTACACGAGCTATGGTCTTCCATGGATTAGTTGATGGCGCCAAATAATCAAGCAGTGATCTCCATTTTTCATCCACTCCTCCATCAAGAGCATTCAACGGTTCAAGATATTTGACCATAACTACTCTTAAATCATTTCTGCAATGAGACTCAAACACTTCCGGTATAACAAAATCAATCTCATTAACAGAAGTTATAGAGTAAGAGTCTGGGGAATATAGATTAAGGGATGGAGTGGGTGTCATCGCATTTAGTAATTGCTCACTGGATTCGTTCACTAGGGTAATTTGATGTTGGAGTCTCATGTCTTCCACTTCAACTTCCTTTTCAACTTCATCTTTGGATCCTCCTTCTTGAGACTCTTGCAGTTCCATATCACTTGTCAGGATAATTGCACTCTCACCTTCCTTAGAGTCATTGATGGTCTGTGAGGGCAATTCTGACATAAATGACGATTGTTGAGATTCTTGCTGTTGAAAACTCATTGGCCCCTCTTCATAATTAACGTTGGAGTTATCCCATCATCCTTGATCATACCGGTTTGAATAAGGGTCATACCACGTTTGAGATCGAGGTGAAGAATCTCCAAATTTTTTTTTGAGATAGTCACTCAGGTAGTCTTGATATTCGGGGCACAAACTGATTGAATGATCCCTGACATAACAAATTTCACAGGTTGCAGCAGCCATTCTTTCTCTAAGAAAGTTTAGTGTCTCTGAATATGCAAACTTAGAAAAAAAAAAGCCTTATTGACTTCCTTGGAAACAAAATCCAGTCTATCACCAAAATACGGAGTGTTAGAAGCCATAAACTATATAAAAAAATAAGAGAAAAATAAATAAAAAAATAAAATAAAAACAAGATGAACTCAAAAAGAAATAAATTAATCTGGCATCAGTCCCTGGCAACGGCGCCAAAAATTGACAGGGTGTCAGCCTGTGCAATAATAAAAACTGCTCAAACTAAAAGTAATTTCAGTAGATAGCGGTGAGTAGGGTCGAATCCACAGGGACTGGAAGTAATTATTTCTTTTCAGGTTTACAGTGACAAGAGGGGTGTTTTTGTATAGAAGGTGACAATCAAAGAAATTCAACTAAAATCTAAGAAACTACTAAAGATTAAATAACAAATTACTAAAATCAAATGAGTGATAATTAAGGATCTAGTCAAGAAATAATTTCAGCAATGGTTCACCTAATTGATCATCGATGCAGAGCCAATTCTAATTATTTACTAATAAATAAGTTATAACTGCCAAACAAACGATGACAATCAACCCCTCCTTACTTAGGGGTGAGCATCGAATTCGAAGTTGGTAATTCGGTAGGTTGAAATCGGTAATTTTCGGTAAATGATTCTGGAAATATTCGACCTAATTCGCATTCGAAATAGGAAATATCGAATTTGAATTCAATCCGAATTGAATTCGGTAACGAAAATTTACCGATTTAATCGAATTCGTGAAAACTGCTTCTTAGGGCATCGAACCAGTCGGATGGATCTGTTAACTACTTTGGAGATTATGACAGTGATATCATGTGCAGCAAGAAGAAGAGGTGCAGACACTCCTACGATCTGAATTGCTCTGCTCTGCAATTTAACAGCAGCGGCAATGGATTTTGTAGCAATTCATGGGACAGACTGCAATGTCTTTCACTCTGGATTGGCGTGGGTGAGCAGTGAGCTTCTAACCCCATTGACTGCTGCTGGTCTTGAGGATTGTCCCAACCTGGAGGAGATCCAAATCAAGGTTGAAAGAGATTGCAGGGAATGGTCAAAACATGCACAGTACCCCTTTGGGTTGAGCACTCTGGTGCGGTATCCTCGCTTAACCAAGATGCATTTGGATTGTGGAGACACCATAGGTTATGCACAGACTGCACCGTCTGGGCAGATGGATTTGAGCCAATGGGAACGATTTTACCTGATGGGAACGAATGCTAATTTAGGGCAAAAGTCTGAAATTGGAACATCTGGACATAAGGATATTATTTCCTATTTAACTTAATTCGGAATTTTGAAATTGAAAACGGTAATAATTTACCGGTTTACCGAAATAAATTCGAATTCGGTAAATTCAAATTCAAAAACTATAAAACCATTTTCGACCCTAATTCGATTCTAATTAATTCGATACCACCGATTTACTGACCGAATTACCTAATTACCGAATTCGAATTACCAAATTCAAATCGAATTTGGTCGGTAATTCGGTAATTACCGTAATTGCTCACCCCTATCCTTACTGTGTCGGAGATTAAGGTACGTCCGTTAACCACTATTCTAATTGAGAAATAATCCTAAGTACGCCCGTAAGATTTAATTCCTCAATTGCCTTACATATTAGAGGAGCCCTATTCTAACCAAATAATGCACTACCAGAGTTATTTTAGGTTAGCCCGCGTATTCCCCTGACACAAAACCAATCATGCCAGTTGTCACTATTTTAGAGCAATTAAACAATTACGAATTTAATGCCCTAATTGACAATAGATTACCCAATCAACTAATTATCCGAATCCAAAACAATCAATTAATTAAATAACCATAAGTACTAAAATCAAAGAATATGCGAATACCAATAAATAAAGGAAAAGATAAAATTAAATCGATCTCACAATTTTAGATGACTCAAAGCATCCGTTGTCCCTTGACTAGATAAAGGGGTTTAGCTCATTGTTGATGAGAAAAACCCATACAAAACTGACGCAAAAGCTACGGCCATCTTTAAGCAACCACAAAGGACGAAAAGCCAGCGTCCAAGAGAAAAGCTACAGGGAATCATTCAATTGTGCCTAATTGACATACGAGAGTTAAAGCTAAGCAAAAGCCAACAAAAGAAAAGTCAACCAGAAGCAATTCCTAGAGTAGTCCTCCCTGTTTTCTACTTTATTTCCTATCTAAAAACCTACTCTAATGCCTCTCTCCTGTTTTGCGGCTGCCCCCTTTTATTGATATCCTTTGCGGCGGCTCTCCCATTCCAGGAAGACTTCGGCCAAAATGAATAAAAAGGCCTCGCGTCTCTTTTGTTCCAAAATTGTCCCTGAGTGTCTTCTTTTTGAATTCTTTCCTGATGACTGTCAAATTGGCATTAGTTGTGGCATTTTCATTTTACTCCCTGAAATAAATGTAAGGAAAAATGATCGGTTTCATCTTTCACATTTCACAAAAATATTCTTTTCGTCCCTTACTTTTAAAACGAAGCAATTTCGTCATTGACATTTAAAAACTGAAATTCTTACATCCCTGAACCCAAATTTCAATCTGAATCAAATTACCAATCAACCTGATTACAAATTTTGGGGGTGTAATTGGTAGATCACTTGGTTAACTCAACTTGATATTCATGTAAAATTTAACGAATCCAAAAATAAAAAATTATAATATAAAAAAGAAAGATTAATCTTTTTTACATTATCATTGTATACACTGACAGTTTTATGTACCGTCATATCATTTCAATTTAAATTTAAACACCAAATTTTATATTTATGACACACATCTAGATTCGCAAGCGAATATACTAACGGTATATGAAAAGATTTACCAAAAAAAAAAAACTCTACTATTCCAGAACAAAGAATGGTCTTTTATGTTATAATTTTTATTTTTTTGGTTGAATAAATGTCATGTGAATATGATGAAATTAATCGAGTGATCTATCAATTCTATTTCCGAAATTTATTACTAGGTTATTGAATGGTTTGATTCAGATTGAAAATTAGATTCAGGGATGTAATAACTTTAATTCTTAGATGTCAAGGACGAATTTGTTTCATTTTAAAAGTGAGGGATGAAAAGAATATTTTTACGAAATGTGAAGGATGAAACATGTCATTTTCCCTAAATGTAAATTACGAAAAGTGACTAGAATCTAATAATTAATCCACATTGGGTCAGGTAATAGGGAAAATTAATAATAAAATAAATGATAAAATTGTACCTTATCACAAACTGTAATGCATGTAAAGTTCACTTACATAACTGTTTTTTGTTTTTGTTTTTTTTCCTTTTTGTTGTAAATGTTTTCCTTCAAATAACGAAAAAAAGAAAAGAAAAGAAAATGACTTGTTTAAACCATTAAAGGGTTATTTGCACTACCTCCTTTGAAGTTTGATCAAAGTACAAATCAATAGTTGAGGACCTTGAAATAGTCCACGCAATACTTGATAAGAATGTCCAAACTCTATTCTCTGTTTTTTTTCTCCGTCACGCTTCACCTTCTCTCTCCTCGAGGTTTCTGTTGATTGGGCACGTCTCGTCTTCCCATATGAGCCTTGCATTCGTCCTTTCCATATGAGTAGGCAAAAACGTGAGCCCATGCACCCATATGTGCGCCCCGTTCTCCTTAGCACCAGCAGGATTTGAATGATGTCGCCGGGCTCATCATTAATAGAGAGACCTTGATACCCTTAACAAGTTCAGCAAAACATGGAAGATCCGGTTGTGAAAAATTCAGTAGTCCAAATTAAGTCGCATCACTTGGTGAGGTGGGTAGCACAATTTGACCTATTGAATTTCTAAAGATCGAATTTACTCAAGTATGAGTCAAGTGTAAGCCTTCGATGACCAGATTATCCATGACCATAAACATGTAATTTAGGACTATCTAAAAAAAAAGGGGGATTTTAAGGTACTTTTGAGCATAGTTTGTTTAAAAAATGATTAGATCAGTCCTAGACATGATTTGAACGTTGTTGCCGGGCTCATCATAAATGGAGAGATCTTTATATCCTTAATATGTTCAGCCCAAATTTGATAGATTCGATTTTCAAAAACTCAATAGTCAGATTAAGTCGCACCACTTGGTGAGATGCGTAACACAATTTGATCCATTAAATTTCTGACAATCGAATCTAGCCAATTAAATTTCTAAAAATCGAATCTAGCTAAGTGTAAGGTTTCGATGACCAGATCATCCATGGCAACAAACACGTAGTTTAGGACTACAAAAAAAAGGCTTTTAAATTACTTTTGAGTCACAGTTTTGCTTAAAAAGTGATTAGATCAGTCCCAGACATAAGAGATTTTTTTTTTTTATCTTCTTTTGGTTTTAAAGTATTCTCAAGAAAATTGCTTTTCCATTATTTATAAGAAATTCCTTTTCCTACTCCACTTCATCTTTTAAAAGCTTTGGTAGATTCCCTCCATTCATGTTTAATGGAGTAACAATTTTTTTTAATATTTGAATTCCTTGGCAAACGGTACTTTCCTGTGAATTCAAAATTTTATTTATTGCAAAATAGAGGAAATTTAATTCAATGACATATCTTCAAAGTAAAAGCTTCAGCAGTCATATAGAAATGTTTGGAGGCGTAACGTGATTCCCATTTTAAATACTACATTTTATTCACTTCTCCACTAATCATATCTCCATAAGAAGGCAATCCATTGGAGACTTGGGAGTAGAAGCGTCTCATGACCCAAAGTTACAAATAATATATATTTAAGAGTGGCACATTTGATGCGCAGAAGTGATCAAAGATGTCCATAATCCATATGCCAACTGATTAGAGAGGCTGATGCGATATCCATCTCTCAAGCATAGTTCTGCATTCGGCAGGCTTCAACTCATAAGCAACATGGCCTCCTCCCTTCACCCAAAAAAAAGAAAAAGAAAAAAGGGGTGCTAGTTAGTCCCAAGAATGTTCTAACCTTGTTGTTAGTCGTTACCATGTGAACAAATCTTGCACTGAAGCAATAGAAACAGGAATTTCTTGCCTTCACTGTTGCAAATGTCATCTTATTTGTGTAAGTCCTTGTGTAACTGGAGGCAGGAAAACAGAACAAATTTAGATGAGTCGGGTAAAGTATCTTTTTATCTCGAGCTAATGGTGGTGTAATCAAGAAAAGAAACATTGTTCAATTTTGAACCAACCCGGCAACTTGGCCTTGATGAATCCACTGTCTCCAATAGTCAATAATTGGGTAATGTAGAGATCTTATCCACGCTTGAGTTTCAATGTGCGGTACCATCAGATCATGGTCACCACTGCATCACAAAGTACTCCACTTTCAGTACTTAAAATCACTGCTGTTAACCTACATGCATCAAGATTCAGAGTTAGCTACCAAACCTGTATATAAGGGATCTATAACCTTTAGTGCTAAGGTTTGCGTGATATGGTACAACACTCCCTGCATTTTTTGTGTATGGCAAGGTATCGTTGCATCTTAACCACCGTCCGATAGTTTCCTGCAATGTGATTACAGAAATCAGTTCAGGCTTGCTTCGGCATTCAAATGCTACATACCATAGTGCTCGATTTAGACATACCCTTCGCACATGGAGGGCCTCTTGGACGCTCTTGTTGTTAGCCCAGTGCTCAACGAGCTTAACCCATTCCATCTACGATTGCCAGTGAACAGAAGAAACGGCGATCAGTTGTGCTACCAAGAACTGATGCTCTTATTTCCCAAGTTTACATAGAACGATACTAGTAGTATCTTACTCGACATTTGACTGAAGTAGATTCCCGAACGTCTAGCTCTTCAAACTTCTTATACAACATTTGTATAATGGATCTCCCACCAGTAAATAATTTATTTGGCTCTCGTGAAAGAGGAGGACATACGGGCATCAAGATCTGTTCATCGTCAATATTACGAACCAACTGCAGAAGAAAATTATTTACACCATCATTCTTGTTGCCCGTTCCTTTATTCTGATTCTTCCCACCTTTTGTAGCCCGCAAATTAAAGGGAAGGGGGAGGAACCAATCGTCAATACAACCGTTTCTGGAAAGTGTGTTATTGTTTGAATAAATCAGAGTAATTCATTGTTAACTTCTACAATTTCGCAACAGAAATATGATGTTCGATCAGTGCTCGTGTAAGCCCCAAACATTAACTGCAACTCTGTTACGAAATTGTATGAGTAAGTTGCAATGAATTACTGCTTCTTCAAATGATATTACACTATTCAGAAACAGTTATACTGACAATCCTTAACTCTATCCCTCTTTCTTGAGTTAGGAGGCACTTTAAGTAAATCCATTAGGCCTTGCCTAATTTTTGAAAATATAGTCACATAAAAATTGCATAGATATGGTTGCTTGCCTCATTGTATCCCTGCATATTTTTCGAACACACTGGATTACTAGGATCTGTGATTTCATATTCCCCTTTACAGCTAACCTTCAAGGACTGCATTGTAAATATACAGGTCAATTAGAAAATCACGGGTAATTTTACATTGTAAGAATGCACGTGACAAATGACAGTGTTCTGAGATATCAATAGGTAACAAACAAAAGAAATAAGTTACCTCATAGAGTTCATCAGAAATCAGCCCCATCCCATAAGCAAACGGAACCCTATAGTTCAGAAGTCCTGAAACCTTTGTTACTGGATTTCCGAGTATGTATCCCTGAAGCCATAAATGGAAACGTCTCAGTTTTAAACTCAGGATGGTAAATTTTTCTCCAAATAGTATGTAATCAATCAAGATTAGGTAGACTAGAAAAGAGAAGATCATCAAAGGTATAGACCTTAAGATCAATACGTGGTTCAATGCCGTCCTCGTTTCCTGGAATAACTCCAAAATACATGTAAGTTTTAGGGCTTAATAGTCATAGAGCAACAAAGCATTGATCCTATACTCTCTGTATTTAGCAAACTTCAACTGATCATCTTGTTGTAGGAGATAATGTAGAACTTTGAACTGGTCAAAGAAACGTTTTCTTGCTTTCTTCTGGAGCATTTTATAACTTAACATTTGGACAGAAAAGAATAAAAAGCCTGCAAATTTCTGAGGGAACTTTTAACCTTTTTTTCCCCCTCATAAAGCTCTGCATTATGTTAATAAAACCCATTTAGCTTAAGGTGGCAACTATATTCCTACCTAAAGTGGCTTCGCATATACTACAAGCTTACAGAGAGCATTTATAGTATATTCACATCTCTTACAATGCCTATGTATCTGCATGACAATTTCAATAATCAGATTGTAACACAACCAAAAAACTTCCCCAAGGCAAAGAGCCACATTGAAAAAATCTTACCATTTGATATAAGTTGAGTTAATATTGGAACAGGAATGCCTCCATACGAGATTCCACCAACATAGAATGGATTCGACTTGTACTCTCGGTGATCATGTAGCCACTGCAGTATAATCAACTATCAAAACAATCTTGTAAAAGGTAAACATCTTTTTAACTATAATTTCTTTCCCATTTCAAAGGAAATTAAGCTTTTAACTCGAGGTTCAAATGGGTAAAAACGCAACAAATATCGCCTGCCCAAGCCTCTATATATGGCAGTTGAAATTGCACTGTGTACCATAGGCACTAGCAAACCAATTGTAGACATTAAGCTACAACAACATGCAAAAAGACTACAAATTGCCTCGCTTATTGAAATTTGTACCCAAAATTGAATTGTAAGCCTCAAATTCAAAATTAGTCATCTTCCACTATTTTTTCAAGGTAAAATTGTAAGTTTACCGATATGGGACAAGTTTGTACAAGAGATGGAATATCTCAGTATACATGTTAAACTAATTATCATAGGAGCCTGTATCACAACATTTCACTAACTAAACACTATGAATGGGATATTCCATTCTAGAGATTGCCGCCTTTCACGAGACTTTGGGATCTTTCCCCATGCAAGAGCCACATGCCTGACCTCCTCCTCTACTATAGCTCCCATGATGCTAACTGCCGTAACTACTGTTAGGTTCATAAGTAAAAGATTACGTCCAACAATGATTCGAGAGATGGAGAAAGAGCGGTTAATATATAAGTAAGGGCCCGACATCCAATGGCTTAAACTTTTGGGTCAGAGTTGAATTTCTGATTTATATATTGGGCTCTTTGATGGGTTCTTTCGAGATGTTTCACCCTATCAACTACCATAGCCAATTATTATTGATGTCACTTTTATTCATCTTCCACTGTCAACTGTTCTATACAATCAAAACCGTGTTCATCAAGAACTTGAATCCAATGGAGGCAATTTTGGGCAGAGCCATGCAGGATTCCACTATTCAGAAGGAAAATAATTAAATGATAGTACACTGGTCTTTTTGCATAATAAAGGGTCTAGAGACAAATATGGCATTTTCCTGATTAGTAATTGTCCAACGTTCCGTGAAGCCTTACGATTCATTAATTAGCTGAGTGATGGGCGTGTACCTTCCTGATAAATTCATAAGCTTGATCAGAGGCTAGAAAATCTGAAGATTGAGAAGCTTGTGCAGTCTTAGCATAAGAAAAACCAGTTCCTGCTGGCGAATCCAGAAAGATGATGCTTACAACCTAACAAGTAACAAGAAATGATTCTCAACCATGCAGTCAACTCGAATTCTTAATCTTCAGAATTAGGTTTGTTTGGATAAAGATTATTTGAACATTATTTAAAAAAAAAAAAAAGAAAAAAGAAAAAAATTTGGAATCTTATTTATATATGGATCTCAATAACCTTTTCATGTAACACTTCTATGAGTCTAAGATATACTCATCAACTTAAATCTCTTTTTCTCTCACAAGAAAATAAAAGAAAAGAAAAGAGAAACTCAATTCTTGAGTTTACCTTGGTCCAAGTAGAGGGATTTAATACCAACTTGGGCACAGTGCCATCGAACGACAATGGCTCCAAAATTACTGGTCCTGCAACAGGAAATCACGGGCCAGTGACTTGATCAAATGCTGGCACTCCAGTTTATCAGTCATCATCACTTGAACATTAAAGACAACTAAAGATTATGGCTCCATTTGAATTAGTTGTTTTTAGAAATGTTTTCTAAAAGCTTTATTGTAGCAATGCATATGAAAAAATATTTAGGTGCGTGTTTTTGGAGCTTAATTTATATTTTGGGCTTTTTAATTTGATGTGAATGTGTAGTTAGTTATTGTACAGATGTTTGTAGCAGTTGCTACTGGCGACAAATGGATGCTTTTACCCAAAAAAACACCTTACATAAAGCTTCGTCAACCAGACAACGTCTTTTGTCTTTTTTGCAGAGTTTCAACCAGAAAAGCTGTTTGCAGAGTTTCAAGATTATACAAAATCAAGATCAAAATAGTGGCGCAATTGTTCTGTTTTTTGGTGGCACCTAATGCAAAGTGTAAGGCATTAGAATTGACCTGTCCCAAAGAAAAGTGAACTAAATGAACTGCAGCCAGGGCCTCCATCTAACCAAAGGATAAGAGGATCCGATTGAGGATTTGACTCTGACTTGATAAAGGCGTAGAAGAGCTGCCCATCCTCTGATTCACCAACTCCAATATACCTGATAATATCAGAAAATGGATCAACTATTTCTTCTAAGTTTTGATTAATGTTAATTTCTAGTGTTATTATATATATGTTATGCTTAGTGGCTCACCCGGTTTCGAGTTCAAAGGGGAGGGGTCCTTCAAATCCTGGAAGAAACTTAACTATGGAACCAGCCATAGCAAGGTTTGAACATGCTTGAACATAAACTAGCAGCAAGAACAGGTTGCAGAAGATAGGATGCCTTAGGAGCACCTGCAACTTCTCCATAGAGCTTGGCCTATCTCTCGTTTTGGGCCCTAGGCAGAGCAACTTTAGACTCCAGACACTTGGATAGAGTTCTTCGGCGAACTCTATATATCTCCGGTGGAGTGTCATGGGAGACATTACACGGTGTAATGAGTCATTACACGCATCATTATTCTAATGATGCAATAATGATGCGTGTAATGTTTAAAAATGGTGGGCTCGACTGGAGCAACGGATCCACTTGGTTTGGCATGACAATGACTGGAGCAACGGAGTTCAATTAATTAAATAAAAAATTATTAATTAAGTATGGATTATTAGCTTATTTTCACATGGATTTTTAGTCTAATTTTTAATAGACAATTTTTTTTTTACTATTTTGTTTATAGTAATCCTCTATAAACATCTCAAAATATTTAATGTACACGTCCCTTAACATCTAAAAACAAACAAAATTTTCACCTTTTTCCATCATTTTCTTCCTTCTCCCCCACCTCAACCCGCCACCAGCTTGCCGATATCACTAGCCTGCAACCTCCTCTTCCGCCCCTCCTCCCTCTCCTCTCCCTCCCCCCACATCCCTCCCATAGTACATCAGAATTCCACATAGCGCTCATCACAAATCAGGCCCATCCTATAAGCAAACGGGGCTAGATAGTTAAGAATTCCTTGAACTTTAGTCGCCGGATGTCCAAGTATGTATCCCTGAAGCTATAAAGGGAAATGTCTCAGTTTTAACCTCGGGATGGTAAATTTTTCTCCAAATAGTATGTAATCAATCTAGCTTATGTAGATTAGAAAAGAGAAGATCATCAAAAGTATAGACCTTTGATAGGGTGCAATTTCATCATTTATTTTATTATTAATTTTTCCTATTACCTGATCCGATGTAGATTAATTAGTAGATTCTACTCACTTTTCGTAATTCGTATTTATTTCAGAGAGTAGAACAAAAATATCATAACTAGTGCCAATTTGGCATTCATCAGGAAAGAGCTCAGTAGCAGTCATCCAGGTGCATTTTGGGAACGAAAACAGGTGCGAGCCCTTCTTGGGTAATTTGGGCCGAAGTCCTCTTTTCTCTTGTGGGCCGCCGCACATCTGAGAGAAGCGGAGGATAAAAACCAAAAAAATAGCATAGGAAGGGACGTTCTGGCTTGTCCTCTTAGTTTTCCGTTTCTTTAGTTTTGGCTCAGGATTTTGACTTTTCTTTCCTTAGGAATTTTGGTAGCTTCTTTACCCATTGTATGTCAGACAAAGAAAAAGCTATCAATTACTTCTTGTGGCTTACTATCTATTCAATACTTGGACGATCTGAATTCTTCAAATCTCAAAGGACGATGACAGCTGCTTTCTCTTCAATTGTGTGTGGGTTCTTCATGTCAAATATGAACTAATCTTCCCACTCTAGTCAAGGAAAAACAGAGGCTTTGGTTCACCTAAAACTTGTGAGATCGATTTAATTTTATCTTTTTCATTTTATTTATTAGTATTCGCATATTCTCTTATTACAGTAATTATAATTGTCCAATTAATTGATTGTCTTGGATCCGGATAATTAGTTGATTAGGTAATCTATTGTCAATTAGGGCACTAAATCCGTAATTGTTTAATTACTTTAAAATAGTGATAACTGGCATGATTGGGTTTGTGTCAAGGGAATTCGCGGGCTAACCTAAAATAACCCTGGTAGTGTGTTATTTGGTTAGAATAGAGCTCCTCTAATACGTAAGGTAATTAGGAAATTAAATCTTACGGGCGTACCTAGGATTTATTTCCTAATTAGAGCAGTGATTAACGGGCGTACCTTAATCACCGACACAGTAAGGAGGGGTTGACTGTCATCGCTTGTTTGGTAGTTATAACCTATTTATTGATAAATAATTGGAATTGCCTTTGCTTCGATGATCAATTAGGTGAACCATTGCTGAAGTTATTTCTTGGCTAGATTTTTAATTAATATTATCTTGATTTTAGTACATTGCCATTTGATTTCTAGTTGCCTATTTTATTTTATTTTTAGTTGTTTTCTTATTTTAATTGTTTTAGACCTTTAATTATTGTTACTCTAAATTTAGTGAATTGTTATTTAATTTCTAGTTAGTTAATTATTTTTATTTTCTTATTTGAATTTTTTTAATTGTCGTCGTTCATACAAAATCACCCCCTGTGTTACTTTGGATTTCTAAAGAGACAAATATCCCCAATCCCTGAGGATACGACCCTACTTGCCCTATCTATAAGTTCATAATTATTTGTGAAAAAAGCCATCCCATTCGGGTATATCGGATCAAGCAAACTCTTCGGGAATAGGGTGAATCACGTAACCCATTGCACACCTAGAGTCCCGCTCCAGTACTTGGAATTGGGTTTTGGTTATTTCAACTGGCAATTAGGTTTAATTTTATTATTGTACAGGTTTCGACAACCTGTCAACCTTAAAGATCAATACGTGGTTCAATGCTGACCTCTTTTCCTAGAATAACACCAAAATACAAGTAAGTTTTAGGGCCTTAATAATTAATCTTATACTCATAGAGCAACAAATTGTTGATCCTATACACTTTGTATTTAGCAAACTTCAACTAATCATCTTGTGGCAAGAGATAATATAGATTTATGAGCTATTGAGTCCAACACGAAAGAGTACTAATGCAATTAATGAAGGTATAAATGATCCCATAAACTCGTATCCTAAGTATCTCCTAAATGGAAGTTTTCAAAGAAACGTTTTCTGTCTTCATCCAGAGCGTCTTATAACTTAACATATTGATAGAAAAGAGTAAAACGCAGGAAAATGTCCCTAAACTTTAGGTCATAGATACATTTCGTTCTCAAACTTTTTAACATGACACATTTAGTATTTAAACTGTCAATTGCTGACCAATTTCATCTTCAAATGAAAAATTAATCAATTTAAACACTTGAATGAAATGTTGCTTGTCAAATGAAAGGTTGGTGTTTTCCCAACTTGCACCCATTGAATGAAAGGTTGATGCTATTCCAACCTCGGGCCTAATGTGAATGGGGAATTTTCAGTTTATTCTGCATCAACTGTGGAAGGGAAAGGATATTTGGTTATACATGTGAGGGAAAACTTTTAACTTTTGAGATAGCTTTCGTGATAAAAAGGCCCAATAATATGTAACACTAGTGATGGCAATAAGGGACACCCGTCCCCCCATGGGTTGATATGTTGAATTTTTGTTGGTTATTATGGAAGCAAATAGCTATAGGATCAAATTTTTATCATTCCCCTGCAAACTCCCTGAGGGCAGCTAGGAGGGGTAAGGGCAGGAGTAAAGGATGGAGTGGGTGTATGGGGAGATATTTGGCACCAAGACGGGAGACGGGAGAGGGATCTCCCATCCCGTTGCCTTCCCTACCCAGCATTGTTATCGGAGCATAGTAATGGCAACTCTTCCCACTAGACACTTAAATGCAATGTTGTCCGTCGAATGAAAGGTTGATAGTATTCCAACTTAAAGACCCGATATGTGAGGAGGAGACAATTGTGAAAGGTGCAGGATGCCTAGTTCTAATGTGTGAGGGGGAAATAACACCTAACAGATTTTATTTTATTTTTACGGGAGAGGGATCCCCTGTCCCATTGCCATCCCTACCCAGTATTGTTATCGGAGCGTAGCAATGGCAACTCCTCCCACTAGAACCTTGAATGCAATGTTGTCCGTCGAATGAAAGGTTGATACTATTCCAACTTAAAAACATGATGTGTGAGAGGAGACAGTAGTGAAAGGTGCAGGATGCCCGGTAATAAAGTGTGAGGGGAAAATAGCACCTAAGAGATTTTAACTATATCTATGATTGAACTAGCATGTACTGAGATTTAAGAGTACAATTCCTTCTGCTCCATTGGTACGTTGGACCCACAAATTTTAAGTTTCTTGTGTAATTGTTCAATCATATCAACCAGACTCTTTTTTTTTTTTGACAAATTGGACCCACAATTTTAAGTTTCTCGTGTAATTGGACCCACAAATTTTAAGTTTCTTGTGTAATTGTTCAATCATCTAGACCAAACTCATTTTTTTGACAAATTGGACCCACAATTTTAAGTTTCTTGTGTAACTGGACCCACAAATAGTAAGTTTCTTGTGTAATTGTTCAATCATCTCAACCAAACTCTTTTTTTTTTTTGACAAATTGAACCACATAGGTTGGTTCAACCGATTGAAACAGAAGCAAATATGGGACGAATCTAGTTGAAAGGATATAAAATAGGTTAAAATCAGATCAATCCCATGGTGGAACCTAAGCTTGCTGGAGATTGAAATATAAATTAGACTAACGTACATAATCTTCTTTATCTTGCTGAAAAATTGTCCACGGTTTCATTGTATGGTTGACTCCTAGTTACAGTTCGTCATTGTTTTCACCGTAAGATTGGCTCTCTATTATAATTCATCAACGTTTTCATTGCATGATTAATATTGATAGGTTGTATTTTTGTCATTAATTCTATGATTATTTTCCTCTTTTATTATACCAAATATTGTATTAATTGATAGATTCTACTTATATTTGGTACTTGGTACTAATTGGAGGGAGGTGGAGCAAAAAGAGATAAAAGATGTGATTTTTCAAGAGTTTTCCAATTTAAAATGGAGTCTACGTGGATTATTGACGGAAGATTAGGAAGAAGTCTATTTGGTTTCAAAAAGCTAAAAATTAGGAAAACGGTCGGCCCGTGTGATTAATACTGGAAGGAGTCAGCAGCATGAGTGACTCTTTGGTGGGCCTGGCCGCACAAGAGACGGAAAAGAGAAAGCCGGATTCACGTTTGATTAGGAGTTTGGCAAGCAACAAATTGGAGGAGAGTTTTGTTCTCCGGAGGAAGCAAAAACAAATAGGAATTGAGAAGAGGGCCATGACTTAGGTCTTTGTATTCTTTTCTTTTTTAGCCGACTTTTGCGAGGAAAAACAAAAAGGAAAAAGCTTGGAACAATTATTTGCATAGCTTGTTCTCCATTAATGTAGAACTAGCATCTTGTTTCTAGTCAAGGGGGCAACTGAAGATTTGGTTCAACAATTACTGTGAGATCTAAATCGTTTTTAATTATTTCCTTCATTTATTGGTATTTATATGTTTCCTGCTTTTAATTGTTATAGCCCTTGTGTATGATTGATTAGTGCGCAATAATTAATTATTCATATAAGCTATTTTGCTAAATAGGGGTAATTGAATCCGTAATTATTCGTTATCTCTATCTCAGTAGCAACTGGCGTAATTGGATTTATATCAGGGGAACATACGATCTAGTTTAAACAAACCTTCGTAGCGTGTTTGTTAGTTAGGATTGGATCATTTTAATTATTAATACAATCTAGAAATTAAATCCTACGGTCGTACCTAGGGTTGTTTCCGGGTTAGAAAAATAGTTAACGGTCGTACCTTAATTATCGAGAAATTAAGGAAAGGTTGGTTGTTTATCGCATGCATGACAACTATAACTAATCTATTAATAAATGTTGGAATTATTTGTGAATCGATGATCAGTGCATGAACCATTTCTAAAGTGTACCCTTGGCTAGAGTTTTTCTAATTATCTTTTTTAATTAATTATTTTCTGCATTTAATTTATCTAGTCGATATTTAATCCCAAAACCCCCCATTAATATTGACTTGAAAAGAAATAAATTTCTCTCCAGTCCCTGAGGAGATGACTCTGCTTACCATTGTCTACTAGTTAGTGAATTCAATTAAATAATTAATTCAGGTATATCGGATTAAGCAAACTCTTCGGAAACAGGGTGAATCAAGTAAACCATTGCACACTTAGAGTCCCTGCTCCAGTACTAGAATTGATTATTGATTGCTTCAGGTGGTAGTAAGGTTTTATTTATTATTATTGCACAGGTTCGACACCTGTCAATTTTTGGCGCCGTTGCTGGAGACTGGTGCCTGATTAATTTGTTTCTTTTTGAGTTCATCTTATTTTTATTTTTTTTATTTTTCTCTTATTTTTTAATATATAGTTTATGGTTGTTAACATTCCGTATTTTAGTGATAGATTGAATTTTATTTCGAGAAGGGGTTATGAGACTCGTGCTTTTTCTAATGATCAATAGGTTGTTGCAAATTGTGAAACTTATTTTGTCTCAAATTATTCAACCGACATATGTCCTGCATTTCAAGATGGTCTAAGTGCTCTAATCGATACTTTTGAAAATTTTTCACCTCAATATCAAATATGGTATGACCCTTATTCAAACGAGTATGATCAAGAATGGTGGGATGATTTCACTTTTAATTATGAACAAAGTCTAATAGATTTTCAACAGCTAGAGTCTCAAGAATCGTCATCCATGTCAGGTATGTCTTTTGAAAAAATAGTTGAATTAATAGCTACTAACACATATCAAATTCAACATGAGACACATCAACTTCAACAGAAGACAATGGATTTTCATCAGGAAACAATAGATTTTCATCAGGAGACACAAGCGAGCATGCTTAACCTGGCAGATCAAGTGAATCAATTGACATCTAGGATAACGCAGTTGACTTCTCAAATGTATGAAAAATTGCCCTCACAGACTATCATCGACCATGAGGAAGATGAGAGTGCAATTGTCCTGACAAATGACATGAAACTACAAAAGTCTCAAGAAGACAAATCTAAATATGCAGTTAAAAAGGAAGTTGAAGTGCAAGAAATGAGACCCCAACATCAAATTGCTTAAGTGAATGAATCCAGTGAATAATCGCCGAATGCGGTGACATCTCCTCCATTCCTTAATCAATATTCTCTTGATTCTTATTCTTTAATTCCTGTTAGTGAGATTGATTTTATTATGCCAGAAAATTTTGAGTTTCATGACAGGAATAAGTTAAGAGTCATGATGGTAAAATATCTCGAACCAATAAGTGCTCTTGATGGAGGAGTGAGTGAAGAATTAAGGTCATCACTTGTTTGTTTTGCGCCATCTACTAATCCATGGAAGACCGTACCTCGTATGCTCAAGGATTATTCTATTTATGAGGGCTATCAGGATTACATAGAAAATGAAGCATTGAAACGAGCTACACGATTTTTGTCTCCGTGAATAAACATGGTAATGTCTAACCAAAGGCATTAAAGAAAGGCGCTACTTGAGAGGCAACCCAAGGCCTTTGTTTTAGTTTTCTTATGTTTTTGGAGTTTTTGTTAAGTGTTAGTTGCATTTAGTGATTTGTTGCTTTTGTAGCAGGAAGCTGGCAGTTAGACGTGCCCACGCTAGGTGGTCACGCCTAAGGAAGGAAATTTTAATTTGGCGGACAGAAAACTACCCAACAGTTAGGCGTACCCACGCCAAATGGTCACGCTTAAGGAAAGCAATTTTCATCGGCGAAAACTCTATAGTAGTTAGGCGTGCCCATGCCAAGTGGTTACGCCTAAGGAACTCAATTTCTGAAAATTGGTCAGAAAACTCTATAGTAGTTAGGCGTGCCCATGCCAAGTGGTTACGCCTAAGGAACTCAATTTCTGAAAATTGGTCAGAAAACTCTCTAGTAGTTAGGCGTGCCCCACGTCAGATGGTCACACTTAAGGATCTTAATTTCGGACAGTTGGTCAAAAGACTCGAAGGCAGTCAGGCCTACCCACCCCTAACACAGGGGTTCCAAAAAAAATAAACCCATGGTTCTTTTTCTTTCTTCTTCTTTCTTTCTTTCCCTTTTCTCCCCCTTTCCCGCTGCTGCTTTCGCCCGCTTGGCTGTCCGCCGCTGCTCCATCGTCACCGCACCGAGCACCTCCCCAGCCCGCTACAGCCACCATCTTCGTTCAGCCGCCGCAGCCAGCGAACTTACCATCGGCGCCAGTCCCTCACTGCCTGTTCTTATCTCTACTCAAACAAAGGATAAAAGGAAGAACCGACCATTCCCACCTATGTCATAGCTGGTTGAGACCCTCCATTGCGTGCTTAGGGAAGTTTCGTTGTCCCTTTTTGCTTTGAATTTTATTCTTTATTACTTACATTGGGGACAATGTAAGATTTAGGTGCGGGGGGAGTAGTATATCGGTATTTTATTGAAAAAGTGCAAGTGTAGGCATTTTTGGTTGGAATTTTTTGTTTGACTTTGTTGAATTTTATCCAATTTTTGCCTATCTTTGTGCATTTTTGTGATTGTTTCTGATTAACGATGGTTAGATGTCTCAAAATTTTCTATTGCTAAGATTTTACACTCTAAGGTGTTGAGTATGACATGGTTAAATTTAAGGGTATATTTTTTGTGAATATTTGAGATTTTGTGACTTTTGCGCTTTTTGGTTAACTTTTCTAAGTATTGTAAATATTTGTCTAGCATTTTTTTAATGTAAATTGGTTCAACTATTAATCTTAGTTCTCCATGTTTAAGAAATAAAGCGGGTTTGTGTGATTATTAATTTTAATTTGGTACTTATTTATGAATAGTATTCGGCTATACTCCACTAGTATCGTTACCTAGTAACCAGAGGTCTTCACCATAAGCGTCGATTTTTGCGTAAAAAAAGCAACGATAGCTATGAGTATGTGGTCCTTTAGCGATAAAAGTTAAGTAACCGGGTTATTTCATTTGGCCAATGTCGGAGTTCGCATCAAAACGATTAAATGGTTAAAAACTAAGCATTCCCCCTGAAGAAAAAAAAATCAATTAAGTGGGGATATTCTAAAAAAAAAATGCTAATAGTGAAAAATGTGAATGAATTGCTAGCCCGCTGATTCATAAATTTTATTGTTGAGAATTTGCTTAATAGTCGAACCATTTGCTTATGGATGCTGGTTGAATATTTTATATTCTTAGATTAGTTAGTCATAAATTGAAAGAATTCTTGATCTTGAAAGCTAATTGAAAAGATATTTCTTGAAAATTGCCACTAATACTTGACATGTGTTTTAATTGTATTTTGGCAATAGAAGATTTGAACAATAGCCATTGCTTGAATTTGATTATTTGACTTGTTGTTCTCATGCTTGAGGACAAGTATGGTTTAGGTGTGGGGGAAATTGATAGATTGTATTTTTGTCATTAATTCTATGATTATTTTCCTCTTTTATTATACCAAATATTGTATTAATTGTTAGATTCTACTTATATTTGGTACTTGGTACTAATTGTTGTGAGGTGGAGCAAAAAGAGATAAAAGGTGTGATACCACCTGTGACAGCCCCACCTTCCCCTAAGGCGAACCAAAGGGGTTAGCGGACTGCCTGCCCAGCTCTCGCCAGGACTAACGGTGCAGTATAGAGCGATCTTTCACGTTCCGGAACTTATAACGAGCGCAAATAAGGCAAAAGGGCAAAATAACCCAAAATAAAAGAAAATGAAATCCGGAATCGGCCATGAATAGTAACCGACTCGTCCGAACCCAACCAAACATCGAATTACATATACCACATAACATTTAGCCTTTACAAACCAAAAATGACATTTAAAAGTGATACAAAAGTCACTACATATATGGTTTGCCAAAACAAAAGTGAAAACGGCCCTAATGATACATTTAGGGTCCCATTTTATATACAATACAAAAGAGTCATTCATCTAGTTCATTCGGCAACCATTTATCAAAATTCATTCCAAAAGAGTCATATTCCTGTAAGGAAAACAAAAGGAACGGGGTGAGCTAATTGCCCAGTGAGAATACAACTCAAGCAACCAAGTTCATGAATACATCAAGTTTAACAGTCCAATTTACCAAAATAAATAAAGCCACACATTAATAATGAGGATAAAAGGATACGGGTGGCTCTCAAGAGCCCTTTTCCTCGTTTGAATTCTTGATCAGGTCTCATTGACTCTCCGTCAATGTCTGAAAGGTAACCAACCGTAGACTCCTCTTAACTTCCATTCCCTTCCTCCTAACATTCCTCAACCGGGCCCGAAATCCAAACTCTTACATTGTGGTATTACTCGAGTAAACCGGAATCAAGAGTCTCTCATACTACAAGATTCCCTATGATGTTGCCCCAAGGCACATTAATTGGCACGACCAAGCCCTCGCCGGCTCGATTCAATCAATAACCAATGGGGTTGAGCTCATGGATAATATTTGAAGTCATGTATTTCATTTCATATAACATTTCATATAACTTTCCAATAACATGCGAAACAATAAGTGAAAGTGATAAAGTACACGCTCACTTGGATCAATCAACATTCAACATCTCAAGTACAAATATCAAAGCCATGTAATAGCACATAAGTGAGTAGTACACTCACCAAGCTAGCACAATGTGGTTTCAAACACTTTAGTCAAAAGAACGTTGTGCACCACCGTCACGCCCTAAAAACATGCAAACAAATACAATGAGACTCGATAACGAGTCATAAACCAAGGCCAAACATGACCCCAATAAGGTTCCATAAACATTTACAAACAATAGAGGAAACCAGAAATTTCGGAAATGTAACTAGCATTGGCCCGGAAAAATACAGTTTTGACGTCATTTTGCGGTAATGGCACAACTCTCACTACAATTATCGGATGGGGGTGTAAGACCCACCATTTCGAAGCCAAGAAACAGAGCTACAACAATGTAGAAGGTCACTCAATCCAGTTCCTAACACAACTAGGTCAAATATGCAAAATACTATACCATAATTCCCAAAACAGGTTTGCAAATCACACAAAACTGTAATTACTATAACTCAGTCTATACAAGTCCAAATGCCAAAATTCTAAAGGCATAAGTTAGCTAAGACATCCAGCTACATTTCATCAGAAGACACCAACTCCAAAATCCAAACAAATTCCAGTCAAAATGGCCAATTACTATCGCAGTTTTCGCATTCTGATCAAAGCAGAACAGCTACAGTAATTTCATCATATCTCACTCTACACTAATCCAAATGACCTGAAATTTTGTAGGCACCTTTAAAATGTCATTCCCTACAACTTTCATGTTTTGAGCTAAGGCCAATTCGGCCTCTATCTAGTACCTAAAAATTCAGACAGAATGTACCCTTAAGAACCCTAGATTTTCCAATTTTCTTCCAAAACAGAAATTGGTTGCAATTAATCACTTTTCCCACCTCCTTAAGTCATTATAGATCATTTCCATACATCATAGAGAGCCACACCATCATGCTTGAATTAAAACAGAAAATTCCCCAAAAATAATAAAAAGTCATCAATTCAACCACAAATCAAGAATTAATCCATAAACTTGCATCTTCTACTTCCACTAAGCATGATTTGAGCATCAATTAAAGAAGGAGGGTGGTTCTTCACAACTTACCTTTAAAACAAGAGAGAAAGAGCTATGGGTCACCTTAACCTTCCAAATAACTTCATACAACAACTCACCACCACTACTTGAAGGTGTTTTATGGAGAAAAATCAAGGTTGGATGGTTGGTTTTGATGATTGAAGCAAGATTGAAGCCAAAACTTGAAGAGGTTTTCTTTCTTCCTTTGAGAGAGAGGGCCGGCACTTGAGAGGAGAAAATGGTGCAATTTTTGGTTAATTTTGTGATTTATTTGGTCAATGGTAAGACATGGAATAGTAGTCTTAAAGGTAACCCAATCAAATGGTGACACTTGTCACCCAATTTAATGCAAGTCTATCACTTTGTTCCCTCTCACATCAATCCAAATAGCTTCTTCTAATTATCTCTTAACACCCGATAAAATAATTCCAGTATCCAAAACTTAATCTAGTTGACCGAATTTTTCCGGACTTTTCGCACTAGTGGGTCCCACGTCCGGTATCTGCTCTTAATTTCTCAAAATCTATTCGATACTAGAAAAATCATCTAAAAATTATATCTGCTCCTTAAATTTATCTAGAAAAATTTTCGAATCACGAAAATGCAGAAAACAAGTCATGAAAAATAATAAAACTTAGAAAATGAAAATTACGGGTTCTCACATTTCAAGAGTTTTCCAATTCAAAATGGAGTCTACGTGGATTATTGACGGAAGATTAGGAGGAAATCTATTTGGTTTTAAAAAGCTAAAAATTAGGCAAATGATAGGATGGCCGGCCCGTGTGATTAATACTGGAAGGAGTCAGCAGCGTGAGTGCCTCTTTGGTGGGCCTGGTCGCACAAGAGACGGAAAAGAGAAAGCCGGATTCACGTTTGATTAGGAGTTTGGCAAGCAACAAATTGGAGGAGAGTTTTGTTCTCCGGAGGAAGCAAAAACAAATAGGAATTGAGAAGAGGGCCGTGACTTAGGTCTTTGTACTCTTTTCTTTTTTAGCCGACTTTTGCGAGGAAAAACAAAAAGGAAAAAGCTTGGAACAATTATTTGCATGGCTTGTTCTCCATTAATGGAGAACTAGTATCGTGTTTTTAGTCAAGGAGGCAACTGAAGATTTGGTTCAACAATTACTATGAGATCTAAACCGTTTTTAATTATTTTCTTCATTTATTGGTATTTATATGTTTCCTGCTTTTAATTGTTATAGTCCTTGTGTATGATTGATTAGTGTGCAATAATCAATTATTCATATAAGATATTTTGCTAAATAGGAGTAATTGAATCCGTAATTGTTCGTTATCTCTATCTCAGTAGCAACTGGCGTAATCGGGTTTATGTCAGGGGAACATACGATCTAGTTTAAACAAACTTTCATAGAGTGTTAGTTAGTTAGGATTGGGTCTTTCTAATTATTAATGCAATTTAGAAATTAAATCCTACGGTCGTACTTAGGGTTGTTTTCGGGTTAGAAAAATAGTTAACAGTCGTACCTTAATTATCGAGAAATTAAGGAAATGTTGGTTGTTTATCGCGTGCATGACAACTATAACTAATTTATTAATAAATGTTGAAATTATCTGTGAATCGATGATCAGTGCATGAACCATTTCTGAAGTGTACCCTTGGCTGGAGTTTCTCTAATTATCTCTTTTAATTAATTATTTTCTGCATTTAATTTTTCTAATTGGCATTTAATCCCAAAACCCCCCATTAATCTTGAGTTGAAAAGAAACAAATTTCTCTCCAATCCCTGAGGAGACGACCCTGCTTATCACTGTCCACGAGTTAGTGAATTCAGTTAAATAATTAATTTAGGTATATCGGATTAAGGAAACTCTTCGGGAACAGGGTGAATCAAGTAATCCATTGCACACCTAGAGTCTCTGCTCCAGTACTAGAATTGATTATTGACTACTTCAGGTGGTAGTTAGGTTTTATTTATTATTATTGCACAGGTCCGGCATCTGTCAAATATAATATTTTACGCCAACCACAACCCGCCAACTTTCCATGTCTTCCGTGTTGGACTCAGATCTTGTAGTATTTGTGACTGACCCTGTGTCTCAATCCATTAGATCTAATAACTTTGCCTCCACAATACTTTAAATTTTGTGTGAACTAAGTATGTGCTTATTTATTACCAACACTCTCTTTAACTCTCATAATTCTCAAAAGCATATGGTTTCAGTTCTTCATGTTAATAGTCTAGAACTATATCAATATCTGTTAGATCATAGTGAAATTTATTAAAAGGATATTGGAAAAGTAAAAATTAGATACTCTGAAGATTTTCCAAAAGTTATGAATCAACGCATAAGTACTCAATAAACCCTTATGAAGAATACGACATATGAAACAATACTACATAAAAGCATGAAAAGTTTAATTAACTAAGATTAAGACTCTAAGAATTGGAGGACTTGGATTTAAATCCTTCTTTCCCCTTCCCCCTACTTGTTTCTTGCATTCCACCCCCTCTTTTGTCCAAAAACAATAATAATAATAATAATTAACTTGCCTACTAAAAAGTACAACATTTATATTTATTCCAACATAAAGGCGTGTAAAGCCTAATTAACTTTAAAAAGTTAATTAAATCAATTAAGGGCAAAATTTGAAGAAAACTCTAAAGAGTTCGAGTCAAGGCAGGAATCTTCCTTAACTTTAGGGTTAATTTTTGTATAGAAAGGAAAATATGGAAAGTTGATGGGGTTAAAAAAAGATGCGGTTCGGGGAGAGAAGAAGAAAGGGTCGCTTGAGCCGTCCTTGCTGCTAGGTCACCGGTACAACATCGGCGACCTCTTGGCTAAACAAAAGGCCAGCCATTTGATAAGGAAGCCACGGCAGATCAAGATAGTAGCAGCGGCAACTATTTCGGAGAGAGAAAGGCTTTGGCCGCTGGCAAGGAAGAAGAAGGTGATGATTAATGGTAGGTTTTCCAAGGAAGTATCCCTAAAGCAATCAATTTAACAACGCCACGACATGTTACCAAGAAGTATAATTATGTAAAATCTAAGCCGCTGGCAAGGAAGAAGAAGGTGATGATTAATGGTAGGTTTTCCAAGGAAGTATCCCTAAAGCAATCGATTTAACAACGCCATGACATGTTACCAAGAAGTATAATTATGTAAAATCTAGATAGTGAGTTTTGGAGTCGGAATAGAAGATGTAACTTTATGCCTAAGTGTTTTTATCTTGCTACATAGATTAAGGAGAAAGAAGGTTATGACATATATAGACGTTAAGATCAATATGTGGCTCAATCCTAGCATCGTTACCTGCAATGACACCAAAATGAATCAAGTTTTATGAGATAATTTTTCATGTGTTCATGGAGCAATAATTTGTTGCTTCTATTTTTGTTTTCAGCAACTTGAATGGATCATGCTGTGACAGGAGATTAAATTTTCTGAATTATGAGATCCAACTCGAAGGAGTAATGCCATCAAGATATTGAAAAAAATCCCAGAAAATTGCATCCCTAAGTTTTCTTCTTTACACTTCATGAGTACTTCATCAAAGGTGAGGAGGAGAAGGAAAAGGGAAAGATACCAAGAGAAAAGAATAAAAAGCTTAAAACTCCTTAGTAAAGTTTTTAATTCATTTTCCTCTTAAAACTCTGCTATCAGGTGCAAGCATGAAATGTCCCTAGCTAAGAGGCTTTTCGGATTCACAAGCTTACTAAAGAGCATTAATAGTGAATTTGAATCTCTTTAGAAGGCTATATATCTGCATAATTGCTACTCTTAGTTTGAAATTTATCTGTGAAACTTGCCAAAATCGAAAACAACATTTTAACTGGATGGAACTACATTTTAAATAGAGTCCTTATAGAAACGTCACTGATTTTGTTACTGAATTGACAGCCAAGTCAACCAACTTAACATGGACACAAAAATAAGTGGAGATTTTCGTCTGCATGCATGACAAATAGATTAGCGGTTAGGGTTTTTCTTATAGCGGTTGTCATTTTGTTAAAGCTCTCCCATCATCAATTTTCTTTTTCTCTACCAGAGGAAACCGTCATTAGCAGACTACGTTGCACGTGGTTGGAATGTCCCCAGAGAGAGAGAGAGAGAATAGATCTCAACCGTGTACTTTAATTTCTCTTTTTTCCTTTTTGGATCGATCAGAACAGTTTAAATTTTGCCAACAAAATAAATTTTCGAGAAGTAGGATTCAGATAATGTTATCTAACAATAACATAACACATACGTTTAATTGTTAACAATCTTATAATTTCATGTCACCATTTTGAAATTATATAACTTGTGTCTTGTATACAATGAATTATAATTTGTCACTAAAGCTTTATACCATTCAGAAACTGGTTGCGCAATCATTTCTGCCCCAAAATTTTCTTCTTCTTTATTTTAAGCTAATTTTCTTGTCTTCTTTTTTTTTTGGATCATTTAGAAATTTTGAGCCATTTCATAATTTAAGTTGTATTTAATATGCTACTTGCAGATAGGATACAAGAGAGACCCCCTCTAGTCGATTCTAGATCTTTGGCCATGTACCGATACCTTAGTTTTGAAAAATTCAAAATCGCCCAGATGCATACTCATATGACATTGTACGGTCTGGGCACTGACAGTAACATTTTCAGACAGAAGAGAGAAGATTTGGGGTAAAGGATTTAGGGAAACTATAACAATAATCTGAACAGGTAGTTGCTAGATATGCTTTCCTGGTAGTTTTTTTTTTTTTTAGATCTTCGATGACCTTGAGTGCTTTTTTGTTTCTATTTTTTTATGTTGACTCCTTTATGGCTTGATATCCTTTATAGGGCAATAAAGAATGTATTGTTAGTTATATTTGGTTTCTGAGGGGTCATGAGCTATTGGAAGGAAATGATTTTCTTTAGCATTTTTTTGTGATGCAGCTATTGGGATGGGTCCCTGAATCTTTGGTACATATAATATTTGGTATTTTACAGGATGTAGATAGTTCCTTTTTCTGTAATTGTTTTCCAGCTAAATTTAAAGATAGTACTGTTGGTGGCCTTGGCCCTTCTTCCCTTAATCTAACACGTTGGCCACACCAGTTTTTAGAATCTTCCTAGGACCAGTTATAAGGTTGATAAAAAAAAACAAAACAAAATCATGGTTGCAGAATGACTTTGATACTAGAGGTACAGGATATATAAATAAGGGATGAAGCATGCTTGGAGAGGTATATTTGTTTGACAGATGGCAGAGATAGACATTAAACAAAGATGTCCTATAGTCAAGTGATGTATGATATACAAGTTGACATTTTGACCAAAAAAAAAAAAAAGTGATGTATGATACTTAGCCTTAAAAGTGGATTTTGATTGTTATAAGTATAGGTAGCAAACAAACTCATTTAATTAAATTTATCCATAACCGTCCATGAATATAATGATATGGGTATCTTAAGTTTTTGTATATGGGTATAAATGGATTACCCAATAATACTCATTTAATAAATATGTATTATTGGGTAATGTATCAAATCCAATTAATCCATTTAGAATTGTCTTTCCCTAAACCCCCTCTCTTCCACCACCCTTTTTTTTTCAGATTCTTCATTTTGTCATGTTGTTAACTACTTTTGTTTTATTATTATTATTGTTATTTATGAATTTTATCTTTTCATTTTATTTTCTCTTGGTTTGTTAATTTACTCATTTTTTACCATTATCAATTTATGACAAGTTTTAACATCTATTCCTACTTTTTCAAAATGAAATTTTAAATTTACACATGAAAAAAATATTAGGAGTTCAAAATTTTTGAATCAAGTTTTTATATTAACTTTTATAGTACTAAGATCAAATTTTTATATTCTTATTGTTCAATTATTAAATAGTATATAATTTTGCAACATAGAGTACGGATGAAAAAAAATTTGGTAATTAGGCGTATTGAACATTATAAGTAAATATTTAAAACTTATGATGGGTGCAAAGGGTGGTACAAATTCATAACATAGTTTACAAAAATGAATTTAAATGAGATTATGAAAAGTTAAAATAAATGGGATATAAATGGATAATTGGGCTACCCAATTCATTTTTTGACTTATCCCATTTATATCCATCTAATTAAATGGGTATAAATGAGTTAACTCGTTTATACCCATTACCCATTTTAACCAACCCAACCCACTCAAGTCACCTATTTTGGCACTTCTAGTTATAAGAAATTAGGAAAGATTGTTGCTTGGAAGTATTTTGATCAGTTCTATTTTTTTCTCCTTCTAGTTTACTATCTAATGTTCCTTTGCTTTATTTACTTCAAAAAATGCTAATCGATACATTGTCAATGTGGGAAGGGATGTTTTCCTTTAATTATTCATTGCATTTTCTATTTGAGAAAAGTGAGAGTTGAATATGAGGTGGAAATACTGTGGAGATTAAACTTGGATTTTCTTCTGGGGAAAAAGAAAGTTTTTAGGGGCTGTTGGGAATTGAGAAGGACGAGTTAAATATGATGTGAATAGTCACTTAATTTTTTTATCATTTTAGAGGTTTCTGCAATTTCTTTGTGCTAGATTGTAGCATGCTATAAAAACAAGACGCTGGACAATAAGCCCATCCAACTGATACAAGTTAGATGGTACTAGCTGAAAAGCCTAGGCTCAACTTCTTATTGTTTTAGGAAATGGAGAGAGAAGAAAATAGTCATTGTGCTAATTCCAAACTGATGCTTGAAGTATTTTTTGTGCACGCTTCTCATGATAGATGTTGGATAGTGTAGGATTATAACTTTTTGCAGCTGAAATTCATTTGAGATACTGTACAGCATAGCTCTTACAGGCTCAAACAAGTATCGTATACAAACAAAGGAATTCTATTATTTAGTCTTTCTTGCGCCTCGTATTGTCTACAGTTTTGGCATATTGTTTAGTAGTTATATGATTAAATTCACGCTTTTGATGATTTAAGATGCTTGTCACTCTTCTCATGACTACGATGTTATCCAGTGTGGCACCAAATGATGATTTACCATGTGTTCCTTGTCCTTAGACTTGTACCATGGCTTGATTAATATATAAGAACCTTTGAAATTAGATCCATCTTTTCAAAGATTTATTTCCTGATTTTTGTTACTATTTGACTAATTGAACATTCATGAACACTTAAAAGACCAAGTCAAATTGTTTATTACCAAGGAACATGCAGTGAATCAGCTGAATTAGATTGAACTCTAATTTTCTGTGGTTGCTTCTTAGTAAGAATTGTTCAGATAAGTTATTTATTAGATCATGCAAAACAGCATTAAGATTTTTATGTGTGATGATATAGCTGAAATGTTATCTGGACCAAGGAGTATTAAGTAATTAGTTTCATTGAGTCATTTAGAGAAGTTTTTGTGTGAGCGAAGTCAAATAATTTTTGTTCTAAAGCAAGGTATATTAGGCAGTTGCACTATCTAGACTAACCATTCATTTCTGAACCTCATGCCATAGATCTTCTAACTTTTTCCCTCTCTTCCTGATCTGCCTGCTTCCCTTCTCTCTCCTACCGTATTCCTTTCTGTTGAGAAAGGGGTATCGATGCAAGCACTCAATATCAGAGTTAGTTTAGAACAAATTACTTTTTTTCCAAGTACTAGTTAAAATAGAAATAAATCAAATCACCAAGTAATAGTGTCAATAGTAATAATAGAATGCAGGAAAAATAAAAGGCACGGGACACCAAGATTTTTTACGTAAAAAATTCAAATTGAAAAAAATCACGGGACCTAGTCCGGTCAAAAAATCTCCACTATCACAATAATGAAAATACACAAGTCTTTTTGGAACATTCAAATGGCTATAATATCATTAATATCGACCAACTTAAATCGCTACAAAATCATCTCCAAAAATTACAACTGTCAAAAAATTGGATTTGAAAGGGTGTTATAAAACGAAGAAGAAATCCAAAATTTGAATTAATAGATGAGTAGAGTTTGACAAGAGGATCGCGTGGGTAAAATTTCGTCTCAATTAAGTTTTCGAATCGCCCTCCAATCAAGATCTTAAAGTTATTTCTCTCTCTAGTTTCTTCCCAAATTTCTCTTTTTTCGTTTCTCACCGAACAAAGAAAAGTACCGGCTGCTCTTTTTCTTCCTCAGTTGATTTCTCTCAGCTGAAACTTTTGTCCTTTCTTCAAGAAAGTAAAGTCAAGTTTTCCAAATCCAATTTGACTTCAACCTAATGGGATTAATTTTGTAGTTTGGCCTACAAATGGGCTGGCCCACACCCAGCAATCTCCCCTTCCAACTCATTTGGGGGTATAGTCAAATCTACTTCCTGTCTGGAAAATAAGAGTTTTTCCTTAGGCAACGCCTTGGTCAGCATATCAGCAACATTGTCATTAAAGTGAACTTTCTCAAGTGTCAATAACTTGAAATCCAATACTTCCCGAATTCAATAATATCTCATATCAATATGTTTGGATTCAGAATGAAATGTAGAATTTTTACACAAATGAATGGCACTCTGACTATCACAATAAAGACTATACTTCTCTTGCATCATACCTAACTCTTGAAAGATTTTTGCAACCAAAAAGTCTCCTTACATGTTTCAGTGGTTGCGATATAATCTACCTTCGTACTGAAAAGGGCGATACACTTTTGTAACTTACTTTGTCATAACACTTCTCCTCCTGCAAAAATTATCAACTACCCAAATGTAAATTTTCTATTGTCAAAATCACCTGCTATATCTATATTGGTGTACTCGTTTAATATAGTTTTACCATTACCGAAACATAAACACAATTTGAAAGTTCTCTTGAGATACCTGAGAATCCATTTGACAGCATTCCAATGTTCCTTACCAGGATTAAAGAGATGCCGACTGACTACTCCAACTGTATGAGCAATATCTGACATGGTGCAAATCATAACATACATCAAACTACCAACAATCGAGACATAAGGAACCTTCTTCATGTCTTCCTTATTTTTCTCACTTGTAAGACACTGCTTGATGCCCAATCTAAAGTGATCTGCAAGTGGAGTAGAGACTTCCTTAACTTTACTCATATTAAACCTATTGAGCACCTTCTTAATGTACCTTTTTTGAGACAACCAAAGCTTCCCATTTTGCTTGTTTTGTGAGATTTTCATCCCCAGTATTGTCTAGCCGGATCTAAATCCTTCATTGCAAAGGATTTATTTAGCTTCTTTTTCAACCAATCAAATTTTATAGTATCACGACCAACAATCAACATGTCATCAATATACAATAAGAGAATAATAAAATCACCATCTGGAAAACTTTTCACATAAACACAGTGATCAGATGTAGTCCTGTGATACTTGTGGTCTATTATAAAGGAGTTAAATTTCATATACCACTGGCTCGGTACCTGTTTCAACCCATACAAGTTCTTTTTGAGACGGTATATAAAGTTTTCCTTGTCACTTTTTTTGAACCCCTCCAATTGCTCCATATAGATCCCTTTCAAGTCACTATGCAAGAAGGCTGTTTCACATCAAGTTGTTTGATTTTTAAATTTAATCTGGCTGCAATACCCAAAAAACTCGAATTGATGACATTTTTACCATAGGAGAGAAAATTTCTTCAAAGTCTACACCCTTCTTTTGATTAAATCCCTTCACAATCAATCTTACTTTGTACTTTGATTGTGAGCTGTGCTCTTGAGTTTTCAACCTGTAGACCCATATATTTTTCAGAACTCTCTTGTCCTTAGATAGTTTTATTAAGTCATAGTGTGATTGTCATGCAGGAATACCATCTACTCTTGCATGACTCGCAACCAATATTTTTTGTCCTCATGCTCTAGAGCCTCATAGTAAGGCTCTAACTCCCCTCCATTTGTCAACAACACATATTCATGGAAATTATATCTGCTAGAATGTCTACTCTCTCTGGTAGATTTTCTAATTTCATTTTGTGGTGGCAGTGGTGGAGTAGGTGGCGTCTCATGCTCAGGTACATCAATAGCAGGATTATTACCATCATCAACATCCTCTTTCGGCTCTATCGCAGCTCTCCCTTTATTAAAATCAACAGGTACTAGAACTAGATCTGAATCTGAATTTGAACTAGCAGAAATATTATCTGAGAATTTTGGGTTGTCACCTTTATCAATGTCTTTATTGGTTTGATCTTCATAGAAGACAATATCTCTACTCCTGATCACCTTCTTTTCAACAGGACCATATAACCTATAGTCAAAATTTTTATGTCCATAACTCAAGAAAATACACTATTTTGATTTTACAACAAGTTTTGACCTCTCATCTTTGAAAATATAAACAAATGCCCAGCAACCAAAAATTCTCAAGTGTTTAAAAGACATAACTTTTTCCATCCATACTCTCTCTAGAATATCACCATCTAGAGGAATTGATGGAGAAAGATTAATCAAATCAACTTTAGTTCTCATTGCCTCACCCCAAAAGGATTTTGGCAGTTTAGCATTGGAGATCATACATCTGACCTGCTCAGTGATTGATTCATTCATCCTCTCTGCTAATCCATTCTCTTGAGGAGTTTTTAGTATTGTCTTTTCTAGTCCGATCCCATGGGACTTGCAGTAACTTTCAAACCGTTCCCTGTACTCACCACTATTATCAACACAAACACACTTTAATTGCTTGTCAGTTTGTCTTTCAACTTTGCTAGGAAAATTTTTAAATACATCCAAAACCTGATCTTTGGATTTCAATGCAAAACATCAAACTTTTCTAGCAAAATCATCAATAAAAGTTACGAAATAAACAACACCACCAAGAGACCTACTTTCATATAGCAAACATCAGTGTGCACCAACTCTAACGAATTTAATATTCTAGATAGAGAAAATTTCTGAAATGCGACTCTATGTTTGTTTCCATAAATGCAGTCAACACAATATTTAAATACATTACCTCTAACTCAAGGTAGGAGCTGCTTGCGAACAAGTGTTTGAATTCTCCTTTCACCCATGTATCCAAGTTGCCTATGCCAAAGGTCAATTTAGGAATCATGAACTGCATTTACTTCTCTCTTCCCCAACTTGGCTTGCATCAAGTAGAGGGTACTCTGCTTCCTTCCTCTGGCAACAACGAGATTTGTTTTGCTGAGTTTCCATTTGCCTCCACCTTGCGAGTTATGGTAACCTTCATCATCAAGTTTTTCTGTAGAAATAAGATTAAGGCGAATATCAAGAACATATCAAGCATTTCTTAAGATCAACTAGTACCTGGTATCTGTGTATCCATGGCATTTTAATTTTTATCTTCAGCTCAGTTAAGCCATAATTAATTATGTATCAGTAATCTGGCACGTTTCTTTCGTGGTTTAATGCTTTTGTTGAAGTGCGATGTAAGGTTATTCCACATTTTCTCCAGTAATATCTTCTTGAGGAATTTATCTATCTTTGCTACAACAATTTCTGCTTCAAAGTTAGTTTTAGTTGCTTTCAATTACTTTGTGAAAGTACATCAGAAGCCACGAGTGATGAATCCAAAAAGATATAGCATCAAGTTACAATGTTTCAACCTGCAAGTTGTTAGATTTTCTGAAAATGTAGAGAATACCTTGCTTTACAATTTGTGATTTTGCTATCTAGTGTAGCAGCCAGGTACATCATCGTCATCATTGCCAAATTCATGTAATGCAATGGATTTGAAGCTTTGCATTGCCCTGAAGTTTGAAGCACATTGGATTATCAACCTTATTCTATACAACTCAGTGAATTTTTTTCCCCATGTCAAGTGTCATGCATATTCATACTCATATACAAACAAAAAAAATTTTTTTGCATGCCATGCTGGATAAAAGAAGAATATACCAAAATTCAATCACTCCCTTAATCCGCATATTTGCTTGGGCATATTGTCTTTAGTTCCCTATATCCATCACGCGATTTATGCCTCCTAGTACCCTTAGTACGTTCAACCAAAACTTGGAAGATCCGATTTTCAAAAATTTAGCAGTCTAGATTAAGTCGCACCACTTGGTGAGATGGGTAGCATAAATTGACCCATTGAATTTCTAAAGATTGGATCAATTCAAGTATGAGTCAAGTGTGAGTCTTCGATGACTAGATCATCAATGGCCACAAACACGTAATTTAGGGCTACCCAAAAAAGAAGGCTTTTAAGGTACTTTTGAGTCACAGTTTTGCTTAAAAAGTGATTAGATCAGTCCTAGACATGAGGGATTTCTTCTTTTGATCTTCTTTAGGTTTTAAAAGTGTTCTCAAGAAAATTGCTTTTCAATTATGTATAAGAAATTCCTTTTCCTACTCCTCTTCATCTTTTAAAAGCTTTGGTAGATTCCCTCCATTCATGTTTAATGGAGTAACAATTTTTTTTAATATTTGAATTCCTTGCCAAACGGTACTTTCCTGTGAATTCAAAATTTTATTTATTGCAAAATTGAGGAAATTTATTTCAATGACATATTTTCCAAGTAAAAGCTTCAACAGTCATATAGAAAGGTTTTGGAGGCGTAAGTAACGTGATTCCCATTTTAACTACTACATTTTATTCACTATTTGGTAAGAAGGCAATCCATTGGAGACTTGGAGTAGAAGCGTCTCATGACCCAAAGTTACAATAGTTTATATTTAAGAGTGGAACATTTGATGCTGAGAAGTGATCAAAGATGTTCATATCCATATGCCAACTGATTAGAGAGGCTGATGCGATATCCATCTCTCAAGCATAATTCTGCATTCGGCAGGCTTGAACTCAAAAGCAACATGGCCTCCTCCCTTCACCCAAAAAAATAAAAAGAAAAAGGGGTGCTAGTTAGTCCCAAGAATGTTCTAACCTTGTTGTTAGTTGTTACCATGTGAACAAATCTTGCACTGAAGCAACAGAAACAGGAATTTCTTGCCTTCACTGTTGCAAATGTCATCTTATTTGCGTAGGTCCTTGTGTAACTGGAAGCAGGAAAACAACACAAATTTAGATGAGATGGGTAAAGTCATCTTTTTATCTCGTGCTTATGGTGGTGTAATCAAGAAAAGAAACATTGTTCAATTTTGAACCAAACCCCGCAACTTGGCCTTCATGAATCCACTGTCTCCAATCGTCAATAATTGGGTAATGTAGAGATCTTATCCACGCTTGAGTTTCAATGTGTGGGGCCAGCAGATCATGGTCACCACTGCATCACAAAGTACTCCACTTTCAGTACTTAAAATCACTGCTGTTAACCTACATGCATCAAGATTCAGAGTTAGGTACCAAACCAGTATATAAGGGATCTATAACCTTTAGTGCTAAGGTTTGCATGATATGGTACAACACTCCCTGCATTTTCTGTGTATGGCAAGGTATCGCTGCAGCTTACCCACTGTCCGATAGTTTCCTGCAATGTGATTACAGAAATCAGTTTAGGCTTGCTTCGGCATTCTTCAAATGCTACATACCATAGTGCTCGATTTAGACATACCCTTCGCACATAGAGGGCCTCTTGGACGCTCTTGTTGTTAGCCCAGTGATCAACAAGCGTAATCCATTCCATCTACGATTGCCAGTGAACAGAAAAAAAAACGATCAGTTTTGCTACCAAGAGCTGATGCTCTTGTCCACGAGTTTACATAGAACGATACTAGTAGTATCTTACTCGACATTTGACTGGAGTAGATTCCCGAATGTCTAGCTCTTCAAACTTCTTATACAACAATTGTTTAATGGATCTCCCACCAGTAAATAATTTATTTGGCTCTCGTGAAAGGGAAGGACATACGGCAATCAAGATCTGTTGATCGCCAATATTACGAACGAACTGCAGAAGCAAATTATTAACACCATCACTCTGGTTGCCGTTCCTTTATTCTGATTCTTCCCACCTTTTGTAGCCCGCAAATTAAAGGGAAGGGGTAGGAACCAATTGTCAGTACAACCATTTCTGGAAAGTGTGTTATTGTTTGAATAAATTAGAGTAATTCATTGTTACCTTCAACAATTTCGCAACAGAAGTATGATGTTCGATCAGTGCTTGTGCAAGCCCCTAACAATAACTGCTACTCTGTTACGAAATTGTACGAGTAAGTTACAATGAATTACTGCTTGTTCAAATGATATTACACTATTCAGAAACGGTTACACTGACAATCCTTAACTCTGCCCCTCTTTCTTGAGTTTAGGGGACATTTTAAGTAAATCCATTAGGCCTTGCCTAATTTTTGAAAATAGTCACATAAAAATTGCATAGATATGGTTGCTTGCCTTATTGTATGCCTGCATATTTTTCGAACACGCTGCATTATTGGGATCTATGATTTCATATTCCCCTTTACAGCTAACCTTCAAGGACTGCATTGTAAATATACAGGTCAATTAGAAAATCACGGATAATTTTACATTGTAAGAATGCATGCGACAAATGACAGTGTTCTGAGATATCAATAGGTAACAAACAAAAGAAATAAGTTACCTCATAGAGTTCATCAGAAATCAGCCCCATCCCATAAGCAAACGGAACCCTATAGTTCAGAATTCCCGAAACCTTCATTATTGGATTTCCAAGTATGTATCCCTGAAGTCATAAATGGAGCCGTCTCAGTTTTAAACTCAAGAAGGTAAATTTTTCTCCAAATAGTATGTAGTCAATCAAGATTTGGTAGACTATAAAAGAGAAGATCATCAAAAGTATAGACCTTAAGATCAACACGTGGTTTAATGCCGTCCTCATTTCCTGGAATACCACCAAAATACATGTAAGTTTTAGGGCATTAATAGTTAAAGTTAAAGGACTAGGCACTGTAGAAATTAATCCATCACTTCCGCTGTCTTCTGTTCTTTATGTACTCAATTTGCCATTTAATCTAATGTCTGTTAGTAAGCTCACTAAATTTCTACAGTGTATAGTTACTTTTTCTCCCGATTCTGTTGTCATTCAGGATTTGAAGACAAAGAGGACGATTGGTGGAGGGCATGAGCATAATGGTCTTTACTCTCTCAACTTCAATGGTCCGATAGCATGTCCTGCTACTGTTTCTCCTCTTGAAATTCACTGTCGTTTAGGTCATCCGTCTTTACAAAATTTGAAAAAATTGGTTCCTACTTTGAATCAATTATTTTCGTTAGAATGTGAGTCTTGTCAGTTAGGAAAGTATTATCGTGTTTCTTTTGCTCCTAAAGTCAATAAACCGGTTTTTGAACCCTTTTTGTTAGTTCATTCTGATGTTTGGGGTTCTAGTCGAGTCACTTCAAAGTTAGATTTTAAATATTTTGTAGTCTTTGTTGATGATTTTTTCAGAGTTACATGGTTTTATTTAATGAAAGATCGTTCAGAATTATATTCCATTTTTTGTGCATTTGTTACAGAAATAAAGAATCAATTTGGTGTGCCTGTACGTATACTTCGCAGTGATAATGTGAAAGAATATTTTTTCACCCCTTTTAATACCTTTATGACTAAGTCTGGTAGTATTCATCAGTTCTCTTGTCCTCACACTCCACAACAGAATGGAGTTGCTGAAAGAAAAATTGGACATTTAATCAAAATTGCTCGAACACTGTTGTTGCACATGAATGTGCCCAAACAATTTTGGAGTGATGCAGTTCTAACTGCATGTTATTTAATTAATCGCATGCTATTTAATATTTTTGGAAGTCAATTACCTCACTCCATTCTTTTTCCTCATGAACTTGTGTTTAAATTGCCTCATCGTATTTTTGGATGTGTGTGCTTTGTTCATCAACTTGCTCCCGGGATGGATAAATTAGATTATCGTGCTATTAAGTGTATTTTCTTAAGATATGCACGAGCGCGAAAAGGGTATAGATGTTAAAGTTCAGTTTTAAATCGATTTTTTACTTGTGCTGATGTTACTTTCTTTGAATTCACTCCGTATTTTATCAAACAAAGTATGTCTTGTGAGTTAGATCAGTGTCCCTCTTTTTCCTCTTCTGTTTTACTTGTCCCTTCCCCTTTATTACCTGAGTTATCTAGTCCACCAGATTCCATAACTCGATTATCTCGTCCTCATCTTCAAGTTTACTCTCGTCGTTTCATGGTTGAGAAAGTTCCTGATATGCCTCGCACTTCACCAATTAACTCTCAATTTTCAAATCCAGGTATGGCGCCCTCCTCTGAGTTAGATCTTCCTGTTGGTTTACGCAAAGGTAAGAGACATTGTACTTCCCATCCTATTTCTAATTTTATTTCTTATTCTCGTCTCTCTATGTCATATTCTTCTTTTGTTGCTTCCCTTGATTCTATCTCCATTCCTAAGTCTATTACCTATGCTCTTAATCATCCTGGTTAGAGATTAGTTATGCAAGAAGAGATATCTGCTTTGGAACAAAATAGTACTTGGGATCTTGTCCCTCGTCCTTCAGGTAAGCCTGTTGTTGGTTGTAAATGGGTGTACACTATAAAAGTGCAGCCTAATGGTTCTATTGATAGATTGAAGGCTCGGCTGGTAGTTAGAGGATTTATTCAGGTGTATGGAATAGATTATTTAGAAACATTTTCTCCTGTTGCAAAGATTACCTCTGTTCGTCTTCTTATCTCTTTGGCAGCAACTTATAATTGGCCATTGCATCAGTTGGATGTGAAAAATGTATTTCTGCATGGAGATTTGAAAGAAGAGGTATATATGGAACAATCTCCTGGATTTATTGTTCAGGGGAAGAATCTGCGGTTGGTTTGTCGTTTGAAAAAATCCTTATATGAATTGAAACAGTCTCCGAGGGCTTGGTTTAGCCAGTTTAGTAGTGTTGTCATGGAGTTCAGTCTGACAAGATGTGGAGTAGATCACTCTGTATTTTATCGACATTCTAATGCTTGTAAAATTTTATTAGTTGTTTATGTGGATGACATTGTGATTACATGTGATGATATTGTGGGGATCCAGAAACTTAAATCCAATCTGCAGGCAAACTTTCAAACAAAAGATTTAGGTCATCTACAGTATTTTCTGGGTATTGGGTAGTTCGGTCTAAATATGGGATTTATTTATGTCAAAAAAAATATGTACTTGATATGTTGAGTGAAGTTGGGATGTTAGATTACCGACCTGTGGATACTCCTATGGATCTCAATGTGAAATTAGCAGGAGATCAAGGTGCATTACTTGATGATCCTAAGCAATATCAAAAACTTGTGGGTAAATTAAATTATTTCACTGTAATGAGACCTGACATTTCATTTGCAGTGAGTGTTGTGAGTCAATTTCTTGATACCCCTCATACTAGTCATTGGGATGCTGTTATACAGATTCTCAGGTATCTTAAGAGTGCTCCTGGAAAAGAGTTGTTGTATCAAAATCATGGGCACATTGATATTGAAGGATATAGTGATGCAGATTGGGCTGGTTCTGCCTCAAATCGAAGATCGACTACAGGATATTGTGTGTTTGTTGGTGGTAATTTAGTGTCGTGGAAGAGTAAGAAGCAAACAGTTGTATCCTGATCAAGTGCAGAATCTGAATACCACGCTATGGCTCACACTGTGTGTGAGTTGGTTTGGTTGAAGAGCATGTTACTGGAACTTGGGTTTGAGCATAAACAGCCTATGAATTTAGTGTGTGATAATCAGGCGGCTGTTCATATTGCATCTAATCCAATGTTTCATGAAAGGACAAAACATATTGAAGTTGATTGTCATTTCATTCGAGAGAAATTGCTTGACGGGGTCATCAAGACATCTCATGTACCGTCTGTAGATCAATTGACTGATGTGTTTACCAAGAGTTTAGGAGACTCTAGGGTGAAATACATTTGTAACAAGTTGGGTGCTTATGATATATATGTTCCAACTTGAGGGGGAATGTTAAGAGAATATAAGTATTCTTGTAGATAATAAATTAGTAAGGGTATTCTTGTAAATAGTTTATTAGGTTTGTACTCTTATAAATACTAGTTGGTCACCCATAATACGGTGACTAGATGTTTTCCTCCCAAAATACCTGTTAACAATAGTCATAGAGCAACAAAGTATTGATCCTATACTCTCTGTATCTAGCAAACTTCAACTGATCATCTTGTAGCAGGAGATAATGTAGAAATCTGAACTGGTCAAAGGAACGTTTTCTTGCTTTGTTCTGGAGCGTCTTATAACTTAACATATGGACAGAAAAGAATAAAAAGCCTGCAAATTTCTGAGGGAACAACCCTTTTCCCCCCTTTAAAGCTCTGCATTATGTTAATAAAACCCATTTAGCTTAAGGTGACAACTATATTCCTACCTAAAGAGACTTCGCATATACTACAAGCTTACAGAAAGCATTTATAGTATATTCAGATCTCTTACAATGCCTATGTATCTCTGCATAACAATTTCAATAACCAAATTGTAACACAATCGAAAAACTTCCCAAGGGTAAAGAGCCACATTGAAAAAATCTTACCATTTGATATAAGTTGAGTTAATATTGGAACAGGAATGCCCCCATACAAGATTCCACTAACATAGAATGGATTCGACTTGTACTCTGGGTGATCATGTAGCCACTGCAATATAATCAACTATCAAAACCAATCTTGTGAAAGGTAAACATCTTTTTAACTATAATTTCTTTCCCATTTCAAAGGAAATTAAGCTTTTAACTCGAGGTTCAAATGGGTAAAAACGCAACAAATATCGCCCAACCAAGCCTCTATAATTGGCATTCGCAATTGCACTGTGTACTATAGGCACTCGCAAACCAATTGTAGACATTAAAATACAACAACATGCATAAAAACAATAAATTGCCTCGCTTATTGAAATATGTACCCAAAATTGAATTGTAAGCATCAAATTCAAAATTAGTCATCTTCCACTATCTTTTCAAGGTAAAACTGTAAGTTCATTGATATGGAACAAGTTTGTACAAGAGATGGAATATCTCAGTATACATGTTAAACTAATTATCATAGGAGGCCATACCAGAACATTGCACTAACTAAACACTGTGAGTGGGATATTCCATTCTAGAGATTGCCACATTTCATGAGACTTTGGGATCTTTCCCCATGCAACAGACCTCCTCCTCTACTATGGCTTCCATGACGCTAACTGTCGAAACTACTATATCCAATTATTATTGATGTAACTTTTATTCATCTTCCACTGTCAACTGTTCTATACAATCAAAACTGTGTTCATAGAGAACTTGAATCCAATGGAGGCAATTTTGGGTAGAGCCATGCAGGATTCCACTATTCTGAAGGAAAATAATTAAATGATAGTACACTTGTCTTTTTGCATAATAAAGGGTCTAGAGACAAATATGGCATTTTCCTAATTAGTAATTGTCCAACGTTCCATGAAGCCTTACGATTCATTAATTAGCTGAGTGATGGGCCTGTACCTTCCTGATAAATTCATAAGCTTGATCAGAGGCTTGAAAATCTGAAGATTGAGAAGCTTTTGCAGTCTTAGCATAAGAAAAACCCGTTCCAACTGGCGAATCCAGAAAGATGATGCTTACAACCTAACAAGTAACAAGAAATGATTCTCAATCTTGCAGTCTACTCGAATTCTTAATCTTGAAAATTAGGTTTGTTTGGATAAAGATTATTTGAACATTATTTCAAAAAAAAAGAAAAAAGAAAAAATTTGGAACCTTATTTATATATGTATCTCAATAACCTTTTCATGTAACAGTTCTATGAGTCTAAGATATACTCATCAACTTAAATCTCTTTTTCTCTCGCAAGAAAATAAAAGAAAAGAAAAGAGAAACTCAATTCTTGAGTTTACCTTGGTCCAAGTAGAGGGATTTAATACCAATTTGGGCAGAGTGCCGTCGAACGACAATGGCTCCAAAATTACTGGTCCTGCAACAGAAAATCACGGCCAGTGACTTGATCAAATGCTGGCACTCCAGTCTATCAGTCATCATCACTTGAACTTTAAAGACAAATAAAGATTATGGCTCCATTTGAATTAGCTGTTTTTAGGAACATTTTTCAAAAGCTTTATTGTATATTTTGGGCTTTTTAATTTGATGTGAACGTGTAGTTAGTTATTGTACAGATGTTTGTAGCAGTTGCTACTGGCGACAAATGGATGCTATTCAATAAAATTAATACTTTTACCCAAAAAAACAAAACAAAACAAAAGTCCTTACATAAAGCTTCCTCAACCAGACAACGTCTTTTGTCTTTTTTGCAGAGTTTCAACCAGAAATGCTGTTTGCAGAGTTTCAAGATTATACGCAATCAAGATCAAAATAGTGCGGCAATTGTTCTTTTTTTTTTTTGGTGACACCTACTGCAAAGTGTAAGGCATTAGAATTCACCTATCCCAAAGAAAAGTGGAATAAATGAATTGCAGCCAGGGCCTCCATCTAACCAAATGATAAGAGGATCCGATTGAGGATTTGACTCTGACTTGATAAAAGCGTAGCAGAGCTGCACATCCTCTGATTCACCAACTAATATACCTGATAATATCAAAAAATGGATCAACTATTTCTTCTAAGTTTTGATCAATGTTAATTTCTAGTGTTATATATATATATATATATATGTTATACTTAGTGGCTCACCCGGTTTCGAGTTCAAAGGGGAGGGGTCCTTCAAATCCTGGAAGAAACTTAACTATGGAACCAGCAATAGCAAGGTTTGAACATGCTTGAACATAAACTAGCAGTAAGAACAGGTTGCAGAAGATAGGATGCCTTAGGAGCACCTGCAACTTCTCCATAGAGCTTGGCCTATCTCTCGTTTTGGGCACTAGGCAGAGCAACTTTAGACTCCAGACACTTGGATAGAGTTCTTCGGCGAACTCTATATACGAGCATCTCCGGTATACCTCCCATGACACGGCCTTGTAATGAGTCATTACACGCATCATTAGAATAAATGCGTGTAATGTTGAAAAAATGGTGGGCTCGACTAGGGCTGCAAAAGAGCCGAGTCGAGTCGAGTTTTGAGGTAATCGAGTCGAGTCTCGACTAAATTTTACCAAGCTCGAGTTCGAGCTCGACAAGCCGGCAATTTTCGAGCTCGAGCTCGAGCTCGAAAAAAATAAAAAAATAATTATTTTATTTTTAAAAAAATAAATAAAATAATATTTTTTTCTTAATAAATAATAAAATATTAAGAATATATACGTAATTTTACTATGAAAATAAAAAATAAAAAAATATATGTAATATACATAATTTTATTATTAAATAAAAATAAAAATATATATACTCAAGCTCGCTAACGATTTTAATATTCTGACCTCGAGTTCGACTCGAGCCGGCGCGAGCTCGAGCTTGATTTGAGCCGCTCGCGAGCGGCTCGATTCATTTGTAGCCCTAGGCTCGACTGGAGCAACGGATCAATTTGGTTTGGCATGACAATGACTGGAGCAACGGAGTTCAATTAATTAAATAAAAAATTATTAATTAAGTATGGATTATTAGCTTATTTTCACATGGTTTTTAGTCTAATTTTTAATAGACAATTATTTTTTTACTATTTTTGTTTACAGTAATCCTCTATAAATATCTCAAAATATTTAATATACACGTCCCTTAATATCTAAAAACAAACAAATTTTTCACATTTTTCCATCATTTTCTTCCTTCTCCCCCGCCTCAACCCGCCACCAGCTTGCCGACATCACCAGCCTGCAACCTCCTCTTCCGCCCCTCCTCCCTCTCCTCTCCCTCCCCCCACGTCCCTCCCATAGTACATCAGAATTCCACATAGCGCTCATCAGAAATCAGGCCCATCCTATAAGCAAACGGGACTAGATAGTTAAGAATTCCTTGAACTTTAGTCGCTGGATGTCCAAGTATGTATCCCTGAAGCCATAAAGGGAAATGTCTCAGTTTTAACCTCGGGATGGTAAATTTTTCTCCAAATAGTATGTAATCAATCTAGCTTATGTAGACTAGAAAAGAGAAGATCATCAAAGGTATAGACCTTAAAGATCAATACGTGGTTCAATGCTGACCTCTTTTCTTGGAATAACACCAAAATACAAGTAAGTTTTAGGGCCTTAATAATTAATCTTATACTCATAGAGCAACAAATTATTGATCCTATACACTTTGTATTTAGCAAACTTCAACCAATCATCTTGTAGCAGGAGATAATATAGATTTCTGAGCTATTGAGTCCAACACGAAATAGTACTAATGCAATTAATGAAGGTATAAAGGATCCCATAAACTCGTATTCTAAGTATCTCCTAAATGGAAGTTTTCAAAGAAACGTTTTCTATCTTCATCCAGAGCGTCTTATAACTTAACATATTGATAGAAAAGAGTAAAATGCAGGAAAATGTCCCTAAACTTTAGGTCATAGTTACATTTCGTTCTCAAACTTTTTAACATGACACATTTAGTATTTAAACTGTCAATTGCTGACCAATTTCATCTTCAAATGAAAAATTAATCAATTTAAACACTTGAATGAAATGTTGCTTGTCAGATGAAAGGTTGGTGTTTTCCCAACTTGCACCCATTGAATGAAAGGTTGATGCTATTCCAACCTCGGGCCTGATGTGAATGGGGAATTTTCAGTTTATTCTGCATCAACTGTGGAAGGAAAGGATATTTGGTTATATGTGTGAGGGAAAACTTTAACTTTTGAGATAGTTTTTGTGATAAAAGGCCCAATAATATGTAACACTAGTGATGGCAATAAGGGACACCCATCCCCCCATGGGTTGATATGTTGAATTTTTGTTAGTTATTATGGAAGCAAATAACTACAGGATCAAATTTTCATCATTCCCCTGCAAACTCCCTGAGAGGAGCTAGGCGGGGTAAGGGCAGGGGCAAAGGATGGAGTGGGTGTATGGGGAGATATTTGACACCAGGACAGGAGACGGGAGAGGGATCTCCCATCCCATTGCCTTCCCTACCCAGCATTGTTATCGGAGCATAGTAATGGCAACTCTTCCCACTAGACACTTAAATGCAATGTTGTCCGTCGAATGAAAGGTTGATACTATTCCAACTTAAAGACTCGATATGTGAGGAGGAGACAATTGTGAAAGGTGCAGGATGCCTAGTTCTAATGTGTGAGGGGGAAATAACACTTAACAGATTTTATTTTATTTTTACAGGAGAGGGATCCCCTGTCCCGTTGCCATCCCTACCCAGTATTGTTATCGGAGCGTAGCAATGGCAACTCCTCCCACTAGAACCTTGAATGCAATGTTGTCCGTCGAATGAAAGGTTGATACTATTTCAACTTAAAGACATGATGTGTGAGAGGAGACATTAGTGAAAGGTGCAGGATGCCCGGTAATAAAGTGTGAGGGGAAAATAGCACCTAAGAGATTTTAACTATATCTATGACTGAACTAGCATGTACTGAGATTTAAGAGTACAATTCCTTCTGCTCCATTGGTACGTTGGACCCACAAATTTTAAGTTTCTTGTGTAATTGTTCAATCATCTCAACCAGACTCATTTTTTTGACAAATTAGACCCACAATTTTAAGTTTCTTGTGTAATTGGACCCACAAATTTTAAGTTTCTTGCGTAATTGTACAATCATCTCAACCAAACTCATTTTTTTGACAAATTGGACCCACAATTTTAAGTTTCTTGTGTAATTGGACCCACAAATAGTAAGTTTCTTGTGTAATTGTTCAATCATCTCAACCAAACTCATTTTTTTTGACAAATTGAACCACACAGGTCGGTTCAACCGATTGAAACAGAAGCAAATATGGGACGAATCTAGTTGAAAGGATATAAAATAGATAGTGAGTTTTGGAGCCGGAATAGAAGATGTAACTTTGTGCCTAAGTGTTTTTATCTTGCTACATAGATTAAGGAGAAGAAGTTTATGACATATATAGACGTTAAGATTAATATGTGGCTCAATCCTAGCATCGTTACCTGCAATGACACCAAAATGAATCAAGTTTTATGAGATAATTTTTCATGTGTTCATGGAGCAATAATTTGTTGCTTCTATTTTTGTTTTTAGCAACTTGAATGGATCATGCTGTGACAGGAGATTAAATTTTCTGAATTATGAGATCCAACTGGAAGGAGTAATGCCATCAAGATATTAAAAAAATCCCAGAAAATTGCATCCCTAAGTTTTCTTCTTTACACTTCATGAGTACTTCATCAAAGGTGAGGAGGAGAAGGAAAAGGGAAAGATACCAAGAGAAAAGAATAAAAAGCTTAAAAACTCCTTAGTAAAGTTTTTAATTCATTTTCCTCTTAAAACTCTGCTATCAGGTGCAAGCATGAAATATCCCTAGCTAACAGGCTTTTCGGATTCACAAGTTTATAAAAGAGCATTAATAGTGAATTTGGATCTCTTTAGAAGGCTATATATCTGCATAATTGCTAATCTCAGTTTGAAACTTAACTGTGAAGCTTGCCAAATTCGAGAACAACATTTTAACTGGATGGAACTACATTTTAAATGGAGTCCTTATAGAAACGTCACTGATTTTGTTACTGAATTGACAGCCAAGTCAACCAACTTAACATGGACACAAAAATAAGTGGAGATTTTCGTTTGCATGCATGACAAATAGATTAGCGGTTAGGGTTTTTCTTATAGTGGTTGTCATTTTGTTAAAGCTCTCATGGCATCAATTTTGTTTTTCTCCGCCAGAGGAAATTGTCATTAGCAAACTACATTGCACGTGGTTGGAATATCCCCAGAGAGAGAGAAAGAGAGAGAGAGAGAGAGAGAGAGAGAGAGAAGATCTCAACCATGTACTTTAATTTCTCTTTTTTTCCTTTTTGGATCGATCATAACAGTTTAAATTTTGCCAACAAAATAAATTTTCGAGAAGTAGGATTCAGATAATGTTATATAACAATAACATAACACATACTTTTAATTGTGAACAATTTTATTATTTCATGTCATTGTTACGAAATTATATAACTTGTGTCTTGAATACGATGAATTATAATTTGTCACTAAAGCTTTATACCATTTAGAAACTGGTTGTGCAATCATTTTTGCCCCAGATTTTCTTCTTCTTTATTTTAAGATAATTTTCTTGTCTTTTTTTTTTTTGGTTTGGATCATTTAGAAATTTTCTTTTAAGTATGAGCCATTTCATAATTTAAGTTGTATTTAATATGGTACTTACAGATGGGATACAAGATAGACGCCCTTTAGCCAATTCTAGATCTTTGGCCATTTACCAGTACCCTAGTTTTGAAAAATTCAAAATCGCCCAGATACATAGACTCAATATGACATTGTACGGTCTAGGCACTGACAGTAACATGTTCAGACAGAAGAGAGAAGATTTGGGGTAAAGGATTTAGGGAAACTATAACAGTAATCTAAACGGGTAGTTGCTAGATATGCTTTACTGGCAGTTATTTTTTTTTAAAATCTTCGATGACCTTGAGTTCTTTTTTGTTTCTATTTTTTTATGTTGACTCCTTTATAGCTTGATAACCTTTATAGGGCAATAAAGAATCTATTGTTAGTTATATTTGGTTTCTGAGGGGTCATGAGCTATTGGAAGGAAATGCTTTTCTTTAGCATTCTTTTTGTGATGCAGCCATTGGGATGGATCCCTAAATTTTTGGTACATAAAATTTTTGGTATTTTACAGGATGGAGACAATTCCTTTTTCTGTAATTGTTTTTAGCAAAATTTAAAGATAGTACTGTTGATGGCCTTAGCCCTTCTTCTCTTGATCTAACATGTTGGCCACGCCAGTTTCTAGAATCTCCCTGGGATCAGTTATAAGGTTGATAAATTTTGGAAAAAAAAAACAAAATCATGGTTGCAGAATGGCTTTGATACTAGAGGTACAGGGTATATAAATAAGGGATGAAGCATGCTGCGAGAGATATATTCGTTTGGCAGTGATAGGTTGCAATTTTATCATTTATTTTATTATTAATTTCTCCAATTACCTGACCTGACGTGGATTAATTATTAGATTATATTCACTTTTGACAATTCGTATTTATTTCAGGGAGTTGATCGAAAACACCATAACAAGTGCCAATTTAGCAATTATCAGGAAAGAACTCGAGTAGCAGGCATCCAGGGGCATTTTTGGAACAAGAAGATGCGGACCCTTTTGGTAATTTGAGGAAGACAGCATTGGAAAAGGAAAAAAAGAACGAAGGGCTGGAGTCTTCGGTCTCTTGATGGGGGGCGCCGCACCGCAGCCGTAGGGCATTAGAGTAGCAATTAGAATTAGGAGCAGAGGAAGCACTACTTTTAGTTTTAGCTTTTGGACTTTTCCTTTTTTGTCTTCTTGTGATTTTCTTCCTGTGGATGTCTAGACCAAGGAAAACAATGGGTCATACTTTGTAGTCTTGGCTTTTCTTTCCCAATTCGAACGAATTGAATCATCGAAACTGGAGACAATGTCTGCGATTGTCCCTTCAACTTTGTGTGGGTCTTTCGCATCCGGGATAAATTAAATCCCCTTTTCTAGTCGAGAAACAACAGAAGTTTTGGTTCGCCTAAAAATTGTGAGATTAATTTAATTTTATCTTTTTCTCTTATTTATTGGTATCTGCATATTCTTTGATTACAGTGCTAACGATTGTTCAATTAATTGATTTTTTGGATCCGGATAATTAGTTAATTGGGTAATCTATTGTCAATTGGGGCATTTAAATCCGTAATTATTTAATTGTCTTGAAATAGTGACAACTGGCACGATTAGGTTTGTGTTAGGGGGATATGCGGGCTAATCTGAAATAACCCTGGTTATGCGTTATTTGGCTAGAATAGGACTCCTTTAATACGTAAGGCAATTGGGGAATTAAATCTTATGGGTGTACATAAGATTATTTCTCAATTAGAGCAGTGATTAACGGGTGTACCTTAATCACCGACATAGTAAGGAGGGGTTGACTGTCATCACTTGTTTGGCAGTTATAACCTATATATTAATAAATAATTGGAATTGCTTGAGCATCGATGATCAATTAAGTGAACCATTACTGAAGTTATTTCTTGGCTAGACCTTTACTTATTGTTACTCTAATTTTAGTGAATTGTCATTTAATATCTAACTAACTATTTATTTTTATTTTTATTTGAATTTCTTTGATTGTTATCGTTTATTCAAAAATGCCCCCTGTGTTACTTTGGATTTCTAAAGAGACAAATATCCCCAATCCCTAAGGATACGACCGTACTTGCCCTATCTACAAATTCATAATTATTTGTGAAAAAAAGTCATCCCATTCGGGTATATCAGATCAAGCAAACTCTTCGAGAGTAGGGTGAATCAAGTAACCCATTGCACACCTAGAGTCCTTACTCCAATATTTGGAATCGAGTTTTGGTTACTTTAACTGGCAATTTGGTTTAATTTATTATTGCACAGGCATCGACAACCTGTCAATTTTTGGCACCGTTGCCGGGGATTGGTGTCAGTTATTTGTTTCTTTTTAAATCCATTTTTGTTCTAATTTTCTGGTGCTTTTTGATTGTATGTCTCGTTTTTCTCGTACAGGTGAATTAATTTTCGACCTCGAGGTAGAGAAGATTGCGCGTAGAACAAGAAAAGAGACTAGACAACTCAGAGAGAAGCACCCCAGTGCTGCATCTCAAAGGCCTGAATCAGAAGTTGAACCAACAGACTCGTTTAACGACACTTCGAGTGACTCGGACCAAGAGAAAGTCACCATGGCGAATGTACGAACGCTAAGGGAGTTGACTGCCCCTGATTTAACCCAGCAACCTTTATACATTGCTTTTCCAAGTTTAAATGATAACATTCCATTTGAACTAAAATCTAGGCTAATTCATCTTTTGCCATTCTTCCATGGTTTATCAGGTGAGGAACCTTACAAGCACCTACAAGAGTTTGATATCGTGTGCAACAGTATGAAGTCGCCGGGAATCATAGAAAAAATGAGAGCATTCCCCTTTTCCTTGAAGGACTCTGCAAAAGACTGACTATACTACCTACCACTAGGTGGTATCACCACGTGGGACCAGCTAAAGAAATGTTCTTAGACAAGTATTTTTCCCCGTCTCGAGCTGCAAGTCTAAGAAAGCAGATTTGTGGTATCAAACAGCACCCAGGGGAGTCGTTCTACAACTACTGGGAACGATTCAAGAAGTTGTGCATCAAGTGCCCCCAACACCAAATAAGTGAGCAGTTGGTCATATAATATTTTTACGAGAGGCTACTCTTCAGAGACAGGAGTATCATTGATGCTGCGAGTGGAGAGGCATTGGTGAACAAGACCCTTCGAGCAGTGTGGGAGCTAATTGAAGGAATGGCGGAGAATTCCCAGCAATTTAGTACGATGGAGGATGTCCCGATACGCAAGGTGAATGAGGTAGAGACAACATCTATCCAGCAGCAGTTGACTGAGTTGACTTCTTTTGTTAGACAACTGGCTGTAGGAAATGTATCACAGGCCAAGGTGTGTGGGTTTTGCACTGGTAATGGTCACTCTACAGATATGTGCCCGATGATTCAAGACGAAAGTACGGAGCAAGTGAACATGACGGGTCATGTGCCCACGCCAAGAAAGCCTTATGACCCATATTCAAGTACTTACAACCCTGGTTGGAGGGACCATTCCAACCTCAGCTATGGAGGGAACAGACAGACTAACTTTGTGCCAAATAGACAACAAGGGTACCAGCAGCAGTACCAACCTCGACCACCTCCGCCACCGAGTTCTAGTCCATCTTTGGAGGAAATGATGAAACAACTAATAGCTACCATCGCGCAACATTAGCAAAAGACAGACTCCGAACTGCAGAACATAAGAAATCAATTGGGACAGGTACAAATAATGCAAAATCAGATGAATCAGATGGTAGTGGCAATCAATCGGCTGGAATCCCAAGTTTATGGAAAATTGCCGTCTCAACATGAATTGAACCTGAAAAACGTAAGTGTGATGACTTTAAGGAGCGGGAAGAAAATTCAGGGACCTGACCTCACTATTTCAAAGGACAATGATGAGAAAAAAATCGAAAACGAACTAGAGAAGGAGGACAGCAATGGCACAGATCCAAAGGTACTCCCAGACCCAGCCATTACAGTAAAAACTAACCCGCCTCCCTTTCCTAATAAGTTAGAGAAATCGAGAAAGCAAGATAAGGAGAAGGAGATCTTGGAGGTGCTCCATAAGGTGGAGATCAATATTCCCCTATTAGACGCCATCAAACAAGTGCTGAAGTATGCAAAGTTTTTGAGAGATCTGTGCATCAATCGAAGGATGCTGAGGGGAGATGAAAGAGTCATCGTGGAGGAGAATGTGTCCGCAGTTTTGCAGACGAAGCTCCCACCGAAATACGGGGATTCAGGTAAGTTTACTGTCCCATGTAGGATAGGTAATATTTTGATTAGGAATATCCTGCTGGACTTGGGAGTATCGATCAACGTAATGCCTAAATCTATGTATGCTTCTTTGAACCTCGGTCCATTAAAAGAAATCGAGATAATAATTTAATTAGCTGACCGAACAAATGCATATTCTAATGGGTTGATCGAGGATGTGCTAGTTAAAGTTAATGAATTGGTATTTGCAACTGACTTTTATGTATTTGACACTGATGATGATTATTCCCCTGACCTCTCACCTTACTATTAGGTAGACCCTTTTTTAGCACAGCACAGATAAAAATTGACGTTAATAAGGGTACATTGTCCATGAAATTTGATGGAGAACCAGTCCACTTTAATTTTTTTTATACAATGGAACATCCTGCTAATTCTCACTCTATATTTGCTATTCATGCTATTAATCCTTCTGTGCAAGAATTTTCTGAGTTTGCTTGTAGGGGCAAATTCAAATTTACTGAGAACAAGTATAAGGGGATGAAAGCAATGTATGAGGTGAAAAGGAATAAGAAATTAAGAAAGAATGCTGCACTCAAAAGCTATTTGGATCCTAGAGAAGGGTCACCGATTACAAGGAAAATTGAGTTACACCTAGATTGAAGAGTGGTGTTCAATATCTAGCCAAACACATTAAAAAAAAGGCGCTCATTGTGAGGCAACCCCATTTTTTTTAGTTGTTTGTTATTTTTTTTTGTTTGTTTAAATATGCTTTTCTTGAGTTTGACTGATTTCTGGTTTCAATTTTCGTTTTTGATGATTCGTAGGTATCTATCTAACATGGCGCGCCCGCGTCAACTGGGCGTGTGGCACATTGCGACTTCCTAGTGCTTAGTAAAAACGGTTTCGATCCCCTTGACGTGCCCGCGTCAAGTCATCTGGAGAGTTCATCATCAGAAGGGATCTAACCCTCATGACGTACCCGCGTCAAGTCACCTGGAAAACTCTTCACTTCGTGTTTTCATGACGTGCCCGCGTTATGTTCGCGGGAAAGATGGGCATTCAAAACTTCAGAAAATTTTGATTTCCTTTTAATCTCAAATTTTGAAGTAATATATTTTGTCTAGAAATAATAATAATTAAAAAAATTTTAAAAAAATCTTTTTTCCTATTTAGCCGTAACTACAAATTTTGAAAATCAACATTCTAAAAAAAAAAAAACCAAAAACTATTTTGTTTTTTTTTCTTTCTTTTCTTTTCTTCTTTTCTTACCTTTCTTTCTTTCTTCCTCTTTTCTTTCTTTTTTCTCCCTTGTTTCTTCCTCCTGTTTGACCGAAACTCCGCACACCACCGCTTTTTCGATCCGTAGCCGCGCCGTCGTCCCTCGCCGCCTTGCACTCTCATCACCACCGTGCGCCTACTCTCCTCTCTCTCCTGGTGTCCGCAGCTCCAATCTCTCTCCCACACCTCCACTCTCTCTCTCTTTCCTCGCAGCTCTCTTTTTCCCTTGCTCGCCGCCGTCTTCTTCTCACGCAGCGCTGCCGCTATCGGTGCCTGAAGCCCAGGCGACGCGCGTCTCCTCTCGTCGCTCTCTCTCCTTGATGTCCCTTCCTTCATCGAGACCGTGCCAGCCGCCTCCAATTGTCGCGCCACCACTGCTGCTGAGGACCGCAAGCCGCGCCGCCATCGCACCAGCACTGCACACACTCCACCTCTCGCACGCCTCCACCAGTAGCCTTGCTCGTCTCACCACCTATCCATCTTTGACAGGTGGAGGTATTGAAATTTCTCCCTCGTTAATCTTTTTCTGGGTCTCAAATTGCTGGATTTTGTTCCCATTTTCTTGGGTTCCTTGGTGCATAATAGCAGAAGGTGACTAGCTTGTTTTTCACTTGTGCTTTGTTTGAGGTTTCTATAGCATTTTTGGGTTGGTCGTTGCCATTGCCTTTGGCAGTTCATTTGTTTGGGAGTATTTGGGGGGTGATTTGGGCATCGATTGCCAATTGATTCTCATTTTGATTTCTTCTAATTTTCGGTACTGATCGGTGTGTTTGGATTTATCAAGTGATTTGGATTGACTGTTTGAATTGTTTCCTACTTGTGCTTTCACCAGTGGCACTGGTTGCGGTAGTTGCCCTGTTTTGTTCTTGTCCGAATTTTGATCTGCTATTGTTGGAATTGTCGATTTTGAGTTGAGGTATTCACTGTCCAATTGGAGACTTTGTTGAGATTTTGGGTGGACAGAGCTTTGCATTTGCTGGTTGAATTGAATTATGATGTCTCAGAACTTGGGTGCGTACTTCCACCACATCGGTTTCCCTCCACCATTCCCGCCTACCCCTTCGCCACTCGAGAGGGAAGTTTCATTGCCCTCTTCGCTTTAATTACTTTATTACCTCCATTAAGGACAATGTCGGATTTAGGTGTAGGGGGAGCAGTTATGGTGCTAGTGTCTTTAGTTTTGAGTTTTTAGATGTTTTTCATTTATTTTTAGTTTGTTAGTTGTCCACCTTTCATTCATTTTCTTTTTTTGTTTTTAGTGATTAGTTCGTATGTGCATGCCAAGGTTTGAGATTGGATTGTTGCCTCTATTTCTACTTTTGCCAATTTTAGTAATGAAAATGTATCAAGTGGACATGGTTGAGTCTAAAAATATCTCTTGGGTGAATATTGAAGCCTGTGTGACTTTTATAATTCTGGATTAACTTTCCTAGGCATAGGGAATGATTGTTGGCATTTTCATGTGAATTGGTCCGGTTATTAATTTTAGTTCTCCATATTTGAAAATGAGACTAGCTGATGCAAATTTTCTTTTGATTTTTGTGTTATTTTGAGTTTTTGTGTTATTTGGCTGTGAATAAGAGTTGGCTGTACTCCGTTAGTTGTTACTACTGAATAACCGGGGATCTTCACCAAAAGTGTCGATTCTCGCGTCAAAGGTAGTAATTGCTATGAGTGCGTGATCACGTGGCGATAGGAGTTGAGTAATCGGGCTTTTTCATCTGACAAATGTCGGAACTCACGTCAAAAGGTTTCGATGGCTAGTGACTAAGTCTTTTGTTCCTATTTTAAAAAAAAAAGAGAAAAAAATAGAAAAGTGTGATAAAAAAGTGAAGGTTGTGTTAGTGTATAATAAAAGTCAGTTTGTCGATTTATGGATTTAATGTTGAGATTTTGGTTAATAGTTGGACCATTTGCTGTTAAATGTTATGCGTCATTCCCTTTTCTTAGATTAGTTAACCTGGAATTGAAGGAATTTGTGGTTTAGAAGCTAATCCGGGTGATGTTTCTCGGATTTTGATCACTGATGCTTGATATATGATTTTTCTTGGTATCTTGGCAATATGGTAGATAGAGCAATAACTATTATCAAATATTACTGTTTGTTGACTGTTCTTATGCTTAAGAACAAGCATGGTTTATGTGTGGGGAGAATTGATAGGTTGCAATTTTGTCATTTATTTTATTATTAATTTCCCCTATTACCTGACCTGACGTAGATTAATTATTAGATTCTACTCACTTTTGACAATTCACATTTATTTTAGGGAGTTGATCGAAAACACCATAATAAGTGCCAATTTAACAATCATCAGGAAAGAGCTCGAATAGCAGGCATCCAGGGGCATTTTTGGAACAAGAAGATGGGGACCCTTTTTGGTAATTTGCAGAAGACAGCATTGGAAAAGGAAAAAAGGAACGAAGGGCTGGAGACTTCGGTCTCTTGATGGAGGGCGCCGCATAGCAGCCGTAGGGCATTAGAGTAGCAATTAGAATTAGGAACAGAGGAAGCACTACTTTTAGTTTTAGCTTTTGGACTTTTCCTTTTTTGTCTTCTTGTGATTTTCTTCCTGCGATGTCTAGACCAAGGAAAACAATGGTAGTCTTAGCTTTTCTTTCCCAATTCGAACGAATTGAATCATCGAAACTGGAGACAATGTCTGCAATTGTCCCTTCAGCTTTGTGTGGGTCTTTTCGCATTCAGGATGAATTAAATCCCCTTTTCTAGTCGAGAAACAACAGAGGCTTTGGTTCGCCTAAAAATTGTGAAATTAATTTTATTTTATTTTTTCTCTTATTTATTGGTATCTGCATATTCTTTGATTACAGTGCTTACGATTGTTCAATTAATTGATTTTCTTGGATCCGGATAATTAGTTAATTGGGTAATCTATTGTCAATTGGGGTATTTAAATCCGTAATTATTTAATTGTTTTGAAATAGTGACAACTGGCACGATTAGGTTTGTGTCAGGGGGATACGCGGGATAATCTGAAATAACCCTGGTAGTGCGTTATTTGATTAGAATAGGGCTCATTTAATACGCAAGACAATTGGAGAATTAAATCTTATGGGTGTGTCTAGGATTGTTTCTCAATTAGAGCAGTGATTAACGGGCGTACCTTAATCACCAACACAGTAACGAGGGATTGACTGTTATCACTTGTTTGGCAGTTATAACCTATCTATTAATAAATAATTGGAATTGCTTGAACATCGATGATCAATTAGGTGAACTATTGCTGAAGTTATTTCTTGGCTAGACCTTTAATTATTGTTACTCTAATTTTAGAGAATTGTCATTTAATTTCTAGCTAGCTATTTATTTTTATTTTTATTTGAATTTCTTTGATTGTCATCATTTATTCAAAAACACCTCCTGTATTACTTTGAATTTCTAAAGAGACAAATATTCCCAATCCTTGAGGATACGACCCTACTTGCCCTATCTACAAATTCATAATTATTTGTGCAAAAAAAAGTCATTCCATTCGGGTATATTGGATCAAGCAAACTCTTCGAGAACAGGGTGAATCAAATAACTCATTGCACACCTAGAGTCCCTGCTCCAGTACTTGGAATCGGGTTTTGATTATTTTAATTGACAATTAGGTTTAATTTATTATTGCACAGACATCGACAACCTGTTGGCAGAGATAGACATTAAACGAAGATGTCCTATAGTCAAGTGATGTATGATACTTAGCCATAAAAGTGGATTTTGATTGTTATAAGTATAGGTGGCAAACAAACTCATTTAATTAAATTTACCCATATTCGTCCATGAATAGAAAGATATTGGTATTTTAAGTTTTTGTACATAGGTACAAATGAGTTACCCAATAATACCCATTTAATAAATGGGTATTAATGGATAACACATCAAATCCAATTAATCCATTTAGAATTGTCTCCCTCCAAACCTCTTCTCTTCCCCCCACCCATTTTTTTTTCAAATTTTTTATTTTGTTATGATGTTAATTACTTTTGTTTCATTATTATTATTATTTATGGGTTTTATCTTATCATTTTATTTTCTCTTAATTTGTTAACTTACTCATTTTTTTAGCATTCTCAATTTATGACAAGTTTTAGCATCTTTTTCTACCTTTTCAAAATGAAATTTTAAATTTACACAAAAAAATATTAGGAATTCAAAATTTTTTAATCAAGTTTTTATGTTAATTTTTATAGTACTTATGTCAAATTTTTATATTCTTATTGTTCAATTATTAAATAGTATATAATTTTGCGACATAGAGTACGGATGAAAAAAAAATGGTAACTAGGTTAATTGAATATTATAAATAAATATTTAAAACTAATGATGGGTGCAAATGGTGGTACAAATTGATAACATAGTTTACAAAAATAAATTTAAATGAGTTTATGAAAAGTTAAAATAAATAAGTTATAAATGGATAATTGAGTTACCCAATTCATTTTTTGACTTACCCATTTATACCCATCTAATTAAATGGGTATAAATGAATTGATTCACTTATACCCATTACCTATTTTAACCAACCCATACCCTCCCAAGTCATCCATTTTCACACCTCTAGTTATAAGAAATTAGGAAAGATTGTTGCTTGGAAGTATTTTGATCAGTTGTATTTTTTTCCCCTTCTAGTTAACTGTCTCATGTTCCTTTGCTTTATTTACTTCAAATAATGCTAATCGATACATTGTCAATTGGGGAAGGGATGTTTTCCTTTAATTATTCATTGTATTTTCTCTTTCAGAAAAGGAAAGTGAGAGTTGAATATGAGGTGGAAATACAGTGGAGATTAAACTTGTATTTTCTCCTGGGGAAAAGGAAAGCTTTTAGGGGCTGTTGGAAATTGAGAAGGACGAGTTAAATATGATGTGAATAGTCACTTCATTTTTGATCATTTTAGAGGTTTCTGCAATTTCTTTGTGCAAGATTGTAGCATGCTATATAAACAAGACGCTGGACAATAAACCCAGCCAACTGATACAAGTTGATAGTACTAGCTGAAATGCCTAGGCTCATCTTCCTGTTGTTTTAGGAAATAGAGGGAGAAGAAAATAGTCATTGTGGTAATTCTGAACTGATGCTTGAAGTGTGTTTTGTGTACGCTTCTCGTGATAGATGTTGGATAGTGTAGGATTATAACTCGATGCAGCTGAAATTCATTTGAGATACTGCACAGCATAGCTCTTACAGGCTCAAACATGTATCATATACAAACAAAGGAATTCTATTATTTAGTCTTTCTTGCACCTCGTATTGTCTACAGTTTTGGCTTATTGTTTAGTAGTTATCTGCTTAAATTCACCCTTTTGATGATTTAAGATGCTTGTCACTCTTCTCATGACTACGACGTTATCCAGTGTGACACCAAATGATGATTTACCATGTGTTCCTTGACCTTAGACTTGTACCATAGCTTGATTGATATATAGGAACCTTTGAATTTAGATCCATCTTTTCAAAGATTTATTTTCTGATTTTAGTTAGCTATTTGACTAATTGAACATTCATGAACACTTAAAAGACCAAGTCAAAATGTTGATTACTAAAGAACATGCAGTGAATCAGCTGAATTAGATTGAACTCTAATTTTCTATGGTTGCTTCTTAGTAAGAATTGTTCGGATAAGTTATTTATTAGATCATGCAAAACAGCATTAAGATTCTTATGTGTGATGCTATAGCTGAAATGTTTTCTGGACCAAGGAGTATCAAGTAATTAGTTTCATTGAGTCATTTAGAGAAGCTTTTGTGTGCAATAAAAGCAATGTATACTAGGCAGTTGCACTATCTGGACTGACCAATCATTTCTGAACATCGTGCCATAGATCTCCTAACATTTTCCCCCTCATCAAGATCTGCATGCTTCCCTTCTCTCCCCTACCTTGTTCCTTTCTTCTCATGCTTCCTTTTTCCTTTTTTTTTTCTGTAAGTTGCGTCCTTCATTGAAAGGGAGTAAGGTTTGTTCTTCCTCCACCAACCTTAGCTCCCCTCGCTGCTTTCTTCTCCCTAATTTTGAAGTATTCCGCACACCAAGTGGCATGCATTTCTGATCTTGAAATGTCCAAAATCTCCTTCCACTTGGGTCCTAAAGAAAAATCACCGTTTATTCTCTCAGCCCAAAACTTTTAAGAACTCCACGGTCTGAGGATTTGTTTTAACTTTGTCTTAGCTCTTTATTTTGATGTTATCTGATCCACAATAGGCCTAAATGCTTATGATATCATGCTAATTATTATTTTCAAAATCTGCCATCGAAGTTTCTATTGAGTGATCATAGGTACTTGCCGGATTAAAGTAAGCTTTGAAAATTGTGTCTAGAACTGTATTTGGTACCCTATTCGAGTGGGGTTGGTAAGTGTCATAATTGAGTGAGCATTTGAAATTAAACCTGCGTGTTATTTGGCTTGTGTTCTGCAAATCGTGTCTTTTATAGTCATTATTCTTCTCTGCTTCTAGAAATGGATGCTTCTAGTCTTTTACTTTCCTGCTTTATGTAATAATAATAGATATGTCTGCTTTACCTTCCTCGTGGTCTTCATGGATGTCTAACTGAAATTCATAAATGTTGCATTACAGAAGCGTTACGAAGATGTTCCAGTTTTGGGTCAGAGGCAGAGTGAATGAATCAGCTTTTGTACTTGATAGTTTTGGTCGTCCATCATCATTTCAGGTCAAAATCAGACTTCTTGCAATGATCCATTAATAATTGGTTCCTTAATTGGACTATGCAGATTGGAGACTTGAGGTTTCTTTGAACTGTTAGAATACCTTTTATCTGTCAAGATATATTTTTCCCTTGTGTGGATGCTTTTGAACATTGATTTTCACGAGAAGTAGAAGTTTATTTGATTAGGTGTTACTGAAGCCACTCTTTGGAGGCTAAGTCAACGGTAAAACGAATATGGTTCTTACAAAGATGATGTTGTGGAATATTGCGCTTATGTTCAGTCCACTGAACAGAATTCTGCAGAGAATTGACGAATTTCACAAACTGTAATGCATGTAAAGTTCACTTACATAACCGTTTTTTGTTTTTTTTTCTTTCTGTTGTAAATGTTTTCCTTCAAATAACCAAAAAAAAAAAAAAGAAAAGAAAAGAAAATGACTTATTTAAAATATTGAAGGGTTATTTGCACTACCTCCTTTGAAGTTTGATCAAAGTACAGATCAAGAGTTGAGGACCTTGAGGTCTAACCATTTTACAGTCGCCATCCCTTCTTTCTTTCATACACAGAAAGAGTCCACCCAATACTTGATGAGAGTGTTCTCCGTCACCTTCTCTCTCCTCGAGGTTTTTGTCGATTGGGCGTTTCTCATCTTCCCATATGAGCCTTGCATTCCTCCTTCCCATATGAGTAGGCAAAAACTTGAGCCCATGCACCCATATGTGCCCCATTCCCCTTAGCACCAGCAAGATTTGAACGATGTTGTTGGGCTCATCATAAATAGAGAGATCTTGATACGCTTAAACACGTTCAGCCAAAACTTGGAAGATCCGGCTGTCAAAAATTCAGTAGTCCAGATTAAGTCTCACCACAATTTGATCTATTGAATATCTAAAGATCGAATCTACTCAAGTGTAAACCTTTGATGACCAGATCATCCGTGATCACAAATATGTAATTTAGGGCTATCTTAAAAAAAAAGCTTTTAAGATACTTTTGAGTTAGTTTTGCTTAAAAAGTGATTAGATCAGTCCTAGACACGAAGGATTTCTACTTTTGATATTCTTTAGGTTTTAAAAGTGTTTTCAAGAAAACTGCTTTTCAATTATGAATAAGAAATTCCCTTTCCTACTCATCATCTTTTAAAAGCTTTAGCACATTCCCTCCATTCATGTTTAATGGGGTAACAATTTTTTTTTTTGAATATTTGAATTCCTTGCCAAACCTGTACCTTCCTGTGAATTCAACGTAGTTCCCATTTTAACTACTACAGTTTATTCACTTCTCCACTAATCATATCTCCATAAGAAGGCAATCCATTGGAGACTTGGAGTAGAAGCGTCTCATGACCCAAAATTACAAATAATATATATATATATATATATATATATATATATATATATATTTAAGAGTGGAACATTTGATGCTCAGAAGTGATCAAAGATGTTCATAATCCATATGCCAACTGATTAGAGAGGCTGATGCGATATCCATCTCTCAAGCATAGTTCTGCATTCGGCAGGCTTGAACTCATAAGCAACATGGGCTCCTCCCTGCACCCAAAAAAAAGAAAAAAGGGGTGCTAGTTAGTCCCAAGAATGTTCTAACCTTGTTGTTAGTCGTTACCATGTGAACAAATCTTGCACTGAAGCAATAGAAACAGGAATTTCTTGCCTTCACTGTTGCAAATGTCATCTTATTTGCGTAAGTCCTTGTGTAACTGGAGGCAGGAAAACAGAACAAATTTAGATGAGATGGGTAAAGTCATCTTTTTATCTCGTGCTAATGGTGGTGTAATCAAGAAAAGAAACATTGTTCAATTTTGAACCAAACCCGGCAACTTGGCCTTCATGAATCCACTGTCTCCAATCGTCAATAATTGGGTAATGTAGAGATCTTATCCACGCTTGAGTTTCAATGTGCGGTACCATCAGATCATGGTCACCACTGAATCACAAAGTACTCCACTTTCAGTACTTAAAATCACTGCTGTTAACCTACATGCATCAAGATTCAGAGTAAGGTACCAAACCTGTATATAAGGGATCTATAACCTTTAGTGCTAAGGTTTGCATGATATGGTACAACACTCCCTGCATTTTCTGTGTATGGCAAGGTACCGCTGCAGCTTACCCACTGTCCGATAGTTTCCTGCAATGTGATTACAGAAATCAGTTCAGGCTTGCTTCGGCATTCTTCAAATGCTACATACCATAGCTCTCGATTTAGACATACCCTTCGCACATGGAGGGCCTCTTGGACGCTCTTGTTGTTAGCCCAGTGATCAACAAGCGTAATCCATTCCATCTACGATTGCCAGCAAACAGAAGAAACGGCGATCAGTTGTGCTACCAAGAACTGATGCTCTTATCCACGAGTTTACATAGAACGATACTAGTAGTATCTTACTCGACATTTGACTGGAGTAGATTCCCGAATGTCTAGCTCTTCAAACTTCTTATACAACATTTGTATAATGGATCTCCCACCAGTAAATAATTTATTTGGCTCTCGTGAAAGAGGAGGACATACGGGAATCAAGATCTGTTGATCGTCAATATTACGAACCAACTGCAGAAGAAAATTATTTACACCATCATTCTTGTTGCCCGTTCCTTTATTCTGATTCTTCCCACCTTTTGTAGCCCGCAAATTAAAGGGAAGCGGTAGGAACCAATTGTCAGTACAACCGTTTCTGGAAAGTGTGTTATTGTTTGAATAAATCAGAGTAATTCATTGTTAACTTCTACGATTTCGCAACAGAAATATGATGTTCGATCAGTGCTTGTGTAAGCCCCTGACATTAACTGCAACTCTGTTACGAAATTGTATGAGTAAGTTGCAATGAATTACTGCTTCTTCAAATGATATTACACTATTCAGAAACGGTTACACTGACAATCCTTAACTCTGTCCCTCTTTCTTGAGTTTAGGGGACGCTTTAAGTAAATCCATTAGGCCTTGCCTAATTTTTGAAAATAGAGTCACATAAAAATTGCATAGATATGGTTGCTTGCCTCATTGTATGCCTGCATATTTTTCGAACACGCCGCATTACTGGGATCTATGATTTCATATTCCCCTTTACAGCTAACCTTCAAGGACTGCATTGTAAATATACAGCTCAATTAGAAAATCACGGATAATTTTACATTGTAAGAATGCATGTGACAAATGACAGTGTTCTGAGATATCAATAGGTAACAAACAAAAGAAATAAGTTACCTCATAGAGTTCCTCAGAAATCAGCCCCATCCCATAAGCAAACGCAACCCTATAGTTCAAAATTCCCGAAACCTTCGTTATTGGATTTCCAAGTATGTATCCCTGAAGCCATAAATGGAGCCGTCTCAGTTTTAAACTCAGGAAGGTAAATTTTTCTCCAAATAGTATGTAGTCAATCAAGATTAGGTAGACTAGAAAAGAGAAGATCATCAAAGGTATAGACCTTAAGATCAATACGTGGTTCAATGCCGTCCTTATTTCCTGGAATAACACCAAAATACATGTAAGTTTTAGGGCCTTAATAGTCATAGAGCAACAAAGTATTGATCCTATACTCTCTGTATGTAGCAAACTTCAACTGATCATCTTGTAGCAGGAGATAATGTAGAAATCTGAACTGGTCAAAGAAACGTTTTCTTGCTTTGTTCTGGAGCGTCTTATAACTTAACATATGGACAGAAAAGAATAAAAAGCCTGCAAATTTCTGAGGGAACTTTTAACCCTTTTCCCCCCCTTAAAGCTCTGCATTATGTTAATAAAACCCATTTAGCTTAAGGTGGCAACTATATTCCTACCTAAAGAGACTTCGCATATACTACAAGCTTACAGAAAGCATTTATAGCATATTCAGATCTCTTACAATGCCTATGTATCTCTTTATAACCATTTCAATAATCAGATTCTAACACAATCGAAAAACTTCGCTAGGGTAAAGAGCCACATTGAAAAAATCTTACCATTTGATATAAGTTGAGTTAATATTGGAACAGGAATGCCCCCATACGAGATTCCACTAACATAGAATGGATTCGACTTGTACTCTGGGTGATCATGTAGCCACTGCAATATAATCAACTATCAAAACCAATCTTGTAAAAGGTAAACATCTTTTTAACTATAATTTCTTTCCCATTTCAAAGGAAATTAAGCTTTTAACTCGAGGTTCAAACGAGTAAAAACGTAATAAATATCGCCCACCCAAGCCTCTATAATTGGCAGTCGCAATTGCACTGTGTACTATAGGCGCTCGCAAACCAATTGTAGACATTAAAATACAACAACATGCAAAAAGACAATAAATTGCCTCGCTTATTGAAATTTGTACCCAAAATTGAATTGTAAGCATCAAATTCAAAATTAGTCATCTTCCACTATTTTTTCAAGGTAAAACTGTAAGTTCATTGATATGGGACAAGTTTGTACAAGAGATGGAATATCTCAGTGTACATGTTAAACAAATTATCATAGGAGCCCGTATCAGAACATTTCACTAACTAAACACTGTGAGTGGGATATTCCATTCTAGAGATTGCCACCTTTCATGAGACTTTGGGGTCTTTCCCCATGCAACAGACCTCCTCCTCTACTATGGCTTCCATGACGCTAACTGTCGAAACTACTATATCCAATTATTATTGATGTAACTTTTATTCATCTTCCACTGTCAACTGTTCTATACAATCAAAACTGTGTTCATAGAGAACTTGAATCCAATGGAGGCAATTTTGGGCAGAGCCATGCAGGATTCCACTATTCTGAAGGAAAATAATTAAATGATAGTACACTTGTCTTTTTGCATAATAAAGGGTCTAGAGACAAATATGGCATTTTCCTAATTAGTAATTGTCCAACGTTCCATGAAGCCTTACGATTCATTAATTAGCTGAGTGATGGGCCTGTACCTTCCTGATAAATTCATAAGCTTGATCAGAGGCTTGAAAATCTGAAGATTGAGAAGCTTTTGCAGTCTTAGCATAAGAAAAACCCGTTCCAACTGGCGAATCCAGAAAGATGATGCTTACAACCTAACAAGTAACAAGAAATGATTCTCAATCTTGCAGTCTACTCGAATTCTTAATCTTGAAAATTAGGTTTGTTTGGATAAAGATTATTTGAACATTATTTCAAAAAAAAAGAAAAAAGAAAAAATTTGGAACCTTATTTATATATGTATCTCAATAACCTTTTCATGTAACAGTTCTATGAGTCTAAGATATACTCATCAACTTAAATCTCTTTTTCTCTCGCAAGAAAATAAAAGAAAAGAAAAGAGAAACTCAATTCTTGAGTTTACCTTGGTCCAAGTAGAGGGATTTAATACCAATTTGGGCAGAGTGCCGTCGAACGACAATGGCTCCAAAATTACTGGTCCTGCAACAGAAAATCACGGCCAGTGACTTGATCAAATGCTGGCACTCCAGTCTATCAGTCATCATCACTTGAACTTTAAAGACAAATAAAGATTATGGCTCCATTTGAATTAGCTGTTTTTAGGAACATTTTTCAAAAGCTTTATTGTATATTTTGGGCTTTTTAATTTGATGTGAACGTGTAGTTAGTTATTGTACAGATGTTTGTAGCAGTTGCTACTGGCGACAAATGGATGCTATTCAATAAAATTAATACTTTTACCCAAAAAAACAAAACAAAACAAAAGACCTTACATAAAGCTTCGTCAACCAGACAACGCCTTTTGTCTTTTTTGCAGAGTTTCAACCAGAAAGGCTGTTTGCAGAGTTTCAAGATTATACAAAATCAAGATCAAAATAGTGCAGCAATTGTTCTTTTTTTTTTTTTGTGACACCTACTGCAAAGTGTAAGGCATTAGGATTCACCTATCCCAAAGAAAAGTGGAATAAATGAACTGCAGCCAGGGCCTCCATCTAACCAAATGATAAGAGGATCCGATTGAGGATTTGACTCTGACTTGATAAAAGCGTAGAAGAGCTGCCCATCCTCTGATTCACCAACTCCAATATACCTGATAATATCAAAAAATGGATCAACTATTTCTTCTAAGTTTGGATCAATGTTAATTTCTAGTGTTATTATATATATATATATATATATGTTATACTTAGTGGCTCACCCGGTTTCGAGTTCAAAGGGGAGGGGTCCTTCAAATCCTGGAAGAAACTTAACTATGGAACCAGCCATAGCAAGGTTTGAACATGCTTGAACATAAACTAGCAGCAAGAACAGGTTGCAGAAGATAGGATGCCTTAGGAGCACCTGCAACTTCTCCATAGAGCTTGGCCTATCTCTCGTTTTGGGCACCAGGCAGAGCAACTTTAGACTCCAGGCACTTGGATAGAGTTCTTCGGCGAACTCTATATACGAGCATCTCCGGTGGAGTGTCACGGCCCGTGCAATGAGTCATTACACGCATCATTATTCTAATGATGCGTGTAATGACTGTAATCATTAGAATAATGATGCGTGTAATGTTGAAAAATGGTGGGCTCGACTGGAGCAACGGAGTTCAATTAATTAAATAAAAAATTATTAATTAAGTATGGATTATTAGCTTATTTTCACATGGGTTTTTAGTCTAATTTTTAAGAGACAATTTTTTTTTACTATTTTGTTTAGAGTAATCCTCTATAAACATCTCAAAATATTTAATGTACACGTCCCTTAATACCTAAAAACAAACAAAATTTTCACCTTTTTCCATCATTTTCTGCCTTCTCCCCCACCTCAACCTGCCACCAGCTTGTCGACATCACCAGCCTGCAACCTCCTCTTCCGCCCCTCCTCCCTCTCCTCTCCTTCCCCCCACGTCCCTCCCATAGTACATCAGAATTCCACATAGCGCTCATCAGAAATCAGGCCCATCCTATAAGCAAACGGGACTAGATAGTTAAGAATTTCTTGAACTTTAGTCGCTGGATGTCCAAGTATGTATCCCTGAAGCCATAAAGGGAAATGTCTCAGTTTTAACCTCGGGATGGTAAATTTTTCTCCAAATAGTATGTAATCAATCTAGCTTATGTAGACTAGAAAAGAGAAGATCATCAAAGGTATAGACCTTAAAGATCAATACGTGGTTCAATGCTGACCTCTTTTCTTGGAATAACACCAAAATACAAGTAAGTTTTAGGGCCTTAATAATTAATCTTATGCTCATAGAGCAACAAATTGTTGATCCTATACACTTTGTATTTAGCAAACTTCAACTAATCATCTTGTGGCAGGAGATAATATAGATTTCTGAGCTATTGAGTCCAACACGAAAGAGTACTAATGCAATTAATGAAGGTATAAGGGATCCCATAAACTCGCATCCTAAGTATCTCCTAAATGGAAGTTTTCAAAGAAACGTTTTCTGTCTTCACCCCGACTTTTAGGATATTACAGTTTCTATATTTTATTTTTTGTTTTAAGACATTGTTTTGTTTTAAAGATTAGAAACCCTAAATTCTAATCAAAAGGAAAAAAAACCCTAGTTTACTTGTGACTACCCGGTTTTCCTAAATCTCTTATATTTTAATCGAAACCATAATTGTAACCAATGGAATTGTAAAATCCCTCATATTTTTCTTAAAATTCCTTTTATTTAGCATTTATTCCTTTCTAATAGCTTTACTACTCATTTACACCCTCAGTAATTACAATCCACCATAGAATCAAGGATTTTCCCTTTAGGTTCTTCGTTCGGGTAAATTAAGGTTTTTTGCGTATTTTGACCGTGTGCTCACTCGGTGAGATGTGTGCACTAAATTTGGTGATTAAGAATGAGTTTTAAATGATATTAAGTGTGTGATTAGAAGTGATAATAATAAATTAGTGAATTATAAGTTAAAACCCTAGTATACGCGATTTAAGGAAAATCAGCTTGAACCGACGGGTACCGTTTGTTACCGGGTAAACACACCACTTGACCCATACTTTATTACCTTAATCTTCTCATTTTATTTCAGCTAATTAACCCTCAAAATATCTCATACATCAGCCACAATATTTGACCAAGAAAACAAGAGAAAAGAAAAAAAAAATTGAGATGGATTTTGGTTGTGACAAGTGGAGGCTATCCAAGCACCTTTGACCCAAACCAAGACTAAGTCTTATAACCTTTCTTAGCCTCCAATCTTCTCCATTTTTCCAGCTGAAAATCGTGAGCTTGAGGGAGAGAGAGAGCAAGAGAAAGAACTCCATGTCATCTTGAGTTTGATCCATTTGAGTGAGAAAGCAAAATTCTAAACCGATTAAATCCTTCTTTGAGCACTTGGAAAGCTTGGTGTGCAAAAGGATTACAAGAAGAGGTGGTAGATAACTCTTATAAGCATCTTTGAGAGGTATATGGGCTAACCATCACATTTATTTTCCATAGTCTTGTCTAAGTTGAGTAGTAACTTGTAATCTTGCTTGTGATACTTAATTCATGTGATTTTGGATGATTGTAGTGATGAATTTTGAGTTAGGGTTTGAATGGTTCACTTGAAATTCCTATTGTTTGAATGGTATATGGTATATGTAAGTTTGTATAAGAGGTTGTGATAGTGATTGAAGCAAGAAATGAAGAGATTTCCCTTTGAAACCTCAAATTCCAGATTTCAGTTTTTCACCTCCCCTGTTCTGACCAGTTTTGTTTGACTAGGTTAGAGGCCGAATTAGGTTTAGCACGAAACATAAAAGTTGTATAGAATGATGTTTTATAGTTTTTTACAAAATTTCAGCTCAATCCGAGCACTGTAGCATGTGAAAAGATAAAAATACCCCTGATTGCCATAGGTAGAACATTATGGACAGTTTTGACATTTCACCAATCTGATTGTGTCTTTTCACCCTGATCCGTACCGAACTAGCATTTGGTCAAAACACAGAAGTTGTAGTGATATTTCTTAGCTTTCTAATACCCCTAAAAACACCTCAATTGGACTTCGGTAGCCTGAGTTATTGTCATTTACGCATAGTACGGTTAACTAGCCCAAACGTGAGATTCTGGCTCTGTAATTTAAAAGTTTCACCTAGATACACTACGAACTGGACTGAGTGGTCTTCATCAAAGTTGTAGGTCTTTATCTTAATTTCAAAACGGTATAACTTACACCCCAATCCGATAAGTGTATCTCCGGTTGTGTCTATTCCGCTAAGCGACGTCAAATCTGTCTTTTGATTTATCACTTAAACTTCATTTCTGGACATTTTCCTAGTTTGATTTTGTACTTGTATGACTTTGAACCTATTGAATGGCTATTGAAATGAGAGTATTTTGTGTGTGACTTTGGGACTGATTGAGGAAAAGAATGAAGCCATAAAGGGCTGGAAAATAGGTAAATACAAAGAGCGTGCTGCCTAAATTTATACTCGAAAACTAGGAAGATATACTTGCGACTCGAGTAAGGCTTGAGAGCGAATACCACTTGAACCATCTAGGATATTTGCGTCTTCATTTATCGAGATATATAAGTTAGAATTTGACCGAACTTGTACCCTTTCATCGTTTTTTCAACTCCAGTGGGAGTTCTAAAGTTTTAACCGCTTCCTTACCGAAACTAAACGAGCGAACATAAATTTTTCGGGATTTGATAAGTATCTTGAATACTACTTAAACGAGTTGCATTTACTTGATTTTCTTGAAGCGAAACTCCTATGTTTCGAACTCTAGAGAATTTTACATTCAGAAATGATATTTTATCGCAGATTTGGACTTCAACCAAGGAGTTAAACCTGAACGTGACTTTTGAGAGGCACTAGACCTTTGGTGAGTGTTTCCAAATACCTGGTTGAACTGGACACTTGTTCACAATACTGGATCAATGTAAATAAATGATATGAGATTTGTTGATCGGACAAGAGTGTACTTTATCGCACTTGCCCTAACATGATATATACTTGTTTATTATTGCAGTTAATTTGATATATTTGTACTTGATTTGTAAGTGTGGAGCGGCAGTATGTACCACACTCAATCCGAGTGGGAGGTGCCTCTCATTTTCGTCTCCATACTTTTATCTTAATTCAGTCGATTGGAGTGTTATTTCATCGACTTTTTGGGGATCCAAACCCCGTTGGATAGTTAATTGAGTCGAGCCGGCAAGGACTTAGTCGATTAGATAATGAACCATGAGTATCTAGTGTCGTCGAGTAGAGTGTTATCTCCTCGACTAATCGGTATACTCGAGTATTACCACCAGTGTTTATTGAGGATTTTGGGCCCAATAGGGGGTGTGAATGGTGGACGGAGAGTAGTGTAAGTGGTGCTCTATTGGATTGGTTACTTATTTGAAGGTTGACGGAGTGTCAACTATTATTTGATCAAGCTCTGGTAATGCAATAGGAATTTGGCTCCTGAGAGCCATCCGTATCCTTATTCTTTGGAATGGTTATTGTTTATTGTATTATTGTTTCTTCTGAAAACTTTTATACTTGCTCACTTTGAGATTTGCTACTTGAAGTATTATTGTTCACTTTTCTGAACTTGTGATGCTCATTAATTTGCTACGTTAATATTCGTACTTTTAAAAATGGTCAATTTATTATTTGGAACCTCATTGGGCTTTTAGCTCATTCCACGTCATTTGTTTTCCTTACAGGGGATACGAGCGAGGCGTGAGACGTGTACAGGCTAGCGTAGTCTAGTTATTTTGAATTTTGAATTTGTACTCGTGCTAGTACCCGACCAGGATTGATTGTACTCGAATTGTAAACACTTTGAAGTATTTTGGTATGTAGAATCTTTGTATATGGATTTGAGGATCGATGTATATTATAAGTTTGATTTGCAATGTTATTTATTGTTTATGGATGTATGAGTGAGATATGAGTGAGTGAGTCCTGGCGAGAGTTGGGCAGGCGACCCGCTGAACCCTGGGGTACGCCCTAGGGGAAGGTGGGGCTGTCACAGAGGAGCTAAGTGGGGTAAGGGTAGGGGCAAAGGATGGAATGGGTGTATGGGGAGATATTTGGCACCAGGACGGGAGACGGGAAGGGGATCTCCCATCCCGTTGCCTTCCCTACCCAGCATTGTTATCGGAGCATAGTAATGGCAACTCTTCACACTAGACACTTAAATGCAATGTTGTCCGTCGAATGAAAGGTTGATACTATTCCAACTTAAAGACCCGATATGTGAGGAGGAGACAATTGTGAAAGGTGCAGGATGCCTAGTTCTAATGTGTGAGGGGGAAATAACATCTAACAGATTTTATTTTATTTTTACGGGAGAGGGATCCCCTGTCCCGTTGCCATCCCTACCCAGTATTGTTATCGAAGCGTAGCAATGGCAACTCCTCCCACTAGAACCTTGATGCAATGTTGTCCGTCGAATGAAAGGTTGATACTATTCCAACTTAAAGACATGATGTGTGAGAGGAGACAGTAGTGAAAGGTGCAAGATGCCCGGTAATAAAGTGTGAGGGGAAAATAGCACCTAAGAGATTTTAACTATAACTATGATTGAACTAGCATGTACTAAGATTTAAGAGTACAATTCCTTCTGCTCCATTGGTACGTTGGACCCACAAACTTTAAGTTTCTTGTGTAATTGTTCAATCATCTCAACCAGACTCTTTTTTTTTTTTGACAAATTGGACCCACAATTTTAAGTTTCTCGTGTAATTGGACCCACAAATTTTTAAGTTTCTTGTGTAATTGTTCAATCATCTCAACCAAACTCATTTTTTTTTGACAAATTGGACCCACAATTTTAAGTTTCTTGTGTAATTGGACCCACAATTTTAAGTTTCTTGTGTAATTGGACCCACAAATAGTAAGTTTCTTGTGTAATTGTTCAATCATCTCAACCAAACTCATTTTTTGACAAATTGAACCACACAGGTCGGTTCAACCGATTGAAACAGAAGCAAATATGGGATGAATCTAGTTGAAAGGATATAAAATAGGTTAAAATCGGATCAATCCCATGGTGGTACCTAAGCTTGCTGGAGATTGCAATATAAATTAGACTAACATACATAATCTTCTTTATCTTGCTGAAAAATTGTCCACGGTTTCATTGTATAGTTGACTCCTAGTTACAGTTCGTCCTTATTTTCACCGTAAGATTGGCTCTCTATTATAATTCGTCAACGTCTTCATTGCATGGTTAATATCATATTTTACGCCAACCACAACCCGCCAACTTTCCATGTCTTCCGTTTTGGACTCAGATCTTGTAGTATTTGTGACTGACCCTGTGTCTCAATCCATTAGATCTAATAACTTTACCTCCACAATACTTTAAATTTTGTGTGAACTAAGTATGTGCTTATTTATTACCAACACTCTCTTTAACTCTCATAATTCTCAAAAGCATATGGTTTCAATTCTTCATGTTAATAGTCTAGAACTATATCAATATCAGTTAGATCATAGTGAAATTTATTAAAAGGATATTGGAAAAGTAAAAATTAGATACTCTGAAGATTTTCCAAAAGTTATGAATCAACGCATAAGTACTCAATAAACCCTTATGAAGAATACGACATATGAAACAATACTACATAAAAGCATGAAAAGTTTAATTAACTAAGATTAAGACTCTAAGAATTGGAGGCCTTGGATTTAAATCCTTCTTTCCCCTTCCCTCTACTCGTTTCTTGCATTCCACCCCCTCTCTTGTCCAAAAACAATAATAATAATAATTAACTTGCCTACTAAAGAGTACAACATTTATATTCATTCCAACATAAAGGCATGTAAAGCCTAATTAACTTTAAAAAGTTAATTAAATCAATTAAGAGCAAAATTTGAAGAAAACTCTAAAGAGTTCGAGTCAAGGCAGGAATCTTCCTTAACTTTAGGGTTAATTTTTGTATAGAAAGGAAAATATGGAAAGTTGATGGGGTTAAAAAAAAAATGCGGTTCGGGAAGAGAAGAAGAAAGGGTTGCTTGAGCCTTCCTTGCTGCTAGGTCGCTGGTACAACATCGGTGACCTCTTGGCTAAACAAAGGCTGGCCTTTGGCCAGCCATTTGATAAGGAAGCCACGGCAGATCAAGACAGTAGCAGCGGCAACCGCTGCAACTGCTGCACATGGTAGCAATGGCAGTGGCAACAATTTCAGAGAGAGAACGAGAGCCGGCGGCTTTGGCCGCTGGCAAGGAAGAAGAAGGTGATGATTAATGATAGGTTTTTCAATGAAGTATCCCTAAAGCAATCAATTTAACAACGCCACGACATGTTACCAAGAAGTATAATTATGTAAAATCTAAGCCGCTGGCAAGGAAGAAGAAGGTGATGATTAATGGAAGGTTTTCCAAGGAAGTATCCCTAAAGCAATCAATTTAATAACGCCGCGACATGTTAGCAAGAAGTATAATTATGTAAAATCTAGATAGTGAGTTTTGAAGCCGGAATAGAAGATGTAACTTTGTGCCAAAGTGTTTTTATCTTGCTACATAGATTAAGGAGAAAGAAGGTTATGACATATATAGACGTTAAGATCAATATGTGGCTCAATCTTAGCATCGTTACCTGCAATGACACCAAAATGAATCTAAATTTATGAGATAATTTTTCATGTGTTCATGGAGCAATAATTTGTTGCTTCTATTTTTGTTTACAGCAACTTGAATGGATCATGCTGTGACAGGAGATTAAATTTTCTGAATTATGAGATCCAACTTGAAGGAGTAATGCCATCAAGATATTAAAAAAATCCCAGAAAATTGCTTCCCTAAGTTTTCTTCTTTACACTTCATGAGTACTTCAACAAAGGTGAGGAGGAGAAGGAAAAGGGAAAGATACCAAGAGAAAAGAATAAAAAGCTTAAAAACTCCTTAGTAAAGTTTTTAATTCATTTTCCTCTTAAAACTCTGCTATCAGGTGCAAGCATGAAATGTCCTGGCTAAGAGGCTTTTCGGATTCACAAGCTTATAAAAGAGCATTAATAGTGAATTTGGATCTCTTTAGAAGGCTATATATCTGCATAATTGCTACTCTCAGTTTGAAACTTAACTGTGAAACTTGCCAAAATCGAGAACAACATTTTAACTGGATGGAACTACATTTTAAATGGAGTCCTTATAGAAACGCACTGATTTTGTTACTAAATTGACAGCCAAGTCAACCATGGACACAAAAATAAGTGGAGATTTTCGTCTGCATGCATGACAAATAGATTAGCGGTTAGGGTTTTCTTATAGCGGTTGTCATTTTGTTAAAGCTCTCCCATCATCAATTTTCTTTTTCTCTACCAGAGGAAACTGTCATTAGCAAACTACATTGCACGTGGTTGGAATATCCCCAGAGAGAGAGAGAGAGAAGATCTCAACCATGTACTTTAATTTCTCTTTTTTTCCTTTTTGGATCGATCATAACAGTTTAAATTTTGCCAACAAAATAAATTTTCGAGAAATAGGATTCAGATAATGTTACATAACAATAACATAACACATACTTTTAATTGTGAACAATCTTATTATTTCATGCCATTGTTACGAAATTATATAACTTTTGTCTTGTATACGATGAATTATAATTTGTCACTAAAGCTTTATACCATTTAGAAACTGGTTGCGCAATCATTTTTGCCCCAGATTTTCTTCTTCTTTATTTTAAGCTAATTTTCTTGTCTTTTTTTTTTGTTTGGTTCATTTAGAAATTTTCTTTTAAGTATGAGCCATTTCATAATTTAAGTTGTATTTAATATGCTACTTACAAATGGGATACAAGATAGACGCCCTCTAGCCAATTCTAGATCTTTGGCCATGTACCAGTACAATTCTAGATGGGATACAAGTTGTATTTTTGTGATGCAGCCATTGGGATGGATCCCTGAATCTTTGGTACATAAAATTTTTGGTATTTTACAGGATGTAGATAGTTCCTTTTTCTGTAATTGTTTTCCAGCTAAATTTAAAGATAGTGTGATAGAGTAGACAAGCTAACTAAAGATGGAAGCAAGACTTAGGTAGCAGGAACCAAGAAGGCGTGAATGTCAGAAGTAGAAAGGCGCGATCACTAGGCAAAACAACTACAAAAAGGTTGAGTAAGCAGAAACCAGGAAGCAAGAACATGAAGGCGTGGATGCTAAGAAGCTGAAGGCGTGGACATTGGTTAGAGAGGTTGTCAAAAGCGTGGCCGACGAATCATGCCTTTCCTGGGTTTCAGTTGTTCTAACAGAACCTCAAGCGCGGCAACTTGTAGATGCAACTTGCAGATGCGATTAGACACGTGTATTGCTTTTATTGGCCTAGTTAGTAATCTGTTAAGATTAGTTAGCTTTATAAGCAGGCCTCTCTGCTCAAGTAGAGCAAGCTTTTGAATTCATTCGTCCAGATTCATCTGAATTTACTTGAGGAGCAATCCTCAGTTTCCCTCCCAAATTTTCCTTCGATTCTTACCCCTTCTTAGCTAAAACCATCATTTCTGTTCTTGTAACTTGTTTTCCAAGATTCAATTAATGAAGGATCAGATTCATACATTTACTGTTCCATTGATTCATTGATAGTTGGTCCCTTATTTGAGTTTGTTTCCTTCTGATTCCTGCAAAACTCTGGCTTCTCTGGTTTCTAGTCCATAACAGATAGTACTGTTGGTGGCCTTGACCCTTCTTCCCTTAATCTAACACGTTGGCCACGCTAGTTTCTAGAATCTTCCTAGGACCAGTTATAAGGTTGATAAATTTCGAAAAAAAAAATCATGGTTGCAGAATGGCTTTGATACTAGAGGTACAGGGTATATAAATAAGGGATGAAGCATGCTGGGAGAGGTATATTCGTTTGGCAGATGGCAGAGATAGACATATAGTCAAGTGATGTATGATACTTAGCCATAAAAGTGGATTTTGATTGTTATAAGTATAGGTGGCAAACAAACTCATTTAATTAAATTTATCCATATTCGTCCATGAATAGAAAGACATCGGTATTTTAAGTTTTTGTATATAGGTACAAATGAGTTACCCAATAATACCCATTTAATAAATGGGTATTAATGGATAACACATCAAATCCAATTAACCCATTTAGAATTGTCTCCCCCAAACCTCCTCTCTTCCCCCACCCATTTTTTTTTTCAAACTCTTTATTTTGTTATGATGTTAATTACTTTTGTTTCATTATTATTATTATTTATGGGTTTTATGTTGTCATTTTATTTTCTCTTAGTTTGTTAACTTACTCATTTTTTTAGCATTCGCAATTTGTGATAAGTTTTAGCCTCTTTTTCTACCTTTTCAAAATGAAAGTTTAAATTTACACAAAAAAAGATTAGGAATTCAAAATTTTTGAATCAAGTTTTTATGTTAACTTTTATAGTACTTATGTCAAATTTTTATATTCTTATTGTTCAATTATTAAATAGTATATAATTTTGTGACATAGAGTACGGATGAAAAAAAATTGGTAACTAGGTTTATTGAATATTATAAACAAATATTTAAAACTAATGATGGGTGCAAAGGGTGGTACAAATTCATAACATAGTTTACAAAAATGAATTTAAAAGAGTTTATGAAAAGTTAAAATAAATTGGTTATAAATGGATAATTGGGTTACCCAATTCATTTTTTGACTTATCCATTTATATCCATCTAATTAAATGGGTATAAATGAGTTGACTCGCTTATACCTATTACCCATTTTAACCAACCCAACCCACCCATTTTGGCACCTCTAGTTATAAGAAATTAGGAAAGATTGTTGCTTGGAAGTATTTTGATCAGTTGTATTTTTTCCCCTTCTAGTTAATTGTCTAATGTTCCTTTGCTTTATTTACTTCAAATAATGCTAATCGATACATTGTCAATTGGGGAAGGGATGTTTTCCTTTAATTATTCATTGCATTTTCTCTTTCAGAAAAGGAAAGTGAGAGTTGAATATGAGGTGGAAATACAGTAGAGATTAAACTTGTATTTTCTCCTGGGGAAAAGGAAAGCTTTTAGGGGCTGTTGGAAATTGAGAAGGACGAGTTAAATATGATGTGAATAGTCACTTAATTTTTGATCATTTTAGAGGTTTCTGCAATTTCTTTGTGCAAGATTGTAGCATGCTATATAAACAAGACGTTGGACAATAAACCCATCCAACTGATACAAGTTGATAGTGCTAGCTGAAATGCCTAGGCTCATCTTCCTGTTGTTTTAGGAAATAGAGGGAGAAGAAAATAGTCATTGTGGTAATTCTGAACAGATGCTTGAAGTGTGTTTTGTGCACGCTTCTCATGATAGATGTTGGATAGTGTAGGATTATAACTCGATGCAACTGAAATTCATTTGAGATACTGTACAGCATAGCTCTTACAGGCTCAAACATGTATCATATACAAACAAAGGAATTCTATTATTTAGTCTTTCTTGCACCTCGTATTGTCTACAATTTTGGCGTATTGTTTAGTAGTTATTTGATGATTTAAGATGCTTGTCACTCTTCTCATGACTACGATGTTATCCAGTGTGGCACCAAATGATGATTTACCATGTGTTCCTTGTCCTTAGACTTGTACCATGCTTGATTGATGCATAGGAACCTTTGAATTTAGATCCATCTTTTCAAAGATTTATTTTCTGATTTTAGGGATGTTGCTGTGGTATGTTTATTGGTCACAAAAGAGGTGTGGAAAGATAAGGGAAAAGATGGGACAAGCGATTGTGGCCACAGATAATAGGAAATGTGTTTTGGATGGACACTTGTAAAGGCATTTTATAACCTGGAACTTGAACAGCCGTTAGGTGTTGAAGTTGAGTGGAAGGGCCATGTGAAAAGTTGGGGGATTTGAAAGCATAAATAAAAAAGGTGGAGTCCCTAAAATAATCAACTGCCAAAGGCAAAGGGTCGCGAGCGAAACTAAGGGCATTGAAAAAGGCGCCAAGCTTGACGGAGAAGCTAAACACTGTACGCATATAAAATGAACAGGAATTACCGCGAAAAGCATATTCGTTATGGAGTTGGCGGCCGAAATAAATGCTTCAAAAATATATATTTGTATATATCCTAGCATGTATGTCTATATATATATTGTTGTGAATGGGATAACTTTGTACAAGCTCAGATGAGTGATATTTTCGAAATATCATTGGACTCCATTGAGTATAATTTCGTTTCTCGTGACAGTAGTTTAATATGCCAATATCAATGGTGAAAAATTATCTAATAATACTCTCATATTTAAATTTTAAATTTTTTTCATTTACAAATAAATTTCCTACTTTTAGAACGTGTATACATACATACATTTTAAAAATATACATTTATACACATATATAGATATATGGATATGTATGTCTTTATATAAATGTGAATGGGATAACTTTGTAGAGTCTCGGATGACGTTATCTGAAATATCATTGGACTCCCCTGAGTATAATTTCATTTTTCGTAATAGTAGTTTAATATGTCAATACCAAAAGTGAAGAATTCTCAAATATTAGCCTCATATTTAAATTTTAAATCTTTCTTTCATTCTCTAAATTTCTTACTTTTTTTTACAATGTGTATACATACATACATACATTTTCAAAATATATAATTTTATATATACATATGTATGTCTATATATATATATGGTACATGCATATATACAATTAGACTTGAAAATGTCAATGCAAACTGCTGTACACCTGAACCTGGAATAATGGATAACTATGCAATAATGTATTTCTAAATTATAATAAATAGAATTTTGTTTTTCTTGTAGTTTTTGTGATTGTGATCAAATGAAGTATGACTATGCAAGTGTATTTGTTTTCAAATATCATTTTTACTTTTCAAATTTATAGTTTTATCCGTGATTGTGTAGCATTATGATGTAGTAGTAATACAAAAGAAATACCATGTAAATAATGATAGTTTTTTTCAAATAAACAAAGTGGTTTATGAATATTCCTATCTAGCGAGCAAAAGGGTAGTTAGGATATTTAAAAAACTTGCTATACAAACAACAAAAGTAAGGTAGGTTAGTGATATTTTTAGAACTTTTGGGGTATCAGGCGAAATGAAGAGAAACCTCAGGGGAGGTTTACAATATTGACTTACTGAATACACTTATTTATGCCAATTATACTCTTCATACTAATTATATTTTTAAACTAAATTACTATTTACGCATATTTTAAAAGTTCAAATTTAATTGCTATTAGCGAAATTATATTGATTTTTTTTATACGAATAGTATTTTTTATCTTGGATACTACTTTAATTAGAATTTAGTTTAAAGACATTCACTAGAGTTTGGACGCATCCAGAGAGCACCGATCGATGTATCTTCATACGTAAATTGGAATAAATATGCAACTTAATTTTTTTAAAAATAAATTACTACTCTATATCCGAAATTTACTTTTTGGAGAGTAGGCTTAGTTCATAGTATTTAAAAATATATAAGTACAAAAAAATTTTAAATTAGACCTATAATCATGTATTATACGAGTATATTATGAGTACTTACTAACTAAGCTACTAAACTTTAATCATTGATAAAATATCTTATCGTTATTTCAAATAAACTTTCTAATACTAGTTTGAGATAAGTTTTAAAGTAAAATAGTACATGTGTCTCATAAATCAGTAAATCTTGATTATTAATCAAATTTGCCATGTTATCAGCAATAATTACTATTTATGTATAAAAACTTACTATTACTTGAATTAAACTTGCTATTACTTGAAGTAAAATAGTACATGCATTTGCTTGCCTTTTGCTTTGGTTAATTATAAAATTAGACATAATTATAGAAACCTCCTATAGGTTTTTGACATATTCACACGGCCTTCCCTAACATTTGCAAAACTATACAAAACTTCAAAGATTCTAAGGTTTATATTACAAATTTAATTCCAACAAAGTTTACTAACATTAAAAAAATTACTTTACATGGGGGAGTGAAGTGAAAAAATAGGAGTATAATAATATCCCTTAATTGTTTATTCCATAAATATCCCTTATACATGTATGTGAGTTGAATTTGTTTAATAATAGAAATAATTTTTGGTGTAATGGGCCATTTTTTTGTGCAGTTGGAGCATATTTTGCCTGAATAAAGCTATTTCTAAGATTTTGCCTGAATACCTAAATTATATGTGTAGTTGGCGGATTTACCTTTAATATAATAATAATAGTAATAGAATTACTATTATTATTTGCTAGCAAAGCACAACATTATTTTCCTTCCCTTATACATTCTCTGTTCATGCAGCACTTCCCCTCGACATTTCTCTACTTTTTATTGCTCTCTTATTCACCATGTTAATCCAAATGGATATGTGATTTTATTAGTTTCAAATGGGTAGCTGAATAAAACCAATTAATTAATGGCTATTAAATGGACAGATTTCGACTACCTATTTATAATTAATTCTATTAGATGTAAATTCAAATTCATTAGTGAGCAAATGAATTTGAATTCGTATACATAATAATTATATCAAAGTTTTTGCAAAGCCATATCTATCCAGTGTTTCCTATTCTTTAATTTTCATTTATTAAAAGTTTTGGAAACAAAATTGGTTACAGTAAAACAAACTACCAACTATTTATTAAGTACTAATGTGAAAGTATTTTCAAGTATCTTTGTCTGCTTGACATTTAAACTAATTTTTTATCATAATTTATTATTATTACCACACACATTCGATGTGTCATAATTAGTGCTCATAATAATTGAAGTTTTTGCACCAGAATACACTATGTCTAACGTTAATTGTTGGGGTTAAATGCAATAAAATCATGACTAACTATATACTTAATTGCAGTTTACCCATTAAACTATAGTAATACACTTTTTCCTTCCTTGAATTATTGGCAAAAAAATTTTGGGGTTGCAGAAAGGCATCCTTAATGTTCCGTAATTTTGGCCAATTAGGGACAATTGACGGGAAATGAAGAATTGATCGTTAGAATCAACGGCTTTATCTAACCAAAAATGGGTAAAACCGAATGGAACCATTTTTAACGGAACAATTGCAACAGACGAAAAGCTCCATTCTTCTCCTTCTTCCTTCTACCTTTCTGCAACCCCAAAAATTTTTTGCCAATCTCTAGAGTTTTGAAGACCGTTTTACAACTTTCAAAACAAACAAATTTATTCTAAATTTTTATTTGGGATAATTTCATAAACCAAATCACCGCCACTTTCTATAAAGTATCACTTTCCCATAAAAAATCAACTCTTTATGACTTTCCTCTATTATAAGAACAAAGTACTCATTTTTTCATAAATAAATTTATTTATCGAATAAAATAAAAATAAATCCATTTTTCAATAAAAGACCAGTTCTTTATGACTTTCCTCCATTATAAGAACAGAGTACTCATTTTTTCATAAATAAATTTATTTATTGAATAAACTAAAAATAAATTCATTTTTCAATAAAAGACCAGCTCTTTGTGGTTTTCCTCCATTATAAGAACAGATTACCCATTTTTTCATAAATAAATTTATTTATCAGATAAAATTAAAATATACCCGTTTTCCAATAAAGCACCAGTTCTTTATGACTTTTCTCCATTATAAGAACAGAGTACCCATTTTTTCATAAATAAATTTATTTATCGGATAACATAAAAATAAATACATTTTTCAATAAAAGACCAACTCTTTATGGCTTTCCTCCATTATAAGAACAGACTGCCCATTTTTTCATAAATAAATTTATTTATCGGATAAAATAAAAATAAACCCGTTTTTCAATAAAACACTAGCTCTTTATGACTTTCCTCCATTATAAGAACAGAGTACCCATTTTTTCCATAAAAAAATTTATTTATCGGATAAAATAAAAATAAATCCGTTCTCCAATAAATCACCAGTTTTTTATAACTTTTCTCTATTATAAGAACAGAGTACCATTTATGGGTAAAATTGTTGGTTCTAATGATCAATTCTTCATTTCCCATCAATTGTCCTTAATTTGCCAAAATTACGGAACTTTAGGGATGCAATGTGTTTGGGGTGAAAGTTTGAGGATGAAATTGGCCAACCACCCAAACTTTGAGGATGAAAAGCGCATATTTTCCTATAAGATATTTAATCAAATGTTATTTTTTGTCTTAATTTTAGTTATGACTATACTACATATTTATTAAATAGACATATCTTTTTAAAGTTAATATTTGATATTTTAGGATGCCATATATTTAAATAGATGAAAATTGTTTTGAACATAACATATAAAAATAATTTTGTTTGTCAATCATTTTGGCCTCCCCCTAAGAAAAAAACCTTGGCTTCGTCACCGCCTAGGAGGAAATTAGGGTCTATTGCTAGTAAAAGATTGTGAAAATTTACCTTTATACCCTAATTATTTGAAAAAATCTAATGAACAAATTTTGCAAAAGAAACCTTGTTTCTTGCCAACAAATTAAGTAACTAATAAAATCACCTGTAATGTTACTTTAACATATTTAATTTATGTTAAATACAAATTCTACCAATGTCCCTTTCGTAAAAATATAAGTGTAACACTTTTTCAATTTTTGTTACATACATTTATGTATTTTACATAAATATAATGATTCAGAGTAAAATGCTCATAAATAACTAGTATTTGTTGATGTAATGCAAAAAACCCATAAAGAGCTGGTATGTTATGGGCAAAAACATTTTTACTTTCACATATTTAAAATTTGTTAAATACAAAATTTACTAGTTTCCTTTTCATAAAAATATTAGTGTAACATTTTTTCAATTTTAATTACAAACATTTATGTATTTTACATAAATGTAATGATTCAGAGTAAAATGCCCATAAATAGCTAGTATTTTATTGATATAATGCAAAAAAACCATGAAGAGCAGGTATGTTATGGGCAATATGTTTTTTACTTTCACAAAAATCAGTTTATGTTAAATATAGGACAATCAGTTTACCTTTCATAAAAATATTAGTGTAACAGTTTTTCAATTTTAGTTACAAATATTTATGTATTTTACATAAATGTAATGATTCAGAGTAAAATGCCCATAAATAGATAGTATTTTGTTGATGTAATGCCCATAATCGGGAGAATCAATTGGAATCCACTGTTCCTCAGCCTTGGACGCTTTGTGTAAAGTAGAGATATTTGTATTCAATTAAATGTGAAACAGGCAACAATCTGTCTTCCCATGAACCTAGTTTCCACAAATGTTAAATTTTACTAATATAACAATTAAAATCAATTTCAATAATTCAAATTTAGTAGGTTAGATAAAAGTTGTTAGAAAAGTGAGAAACCAAAAGAAAAATAACTCAAATTTATTAAAAGTTCAAAAAGGATTCAGTACTTCAGCTCTAGAAATCCTCCAAATGACTATATATTAGAACAACTATAATCAAAATAGATTACATAATTAAAAAACTTAATATTTCAAACATTTATTTTCTTAAGTTTCACTTCTTAAAGGCTCTCAATTCGTTATTCAATAATGACAATATGTTGCTTCAAAGCCAAGCATGGCTGTGTTTAGTACTGCTTACGCTCCCTCTTCGGTATTTTATTTTTAGGCCCATTATATTTATGTTAATTCCGTGACACCCCAATACATTTTCAGCTTCTGCAGTTTCCAAACCGCCCGCGCCTGTTATAGGTCACCACTTGCTTTTGTAGAAATATTCCCTTCATCATCCATACATGTTAGCTTGCAACGTGCCAGCTTCTTTGCCATGTTCTTTAGCTTTCCACACCTGTCTTGGATTCACTGAATACACTGCAGAATTTACCCTGATTTTAGTTAGCTATTTGACTAATTGAACATTCATGAACACTTAAAGACCAAGTCAAACTGTTGATTACTAAAGATCATGCAGTGAATCAGCTCAATTAGATTGAACTCTAATTTTCTATGGCTGCTTCTTAGTAAGAATTGTTCAGATAAATTTTTTATTAGATCATGCAAAACAGGATTAAGATTTTTATGTGTGATGCTATAGCTGAAATGTTTATGATGTCATGCTAATTATTATTTTCAAAATCTGCCATCCAAGTTTCTATTGAGTGATCATAGGTACTTGCCGGATTAAAGTAAGCTTTGAAAATTGTGTCTAGAACTGTATTTGGTACCCTATTCGAGTGGGGTTGGTAAGTATCATAATTGAGTGAGCATTTGAAATTAAACCTGCGTGTTATTTGGCTCGAGTTCTGCAAATTGTGTCTTTTATAGTCAACTAGTGAGACACCCTGAGTACTAATATTTCCCGTGTTAAGTTGCTTAATTTTTAGCCATTATATATTTCTTATAATGTAGAGAGTTATATAATTGTTATAAGTCTGGCTTGAATTATAAAATAATAGTGTGATAAATTTGTTGGGTGAATATACTGTTAATAGTTTGTGAAGTATGGAGGATATTTTGTAATATAATGGTTAATAAAGTACTATAATTGAGACAATGCAGTGTCGACATTTTCTGTCGTATGATTTGTATAAATTATGTGGTCTGAGTGAGATAATTATAAAGATACCCGTCTATATTTATGTATACCTATATTACTCACTAAGTTCCATAAATAAGGGCCTATTTCCTTTTTTTTTGCACGAATTAAAACATTTAATCAATATAATCACAACAATTATTTTTCTTTCATATTTTTGTAAAATGCCGTTCACTAATATTAGATCATTAATCCACATTAAGAGCCATGTATTATTACATTGTTTTTGAAATTTACAGTACTTTAATTTTTTTAATGTAAGAAACAATCTAATTAATGTTGCACGATTGACTAAAAGAATAATAAAAAAACAGCGTACAACATTGCTTTTCAATTTAAAGTAATTTAGAGCCATTAGGAAAAATTTTATAATAATTATATATATACATTAAATATGGATATCTATCTAACAATATAAAAATGAGAGTTGCCCCATGAACAGTGTTATTTTGTCAAGCGGTTATCCTGCAATTGTTATTGGATACTCGGACTATTAGTAAATAACATACCAATTATTCTTTTTTATAGAACGAAAAATAAGAATAAAAACAAGGACATTAAAAATTTATAATAATTATATAGAGTAATATGGATATATAGACTTATATATCTTTATAATTGTATGTTCTAAAAAGTAGTAGGATTAGAAACCATTTGTAGTCCATGACGCCTTAACCGATTTTGGTTAATTGTAATAACAATGTTGGACTTCTTGAAGGTTAATGATTAATATGATATAAATTTGTGTTAATGATTAATATTATATATATGTATAACATTAGCAAAATGCACAAATAGCATGCAAAGTAGCACCTTCTTGAAGATTTTGATGAGCTTCTAAAACAGAAGCAGTGGCATCCAAAATAAATGCGTTCAATTGCACTATGGATTGAGTAATAATCTTATTCAATTCCATGTGCTCAATGCAATTCGAGGATGACGATAAAATACTTAATTTAGATTTAATGCAATTTGATTGAGGATGTCCTCAATGCAATTCGATTGCTGTTTTTTAGCCACAAATTCAGCCTTTTTTGTGTTAGGCAAGGCTGCAAATACTTCTCTAGCATGACAATTTTTCTCTAATTGGCTATCCTCATCAGAGAATAATTTTTTTTTTCTGATCCATGATCACTAAAAAGATTGAAAAAAAAGCAAAGTATGTAGACCAATATATCTATATAAATGTAAAGAATGAAGGCAGCAAAGAATATAAAGGCGTCCGATATTTAGTAAAATAAAAGAATATAAATAAGCATGAATAAAAGTAAAAATGGGAATAACTTAACAAGCATCATGATTAAGAGGAAGGGAAATGTGGGAATTCTGATCTCTGTAGACGTATTGTTTGAAAGGACAATTAGCATTTAATGCTAGAGGAAAAGCAATAGTATTACTGGGAAGCAAAGAAGAACACAGCCTCCTGTGTAGGAGACTAGTGAGTGTACAAAATAGATCAAAAGAGTACTATAGCATAATTTTTAAATTTTTTTTTATTATAGATGAGATTTGAACTCTCATCTATAATCCAAACTATAATCCAAAAAGGAAGTTAAACCCCTTCCCGATGTCACTGAACCATTAGCCCAATGGAGTGGTTAAAGGAGAACACAGTCAAAATGGCAATTTTGCAACGAAGAAGAGGCGGGTTTCAATTTTCAAAGAAACATGTAGAAACAAAAAGTGAGGCATCCACAATGAGTCAACAAAAAATAGGGTCAGAAGACAACAAAATTACCAAACAACCAAGCAACTATTATGCAGCTTGAACGAAGGGAAAAAGGAATGGCATAACTGAAAAAATAAGACAAACCTAAGGCTAAACTAATACTCAAGAATAGCTAAGATGGCCTATCTTTGCGGATGACAGTAGGCAAAAATGATGCAAACAAAGAGGAACAAAGAACAAATAAATTAGAAAGAAACCGCACAACTATAACGTAGCATCTTCCGATTTCCTGAGTAAGGCAGAAACAGGAAATGGCATTAGCGAAATATGAAGGACTACTAAGGCTAATCCTAATGACACATGACACGAGGAACTGCCAAAGACTGAGTGATTCCTCCTCCTGACCTGCTTCCTGCTTTGTGTTAATTTATTAATTTATTATTTGGCCCTTTATTTTATTTTTCCTCTTTTGGGGCCGAGAGAGAGACCCATACCCCGGCCACTTGACTCAGGCGACAAAGTTTCGATTGGGAGGACGTGTTTTTCGTTGGTTGGGCAGCAGCAATACAAAGGAGGAACGGAGTTACGAAAATAGCCTCATATCCAGCAACAATTGCGGCATAACCGCTCGACTAAAATGAACTCTTCAAAACCCAACTCCCACTTTTATAGTTTTACTAGTGAGACGGTCTGCGCGTTGCGCAAGAGCACTAATATTTCCCGTGTTAAGTTCCTTAATTTTTAGCCTTTATATATTTTTTATAATATAGAGAGTTATATAATTATTATAAGTCTGATTTGAATTATAAAATAATAGTACGGTAAATTGATTGGATGAATATAGTATTAATAGTTTGTGAAGTATGGAGGATATTTTGTAATATAATGGTTAATAAAGTACAATAATTGAGACAATGTAGTGTCGACATTTTGTGTGGTATGATTTGTATAAATTATGTGGTTTGGGTGAGGTAATTATAAAGATACCCATCTATATTTATGTATATCTCTATTACTCACTAAGTTCCATAAAGATGGGCCTATTTCCTTTTTTTTTTTGCACAAATTAAAACATTTAATCAATATAATCACAAAAATTATTTTTCTTTCATATTTGTGTATAATGTCGCTCACTAATATTAGATCATTAATCTACATTAAGAGCCATGTATTATTACATTATTTTTGAAATTTACAGTACTTTAATTTTTTTAATGTAAGAAAACAATGTAATTAATGTTGCATGTTTGACTAAAAGTATAATAAAAAAATAGCATACAACATTGCTTTTCAATTTAGAGTAATTTAGAGCCATTAGAAAAAATGAATATATACACATTAAATTTAGAGCCATTAGGAAACATTTTATAATAATTATATATATATATATTAAATATGGATATTTATCTAACAATATTGTTTTTTATATTTATCTAACAATACTGTGCATAGGGCAACTTTTCCTTTTATATTGTTAGATATGTATATCTCTATTACTCACTAAGTTCAATAAATATAGGCCTACTTCTTTTTTCATTAATATTAGTATCATTAATCTACAGTAAAAGACATGTATTATTACACGTGAAACAAGTTTTCTCCATTTTTTTCCCTTTAGATTAAGGACGTTGGTAGAAGGACAACATGCATATATTAAGGGAAGAAAATAGTGGCTCGCACCCACCATCAGTTGCTTTCCATTATATATTTTCCCAACTTTTGGCTGCTTTACTCGGTTAATTTGCCCTGAGATTCAAGAATCCTACTTCAATTGTACGTGTCAAGAACAAAAACACACACAGCTGATGGAAAAAGTTTCTTGCCCCACCAACAATACCAAATGCCCTCAAAGTTGGTGAAAATTACTGGATAACCAGCCCACTCACCAGCGCGAATTTCCAGCAGAGCCATTGCCCTCCAATTCCAAAAGACCAAAACGCCCCTCAAAGTCACAAAAATAGCAGCATAACCGCTCGACCAAAATTCACTATTCATTCTCCAACTCCCGCTTTTATCGCGCGGTGTAGAATTCAAAGACTGGCATGCCTAGTTTTGCTCAATAAGCTAATAAGAATTTAGAAAATAGAAAAAAACGAAATCGAAAAGTATAATAAAGGACATAATAGACTATAGATGTAGTAAAGTTATGACTAAAAACAGATAATAAGTAGATTGTAAATCGTCGGTGTAGCAAAGGTACAATTAAAAATAACACAAGAAGTAGATTGTCAGTCATTTAATCTTGAGATTGTTGATGTTGAGGTTGTCAATATTGAGAGCTTCATCCATAGGCAGTGATTATTTCATGAGCTACATATCTGGTCAGTCTAAATCTAGAAGGAGAAGGCTAAGGAGAAGGCTTGATGTAACATATAACTATATTTCCCTGTAGAGTAGTCAGGAGATGTTGAGTTAAATCTACATTTTGGTGGAGATAAAAAAAGAAAGTACTATAAGCTGTTGAAGAAATAGAAGGAAACAGTTATTACATTAAAAGAAATGATAATCACTTCTGTCTGTAAATAGTAGAGCTTTAGTGGCCTCCCAATAGCCTTGATCAGCTTTATCCCTCTATAATCACCACTCTCATATGGCTTCTGAATCAGTTTTTGCCACCTACAACAAGCAGTAAACAAATTTCAGCAAATGGGAAGAGCGAGGGAACAAGCTCATTTGCATTATAATGTTGATTAAAAAAATAACAATAAACAAAAAAAAAAAGATTTGGCCATCTTTAACTCTTTGAACAATTTTTCTAGGAAATGTGACGCAAAAACTGAATAGTAACTGCTTGTTTTTAAATGATCTCGAGCATCAGCCATAAAATTGTCAAAAAAAATAATAATAATAAGCTCACCAAGCCTAGTTACACCATGGTTCAACATGCAAGAAGCAAAGTAGGTTATAAAGGTCTTCCAACTTGTTCTGCAGGCTGCAGCAATTGATAATGACCTTAATTGATACATGCTAGACAATAGCCAGTGGTTTAATAACAATCAGGAAAAACATTACTCGGGCACTTGTTCAACTAATGCCAGAATTCTTTGCTGCTGCCATACCTGAAGAGGGGTACCAGTAAGACACCACATGCAATAGGATGACAATTTGAAGGCAGCCTGGGCACCTAGAGTTTTAGAGGACTTGATGGTATGAGCTTCATCCAAAACCACTCTGTACCAGTCAACTCTGTGGAAAATGCTATTCTCCCCATCCTGTGTTGAACATATAAAATAGTAATCATTAAAAATGTTTCAACAGGGGAAAAGAACAAGCAGCATTAGCAATTGGATTTAAGTGGTGGAAACTAAAAAAAATGGAAATGGCCAGCTTTTCATTCTTATAAGCTGCAAGTAAATGGATTTCGGTGGTGGAAAGTAACAAAAAATGGAAATGGCTAGCTTATATTCTTACAAGCAGCCGTTAAGACACTGTATGTGGTCAAGATCACATTAGGTTCAGCAATCACTCTAGGGTCACTGCTCCGATCCCCACCAAAAAAGACAGAAACGGAGATGCTATCTGGCTTTGAGTGTGTTTCAAGTTCATCCTGTTCATTCAGTAAATTCTTATTCAGAGAAGACGACAGTATATCCTTGTGCCTATCCATTAACTAACATACGATCAGAAAATCAGTAATGCAGTTTCAGAACAATGTAGCTAAACCTATTCAGAATGCATACAAACTCAGAAAACTTTGTTATTCTGGCTGAATCAAATATATTATAGGGACTCACCTTCCGCTGGCCAAGCAACGCCATAGGACAAATAATGAGGGTGCTGCCTTTCACTTTTCTAAAAGGTTTGAGATCAGATTCCTCTTTCTTTTTCTTGATGTACTCTGTATCACCCTCACTTTTGGCAATCGATTCTTAATCCTCAGGGTACCTCTGCCTTGCCTTGCAAGAATCAGAGCAATAGTCATCACAGTTTTCCCAAGCCCCATTGCATCTGCCAAGATCCGCAGAATATTCAGCTTAGAATATATAATAATTAACATTGATAGTCAAATGGACAGTCAGTAACAGTAGCAAGAGAAACTTGCCCCTCCTCTTGCTGTCTGTGTTGCTATTGGAAATTGTGTTGCAGCTTCCCAAGAGAAAATGTTAACATATATTGTGGGAGCCCTCCTGAAACAAATGATCAAATAGTAGCATAATCAAGCTTAAGGCAGTTAATGCTCAAGGATTTTATAAGCAGCTGCTCTTTTTTTTTTAATATTTCAAGGGCAGAAATACATATTCATCACATATACGATACTCCAACAAGGATGAAACGTTTTTGCCCCCTTTCAGCATAACCTACATATCAACTAACCTGACTGCGTCGTTCTTGTCGGCATAACATTTGTATGATCCTTCGTTCGAGTTGCAAAACCAACAGGAATATCAGATGATTTGCTGGTCCCATCTTTGTTAGTCGACACATCATTTATTATTTGAGAATGAACCACCATATTTTTCTGAATCGATGGGATATCTGCAATGGCAAATCCTAATAAGGTGCCCAAAAGACACAACATTATCTTAGAAGTGGAGAAGAATTTTTTTAAGTACCGGAGATTGAACAAGAAAAGCAAGCAAAATAATTGGTACATATAATAATATTTGTATCTTGAGAAGTACTAGAAGACTGGAGATTCAATGTAGTAGAAGAATAAATACAGTCATTTAACGAGCAATTCAAAAATGGACTCTGCAAAGAACCAAGAATTTTAGAATTCAAGTTCCGCGTAGGTTCAAAGATGTTAGCTGTATTTTAACATCAAGCACCACAGGTTTGTTCATTGTCTTAAGAGATCGCAATGTTAACTTCTGAAACAGGAGACCATGCCTTAGACAATGCATTTCCATGCCTCCGCTTACAAGGCTGGTCATTAGGTAAGGAATCAAAAGATAGATGTCCTTTTTTTTTTTCCTTTTTCTTCCTTTTTCCAGCATTAGTTTCTATCTGACATTTCTAACGCTGAGCTCTGTCATTGAATGGAGTTGCTGCAACGTGCATAAATAGACGGCCTTATTTTATTAAGAATAGTTTATGAAAGACAACGATACTAAAGGCTGAATAAGAAAAGCAAGAAGAATGATTTGTTGGATGCAGTAATATCTCTACCTCGCGGAATGCTGAAAGATCAGGGATTCAATGCAATAGAAGAGGAATCACAGTCTCTGGACAAACGATTTAAAGACAGAGTGTTCAAAGAGTTAAGGATTCCAGAGTTTGAGTCCTTTAAAGATTGAAGTATGTTATTTGGTTGACATTTTGAGAATCACAAGTTTGTTCGTTCTCATTGAAGACTGTAATGTTATCTAAGAGGTCAGGCAATCCTTTAGGTAAGACTTCTTTATGACTGTGCTAAGAAGGCTGATCTTTAATAGAAGGCCAAACGTTCGGCCAAAGATGAGAAGACACAGTTTTTTTTCCAGCACTAGATTCTGGTTGACCTTTTGTAACCTGAACTATGTCATTCAATGGAGCTGCTGTAATGTGCAAAAATAGATGGCTTCAATCGTAAATGGCACAGAAACGTGAAGCCATTCAAAGATAATGATCTGACACAAGGCTAAATAAACTAACAGATACAGAATAGACGAGTAAAATACTACAACGGCACATATACCTCGACGAGTAAAACCACAGCCTTCAAGAGTAGCTTGCTATCGCCCTCAAGAGTAGAACCAGGAAAACAAACACCGGCTTCTATGCAACCAAACGGTACCCTATGAACATAAGAGCGTGAGGATTTCTCCCTTTTTTTCCAAAAGCCTGGCTTCATGCCTCCGACATGAAAGTGCAGCCTTCTCACTCTGTGACATTTCAACATACCATTTTTGACGAATAGTATTTCTATCCACCTGACTTAAATGACCAAGAACCATCAGTCCAAAAAAAAAAAAAATCAGCCAATGGCAATTTACAATAGCCACCAAAAACTATAGTCGAATGATTGTAAAGAAGAACAAAAACAACATTTACGAACTGCTGTAAAGAACATAAGATATATGATACAATGAAATAAAAAACATGCATGCATACTCTTACATGCGAGTTAACAACTATTACGCAGAGGTGATACTCATGCATGAACTAAAAACGTAAAAGCAAAAGTGGCAACTAAATAAAGAATGTACGACAAAAGGAAAAAGCAAACAAGACAAATAAATAAGCATCTGACCTGCAACAGAATTCCTGTCCCAACAAATGACAAAGGATTAGCTTCAAAGAAGGCCCCTTGCAAGAATCAAAAGGCCAGCGAATTCTACAAAGAAAGGCATACCATACGGATGTAAAACAGGCAATCACAAGAATAGAAAGAAAAACTGAAAACAGAAAGAAAAAGGCAGGAAGTTTAAAATGAACTCGCCACAACGGCAAAAGCATATACCAACAGCAGTTATAAAAAAAGGAGGAAAAAACTTGAAGTCAGTTCATAAAAAAGACAACGTTACAAAAGCGCTTAGATAACAATAGTCCAAAACACATAAATCCGTAGCAAGAAATTCACCAAGGCAATTTTCCTAAAAACTCATCCAAGCTGTTTTTATCCAAAAAAACTGCTAAAATCTCTTCTAAACTTGAAAATCAAGAAGGCTACCGATAAATAAAAATAGTTCAAGCAAAAAAACAACAATAGGCTATTGATTTAAAAAATCATTGATAAAAACTATTAAACATAATCTCAAACCTGAAAAAGATGCCTCCTTTATCATTGATCCCTTGCTCTATTGGGAAAAAACAGAAAAACCCACAACACGGTTTCTTCAGAAAACAAAAAAAAAAGTACAAAAGAACTCGGGCATAAGAAAGTGCAGGAATTAGAAGAATCAAAACTTTTAAGCATACAGAATGCACTTTAGAAAAGGAAACAAAAGACTTGCAAGATGTCATCAGGTTGCCGGAAGTAATTTCCAATTTGTCACCTGCAACATCAGAAATATGTAAATTAGACAACTACAACCCATTTTAAAAAAAAAAGAAAAAAATGAGGGCTAGAGAAGTTCTGCAAAGGAAGAAACAAGAACCTTTAAAAATATATATATAAACCATCTTTTTTGGCTTATCATTATTCTCCATCAGAAGACGAAGACAAAGAAAAGAGAAAGAGAAGAAGGGGGCTTTCTCGTCGGAGATGAAGAAACGAAAAGAAACAGAGAGAGAGAGAGAGAGACGATGAACAAAGAGGGAGAGATAAAAGATGGTTCTGATCCAGTAGGTGTGACCAAAAAGGCTGACAGTAGGTAAGGTGGGAAAGAGAAATAGGCCCAACCACTGCGTTTGAAAAAGAAAAAGGACTATGACTACTATTATCACTCTCTTTAGTGGGTTGGATGCAAGCAAAAAGACTCGGTGGCTCACAAACGGAATTCACATCCCAATTTCCAACCATCAAGTCACGTGAGCAGCTGGAGGACGACAACATTTCAGCAAATCATGAACTGACACGTCATCAAAACCACGCACCCTTGGAGACTTTCCTAAGCACTTAGTCTACCTTAGGTTGATAAGATATAGATATAGTTAGATAGATATTCTTCTCTGCTTCTAGAAATGGATGCTTCTAGTCTTTTACTTTCCTGCTTTATGTAATGATAGATATGTCTGCTTTACCTTCGTCGTGGTCTTCATGGATGTCTAACCGAAATTCATAAATATTGCATTACAGAAGCGTTACGAAGATATTCCAGTTTTGCGTCAGAGGCAGAGTGAATGAATCAGCTTCTGTACTTGATAGTTTTGGTCGTCCATCATCATTTCAGGTCAATATCAGACTTCTTGCAATGATCCATTAATAATTAGTTCGTTAATCGGACTATGCAGATTGGAGACTTGAGGTTTCTTTGAACTGTTAGAATACCTTTTGTCTGTCAAGATATATTTTTCCCTTGTGTGGAAGTTCATCTGATAACCCGATGGATGCTTTTGAACATTGATTTTCACGAGAAGTAGAAGTTTATTTGATTAGGTGTTACTGAAGCTACTCTTTGGAGGCTAAGTCAATGGTAAAACTAATATGGTTCTTACAAAGATGATGTTGTGGAATATTGCGCTTATGTTCAGTCCACTGAGCAGAATTCTACAGAGAATTGACGAATTTCACAAACTGTAATGCATGTAAAGTTCACTTACATAACTGTTTTTTGTTTTTCTTTTTTTTTCCTTTTTGTTGTAAATGTTTTTCCTTCAAATAACGAAAAAAAGAAAAGAAAAGAAAATGACTTGTTTAAAACATTAAAGGGTTATTTGCACTACCTCCTTTGAAGTTTGATCAAAGTACAAATCAATAGTTGAGGACCTTGAGGTCTAACCATGTTACGGTTGCCATCCGTTCTGTGTTTTCCTGCATCATACCTTGCCTTCTTTCTTTCATACGCTGAAAGAGTGCACCCAATACTTGATGACAATGGTCAAACTCTATTCTCTGTTTTTCTCCGTCACGCTGCACCTTCTATCTGTCCTCGAGGTTTTGTTGATTGGGCACGTCTCATCTTCCCATATTGATTGAGCCTTGCATTCCTCCTTCCCATATGAGTAGGCAAAAACTTGAGCCCATGCACCCATAGGTGCTCCATTCCCAGTTAGCACCAGCAGGATTTCAACGATGTTGGCGGGCTCATCATAAATAGAGAGATCTTGATACCCTTAACACGTTCAACCAAAACTTGGAAGATCCGATTTTTAAAAATTCAGTAGTCCAGATTAAGTCACACACTACTTTTTGAGATGGATAGCACAATTTGACCTGTTGAATTTCTAAAGATCAAATCTACTCAAGTGTGAATCAAGTGTAAACCTTCGATGATCAGATCATTCATGATCACAAACACATAATTTAGGGCTGTCTTAAAAAAAAAAGGCTTTTAAGGTGCTTTTGAGTCACAATTTTGCTTAAAAAGTAATTAGATCAATCCTAAACAGGAGAGATTTATTCTTTTGATCTTTTTTAGGTTTTAAAAGTGTACTCAAGAAAATTGCTTTTCAATTATGAATAAGAAATTCCTTTTCCTACTCCTCTTCATCTTTTAAAAGCTTTGGTAGATTCCCACCATTCATGTTTAATATTTGAATTCCTTGCCAAACCTGTACTTTCCTGTGAATTCAAAATATTATTTATTGCAAAATAGAGGAAATTTATTTCAATGACATATCTTCAAAGTAAAAGCTTCAACAGTCATATAGAAACATTTGGAGGCGTAACTATTACATTTTATTCACGTTTCGATAAGAAGAAAATCCATTGGAGAGTTGGAGTAGAAGCGTCTCCAACTCTAATTATGTATTAAATAAACCCCACCCCTTAATTTATATTTAAGAGTGGAACATTTGATGCTCAGAAGTCATAAGAAATGTTCATATCCATATGCCAACTGATTAGAGAGGCTGATGCGATATCCATCTCTCAAGCATAGTTCTGCATTCGGCAGGCTTGAACATATAAGCAACATGGCTTCCTCCCTTCACCCAAAAAAAGAAAAAAAGAAAAAAGGGGTGCTAGTTAGTCCCAAGAATGTTCTGACCTTCTTGTTAGTTGTTAGCATGTGAACAAATCTTGCACTGAAGCAATAGAAACAGGAATTTCTTGCCTTCACTGTTGCAAATGTCATCTTATTTGCGTAGGTCCTTGTGTAACTGGAAGCAGGAAAACAGAACAAATTTAGATGAGTTCGGTAAAGTTATCTTTTTATCTCGTGCTAATGGTGGTGTAATCAAGAAAAGAAACATTGTTCAATTTTGAACCAAACCCGGCAACTTGGCCTTCATGAATCCACTGTCTCCAATCGTCAATAATTGGGTAATCTAGAGATCTTATCCACGCTTGAGTTTCAATGTGCGGGGCCAACAGATCATGGTCACCACTGAATCACAAAGTACTCCACTTTCAGTACTTAAAATCACTGCTGTTAACTTACATGCATCAAGATTCAGAGCTAGGTACCAAACCTGTATATAAGGGATCTATAACCTTTAGTGCTAAGGTTTGCAAGATATGGTACAACACTCACTGCATTTTTTGTGTATGGCAAGGTACCGTTGCAGCTTAACCACTGTCCGATAGTTTCCTGCAATGTGATTACAGAAATCAGTTCAGGCTTGCTTCGGCATTCAAATGCTACATACCATAGTGCTTGATTTAGACATACCCTTCGCACATGGAGGGCCTCTTGGACGCTCTTGTTGTTAGCCCAGTGCTGAAGGAGCATAGTCCATTCCGTCTGCGATTGCCAGCGAACAGAAGAAACGCGATCAGTTGTGCTACCAAGAACTGATGCTCTTATCCACTAGTTTACATAGAACAATACTAGTAGTATCTTACTCGACATTTGACTGGAGTAGATTCCCGAACGTCTAGCTCTTCAAACTTCTCATACAACATTTGCATAATGGATCTCCCACCGGTAAATATTTTATTTGGCTCTCGTGAAAGGGGATGACATACGGGAATCAAGATATTTTGATTGTCAATATTACGAACCACCAACTGCAGAAGCAAATTATTAACCATCATTCTGGTTGCCCGTTCCTTTATTCTGATTCTTCCCACCTTTTCACCTTTGTGGCCCACAAATTAACGGGAAGGGGTAGGAACCAATTGTTAGTACAACCGTTTCTGGAAAGTGTATTATTGTTTGAATAAACCATAATTCATTGTTAACTTCTACAATTTCGTAACAGAAGTATGATGTTCGATTACTGCTTGTGTAAGCCCCTAACATTAACTGCAACTCTGTTACGAAATTGTATAAGTTACAATAAATTACTTCTTGTTCAAATGATATTACACTATTCAGGAACGTTATATTGACGATCCTTAACTCTGTCTCTCTTTCTTGAGTTTAGGGGGCACTTTAAGTAAATCCATTAGGCCCTGCCTAATTTTTTAAAATAGAGTCACATAAAAATTGCATAGATATGATTGCTTGCCTCATTGTATGCCTGCATATTTTTCAAACACATTGCATTACTGGGATCTATGATTTCATATTCCCCTTTACAGCTAACCTTCAAGGACTGCATTGTAAATATACAGGTCAATTAGAAAATCACAGGTAATTTTACATTGTAAGAATGCATGTGACAAATGACAGTGGTCTAAGATATCAATAGGTAACAAACAAAAGAAATAGGTTACCTCATAGAGTTCATCAGAAATCAGCCCCATCCTATAAGCAAACGGAACCCTATAGTTCAGAAGTCCTGAAACCTTGATCTGTGGATTTCCAAGTATGTATCCCTGAAGCCATAAGCGGAAACGTCTCGGTTTTAAACTCAGGATGGTAAATTTTTCTCCAAATAGTATGTAATCAATCAAGATTAGGTATACTAGAAAAGAGAAGATCATCAAAGGTATAGACCTTAAGATCAATACGCAGTTCAATGCCGTCCTCGTTTCCTGGAATAAAACCAAAATACATGTAAGTTTTAGTGCCTTAATAGTCATAGAGCAACAAAGCATTGATCCTATACTCTCTGTATTTAGCAAACTTCAACTGATCATCTTGTGGCAAGAGATAATGTAGAACTCTGAACTGGTCAAAGAAATGTTTTCTTGCTTTATCCTGGAGCGTCTTATAACTTAACATATTGACAGAAAGGAATAAAAAGCCTGCAAATTTCTGAGGGAACTTTTAACCATTTTTCCCCCTCTTAAAGCTCTCCATTATATTAATAAAACCCATTTAGCTTAAGGTAGCAACTGCATTCCTACCAAAAGAGACTTCGCATATAGTACAAGCTTACAGAAAGCATTTATAGTATATTCAGATCTCTTACAATGCCTATGTATCTGCATGACAATTTCAATAATCAGATTGTAACATAACCAAAAAACTTCCCCAGGGTAAAGAGCCACATTGAAAAAATCTTACCATTTGATATAAGTTGAGTTAATATTGGAACAGGAATGCCCCCATACGAGATTCCACTAACATAGAATGGATTCGACTTGTACTCTTGGTGATCCTGTAGCCACTGCAGTATAATCAACGATCAAAACCAATCTTGTAAAAGGTAAACATCTTTTAACCATAATTTCTTTCCCATTTCAAGGGAAATTAAGCTTTTAACTCGAGGTTCAAATGGGTAAAAACGCAACAAATATCGCCTGCCCAAGCCTCTATAATTGGCAGTTGTAATTGCACTGTGTACTATAGGCACTAGCAAACCAATTGTAGACATTAAGATAGAACAACATGCAAAAAGACAATAAATTGCCTCGCTTATTGAAATTTGTACCCAAAATTGAATTGTAAGCATCAAATTCAAAATTAGTCATCTTCCACTATCTTTTCAAGGTAAAACTGTAAGTTCATTGATATTGGACAAGTTTGTACAAGAGATAGAATATCTCAGTATACATGTTAAACTAATTATCATAGGAGTCCGTATCAGAACATTTCACTAACTAAACACTGTGAGTGGGATATTCCATTCTAGAGATTGCCACATTTCATGAGACTTTGGGATCTTTCCCCATGCAAGAGCTCCTCTACTATGGCTTCCATGATGCTAACTGTCAAAACTACCATAGCCAGTTATTATTGATGTAACTTTTATTCATCTTCCACTGTCAACTGTTCTATACAATCAAAACCGTGTTCATAGAGAACTTGAATCCAATGGAGGCAATTTTGGGAGGGCCATGCAGGATTCCGCTGTTCAGAAGGAAAATAATTAAATGATAGTACACTGGTCTTTTTGCATAATAAAGGGTCTAGAGACAAATATGGCATTTTCCTTGTTAGTAATTGTCCAACGTTCCATGAAGCCTTATGATTCATTAATTAGCTGAGTGATGGGCGTGTACCTTCCTGATAAATTCATAAGCTTGATCAGAGGCTTGAAAATCTGAAGATTGAGAAGCTTTTGCAGTCTTAGCATAAGAAAAACCAGTTCCAACTGGCGAATCCAGAAAGATGATGCTTACAACCTAACAAGTAACAAGAAATGATTCTCAATCTTGCAGTCAACTCGAATTCTTAATCTTGAAAATTAGGTTTGTTTGGATAAAGATTATATGAACATTATTTGAAAAAAAAATTTTTTGGAACCTTATTTATACATGTATCTCAATAACCTTTTCATCTAGGATACATCACATCATAATAAATGCTAAATAACACTTCTATGAGTCTAAGATATACTCATCAACTTAAATCTCTTTTTCTCTTGCAAGAAAATAAAATAAAAGAAAAGAGAAACTCAATTCTTGAGCTTACCTTGGTCCAAGTATAGGGATTTAATATCAAGTTGGGCAGAGTGCCGTCGAACGACAATGGCTCGACAATTACTGGCCCTGCAACAGAAAATCACGGGCCAGTGACTTGATCAAATGCTGGCACTCCAGTTTATCAGTCATCATCACTTGAACATTAAAGACAAAAAAGGACGATGGCTCCATTTGAATTAGCCGTTTTGAGGAATGTTTTTCAAAAGCTTTATTATAGCAATGCATATGAAAAAAATATTTAGGTGTGTGTTTTTGTAGCTTAGTTTATATTTTGGGCTTTTCTACGTGCATCTTTAAGTTGATGCGAATGTGTAGTTAGTTAATGTACAGATATTTGTAGCAGTTGCTACTGGCAACAAATGGATGCTATTCAATAAAATTAATACTTTTACCCAAAAAAACAAAACAAAAGACCTTACATACAGCTTCGTCAACCAGACAACAACGTCTTTTGTCTTTTTTGCAGAGTTTCAACCAGAAAGGCTGTTTGCAGAGTTTGAAGATTATACAAAATCAAGAACAAAAAAAGTGCCGCAATTGTTTTTTTTTTTTTTTTTTGGGCGACACCTAATGCAAAGTGTAAGGCATTAGAATTCACCTGTCCCAAAGAAAAGTGCAATAAATGAACTGCAGCCAGGTCCTCCATCTAACCAAAGGATAAGAGGATCCGATTCAGGATTTGACTCTGACTTGATAAAAGCGTAGAAGAGCTGCACATCCTCTGATTCACCAACTCCAATGTACCTGATAATATCAGAAAATGGATCAACTATTTCTTCTAAGTTTTGATCAATGTTAATTTCTAGTGTTAGTATATACATGTTATACTTAGTGGCTCACCCGGTTTCGAGTTCAAAGGGGAGGGGTCCTTGAAATCCTGGAAGAAACTTAACTATGGAACCAGCCATAGCAAGGTTTGAGCATGCTTGAACATAAACTAGCAGCAAGAACAGGTTGCAGAAGATAGGAAGCCTTAGGAGCACCTGCAACTTCTCCATTGAGCTTGGCCTATCTCTGGTTTTGGGAACTAGGCAGAGCAACTTTAGACTCCAGATCCGAGCTCTTGGAACTTTGGAACTCTAACCCAGAAGCTGCTTTTTTTTTTAAATGAATAACCCAGAAGCTGCTATGTCTACAGAGAATCGCCTTATCGGAGCCGATAATTTCACTGACCCTAGCAACACAAATGTCTTGTTTGCCAACTCATGCATTGGGAAGCCGGACGATCGTTCCTGACAGTTCACCGCTGAGATTTGGTCAAAAAAATTTATACGGTTCAGATTTCATCTTATATTTCGATTTTAATAATTTGTGTGGGATCTATAAAATTTTAAAGTTACACGTTATTAAAAATAAGTTACATCGTATATAAATAAAATTACACTGTATACAAAATACATATAATTGTCTGAAATGATTGCACCTGCAACCGTTCCTGCCTCTAACCCCATACATTGCAGGATCGAACTATCATTGGAAATCATAGCTTCACTGTGAAGGGGCATGGAAAAGACTTAGCTCCGGTTTTCAAAGATGGTCCAAATTACGTTACTTTACTTAGTCAAATGGTGTTAAACTTTAGAATTTTGGAAAATAAGTTTACCTAAATTTTAACAGTATATAAATAACTATCAAAATGTTTGCGAAAAGATGATAGGATAAAATCTGCCAAGTACCAATGAGTGATCGATCAAAACAAAGCAACTCATCAGAAGAATTTATCCAAAAAAGAAAAGAAAAATGTCTCACTATCCTTTGAGCTCTTTCATTTTAATAGCTAAAATATGTTTCAAGCAAATTATAAATCATACAATGCTAAAATCCGCACACAAGATAACTTCGTTAGAGCATCTCCAACCGCGTGGAGTAAGCGGTGTAATATCTAACAGTTTAAGAGTTGGTTACACGGTCACAGATGGCCGTGTAATACCGCAACGGATTCTCTGTACCACACCCTATCTCACACCTCACACCCTATCCCACCTCTCCTAAACTTGCCAAGTGTCATTTTATTAACCTAATTCTGAAACAACCCAACTCGAATCATGTTTAATTAATTAACCGATTAATCGGGTTGAGAAACTTAATCTCTATAACCAGATGCAATTAAAATAAAAACCCAAAAAACAAAATTAGAGATTAAACAAGGCACACAAAAAACCCACAAAATTCGGGCAGGACAACAAAGTGCAATTCAACGCAGCAAGCTACGATTCTGGTTTCCCATCAGATTGGTATCCTTCTCAAAAGCTTCATCGCAACGCAGCAGGGCTGTCCGAGTTCATCATCTTCACCATTCAGCTTTGACGAAATATTCACGGATGAAGCTTTGAAGCTCTTCCCAAAGGTGAGAAACAACTTATTTCTTAAAAACCTTGGTGGGAAACCTTCGAAGCTCTTCGCAGGCCAATTTGATGTGATTTGCTAAGCTTAGGCACTTGATCTAGTTTTCAACTTCAAATTGGTCTGTTGATACACACCAATTGAATTAGTTTTGGAAGCACAATATTCAACCAAAAAGTTTTGGACAAATTTACTTCAGTACAGAACATACTGACATTTGTATTAATCTTATGTTACACGGTCAAAGTAATTTTGATAGTGGTAATATCAGCTAAAAAAGGGAGCAAGTTCGCAACTAATACCATTTAGAACTCTGAGATCTAGGGAGTCAATATCAAACCCAGCGTGTTGCTTTTCCCTACCATGTTGCTTTTCGTACCACTTTGGTGATTCTATATTTAATATTCTTCTTATTAACCAAACTCTTCATTGTTTTTGTAATAGTTAAAAGGCTAGATAGATATTTTCTCTTTTCAAAGACGCATCAACAGGTACAATACAAACACAAAAAGCACAAAAAATTGTGAACATCTTAAGCAAATAGATCTTCAATCAACAGAGACCCAAAAAAATAAATCCTGAAACTTAATGAAAATCATCAAAGAGTAAGTATTTGAAGGAACCCAGCAATCCCTTTGCATAAATTCTTTAAGTTCAGAGGCTTCAGGTTGACTTCAGAGGCTTGTGCTGATGTTTACATGAATAACGCAATTCGTTGCATATGAAGAGTACTTATTTGAAAGAAAATTCACCTACGTACCTTGCTCCGTTGAAGACTAGCTTTAGTTTAGGAGAAAAGGCTTTAGTTCCCCGACCACGAAAGTGTTAATCTCTGGAGGGATGCGTTGCGATGAAGCTTTTGAGGAGGAGTGAAATCTGATGGGAAACCGATTTCGTGGCCTTGTGGGGGTTTTTTTTTGTGCCTTGTTTAATCTCTAATTTTGTTTTTTAGGTTTTTATTTTAATTGATTTTGGTTATAGAGATTAAGTTTCTCAGCCCGATTAATCGGTTAATTAATTAAACATGGTTCGAGTTGGGTTGTTTTAGGATTGGGTTAATAAAAGGACACTTGGCAAGTTTAGGAGAGGTGGGATAGGGTGTGAGACAGGGTGTGGTACAGAGGATCCGTTGCGGTGTAATACCGCAACGGATCTTCTGTCCCACACCCTGTGCCACTCTCTGTCCCACTTTTTATTATATTGTTATTTCTCATTTATAAACATCATGTTTTAATTCTTTTTTGCTTCCTTAAGATCCAATAACTATTAATTGAGTAATACACAAAATTTAACAAACTCAAAAAATCAAAATGCATAAAAAATGAGATTTTTTATAAATTTTCTGCTGTATTTTTTAATTTTCTATTCTATCATGCTTTTTTGAATCTGTTATATTTATTTTTTACTTAATTAATAGTTATTGGATCTTAAGGAAACAAAAAAGAATTAAAACATGGTGTTTATGAATGAGAAATGGCAATATAATAAAAAGTGGGACAGAGAGTGGCACAGGGTGTGGGACAGAAGATCCGTTGTGGTGTAATACCTATTACACGCATCATCAAAATGATGCGTGTAATGGGTGGGTCACCCCATTATAAAATTTAGTCGTTGGAAAATTTTTGCCCAACAAATAAGCAGTGTATTTGATTTAAATTATGTAATATTATGTTATGGAAATCAAACTAATTGCATAAAAAATTATTAATTAAGTATGGATTATGATGATATAATCGCATTTGAGGTATCACATATTTGTTTAACGTTCTGCATAATTATTTTTCAAAAAATAACAATATATTATTTTTGAGAGATAGAAAAAGATATATTGTCCAAACTTAGAAATGAATAATATTATTTTTAGAAAATAAAAAATTCAAAAGGTAAAAAATTTAATGAAACTTAATACTTTATTTTTTAAAAATAACAAAATTATTTTTAAAAATTACTTTATTTATTTATGGAATATGAGTTATGCATTATTAAAATAAATATTTGATTTAATTATGAACTCATGCTATTATACCTTATGGAGTGTAATCCATTGTGAGTGGAAGTGTGATAAAAGAGAAAAAAGTGGAATGCTAACGTGGCATGTGGATTACATTCTAAAGAATGTAAACCATTGTGGATGCCCGTATGGGTACCTTAGTTGGTAGACGCTTGGCATGTGTTAAAACGTTAATATACGAGTTTCGTTTTTAATTTTTTAATTTTTTTACTTTAGCGGCAACAGCTAGTCTAGTTTAGCCCACTCCTACTCCTAAGGGGGGACCCAACTTTCAAGTTACGTGCACTTTTCTTTACCAAGTGTCATACTTACACTTTTCTTCTTAAAAAGGTGGCATAAGGACGAAATAAAATTTACCTTGTTATGAAAATTGCCTTATTTTTGTTTTAAGTAGTAACATGTAATGAGAGTGAGGGAAGGGCTTTCTGCTACGTGAGAAATGTCATACTACGGTTGCGTCGGGATTCAAATTAGATTTTTCTATTTTTCTCACATATCGAATTTTGTCTTTATAGATGTAGATTTAATAATTGAGTTAAACCACATTAATCTTGTATCTACTCGAAGTTTCATGTTTTTTATTTGTTTCCTTTAAATTGTCATGCACTTAATTTTTCAATGATTCTTTGTTAGCACTTGGATCTCAGCATCTAGTATAATATCATAGCTAGGTTTTGGTTAATTACTGATATTAAGTGAGTTGCGGTAATTTTCAATTCAATAATTTAATAGAAAAAGAATATTCATGTCAAAAAGTCTTGGCATTGAAGGGAAAGGATCGAAAGACAACAAACGTAGAGGATATTTGACCGCAAGTGATTCAGAAGACATGGAAAAACATAGAGTCCAATGTTAAATTAGGATGTAATTTAGTGGAAATGTTCTTAACAATTTCCAATGGTATGTACTTGATGTTGGAAGTATTTCAGTTTTGTTGTTCGAGCGGTATGATATATGTATCAAAAAAATCCAAAAAAAAAAAAAAAAAATCTAACTCTCATGCATCTTGAGACTCTCAAAGTTACGAGATTTTCATTAATGGTGGAATTTTAAAAAGCACACACGGGGGAGACAATATTGTGTGAAGGGGAAAAGTATGGTGATTTTTTAAAAAAAAAAATTTGTTTCTTGATTACCTCGATAGTTGGGAGCAGAATAAAAAAAGGGATCCAAGATTACTTTCAAGTTGTAAGTAGTGGTGAAAAGGAAAATCCTACAAACTTAAGTCAGCTAAAAGTTGGACTCGGATTAGCTATGTATATATGGACATTACAGCAACGTAATAATTTGGTATGTGTAACTACACATCAAGCTTTTTGGTGGAGATTATTAGGAAATTACTTATTTTGTTTAGGCAATTTTTATTTTGTGTGACAAGTAAATACTTTTCTAGTAATTTATACGTATTTGGAGTAGTTGCCAAGAAATTTTGTATTTATATACGTTTGGAAATCAGGTAAGTTATTTTTTATTATTATTGAAGTATTTGTCAAGTAATATATCCTATAAATTGAAGGGGACTGTCATATCATAAATTAAAGTACACAAAAAGGAGTCATGTGTTATAGATGAGAGTGAGAAAAAGGACTTTGGTATATGAGAAACATTACACAAGGGTTGGGTTTAGAAAATAAGGTATGCTATGGACTAATTTAAAACTTTATACGATGAAAAGTTTACTATTTTTGAATAACTTGGATTTTCAAAAATAAAATTTGAAACAAATAAATTTCATCTTAATTTCAATTATATCTACCAAAAAATAATCTTAAATCCAACCCAAAAATACCATAGTATTTTAAAATTATACAAAATTCGCATCTATGAGAATTTAGACATTGTGAACTTAAATTTTAATTTACGTTTTTGGGATTTAGAGATTGCAATTTAAAAAAAGAAGTTTGGAGTTTGAAAGAAATCAAGAGAATCAAAAATAGAAATGCAAACTTGATAAGAAAACAAAATGAGATAAAAGTGAGTGGTTGTGGCATTAAATAATTAGTCTTTAGAGTTAAAGAAAAATAATTTTTTTTTCAATTTAATGGACAAAAACAAAACTAAAAGATGGAAAAAATATCAATAAATTAAACCTAAAGAGGTTTGATTAAAAAGGGAGTGACAAAAGAAAAGAGGAGGGAGAGAGAGAGAGAGAGAGAGAGAGAGAGAGAGAGAGAGTTGAAAATTTAAAAAAAAGAGTCATAAGAAAATGAGATTTTGTAATAGTTACTACATTGATTTTTTATCATAAAAGTCTTGAGTTCGAACCTTGGTAGTTGCATTTTGCAAAACTTAAGAAAAAAAAGGGGGGGGGGGGATTTGAAAATCGATTTTGACCGATTTTTTTTAGATTTTTTAAAATTTGTTTAATTATGTACTAACTAATATGACAATTGTTTATGAGAATGATTTATACATTAAGCGAGTGCTTTTCTTTTTTATTTAATTACATACACCAAATTATAGATATTGTTTCTAAGAATGATTTTTAAGTTATGCTGAGGACAGTAATGCTGAAATGTTTATTTTTAAATTGATATGCTGAAATTTTAATGCTATAGGGTCAATAACTGAACCTACGCTAATAGCTCGGTAGTGTAAAGATCTATAGCGGTAACCTTCTTTGGACCCAAATCATCGTGGTATTGGACCACAATCTTCCTGCCACTGGGGGAAAGGGGGAAAAAAAGAAGCACAAATCGCAAAACACAATTTTCATAGGACGTAAGAAGTAATAATTTTGACCCAAAATTCTTTTCTTACACTGTTTGATTGAAACTATCATTAACACACAATGTGCTAAATAGTCTAGAAGACGTGATTAAAATGATTCGGTATTTCTAACTCTCCTCCCAAGTTCATAGACAGACCACGCCTGCCGTTTGAAGATTCAAAGTTGTGTACATAGTTCCTAATTTCTGCCGGCGCAGCCACAGATTATTACGTATACACAAAGGAATTACCAACAAATAGTGAAAATTGAGACCAAACTTTTGTAATTTGAAAACTCCGGGGACCAAAATGCATCATCGTTTATAAGGGACTCAAAAAGTATAAATTCCAAATGTTATGGACCCATTGTGATATATCACACATTTGCATGCGGTATCAATCATATACAAATACAACTAACATTTGAAGGGTAAGGTTTTGTCGGTTGCTTCTATGGCATCCTTGCATGGTGGGAAGCAATGATAGGAGCAGCGGGCAACACAGTTAGGTGGGCCAGATAATAGACAAAAATGAAATTTGCGACCGAAGACAGGCTAGAACCGGTAATGAACGAGGGAGCCGTAGTTTAATTTTGGCGCTTCCTTAAGATAAAGCCTGTTTTCGTGAAAGAATAAAGATGTCATTTTCGTGTCTTCAGTTCAAGCATCCGTGAGATTTTTTTACCTAATGCAACATCCCCAATTATTTTAAAATGGCATCTTTATCTCTTTTGGGAATTCGAAAGACATTTTAAAGTGATTTTTTTCTATTTTGTTTAAAGTAATTTATCCATTTTTTGTCATTTTATTTTTTAATTCTATTTATTGGTTCAAAAGCATTTTTCCTTTATTGCATTTATCCTTTTTAAGTCTTTTTCAATATAATTTACCCAACTTTTTCTTTTTTCTTTAAGAAAAATACTATTCATATAATTTGTAAATGTGATGGCTATCCCAACTATCGATGATTACGCAAAGGTATGTACATGAAAATTTTCAGTTGAGTAATTACATTAGTGAATTATTCTACCATATAAATAATCACAAATAACCAAGAAATCTTGACAATTCAAAGGTATGTACACTTCTTGCAAATCCCAAATGCATAGATGAAATTCACAATATGGAAGCATGTGATCTTATAATTTTACTGTTATGCCCATCATTCAAATCTCTCAAATTTGAGATGTTAATCGCGTGCATTTTTTTTTTTTTTTGGGTGTAGCTTAACCACTACTTCATCTTGTTTCTTGAGTTTCTCTATGGTTCTAAGATAATAATGGTTTTTTTTTGTTAAAACAAAAAAAAAAGAAAAAGGTTGGCTACATTACATTAAACAAAAGAAAAACATAATTAAAAGAAGGTAACTGCAATGAACAAAAAATTGCGTTTGAACAAAAAAAGAAAGGGAAAAATGTTAAATGATGAAAGTTGTATAAATTACTTTAAACAAAAAAAAATTAGCAAATGTGAAGATTGTGTAAAAATAGTTACACTATTATTAAGATGGAGCACTTAAAGAAACCTAGGTGACAATAAGTCATTGAGTGCTTGAAAAATCCCAAATCAAAATGATCCTCATATATACTTTAAACCCTTATCTAAATACATTAAATTGAACATGGGAGCATAACTTGACATCTAAGCATCGTTGCTTCCGAGTTAATAGTTAAAATGCCTTAAATTTAGTGTACTCATCAAGTTTCCGATTTATAATCCATCATATTCATTATAACTAGTGGAAAATATTAATAGTTAAAAAGACTCGAAATTTGATATTGCGCTTGTCAAATTTGTGATTTATAGTCGGTCATGTTCATTACAACTAATGGCAGACTTAGGACCTAATATAGTACAATCTAATTATTTTGTAGGGGAGATATTCACTATTTGAAACAATTGCATTATCACTAGGAGTGAGATTTGGAATTTGATTATAACTAGTGCTCATGCACATCCAATGTGGGTGCAATAGAAAAAATATAATATTTATGATCATATACTTTAAATATTTTTTTTATTATCAAAACAAATTTTAATCTTCTAAATATTTTTCAAAAATATTTTTAAAAATAATTTTATGTTAGTAATTATAATATTTATGGGTAGTTATGTTGAAAACATATATTTAAATAGTTAAAGTAAAACTAGTCATGGGTAGTTATCGATAGTTAAAGTAAAAGTAGTTTTTATCATGGCAAAAAGAAAAGTTCATTTTTTATAGGAAAAAAAGTTATATCCCATTCATAATTAAACAACTGATCAAATTCATACTCATTTTTGTCAATTTATATTTACTTTTGTTGCTAAAAAAGTAAAATTTGACATTTTTATATATAAAAATTAGTATATATGAGTCATGTGATAATTTTAGACTAAAAAATGGTTGAAACTCAGGTTGGGACCAAAAATTGTGAATTTAAATTTGTGAGATATATAAAATTAAACATTTTAAAAGTAAAATATGAAAAAATTCATTTAACAAAACGTACAAGATATTTTAAATGATTTTTCCTAAAAATATTTATTATTTAGTATACAAGAATTGAATTTTTTCCAATTATAAATATTTCTTGTAATAATAATTAACAAAAAGCCAATTTCATAACTATAACCCAGTTGGTACCAATATGGTATGTTAAGCTTGGGATTGTAATTCTGAAAACACGACTGGTATGTTAAGTACCGTGTCAGTAATAACAAAACTCAGGTTTTATAAATAGTCCGTTTTACACCCTAAATGTTGAGCACCTTGTTAAAAATAGTGCGTTTTACACCCTAATTCATTGAGACGGCGCCGCGCAGACTCTACTTGACTAAAACCCTACAATCTCTTGGTATTTATAGGGTCTTTTACTCTTATTGTTATTCCAGTATAGCATCTATAGTTTCACTAATTTATTTAACCACCCAACCCAATTTATATTAGTATTTGCTTTTAGCTCCTTCAGATGATAATAGGCTTTGCCGGTCACCTTCTCTCAACTGGGCCCCAAAAGCATGGATAGAGATGCTTGTGCTGACTGCCGAGCTGTACTTCTAACACTCTATGTGCCGACGGTGGGAAGTTCAACCTACTTTCCACCATAGAAACGACGAAGTTTTGTCCATATAGTCACCATTCATCAGTACCTCAACACTCCCATCATGAGGTGGTTCATTTCAATAATAGCATTTCCCACAAGAAGGGAGTCATTATTGGGATCAAAATGCCATCTCTTCTCGTTGCCCCGCCAATCGACAAGAAACAATATTGCTGATGGTTCTGCAGGAACTGCCAAACCAGCGCTGTTTGGCTGCAAATGTGCATCGAAAGGGTATTATAATGAACATTTCATGAACAGGCAGAGTAATGGCCATGTCTATACTTTTCCCAGTTCTGGCATTGCTGGCTCAAGAAGGTATGTATGTAAACTTTTTTCTTTCTTTCTTTCTTCATTACTCTTTAGAATACGTAGTATTGATTTTTTTTTTTTGGTTGTCCATGACCATTGGAGGGAAGTTTTTTCAGTTTCTTTTTGTTATAGACAAGGGGAAAGACAAATAGGGAAAACAAAAAAGAAAACAAAAATAACTAGAAAGGACAGAAGAAACTCCTTTGCTAAAACTAAATGAGTGTCAATTTTAGGCTGTGATTATAGAATATTTTTTGAAAGGGGTCGATGAGGAGAAGTTCTTGAATTAAAGGGTTTCAGCTTCGAGATACATGTAATTGTAGATAGGAAAATATACATTTTCTTTTTTGGTATGCTCAATAGTACATTTTGCACTAGAATTAGTAGAGAGGACCTTTCATCATTTCACGGTAATGACATAGCAAAAATTTCATGTTTTGAGTTTTGTTCTTGTTTATGATATTATGGAATAGTTCTAAAAGTCCCAAAATTTCATCACAATAACGTGAAGTTATTGAAACTCTAGCTAATTATATGTTTTTCTAGTCCAAAAGCAATAATTATTCGTGAATTTGATAATACTCTTATTCATATTGCTTTCTTTTTATTGTCATAGGCAGGAAAATTAGGACTTTCTCAATTTATAGGGGAGTAATTCATTTACTACAACGTACTAGTATAATTTGAAAATTATTACTCAAAAGCAGAATTGCTAATTAAACAGCCCCAGACGAGCTGATCTTAAATATGAAAAACAAACAATAAAGTTTATTTTTCCATTAAATTTAAAATTTTAATTTTATGATAATTTTATCCTCTTTTGTAATGGCTAAAAATTCTTCTAAACATGTCCCTGCAGCATTCATTTGAGTGTCAATCAGAAAACTGCATATATGGACATAGAACTTATCTCCAAGGAAGAAATCAAGCCAGCATCTCCAACTCCCCCTGAGTTGAGAACCTTTAGGTTTTCAATCTTGGATCAGCTTACTCGTGACTCTTATACAAATATATTGTTCTTTTTCTCCCCAAGAAAACAACAAGGCACTTATCTCAACGATGTTATTTCCCAAAGAAGTCGATGTCTAAAGGAATCACTATCAAAAACCTTAGTACCCTTCTATCCACTAGCAGGAAAAATCAAAGATAATTTGCATATTGAGTGTAATGATGATGGAGTTTACTACGTCGAAACTCAAACCAATATTGGACTGTTAGATTTTCTGAGGAAGCCTGAAATGAGTTCATGAATCAGCTATGTCCATTTCATCCAGATTCCACGGAATTATTGTCAAAAAGTTATCCTATCTTGGTTCAAAGTAAACATTTTTGACTGCGGTGGTATTGCCATTTGCTTGAGTGCTTCCCACAAGATTTTTGATGGTCTCTCAGTTTCTACATTTATGCAATCTTGGGCAGCTACAGCACGCGAATCAACGGTACAAATAAATCCCAGTTTTATTTCATCTTCCTTATTTCCTCCTATTTTGGATATGTACCAAGATTCACCTCCTGTGGTCTCCAAGCCACAAAAGAACGAGCCTAAATATGCTACAAGCAGATTTGTGTTCGATAGCTGGGCCTTGGCTGCTCTTAAATCCAAGGCAGCTACATCAACATCTTCCGCGAAACCCAGTTCAGCCAAGGCTGTTATGGGACTTCTATGGAAATCTGCCATAGCAGCTTGGAAAGTAAGGTCTGTTTTGTTTATCCCGGTGAATCTGAGGACAAAAATTTCGCCCCCTTTATCACCTCATTCACTAGGAAATATCGTCTGGTTGGCTCGTGCTAAATGTTGTGACAATCCTAAGCTAGAGCTGGAATTGCTGGTAAACAAGATCTCAAATTCCATTGGTACAATGAACGCTGATTTTGTTGAATCTTTAAATGGTGAGAATGGGATTCAGAAGCTGATAGGAGCCTTAAAAGATTTCCATGAAGTGTTCTATGACCCTAATAGTATGGCTGAATGTATGTATATCAGCAGCATCCGCAAGACTGGTTTTTATGAGGCTGATTTTGGATGGGGAAAGCCCATATGGACATGCATTGCGCGTGGAAACAGAGATTTACAGGGATTGGGAAATATTGCTCATCTGATCGAAACAAAATCTGGTGATGGGATTGAAGCATTGGTGACCATGAAAGAAGAGTACATGGCTACACTGGAGAAAAATCAGGAGCTTCTCCATTATGCTTCTTTAAATCCTAGCCCTCTTGATTCAAGCTAGCTTTTCAGCATATGTTTTGTCTGGCTAATGTTTCAAATCCTACAAAGCAATTGTGAAGGTTGGATTGTTATCAAAAAGAAAGTTGTAGGAACAGAAAACCATGAATTTGTGTATTATCCTCCATTGGTTTGTTGACTTGCGTTTGAAAAGACAAAAATAACACCGTTGTGTATAAACAAAGAAAAACTTTGGGGAAACTTAAGCCCTTAGCTCTGAATCATGTGCCATCACGACTTTGTATGGATAGCAAATTTTTCTAAAAAAAATTTTGGCTTGCATCATAAATACATTTTTCAATTCATCTTTTTATATTTTCAACCATCTTTTTATCTCACATACATCACATCATAAAAAATATTACAGTAATTATTTCAAATAATTATTTGAAATAATACTCTGTCTAGTATCCATACAATTGTTTGGATTATAAATTATTTGAAATATTGTTACTGTAGCACTTTTTGTGATGTGATGTATGTGAGATAAAAAGGTAATTGAGAAGATAAAAATGTGTATTGAAAATTGTAATGGAGATGTAAACAAATATATTTGAACAAATAATCTCCTGTAAAATAATCTGTAGTATCGTATTTATCTGATCTGACGGTTCATCTTTTAACTCTCATGTAAGTCCATTTAAACTTCTCCTCTCTTATAATTTGTTTAGTGCAGAAGTAAGATGCTTTATTGTCGTTGCAGAAAAAAAACAAAAGAAAACAAAAGAAAAAAAATCACTATTGTAATGTATCTCTTTCTTGATTGTCAGGACGGCCAGGGTCAAGCTTAGGCTCAGGTCAGGGAGGAGAAAATAAAGAATTTGATGGTATGAAAGCGACAAAAATGAACACAAGGGAACAAAAAAAAAAAAGTAGAATAATGAACTTTCACATTCATACACTGCCCTAATAAGCAATATTATTATAACGTAAATTTCAATATAAACCCTTCCAAGGCACGAAAGTCTTTTAACTGCACAAGGCACTAGGAACGCCAGCCTAATAGCATCGATTTTGCGGCTTATTTATCAGAATATATGTTAAAAAAAATAATCCGCCAATTGAAACTCTGACGGGGTGTTTCTCGGCCGGGGACAGGCGGTCAAAAAAAAAAGTGCTAGACGCTTGACGGAAATGATTATATCCGTCATTTTGCATTTGCTTCTTGATCTTTTTGTCTACCATGGATTGTTTCTCAGACTAAGAGTTTGACGTTATTGGTAGTATGATTTTGGCAAGTAAGTGATCAAACAGAGGGATTTTTGTTCCTCCTCTTAGATGAATGGTTCAATTTTCATCTTCCCCTTCCAGCTTCTTCCTTTCCAAATTTTGTATTCTCAAGATTGGAAACTAACCAAAAAAAAAAAAAGGAAAAGAAGGAAAGGAAGAATTGAGCGATCAAACCTTTTTCCTATGGTTTTAATATGTTCAGGTTTAGAAGAATGGTGATTAGTACACTAGTAGCTATTTCCATAGATTTTCTTGATGGCACTTCTCTGATGATGTGTATTAAGAGAAGGTTTAACCTTGTCCCACTTTAATCTCCATAGTGAACATCAAATAAGGGTATATCACCTGATGTGCATAATTTTGTCTATGCTCAGCCTGTGTGCTGCAAACTTGTCTAATAACTGTCCAACTTTGTGGTTTCTACTCTGCCATTGATTTGGGAACATAAAACCTCAGGACCATGAATTAAAAGGCATTTTTCTTCCCTTGTTTCTGGCTGGTGGTATGCTGTCTATTTTATGGTAAGTGAAATTCGACCCTTAAAAGCACAAAACACAGCTCATGAACTTCGGAAAACAGGAAGAAAATGGAAAAATACATTCTGAAACCAATCAAAATCCAAATTTGCATCAAGCTAATAATTTAAACATGTGGAATATCTCCAGGGAATTAAAATCAAGAAAATTAAACAGGAATACATGTGTGATTTATTGTCAAATTACCCCATAAACTGAAGGTGGGTTATTATGCTGAGTATTGATCCTCATTTCTATTACTGTGCCAACGAACACTCAGCTGGCAATAATGTTTTGAAAATCGGAGCACCTTGTTTTCTGACAAAAGAAAGAGAAAAGCGCAAATGCCAGCCTAGCAGTACACGTGACTTGAGCATGACATTAGGAAATGCCAGCCTAGCAGCACTAACCTGTTCAGAAAATTAATTAGTAAAGTATCAAGTCACCTAATCAGCAATACAATGTAAAAGGACTGACTGTACAGTGATGATCTTTCAGATTCATGCATCACCTAATAAGCAATATTAAAACGTAAATTCCAGTACAAACCTGTCCCAAGGTATGCAAATCTATTGACTGCGCAGGGCACTAGGAGGGGCAGCCAGCCAGTCCGATGGCATCAATTGACTGAGTTTTTAACTAATAGAGAGTGGCTCAAGTCATGTGGTTCCTGACCCCAAAAACAATAACAAATCTACCGTTGTACCTTTATTTCTTGCTATGGAGCACGTCCATGACCCCATGATCATGATTTTTCTGGCGCTGAAAGTGGGTAAATTTAACGCCACACGAGTCTGCGGTAGTTCCTCGAGATAATTTCAAAAACTTCTCTTGAAGTTTATCACTTAGCACTCTTAGATCATGTTTGTATTGTAACTTTTTGAAATTTTTGTAAAAAATATGCTGTAACAATTTAATATATATATATATATATATATAAGATAAAAAAGTGATTGGAAAATTTGTTCATGGAAAACGTAAAAATTTTTGGTAAAAAATTCCTTTTCAAACAAGGCCTTAAATTTTAAAAAAAATTTACTTGCCTCCCTTATTATAAGATTTTTGTAATATTTGTAACTCATTTCAAAATATAATATTAAAATTTTATTTTGAGAAATAGAATATAATCTCATTTGATTCGCCATTTTGTTGTCTTACTTTTAATACAAAAAAAAACGAGCTAATGTTTAAAGGTTTATTTGAGGTTTTTGCAAGTTACAAAAATATTTTCTTCACTATAAAGTGCTTTTAGTTAATTTGATGAGTATTATGAATGTTATAAAATTTTCAGAATTTTCTAATTTTCTTGTGTCAAAATAGATGGCTTAAAAACTAGAAAAATATAAAATGGTGAAAATTATGTATAAACTTGTTTGTGTTGTTTTCAAGTTAGTGCAAAAAGTTAATTTTATTATTGTAAAATACTTCAAGTTATGTTTATGAGTATTGTAAATTATTTATAATTTTAAATATTTAATATGTCTTGTCTAAACCAATGACATAAAAACTATTAAAGGGTCTCTCAACCCTGTGATCAACTTTTAAATTCCCATTAAAAAGTCAAATTAACCAAGTTTACAAAAATTAAAAGATAAAATTAGCGTGTTATGACAATTAAGAGAAGACAACAAAGGGCAAAATTCAAAACGAGATTGTATTCTCTCTTCTAAACTAATATTTTAATATTATAGTTTGAAATAGGTTTTAATTATTACAAAAATGAAAACTTAAAGTAGGGGTGAGAAGTGAAATTTTTAAAAATTTAATGATACCAAGTGATATTGTTAGAAACCTCAGGTGGGGTTTCTAAAATTACCCCTAGTTCTTTAATTTTGCAATGTGTATATAATTAAATCGGGTTCGTTGCATTTGTTCCCCTGAATTTGGGTTTTACTAATACTTTTATGCCTCATGAAAATTGAATTTGGTCAAAATAATAACATATTTTTTGTATGACCAAATTACTTCTACTAATTTTTGACTATACGAAATGCAGTTTCAAACTTAAAAAATTGTTATTTTTTCAACTATTGCTAAACCCATTTGAACATACTAAACTTTGTATTTGGCTAGAACATAGATTAAATGTAGAAGAAATTAAAGTTGAGTAGGAGGAAGGATTGGGTTAGGTGATACACAGGGAGGATATGTAAGTGAGACGTCCAGATTTCAAAATCTCTTACTTATACTGAAAAAAAAAGAGTTTAGCAACGAAAAAGTTAGAAAAATTGCATAGAAGTGCAAACAAGTAAAAGCGCTAATCTCAATACTCATCACAATGCTCATTATAATATATATATATATATATATATATATATATATATATATATATATATATATATATATATATATTATTAAATAAGGTGCAAATGTGGCACAAATGTACCAATTCGCACCACCTAAATTCATGAGAATCATGGGAGAATATTGAAGGGATCTTATAAGGTTTGTGAGACTATGAATGCTGGTTGTTTGACAATCTAGATGAAGCGAGTGGAAGAGATCAAAATTAATATAGTTGTTTTCGGAAAATTCTACGTTTGCCTTTACAACTTCTAGTCAATTCTTTTCCATTCTATCATTTGTTCTTATATATTTACTTTATATAACGTGACCTAAGTGCAGTACTTTTAATCCATTAAGACCTTGCATATTTTGGTATGAAAATGTGGCATCATCCATACAAGTATTATCTTGGGGCACTAATTTCATTTCGACAAGTTCTTGGATGGAAAGGTTGTTTCTAATATTTGATTGATCATAGAAGGGGTTGCGATGTAAGGTTGCAAACTAGTCGAGTCGAGTTGAGTTTTGGCCTAATCGAACTGAATCTTGACTTAATTTTATTAAACTCGAATTCGAGCTCAAGCTCGATGAGCTCGAAAAAAATAAAAAAATAATTATTTTATTTTAAAAAAATAAATAAAATAATATTTTTTTCTTAATAAATAATAAAATATTAAGAATATATATGTAATTTTACTATTAAAATAAAAAAATTAAAAATATATATACTTAAAATAAAAAAAATAAAAAATATGTATATATATACTTAAAATAAAAAATATGTATATATATACTTAAAATAAAAAAATAAAAAAAAAATATATATATATATACTAGAGCTCGCGAGCCTAACGAGTTTAATATTTTGAACTCGAGTTCGAGTTCGATTTCGATTCGAACCAACTCGAGCTCGAGTCGAGTTTGACTCGAGCGGTTCGCGAGCGGGTCGGTTCGTTTGCAACCCTAGTGTGATGTACATATGTAAAGCTCATTTGGACAATTTTTTTTTTTTGATACAAGGACAAAGTGTTACTAAGGATCAGATGAAGAAAAAGTGTAATGAAACTTAATAACTACTATACTTATGCATATTGAACAAAATCTTCTCCAAAGCTTGACCAAAAATTTGGTTAAAAAAATACAAATTCGCACAATTACTGATATAGATTCATAGGTAAATAAAAAACTAGAAAATTACAAACTAAATAGCAAATTAATTTTCATTGCTTTTGGTATATATTTAATTGCGGTTACATCTGTAAATCTACAGGCTAGTTTCAATTTACTCCTGGCCAAAGTTTTAGGTAGTTACTATTTGTCTTATTTCTAATAAAGATTCAATATATATATATATATATATATATGTCAACTTTTTTGTACAAAGATGCCCTTCTTGAAAATTTCTAAAGGTAGTTACTATCTTTTTTTATCTTATATCTAATGACCATATATATCCATTTCGTTTACTTAGTTTCTTGACTATAAAAATGTTTTTTAGACCATAACATTTAGTTGAAACCTTTAAAATTTTTTCATAAGGTGAGAATTATTAATGAAGTAAACTACAGGGAAAAAATTTTCAGTGTGTCTTGTACGTTAACTATATCTTATGATAATATGTTTTTGAGGTACATTTATGAGATGTAAACCAATACGAAATTTTACGTTTGAATATGTATTATGAAGTTGTAATATAGCTTTTACTGTTTTTAGTTTCAAGCCGGGCCCCTGCTGCTTGAGTGAGTACAGAAATTTTGAGAAGAAACGTAGGTGTTTGTATTCTGGATCGTTCCTAACTTAAATTACGTACGAGGAAATTTGCTTTTGAATCTTCTAAGTACCATTACCGTTCAAGCTAATTGCAACGTTTTAATCGGTTGAAGTATGACAAGGGCCTTTTCCTTTTGTAGTATTTTCTATTGGAAAGAAACCTATTATTCTTTCGTCCCACGAGAATATCTTCTTTCCCAAATTGCATGTGGCTTTTTTCTTCCCCGTACTCCCACATGGATTCAGCTCTCTCTTGGCCGTCGCCATTCCCAACTTGGACTGATAATTGAAATTGCCAGCAAACCTTGCTCGGTTTCAGTTCGCACGGTAGGATCAAGTGTGCGTGATTGGATAGGAAATTATTTGAAATATAATTTAAAATAATTATCCTAACACTTTTTGCGATGTGATATTTATGATATAAAAATGTGTGTTAAAAAATAAATTTGTGATACACCATTTGCAATGTAATATATATGAGATAAAAATGTGATTAAAAAGATAAAAAAAAAATGCGTTGAAAATATATTTAAAATATAAGTAGATAATTTTTTTTGGCAAATAACTCCCATCCAAACATGGACCTAGCTCCTCTCCGTTGGATTTTCTTTGTTCTCTATGGTGCACATTTGGATGCAACACGTGTATTCATTTATTAACTTTAATGCATGACATTTGTATTCATTTATTAACAAGGGTTAGAATTAATTAAACATAAAACAATCATGTCCATTTCTAATAAATGAAAACACATGCCATGCCATGCACTCATTCAAATGTGCATTGTCGAAAATGATGTAGAGAGAATCCACCTTAGAGGAGCCGAATTCATCCGAACACACCCGAGAGAGGGAAAGACAGAAGACTTCACCAGTAGAAAAGTTAAGCACAATTTTCTGGTTGAAGAAACTAAAAAAATATAGAAGTTGCCTCATTTACTTCATATATTTCAAAGAAACACGAATCATGACATTGAATTTGTCAGTACAAGAAAATTATTACAAATATAAAAGTACTAAATTATTTATTACGAGAGTACTTTTTGGAGGACAAGGTACGTTGCCCTTTTCAGTGTAGCACCTACGTCTACTTCTTGGCTTTCTGGCCTGCTAATCCAGCAACAAATTCATCAATGTTCTTATCAGAACTTCCACCGTCATCAATAGCTTCTTTAGCTAAAGCCTTCCATTCAATGGCATTCTCTTTAATCTGCTTTCCCTTTTCTCCCTCCATAATCTCGCTTATACAAGAAACTAACGTTTCCCTTCTCACAATTCCTCTGTCATCCGCATCAGCCTTTACACCTACCCCCCAAATGTCCACGAGAAACTTAGCATTGGTGGGCTGGTCTGTCCACTGTGGCGCTGCCACCACCGGCACCCCTAAACTCAACGCCTCCAGCACTGAATTGAACCCGCAATGAGTAACAAAACAAGCGACGGATTCATGTGCCAATACCTCAAGCTGTGGACTCCATGTCACCACCAAACCTTTCTCGGATGTCTCCTCAGCAAATTTGCTTGGAAGCTTTTCCTTCTCAAATGCTCTCACGACCCACAAGAATTTGAATCCGCTTTCCTTCAAAGCTGAAGCTATTTCCTCCATTTGTTCTACGTCAATTTCTGTCCAGCTACCAAATGCTACATAAACAACCGAGTCCTTAGGTTGACTATTTAGCCAGTTGATGCACAAGCTGGATTCCGGCTTGAAGAGATTTATTCCATAACCGATATCATCCTCAAGGCGTTTATCCAAGTAAATGGATGGAACTGTTGGACCGACTGTAATCACTCGCCAAAGTTTCGCCATCCAATTCAGCGCCTGTTTGATGATAACAACAAACAAAAAGAGATCAAAGTTGGTAGATTTTTTATACTGCATAGAATTTAGGATCTCTGTAAGTCATACTCTCTTGCTAAGAGAGAGGCTCAGTAAGTAGGAAAGGTGTATGCAGTATAGTTGTATAAGGGGAAGAAATGCTTACATCTTCCTCCAATTTGTGGAAATTGTTGAGGATGACCCAATCTGCTTGATCAATGTTGGAGAACTGATTGACAAGCAAGTGAAGAAAAGCAGGAGACGAATCGGGAAGGTAAACAAAGGATGGAGTTTCCTTTGGTTGGAGCAGTGGCAATCCAGGAAGGGAAATAGGTGAGTCTGAAAGAGGGACCGGCAGAAGTCCATGATAAACATTGTAGTAGATGCTGTTTACAGCACAAGTTTGAGTGAAAAAAGAAGCTGTAACAAGTCCAAACTGCTTAGCTACATCAAGAGCCCATGTCAAGAGTGAATCATAAATCACGGCCTGAACTGGTTCGCCCTTGTCTTCAAGCTTCCTGATAAGATCAGCCAACTTCTTTGAGCCGAAGGTGGCCAGTTTTTCAAGATAGGCCCCGGTGCTTTCAGCTGCCGCATAGCCACCTTCATCATGGCCATCTGAAATGGCCTCGAAGTTAATTGCGCTCTTGGGATCTGCGGGGATAGACTTGGAAATGAAGACGCTGTTGACAAAGGTGGTTTTGACACCTTTTGCCACCAAACGTTTACAGAATTGGAGCAAGGGGTTTATGTGGCCTTGGGCAGGATATGGCAGAACTAAAACATGAACTTTGGTGGAATTCATCATGAATTAATTCCTTTAAGTTTGCCCTTTTGTGTATGTTTCAGCTGTTTCCTGAACCTTGAGTACTCTCAAGTTTCTTCTTTTTCCTCGCGATAGCAACTCCAAGTCGATCTATAACTATGGTTGCATTTGTATGTTTGTAACTTGTACCCTGTATCTACCAACCAGACAAGAGAACAGCGTAAGTTATCCGTTGAATGCCAAGTGTGAATGAATGTGTTATTGGAGGAAGCAGTTTATTTTTTGAATTTTGGGGTTCAAGGAGTGAAAAATGTCTATTTGAGACTTGGTATTCAAATTCAAAGGTTAATAGTTCCTCACTATTTAGGGGCTAATTGGTAACAATGGTTTAATTATTTTCATTTGTTCTTTTTGTTTGGTTTTTAATTGGTGGGAAAGCTCAATTGAATCCTTTTATGAAAACTAGCTCTTTAAATAGTTGCTAATTATTTAGGGTTATTTTTGTACATTTAAAATTATTTCTTTTATAATTTTCTGGTCAAATGCAAATAGTTGTAGACTATTTGTGGGCTCCTTTTATCACATGGGCTGTTTTGGATTAATTAAGATAATGGAGTCAGTCTTATTAGTATAACTCATGTTAGACCCGTTAGTTAGTGAAGCTTCAAAATTAACAAGTGGTTAATATAACACTTAGCCCTAATGAGATTCTCTCTTAATTATCATTTTTGGTCGTTGTTTAGCTTTCAGAACGAGAACTTCCTTCCCTTTCTTTCAGTCAGATAGGTACCTATAAGCCTGCAAAATCTTCACTTGTCTACCAATTCCTCCAACAACTAATTGTACTTCCTTTTGATTGCAACCCAAAAAATCCTCCACATGCACGTGAATTTTTCTTTTGCCCCCAAAATCAGTTCAGCAATATTTCTTTTCCCCTAAAATCAGCTCACTTTAGGGATGAATGCTATACCAATTTATCAATCATTTTGGTAATTGTGGGCAAACAATGATTGTCAATAGAATCAGAGGTAAAATGAACTTCCCCAACATTTTCTGGGGTAAAGCAAACATTTTTATCTCTGCAGTTATTTGGCAGAATTAGATTCCTATCGATGTGACTTCGTGAAGCACATATAGTGAAATTTATTAAAAGGATATTGGAAAAGTAAAAATTAGATACTTTGAAGATTTTCCAAAAGTTATGAATCAAACGCATAAGTACTCAATAAATCCTAATGAAGAATACCACATATGAAACAGTACTACATATAAGCATGAAAAGTTTGATTAACTAAGATTGAAATTCTAAGAATTGGGGGTTTTGGATTTAAATTCCTCTTTCCCCTTCCCCCTACTCGTTTCTTACATTCCACCCTCTCTTGCCCAAAAACAATGATAATAATAATTAACTAGCCTACTAAAGAATACAACATTCATATTCATTTCAACATAAAAGTGTGTAAACCCTAATTAACTTTTAAAAGTTAATTAAATCAATTAAGGGAAAATTTTGAAGAAAACTTTAAAGAGTTCGGGTCAAGGCAAGAATCCTCCTTAACTTTAGAGTTAATTTTTGTATAGAAAGGAAAATATGGAAAGTTGATGGGGTTAAAAAAAATGAAAAAGATCAGTTCGGGTAGAGAAGAAGAAAGGGTCGCTTCTCTTGGCTAAACAAAAGCTGGCCTTTGGCCAGCCATTTGATAGGAAAGCCGCGGCAGATGAAGACAGTAGCGGCAGCAGTGGCAGCAACTGCTGCTACTGTTACACATGGCAGCAATGGCAGCGATAACAATATCAGAGAGAGAAAGAGAGCTGGCGGCTTTGGCCGCTAGCAAGTAAGAAGAAGGTGATGATAGTGATGATTAATGGTAGGTTTCCAAGGAAGTATCCCTCAAGCACTCAAAGCCGCTAGCAAGTAAGAAGAAGGTGATGATAGTGATGATTAATGGTAGGTTTCCAAGGAAGTATCCCTCAAGCACTCAATTTAACAACGCCACGACATATTAGCAAGAAGTATAATTATGTAAAATCTAGAGAGTGAGTTTTGGAGCCGGAATAAAAGATGTAACTTTGTGCCTAAGTGCTATTATCTTGCTACATAGATTAAGGAGAAAGAAGGTTATGACAAATATAGACATTAAGATCAATATGTGGCTCAATCCTAGCATCGTTACGTGCAATGACACCAAAATGAATCAAGTTTTATGAGATAATTTTTCATGTGTTCATGGAGCAATAATTTGTTGCTTCTATTTTGCTTTCAGCAACTTGAATGGATCATGTTGTGACAGGAGATTAAATTATCTGAATTATGAGATCCAACTTGAAGGAGTAATGCCATCAAGATATTAAAAAAAATCCCAGAAAATTGCATCCCTAAGTTTTCTTCTTTACACTTCATGAGTACTTCTTCATCTAAGGTGAGAAGGAGAAGGAAAAGGGAAAGATACCAAGAGAAAAGAATACAAAGCTTAAAAACTCCTTAGTAAAGTTTTTAATTCATTTTCCTCCTAAAACTCTGCCTATCAGGTGCAAGCATGAAATATCCCTAGCTAAAGAGTCTTTTCGGATTCACAAGTTTATAAAAGAGCATTAATAGTGTATTTGGATCTCTTTAGAAGGCTATATATCTGCATAATTGCTACTCTCAATTTGAAACTAAACTGTGAAACTTGCCAAATTCGAGAACCACATCTTAAATAACCACTGGGCCTTTGGCTCAATGGCCACCACCTACTTGGTGGGGTGGGAGGCAAGGGTTCGAACCTTGCCTCCCACCAAAAATACCACATTTCAGTGGTTTGTTTTCAAAAAATTCAGGCGGGTGTGCTGTGCACCCTTCTGATCCGGTGGTAGTTCAGTCCCCTCCGGTTTATCCCTGGGCCTCCTTAGGCCCGCCCCCATCCCCTTAGTATAGGATAGATTAGGTTTTATCGTTTCCGACAAAAAAAAAAAAAAAGAGAACCACATCTTAAATGGATGGAACTAGGTTTTCAGGCTATCTGTACAGGCGGAGTCCTCGTAGAAACATCACTGATTTTGTTACAGAATTGACAGCCAAGTCAACCAACTTAACATGGACACAAAAATAAGTAGGGATTTTCGTCTGCATGCATGACAAATAGATTAGCGGCTAGGGTTTTTCTTATTGTAATTGTCATTTTGTTAAAGCTCTCACAACATCAATTTTCTTTTTCTCTACCAGAGGAAACTGTCATTAGCAAACTACATTGCAAGTAGTTGGAATATCCCAAAAGAGAGAGCGAATAGGTCTCAATCGTGTACCTTAAATTCTCTTTTTTACTTTTTGGATTGATCAGAAGAGTTTAAATTTTGCCAACAAAATAAATTTTCGAGAAATAGGATTCAGATAATGTTACGTACAAATAACATAACAATAACATAACACGCATTTTTAATTGTGAACAATCTTATTATTTCACATACTATCACAAAATTATATAACTCGTGGCTTCTATACGATGGATGAATTATAGTTTGTTACTAAAGCTTTATACTATTTTATACTATTCAAAAACTGGTTGTGCGATCATTTCTGCCCCACATTTTCTTGTTCTCTTCTTGGTCTTTTCCATGCTTTGCCATCATTAGGCTACATAGTTTTAGGGAAAGAAAGGTTTACATTTGTTGGGTCCAGTTGAGTCCGACCTAAAAATGGTTTAGCTGCCACTTCGCCTGCCAAGCCCATCTCAAATTGAGGTCCCTCTACTCTTTTTTTCATTTCTTACTTTTTTTTTTTCATTTCTCAATGAACAACCAACTCGATTTAATTAGGTGAGTTAGCCATCAGGTCAAGCATAAGGTGCATGTCTAATTATAGTTAGTATTTAATATTTGGTTATGAAATTAAATTTAGTTAATGCATAATTATCAATACAAACTATATAATTTACCTAAAAAAAAGAAGAAAAAATTAATCAATCAAATAACACATTAACATATTGTGGGTAACAAAAAACTAAGGGAAAGGAAAAGGAAAAATACGTGATTTCTCTCTCTCTCTCTCAAATCTAATGGGAATTCCATCATAGTATATTTTTGCATTGACAAATCCTTTTCGACAACTGTTATCATTCACTTGTTCTTTCCAAAGTGCACCCTTGAATTAAGCACCATACGAACTATGTGCTGTTTGAAGAAAGGTGCGAACTTTATAGGGCAACACCTCACACTAGATCAAGGTTTGTAAAATCGGGATCCTACGTAGGATTGATTTTAGTTTCACAGAATCGGATCGTAGGATCGTAAAATCCTACCAAAAGCTCTTAATTGCAATTAAAGGCTGCAATTCTTTGATAAATTACAAATATACCACAAATATTTTCATTTACTTGCAAAATGGAGTCTCGTATTTCACAAATTTACAAAAACTTGTAGGATCGTACGATCCTACCGATCCTACTACGATCCTACACGATCCTGCATAGATTAATATGATTTGCGACTCTGAATACGATCCGGATCGATTTTGATTATCCGGATCGTAGGATCGTACGATCCTACGATCCGAATCGCGATTTTGACAACTATGCACTAGATATGCATGGAATTTTGTTTAAAGCACTAGTCAAATGCAAATCATAAAGGATGAATTGTTGTAAGATGAAGTTAAAAAGGTTGAATGAGTTTGTGACCGTCAAGTCAGAACTATGCATCTTGATTCTAGAGTGCAAAATATCCCAAATATTCCAAATAATATTTCGCTTGCATCATAGATACATTTTCCAACACACCTTTTTATATTTCCAATCACCTTTTTATCTCACATACATCACATCATAAAAAGTGTCACAGTAATTATTTCAAATAATACACTATCCATACAAAAGTCTCATTATTATGTTTGAATGTTACTCTTCAGCAAGCCACTATTCTTGTAATTTTGTTGCTATGGCTTGGATCCTGGATCCTATTCGGTGGCAGGGTGCTGATGGAATGGTTATTGTCCCTGTTGATGAATTGTGCATTTATTTTTGACTCTACATTCTCTTTATTTGTCATGATACATTAAAAAAAAAAAAGCAGCCCTTAATGATTGCTCTCGAGGGCTCTATGTGTTTGTCCTAATTGCGTGAAGTTATACATACTTTGAGCTCACCAAATCTTGTAAAGAAATTTTTTTTTATTATTTTGTTTTGGCATTCTTCAATGGTCAATTTGGAGCAGCCCTTTGTGCTCAGCAAATTGGCTCCTAGCTACAAGGATACTTTAACGCATTATGATGCAAAGAAGTCTCAAGCTACCATGAAGATTGTATATTGTTAAGTGAATGGTCAAAAGGGTTACCGAACTACTAAATATGGCAAGAGTCAATCTTCAAACATTTTTTTGTAGTCACAAAGGTCACTAAATTGGCAAAAACGGACCACTTAAATCATTTTGTCAAATTCTACCGATAAAACAACATTAATTCATTGAAATTCAATGACATTTTAGGCAAAATGATCTTTGGCAATCAGTTGTTTTACCGGTAAAATTTGATAAAATACCCTCACTGGTCCTTTTTTGCCAGTTTAGTGACCTTTATGGCTACAAGAAAATTTTGATAACTATCCATACCATACTTGATAATTTAGTGAGCTTTTTGACTATTCATTCTATTTTATTTGGCCCCATGTGCAGAATGGTTACCTCTTCGGTGAAAGTTCAAGCCATCAAAAGTTCTAAAATCTCGAGGTTGTTTGAGTATTTTTATTTTGGGATTAGGTTTCTTTTAGTCGAGAAGCAAAACCCCATGTGGGCTTCATGCAACCTAATGCACATCTAACTATATAAAAGCGGGAGTTGGGTTATGAACAGTGCAATGTTGGTCAAGCGGTTATCACGTAATTTTGGGCAACTTTGAGGGCAATTGTTAAGCATCATTTTGGTCTCTTGTCATGTGGCTGGCTCTGGCTTTAGGAAGATTCGGTTAAGCGTCAGAATTGCTTCATTGATTCTCTTTGGAAACCTTTATGGTAGGAAGCCTTTGACCATTCCTACCGTAGGCAGTCTCTCAGAGCATGACACATGTATTTGTAAAATAAAGAGCTCACGGACCGTTATGTTGCAGTAGTAATACCGATTGACATAAACCAAACAAGACATATACGGATGCATCCTTTTTTCCCCTCTAATTCCTCCGTTCACTGTACATTGTTTCCCCACTTCTTTATTACATTTAAAAAATTGTGAAACTATAATTTTCTAATTACCAATAATATATACCCATGACATAAATATACTAAGCAATTATAAAAATATTTAGGATTATATAGTTACTTTAGAAGTTGCTCCCAAACACTGTGCAACTAAATTTTTCATCAAACTAACGATAGTACGAAAAAAAAAGACTAATTAATGAAAATACGATCTCGAAAAATTTTTAATTCACAGTCACAATATGTGAATTCGTGATAAATACAAAAAAGTATGGTACTTTGATCATATAATGAAGGAAAGCCATAAAGAGCAGGCCATTTACGGGAAAGGTTTTCATTAATAAAAATACTAGCTCTTCACGGCTTTCTTATCAGTCCTCCAACGTATGAGCAAAGTGCCAATAATTAAATTAGCAAGTTTTTCGATTTATACATAATTAAATTTTTTTTTTGCATTTTCACAAAAAACAAATGAAAATTTTTTATCAGAAAGCACAAAAGTCAAATTGATTGGTCTAAAAGGGAAAGGAATAGCAGATATGTACAGTACTTGTATTTCACGTTCGAAATGCTACAGTGCTGTTTTTGAAAAATACCCTCAAAAACATCTAATTCAAATGGAACCAATTTTCATTATTTAAAATACCAAATCTGTGAATGTGTTTTAACTGTTATCCATTAATATCCTAAAGTATCATTTTCCCATCAAATACCAACTCTTTAACATCCATTTTTCTATAAACAAATTTATTTATCGAATAAAATAAAAATATACCCATTTTTTAATAAATAGTTATTTCCAAGAATTAGCTGGTGTTTATTGAAAAATGGGTTTATTTTTATTTTATTCGATAAATAAATTTATTTATGGAAAAATGGGTACTCTGTTATTATAATAGAGGAAAGCCATAAAGAGCTGGTGTTTTATGGAAAAAATGGGTACTCTGTTCTTATAATAGAGGAAAACCATAAAGAGCTAGTGTTTTATTGGAAAACAAGTATATTTTTATTTTGTCCGATAAATAAATTTATTTATGGAAAAATGGGTGTTAAAGCATTGGTATTTGATGAAAAAAAATATTTTAGGATACCAATGGATAACAGTTAAAACACATTCACAGATTTGGCATTTTAAATCACAGTCTTCATTATTTAAAATACCAAATCTGTGAATGTATTTTAACTGTTATCCATTGGTATCCTAAAATATCATTTTTCATCAAATACCAGCTCTTTAACACCCATTTTTTTCATAAATAAATTTATTTATAGGATAAAATAAAAATAAATCTGTTTTCCAATAAAACACCAACTCTTTATGCCTTTCCTCTATTATAAGAACAGAGTACCCATTTTTTCATAAAATGCTAGCTCTTTATAACTTTTCTCTATTATAAGAACAGAGTACCCATTTTCTCATAAATAAATTTATTTATCGGATAAAATAAAAAAAAATTCATTTTTCAATAAAACACCAGCTATTTATTGAAAATAGCTATTTATTGAAAAACGGGCATATTTTTATTTTATCCGATAAATACATTTATTTATGAAAAAATGGGTGTTAAAGAGTTGGTATTTGATGGAAAAATGATACTTTAAAATACCAATGGATAACAGTTAAAACACATTCACAGATTTGGTATTTTAAATAAGGAAAAATCATTTAAAATGTCCCTCACATTTCACAAAATAACTTTTTTCGTCCCTCGCTTTTAAAAATGTAATTTTACGTCCCTTATAAATTCACATTGGTCAAATTTGGTCCCTACTTAGGTTTCCGACTAGTTTTTTATCGGAATTCATCACGTGCCTTGCACATGATTATATTTTAAGGGCAAATTTGTCAAATCAAATTTTATATAATTCAATTAATAATCCCTCACATTTCATAAAATAAATTTTTTCGTTCTTCACATTTTTCAAAATGAATTTTTTCATCTTTTATTGATCATGTATGTGAATAATTTTTTTTAAATCCATGTATATATTTATTTGATTTCACCTGAACAGTACGAATAGCATGTGAAATCAAATAGAGATATATTATACACTATTCGTATTACTCAAGTGAAATTAAATAGATATATACATGAGTTTAAAAAAATTGTTAGTTTTTCACTTATATTCATTTTCTTTTACTCGAAATTTGAAAATAAAGAAGACATTTAATCCTAAATATTATCGAATGTTTATATCGAATTAAATTTGGATAAAAAAAATAAACAAAAGAAATGTATGACAAAAAGAAATAAGTGATTGGCACTTTCAAATTTTAACACAATCACAAGCCAAGTAATTCAACTGTTGGTCTTAAAAGTGTCGAGTAGAAATTTCAAATTTAAATTGAAATTTGTTAACACAATTATAGAATTCGAGTTAGCACCCATTAATTAGATGACCTTATTATACAACTCAATAAATAAATTATTACTAAAAGAGAAATGCCACAAATATTGAATAGGTTCAAATGGTGAAATCATATAAATATATACATGGGTTTCAAAAAAAATTATTAGTTTAAAACCCCTATATATATCTATTGAATAGCATGTGTATAACTACGATTAGCATGTTTAGATGAAATCTAATAGAGATAAATTACATGTTATTCATACTGTTCAGGTAAAATCAAATAGACATATACGTGGGTTTATAGAAAAAAAGCTATTCGTATACATGATCAATAAGAGATGAAAAAATTTATTTTAAAAAATATGAGGGATGGAAAAATTCATTTTTTGAAATGTGAGGAACGAAACAACTCATTTTGTAAAATGTTAGGGACGAAAAAATTCATTTTGTGAAATGTGAGGGACTATAATCAGATTATGTAAAAATTTGATTTGATAATTTTATCCTTAAAAAATGATCATATACAAGTCACATGATGGATTCCGACAAAAACTAGCCGGAAACCTAAGCAGGGGCCAAATTTGGTCAATGTGAATTTATAAGGGACGTAAAATTACACTTTTAAAAGTGAGATACGAAAAAAGTCATCTTGTAAAATGTGATGGACATTTTGAACGATTTTTCCTTTAAATAATGAAGATTGGTTCCGTTTGAATTAGATGTTTTTGAGAATGTTTTTGAGGGTGTTTTTCAAAAACAGCACTATAGCATTTCGAACGTAAAATACAAGTAATGTACATATCTGTTATTTCTTTTCCTTTTAGACTAATCATTTTGACTTTTGTACTTTTTGATAAAAAATTTTCATTTGTTTTTTGTGGAAATGTAAAAAAAATTTAATTATGTATAAATAAAAAAAAATTACTAATTTAATTATTGGCATTTTGCTCATACGTTGAAGGACTGATAAGAAAGCCGTGAAGAGTTGGTATTTTTATTAATGAAAACTTTTTCCGTAAATGGCCTGTTTTTTATGGTTTTCCTTCATTATATGATCAAAGTACCATACTTTTTTGTATTTATCATGAATTAACATATTGTGACTGTGAATTAAAAATTTTTCGAGATCATTTTTCATTAATTAGTCTTTTTTTTCGTACTATCGTTAATTTGAAGAAAAAATTTAGTTGCACGGTGTTTGGGAGCAACTTCTAAAGTAATTATATAATCCTAATAATTTTTATAATTGCTTAGTATATTTATGTCATGGGTATATATTGTTGGTATGTTGTTATTAATTTTATTAAATTGTTTGGTATATTAGGTGCACAAAATTATAGTTTCATAATTTTTTAAATGTAATAAAGCAGTGGGAAAATAATGCACAGTGAATGGAGGAATTGGAAGGGAAAAAAGGCTGCATCCGGACATGTCATGTTTGGTTTGTCTCCATGTGCATTACCACTGCAATATAACGGTCCGTGAGTTCCTATTTTATAAATACGCATGTCATTCTCTGAGGAGCTGCCTATGGTAGGAAAGTTCCTACCATAAAGGTATCCGATTCTCTTTTGCTGGAAAAAGACAACAATTATTAAGATGGCTCTTGGCATTATATTTCAATAAAAAGGTCTGGCTCTAGCTGAGGCTTGTTAGCTGTATTATTGTGCTATGTGGGCTACAGGGGCTAGGACTCGCAAAAGAGAGCTGTACCTGTACGCTCTCTATTGTAAGTAATGCTGCAGGCCTTGTTTTTGAACTCTGCCATATGCCCTTTTATCTTCTCCAATATCAACCCACCCCGGGCCGCCTCACCAAGAAAACCAGAAAAAAAGGAAAAAAAAAAAGAAGAAAATCTCTCTCAGGCTCTCCAATATATATATATATATATATATATCTAAATATATAATAGGGAGAATTGGATAATGAATAGCTCCATTTTGGTCAAGCGATTATGCTGTAATTCTTGAGCCAGAGGGAAAAAATAACAAGTCCAACATTGGCATCATATAAGTAAGCAAAATCGGTTAAGATGCCATAGGTTTCAACTAAAAATGGTTTCTAATTCTATAGCTTTTTCAAATGTACAATTAGAAGGATATATATTAGTCTATATATACATACTTAGTCTATATAATTATTGAAAAAATTTTAATTTTCTTATTTTTATTATTATACTTTTCATTCTATATATATATATATATATATATATTCTATAAACATGAGCTTACTTTTGTCTTCTATGTGTGCTACATTATGAGTCTATTTCCTTTTTAAAAGAATAATTAGTTTGTTATTTTACTAATATATCCATGTTTAGTGTATATATAATTATTATAAAAAATTTTAACATATTTGTTTTCTCTAATGACTCTAAATTGTTGCAAATTGAAAAGCGATATTGTGTGCTAATCTTTGTATATTATTTATTTAAACATGTAACATTAATTAGACTATTTCTTACATTTGAAAATTAAAGTACTCTAAATTTGAAAAATAATGTAATAATACATGTTTTTTCCTGTGGATTAATGATCTAATATTAATGGAAAAAGAAATAGGCCTATATTTATTGAACTTAGTGAGTAATAGAGATATACATATCTAACAATATAAAGGAAAAGTTGCCTTATGCACAGTGGTTTTTTTTGTCAAGCGCTTTTCCTGCAATTGTTATTGGATGTTAGGGCTATTTTCATCAATTATTTGTTTGTTTTTTAACAACTGCTATAGTTTTGGTATATTTATCGGACATGTTGACTGAATTCAAAATTGGTGGTATAAAAAGTGAAACCTATGAAAGTTGATTTTTTGTGGTTAATTATTTGCTTTTGAAGTGTTCTGGAAATGCAAAATTACAAAGGAAATAATTGATAAATTGTTGTTGGCTTTAGTGACTTTAAAAATGGTTTTTATTGCTGTGACATGAAATAAAATTGATAAATGTTCTGTAAATGCACAATTATTGAGGAAACAATTAATAAAATATTGTTGGGTTGACATAGAATAAAATTGTTAAGTGTTCTATAAATGCACAATTATTGAGGAAACAATTAATAAACTATTGTTGGCTTTAGTAACTTTAAAAAATGGGTTTTATTACTGTGACATGTGGTGATTAATTTTTAGCAATGTCAAGTTCTATGGTTCAAGTGTTTAATTGATTTTCAGGATCCCCTATTTTTTGTGTCAATAATGATTAATACTCTTTGGGAATGATTCACTTTACAATTTTCTAATTATCCTGATCCAAATGCAAAATAACCTTATACAATTTTCTAATTTATCCTTATGCATTCTATATATTATTGTTCTCATGCATTCTATATATTTCATAATAGTTAACTTTTAACAAAAATTATAATTTTCTAATGATCCGCATGAATTAAATAATAACAGAGATATATACTAATAAACTCATACAATAAAAAACAATTAACACGGGAAATATTAGTCTTCCTGCGCAACGCGCAGACTGTCTCACTAGTATCCATGAAAAGACCTTCTTATTCATCATCCATCGTCATGTTGTTACAATTTTTTTTTTTAAATTACTGTTAGTGGTGGACAATATCATTGAGCTTTGAAGGTGAGTGTTTTGGCATGTGAGACTTGATTCTTCAGTCAACAAAACATTTCCTATACATTCCACGACGAGGATGTGACTGTGTTCCTACTTCCTACAGTATTAAGGTGCTGTAGGAAGCAAGTCCCAGTTACACAAATTCCTGAAAACTGACAAGAGTTAAAGAAAAGAGTAGATGTGAGATGCTAACTTTTACGTGAACATTTCTTGGCCCGAACTGAAAAAGAGGGAGTCCACAAGTCTCTTGCTCAGACCCATTTTATGCCATCTCATAATGAATTAGTGGAAACTAAGTTCGACTTTAATTGGATGGTTTATTGATCCATTATGATTTGATTACAAAATACTATCCAATTATCCGGTGAGGAAATGGGCGGGTATACTATTACTGCCACGAAAATAGAATTCCCCCACAAAAAAAGAAAAAAAGGCTCCCGCACATTATCATTACATGTCATGTTCTATCATTTTGTTGTCGTTAAATAAAGATGCTTTAGCGGAGAAGGCATAGGAGTGCAAATCTTAGCTCCACTTATTTCTCCAAGTATCGGTGGAGATATGATAAATAGACAACAAAATGATTTAGACCTTCTAAAGTAGGTTAAAGAAAAGCAATAGAAACTAACGGGACATATGGGTATTAGGAATTTTGCTTAAATTAGATGCCAAGTTAAAGCTAAAGTGATAACTCTTGACCCTATCTTGAAGTCCTTTTTCATCATAATGTACAGCATACTTAAATTTTTCTTTTCTTTCCCTTTTTATCTGCCATCAAGAATGAACTCATCAACTCAAATGCCTATCATCTACTACTACTGCTACTATATCTTTTTGACCTATTCATCTCTTCAGTTCAAAGCGGTTTTTTTTTTCCTCAAAAAAACAAAAAAAAAAAGCCAAAACCTACCCCCCGCCTTCATATTGGTTTAGTGACAGTGGGGTAGTTTGCTCAAGAATTGGTTTATCTGTTAACAGAAACCCAAGCATGCATTCTTTCTAAATTGAAAATTCTTTATCATTAGGGGACCTCACTCTACAGTGACAAACAAGCCTTTATTTGCCTACTCATTTGAATCTGGCTGCCTATGTACTATAGATGTTTTCACTTTCGAGGAGCATTACCAGAGCAATTCGTTTTAATGGTGTATGATAAATTTTTGCAACAAGCTCTACGTTGTTGTAATGTACAATCTGCAGCTCATTTCCCTAAAAGTATTATACAATTCCCTAGCCGGAGTAGGTCCGTGGCCACTACTTTCGGTCACGAAAAGAACCTTATATTGCTAAGACAAAATTTTTCTGTACCAGAAAGAACGGCAATTGTATAGTGAAGAGGAGATTTCCGTCCTGCTGAGGTGAGCCCTTCAAACTGGAAGAATGTTCTGGACGTGGCGGTCACCGCGGCTAAGTCACCTGCTAAAGTTATGAGGGGTCTTAATCCCCCGGTATAACTCCGAAACTTAAGTCAGTTCGGTTACAGAGTAGTAAGAAAATAATGGGTGAAGTCAGAGTGGTTTTTACCAGAAATTGGTCATCCCCCATCTTGGTGGATACGTTAGGTATTTATAGGGGATTTGTTGGGAAGAGGGACTGCTGGCACAGGTCCCTAAAGATCTGAGATGATCAGTGTATCTGACTGATTTGACCAGTCTCTATGAAAAAGTGTGACAAGACATTTGTCAGGTTCAGGCGGCGTGTGTCAGAGCAGCCGTCCATCAGATGTCAGGTGTGTCAGGCGTCACCTCCTACCTTTTGCAGCTTTAGGATACTCAGGCGTCACCTCGGCTAACGATCTTAGCCGAAGTGATAATGAGGTAGATGTCAACCCTGGCTCCCCTACAGCCAAGGTGGAACTTCAGGAGGTACTTCACGAGCCGAACTGGCCATCCTCACTAAGCCCCCCAAGCTTCGAGAAAGGCGAGATCGTGGTCTCCCGAAGTTGTTACTTCCCGAAGCTGATAAGCGTGTAAGACACGGGATGCAATGATCATGACTAAGTGGATGGGACTACTAAGGGACTGACACGATGGCTGTCAGTCTGGACGGCAGGTTCATGAACAGGAGCGAGATTGGCGAGCAGACGAGCAGCCTTTTCATTAATGAGGGGAGAGAGAACGCGTCTCTTCACCGTTCTCCAGGGTACCTATAAATAGATCCCATTTTTACCATTTCATTCTTTATCAAAAATCGTGAATCACTCCAGAGCCCTGTTCCTGTGTTCTTTCACTTCGGCAATCTCTTAAACAGTTTCTTTAAAGTAAGTTCACTTCTTTATCTTCTGTTATAATGGCAAGAACAGCTCGCACACACAAAGAGACAGTGAGGCTGGATTTCACCGAGACAGAGAGGCCCGATCCCTCCGAGGAGGGAACTGCGTCCGAGGTCGGGGAAGGGGGTGCTGAGGCGTTTCACCGAGTCGGGGCAGCTGAAGAGCAGAACGAGGAGGTCGAGGTCGAACCCGAGGTCCTATACGATGATGACCTCGGGAATGAGGTCCCTAGGGACGTGAACGTGCAAGAACCTTCCACCCTTCCAAACGTGGAATCGCTTAACTACGGCCAGATGCCGACCTTCAATAGTAATTTGGGGCAAGCTTCCGTAGCCGAGGTGGTCCGTAAGTATCCCTGGAGAAAGGACTACAGCATTTATGTACCCCAGCCTCACCAATCCGGCCGCACTGCCACCGAAGGGTAGGGTGGCAATCTATGTGGTACAACTGGAGGCCGGGCTCAGAGTGCCCACCACAAGGTTTCTTCGGGACTGCCTGAGGTATTGGGGGGTGAGAATCACACAGCTCACCCCGAATGCCATTCGCGTCCTCGTCGGATTCCAGTTGCTTTGCCGACATCAGGAGATAGAATCCACTGTCAACCTCTTCCGCCGTTGCTATTCGCTCAAGAACAGCGGAAGCGTGAAGGGTTGGTTTTACTTTGGGAACAAAGTTCCGAAGTTAGTGGTAGACGCCCCGAGCTCGATAAAGGAGTGGAAGCATAATTTCTTCTTCGTCCCGGCCGAGGACTTCCCCCGGGGGTTCTGGTGGAGGCCACCCACCTCAGTAAAGGAGACATCCCGGGGCAAATTGGAAGAACGCAACTTCCAGAAGTTAACGGGATCGGGCCTTAGGATTAACTGCTGGAATTTTTCCGAAGTGGTCCTCGTAAAAGGCGGGATCAGTCGAGCCTTGATCAGCTCGGATTACGCCGTCTTCTTCTCTTTTAGATTTCAAAGACCTTGTACTTTCCACTTCCCTCTTTCGGTTTATCTTTGTTGAATTCTAACTGATTCTCTTTTATTCTTTGCAGTGGTGAAAGTTTCTGATCTGATCACTTCGGGAGGAGCCGAGGTGGCGAAGAGGGCACCTAAAAAGCGCAAGGATGTTGCTGGACCCTCCACCAAGCCGGCTAAGAAAACCACCACGGCGACGGGCGACCGCGAGCCCGCCGGGGTGATCATAGGCGAAGGCTCACACACCTCGGGTTCGCCGGAGAAGTCCAAATCCACTGCTATACCTGTGGGAATTCCTTCCCGTGGAGTGACTGTAGCCTCTCCACCTCGGGGTCGAGCGGCAGCCATTACCCCGGAGAACCCCGTCACGGGGTTCTCATTGTTCAACCTCCACCATGTGCCTTCTGTAGCGGCCGGGGAGGACAAGAGGCACTCCGGCTAGGGCTGCAAACAAATCGAGCTGTTCGCGAGCCGCTCACGAGCCGCTCGAGTCAAGCTCGAGTCGAGATTGATGTTAATCGAACTCGAGTCGAGCTCTAGCCGGCTCGAGTCAAACTCGAGCTCGAGCTCGAGCTCAGAATATTAAACTCGTTAGGCTCGCGAGTTTGAGTATATATATATATATATATTTTTATTTAATAATAAAATTAACTATATTATATATATTTTTTTATTTTTTATTTTCATAGTAAAATTACGTATATGTCCTTAATATTTTATTATTTATTAAAAAAATATTATTTTATTTATTTTTTTAAAATAAAATATTTATTTTTTATTTTTTTTCGAACTCGAGCTCGAAATTTGCCACCTCGAGCTTGGTAAAATTTAGTCGATGCTCGGCTCGATTAGCTCAAAGGTCGACTCGATTCGACTCGTTTGCAGCCCTAACTCCGGCTCACAGTACTGTCCGAAGTGGGACATAAACGTAAACGACCGATGTAAAGATCCCCGAGTCGCACACGAGCTCCTGGTGCATTCGATCCTATCTCGGGACAATACCTATACCAGGAAACTCACTCCCGCCGAACTAATGCAGAGCGCCTCGGTTTCCTGGGCTTCCACAACGGCATTCTTGGCTGAAATGCACCAACGCTTCGGGCACTTCATACAGACGTATGAATCACCCGCCGAGCTCCAGAAGAAGATCGTCGATCTAGAAGAAAAGTTAAAAGCCACCGAGTTGGAGCGAGACAAGGCCGAAGCGGCGAAGAATAAGGCCGAGGTCTCAAACAACTCGTTGGTAACCGCCCTGGATGAGAAGAGAGAGAGAAGGGCCCAAGAAGAATAATCAACCAAGGAGGCCATAGACAAAGCCGGGGTCATTGCTGTGGAGGCCTTCCGGAAGTCGGAGTCTTTCACCCATGACCTCGGCGAACATACCCGACCGAGCTTCATGTTCGGCTACACGTCGGCTGTCCACGATGCAACGCCCTTTCTCTCTCCTGAGCAGATGGAGTCCCTTCAGAACGCTTCGCACTACAATGAGGATGCCAAAGAACTATGCAACCGCATGGCTGAGGGTATCCAGACTGAAAAAGACCTGGCCGAAATCCGAACTGAATGGTGACAGTGCTGAAGGGGGCCAGGCCGGCGGAGGAGAAGGAGGACAGCAGGACGCCGAGGGGGGAGGTGAGACCTCGGGAGGGCAGGACCCCGGAGCAGGGAATGCTTAGAAGCATTCCCTTTTATTTGTAATTGAGGACCGAGGTCATAGATAGCCGACCCCGGTCTTCCTCTTTTCGTACTTCAATAAAATTGCCTTCATGTTTTCGCATTCTTTTTAATTGAGCTCGGTTTGCTTTCTTCTCAGTTTTCTTCTATGTTTGATGTTTGTTATTTTACTGCTGCTTTGTCCCCTTATTTTTCACTTACAATAAAATGAAAATAAGTGAGAAATAACTTGGAGAAGTGAAATTTTGAGAACACGTACCCTTCATGGGTAAAACAACTTAAGATTTTTAGCATGCCAAGTTCGGGGCACCCGAGAACCATCTCGGTAAGCTAATTTACAATATCCATTTTGGTTGGACTCAACAATACGGTAGGATCCTTCCCACTTGGGGGTTAATTTTCCCTGAGGTTCAGCTCGGCTGACCGAGTTCTTTCGGAGCACAAGGTCTCCCGGATTGAGCCGTAAGTGTTTGACCCGAGTATTGTAGTAACCAGTTAGGATATTCTTGTATAGAGCGGCCTTGGCTGCGGCCATATCACGCTTCTCCTCGACGAGGTCGAGGTCAACTCGCCGTTCTTCTTCATTGATTTCAGCGGCATATGCGGCCATTCGTGGACTTGGGGTGATGTATTTGGTTGGGACAACAGCTTCGGACCCATAAGTTAATGAAAACGGGGTCTCTTGGGTTGCTGATCTCGGAGTAGTTCGGTAGGACCACAGAACACTGAGAAGCTCCTCCATCCATGACGACCCAGCTCGATACAATCTGGTTTTGAAGCCATGGAGGAGAGTGCGGTTGAAGTTTTCAGCCTATCCATTTGCCTGAGGGTGTCCAACCGAAGTGAAATGCTGCTTAATCCCCAAATTTTCGCACCACGCCTTGAAAGGATTATCGACGAACTGCCGGCCGTTATCCGAGATGATCACCCGGGGGAGGTCGAAGTGGCAAACCACGTTCTTCCAGAAGAATTTTTGAACAGCAATCCCAGTGATGCTTCTCAGGGGCTCGGCCTCGACCCATTTGGTGAAATAATCTACTGCCACCACCACATAGGCGTAATTGCCTGGAGCTTTAGGGAATGGACCAATTATGTCAGTTCCCCACTGCTCGAATGGTCAAGGTGAGGTGATGGGGATCATAAGATTGAATGGTCGGTGGTGCTCGGGGGCATGGTGCTGGCATGAAGGACAGCTAAGGACCATGACTTGGGCATCTACCTTCATGGTGGGTCAGAAGTACCCGAGCAGCAAAGCTTTTTTCACAAGCATTCTGAAACCGACATGAGCACCACAGAGTCCCTCATGAATATCCTGGAGAATTCTTTCGCCTTCTTCCGGAGTGATACATCATAGCCAGGGGTCGAGGTATGACCTCTTGTACAAAAAATTGCCCTGGAGGACATACCGAGCTGCTTTACGTTGCAGCTTCCCGGACTCAGTTCGGTCTTCGGGAAGTTCGCCTCGGCTGAGGAATCGAACTAGCGGTCCCATCCAGGTGTCCCCTGGATAGATGGGGTACACGACTTCTCCTTCGTACCCCGGCTCGGCTAAAACTTCCACGAGAACCGTCTTGTTCAGGTCAGAAAAAGAGGTAGAAGCGAGTCGAGAGAGGGCATCAGCTCTTCTATTCTGGGACCGCGATATCCTTTGGATTTCAAAAGACTCGAACTGTGCCACCAACTGGAGGATCTTAGAGAGGTAGCGATGCATCACCTCTTCTCTGGCCTCGTATTCGCTTAGTATCTGGCACACGACGAGTTGGGAGTCACTATAGACTAGAATATGCGCGGCCCCGAGCTTACGAGCTAGCTGCAGGCCGGCGATGACCGCTTCGTATTCGGTTTCATTGTTGGAAGCATCGAAGTCAAACCTCAAGGCATATGAGCATGTTTCTCCTTGGGAGTCTTCGAGGAGCAAGCCTGCTCCACTTCCCTCACTATTGGACGAGCCGTCCACATGCAAAATCCACCGTTGTGGTTCGGCAGGAGCCAGGATAGTATCATGGGTGGTCTTATTCACCTCATCGAAAGTGAGCTCGGCTAGCAAGTCCGCCAGAGCCTGAGCTTTAATTGCCGTGCGAGGTTCAAAAGACAGGTCATACTCCCCCAATTCAATGGCCCACTTAGTGAGGCGTCCAGAAGCCTCAGACCATGATAAGACTTGTCTGAGGGGCTGGTCTGTTCTCAAACAGACGTGGTGAGCCAAGAAATAGGGCTTGAGCCTGCGAGCAGCGTGAATCAAGACCAGTACAAGTTTCTCCGCTTGGGTGTACCTGATCTCCGGATCTCGAAGGACTCGGCTAACGTAGTAAATTGGAATTTGTATTCCTTCTTCGCTCACCAGTACGGCGCTCACAACCTCGACCGCGGCGGAGAGGTACAAGAACAACTTGTCCCCTGGCCGAGGTGAGGTGAGTGTCGGGAGGTGGTGAAGGTACTCCTTCAGTTGCTCGAAGGCTTGCTGGCATTCCTCAGTCCAGGAGAAACTGTCAGCCTTCTTTAAGACCTTGAAAAAGGGCAACGCCTTAGAAACTGACTGCGATAAGAAGCGGTTCAGGGCTGCTAACCGTCCTATGAGCCTCTGGACATCACGGATGCACCGAGGGGGAGACATCTCTTGGATTGCTCTCACCTTATCCGGATTCGCTTCTATGCCTCGCCGGGAGACGAGGTAGCCCAAGAATTTCCCCGAAGTGACCCCAAAGACACATTTCTTGGGGTTCAGCATCATTCGCGTCTTCCGGAGGACCTCGAAGACCTCTTTCAGGTCGGACAGGAATGTGGAGGTCGTCTGGCTTTTAAGGAGGATATCATCTACGTAGGCCTCAACATTTCGGCCGATCTGAGACTTGAATGCTTGGTTGACCAAGCGTTGATAAGTGGCTCCGACATTCTTCAGCCCGAAAGGCATGGTGGTGTAGCAGTATGTGCCTTGGTCAGTATAGAAAGCAGTTTTCTCCTGGTCTTCTTGACTCATGCCTATCTAGTGGTACCCCTTGAAGGCGTCAAGAAAACAGAGGATCTCATATCCCATTGCCGAGTCAACCAGGGCGTCGACCTTAGGCAATGGGTAGCAATCTTTGGGACAAGTTTTGTTGAGGTCGGTAAAGTCGACACACATTCTCCAAGCCCCGGTGTCCTTCTTGACCATGACCGGGTTGGATAACCAAGTCGGATATTGGACCTCCCGGATGATCATCGCAGGGAGGAGCTTGTCCACTTCTTTACCAACAGCTTGGCTGCGCTCAGGGCCGAGGTGCCTTCTTTTCTATTTGACTGGGCGAACCTGAGGGTCGACGTTCAACTCATGTATCATGAGGTGATGCGGGACTCCTTGAACCTCCTCTGCGGCCCAAGCGAAGACGTCCTGATATTCTCGAAGGAGGTCCACCATACCTCTTTTAACCGGGCCAGGCAGTCGAGTGCCGACGCGGACCTTCCGATCAGGCTTCGTGGGGTCCAGGGGAATCTCTTCCACCCCATCCCCAGTCTCCAGCCTCGGGATCTTCTCAGCCTGCTGAGGATCAATGTGATCTATTGAGAGAATATTTGACCTCTTCTCGGACCTCGCACCGGAGGTCGATGGGGAGGCCGCTTGTAAGGTGGCGAGGTAACACTCCCGAGCAGCGCAGACGTCGCTGCTGACCTCGGCGATCCCCGCGGGGGTTAGGAAACTTGAAACTCAGGTGGTAGGTGGAGTATACCGCCCGCAGAGCATTAAGAGTGGGTCGACCTAAGAGCAAGTTGTACGGGGAGTCGGTTTTAACCACCACAAAGTTCACAGGGATAGTTCGGCAACGGGGGTGATTCCCCACAGTCACCATCAGGGTCACCATCCCCTCGAGATGCACGACATGTCCCCCAAATCCTATAAGAGGAGTTCGCACCGGAGTCATGTGTTCCCTAGCCAGCTTGAGGCTCTCGAAAGTACGGAGGTACATGACATCTACCGAACTTTCTGGGTCAATATAGACCTTCTTGACAATGTAATTGTTGGTGAGCACCTCAATCACCAAAGTTTCGTGACTACTAGAGGCAGTTGGGACAAGATCACTGGGCCCGTAAGTGATTACCTCGGATAGACGAGAACTTGATTCGGCCTGTTCCGGATTGGCCTGTCGGTAGGTCTTCTTCCGGGGTTTCTGACTATCACCTCCCGTCGGGCCTCCGGCAATGGTATTAATGACTCCAGCAATGTTTGGCCCATATCCTAACCCCTGACCTGAAGATCCGTCTCGGGGAGGCCTTTTTGTCTCCCTAGGATCCTCAAGGGGTCTGCAATTGCTCCTTGACGTCCGCCTTTCATCCCGGCGCTGGTCATCTCGTTTTTCACGTCGATTTTCATCCCGCGGGTGACCTCCACCTCGGCGGATGAACTGATTTTGGTGCCTTGCCTGATGAGGTTCTCGATCTCCTTTTTGAGATCGTTACAATCCTCGGTTTCATGCCCTATGTCCCGGTGATATAAGCAATAGAGGTTCGAGTTCCTCTTATCTCTGCTACCGTACATCTTGGGGGGTGCCTTCTCGAGGTTGTTTTGTTCCATCACGGACAACACCCGAGATCGGGTGGTGTTCAAGGGAGTCAGCTCGGATTCAGAGATGGGTGACTTCCCCTTGGAAATCCTGTCAAACACGCTGCGGCGGTCTCGGCCAGGACTTTGGAAGCCACCTCCTGTTCCCACCTCAGTTCGGTCAAGCTCCTTCCCTCTTCGGGTGTCAGCCCTCGAACGAGCAGCTTGGACCTCTTTCTTCATGCGGTTGAGGTTCTCGACCTGTATGCCCTTCTCGACCTTGAACCACAGTTCGTGGAGTGTGCGGGGATACTTCTTGTGGATCCCCGTATTGAATACCCCGGACACAAGTCCATGGGTAAAAGCAGCGATGGTAACCTGCTTATTGGGGTCAGGTATCTGTACACTCTCATCATGAAACCTCTGGACATACGACCGAAGTGACTCTCCCGGGTTCTGCTGCAGGTTCAGCAAATAAGCTGAGGTCCGGGTCGTAGGTCGGGAGGAGATGAACCGATGGAGAAATCTCTCCACCAATTCCCTCAGGATTGAGATGCTTCTAGGTTCTAATCCCCAGAACCATTTTCGAGCAGTCTCCTAGAGGAACACTAGGAAAGCTTGACAGATGACAGGGTCAGGGATGCAGTATAAGCGGAAGGCCGAGATGAAGGCGTGAATGTGATCCTCAGGATCACCTCGGCCGTCATAAGACGGTATTACGGGGAGCTTGAAGTTTGGAGGAAGCCTTTCTTCATTAATGTCGTCAGTAAAAGGTGGGGCCCTCATATAATTCACCCTGGGTATTCCCAGGGGCCGAGATTCTTCCTCAGGTCGTCATCCCAGGAGACCTCGGGAAAAGGCCTTAGTCAGGGAGGCTACCTTGGAGGTGGCCTTGGAGAACGCTCGTTTCGACGCACTCCGACTTAGGCGCCTCCCATCGGACTCCTCTTCAGATGAACCTTCAGGAGATCCATCTGACTTCCTTTTAGAGGACTCGACCTTCTGCTTGCCTTGCCTCTTTAAATATCTCCCCAACTCCTCGAAGATGTTGGGGTTCTCGGTTACAAATTTGGCCATACGAGTGGTGGCTTCTTCGTTTGCAGGCTGGGTCCTCGGAGACTCATGCCCTTCGGAGATATCTTCCTGTTGAGCTGCATTGCTTTGCTCAGCACCAATGGTGAGAGCCTTCCTGCTCTTAGAACGCGTAGGCTTCATTTTCTAATGTCTTTGCGTTCCCACAGACGGCGCCAATTGAGGAGGAGATTTCTGTCCTGCTGAGGTGAGCCCTTCAAACTGGAAGAATGTTCTGAACGTGACGGTCACCGCGGCTAAGTCACCTGCTAAAGTTATGAGGGGTCTTAATCCCCCGATATAACTCCGAAACTTAAGTCAGTTCGGTTACAGAGTAGTAAGAAAATAATGGGTGAAGTCAGAGTGATTTTTACCAGAAATTGGTCATCCCCCATCTTGGTGGATACGTTAGGTATTTATAGGGGATTTGTTGGGAAGAGGGACTGTTGGCACAGGTCCCTAAAGATCTGAGATGGTCAGTGTATCTGATTGATTTGACTAGTCTCTATGAAAAAGTGCGACAAGACATTTGTCAGGTTCAGGCGGCATGTGTCAGAGCAGCCGTCCATCAGATGTCAGGTGTGTCAGGCGTTACCTCCTACCTTTTGCAGCTTTAGGATACTCAGGCGTCACCTCGGCTAACGATCTTAGCCGAAGTGATAATGAGGTAGATGTCAACCCTGGCTCCCCTACGGCCGAGGTGGAATTTCAGGAGGTATTTCACGAGCCGAACTGGCCATCCTCATATAGCTTTATGTGCTTCCTTGCATACACTACTCATTCATCCTTGGTTTTGTTTAACCAATTGTTATTTTGGAGTATTAATTTCATCATTTTATATGATGTGGAATATTCCAATCTTTTAACCAGACTAATTTTCAAAGACTGTGTAGAGTCCTTTAGCCTAATAGTAGTAGTATTTGGTTAATCGAAAATAGTCAAAAAAGAAAAAAGAAAAAAAGATTTCAGAGAGTGATGCAAGCAAAGCAAAAACAACCCGTTTTTTTTGGTCACTGCCAAGAGGTGAAAAAAGAGCACCAATTTCCGTTGGCACTCAGACAACTTTCATCGAGGGATCCATTCCAACCTTTTAAGCCAAACACTCAAAACCTGGATGTTGCTGCGGTATGTTTACATGTCAAAACAGAGGTGTGGAAAGTTAACGGAAAAGACATTCAAGCATTTTTTGCCACAAACGGTAGGGGAAGTGTGTTGGGCGGGCACGTGGAAAGGACTTTTGTGACGTGCAACCGGAAGATCTATTGGGGGTTGAAGAGGACTCCAGCCGGGCATGTCAAATGTGGAGGGGCCGAAATTAAGCAACCGGGAAAGTGAGGGTTTGTACGCGAAAGTACGGCATGAAAAAAAGGCGCGAAGCTTACTGGATAAGCTAAAGAGTGCAGGCGTATTAGAAAGGAAAAAGTGCCAAAACCTGAGCAGGAGGAATAGCAGAAGATAGGGATTTGTTATGGAGCTGGCGGCGGAAATAAATGCTTCGGATATGCAGTGGGACAGTGAAGGAGAAAGCGAAAATGTAGTATCGCCGATGCATGAGAGTGGAACACCTTAGAATTTTAAAAGTTGCAGTAGTGAACGGAAGGCCATTCGTCGGACGGCGGAAACAATGGTAGTATCGCTGATGCATGAGAGTGGAACACCTTCGAATTATAAAAGTTGCAGCAGTGAAAGGAAGGCCATTCGTCGGACGGCGGAAACAATGGTAAGCCACTCAACTCATTCCGTGAAGAATATGGTGGATTGGATCTCGGATGAGCAGCGGCAGGCTGTCAGAGAGTTTGGATTCGGGTCAATTTTGAATGTGAAGGGAGTAGAGGTTGACGAAGAGATGTTGAAGTGGCTGGTGGATAACTTTGATGTAGATCGGAGGACACTGAACGTTCATGGGTACTGTCTACAGGTGACAGCCGAGGATGTGGAATGTGTACTTGGTTTGAGCAGCCGTGGGAAAGATATTGAAAGCGAAAAGCGAAGGCAAGAGATGGATACAGAGTTGGAAAGAGAATTGAATATCAGAATAAATAGCGGTGAAATTATAGTGGAGGAATTGAGGCACAGTATATGTAGTTTGCATAACGAAGGCTTAGAATTCAAAGTGAAGTTCGTATTGTTTGTTGTTGGTAGGTTGCTAGCACCAAGTTTGGATGACAAAGTGAGCCGGGCTCTGGTGGCTGTAGTGGCTACAGAGGAGAATATGGAAAATTTGAACTGGTCGAAATTCATACTTGACAATTTGGTGAAGAGCATCCGTGATAGAAACGGCAACGGAATAGCGGGATGTGCACTTTTCTTGATGGTATAAGAAAGACGCACCATTTTGTATTAGAGATAGGAATTACTGGAATAATGAAATTAAACTTTGATAGAAAAGACCCGTAAATGATGGTAGGCATTTTTGTCCGTGCAGATTTACTATCTGGAACGATTCTATATCGAGGGTGAGGACGAGTTTCGCAAGTTCCAGCCGAGAGGGCCGAGGCTAAGATTTTGGGGAAGGTACGAGATTAATGAAAGCGTGCGAATATTGAGGAGGAATCACATATTTGAGGGAAAACAGGTAATGTAAAATCCTTTCGTGTGAATTGTTGTTGAAATTGCAATCTGCATTTTGTGACGTTACTAGTAGTACAAAACTGAAGGGTTGTAGTGACAGGGCAATGTGCAGTTTTACAATAACATAAGCTGTAGAGAAGACATTGATAGAAGACTGATTGAAATTGAATGTGGTAATAAAGATGTGAAGGATAGTATTGGTAGAATGGAAGCAATGATTGAATGTCGTTTTGAAAGGCTGAGGAGCATGTATGAAAGTGGAAGGGTGTGCAAAACAAACCGGGCACTTGGTGTGGAGGGTGGGCAGAAGGACGATTGGCGCGGTAATGTTAAAAGAGGGAGTGAGTTACATAAATTGAGTCCTACAACGCCAGATGTTAGGTCCAAAAGCAGGAGTGAAAATGATAGAGTCACTACGAATAGTTCTGTAATGGGTGAAAAGAGTGCATCGAAAATTACAAAGTGGAGGAGTAGAAAGAGACTAAGGATGGACAATACGGAGAAGCCTGTGGGGGAAGACAAACAAAACAGAAGGCAAGGTAAAAGAATAAAGGTATGCATCGGTTTGTGCCAAGGTATTTCTAGCATTAGAAAAGTAAAGTATAAATTGTAGTTTTATGTACAGATGGATAGCAGTGTGATGAACAAGTGTCAAACGAAGATCGTTGCTTTATTGGCAAAGGTGAGTATTCCAACGTTCCAGAATTACTAAAGTATGGGAAATTATAGACAATGAAAGATGACATATTTTTGTGGTAGCAGGAAACGAGGCTGGCATCTATCGGGGAAAATTTGAGTGAGGGACGAGCAAAAATACTGAAGTTCTTGTTTGACACTCAGCTGTCGCAAGGGTATGTACTGGATCATGGATTTGTTAAATCAACAGTTCTATTTTGTTTTATCCTTTATTTGAAATTGCAATGGGAAAGGGGACAGAAAAGTATTTGCAATTATAAGGTTGACTAAATATGTAGTATGATTATCCCCATAGGGGAGAGGGCATAGGAACGAAAATCTTCGAAGCAGTTAAAATTGGTTTACAAGTGAGCACAAAACTTACAATTTGTGTGCTGTCAATCATGCCACCTTATATAACAAGGGTAGGTAACATGGTTGCATATAGAACAAAAGGTGAGTATTCCAGAAGTTTGAGAATGGAAGTACAATGATAACTCAATGACCCTTATGGTGAGTACATAACCGCCTTAGGCTAACTCAATGACCCTAAGGACCGATTGAGTCATTGAAACCGTGATTGCTGGTTGTATTAGTGAGGAAGACCGAACCTAGTCTGGCCGTTTTAACTCGAGTCATTGAAAATGATGATATCAAGTTTGTAGATTATGAAACCGTAATACACATAGGGAAAAGATTAATGTACGCTGTTGTAATGACAGGGAAGTACTGGTGTCAATTAAGGGGCAGACAGCAAGTCGGGATGCAATGGGGTCGTTGCTTCCTGAAAAACCCATGGCATGTGATGTGAGTAAATCGAGGGATTGAAATGTGGACTGTTTCACGGAGGACGAAGTGATGTGACTTGAGTTTGGTGCAGATAATCAATTGCTATTGTGCGATGAAAATAGCACGGCAGTAAAGGCGTCCTGACGATCAGTCAATGCGATGGTGGTTCATGCCAACTTGGTTTCAGGTACAAGTGTTCGGCCAAAGTTGGGGGCTTGTGAGTACGTACATTCATATTAAAATGTCATATTTTACTGTCGTGTTGTAGCAAGAGATTTTGGAGTTCAACAAATCAGCAGACGAGCTGTACTGTACATATCTACAGGAATGTAAAGTAGGAGGTAATATAAAAAAGTGTGAGAAGGTACGAGCAGCTGCCCTGTTATGTAGCATAATGGAATAGATACAGATTGCCATGATGATGACTAACTAACCGCTGCTATGCTTCAGATATTCGTGCCAATGTGGCACGATGAGCATTGGTATATGTGTGTGGTGGACATGGGAAGCGAAGAAGTATTAATTTATGATTCAAAGAGAGGAGACGAGCAAACGAAAATGAATAGGCGCAGCTCCGTGGAGACAGTGATAAACTAAGTTGGTTTGTCAAACATTTCATGAACACGACCATCACCTTTACAATTGGTGGCAGTAAACTTAAAATTGCATATGTTTTTGTTGTATGGCCGTCAGATTGAAAGGTTGGAAGCAGCGCTGACTTATGGTTTGGAGGGGCAGTATTCGTCATGCCTTTGGCTGTACAAAATAAAAGCTGCAGCCACATGTCCACAGCAACGGAATGCGTAAGTTGCATATGCATAGGTTTGGAAGTTTTTTCCATAGTTCAGCAACGGTTGTCTAAAAATGTGGTTATGGTTTGTAATGCAGGTGGGATTGTGGGTTATTCATGCTGAAGTACATGGATATGTTATCAAGTGGAATTGGAAGCTGGAAATGGAATCAGGTAAGGAAAAAGGAATGGCGTCGTATGCTGTAACAGTAAGTGTGTATGCTTGCATTGGTTGCGAACGATGGAGATAGTAACAAATTTATCGGTGCAGTACAATTCGGAGCAGGAGCGGCGCAAAGTAGCACTGTCTTTGGTTCTGGATGATGCCAACGTTGTCCGTCATCAAATTATGCGGAAAGCGAACACGCACAGGAGGTTGGAGATGAATAAAGTTGAGGTTCGATGAAGGTGGCAAGATAGAGAGACAAAGTAGCGGCATTTTGTGGAAAGGGCCATGTTTTAGGCGGTGTCATAGTCGGATGGACGTCATCGTAGCCTAAAATATAGAAGACGGAGACAGAGAGTCCAAAAGCTGCCATAGCAAGGCAAGCGGTTGGTGTGTATCTATGAGTTTCATTAGAGGAAGGGAAAGCAAAGTTCAACCGAGCAAACTCGCCGGTGGTGGTACGGGGAGACCTTGCCATGGGGATAACGAGTACCACAATCTTCATGTGGTCGAGAGTTAAGAGAAGATTTGTGGGTGGTTATGAGTAGCGTACAGTGATACATGGTATGCAGTCATTAGAAATAAATGAAAAAAGATTGAAATATTTGATTTGTGGTAATTAAAGTTATGTATCGCGAGAGTTAATGAATTAGGTGTCTTGACGTATCCGAAACAATTTGTCTTAACACGGACTTTTAACCTGCAATAGGTTAGTTTCTTGCTTTGCATTCTATGCTAACAGGTAAATGACACTCAAGTATAATATCGATCCGATTTTATCGAACAAATAAAGTGGCCATACATAACTGGTGTTTTATTGCAAACCGTGTTCAATTAAATTTTATCCGATAAGTGAATTAGTAAGTATGGCATATTGGTACTCTGTCTCATAGTGGAGGAAATCGATAAACAGCCGGTGTTTTATTGGAAAAGGGGTTTTACTAGAGAACTGATTGATAAATAAATGTATTAATGGAAAAATGGGTGCATTGTTCTTATAATGGAGGAAGGTCATAAACAACTGGTCTTTTATGGGAAAGTGATACATTACGGAAGTGACCGCTATTTGGTTTATGAAATTATCCCAAAAATATTAGAATTAATTAATTAATTTATATAAAAAATTATAATATATATTTTAGTATGATTTACTGATTGATTTTAATTTTATTGGATAAAAAAATTGTTTTATGGAAAAGGGAACTCTGTTGTTATATTGGAGAAAAGTCATGAAAAGTTGGGGTTTTATTGCAAAACGAGTTATCATATATTTTATCCGATAAATGAATCTATTAATGAAAAAATGGGTGCATTGTTCTTATAATGGAGGAAGGTAATAAAGAGCTGGCCTTTTATGGGAAAGTGATACATTACGGAAGTGACCGCTATTTGATTTATGAAATTATTCCAAAAAATTTAGAAATAGTTTATTTATTTATATAAAAAATTATAATATACATTTTAGTATAATTTACTGATTGATTTTAATTTTATTGGATAAAAAAATTGTTTTATGGAAAAGGGTACTCTGTTGTTATATTGGAGAAAAGTCATAAAAAACTGGGGTTTTATTGCAAAACGAGCTATCATATATTTTATCCGATAAATGAATCTATTAATGAAAAAATGGGTGCATTGTTCTTATAATGGAGGAAGGTAATAAAGAGCTGGTCTTTTATGGGAAAGTGATACATTACGGAAGTGACCGCTATTTGGTTTATGAAATTATCCCAAAAAATGTAGAATTAGTTTATTTATTTATATAAAAAATTATAATATATTTTTATCTAATACACTGTGTAATTGTACTAATATTTTTTATAATTCTAGAGAATATTATATATTAATAAGTATAATTTTTAGTATATATTACTATATTTGTAATAACAAATATAATTATATAATATATTATTACTACATACACATATATATTATAAATATATGGACATATATATTTGCATGATGGGAAACATCTGTGCCTGCGTCATGTGCATCCCTTCAATAACGTATTCCAATTTGTACAACGAATGCATCAATACAGGCCCAGAAATGTATTGTAAGTTCTCCAAGCCTGTCAGCAGCATAGACATCCCCATTCAAAAGTGAGGCAATCTTAAGCTCCTAGTCCAGCAGCTAATTTTTCCTATCGAAGTACATATTCAACCAGGGGATAGCTAAAGGAATACATTACTCATACAGACTTCGTGTTGGGTTTGAAGATTCCATTGCTGGACTTTATTTTGGTACAGACGCAAAGCAAGGAGCCTAGCTCAATTAATGTCAACCATTGCTCCCTGACCAACTGTTAGTATTGCACGTATCCGAGAGGTTAACCAGACGGGCAGATTTAGTGAGTGACATTTAGATCCTTAATGTTTAGACGATAAGTTGCCAACAAACAATTAGAATGAGAACAGGCTAAACTTACTACATGCCAATGTGGTCTGAAGTATATGGGTGACGCATCCTGCATTTGACAGCAATTACAAATTTTTTCTGATAATTTTTCCTCATGTGCATTCGGGAACCTGCATACAACATACGTCATTCCCAACTTCGACATTTTTAGAATTTGCATAAAAAAACTCAGCGATGGCCCTTTGCAAACAAAAACAGAAGGGAAGAAAGTAGTACCAACATATATGAATTAGACAGACCCAGTGTCTGACTAAAGCACAAAAGTTTTTAACCTGTGCGTCCCATCAGAAGATAGGTTCTCTCCTTCCAATGGTTTGGAGAAGCTTCCGTACAGTGAACGGCCCATAAACTGATCTTCCTCATGCTTTCAAATTTTCCTTTTTTTCTTGGTCTGTGCATATGATCAGACGCAATTTTAGCTATCAAAAAAACGAATTGAACTATTGTCAACATAGTCCTGAACATGAATGCATCTAAATACCTCCGGATGATATATGTTTGGGGCTTCCCGTTTGCGCGTCACTTGCTTTACTGTGTTCTGCAGTCCAAGCTTGCTAACAACATTAACATAAAAGTTCCAATCCACACTGCCTTCTGTTACGGGTGATTGTCCAAAACGGTTTTGCTTAATGAAATCTTGTACATTATCAGCACGAGCCAATTGCTTCAGGTGTCCTACAAAATCTCCTTCAGGATCTGCAAATAAGTTTTGTGTCAGGCCAATCTTTGAACGGATGCTCTTCCGTAGCAAAAGCCACATTTCAAAGCCAAAAAGACCAGGTCTTACCCAAATAATTGTCTTCTACAGTGTAACATGTATAAGAGGTGGGGAAGATGGCATTGTACGGCTGAAGAACGAGTAATATGGAAACAGTTAGGCCTGATCATGTTGTTTGTGCATACTGGAACATATACAACATAACGATCAGTTCCCGTATGGTGCACTTACAGAATTAAGGACGGATTTATACGGAGAATCATCGACTAATATCGTGTTAGAACTGTTGTACGACTTATATTCTCCCCACACACGTTTCAGGTCCTTAAACATCACCGTTTTGTCTGGATTTTCCCTAAGCCTGGTTTGTGTCATAGTGCACCGCGACTGATCCTGCACAATATTGATTGTTCCCGACTTTGATTTATCAGAAGTCTTACACACGGACTGACTACACACAATCGAAGTAATTTGTGAATGACATCTCACCCAAACAAATAACAGTCTCTGCTCCAAACGTTCATTCATTTTTTTGGATAGACTGTCCAACACTGGTTGAATGTTGTGGCTGCAGAAAACACAACTGTCTTGAATTAAGGGAACAACAGAAAAACTTGTGGACGTTCTAGTTAATCAAGTAATTGAAATATAGGTTGGCGGATACCTTAGTTTTGATGACCAAACAGCGACCTCAAAATATGACAGACAGACCTGCAAAAATTCACGGCAATGTGGTCTGAAGTTAAAGTCCCGATTTCTGGTCATCCTTGTAAATGCACTGCCCAGAAGCACTCCATTCAAATCAAGAATAAGAAGCTTCTTCTTTGAATCATTGCTGGACGCAAGTTCTGGCGGGTTTTTTTTCACCCTTGTACCTTCGGCTGGGGAAAAATTGAAGGCATACAGCATTTCAGCACATGGATTGTGCATGTGAGATCAAATTTGAATGTCATAATGAGAAATCAAACAAGAGGAAATGGAAAGTGTAAAGCAAAGTTCTGGGGCCGAGGATTTATTACAATGGTGTCACAAGGAGATGCATCGGAACAGAGGTACATACACTTTTTATGGTTTCCTTTATACAATGATTAATTTCGTACCAATAATTTGCTACAGCCCTAAAGAATTTAAAATTTAATATTGCCTTCATATGCAACGAACCAATTACAGTAAAGGCGAGACATAATGTACCGTTCCCTGTTTCCTGATGGCCCACATCCTTGGTAGCATCATCTTGCAAATCTCCTCTGGTTACAGCCTCATGTGCCTGTTTATTTTCTATCAGGAAAGCAGCATAAGCGAATGGGTCCGCAAGTTTACCCAAAGCGATCTCCCAGGCAATAAATTTTCTAGCAATGACAACATCAAGCTGTACATACATTCAGAAACAATGTCAGACGCAATAGAGTCAGCTTGCCACAAGGGGTTGTCAATGTGTGCACTTACAAATTCTGGCCGACACCCCTTTGCCCAACATTGCGCAAACTTCAAAGTGAAAACCCCGCAACTCGCCCCGTCTGTCTGTTTTAGTTTGTGTTTTACAAGAATAAATGTCCAGGGTTGATTTTCGTGGAAAATTTCCATCAAAATCCATTCCTAAAAAAGGAAATAAATACAGCAGGTTTCGAATGTTAGAAAAATGTTACCTTCTTCGGAAACGAAGCTAAGGTACGCTTTTGGAGTATACTCACCACAGATTGCATCAAACCTTGGTAGATGGTTTTGTAATTGTCCATAGAATCAACAATGTACACCTGTTTGTCCTTGACATGTGCAATCATGAGCAACCAATGATTTGAATAAATGATTGGGAAAAAAATCTGCAATCGCATACAACAAGCAATGTTGAATGTGTTAAAAGCTAAGGCATGTTAGGCTAAATCCAATTCCACTAACATGCAGCTGCTACTCATATTGTATAAGAATGTTAAGGCGAGAATGATAGCTAATGTTTACCTTTTCAGGATTTGACTGATAGTCGTCATTGCTTTGATCAACGAATGTCTTTTTGGTTGCGGGAGATATGCATGGATAGTCTAACACGCATTTAAGCTACAACCAAGTGATTGAGAAGCAAGTATTAGGTCCACATTTTGCAAGGCACAACAGCACATACAATAATTTTCGTTACGTACCCAAAACATAGGATTGAAGAAAACGAATTGCTTATATTCTTTCTGGAGTAAGTGAAGGTACTGGGTCACAACCTTCACAGAATGGAACAAATTCAAACATTCAACATCGAGTGGACAATTTTTAGCGAGATTAGTGAACAAGGTAGGCCTGTGCAATCGCATAAAAAACTTACTTTGTCACTGATTAGTGTGTCCTGAAGCATCACTTCCTCCAGTTCTTCTCTTGTAATATCAAAGAGATGCTGCCTATCTAGTGTACTCACACAGCTGTGAACAATGATTGACATGATTACAATAATCAGATGAAAGCGAGATCAGTGTTAGCCAAAGAAAATACCGATACTTTAACATACATCTGCGGGACGAGTTCTCTGACATGAAAGCGTACGGCTTCTTTCAATTCATCAGGTGCTACGCCGGAAGCTTGTGGTAGACACTGGACAATAAAGGTATTAGCATATAAAAAGGGGATTACATGAGAGTGCAAGAGCATGTCTTACATCTCGTAGAAATGGCAATTTCTCAATTCCGCAGTCCTTCACTTCGATGGCACCAACCCTTTGTAAAATTTGTGTCACTTTATCCGCAACCTAGTCATACAAATATTGGGTTATGCTCCTGTGTTGCCATCGAGAAGAAGAAACAAAAAGGAGTAAAATAACTTTGTCACATACACTTGCCCCTTTTCTGGTTTGTTCAGACAGTATGACAACATCTTGAAGGTGTGCCTTTTCCCCCACAACCGGCCCCACCTCGACCCCAGCACACTTCCCCCCCTTATCCATCTTATTTATTTCTTCAACTTTTCTATTCGCGTCCCCAGTCTCACCAATGACAGCATCAGAGGTATAGGATTTCTTCCACATCCAACCACCATCTTCAGCTTTGAATGCCAGTTTTTTGAAGTACGATACTCCCATATTTTGGGCGTAAAATCCTCTGTCAACATGGTCAGCCAAGAATGGCACATTAAAGCGCCTAAAGAGCCTGGTCAGCAACATACCAAATGGGAGATGTGTTCTCTTATTCTCCCTGCTCTTAATCTTCCTAATCCTGTTGAGCATTGTTGCAATGATCAAATTGGCTATGTTGACGGGTTGTTTGTGTAACATATGCCACAATATAACTCTTTCTAATGCACTAATGGAAGTGATACTTCCGGCTTTGGGTAAAATGTTATGAGTTATTATCAGATGTAACAGCCGTGGCAACACTTTCATATACGGCGCATAAAACTTAGTTTTTTTCCCCGTGTTCATAACTCTGTCACCATTTTGCCTAATCTCTCCAAGAAATTCTAGGTCATTGTACCCCTTCACAGCAACCTTATCTACATTCTTTGCGCTAATCCGTTTATAGTCAACAGTGTATCCACTGTCAACCAACCCAAACTCTGAACACAAAACCTCGGTAGACACTGACACTTCTACATTCCTAACGACTGAACGCAGAACTGACTTCTGCTTATTTGCCCTACAGTTAGCATAGAATTCCCTAACCATCGCATCATAGCACTTGTCATTATTTGCCATCAAATTTAACAAATTTTGGGCATTCAGATATTCCGTGATATCAATACACTCACCAGCGAGAGCTTCTACGTCGACCCACATGCCTGCATACACTGGAAGACTCATACAGGCCTCCATGTTACTGCCTATGCTTGCTCCGGGATGCGATTCAATTGTTGAGTACTTTGAGCAACAGAGGAAGCGAACGCGATAAATCTACTTCTTCTTCGACCTTGCCGCGAAAAACTTTTCGAAAAGCTCCAAATTTCAGAAAGGGGGGGGAAAGCTTTAACCGAAACTGTTAAGTGTGTTTACACAACAACGGAGCTTTTGATGGGCTAAACAGGAGAAACGATGAGAAGTTCACGAAAGACAAGCTTTTTGTGGGATAATTGATGAGGCGGGGACGGGCGTGGAGGGGAGGCAAACCCGATTTACATATTCGAAAATCAACCCGTTTCGGTATTGGAGCGTGTATTCGAATCGGGTTATGCGCAAGCCAAATAACTTTGGCAGCAGATTACAATCTATATAATAACAAATGTAATTATGCTTTTATATAATTAATTAATATTATATACACATATATTATAAGGGATACCCTCAGAAACCTCCCCCGAATGTCCTTATGGAAAAATCATGAAATGGATAATTTATGGACGATAGCCAAAAAGAGCTCCCGTTTTATTCAACAACTTGTTTATTTTCATTTCATCCGATAAATAAATTTGTTTACGGAAAAATGGGTACTCTTTTCTTATAATAAAGGAGAGCCATAAAGAGCATCACTTTTATTGTAAATCGAGTTTATTTTTTATATTATCCGATAAATATATTTATTTCTGGAAAAAAGGGTACTCTGTTATTATAATGCAGGAAGACCATAAAGAGCTGGTCTTTTACTACAAAGTGATACTTTACAGACTGGGACCACGATTTGGATTATCAAATTATGCAAAGAAAATTATGTCATTATTATATATTTTTTGTTATGCATTGTATAATTATACTAATATATTATATCACTATACAGTATATTATACATTAATTAAAATTTTTTATAAATGTATATTATAAATACTGTTATAGTATATATTTACATATTACTATTTAAATATATTTATAAATGTATTTTATATGTGCATATAATTATAATATATATGTGTATATAGTAATATAAAATTAAAGATTAGCATAATTATATAATGCATTATATGAATATGTATAATAATTAATTAATTAAGTTGACAAAATCATTCAGCAATTTTCTTTGGATAATTTCATAAATCAAATCGTGGTCTATTCATCGTAGTATCACATTGTCTTAAAAGACAAGCTCTTTATGGCTTGCCTCCATTATAAGAACAGAGTACCCTTTTTTCCATAAGTAAATTGTTTTGCAGTATCTAATCAACCACCATTTCGTTTGTACTTAGTAAACTTCTCACTTCACTACAGTATCCGTCACGTAGATCACTGCTGAGGAGTTCCCTCTTTACCTTCTAACTATCATCCTTTATTCTTACATTTCATACACGTTTGTCTACAACGGCGTTTTGTCGAGAAAATGTCAGAACATACAAGGGCCAAGATAAGCTGTTTATGTTTTCATACCAGTAATATTAAGAGAGTAAGAAGTAGCGGTCAATTCAGTTGGCAAACATAAAAAAAGCGTAACGATGTGTTGTCAACATTCAATCTTACACACTAACGATATGGCAGGGCAGCACAAATTGCTCGAATTTCTTCATCGCAAGCGCACCCTTCACATGTACTCTCCTCCACTTCATCGGGATGCATAGGCCATGAAGATGTTTTCCTCTCATGTGTCATGGCACAACAAATGGGCGTTGGGTTTAGAAACACAGGATTCTTGACCCATATCATCCTCAGCAGCGCTCGCAAATTCTGACGGCAAAGATTCACTCTGCCTTGAAGAAGTCTGGATTTCATGAGCAGTCTCATACCTTTGCGCTTTAACTCGTCCCCACCAACAAAGATGTAAATTATTCCCAACGCATATGCAGCATCGGCATGGCCTGAATTAGCAGCTTCTTCCAGGTTTTCCAATGCTGAGTCCTCGTGCTTATCCGAAAAAAAATCAACCTAAGCAGTTCCAAGGTTGATATTACAGTCTTGCGAAATGTATGAGTAACGAAAAAGTTTAAAAGTGCAGGCAGAACAGTGGCGGCGAGACAACAGTTATTTACTGGGGCCCAAAGCTGCAGTAACCTGTTGTACGCCAATCTTTTGGGTGAAGTGTGCTGACCAAAATCACATTGAAGCTCAAATGAAAGAGATGATGTGAGCTTGGTGTAGAAATTTTGTAACTCAAGTATGGTTATGGAATGTTAGTTCATTACTATTCCATTTAAAACATTACCGAATTTTCCCATGACTATTGCGTCTTACGTTCCAAAGCAACCCAACTTACCACTCCTTTTCGGTACAAGGCTTCTGGATTTTTGCTTTGTCTGCACTTCTTCAAGAACCTCGACACTTTGTGGTTTTTTGGCCACGGAACGATTTCAAACCTGTCGAGGGACACCCGCTGGTAAATGTTCTTTGCCTCGGAAACTTCGTTGAACAACTTACAGCTGCAAAATAATAGAAATGATCCATTAAACTAAAACGAAAAGCACAGAATGGAACAAGAATACGCCTCTTCCAGTTTGTATCATCCATAGCAGAACGAACCACAGTTTTGCCCGGAAAAGATCAGCGGATGAAGAAGACGCGACACGTGCAAGCACCTCGGATAGCACCTCGGTTGGAAGGGAGAGGATGGAGGTTCGTGAACTCCGTTTTTGTGCGTTGGCCATGACCGGTTAACTCCTTTTACTGGGCACAGTTTAGTGAATCCCTGAAAGCCCCAAGAATGGAGTAAACTTCAAACAAAAACTACTTCCTCATAAAATCCAAAAATGATAGATCAGGTGTAATATCCCACTGTTTCTGGACATCCGACTAACCTTAGCGTTCGTTCGAACAGAAATGGGAAAGTGGCGACTTCTCCTGCAAACGACGCAACATTCTGTCGTCAAAAAACTGTCATCCGTAACATTTTTTCAAACCAACCAACGTATGTGTCAATACGGTCAATTCATCAGAACCGTAACAATACACCGATAGCAAGGGAAGATGAACAGTCATGAACTACACGTACATCGTAAATTTACGGGCGTTAATCGCATAGCAAAGGAGGTTCCACAGTGATAAACAGGGAGGGTTAGTTCGTACCTGTGGTCGTCAACCAACTCGTAGAAGCCGGTAGCACAGATTTGGCAGACAGGTCGGGCGGGGTAAATGGCAACCAAAAGGTCGCGTCCGATGCATATCCACACTGACTCCTCGTATGCTGCCACGAACGGGGTAAATGGCAACCAAAAGGTCGCGTCCTTCAAACTTGTCCAGACTCACTCCTCGTATGCTGCCACGAACGTCGTAACCCGAACCCATTAATTGAGAAGACGCACAAAGAGCTGGTGTTGACAAATGTTTGGGTAAATGCCATAAAGAGCTGGTGTTTTTCCTCTGTAACGCTCGAAATTCCACACTTTGGGGGGGGAAAGTTTAAACCGACACTGTTCAGTGTGTTTACACAACGGCGGAGGCGTTGATGGGCTAAACAGGAAAAACGATGAGAAGTTCAAGTAAGACAAGCTTTTTGTGGGATAATTGATGTGGCGGGGACGGGCGTGGAGGGGAGGCAAACCCGATTTACATATTGGAAAATCAACCCGTTTCGGTACTGGAGCGTGTATTCCGAATCGGGTTATGCGGAAGCCAAATTACTTTGGCAGCAGATTACAATCTATTGATATTAACAATTGTAATTATGTTTTTATATAATTTATTAATATTATATACACATATATTATAAGGGATACCCTCAGAAACCTCCCCCGAATTAGCTTATGGAAAAATCATGAAATGGATATTTTATGGACGATAGCCAAAAAGAGCTCGCGTTTTATTCAAGAACTTGTTTATTTTCATTTAATCCGATAAATAAATTTGTAATCGAAAAAATGGGTACTCTTTTCTTATAATAAAGGAGAGCCATAAAGAGCATCAGTTTTATTGTAAATCGAGTTTATTTTTTATATTATCCGATAAATATATTTATTTATGGAAAAAAGGGTACTCTGTTATTATAATGCAGGAAGACCATAAAGAGCTGGTCTTATACTACAAAGTGATACTTTACAGACTGGGACCACGATTTGGTGAGGCTTTTCCAGCAGTAATACTTTTGTTATAAAACTAATAAAATTAAATACTATAATTGAATTGAAAACATACTAGGTTACAAGTTACGTCCGCTACTAAACCCTTGTTCCCTATAAAACTTTCGGTATGTTTCCAAAAAAAAATCTGAAACTTAACGTACTACAAAACATGCCACTTTATTTTTAAGAGCTGGTATAGTATGCGTTGTTTGTTCAAATTTTCCTAAACCGTCATATAATTATTGTTATGTGAAATAAAAACCATACTAGTTCTGTCTTGGCCGGTAGTTGCTGCTATAAAGAGCTAGTATGTTTGCCACAAAAATTTGGTTCAAAACATACTAGTTTTCCACCGTCCGCTATTTAACCAATATTTCCTATAAAGAGCTGGTATGTTTCCCATACAAAGAAGGTACAATGTTTGCCATATAGAGCTGGTATGTCATGCGCAATTTCGTTTTCTTATTTTAACTTTCACATATTCAATTTATGTTAAATACATAAATTTAACTTTCAAAAATTGGCGCCAAATTACTTCTTCTATTGCCGCCTAGCAGTAATAATTTTTTAATCACCTTCATTACATATTAAATTTCTGTTATTGTCGTTAAATGTAATTACCAACCAGCTTTTGGAATTGTCAATTAGTTTACGTGAGTACAATTTATAAGCTGATATACTAATATTCGTTTTGCATAGGTTTCCTCTATTACGAGTTTCTTCCATTTAATTAGTTCTCTCTCTCTTGCATTTAATTAGTTTAATTACTTACTTATTTTATGTTAAATAGATAACCTACTAGTTCACTTAAAATTTGTCAAACTCGGCATTTTTCCTGGCACATCCGGTGCTTACAAAAAATTTTTTTTGTACTTATAACCCCTCAACTTTAGTAATCATTCTAATAATTTATTCTTCTTTCAATCTTCTACCAATACAAGGACCAAAGGGGCATCCATGGAATAAAAATACCTTCTCACACATGAAAATAATATTGTAATCAGATTTGGACTGCGTTGTTACCAAAAAACGCAATAGAGTAAGGGAGGTCAGTGAAATTTCTGTTAAATGGGATGGGATGCCACTGAAATTTAAATCAACCTCAGGGGAGGATAGTGAGATTATTCATATTTATTGTATTCGTTCCGAAACATCAACTATACATGATGGGAGACTCCAAGTACTGAACCAAGCAATAACCTCATCCACACCCAAATAAGCAAACAAATGTGTTGACTACTGTTGGCGAAAACCTATTCCCTCCAACCCCCAAATTCTTGTTAAAGCTGCTGTCCGTCGACACCGTGGGAGCGCCGTGTCCTTGTGTTTCGCAGAGATAAAGTTAGGCGGTGTCGCGGAGGAGATTAACCTTTGCGAATGGCTTCTTCGTCTTCAGCCGGGTCGGTCAATAGCACGGTGTGGCCTACATTATATTGCAATTGTGGTCGAAGCTGTGCAGTTCGGGTTGTCTGGAAGTCTGAAGCAAACAGGGGGCGCCACTACTATCGCTGCGCTAACGCCCTGGTATGTTCTTCGGTAGAACTGTTTCTTCCATTAATTTCGGATTGCTAAGGTAGTTGTATTGCAGAGGCCCTGTCGAACGTTCATTGGCTGGTGTGATGAGTTTGCACGAGCAACGGGGTTTGAAGTTCCCGATCCCGCCCCCCCGTCAAGTACCGCCCCCGTTTTTCCTAATACACCCGCGGCGGAGGTGTCTGCCATCATAGCTGAACTGAGAAGCATGCAAAGGAACGTGACCATCCTTAACATTGCTGTGGTAGCTGTGGTGGCGGTAGTCCTTCTTCTGGTTCTGAAACCGTGAATTCATGTGTTCGCGTTGATTGCATTCCCTCCAAACCCCCCCTACAGTACTGGACTATGGTGTCCGTAAGGATAGAATGGCCATTAAGGCTCGTTTACAGCCTCTTGTATTTGTGGTTGCCACTGCTGTGCTCCTTATGCCTTTTGTCCCTCCGTTGTCAACCGGTGGTTGCCGCATGTGGTTTTTCGGCCAACCGGCGGAGTGTTACTGTTTAAATGGTGATTTTGCGTTATATAACATACTCGGTTTCCGTATTTGGTTTATTTTGACATTCTGCATTATGTGGTTTTTCGGCATGCCCTGTTCCCTTTGTCCCACGAAATGTGTGTGCGGATGAGGTACTACGGATCGTTGATTGATCGATGAACGTCATTAGTCAGTGGGATGGCAATCGCTGCGTTGTTAAATATGAACTTCAGCTTAGCCAGGCAACTGAACAAGCTGAAGGTTACGTACAACAAAGTGGGATGTGGCACAGCATTGTTAGGTTAAATTGGAAAATTTGTGGAGTTGAACGACGAAACAAGTTCTTACTTATATATTTGGGTGTAAGTACCATCGCTTACATATCCGACAAACGGTGCACTCCTAATTTTCAGGCCTTGCATATTATCATCCCCTAACCCCTACCCTTGATACGCTAACAATCAAAACCATGCATGGTACGCCCAACAACAGCAAGGGCCATGAACAAACAACCACCCACCATCCAAATATGATCTTCAACAAAAAAATTAAAAGCACACCGCCGTACCTGCGAACCTTCACTCGAAACGCTCCACAATAAGACCAAACATAGGGTTTAAGGAGGCAACCGTGGTAGCTACCCTCAGAAAGCTGCGGTATTTTCTGCGGCGCACAGTGAGGACAAGGCTGTCAATAGCATCTCTGTCTTCAAACGTGATCTCTACAGCTGATGGATTCCAGCAAATGGTTGCGGTGTGAAGGTTGTCCGCAATGGCAACGTTCCGTGTCATACTAGCGGGGTACCCCTGGTCAGCCAGAAACCTTGTTACAGACCAGTCTTCAAAGTTGGCGCCGAAGAGGATCCAGACGTCGGTATGGAGCAGTGGTTTTAGACCCAGGAAATGTGCAACAAATTCCTCCTTGCCCGCAAACCATGCATTGTAGGTCATGATATAAAACGCCTTCAGGTTCTGCATAAGGGGGAGTGGACGGCGGCGCCACTTGACCAGCGACCGGAATACTTCCTCGTTCGCAATGGGGTTGCGAACGGGGATGCAAGACACCAGCATCGACTGTGGAAACTCCGCTCCGGGAAACCTATCTAACCGAACCAGGGCTTCCTCAACTATCCACTTCACTCCAATGTGGTGAAGTGGTAACACCTCATCTTGAAAGTAGCCGACCATGCCTCCGTTGTTGAGGACATGTATTTGAGGAAATCGTCCAAGTGCCATGAGTCAGTATGGAAAAGGATTTTGGTACGACGAGCCTGGTCGGTTCAGGGGTTAGAAAATGCAGAACGAAGCTATTCTTTCGTCTACTTACGTCTTACAGGTGGTAAACAACTGAAGCGGCCCTTTTATAGCGAAGGCTGTTGTGCCAAACCAATGCGGAAGTCAATGGGCATGCAAGGAAGAAGTTTAGTTTCGGGAAGCTCTTATAGGAGGAGATAAGGATGACGGACCTGGGTTTAAATGGAGGAGCTTGCAGTGCATGGACTGAGTGGTTAAGAGCAGTTTGACCCCTCTCAGGCATCCTTTTGCGGACCACGGTTAACCAACCTAACTTGGGTTAGTGCGATAATAAGTCACAGCTGGCACTGCATCTAAATTTTTATTTGGGAAAATTAGAAGAACCAAATGGCATGCATATTTCTGAATTGCACTACTCCGCTGTAGAAGACCAGCTGTGGACGGGTTCGGCAGGAATATGAGAACAGAGTACCCATTTCCGTAGACAGACATTTTTTTCCTAATACAATAATAACAATGATTTTTTCCAATAAAATACCAGCCTTTTATGTGTTTCCCGCATTACAACAACAGGCTACCCATTTTCCCCCTTTTAGCTGTGGGTCGAATAACAATGCAACCATTTTCGAAGAAATGACCAGCTCTTTACGGCATTCCTCCATTACAACCAATTACATACCCATTGTTCCATACACAACTTAATTTAAGAGATAAAACACAGATAATAGGTTTTCTAAATAAAACACCACCTATTCGGGGGTTAATCCTCCGTTATAAGATGACGGTACTCATACACCGCCAAATTATGTATTCATACACCGACTGAATTAAAAACGGGGTGGATTGGGTTTTTTTCTAAATTTTTTTCCATTAATTAGTTTTTAATATAATTTTTGGATTTTCCCTTTACAAATAATAGTAATAGTTTAATGGTATGTGGACCTTGATTTTCCTTCATATTTTTGAACTATTCTACACCATATTATTTTTCTTTTAAAGTATTCATTTGAATTCTAGGCCTGGGATTGTATTGAAAATGAAAATAATATTTTTACATCTTTTTATATTGTGCTACAGAATAATTATTAAAATATATATACATACGTATATATGTATACATATACAGAAAATTTAAAATAAGTGATGCCTAAACTATTCAAGATTTTCAGTTTTGATTATTAATCTTTTTCTTTACATAAAATGCTCATTCAATTAATACAAACCTATACAGAAAATAAACCCCACAGTTATAAGATGACGGTACTCATACACCACCAAATTATGTATTTGAGTTATAAAGTAACCCTTGTCCACTTCAACATACGGTTTTCTTGGGTTTGCTCCATTGTAATCGGAGTACCCATTTTTAGGTATCAAAGCGAATCTACTTCAATTCACGTAAACAAAGACTGGCGCCAAGATTTTTAGCTCGGTTGGCGGGGTTAGTCCCGAAGATGACAAGACTGGCGGCAGACTGGCGCCAGTCTTGCTTATAGCACAAGAATTACAGCCTCGTGGACGGATGGACAGATATGTGAGCGGTCATTTCATTGCTGGTGGCCCACATTTCATTTCGTTGCCGGTGGCCCACCTTCCACTGTGAATTCCAATGTGAATTCCAATGTGAGAAGTAAGATTTCGTCAAGCTTCTTGGGTTTCGTCAAGAAAATGTAAGAAAAAAAAAGTAAAGCTACTAGATTTCTTTCTTGTCCTTGGACAATAAGCATTGGTTGGAGGTATCAAAAAGAATTATAAGGAATGTGTAGATGACATTTTACAATTGGTGATGTCCTTACTTGTTTTCTTCTAATTTTTTATTTTGAATTTTACAAAAATTTATTTTGACCAATACAAACGAATCAAGTTCAACCTTTCGGACTAAAACAAACCAATGTATTTCAAATTTCAAAGGATAATTTTAGAAACCGTTAGCCAATTTTGGCGAATGATTTTTCTTGAATCCTTGGAAATTTATATGGCACTTTTTACTTTGACACCGACTGAATTAAAAACGGGGTGGATTGGGTTTTTTTCTAAATATTTTTCCATTTTTTATTTTTTATATAATTTATGGATTTTCCCTCCTCAAATAATAGTAATAGTTTAATGGTATGTGGACCTTGTTTTTCCTTCATATTTTTCAACTATTCTAGAGCATATTATTTTTCTTTTAAAGTATTCATTTCAATTCCAGGCCTGGGATTGTATTGAAAATGAAAATAATATTTTTGGAGTTTTAACGACCGTTATACAACTTTCAAAACAAATAAATTCATTCTAAATTTTTATTTGGGATTATTTCATAAACCAAATCCTGGTCACTTTCCGTAAAGTATCACTTTCCCATAAAAGCCTAGCTGTTTATGGCTTTCCTCCATTATAAGAATAGAGTACCCATTTTCTCATAAATTAAAATATTTATCGTTCGCCATAAAATAAAAATAAATCTATTTTTCAATAAAAGACCAACTTTTTATAGCTTTCCTCCATTATCAGAATAGAGTACCCATTTTTTCATAAATAAATTTATGTATCGGATAAAATTAAAATAAATCCGTTGTTTAATAAAAGATCAGCTCTTTATGACTTTCCTCTATTTTAAGAACAGAGTACCCATTTTTTGTTAGACAAAGTTATTTATCAGATTAAATAAAAATAAACCCATTTTTTCAATAAAACATCAGCTTTTTATGACTTTCCTCTATTATAAGAATAAGAATAGAGTACTCATTTTGAAGGCAAAAAGGAATTTGTTTATCGGATAAAATAAACATAAACTCATTAATGTCAATATTGACATATAGCAAAATGCTGGCCCACCTCTCAATGTGATTTTCAATGGGATAAGATTTGCACAGTACATATAGCAAATTGTCATAGCCCCTGTTCCTTCACATGTTACTATCAGACGGTAATTGTCATGGATTGCTTACAACTTATTCCGTCCAAACCTTTTCTTATAATGGAGTTTCTGATTTTATCCAAGTAATAAATTATTTCAGGGGAAAAAGGAAAAATAGAAAATTTATGGACGAAAGTCACAAAGAGCTGGTGTTTTATTGAAAACCATCGACCCCTTACCAAAGACGATCAAATGCAGCTAAATGATTTTCTTGCAACAAAGTTGCCGAAAGCAGCTTTGTGACTGTAGTTGCTAATTTTTTTTTCAACCATTTTTTTAGCAAGAGGTATCATCATTAATGTCAATATTGAGATATAGCAAAATTTGTATACCAAATAACAAACCAATTTGTCATTACAAATACAAAACGAGCAATAATATATTACAACCAATACTATCAACACTACAGATTATAAATCAAATGAAAAAGACATTTTACATTTCTGTTGGTCAGAAACTTTTAGTGAATATCAAATTTTGGTTCAAGACTATTAAAAGGATAACTGAGCTGGGTGATGGTGTTTCATGTCTTCTCGAGGTCTACTAACAATGTCTTGTTCATTCCTCGAAGATGATGATTGACCACCTGATGGTGATGCTGCATCCCCTCAAGTTGAAGAAAGTGGGACTCTCATGATTGTTCAAATCAAATGCTGCTTTGTTTTCTCAGCTTATGCAGTCTCATATTTAGTTTAAATTAATGTGGGGATGGAGAATTTCATAAATCCTTGCTATTATTTTAACCATCAATAAGTTATGACAAATGTAAAAAATTTTAGTTAGAAAAATTTTAGCTTATGCAGAGTTTATTTTTTAAAATGCCCATAAATGCAATGACCATCATAAGTGTTATTTCAATGTAGATATATTGGACCCAACTTCTTGAGCCCGCCATCACGAACCTCCCGTACAAGCTTATGCTTTGCAAAATAACACTTTGCTACCAAATCCCCTTCATATCTTGACTTATACTAGAAATTACAACAAAGACTTGCAATCAAAATTAACGAAATCATAAGCAATCCAATAAAACAAGTTTCTAAAATCTCCCAGGTCCCAATTCGCAGAATAGTTGCTGGAAAATTTGAAGCCTTGAGCTTCTCAGACGAACCAGAAGCAGCGGTCCCTTTAAGCTCTTTTTTACTTGAACTTGCACCCTTAGGTGAATAAGCTTGAGAAAGCCTCATTTGGATCAATTCCAAAAGGGAAGGACTTTTCCTCAGCCTCAATCCCAATGGACTCGGCTCGTCTAATGGGTTATACTGAGCCGGCGGTACCACCGGAAAGCCACCCACTTCCCCACTTCCCTGCTGCTACAGCCAAACCCCCCTGAAAGTACATCAGAAATTGAACTTTGCAATCATACAGACAAGACCACATCGAATAAAATCAGGAAAAAAAAACCCAAAATTCACGACTCTCCGTCCACCAAATTTTTTGTGAGGTATTGTCCTTTTCCTTGCTATAAGCCTCTTAAGAGCGTCAAGCTTTCTATTTCTTCCTAAAGTTGTTGTCGCTAATACCCTTTTTTGTTGTACTGAAGGGAGGAAAACCATAAAAAACTGGTGTTTTATTCTAAAATATATTTAGTTTTTCATCCGATAAATAAATTTATTTATGAAAAAATGGATACTCTGTTCTTATAATAGATGAAAACTATAAAGAGCTTGTGTTTTATTCAAAAACAGGTTCATTTTTATATTATTCGATAAATAATATTTTTTATCGAATAATGGGTACTATATTCTTATAATGGAGGAAAGTCATAAAGAACTGGTTTTTTATTGAAAAAACATTTTTATTTTTATTTTATGCGATAAACAAATTTGTTTATGGCAAAATGGATACTCTTTTCTTATAAGGGAGGGAAGCCATAAAGAGCTGATGTTTTATTGAGAAACGGGTTCATTTTTTTGTTGTCGATAAATAAATTTGTTTATGGTAAAATGGGTTCACGGTTCTTATAATACAGGAAAGGTATAAAGAGTTAGGATTTTATTGAAAAATGGGTTTATTTTTATTGAAAAAAATCCGCTTTATATAGTTCGTTGTGACAACGAGGCTTATCCCCACTTTTGTTTGAGTTTTGATTACACTGGATATAACCTATTCCCTCCAAACCCCAAATTTTGAATTATAACATTCAACCAAAACATGCTCAAACTCTCAGGCTCGGTCATACAAGGACAACTAGTGTGAATATCCGTGCTACGCACGGTACTTACATTATTAAAATGAATTAAACGGTTATACCATTTTTATTTGAAAAAAGTTAAAAAACTTCACCAACATAATTAAAATTTAAGATTTGTCTAACAATAGTTCAAAATATGACAAAAACTGTAAATCATTCAAGAATTGTGTTTTTGCAAAAGAAGGATCTTAAAATAATAATAATAATTTATATTAGAAAATGAATGATATATGGATAGAAATAAATGTAATTGCATGTTTTTTTATTTTAAAATGAAATACTTACCAGTAGTATGCATTCGATTTGATAATCTTATATATATATGCATTATGAGAATATATATATGTATGTATATATGTGTGTGCGTGTGAATTAACTACCTTTGAATTAATTTTTATTTAAAAAAAGAATTATTTTTAATGCCTTTATAATTTGTGAATGATTGTGAGAGTAAAATATATTATGACAATAAGATACGTTGAATTGTGAAAATTGTAATTTAAACAGGCTCCTATATTTTGGATATTTGACTTTCGTAGTTGCGAATTTCTTAAATTAACGGTTAGTTATTACTCTAAGTGATATGGTAAGTGTCAGTAATAAATGTGAGATGTGAATTGGAATTTGCAGATATCATTTTACAGGGGTGGTTATTATCCGTTAGTTAAAGTTTAGGAGTTTGAATTTTATGGGGTAGTGGAAAAAACATAAGGGAAATGTGGAAAAAATATAAGTATGATTATAGGATTTGTAGGGCCGGTTACATGATTAGTTAAGAGATAAATATTTTTTAATTAAAAAATTGCAAAATTCTATTCAAATAGCATTCACACTTTTGATAATTTTTGAAGCTCCTTATCCAAAACCCCCTCAGCAATACATTTAGATATAGATACTAAACGATAGTTATGATAGCGAAATAGTTTTTACCTGATATAACACGTTGTTGCACTTTTAGCGATCATTTGATTTATTGTTGAACATATTCGCCTAAATAAAATAACACCTAAAATTATGGAAGTAAGTTTCCTATCTAAAATAGTAAGTTAAGTGTAATAGATTAGTAACTTTTATACCTCAAAAGGTAAATTGGAATAAATATTAAACTTAATTTTTAAATAAATAGATTACTACTTGATATCCCAAACTTACATTTAAAAGAGTAAGTTTAATTCAAATAACAGTAAGTTTTTATACATAAATAGTAATTCTGGAATGCATGTACAATTTTTACATTAAAACCTTATCTCAAAGTAGTATTACGAAGTTTATTTCAAATAATGATAAGATGTTTTTATTAATGATTAAAACTTAGTACCTTAGTTAGTAAGCACTCATAATATACCTTAGTAACTTTAATTCAAGTAGTAGTAAGTTTTTATACATAAATAGTAATTATTACTGATAACAAGGCAAATTTGATTAATAATCAAGATTTTGTACCACAAAATCTACCTATTATATAACAACAGAGTGGAGTTACTATAGCAACTCCAATGATTGCCAAGTGGATCTCTTTTTCTTTGACACGTGGTCCATTCCTTTTGTTTTCTTCATTTTGCTTAGTTTTTTCTTTTGTTCGCTTTATTTCCTTTATCTTTTTTGATTGCAGATAAAGGTAATTAAACAAATCCTCACGTGAACTACATGTTTCTTATATACTTTCTACTTTGTACTCCGTTTTTTCCCCTATCATCCTAATCATTTGAACTTGTTTTTTCTCTATTGTATTAGTTCATGCACTTTCTTTCATTTTCCCCCATAAATAACTAAATGAATGAGTTCATTTAAGGAGATCAAGAATGGGTTTGAAATTTCCTTTCGTCCGTAGTCCAAAAATTATGATTCATAATCTTCTACGTTTAATGTCTCTTTTTGGTATATACTATTTCATATTTTTTTGTCATTTTTTCCGTCTTGATGACCAACCTTTGCTTATTGGTTTTGTCACCTATTTCTTCTTCATCTAACTTTCTTTTCTGCCCGGACGGACGTATGTGATGCTGTGAATATTTTCCCCAAATCTAAAGAAACTTTTTTTTAGTTTTTCATTTTTTATTTATGGCCACACTACATTTTCATATTTTTATTTTTGGAAAAAGTAAACTAAGGTTGACAACACGACGAGTGGTGATTACATGAAAAATTTTTACGCTAACAATGAAAGAATTGTTAGAGGTATCAAAAAGAGTGATTTGGGCAGATTCATTCTATTTCTAATTTTTTTATTATAATTGTTATTTGATAATAGGGTGATAGTACTACAATAGAGGAGAAAAAAATCTAATACATGAAAATCCAAGGTAAACGATCATCACGAAGAAAAAAAGTATGTTTATTCAATTATAAATTAACCCAATCTCTTAATTGATGGATAGATAATTATATTTTAATTTATATAAAGTTTATCAATTGTGAAAAATGCTTACAAACTGGGGTTACTGTGGATGACGTGTAAAATATTTGTTGGGGCTAGCAATTTAGAATGTGAAGATAATATTTTATATGTCTTCATTCAACATTTTGAATTACTTGCTTGTATCCATGATAGGTAGTTTATTTTCATGGTTTTAATTTTAGCAAATGATAGCTTGGAAATAAAAAAATTGCAAAATTAGACTTCAGAATCTTTAACTTATGTATTTGGTTCTATATGACTTACTTTTATCCTTTTTTATTGCCCATAATGATAGATAATGTAATTAGAGTTTGAGATGATTGTTAGGCAACTTCAAATGGACATGTCATTACTATTTGGCTAAAGAAGTTAATAATATTTTGTTGATTTGACTAGCTAAAACAGTTGCAGTTTTCAAAGGAATGCATTTGGTGGTGGAAGTTAGTATTGAGGCTTTTAGCTTAGAGTGTCACTATACAAAATATTATTAGAAAATTCTATTTTCATTAAGAAGACATAATTGCAATCAAACAAATTGTTGAATTTGAATTTGCATATGTAGATTTACAAATATGGCAATTCATGTTTTTATTTAAACTTGCTATACATATTCTATAACTATTTGGTTAGATAATGTTTTCATCTATTTGTAATGCTATTAGACATGATTTAAATGGATAGATTAACTCGCTATTTCTCTCAAAAAAGAAAGAAAAATATGCAAGTTTGTATTTTTTTGATTGATGTTGAAGCTGGTCACAGGTTTTTGTGCCTTTCTATATTTTTTCTAATTATTAAAATTTCTGAAACATTATGACTACTGTTTATTTAATTACAATTAAAACTATGCTGCTCTTAAACCGATCATGCACTCATAATGGATTTGCTTTGTTTTCTTTTTTGGTATCATTACGTACACATAATGTTGGTTACAAATCCTTTTTCCAAATCACAATAAATTGGGGTTAACTTTATATATCAAAGTTCTTTTCACAGCAAATTTTAATTGTTTTTATACTTAATATTTTTCCTATATTTCTATTCATTGTGCACTAAAACTGCCGGTGGTATGTATTTAACTAATGTTCTAGAGGGCCGTGCCTGTGCGTTGCACAGCCCGTGTCAACATAGTGTCATTGCAGTTCTGGCAACCCGTATTCGTTTATCGTCCGGACCATCCGTAATATTACGGGTGCTTTTCAATTTTAGCTGTTAATGTCTTGGGGTTGCGGTTTCTGTTTATAAATTCAAATTATTTCATGGCAATCTGATCCAAATTTCCCACTCGCTATAATGAAACGTTCGGAGACATTTCATTGCTTACGACGCGCAGGTTGGCCACAATACTGTTTCCTTAGTCGTCCAAGTAAAACTGAGAAGGGTATGTATGTCAAGGCCAATGAAATCATGCATAGCACACGCGCCGACCGTCACTGTAACACATTTTTCCCAATTTGCAACCCTAATTACCAGGTACAAGCCCATTGCACGCCCAACCTGGCGACAGCCGTCCAAAATGTCTAACAATTCAAATTTCTCGCGAAGAAAGACGCCTACGCACCTACAAGGCCGCAACACTTAACGGCAAAGCTGTTCATAATCGCGGGTGGGGCGACAGGGATTTTGTGATAACTAGAGCTGCGCCATCACAATATTCGGAATAAAATCCAACTCCAAAAAAGCCGTGCGATGGGCAGGCTCCATCGGTACCGGCCACCGCCTGATGAAGAACACTCGCAAGAACTGCTGGTTGATCGGAAAACCCACATATCACACATTTTCCTTGCACAGGGGGTACATGTTGCAGAATCAATGTCGACAATTACTTGTGCTTATTTTGCCCTAAGCCCTCATTTGGTTTATACTTATATATAACTGCCTGAATTGGTTCTACATTAATGCACAGGAAGTCTATTCAATTTATCCTAGAGGGTCGTCAGTCGAAGTTATGGAGTGGTGGAAGAGGCTGCCTCGTAAGGTGGCCGCGAAAGTTGTTACTGCTGGGTTTGGGGATTTTCTGAGCCACTTGCCCGTGGCCGATAGAGATAGGAAGTTGCCTGTCGCACTTGCGGAGCGATGGTGGGACTCAACAAACTCGTTCCACTTGCCTTTCGGAGAGATGACACTGACACCCTTGGACTTCACCTGTATAACCGGTGTTGCAGTGGGCGGGTTGCCCATTCCGTGGGATTACAATGTTAGGGAAAATGCCAATTACATCAACGACCAATTGGGTTGGGTGCCAGCTTTTGCTTCTGCCGGTGCCATCAGAGTTACCGATATATTGTCATTCTACAAAGACAAAGCCATTGACGAGAACGACGACGTCCAGCTGGCACATCTAACTAGAGCTTTCTTTCTCTACATGCTTGGCCGCACTTTACTTAGCAACACGGCCGAAACAATTCACCTGTGCTGTCTGCCTGCGCTGGAGGACGTAGATCGTATAGGGGATTATAACTGGGGAGGGGCGGGGATGGCAACCTTGTACAGATTTATGTCCGCCGTCTCCCGACGCCGGACGAAAAGCCTTGGCGGCTACAGCTTCGTTTGGGAGGTAAGTCCACAATTGCCTTCACTCTGTGTCAATTCGACATTACCCTGTTCCGTTAAATAAACTTTTCAGGCAGTTAGTGTTCATCTCCAACGCTGGATATAATTTGTACAACCACGTGTAGGTGTGGGCTTATGAAATTCTTCAGTTAAGTCCGTATAAACTGAAACAGGACGAGAGGGACGTATTGCCCAGAATGTGGCGATGGCGCTCGTGTAATAGAGCCAGCCGACAATCACCGTCTACGGTCGAACATTTTCGCCGCGCAATTGACACCATTAACCCGGACAACGTTAGTTCCCGTACTTACGACATCTTACATTTTCTACCGCCTACGTGTTAACAGTTGTTATGAATTTGTTCCGCCTGTTCAACAAACCAATGTTACATCGCTTGTTAATTGTGTGTCCTAGGTCAACTGGCTACCCTTCCCTGCAATGGCATTGCCTAGTCGGTATCTCAAATCCAAGGAACTAACTGCAACGAGATTGCTTTTGGATGGCCCCATGGGACGATTTTACTACCTGGGCGAGAGGGTTATTAGGCAGGTGTATGCAGGTGTATGTGCAAAGCAACCTCCCCATCGGCCATCAGATATGTACAGCGCTGATACAATTTCGGGAAACACGCTACATGATGTGCTTGATGGACTGCCCATTGCAAGCCTATACCCAGATCCCCCTCCATATGCTACGTATGACGAGTTTGTGCGCAGCAGGCTAATGAAACCAATGACTTCCTCCACGTTGCCACCCAGTGGGAAGGAGTGCATAATTCATATATGTGACCAGTTGCCACTAAGTGAGGCTACAACACCGTCACTGAAACATCCAATTAATTACCCTCCCTGGTCTGTGTTGTGCATACAAACTGATGGATCACTGCAGCAGGAGGGCATTCACAGGGTTGGTGGCGATGTAATAGGGTTGCCTCTTCCATGTGCTGTTGGTGATGTGGTATGGCATTCTTCGCCCTGTACTTCACTCGGCATTTAATTTTAGCAATTTGTGTACAATTAATACAGCCATCTGTGTTGTTTCCGCTTAGGTGCCTAGACACTGGTACGAGGACCTGCTTGTTCAGTGCATGGGCCTCAGAAAGAAAGTCTTAGAAAAAAGTGCAGAAATATTTCGTTTGGCATCCAATGTGTCGGACAACTCACAAGTGGTGGACCAAAGGCTACATCAAATACAGGTAATTTTGGAAACTGCATTGAAGCTCCAAAAGGGGGCAGGGAAACGCTGCCTTCGCGGTGGAATTGGTGGCTGGGAATCCTGTCTTTCTAAGCGTCCGAACACAAGTGCCGGGACGGAGACATTTACGGAAGACCTTGGTAGAGGCAAAGCTCACGAATGTCAGGGAATTCATAATGCCTAAGACTGAGCACCCATGGCCCATAACCGCAAACAAGGTTGTGTAGCCGGAGGAATGAGCATGCAAAGTAGTTGGGAGTCCCCAGCAACAAAGCCGAGCTGTGAGCAATCGCCACGTCTGTTGTGTACTTCTAATACAATTTAAAATTTGAACACCCAGCACGGAAAATGTTAACAGTTCACAGATAATTGGTAACGTTGAACTTGTTTCTCTAAATTTGTACCGTTTCACTGCTTCCATAGAAAATTTGTCACCGTCATTTTCCCACAACTAATTTCTAGTCCTGTTCTTATTTTTCGTCTGTCCAAGATTGTTCTTCACCTGCAATTGAAGTTTGCAGTGAAATTAAATATTTACAACAAAATAATTTAAATGCAAGTTGTTGTTACTATAAATCTATCATACTTACTGCATTACATTTTCTGGACTTATTTATATCATGACAGAAAAGCCTTTTGTATGAATGCAACTCCAACATTATATCATGAGTTCAAGTTTCCACACAGTTGTACAGTAATTTGTGTGTTCCAGCTTCCACACAGTTGTACAGTAATTAGTGTGAGGGAGGCTGACGAAGCATTGCTACCTAAGTGGATTGTTCCAACAGGATATACCAATTTTTGTTTAACTATGTCACCAAAAAAGCATCAGAGGTATCAAAGTTGTTCGGATGGAGTGTCAGTAAACATGTGGAATTTTTTCTACATGTTAATAGCAATTTAGATTACGGACATGACGCGGACATTGCATAATTGTTATAATAAGAAATTCATTAATCGTGTGCCAACAAGTTACGTAAAATAGTAAACTCCAATGGAAATGTACAAATGATGTAAAAAATATTAATCGTAACTGATAGTTATTGGCTAATTAAATATATTAGTACAAATGTATTCTTAAACTTATTCGAACTAATTAATAATTTCTATTAGTAGATATGTATAATTATTAGTATAATTCATAATATTAATTATATTGCATAAATTAATATACATATATAATAATACCATTGTCATTGGTGCACTGAAGAGACGCATAAGCATTGTGAGCAATGAAAATAGATGGGGAGAAACAAAAGTTACTGTTCCTACACCAGAATGAAACGATGGGCAAAACAAAAGGCGTTGGGCCTTACGGTCATTGGTTAGGATAGCAAGGAGACGAACAAACGGCCCATATCGTAAAAGCAGTTTATAGCAGCAGCGTAAGGCACCAGTTTACAAAACCTGGCAACTGAAGATGATTCCCAAGTAGCCACTTCGGAAAACGTCTATCCCACGAAGACATTTTGCGCAACATACGCTTCCACTTAATTTCCTATTTACAAAAAAGGACCGTAATACACAATTTGTCAACTACTTACTCTCTCCTATTAACCAAGTGCAGCAGCACTATTTGCTACAACAGTGCTTACGACGCAACCATGACAGTGATGCATCTTGTGATCCTTCTGTGCATGACGCCTTCGGTGGAACTACAGTGACTTACCCATCTAGACCTAGCTAGCAACCTTCAATACTCTTGCACCTCTACTCACCAAAACCTGCCTTATTTATTGCGTAACTGCAAACCGAACCATCACAACAGTTGTGCCTCATCTTTCTCCTGGACTTCTTTGTTGGTCACCTGTGTCCCTTCCACCGCTACCGCATGCTTGTGGTGCAAATGCTTGTCCTCTCCATTCGCCTGAGTCGCTCCACCCCGTACCAATTTCAAATGATTTTTCCACCGATTCATCCAAACAATTTTCCATATGATCATCATGAACTGCTGTGTTGTGCGAATTCTTTTTGTATGGGCATGTTCGTTGGTTGTGGCCTGCCTGCAATCTTCAACCCATATATCACATGTCAAATCATTTGTGACTGCAAGTAACCACGTCAACTAAGCACATTGCTAACATTACACCACTTCAACTTTCTTGCACTGCCAATAACTTTGTATACTTTGTATGCACTTTCAATTATGTGTTTATTTGCTACTGTTGAAAAATACCCACATAATAATTATTACCTTCACTGTCCACTTCATGTATTTTATCAATTAACAAATTGCTTATAACTACGTATGCATTTTCGATAGTACCTGCAATGACCACACTTTCTTTTCTTCTTTGTTTCTGCATGCTTCTGATCACCTTTACACCGGGACACCCTGGGATCTAACAGCCCGAATGTTCTTCTACTTCTATCGTTCATCACTCTTGAATCCATTGCAAATCCGTCTCCCCCATATCCCCTTTCAATCCACTTCTCCTTTAGGTCCACAGAATGCTTGTCAAACATCTGCTGCAGGTCATTAAACGCATCATCCATGTAGGACGCATAGTAACACATACTATTACAGCTCGACTTTAAAGTGCCATATCTGGCCATTTGTGTCAGCTGTTCGTCTGCAACAAATGCTTTCATTCCATTATTAGTACTGTAAACTCCCTTTGTCCACCGCTTTGAAATGCATGCTTCTGGGATCCTGTTCATTCCTTCTACCACCATCACGCGAAACATGTGAGCACAAGGAATCCCCTTTGACTCGAATTTCATGCAAGAGCAGATTAGCTTCTCCATTGACCTATCATAAACCACCCTCCAACTAATTTCGTGTCCACCATATTTCGAGTAATAATATGTACGACTCCCTCCATCCTCGCTCCAGCCCTCAGAAATTAGAAGTCCCTGCCTGTTCAAATGCTTCCTCACCATGAAGAACACATTCCTTGTAAACACCTCCGCTGCGCTCGCCTCTAATTCGGGCAGGATTGTGGTTAAGACTGGTTTTGTGTTTTCGCTTGTGTGAACTGCTTTGCTCTCAGTATGTCGAAGCCATGCTATTGCCAAATCAAAACTTCTAACGAATTCATATAGTCGCATTTTTTCATTCAAGTACTCGTTCAAAAAAGCATTCATTTTCTCACACCTTTGAGTGCTTCTCATACCTGCAAAAAAATTACCGCGTAAATAGGCCTCTGCCCATAACCTTCTCCTACGGTACAACTTCTTCACCCACTCATTCTCTACCACCCCACATTCATTAACTAACCTAGCCCAGCGATCCTCAAACTCAAGAGTGCTAAACTTTCTCGCCATCAGGTCATACAACCTGTTATTAAACTCCTCGCAGCGAATATTACTCCGTGCATTCCTATGCAAGTGCCACGAACATAGCCTGTGACAAGCATCCGGGAGAAGATTCTTTATCGCTCTTCGCATTGCACTGTCACCATCTGTCATCACTGCTACTGGCTTTCTACCTTTCATAGCCTCTACAAATGTACTTAGCACCCATTCATATGTTTCAATCCTCTCATCTGATAACAGTGCACAGCCGAAAATAGTACTGTTCAAATGGTTGTTTACCCCTGCAAGTACAACTAGTGGCTTGCGGTATTTATTTGTTTTGTATGTTGTATCAAACACCAATACATCTCCAAATACACTGAAGTCCACACGAGATTTAGAATCTGCCCAAAACAACCTTGCCAATCTTCCTTCGTTATCTACATGATATTTATAAAAGAACATGTCATCGGCATCCTTCTTCGCTGCCAAGAACCCAAGTGCCCCTTCTGCATCGCCATTAAAAATATCTTTTCTACGTTCCTCGTCCATTCGGTTATACAGATCCTTAATGCAAAATCCCACGTTACTATACCCTCCGGCTTTGATAACAAAATGTTTCATTATCTGGCATATTCTGGCCCCAACCAACTTTAGACTTTTTGCCTGCGCATATTCTGCATCGCTCACTTTTCTATGCGACCTAAGGTGTTGCACACTTGCCTCTGATGCCAGCGGGTGATTGTGCTCCATAATGAAACGTGTCACCACATACTTTACCGATTCTGTGTCATATTTCACGCGAAAGCAAGCCCCACACCCGGTCCTTGTGATTGCTTTTGCTTCTCTTTTCCGGTCTTCATAATTAAACCACTTTTCATTCCTATAACCTTCACAGCAACATACCCATTTTCTAAATCTTGAAATGCCATCTTCATCTCGTTTGGCATTACTTTTACGAATCCCAAATCCGCTTAGTTTCGCATACAAATTATAAAATTCCCCAGCTTCTTCTTCCGTGTCAAATGTTAATTTCATTACGTCATCCACGCCTATTGCGCCCACCAATTCATCTGCCTCCTCATCTTCGTGTCCTCCTATTGAACCACCGCTTTCTTCACTGCATGTGTCTCGGTCACACTCAGGTTCTTGGTTAAGGTCAAATGACATTAACCTGCCGCAACCATCCATCCCCATTTTTCCCTTCTCTATTTCCTGCACCATGTCATGAGTTTTAAGCACCCCATCCTGCCCCATACTTACAACCCCTGTGTGGTTGTTCAATGCTTTTTCTAACCATGGTCGCTTAACATTTTTTTTCAGCCTCCCCATATGCTTTCGTTTGTAACATAAATACTGATCGTCTACTAATGGAACAAAACATATATACACGATCATTTCACTTAACAAACCATACTTTACCTCACAACTTTCACAAAATGCAGACGATAAACATTACTCTAACATTCATATACACAGTTTTTATAAGTGTGGCTGATGCAATTATATCAACCTTTAGCACAAAATACCACTATCGACATGCATTTTCATTAACACCAACAAACTCAACCTCTACTGTGTGTTTCTTTAATTCTTTTCACATAACCATGCGCAATGCAGTATGGGGGCCATTATCGATGTCCACACGGCCATCCAAATCACTCTATTTTAAGACTTTAGTCCTGTTACAACGTCTTCTTCACGTCTTCACTCATTTCTGCTTAATTTCCTTTACACTATTTAATACAAATTAGAGGACCAAGATTTCCTACGTACGTACACAAAGCTCCGTGCACAAATAAACTGCGATAATTTCCCGGTTTCGTTACATCTTCGTTCGAAGACGCAGGGTCTTACACCCCGTACTTCGTATTCCTTATTCCTCTATCATTGCCTCTTACAAGAACTGTAGAAATCACCCTAGTAGACGTACAGGTGTTTTACTCGTTATTTTACTCCATTTTTCAAAGTTATGGAAAAACTCAAAAAAGTACTCACCTTTGATTTCTCTGCTTCTGTTCCACGCCGCTGCATTGTGTCACCACAGCTTCGCAAGGGCCTTCCTCAGATATATCTACCGTCACCGCCTGCGCCTAAATTTACGCCAGTAGACACCACCTCTGTCTATTCCGCCTTGACTTCTTCTTTACCAAATTTTTGCCTTCGATTCCGACGTCACCACCTGTCTTCAAACACACGCATCACTGCGGGCCCCAACATGGCTGTGTGTTTAGTACCTAATACGCTTCCTCTTCGGTGGCCCCAGCATGGCTTTGTTTAGTACTGCTTTCCCAATTTCTTCGATGTTTTATACAACAGAACCGACACCGGCTGTTAATTTTTATGCTTTCCGATCCAAAATTTTGTATTCTACGAAATTGGGTTCTCCTCAACGTCTGATGGACGAAAGCCGCAAACAGCAGGTCGTTTATAAGACAACCGTTTTAACTAAATTTTATCCCATTACCCAACATTTGTATTTAAGGCACGTTGGGTACTCTGTCACTGTAATGGTTGAAAGGCACAAAGAGCTGGTCTTTTACTCACCAACGGGTTTAATTTCTTTTTATCCGATAAATCAGTCTCTCTTTATGCCACCTTCGGTATTATGTTGTTGTGATGGAAGAAAGCCAAGGGGAGCTGAAACTTTTAAACTTGGACACCCGTTTGAATATAAGATTGACGAATCCAAAATGGATTTAATCTTTAGTTGTAGTGCAGGAAAGCCATAAAGAGTTGGCTATTTATTCTAAAATGCATTCCAATATGGGTACTGCGTTGTTATTATGGACGAAAGAGTTGAAAATTGGGGTTGTTTTAATAAAGTTAACGGGTTTTTTTTTACTCCTTACCCCATTATATTTATGTTAATTCCGTTTCACCCCAATACATTTCCAACATTTGCCGTACGCTACATTCACCGCGGTTATAGGTCACCACTTACTTTTTTAGAAACATTCCCTTCATCTCCGTACATGTCAGGTTGCTACGTGCCAGCTTCTTGGCCATATCATTTGCTTTCCACACCTGTCTTTGAAATATGTGAATACACTACAGAATTTACCATAATGAACATTTCATGAACAGGCAGAGTAATGGCCATGTCTATACTTTTCCCAGTTCTGGCATTGCTGGCTCAAGAAGGTATGTATGTAAATTTTTTTCTTTCTTTCTTTCTTTCTTTCTTCATTACTCTTTAGAATACGCAGTATTGATTTTTTTTTTTTTTTGGTTGTCCATGACCATTGGAGGGAAGTTTTTTCAATTTCTTTTTATTATAGACAAGGGGAAAGACAAATAGGGAAAACAAAAAAGAAAACAAAAATAACTAGAAAGGACAGAAGAAACTCCTTTGCTAAAACTAAATGAGTGTCAATTTTAGGCTGTGATTATAAAATATTTTTTGAAAAGGGTCCTTGAGGAGAAGTTCTTGAATTAAAGGGTTTCAACTTCGAGATACATGTAATTGTAGATAGGAAAATATACATTTTCTTTTTTGGTATGCTCAATAGTACATTTTGCACTAGAATTAGTAGAGAGGACCTTTCATCATTTCACGGTAATGGCATAGCAAAAATTTCACGTTTTGAGTTTTGTTCTTTGTTTATGATATTATGGAATAGCTCTAAACGTCCCAAAAATTCATCACAATAACGTGAAGTTATTGAAACTCTAGCTAATTATGTTTTTCTAGTCCAAAAGCAATAATTATTCGTGAATTTGATAATACTCTTATTCATATTGCTTTCTTTTTATTGTCATTGGCAGGAAAATTAGGACTTTCTCAATTTATAGGGGAGTAATTCATTTACTACAACGTACTAGTATAATTTGAAAATTATTACTCAAAAGCAGAATTGCTAATTAAACAGCCCCAGACGAGCTGATCTTAAATATGAAAAACAAACAATAAAGTTTATTTTTCCATTAAATTTAAAATTTTAATTTTATGATAATTTTATCCTCTTTTGTAATGGCTAAAAATTCTTCTAAACATGTCCCTGCAGCATTCATTTGAGTGTCAATCAGAAAACTGCATATATGGACATAGAACTTATCTCCAAGGAAGAAATCAAGCCAGCATCTCCAACTCCCCCTGAGTTGAGAACCTTTAGGTTTTCAGTCTTGGATCAGCTTACTCGTGACTCTTATACAAATATATTGTTCTTTTTCTCCCCAAGAAAACAACAAGGCACTTATCTCAACGATGTTATTTCCCAAAGAAGTCGATGTCTAAAGGAATCACTATCAAAAACCTTAGTACCCTTCTATCCACTAGCAGGAAAAATCAAAGATAATTTGCATATTGAGTGTAATGATGATGGAGTTTACTACGTCGAAACTCAAACCAATATTGGACTGTTAGATTTTCTGAGGAAGCCTGAAAATGAGTTCATGAATCAGCTATGTCCATTTCATCCAGATTCCACGGAATTATTGTCAAAAGGTTATCCTATCATGTTTCAAGTAAACATTTTTGACTGTGGTGGTATTGCCATTTGCTTGAGTGCTTCCCACAAGATTTTTGATGGTCTCTCAGTTTCTACATTTATGCAATCTTGGGCAGCTACAGCACGCGAATCAACGGTACAAATAAATCCCAGTTTTATTTCATCTTCCTTATTTCCTCCCATTTTGGATATGTACCAAGATTCACCTCCTGTGGTCTCCAAACCACAAAAGAACGAGCCTAAATATGCTACAAGCAGATTTGTGTTCGATAGCTCGGCCTTGGCTGCTCTTAAATCCAAGGCAGCTACGTCAACATCTTCCGCGAAACCAAGTTCAGCCAAGGCTGTTATGGGACTTCTATGGAAATCTGCCATAGCAGCTTGGAAAGTAAGGTCTGTTTTGTTTATCCCGGTGAATCTGAGGACAAAAGTTTCGCCCCCTTTATCACCTCATTCACTAGGAAATATCGTCTGGTTGGCTCGTGCTAAATGTTGTGACAATCCTAAGCTAGAGCTGGAATTGCTGGTAAACAAGATCTCAAATTCCATTGGTACAATGAACGCTGATTTTGTTGAATCTATAAATGGTGAGAATGGGATTCAGAAGCTGATGGGAGCCTTAAAAGATTTCCATGAAGTGTTCTATGACCCTAATAGTATGGCTGAATGTCTCTATATCAGCAGCATCCGCAAGACTGGTTTTTATGAGGCTGATTTTGGATGGGGAAAGCCCATATGGACATGCATTACGCGTGGAAACAGAGATTTACACGGATTGGGAAATATTGCTCATCTGATCGAAACAAAATCTGGTGATGGGATTGAAGCATTGGTGACCATGAAAGAAGAGTACATGGCTACACTGGAGAAAAATCAGGAGCTTCTCCATTATGCTTCTTTAAATCCTAGCCCTCTTGATTCAAGCTAGCTTTTCAGCATGTTTTGTCTGGCTATGTTTCAAATCCTACAAAGCAATTGTGAAGGTTGGATTGTTATCAAAAAGAAAGTTGTAGGAACAGAAAACCATGCATTTGTGTATTATCCTCCATTGGTTTGTTGACTTCCTTTTGAAAAGACAAAAATAACACCGTTGTGTATAAACAAAGAAAAACTTTGGGGAAACTTAAGCCCTTAGCTCTGAATTATGTGCCATCACTACTTTGTATGGATAGTAATAAATTTTTCTAAAAAAAATTTTTGCTTGCATCATAAACACATTTTTCAATTCATCTTTTTATATTCTCAGCCATCTTTTTATCTCATATACATCACATCATAAAAAATATTACAGTAATTATTTCAAATAATTGTTTGAAATAATACTCTATCCAGTATCCATACAATTGTTTGGATTGTAAATTATTTGAAATATTTTTACTGTAGCACTTTTTGTGATATGATTTATGTGAGATAAAAAGGTAATTGAGAAGATAAAAAGGTGTATTGGAAATTATAATAGTGATGTAAGCAAATATATTTGGATAAATAATCTCCTGTACAAACAATCTTTAGTCTCGTATTTATCTGATCTGACGGTTCATCTTTTAACTCTCATGTAAGTCCATTTAAACTTCTCCTCTCTTATAATTAGTTTAGTGTAGAAGTAAGATGCTTTATTGTCGTTACAGAAAAAAAAAAAAGAAAACAAAAGAAAAAAATCACTATTGTAATGTATCTCTTTCTTGATTGTCAGGACGGCCAGGGTCAAGCTTAGGCTCAGGGAGGAGAAAATAAAGAATTTGGTAGTCTGAAAGCGACAAAAATGAACACAAGGGAACAAAAAAAAATGTAGAATAATGAACTTTCACATTCATACACTGCCCTAATAAGCAAATATTATTATAAACCCTTCCAAGGCACGAAAATCTTTTAACTGCACAAGGCACTAGGAACGCCAGCCTAATGGCATCGATTTTGCAGAGTTTTGTTGGAATAAACAAAGACTCGACCCACTTGTTTTCTGACAAAAGAAAGAGAAAAGGGCAAATAATTTGTAGCTTATGTCCACGTGATTATGACTTTCGAGGTGCAGATAACGGAGTGACTTTAACGCGATGAGGCTGTATTAGGATAATTTCACATAGCTCTCCTTAGAACCATAGGCAGGAAAGGTTGCAGGTGCAACCTACAATCGTTTCTAGTGATTTTATGTATTTTATACATCATGTAATTTTATTTGCACATTATATAATTTTATTTGCACAACATGTAATTTTAGAATAAGTTTTTGTGAATTTCACACACATTATTAAAAACGAGATACAAGAAATAATCTGAATCGTATAATTTTTTTGGATCAAATTCTGGCCGTGAGCTATTTAGGGACAGTCCTTTTGATGACCGTCCCTATCTTGTCTCCCTCTCCTAAGAGGTTTTTGACAATTTTATTCATCTATACTTATCTAAGAATCTCTCTTGACAGAATTGTGAGCTCAAATACTTATGTTATATGAGGAAAATTACTCATATACTCTAAAACATTATGTCTTATTAGAAATTAAAGTAAAAAATTTCAGCGACTATTAAACTAATGATCGGATCATATTTTGCCCATCAAACTATTTTTCATCAGTAATTGATCACTAAACAACTTAATCAGCAAATTCATGACTATTTAATCGATAATCATTCTTAATCTTTGAAATTAATAGTACACGTGACTTGAGCATGGCATTAGGAAATGCCAGCCTAATAGCACTAATCTGTGCATAAAATTAATTAATAAAGTATTAAGTCACCTAATCAGCAATACAATGTAAAAGGACAGTACAGTAATGATCCTTCCGATTCATGCATCACCTAATGAGCAATATTAAAACGTAAAGGGGAAATGATCGGTTTCATCCGTCACATTTCACAAAAATATTCTTTTCGTCCCTTACTTTTAAAATGAAGCAATTTCCTCCTTGATATTTAAAAACTAAAATTATTACATCCCTGAACCCAAATTTCAATTTGAATCAAATCACCAATCAACCTGATTACAAATTTTGAGGTGTAATTGGTAAATCATTTAGTTAACTCAACTTGATATACATGTGAAATTTAATGAACCTAAAAATAAAAAATAAAAAATTATAATATAAAAAAGAAAGATTAATCTTTCTTACATTATTATTGTATACACTGACGGTTTTATATACCGCCATATCATTTTAATTTAATTTTAAGCACCAAATTTTATATTTATGATACACATCTAAATTTGCAAGCGAATATACTAGCGGTTAGAGCTGTTAACGAGCCGAGTCGAGCTCGAGCATGTGATAATCGAGTTCGACTCGAACCCCTAATCGAGCCAGCTCGAGCTCGCTCGATTAGTAATTCGAGCTTCACAAACTATTCGAGATCGACTCGATATGTTCGCTAGAAAACTCGAGCTCGAGCTCGAACTCGAGTTTAAAATTGAGTCGAGCTTATCGAGCTCGAGATCGAGTTTGTCGAGCCTGTAGAGTATCAAATACACAATAAAAATGACGCTAATACCCCTACTATTCGAGCAGTTTCGAGTTCGAACTCGAGCCTATCGAGCCTGTAGAATATCAAATATACAATGAAATTACACTAATACCCCTACTATTCGAGCATGTCGAGCTTAAACGAGTCGAGCTATGCTCGGCTCGTCTATTAAACGAGCACCAAGTTGAACTCGAGCTCGGCTCGTTTCTCTCAATAAACGAGCCGAGTCGAGCCCTTATCGAGCCGGGTCGAGCTCGGCTCGCGAGCTACCCGGTTCGATTAACAGCTCTACTAACGGTGCATGAAAAGATTAACAAATAAAAAAACTCTACTATTCCAAGACAAAGAATGACATTTTTTTATAATTTTTATTTTTTGGTTTAATAAATGTCATGTGAATATGATGAAATTGACCGAATGATCTATCAATTCTATTTTAAAATTTATTACAGGGTTATTGGATGGTTTAATTTAGATTAAAAATTAGGTTCAACAATGTAATAGTTTTAATTTTTAAATATCTGGGATAAATTTGTTTTATTTTAAGAATAAGAGATGAAAAGAATATTTTTGTGAAATATAAAAGACGAAGCTAAGTCATTTTTCCAAACGTAAATTCCAGTATAAACCTGTCCCAAGATATGCAAATCTATGGATTGCGCAGGGCCCTAGGAGGGCCAGCTAGCCAGTCCGATGGCATCAATTGACTGGAGTTTTTAACTAATAGATAGTGGCTCAAGTCATGTGGTTCCTGACCCCAAAAACAATAACAAATCTACGGTTGTACCTTTATTTCTTGCTATGGACCCCATCCATGATCATGATTTTTCAGGGGCTGAAAGTGGGGTAAATTTAACGCCATACGAGTCTGCGGTAGTTCCTCGAGATAATTTCAAAAACTTCTCTTGAAGTTTATCACTTAGCACTCTTAGATCGTGTTTGTATTGTAACTTTTTTGAAATTTTTGTAAAAAAATATGCTGTAACAATTTAATATATATATGATAAAAAAGTGACTGGAAAATGTGTTTATGAAAAATCTAAAAATTTTTGGTGAAAAGTTCCTTTTCAAACAAGGCCTTAAATTTTAAAAAATTTTACTTGCCTCCCTTATTATAATATTTTTGTAATATTTGTAACCCATTTCAAAATATAATATTAAAATTTTATTTTGGGAAATAGAATATAATCTCATTTGATTCGCCATTTTGTTGTCTTACTTTTAATACAAAAAAAAATGAGCTAATGTTTAAAGGTTTATTTGAGGTTCTTGCAAGTTACAAAAATATTTTCTTTACTATAAAGTGCTTTCAGTTAATTTGATGAGTTTTATGAATGTGAATTTTCTAATTTTCTTGTGTCCAAATGGATGGCTTAAAAACTAGAAAAATATAAAATGGTGAAAATTATGTATAAAATTGTTTGTGTTGTTTTCAAGTTAGTGCAAAAAGTTAATTTTATTATTGTAAAATATTTCAAGTTATGTTTATGAGTATTGTAAATTATTGATAATTTTAAATATTTAATATGTCTTGTCTAAACCAATGACTTAAAAACTATTAAAGGGTCTCTCAACCCTGTGATCAACTTTTAAATACCTATTAAAAAGTCAAATTAACCAAGTTTACAAAAATTAAAAGATAAAATTAGCATGTTATGACAATTAAGAGAAGACAACAAAGGGCAAATTCAAAACGAGATTGTATTCTCTCTTCTAAAATAATATTTTAATATTATAGTTTGAAATAGGTTTTAATTATTACAAAAATGAAAAATTAAAGTAGGGGTGAGAAGTGAAATTTTTAAAAATTTAATGATACCAAGTGATATTGTTAGAAACCTCAGGTGGGGTTTCTAAATTACCCCTAGTTCTTAAATTTTTAATGTGTATATAATTAAATCGGCTTCGTTGCATTTGTTCCCCAGAATTTGGGTTTTACTAATACTTTATGCCTCATGAAAATTGAATTTGGTCAAAATAATGCCATATTTTTTGTATGACCAAATTACTTCTACTAATTTTTGACTATACGAAATGCAGTTTCAAACTTAAAAAAATTGTTATTTTTTCAACTATTGCTAAACCCATTTGAACATACTAAACTTTGTATTTGGCTAGAACATAGATTAAATGTAGAAGAAATTAAAGTTAAGTAGGAGGAAGGGTTGGATTAGGTGATACACAGGAAAGATGTGTAAGTGAGACGTCCGATTTCAAAATCTCTCACTTATACTAAAAAAAAGAGTTTAGCAACGAAAAAATTAGAAAAATTGCATAGAAGTGCAAACAAGTAAAAGAGTTAATCTCAATACTCATCGCAATGCTCATTGTAATACATATATATATATATATATATATATATATATATATATATATATTTTATTATTATTATTATTAAATAAGGTGCAAATGTGGCACAAATTTACCAATTCGCACCACCTAAATTCATGAGAATCATGGGAGAATATTGAAGGGATCTTATAAGGTTTGTGAGACTATGAATGCTAGTTGTTTGATAATCTAGATGAAGCGAGAGGAAGAGATCAAAATTAATATAGTTGTTTTCGGAAAATTCTACGTTTGCCTTTACAACTTCTAGTCAATTCTTCTCCATTCTATCATTTGTTCTTATATATTTACTTTATATAGCGTGACCTAAGTGCAGTACTTTTAATCCATTAAGACCTTGCATATTTTGGTCTGAAAATGTGGCATCATCCATACAAGTATTATCTTGGGGCAATAATTTCATTTCAACAAGTTCTTGGATGGAAAGGTTGTTTCTAATATTTGATTGATCATAGAAGGGGGTGCGATGTACATATCTAAAGCTCATTTGGAAAATTTTTTTTTTTTATACAAGGACAAAGTGTTACTAAGGATCAGATGAAGAAAAAGTGTAGTGAAACTTAATAACTATTATACTTGTGCATATTGAACAAAATCTTCTCCAAAGCTTGACTAAAAATTTGGTTAAAAAATTACAAATTGGCGCAATTACTGATATAGATTCATAGGTAAATAAAAAACCAGAAAATTACAAACTAAATAGCAAATTAATTTCCATTGCTTTTGGTATATATTTAATTGCGGTTACATCTGTAAATCTACAGGCTAGTTTTAATTTACTCCTCGCCAAAGTTTTAGGTAGTTACTATTTGTCTTATTTCTAATAAAGATTCAATCTATATATATATATATATATATATTGTCAACTTTTTTGTACAAAGATGCCCTTCTTGAAACTTTCCAAAGGTAGTTACTATTTTTTTTTATCTTATATCTAATGACCATATATATCCATTTCGTTTACTTAATTTCTTGACTATAAAAATGTTTTTTAGGCCATAACATTCAGCTGAAACCTTTATAATTTTTTCATAAGGTGAGAATTATTAATGAAGTAAACTACACGGGAAAAATTTTTCGTGTGTCTTATACGTTAACTATATCTTATGATAATATGTTTTTGAGGTACATTTATGACATGTAAACCAATACGAAATTTTACGTTTGAATATGCATTAGGGAAAAGAGTCCCAATGACTCTTTAACTCTTTCTCAAATAAAGTTTTAACCCTCCAATAATTAATGTTAAAGTTTTGGCTCTTAATCTAATAAAATAGTATATTCGTGACCCTTTTATTAAATTCAACAGTTAAAATTCACGGAAAGCATCATCTCGTGAGATGCACGACTAAATATCAAGGACATTATAGTCTCTGAGCAAAAGGTTTGGGTCCATTGCCGAAGCATTCAAACTCAAGGCTTTGTCTCTTCTTCATCCTCTTCAATCTTAGGTGCCAGGTAAAATCCTATATAACCCATCTCTGCCAATGGGCTTGCCTTGGTAAAAGAGTTCAAATACCTAAGGGCAAATGTCAAGGACACTGGATCATTCATTTCTATAACAGTTGCTTCCTCTGGCTTGTCAACAGTTGTATTCTGCCCGCAAAAAAATATTTGCAAACCCAATATCACCTCTTGTTGAAAATTTTACGCCTTCTTTTCTCACAGATATCACCACCGTATCACCAATACTGCTGAGATCCTTACAAATTCTAGCAAACTTAGCCGAAGGCATCCTAACAATAGCCTGGTACTCTACTTCTAGAATTCCAAGGTGCTCACTGTCGATGTCGATAAGCTTCATTTCAAAATCAGCTATCTTATCTTGAGTGGGACTTTCAAACATGAAGGTAACAGTATCACAGCCATCGTCGCCTTTAATGGTGATTATGTCATCGTTTCCGACGCACTTGAGCATCTTAGTCATATTGTTAAGATTCATCCCCATGGAAAAATTACGGTCACAGCGGCAGTGCTCAAAGCCTTCAGATCTGAGCAGCAAAGCCACCAACGCGACGTGGCTGGAGTCCATGGCTTGCAAGGAGAAGCCACTCGAGGAACAGTCGAAATTCGCATCGTTCACCAAATCTTTTATGGCATCCAGAACCTTCTTTAATAAACTACCCTGAACCAGCCTTAATTCAAACATCTTTGAAGGGAAATTCAGAGGGAAAATTGCTAGGGTTAGATTGTAGAGAGGTCGGAGAGTTTTTTTTTTTGTTGGAGGGAAAGTAGGAAAGAGTCGCCAATAAAGAAGCTTGGCCTATTTTACCACTAGCAGAGGCCGATGTAGTGGTTCTTGGGCTTCCACTAGCACCCTTCAAGATTGTTGAAGTTGAAGGCGACCCGACCATCATTGGAGAGGCAAGGGACTGATTAGTGGTGAAAAAGGAGTGGAGATTGTTGGAGAAAAAATCAGTGATGAAAGTATTTTTGCTTTTCTTTGCTTAGAGACTATAACGCCCTTGATATTCTAACGAGATGATACTTTCCGTCAATTTTAACTGCTGGATTTGACAGAAGGACCACGAATATACTATTTTATTAAATCGAGGGCCAAAACTTTAACATTAATTATTGGAGGGCTAAAACTTTACTTGGGAAAGAGTTTGAGGGTCATTGGGACTCTTTTCCCTATGTATTATGAAGTTGTAGTATAGCTTTTACTGTTTTTAGTTACAAATGTAGTACAATTCTCGGCCAGTTCCAGAACCTGTCTCGCATCCAAGTTTTTAGTCTAATTTTTAATAGACAAGTTTTTTAACTATTTTATTTACGGTAATCCTTTATAAACATCTCAAAATTTTTAATGTACACGTCCCGTAATATCGAAGAACACACAATTTTTTCATTTTTTCCATCATTTTCTTCCTTCTCCCCTACCTCAACCCGCCACTGTCGGCCAGCTGATGCCGACGTCACCAGCTTGCAACCTCCTTTTCTGCCCCTCTTCCCTATTCTCTCCCTCCCCCCACGTCCCTCCCATAGTTCATCAGAATCCCTCATAGAGTTCATCAGAAATCAGGCCCATACTATAAGCAAACGGGACTACATAGTAAAGAATTCCATGAACTTTAGTCTCTGGGTGTCCAAGTATGTATCCCTGAAGCCATAAATGGAAATGTCTCAGTTTTAACCACGGTATGGTAAATTTTTCTCCAAATAGTATGTAATCAATCTAGCTTATATGGACTAGAAAAGAGAAGATCATCAAAAGTAAGTTTTAAGGCCTCAATAATTAATCTTATAGTCATAGAGCGACAAATTGTTGATCCTATACTCTTTGTATTTAGCAAACTTCAACTGATCATCTTGTGACAGGAGATAACATAGAACTCTGAACTATTGAGGTCCAACACGAAAGAGTACTAACGCAATGAAGGTATAAAAGATCCCATAAACTCGCATCCTAAGTATCTCCTAAATGGAAGTTTTCAAAGAAACGTATTCCTTTTTTATCCCAGAGCGTCTTATAACTTAACATATTGACAGAAAAGAGTAAAAAGTGGGAAAATGATGGTTTTCATCCCTAAAATTGTGGTCATAGATATATTTCATTCTCAAACATTTTAACATAACACATTAGCATTTAAACTATCAATTATTGACCAATTTCATCTACAAATGAAAAATTAATCAATTTAAACACTTGAATGAAATGTTGCTTGTCGGATGAAAGGTTGGTGTTATCCCAGCCTACACCTATTGAATGAAAGGTTGAAGTTATTCCAACCTCGGGCCCGATATGAATAGGGAATTTTGAGTTTATTCTGTATCGATTATGGAAGCGATAGGATATTTGGTTATAAGTGTGAGAGAAACCTTAACTTTTGGAATAGTTTTTGTGATGAGAAGGCCCAATAACACCCAACACTCGAGATGGCAATGAGGGACACCCGTCCCCCATGGATTGATATGTTGAATTTTTATTAGTTATTATGGAAGCATATAGCGACAAGATCAATTTTTTATCATTCTCCAGCAAACATCCCATGGGGAGCTAGCAGAAATAGGAGCAAGGGCAAAGGATAGGGTGGATGTAGGGGAGATATTTGGCAACAGGGCAGGAGACGGGAGAGGGATCCCCTAGTCCCATTGCCATCCCTATCCAGCATTGTTCCATCCCTATCCAGCATTGTTATCAAAGCATAGTAATGGCAACTCCTACTAGACAATTAAATGCAATGTTGTCCATCGAATAAAAGGTTGATACTGTTCGAACTTAAGACCCAATGTGTGAGGGGGAGATAGTTGTGAAAGGTGCAGAATGCATAGTTAATGTGTGAGGGGAAACAGCACCTAATTGGTTTTTTACTATATCTATGATTGAACTAGCATGTATTGAGATTTAAGAGTACAATTCCTTCTGCCCCATTGGTACCTGGACCCACAAATTTTAAGTTTCTTGTGTAATTGTTCAATCATATCTCAGCCAAACTCATTTTTTGGATAAATTGGATCACACAGGTCGGTTCAATCGATTGAAACAAAAGCAAATATGGGACCAATCTAGTTGAAATGATATAAAATAGGTTAAAATCGGCTCAATCCCATAGTGGAACTTAAGCTTGCTGGAGATTGAAATATATATTAGACTAACGTACATAATCTTCTTTATCTTGCTGAAAAGTTTGTCCACGGTTTCATTGTATGTTGACTCCTAGTTACAATTCGTCCACGTTTTCACTATAAGATTGGCTCTGTATTATAATTCGTCGACGACTTCATTGCATGGTTAATATCATATTTTTTGCCAATCACTGCCCGCCAACTTTCCATGTCTTCTGTGTTGGACTCAGATCTTGTAGTATTGTGACCGATCCTATGTCTCAATGCATTAGATCAAATAACTTTGACTCCACAATACTCTGAATTTTGTTTGAACTAAGTATGTGCTTATTTATTACCAACACTTACTTTAACTCTCAAAATTCTCAAAAGCATATGGTTTCAGATCTTGATGTTAATAGTCTAGAACTATATCAATATTTGTTAGATCATAGTGAAATCTATTAAAAGGATATTGGAAAAGTAAAAATTAGATACTTCGAAGATTTTTCAAAAGTTATGAATCAACGTATAAGTACTCAATAAACCCTAATAAAGAATACGACATATGAAATAATACTACATAAAAGCATGAAAAGTTTAATTAACTAAGATTAAGACTCTAAGAATTGGATGACTTGGATTTAAATCCTTCTTTTCCCTTCTGCCTCCGTACTGGAAAGGGCGATGCACTTTTATAACTTACTTTATCATGATACTGCTCCCCCTGCAAAAATCATCAAGTACCCAGATGTGAACTTTCTATTGTCAAGATCACCTGCTATATTTGCATCGGTGTACCCATCTAATACAGTTTTACCATTGACGAAATACAAACACAATTTGGAAGTTTTCTTAAGATACCTGAAAATCTATTTGATAGCATTCTAATACTCCTTACCAGGATTAAAGAGATATCGACTAACTATTCCAACTGCATGAGCAATATCTGACCTGGTGCAAATCATAACATACATCAGACTACCAATAGTCGTGGCATAAGGAATTTTCTTCATGTCTTTCTTATTTTTCTTACTTATAGGACACTACTTGATGCTCAATCTAAAGTGACTCGCAAGTGGAGTAGAGAATTATTTAACTTTATTCAGTTAAACCTGTCAAGTACCTTCTCAATGTACCTTTCTTGAGACAACCAAAGCTTTCCATTTTGCCTGTCTCGAGAGATTTTTATCTCCAGTATTTGTCTAGGCCCTAAATCCTTCATTGCAAAGGATTTACTTAATTTCTTTTTTAACCCATCCATTTTTATAATATTACGGTCAATAATTAACATGTTATCAACGTATAACAAGATAATAATAAAATCACCATTTGAAAAATTTTTCACATAAACACAGTGATCAGATGTAGTCCTGTGGTACTTGTAGTCCATCATAAAGGAGTCAAATTTCGTGTATCACTGTCTCGATACCTGTTTCAACTCATATAATCTCTTCTTGAGATAGCAATACAAGATTTTTCTTGTCACTTTTTTTGAACCCTTCCGATTGTTTCATGTAAATCTTCTCTTCCAATTTACTATGCAGGAAGGCTGTCTTCATATCAAGTTACTCGATCTCCAAACTTAATCTGGTTGCAATACCCAGAACAACTCGAATTGACGACATCTTTATCGCAAGAGAGAAAATTTATTCAAAATCTACACTGTTCTTTTGACTAAATCCCTTTACAATTAATCTTGCTTTATACTTTGATTATGAGCTGTACTCCTAAATTTTCAACTTGTAGACCCATTTGTTCTTCAAAACTCTTTTCCCCTTAGACAGTTTCATTAACTTATAAGTATGATTCACATGCAGGAACTCCATCTCCTCTTACATGACTCACAACCAATCTTTTTTGTCCTCATGCTCTAGAGTCGCAGAGTATGATTCTGGCTTTTCTCCATCTGTCAACAACACATATTCATGAAAATTATATCTGCTAGAAGGTATTCTCTCTCTGTTAGATCTCTTAAATTCATCTAGTAGAAGCAGTGGTGGAATAGGTGGCGCCTCATATTCAGGTGCATCAGCAGAAGGATCATCACTATCATCAACATTTTCTTTCTACTCTGTCTCAACTCCCCATTGATTAAAATCAACAGATACTGGAGTTGGATCTTGATCTGAATTTGAACTAGCAGGAATGTCATCTGAGGGTTTTTTATTGTCATCTTTATCAATATTTTCAATAGTTTGATATTCAAAGAAGATAATATCTCTACTCTTGATCATTTTCTTTTCAACAGGTTTATATCACTTATAGTCAAGATTTTCATGTTTATAACTCAAGAAAATAAACTGTTTTGATTTTACAACAAGTTTTGACCTCTCATCTTTGAAAATATAAACAAATGTTCAATAATAAAAAACTCTCAAGTGTTTAAAAGACATATATGTTTCCATCCATACTCTCTCTGAGATATCACTATTTAGAGGAATTGATGGAGAAAGATTAATCAAATCAACTGTAGTCCTCATTGTCTCACTCTAAAAGGATTTTGACATCTTAGCATTGGAGAGCATACATCTGACTCGCTCAGTGATGGATCTATTTATCATTTCTGTTACTCCATTCTATTGAAGAGTTTTTGGTACTGTCTTTTCTAGTCCGATTCCATGGGACTTGCGGTAACTTTCAAACGGTCTCCTGTACTCACCACCATTATCAGCACGAACACACTTTAACTGCTTGTCAATTTCTCTTTCAACTTTGCTATGAAAATTTTTAAACACATCCAAAATCTAATATTTGGATTTCAACGCAAAACACCAAACTTTTCTAGTAAAATCATCAATAAAAGTTACAAAATAAACATCACCACCAAGAGACCTATATTTCATATAGCAAATATCAATGTGCACTAACTCTAACGGATTTAATTTTCTAAATGGAGAAAAATTTTAAAATGTGACTCTATGTTGTTTTCCATAAATGCAGTCAACATAAGATAAGATTTAAGTACATTATCTCTAAATCAAGGTAGGAGTTACTTGCGAACAAGTGTCTGAATCCTCTTTTCATCCATGTGTCCAAATCACCTATGCTAAAGGTCAATTGAGAAATCACGAACTGCATTCACTTCTCATTTCCCCAACTTGACTTGTATCAAGTAGAGGGTACTCTGCTTCTTTCCTCTGGCAACAACATGATTTCTTTTGTTGAGTTTCCATTTGCCTCCGCCTTGCGAGTTATGGTTGCCCTCATCATCAAGTTTTCTTGTAGAAATAAGATTAAGACAAATATCAAGAACATGTCGAGCATTTCTCAAGATCAGCTGGCACCCGGTATCTGTGCATCCATGGCATTTTAATTTTTATCTTCAGCTTAGTTAGGCCATAATTAATTATGTATCAGTAATTTGGCACGTTTCTTCTGTGGTTTAATGCTTTTGTTGAAGTGCGATGTAAGATTATTCCACATTTTCTCTAGTAGTATATTCTTGAGGAATTTATCTATCTTTGCTATAGCTATTTCTAATTCAAAGTTAGTTTTAGTTGCTTTCAATTACTTTGTGAAAGTACATCAAAAGCCAAGGGTGATGAATCCAAAAAGATATAGCATCAAGTTACAAAGCTTCAACCTGTAAGTTGTTAGATTTTCTGAAAATATAGAGAATACCTCTCTTCATAGTTTGTGATTTTGCTATCTAGTGCAACAGCCAGGTACATCATCATCATCGTTGCCAAATTCATGTAATGCAATTGATTTGAAGTCTTTGCATTGCCCTGAAGTTTGACGCACTTTGGATTATCAACCTTATTCTATATAGCTCAGTGATTTTTTTCCCCTTGTCAACTGCCATGCGTATTCATACTCATATACAAAAAAAAAAAAAAAAAAAAATTGCATGCCATGCTGGATAAAAGAAGAATACACTAAAATTCAATCACTTCCTTAATCCACATATTTGCTTGGGCATACTGTCTTTAGTTCCCTACGCCCATCACGCGATTTATGCCTCCTAGTACTCTTAATACATTTAGCCAAAACTTAGAAGATTCGAATATCAAATATTCAGTAGTTCAGATTAAGTCACACCATTTGATGAGATGAATAACATAATTTGACCCATTAAATTTCTAGAGATCTAATCTACTCAAGTGTAAGTCAAGTGTAAACTTTCGATAACTATATCATCAATGGCCACAAACACGTAAGTTTGGGCTACCCAAAACAAAAAGGCTATTAAGGTACTTTTGAGTCACAGTTTCGCTTAAAAAGTGATTAGATCAATCCTAGACACGAGGGATTTCTTCTGTTGATCTTCTTTTGGTTTTAAAAGTGTTCTCAAGAAAATTACTTTTCGATTATGTATAAGAAATTCCTTTTCTCGCTTCTCCTCATCTTTTAAAAGCTTTGGTAGATTCCCTCCATTCCTGTTTAATGGAGTAACAATTTTTTTTTAATATTTGAATTCCTTGGCTAACGTTACTTTCCTGTGAATTCAAAATTTTATTTATTGCAAAATAGAGGAAATTTATTTCAATGACATATCTTCAAAGTAAAAGCTTCAACAGTCATATAGAAAGGTTTGGAGGCGTAACGTGATTCCCATTTTAACTACTACATTTTATTCATTTTTCTACTATTCATATCTCAATAAGAAGGCAAGGGTGAATTCTTAGTTTGTGATGAAAAAAAAAAAAGAATTCTACAACGAGGGCGTTTCCTGGGGGAGTTTCTGTAAATGGGGGGTCTTCGCATTTTGAGAATGCGAACTCAGTGAGCTCCCACTACCCAGCGCCAAGACCCCATTTCAATTTCAGTATGTCAAATGTTGTGTAACCGGTGATTTTTATCTAAAAATATCTACATTCGCATCAATTGTAAAAGGTAAAACACGCAAGATTTAATCGCTAGATATTTGATTTCTTTTCCTTTTCAACTACCAAACAAATAACATGCACCTCATAAAAATAACTTATATAATTTTTAATTAGCATTGCGTTATGGAATTTCTAAAATTACAATAAAAAAATTGTAACAGATATTAATGACTATTAATTATTAGATTCTTATAACTAATATTCATCGTTGTCAACAAATAAATACGATTCATTAATAACAAAGGAAAATTAGAATTTGATAAATAAATTTATTTCACAAAAAAGGATCAAAAGTTAGTATTTTATTCATAAAATATAGTCAACACCTTACATGTTAATAATTTCATTCTATTTTTACATTGATCTAATTTATTTCCACCATTTAAATGTATTATAATAAAATAACGTATTTCATAAATTTTTTTTAAGGAATGCAAACGCGCATGTGACATCTTAAAACATTTTGTTTTAGTACAAAAATATAAATCTCTGCCTCCAAAAAAAAAAAGAAAAAAAATTTGCATCTCTGTAATGCGAGCTCTGTTGAGCTCGCATTTCAGGAATGCGAGCTCTCAACAGAGCTCGCATTCGTGAAATGCGAACTCTCCTGAGCTCGCATTTCACGAATGCGAAAACCCCCCGACAGAATTCCTCGCCACAATCACCCCTTTTGTAGAATTTTTTTAAAATCCATCACAAACTTAGAAATTTCTCAAGAAGGCAACCCATTGGAGACTTGGAGTAGAAGCGTCTCATGACCCAAAGTTACAATAATTTATATTTAAGAGTGGAACATTTGATGCTCAGGAGTCATCAAAGATGTTCATATCCATATGCCAACTGATTAGAGAGGCTGATGCGATATCCATCTCTCAAACATAGTTCTGCATTCGGCAGGCTTGAACTCATAAGCAGCATGGCCTCCTCCCTTCACCCAAAAAGAAGAAAAAGAAAAAAGGGGTGCTAGTTAGTCCCAAGAATGTTCTAACCTTGTTGTTAGTCGTTACCATGTGAACAAATCTTGCACTGAAGCAATAGAAACGGGAATTTCTTGCCTTCACTGTTGCAAATGTCATCTCATTTGCGTAGGTCCTTGTGTAACTGGAAGCAGGAAAACAGAACAAATTTAGATGAGTTGGGTAAAGCCATCTTTTTATCTCGTGCTAATCGTGGTGTAATCAAGAAAAGAAACATTGTTCAATTTTGAACCAAACCCGGCAACTTGGCCTTCATGAATCCACTGTCTCCAATCGTCAATAATTGGGTAATGTAGAGATCTTATCCACGCTTGAGTTTCAATGTGCGGTACCATCAGATCATGGTCACCACTGAATCACAAAGTACTCCACTTTCAATACTTAAAATCACTGCTGTTAACCTACATGCATCAAGATTCAGAGTTAGGTACCAAACCTGTATATAAGGGATCTATAACCTTTAGTGCTAAGGTTTGCATGATATGGTACAACACTCCCTGCATTTTTTGTGTATGGCAAGGCATCCCTGCAGCTTACCCACTGTCCGATAGTTTCCTGCAATGTGATTACAGAAATCAGTTCAGGCTTGCTTCGGCATTCTTCAAATGCTACATACCATAGTGCTTGATTTAGACATACCCTTAGCACATGGAGGGCCTCTTGGACGCTCTTGTTGTTAGCCCAGTGCTGAAGGAGCATAATCCGTTCTGTCTACGATTGCCAGTGAACAGAAGAAATGCGATCAGTTGTGCTACCAAGAACTGATGCTCTTATCCACGAGTTTACATAGAACAATACTAGTAGTATCTTACTCGACATATGACTGGAGTCGATTCCCGAATGTCTAGCTCTTCTAACTTCTCATACGACATTTGTATAATGGATCTCCCACCAGTAAATAATTTATTTGGCTCTCGTGAAAGGGGATGACATATGGGAATCAAGATATTTTGTTTGTCAATATTACAAAGCAACTGCAGAAGCAAATTATTAACCATCATTCTGGTTGCCCGTTCCTTTATTCTGATTCTTCCCACCTTTTCACCTTTGTGGCCCGCAAATTAAAGGGAAGGGGTAGGAACCAATTCTTAGTACAACCGTTTCATGACAGAAGTATGATGTTCAATTACTGCTTGTGTAAGCCCCTAACATTAACTGCAACTCTGTTACGAAATTGTATGAGCAAGTTTCAATAAATTACTTCTTGTTCAAATGATATTAGACTATTCAGGAACGGTTATATTGACGATCCTTAACTCTGTCTCTCTTTCTTGAGTTTAGGGGGCGCTTTAAGTAAATCCATTAGGCCTTGCCTAATTTTTGAAAATAGAGTCACATAAAAATTGCATAGATATGATTGCTTGCCTCATTGTATGCCTGCATATTTTTCAAACACACTGCATTACTGGGATCTATGATTTTATATTCCCCTTTACAGCTAACCTTCAAGGACTGCATTGTAAATATATAGGTCAATTAGAAAATCACGGGTAATTTTACATTGTAAGAATGCATGTGACAAATGACAGTGTTCTAAGATATCAATAGGTAACAAACAAAAGAAATAAGTTACCTCATAGAGTTCCTCAGAAATCAGCCCCATCCCATAAACAAACGGAACCCTATAGTTCAGAATTCCTGAAACCTTCGTTACTGGATTTCCGAGTATGTATCCCTGAAGCCATAAATGGAAACGTCTCAGTTTTAAACTTCAGGATGGTAAATTTTTCTCCAAATAGTATGTAATCAATCAAGATTAGGTAGACTAGAAAAGAGAAGATCATCAAAGGTATAGACCTTAAGATCAATACGCGGTTCAATGCCGTCCTTGTTTCCTGGAATAACTCCAAAATACATGTAAGTTTTAGGGCTTAATAGTCATAGAACAACAAAGCATTGATCCTATACTCTCTGTATCTAGCAAACTTCAACTGATCATCTTGTAGCAGGAGATAATGTAGAAATCTGAACTGGTCAAAGAAACGTTTTCTTGCTTTGTTCTGGAGCGTCTTATAACTTAACATATGGACAGAAAAGAATAAAAAGCCCGCAAATTTCTGAGGGAACTTTTAACCATTTTTCCCCGTCTTAAAGCTCTGCATTATGGTAATAAAACCCATTTAGCTTAAGGTGGCAACTATATTCCTACCTAAAGAGACTTCGCATATACTACAAGCTTACAGAAAGCATTTATAGTATATTCAGATCTCTTACAACGCCTATGTATCTCTGTATAACAATTTCAATAATCAGATTGTAACACAACCAAAAAACTTCCCCAGGGTAAAGAGCCACATTGAAAAAATCTTACCATTTGATATAAGTTGAGTTAATATTGGAACAGGAATGCCCCCATACGAGATTCCACTAACATAGAATGGATTCGACTTGTACTCTGGGTGATCATGTAGCCACTGCAGTATAATCAACTATCAAAACGAATCTTGTAAAAGGTAAACATCTTTTAAGTACAATTGCTTTCCCATTCAAGGGAAATTAAGTTTTTAACTCGAGGTTCAAATGGGTAAAAACGCTACAAATATCGCCTGCCCAAGCCTCTATGATTGGCAGTTGTAATTGCACTGTGTACCATAGGCACTAGCAAACCAATTGTAGACATTAAGATACAACAACATGCAAAAAGACAATAAATTGCCTCGCTTATTGAAATTTGTACCCAAAATTGAATTGTAAGCATCAAATTCAAAATTAGTCATCTTCCACTATCTTTTCAAGGTAAAACTGTAAGTTCATTGATATGGGACAAGTTTGTACAAGAGATAGAATATCTCAGTATACATGTTAAACTAATTATCATAGGAGGCCGTATCAGAACATTTCACTAACTAAACACTGAGTGGGATATTCCATTCTAGAGATTGCCACATTTCATGAGACTTTGGGATCTTTCCCCATGCAAGAGACCTCCTCTACTATGGCTTCCATGACGCTGACTGTCGAAACTACCATAGCCAATTATTATTGATGTAACTTTTATTCATCTTCCACTGTCAACTGTTCTATACGATCAAAACTGTGTTCATAGAGAACTTGAATCCAATGGAGGCAATTTTGGGACGGCCATGAAGGATTCCACTATTCTGAAGGAAAATAATTAAATGATAGTACACTGGTCTTTTTGCATAATAAAGGGTCTAGAGACAAATATGGCATTTTCCTAATTAGTAATTGTCCAACGTTCCATGAAGCCTTACGATTCATTAATTAGCTGAGTGATGGGCGTGTACCTTCCTGATAAATTCATAAGCTTGATCAGAGGCTTGAAAATCTGAAGATTGAGAAGCTTTTGCAGTCTTAGCATAAGAAAAACCCGTTCCAACTGGCGAATCCAGAAAGATGATGCTTACAACCTAACAAGTAACAAGAAATGATTCTCAATCTTGCAGTCTACTCGAATTCTTAATCTTGAAAATTAGGTTTGTTTGGATAAAGATTATTTGAACATTATTTCAAAAAAAAAGAAAAAAGAAAAAATTTGGAACCTTATTTATATATGTATCTCAATAACCTTTTCATGTAACACTTCTATGAGTCTAAGATATACTCATCAACTTAAATCTCTTTTTCTCTGGCAAGAAAATAAAATAAAAGAAAAAGAGAAACTCAATTCTTGAGTTTACCTTGGTCCAAGTAGAGGGATTTAATACCAACTTGGGCAGAGTTCCGTCGAACGACAATGGCTCCAAAATTACTGGTCCTGCAACAGGAAATCACGGGCCAGTGACTTGATCAAATGCTGGCACTCCAGTTTTTCAGTCATTATCACTTGAACATTAAAGACAAATAAAGATTATGGCTCCATTTGAAATAGGTGTTTTTAGGAATGTTTTTCAAAAGCCTTATTATAGCAATGCATATGAAAAAATATTTAGGTGCGTGTTTTTGGAGCTTAATTTATATTTTGGGCATTTTAATTTGCTGTGAATGTGTAGTTAGTTATTGTACAAATGTTTGTAGCAGTTGCTACCGGCGACAAATGGATGCTATTCAATAAAATTAATACTTTTACCCAAAAAAACAAAACAAAACAAAAGACCTTACATAAAGCTTCGTCAACCAGACAACGTCTTTTGTCTTTTTTGCAGAGTTTCAACCAGAAAGGCTGTTTGCAGAGTTTCAAGATTATACAAAATCAAGATCAAAATAGTGCCGCAATTGTTCCTTTTTTTTTTTTTTTTGTGACACCTACTGCAAAGTGTAAGGCATTAGAATTCACCTATCCCAAAGAGAAATGCAATAAATGAACTGCAGCCAGGTCCTCCATCTAACCAAATGATAAGAGGATCCGATTCAGGATTTGACTCTGACTTGATAAAAGCGTAGAAGAGCTGCACATCCTCTGATTCACCAACTCCAATATACCTGATAATATCAGAAAATGGATCAAGTATTTCTTCTAAGTTTTGATCAATGTTAATTTCTAGTGTTATTATATATATGTTATACTTAGTGGCTCACCCGGTTTCGAGTTCAAAGGGGAGGGGTCCTTCAAATCCTGGAAGAAACTTAACTATGGAACCAGCCATCGCAAGGTTTGAACAAGCTTGAACATAAACTAGCAGCAAGAACAGGTTGCAGAAGATAGGATGCCTTAGGAGCACCTGCAACTTCTCCATTGAGCTTGGCCTATCTCTCGTTTTGGGATCTAGGCAGAGCAACTTTAGACTCCAGATCCTTGGATAGAGCTCTTGGAACCTTGGAACTCTAACCCACAAGCTGCTATGTCTACGGAGAATCGCCTTATCGGAGCCAATAATTTAACTGACCCTAGCAACACAAATGTCTTGTTTGCCAACTCATGCATTGGGAAGAGGAACAACCGTTCCTGACAATTCACCATTTCATCATTAAAATTTGACCAAAAAATATTATACAGTCAAAATTTCATTTTATATCTTGATTTTAATAATATATACGAGATTTATAAAATTTTATTCTAAATTTTCACATTATATAAAGTAAATTACACCACATGTAATAAAATTATGTAATATGTAAAATGCATATACCTGCAGGCAACGTCTGCACTTGCAACCATTTCTGCCCTAGTCTCATGCATTGCACGATCGAACTATCGTTAGAAATGATAGCTTTACTGTGAAGGGGCATGGAAAAGACTTAGCTCCGATTTTCACAGATGGTCCAAATTACGTTACTTTACTTAGTCAAATGGCGTGCAATACAAATTGAATTATTAAATTTTTAAAAATTAAGTTTACCTAAATTTTACGTGAGAAAAGTCATAATACGGTTGCCTCGGGATTCAAATTAGATTTTTCTCGCATATCAAGTTTTGCCTTTATAGATATAGATTTAATAATTGAGTCAAACCACATTAATCTTGTATCTACTTGAAGTTTCATGTTTTTTATTTGTTTTCTTTAAATTGTCATGCACTTAATTTTTCAATGATTCTTCGTTAGCACTTGGGTCTCAACATCTAGTATAATATCATAGCTAGGTTTTGGTTAATTATTGGTATTAAGTGAGTTGCGGTAATTTTCAATTCAATAATTTAATAGCAAAAGAATATTCATGTCAAACAGGCTTGGCATTGAAGGGAAAGGAGCGAAAGACAACAAACATAGAGGATATTTGACAGTAAAATTGGGCAAGTAATTTAGAGGACACAGAAAAACATTAATGAGTCCGATGTTAAATTAGGATGTAATTTAGTGGAAATGTTCTTAACAATTTCGAATGGTATGTACTTGATGTTGGATGTATTTCAGCTTCGTTGTTTGAGCGGTACGACACATGTATCAAAAAAATCCAAAAAAAAAAAAAAATCTAACTCTCATGCATCCCGAGACTCTCAAAGTTACGAGGTTTTCATTAATGGTGGAATTTTAAAAAGCACACATGGGCGAGACAATATTGTGAAGGTAAGAAGTATGGTGATTTTTTTTAAAGAAAAAAATTGTTACTTGATTACCTCAATAGTTGGGAACAGAATTAAAAAAGGGATCCAGGATTACTTTCAAGTTGTAAGTGCTAGTGAAAAGGAAAATCCTACAAACTTAAGTCAGCTAAAGGTTGGACTCGGATTAGCTATGTATGGACGTTACAACAACGTAATAATTCGGTATGTATAACTACACATCAAGCTTTTTGGTGGAGATTATAAGGAAATTACTTATATTGTTTAGGCAATTTTTATTTTGTGTGACAAGTAAATAGTTTCCAGTAATTTATATGTATTTGGAGTAGTTGCCAAGAAATTTTGTATTTATATACGTTTGGAAATCAGGTAAGTTATTTTTTTATTATTATTGAAATATTTATCAAGTAATATATCCTATAAATTGAAGGGGACTGTCATATCATATATTAAAGTACACAAAAAGGAGTCATGTGTTATAGATGAGAGTGAGGAAAAGGACTCTGGTATATGAGAAATATTACACAAGGTTTGAGTTTAGAATTCAAATTATATTTTTATATGAACTTTTTTTATAATAAAGAATGGGTTATTACTATGAACATGTTAAATCTTTCCTGTCAATTGTATTTTCTTGTTTTTGACTCATTTCCTTGACTTGTTATTAACTTGATGTTTAATTAGTTGCTTATTTCGTGCTTGGATCCCAATAATAGGTTAGTCGATTTCAATTTTCTTTTTTGGTTGACACAACTTATTAGTTGCTTATTTCGTGTTATTAATTTTTTTGTCCTTTGTTTCGTTTTGCTTCAAATTATCGTGGGCCAATTGCTGTTCATGTACGAGGAACGCAAAAACTCCGTGCAATTATAGTATAGTTCTATGTGAGGTCCAAATCCAATACCATAATTGTGGCGTTACAACTGTAGTACAATTCTCGGTCAGTTCCGAACCTGTCTCGCATGCAAGTTTTTAGTCTAATTGTTAATAGACAAGTTTTTTAACTATTTTGTTTACGGTAATCCTCTATAAACATCTTAAAATTTTTAATGTACATGTCCCGTAATATCTAAGAACACACAAATTTTTCACTTTTTCCATCATTTTCTTCCTTCTCCCCCACCTCAACCTGTCACTGTTGGTCAGCCGATGCCGACGTCACCAGCTTGCAACCTTCTCGTCCGCCCCTCTACCCTATTCTCTCCCTCCCCCCATTCCTCATAGAGTTCATCAGAAATTAGGCCCATACTATAAGCAAACGGGACTACATAGTAAAAAATTCTATGAACTTTAATCGTTGGGTGTCCAAGTATGTATCCCTTAGGACATAAATGGAAATGTCTCAGTTTTAACCTCAGGATGGTAAATTTTTCTCCAAATAATATATAATCAATCTAGCTTATGTAGACTAGAAAAGAGAAGATCATCAAAGGTAAGTTTTAGGGCCTAAATAATTAATCTTATAGTCATAGAGCTACAAATTGTTGATCTTATGCTCTTTGTATTTAGCAAACTTCAACTGATCATCTCGTGGCAGGAGATAACATAGAACTTTGAATTATTGAGGTCCAACACGAAAGAGTACAAATGCAATGAAGGTATAAAGGATCCCATGAACTCGCATCCTAAGTATCTCCTAAATGAAAGTTTTCAAAGAAACATTTTCCTTTTTTATCCCAGAGCGTCTTATAACTTATCATATTGACAAAAAAGAGTAAAAAGCGAGAAAATGACAGTTTTCATCCCTAAAATTGATGTCATAGATATATTTCGTTCTCAAACTTTTTAACATAACACATTAGTATTTAAACTATCAATTATTGACCAATTTCATCCTCAAATGAAAAATTAATCAATTTAAACACTTGAATGAAATGTTGCTCGTCGGATGAAAGGTTGAAGTTATTTCAACCTCAGCTCGATGTGAATGGTAAATTTTGAGTTTATTTTGTAACGATTGTGGAAGCGACAGGATATTTGGTTATAAGTGTGAGGGAAACCTTAACTTTTGGGATAGCTTTAGTGATGAGAAGGCCCAATAACACCCAACACTCGGGAAGGCAACGAGGGACCGCCCCCATGGGTTGATATGTTGAATTTTTGTTAGTTATTGTGGAAGCAAATAGCGACAGGATCAATTTTTTATCATTCTCCAGCAAACATCCCGGGGAGAGCTAGCAGAAGTAGGAGCAAGGGAGAGAGGAGCAGGGGCAAAGGATGTGGTGGGTGTAGGGGGAGATGTTTGGCAACAGGGCAGGAGACGGGAGAGGGATCCCCCAATCCCATTGCCATCCCTATCCAGCATTGTTATCGGAGCGTAGTAATGGCAACTCCTCCTACTAGACAATTAAATGCAATGTTGTCCTTAGAATAAAAGGTTGATATTGTTCCAACTTAAGACCCAATGTGTGAGGGGGAGATAGTTGTGAAAAGTGCAAGATGTCTGGTTAATGTGTGAGGGGGAAACAACACCTAACAAATTTTAACTATATCTATGATTGAACTAACATGTATTGAGATTTAAGAGTACAATTCCTTCTGCCCCATTGGTACACTGGACCCACAAATTTTAAGTTTCTTGTGTAATTTTTCAATCATATCTCATCCAAACTCATTTTTTGGACAAATTGGACCACACAGGTCGGTTCAACCGACCGAAACAGAAGCAAATATGGGACCAATTTAGTTGAAAGGATATAAAATAGGTTAAAATCAGATAAATCCCATGGTGGAACTTAAGCTTGCTAGAGATTGAAATATAAATTAGACTAACGTACATAATCTTCTTTATCTTGCTGAAAAATTGTCCACGGTTTCATTGCTGAAAAACTGCCAGTTACAATTCATCCATGTTTTCACTATAAGATTGGCTCTCTATTATAATTTGTCAACGTCTTCATTGCATGGTTAATATCATATTTTACGCCAATCACTGCCCGCCAACTTTCCATGTCTTCCATGTAGGACTCAGGTCTTGTAGTATTTGTGATTGACCCTGTGTCTCAATCCATTAGATCAAATAACTTTGCCTCCATAATACTCTAAATTTTGTGTGAACTAAGTATGTGCTTATTTATTACCAACACTCTCAAAATTCTCAAAAGCATATGTTTTCAGATCTTGATGTTAATAGTCTAGAACTACATCAATATCTGTTAGATCATTGTGAAATTTATTAAAAGGATATTGGAAAAGTAAAAATTAGATACTCCGAAGATTTTCCAAAAGTTATGAATCAACGCATAAGTACTCAATAAACCCTAATGAAGAATACGACATATGAAACAATACTGCATAAAAGTTTAATAGTTTAATTAACTAAGATTAAGACTCTAAGAATTGGAGGACTTGGATTTAAATCCTTCTTTCCCCTTCCTCCTACTTGTTTCTTACATTCCACCCCCTCTCTTGTCCAAAATAATAATAATAATAATAATTAACTTGCCGACTAAAGAATACAACATTCATATTCGTTCCAACATAAAAGCGTGTAAAGCCTAATTAACTTTAAAAAGTTAATTAAATCAATTAAGGGCAAAATTTGAAAAAAACTCTAAAGAGTTCGAGTCAAGGCAGGATTCTTCCTTAACTTTAGGATTAATTTTTGTATAGAAAGGAAAATATGGAAAGTTGATGGGGTTAAAAAAAAAGGATGCAGTTCGGGGAGAGAAGAAGAAAGGGTCGCTTGAGCCTTTCTTGCTGTAGGTCGCCGGTACAACATCGGTGACCTCTTGGCTAAACAAAGGCTGGCCTTTGGCCAGCCATTTGATAAGGAAGCCACGGCAGATCAAGACAGTAGCAGCGGCAACCGCTGCTACTGCTGCACATGGTAGCAATGGCAGCGGCAACAATTTCAGAGAGAGAAAGAGAGCCGGCGGCTTTGGCCGCTGGCAAGGAAGAAGAAGGTGATGATTAATGATAGGTTTTCCAAGGAAGTATCCCTAAAGCAATCAATTTAACAATGCCACGACATGTTACCAAGAAGTATAATTATGTAAAATCTAAGCCGCTGGGAAGGAAGAAGAAGGTGATGATTAATGGTAGGTTTTCCAAGAAAGTATCCCTAAAGCAATCAATTTAACAACGCCACGACATGTTACTGAGAAGTATAATTATGTAAAATCTAGATAGTGAGTTTTGGAGCCGGAATAGAAGATGTAACTTTGTGCCTAAGTGTTTTTATCTTGCTACATAGATTAAGGAGAAAGAAGGTTATGACATATATAGACGTTAAGATCAATATGTGGCTCAATCCTAACATCGTTACCTGCAATGACACCAAAATGAATCAATTTTTATGAGATAATTTTTCATGTGTTCATGGAGCAATAATTTGTTGCTTCATTTTTGTTTTCAGCAACTTGAATGGATCATGCTGTGACAGGATATTAAATTTTCTGAATTATGAGATCCAACTTGAAAGAGTAATGCCATCAAGATATTAAAAAAATCCCAGAAAATTGCATCCCTAAGTTTTCTTCTTTACACTTCATGAGTACTTCATCAAAGGTGTGGAGGAGAAGGAAAAAGGGAAAGATACCAAGAGAAAAGAATAAAAAGCTTAAAAACTCCTTAGTAAAGTTTTTAATTCATTTTCCTCTTAAAACTCTGCTATCAGGTGCAAGCATGAAATGTCCCTAGCTAAGAGGCTTTTCGGATTCACAAGCTTATAAAAGAGCATTAATAGTGAATTTGGATCTCTTTAGAAGGCTATATATCTGCATAATTGATACTCTCAGTTTCAAACTTAACCGTGAAACTTGCCAAAATCGAGAACAACATTTTAACTGGATGGAACTACATTTTAAATGGAGTCCTTATAGAAACGTCACTGATTTTGTTACTGAATTGACAGCCAAGTCAACCAACTTAACATGGACACAAAAATAAGTGGAGATTTTCGTTTGCATGCATGACAAATAGCTAGATTAGCGGTTAGGGTTTTTCTTATAGTGGTTGTCATTTTGTTGAAGCTCTCACGGCATCAATTTTCTTTTTCTCCGCCAGAGGAAATTGTCATTAGCAAACTACATTGCACGTGGTTGGAATATCCCCAGAGAGAGAGAGAAAGAGAGAGAGAGAGAAGATCTCAACCATGTACTTTAATTTCTCTTTTTTTCCTTTTTGGATCGATCATAACAGTTTAAATTTTGCCAACAAAATAAATTTTCAAGAAGTAGGATTCAGATAATGTTACATAACAATAACATAACACATACTTTTAATTGTGAACAATCTTATTATTTCATGTCATTGTTACGAAATTATATAACCTGTGTCTTGTATACGATGAATTATAATTTGTCACTAAAGCTTTGTACCATTTAGAAACTGGTTGCGCAATCATTTCTGCCCCAAAATTTTCTTCTTCTTTATTTTAAGCTAATTTTCTTGTCTTTTTTTTTTGTTTAGATCATTTAGAAATTTTCTTTTAAGTATGAGCCATTTCATAATTTAAGTTGTATTTAATATGCTACTTACAGATGGGATACAAGATAGACGTACGCCCTCTAGCCAATTCTACAAGATAGACGTACGCCCTCTAGCCAATTCTAGTTTACAAAAATGAATTTAAATGAGTTTATAAAAAGTAAAAATAAATGGGTTATAAATGGATAATTGGGTTACCCAATTCATTTTTTGACTTATCCATTTATATCCATCTAATTAAATGGGTATAAATGGGTTGACTCGCTTATACCCATTACCCATCTTAACAAACTCAACCCACCCAAGTCACCCATTTTGGCACCTCTAATTATAAGAAATTGGGAAAGATTGTTGCTTGGAAGTATTTTGATCAGTTCTATTTTTTTCCCCTTCTAGTTTACTGTCTAATGTTCCTTTGCTTTATTTACTTCAAAAAATGCTAATCGATACATTGTCAATGAGGAAAGGGATGTTTTCCTTTAATTATTCATTGCATTTTCTCTTTGAGAAAAGTGAGAGTTGAATATGAGGTGGAAATACAATGGAGATTAAACTTGGATTTTCTTCTAGGGAAAAAAAAGTTTTCAGGGGCTGTTGGGAATTGAGAAGGACGAGTTAAATATGATGTGAATAGTCACATAATTTTTGATCATTTTAGAGGTTTCTGCAATTTCTTTGTGCAAGATTGTAACATGCTATAAAAACAAGATGCTGGACAATAAGCCCATCCAACTGATACAAGTTAGATAGTACTAGCTGAAAAGCCTAGGCTCACCTTCTTGTTGTTTTAGGAAATGGAGAGAGAAGAAAATAGTCATTGTGGTAATTCCAAACTGATGCTTGAAGTGTTTTTTGTGCACGCTTCTCGTGATAGATGTTGGATAATGTAGGATTATAACTTTTTGCAGCTGAAATTCATTTGAGATACTGTACAGCATAGCTCTTACAGGCTCAAACAAGTATCGTATACAAACAAAGGAATTCTATTATTTAGTCTTTCTTGCGCCTCGTATTGTCTACAGTTTTGGCGTATTATTTAGTAGTTATCTGATTAAATTCACCCTTTTGATGATTTAAGATGCTTGTCACTCTTCTCATGACTACGATGTTATCCAGTGTGGCACCAAATGATGATTTACCATGTGTTCCTTGTCCTTAGACTTGTACCATGGCTTGATTAATATATAGGAACCTTTGAATTTAGATCCATCTTTTCAAAGATTTATTTCCTGATTTTAGTTACTATTTGGCTAATTGAACATTCATGAACACTTAAAAGACCAAGTCAAACTGTTTATTACTAAGGAACATGCAGTGAATCAGCTGAATTAGATTGAACTCTAATTTTCTGTGGTTGCTTCTTAGTAAGAATTGTTCAGATAAGCCCTCAGGGGCTTGGTCTGGTGGTTGAAATTGTTGAAAATGGAGCCTCAGGTCCCTGGTTCGAACCTTGCTGCCAGCAAGTTGCTGAGGGTGGTGAATAGTCTGCGGGGTCCACTCCCTGCGGGACACACCTAAAAAAAAAAAAAAGAATTGTTCAGATAAGTTATTTATTAGATCATGCAAAACAGCATTAAGATTTTTATGTGTGATGATATAGCTGAAATGTTATCTGGACCTAGGAGTATTAAGTAATTAGTTTCATTGAGTCATTTAGAGAAGTTTTTATGTGTGAGCGAAGTCAAATAATTTTTGTTCTAAAGCAAGGTATTTTAGGCAGTTGCACTATCTAGACTGACCATTCATTTCTAAACCTCATGCCATAGATCTCCTAACTTTTTCCCTCTCTTCCTGATCTGCATGCTTCCCTTCTCTCCCCTACCGTATTCCTTTCTGTTGAGAAAGGGGTACCGGTGCAAGCACTCAATATCAGAGTTAGTTTAGAATAAATTACTTTATTTTCAAGTACTAGTTAAAATGGGAATAAATCAAATCACCAAGTAATAGTGTCAATACTAATAATAGAATGCAGGAAAAATAAAAGGCACGGGACACCAAGATTTTTAACATGAAAAATTCAAATTGGAAAAAATCACGGGATCTAGTTCGGTCAAAAAATTTCCATTATCACAATAATGAAAATACACAAGTCTTTTTGGAACATTCAAATGGCAATAATATCATTAATATCGACTATCTTAAATAGCTACAAATCATTTCCAAAAATTACAACGGTAAAAAAATTGGATTTGAAAGGGTGTTATAAAACGAAGAAGAAATCCAAAATTTGAATTAATAGATGAGTAGAGTTTGACAAGAGGATCGCGTGGGTAAAATTTTGTTTCAATTAAGTTTTCGAATCGCCCACCAATCAAGACCTTAAAATTATTTCTCTCTCTAGTTTCTTCCCAAATTTCTCTCTTTTCGTTTCTCACCGAACAAAGAAAAGTAGTAGCTGCTCTTTTTCTTCCTCAGTTGATTTCTCTCGGCTGAAACTTTTGTCCTTTCTTCAAGAAAGTAAGGTCAAGTTTTCCAAATCCAATTTGACTTCAACCTAATGGGATTAATTTTGTAGTTTGGCTCACAAATGGGCTGGCCCACACCCAGCAATCTCTCCTTCCAACTCATTTGGGGTCATAGTCAAACCTGCTTCTTGTCTAGAAAATAAGAGTTTTTCCTTAGACAATGCCTTGGTCAGCATATCAGCAGCATTGTCATTAAAGTGAACTTTCTCAAGTATCAACAACTTGAAATCCAATACTTCCCGAATCCAATAATATCTCATATCAATATGTTTGGATCGAGAGTGAAATGTAGAATTTTTACACAATTGAATGGCACTCTGACTATCACAATAAAGACTATACTTCTCTTGCATCATACCTAACTCTTGAAAGATTTTTGCAACCAAATAGTCTCCTTACATGTTTCAGTGGTTGCGATATAATCTACCTCCATACTGAAAAAGGCGATACATTTTTATAACTTACTTTGTCATATTACTTCTCCTTCTGCAAAAATCATCAAGTACCCAAAATATGAATTTTCTATTGTCAAAATCACCTGCTATATCTGTGTTGGTGTACTCGTTTAATATAGTTTTACCATTACCGAATAACAAACACAATTTAAAACTTCTCTTGAGATACCTGAGAATTCATTTGACAACATTCCAATGCTCCTTATCAGGATTAAAGAGATGCCGACTTACTACTCCAACTGTATGAGCAATATCTGACATGATGCAAATCATAGCATATATCAACTACAAACAATCGAAATAAAAGGAACCTTCTTCATGTCTTCCTTATCTTTCTCATTTGTAAGACACTTCTTGATACCCAATTTAAAGTGACCTGCAAGTGGAGTAGAGACTTCCTTAACTTTACTCATAATAAACCTGTTAAGTACCTTCTCAATGTACTTTTCTTGAGACAACCAAAGCTTCCCATTTTGTTTGTCTTGTGAGATTTTTATCTCCAGTATCTGTCTAGCCGGATCTAAATCTTTCATTGCAAAGGATTTATTTAACTTCTTTTTCAACCAATCAATTTTTATAGTATCACGACCAACAATTAACATGTCATCAATATACAATAAGAGAATAATAAAATCACCATTTGAAAAATTTTTCACATAAACACAGTGATCAGATGTAGTCCTGTTATACTCGTGGTCTATCATAAAGAAGTTAAATTTCATATACCACTGTCTCGGTACCTGTTTCAATCTATACAAGTTCTTCTTGAGACGGCATACAAGGTTTTCCTTGTTACTTTTTTTGAACCCCTCCGATTGCTCCATATAGATCTCTTTCAAGTCATTATGCAAGAAGGCTATTTCTACATCAAGTTGTTCGATTTTCAAATTTAATCTGGCTGCAATACCTAAAAAACTCGAATTGATGACATTTTTCCACATGAGAGAAAATTCCTTCAAAGTCTACACCCTTCTTTTGACTAAATCCCTTCACAATCAATCTTACTTCGTACTTTGGTTGTAAGCTGTGCTATTGAGTTTTCAACCTGTAGACCCATATGTTTTTCAGAACTCTCTTATCCTTAGATAGTTTCATTAAGTCATAGTGTGATTCTCATGCAGGAACACCATCTTCTCTTGCATGACTCGCAACCAATATTCTTTGTCCTTATGCTCTAGAGCCTCGTAATATGGCTCTAACTTCCCTCCATCTGTCAACAACACATATTCATGGAAATTATATCTGCTAGAATGTCTCCTCTCTCTAGTAGATTTCCTAATTTTATCTTGTGGTGGCAGTGGTGGAGTAGGTGGCGTCTCATGCTCAGGTACATCAATAGCAGGATCATTACCATCATCAACATCCTCTTTCGGCTCTATCGCAGATCCCTCTTTATTAAAATCAACAGGTACTAGAACTAGATCTGAATCCGAATTTGAACTAGCAGAAATATTATCTGAGAATTTTGGGTTGTCACCTTTATCAATGTCTTCATTGGTTTGATCTTCATAGAAGACAATATCCCTACTCCTGATCACTTTCTTTTCAACAGGACCATATAACCTATAGTTAAAATTTTTATGTCATAACTCAAGAAAATATACTGTTTTTGATTTTACAACAAGTTTTGACCTCTCATCTTTGAAAATATAAACAAATGCCCAACAACCAAAAATTTTCAAGTGTTTAACAGACATAACTTTTTCCATCCATACTCTCTCTTGAATATCACCATCTAGAGGGATTGATGGAGAAAGATTAATCAAATCAACTTTAGTTTTCATTGTCTCACCCCAAAAGGATTTTGGCAGTTTAGCATTGGAGATCATACATCTGACCTGCTCAGTGATTGATTTATTCATCCTCTCTACTAATCCATTCTCTTGAGGAATTTTTAGTATTGTCTTTTCTAGTCCAATCCCATGGGATTTGTAGTAACTTTCAAACCGTTCCCTGTACTCACCACTATTATCAACACGAATACACTTTAATTGCTTTTTAGTTTCTCTTTCAACTTTGCTAGGAAAATTTTTAAATACATCCAAAACCTGATATTTGGATTTCAAAGCAAAACATCAAACTTTTCTAGCAAAATCATCAATAAAAGTTACAAAATAAACAACACCACCAAGAGACCTATTTTTCATATAGCAAACATCAGTGTACACTAACTCTAACGGATTTAATATTCTAGATGGAGAAAATTTCTGAAATGCAACTCTATGTTATTTTCCATAAATGCAGTCAACACAAGATTTAAGTACATTACCTCTAACTCAAGGTAGGAGCTGCTTGCGAACAAGTTTATGAATTCTCCTTTCACCCATGTGTCCAAATCGCCAATGCCAAAGGTCAATTTAGGAATCATGAACTGCATTTACTTCTCTCTTCCCCAACTTGGCTTGCATCAAGTAGCGGGTACTCTGCTTCCTTCCTCTGGCAACAACGAGATTTTCTTTGCTGAGTTTCCATTTGCCTCCACCTTGCGAGTTATGGTAACCTTCATCATCAAGTTTTCTTGTAGAAATAAGATTAAGGCGATTATCAAGAACATATCAAGCATTTCTTAAGATCAACTAGTACCGGTATCTATGTATCCATGGCATTTTAATTTTTATCTTCAGCTCAGTTAAGCCATAATTAATTATGTATCAGTAATCTGGCACGTTTCTTTCGTGGTTTAATGGTATTGTTGAAGTGCGATGTAAGGTTATTCCACATTTTCTCCAGTAATATCTTCTTGAAAAATTTATCTATCTTTGCTACAACAATTTCTGCTTCAAAGTTAGTTTTAGTTGCTTTCAATTACTTTGTGAAAGTACATCAGAAGCCACGAGTGATGAATCCAAAAAGATATAGCATCAAGTTACAATACTTCAACCTGCAAGTTGTTAGATATTCTGAAAATGTAGAGAATACCTCGCTTTACAATTTGTGATTTTGCTATCTAGTGCAACAACCAAGTACATCATCATTATTATTGCCAAATTCATGTAATGCAATGGATTAGAAGCCTTTGCATTGCCCTGAAGTTTGAAGCACATTGGATTATCAACCTTATTCTAAATAACTCAATGAATTTTTTCCCCATGTCAAGTGTCATGCATATTCATACTCATATACAAACAAAAAAAAATTTTTTGCATGCCATGCTGGATAAACGAAGAATATACCAAAATTCAATCACTCCCTTAATCCGCATATTTGCCTGAGTATATTGTCTTTAGTTCCCTACATCCATCACGCCATTTATGCCTCCTAGTACCCTTAGTACGTTCAACGAAAACTTGGAAGATTCGGTTTTCAAAAATTCAGCAGTCTAGATTAAGTCGCACCATTGGTGAGATAGGTAGCATAAATTGACCCATTGAATTTTAAAGATTGGATCTATTCAAGTGTGAGTCTTCGATGACTAGATCATCAATGGTCACAAACACGTAATTTAGGGCTACCCAAAAAAGAAGGCTTTTAAGGTACTTTTGAGTCACAGTTTTGCTTAAAAAGTGATTAGATCAGTCCTAGACATGAGGGAGTTCTTCTTTTGATCTTCTTTAGGTTTTAAATGTGTTCTCAAGAAAATTGCTTTTCAATTATGTATAAGAAATTCCTTTTCCTACTCCTCTTCATCTTTTAAAAGCTTTGGTAGATTCCCTCCATTCATGTTTAATGGAGTAACAAATTTTTTTAATATTTGAATTCCTTGCCAAACGGCCGGTACTTTCCTGTGAATTCAAAATTTTATTTATTGCAAAATTGAGGAAATTTATTTCAATGACATATTTTCAAAGTAAAAGCTTCAACAGTCATATAGAAAGGTTTTGGAGGCGTAAGTAACGTGATTCCCATTTTAACTACTACATTTTATTCACTATTCGATAAGAAGGCAATCCATTGGAGACTTGGAGTAGAAGCGTCTCATGACCCAAAGTTACAATAATTTATATTTAAGAGTGGATCATTTGATGCTCAGAAGTGATCAAAGATGTTCATATTCCATATGCCAACTGATTAGAGAGGCTGATGCGATGTCCATCTCTCAAGCATAGTTCTGCATTCGGCAGGCTTGAACTCATAAGCAACATGGCCTCCTCCCTGCACCCAAAAAAAAAGAAAAAGAAAAAAGGGGTGCTAGTTAGTCCCAAGAATGTTCTAACCTTGTTGTTAGTCGTTACCATGTGAACAAATCTTGCACTGAAGCAATAGAAACAGGAATTTCTTGCCTTCACTGTTGCAAATGTCATCTTATTTGCGTAAGTCCTTGTGTAACTGGAGGCAGGAAAACAGAACAAATTTAGATGAGATGGGTAAAGTCATCTTTTTATCTCGTGCTAATGGCGGTGTAATCAAGAAAAGAAACATTGTTCAATTTTGAACCAAACCCGGCAACTTGGCCTTCATGAATCCACTGTCTCCAATCGTCAATAATTGGGTAATGTAGAGATCTTATCCACGCTTGAGTTTCAATGTGCGGGGCCAGCAGATCATGGTCACCACTGAATCACAAAGTACTCCACTTTCAGTACTTAAAATCACTCCTGTTAACCTACATGCATCAAGATTCAGAGTAAGGTACCAAACCTGTATATAAGGGATCTATAACCTTTAGTGCTAAGGTTTGCATGATATGGTACAACACTCCCTGCATTTTCTGTGTATGGCAAGGTATCGCTGCAGCTTACCCACTGTCCGATAGTTTCCTGCAATGTGATTACAGAAATCAGTTCAGGCTTGCTTCGGCATTCTTCAAATGCTACATACCATAGTGCTCGATTTAGACATACCCTTCGCACATGGAGGGCCTCTTGGACGCTCTTGTTGTTAGCCCAGTGATCAACAAGCGTAATCCATTCCATCTACGATTGCCAGCGAACAGAAGAAACGGCGATCAGTTGTGCTACCAAGAACTGATGCTCTTATCCACGAGTTTACATAGAACGATACTAGTAGTATCTTACTCGACATTTGACTGGAGTAGATTCCCGAATGTCTAGCTCTTCAAACTTCTTATACAACAATTGTATAATGGATCTCCCATCAGTAAATAATTTATTTGGCTCTCGTGAAAGGGAAGGACATACGGGAATCAAGATCTGTTGATCGTCAATATTACGAACGAACTGCAGAAGCAAATTATTAACACCATCACTCTGGTTGCCGTTCCTTTATTCTGATTCTTCCCACCTTTTGTAGCCCGCAAATTAAAGGGAAGGGGTAGGAACCAATTGTCAGTACAACCGTTTCTGGAAAGTGTGTTATTGTTTGAATAAATTAGAGTAATTCATTGTTAACTTCTACAATTTCGCAACAAAAGTATGATGTTCGATCAGTGCTTGTGTAAGCCCCTAACAATAACTGCAACTCTGTTACGAAATTGTACGTGTAAGTTACAATGAATTACTGCTTGTTCAAATGATATTACACTATTCAGAAACGGTTACACTGACAACTGACAATCCTTAACTCTGTCCCTCTTTCTTGGGTTTAGGAGACGCTTTAAGTAAATCCATTAGGCCTTGCCTAATTTTTGAAAATAGAGTCACATAAAAATTGCATAGATATGGTTGCTTGCCTCATTGTATGCCTGCATATTTTTCGAACACGCTGCATTACTAGGATCTATGATTTCATATTCCCCTTTACAGCTAACCTTCAAGGACTGCATTGTAAATGTACAGGTCAATTAGAAAATCACGGATAATTTTACATTGTAAGAATGCATGTGACAAATGACAGTGTTCTGAGATATCAATAGGTAACAAACAAAAGAATTAAGTTACCTCATAGAGTTCCTCAGAAATCAGCCCCATCCCATAAGCAAACGGAACCCTATAGTTCAAAATTCCTGAAACCTTCGTTATTGGATTTCCAAGTATGTATCCCTGAAGCCATAAATGGAGCCGTCTCAGTTTTAAACTCAGGAAGGTAAATTTTTCCCCAAATAGTATGTAGTCAATCAAGATTAGGTAGACTAGAAAAGAAAAGATCATCAAAGGTATAGACCTTAAGATCAATACGTGGTTCAATGCCGCCCTCGTTTCCTGGAATAACACCAAAATACATGTAAGTTTTAGTGCCTTAATAGTCATAGAGCAACAAAGCATTGATCCTATACTCTCCGTATTTAGCAAACTTCAACTGATCATCTTGTGGCAGGAGATAACGTTGAACTCTGAACTGGTCAAAGAAACGTTTTCTTGCTTTATCCTGGAGCGTCTTATAACTTAACATATTGACAGAAAAGAATAAAAAGCCTGCAAATTTCTGAGGGAACGTTTAACCATTTTTCCCCCTCTTAAAGCTCTGCATTATGGTAATAAAACCCATTTAGCTTAAGGTGGCAACTATATTCCTACCTAAAGAGACTTCGCATATACTACAAGCTTACAGAAAGCATTTATAGTATATTCAGATCTCTTACAACGCCTATGTATCTCTGTATAACAATTTCAATAATCAGATTGTAACACAACCAAAAAACTTCCCCAGGGTAAAGAGCCACATTGAAAAAATCTTACCATTTGATATAAGTTGAGTTAATATTGGAACAGGAATGCCCCCATACGAGATTCCACTAACATAGAATGGATTCGACTTGTACTCTGGGTGATCATGTAGCCACTGCAGTATAATCAACTATCAAAACGAATCTTGTAAAAGGTAAACATCTTTTAAGTACAATTGCTTTCCCATTCAAGGGAAATTAAGTTTTTAACTCGAGGTTCAAATGGGTAAAAACGCTACAAATATCGCCTGCCCAAGCCTCTATGATTGGCAGTTGTAATTGCACTGTGTACCATAGGCACTAGCAAACCAATTGTAGACATTAAGATACAACAACATGCAAAAAGACAATAAATTGCCTCGCTTATTGAAATTTGTACCCAAAATTGAATTGTAAGCATCAAATTCAAAATTAGTCATCTTCCACTATCTTTTCAAGGTAAAACTGTAAGTTCATTGATATGGGACAAGTTTGTACAAGAGATAGAATATCTCAGTATACATGTTAAACTAATTATCATAGGAGGCCGTATCAGAACATTTCACTAACTAAACACTGAGTGGGATATTCCATTCTAGAGATTGCCACATTTCATGAGACTTTGGGATCTTTCCCCATGCAAGAGACCTCCTCTACTATGGCTTCCATGACGCTGACTGTCGAAACTACCATAGCCAATTATTATTGATGTAACTTTTATTCATCTTCCACTGTCAACTGTTCTATACGATCAAAACTGTGTTCATAGAGAACTTGAATCCAATGGAGGCAATTTTGGGACGGCCATGAAGGATTCCACTATTCTGAAGGAAAATAATTAAATGATAGTACACTGGTCTTTTTGCATAATAAAGGGTCTAGAGACAAATATGGCATTTTCCTAATTAGTAATTGTCCAACGTTCCATGAAGCCTTACGATTCATTAATTAGCTGAGTGATGGGCGTGTACCTTCCTGATAAATTCATAAGCTTGATCAGAGGCTTGAAAATCTGAAGATTGAGAAGCTTTTGCAGTCTTAGCATAAGAAAAACCCGTTCCAACTGGCGAATCCAGAAAGATGATGCTTACAACCTAACAAGTAACAAGAAATGATTCTCAATCTTGCAGTCTACTCGAATTCTTAATCTTGAAAATTAGGTTTGTTTGGATAAAGATTATTTGAACATTATTTCAAAAAAAAAAGAAAAAAGAAAAAAGAAAAAATTTGGAACCTTATTTATATACGTATCTCAATAACCTTTTCATGTAACACTTCTATGAGTCTAAGATATACTCATCAACTTAAATCTCTTTTTCTCTGGCAAGAAAATAAAATAAAAGAAAAAGAGAAACTCAATTCTTGAGTTTACCTTGGTCCAAGTAGAGGGATTTAATACCAACTTGGGCAGAGTTCCGTCGAACGACAATGGCTCCAAAATTACTGGTCCTGCAACAGGAAATCACGGGCCAGTGACTTGATCAAATGCTGGCACTCCAGTTTTTCAGTCATTATCACTTGAACATTAAAGACAAATAAAGATTATGGCTCCATTTGAAATAGGTGTTTTTAGGAATGTTTTTCAAAAGCCTTATTATAGCAATGCATATGAAAAAATATTTAGGTGCGTGTTTTTGGAGCTTAATTTATATTTTGGGCATTTTAATTTGCTGTGAATGTGTAGTTAGTTATTGTACAAATGTTTGTAGCAGTTGCTACCGGCGACAAATGGATGCTATTCAATAAAATTAATACTTTTACCCAAAAAAACAAAACAAAACAAAAGACCTTACATAAAGCTTCGTCAACCAGACAACGTCTTTTGTCTTTTTTGCAGAGTTTCAACCAGAAAGGCTGTTTGCAGAGTTTCAAGATTATACAAAATCAAGATCAAAATAGTGCCGCAATTGTTCCTTTTTTTTTTTTTTTTGTGACACCTACTGCAAAGTGTAAGGCATTAGAATTCACCTATCCCAAAGAGAAATGCAATAAATGAACTGCAGCCAGGTCCTCCATCTAACCAAATGATAAGAGGATCCGATTCAGGATTTGACTCTGACTTGATAAAAGCGTAGAAGAGCTGCACATCCTCTGATTCACCAACTCCAATATACCTGATAATATCAGAAAATGGATCAAGTATTTCTTCTAAGTTTTGATCAATGTTAATTTCTAGTGTTATTATATATATGTTATACTTAGTGGCTCACCCGGTTTCGAGTTCAAAGGGGAGGGGTCCTTCAAATCCTGGAAGAAACTTAACTATGGAACCAGCCATCGCAAGGTTTGAACAAGCTTGAACATAAACTAGCAGCAAGAACAGGTTGCAGAAGATAGGATGCCTTAGGAGCACCTGCAACTTCTCCATTGAGCTTGGCCTATCTCTCGTTTTGGGATCTAGGCAGAGCAACTTTAGACTCCAGATCCTTGGATAGAGCTCTTGGAACCTTGGAACTCTAACCCACAAGCTGCTATGTCTACGGAGAATCGCCTTATCGGAGCCAATAATTTAACTGACCCTAGCAACACAAATGTCTTGTTTGCCAACTCATGCATTGGGAAGAGGAACAACCGTTCCTGACAATTCACCATTTCATCATTAAAATTTGACCAAAAAATATTATACAGTCAAAATTTCATTTTATATCTTGATTTTAATAATATATACGAGATTTATAAAATTTTATTCTAAATTTTCACATTATATAAAGTAAATTACACCACATGTAATAAAATTATGTAATATGTAAAATGCATATACCTGCAGGCAACGTCTGCACTTGCAACCATTTCTGCCCTAGTCTCATGCATTGCACGATCGAACTATCGTTAGAAATGATAGCTTTACTGTGAAGGGGCATGGAAAAGACTTAGCTCCGATTTTCACAGATGGTCCAAATTACGTTACTTTACTTAGTCAAATGGCGTGCAATACAAATTGAATTATTAAATTTTTAAAAATTAAGTTTACCTAAATTTTACGTGAGAAAAGTCATAATACGGTTGCCTCGGGATTCAAATTAGATTTTTCTCGCATATCAAGTTTTGCCTTTATAGATATAGATTTAATAATTGAGTCAAACCACATTAATCTTGTATCTACTTGAAGTTTCATGTTTTTTATTTGTTTTCTTTAAATTGTCATGCACTTAATTTTTCAATGATTCTTCGTTAGCACTTGGATCTCAACATCTGGTATAATATCATAGCTAGGTTTTGGTTAATTATTGGTATTAAGTGAATTGCGGTAATTTTCAATTCAATAATTTAATAGCAAAAGAATATTCATGTCAAAAAGGCTTGGCATTGAAGGGAAAGGATTAGGGCTGCAAACGAGACGAATCGAGTCGAGTTTTGGTCTAATCGAGCCGAATCTCGACATAATTTCATTGAACTCGAATTCGAGCTCGACGAGCTGACAATTTCAAGTTCGAGCTTGAAAAAAATAAAAAATAAATAAAATAATATTTTTTCTTAATAAATAATAAAATATTAATGATATATATGTAATTTTACTATTAAAATTAAAAAATATATAAAATATATATACTTAAAATTAAAAATATATATATATATATACTCGAACTCGTAAGTCGATCTTAATATTTCGAACTCGAATTCGAGATCGATTTCGACTCGAGCCAGTACGAACTCGACTCGAGCCGTTCGCGAGCGGATCGGTTCGTTTGTAGCCCTAGAAAGGATTGAAAGACAACAAACATAGAGGATATTTGACAGTAAATTTGGGCAAGTGATTCTGAGGACATGGAAAAACATAGAGTCCAATGTTAAATTAGGATGTAATTTAGTGGAAATGTTCTCAACAATTTCCAATGGTATGTACTTGATGTTGGATGTATTTCAGTTTTGTTGTTTGAGCAGTATGACATGTGTGTCAAAAAATTCCAAAAAAAAAAAATCTAACTCTCATGCATCCCGAGACTCTCAAAGTTACGAGGTTTTCATTAATGGTGAAATTTTAAAAACCACACACGGGCTAGACAATATTGTGAAGGGGAAAAGTATGGTGATTTTTTTTAAAAATAAAATAACTTGTTTCTTGATTACCTCAATAGTTGGGAGCAGAATTAAAAAAGGGATGCAAGATTACTTTCAAGTTGTAAGTAGTGGTGAAAAGGAAAATCCTACAAACTTAAGTCAGCTAAAAGTTGGACTCGGATTAGCTATGTATATATGGACATTACAGTAACGTAATAATTCAGTATGTATAACTACACATCAAGCTTTTTGGTGGAGATTAGTAGGAAATTACTTATTTTGTTTAGGCAATTTTTATTTGTGTGACAAGTAAATAGTTTCTAGTAATTTATACGTATTTGGAGTAGTTGCCAAGAAATTTTGTATTTACATACGTTTGGAAATCAGTTAAGTTATTTTTATTATTATTGAAGTATTTCTCAAGTAATATATCCTATAAATTGAAGGGGACTGTCATATCATAAATTAAAGTACACAAAAAGGAGTCAAGTGTTATAGATGAGAGTGAGATTTTTTTGGGGGTGTTTTTGAAAAATTTTACTGTAACAGAGTTTTTAGAGTATATTTTGGGATATTTTTAGAAAATATTTTGAAATATTTAAAAGTAGTAGAGTTTTTAAAATATATTTTGAGATTTTTTTTAAACATTAAAAAATTTAGATTATTTTTTAGAGTATCTTTAGAGTACTTTTTAAAAATTTTATAGTATTTGAAAAACAGAAGGATCCAACAAATCCAATATGAGAAACATTACACAAGGGTTGGGTTTATAATTCAAATTGTATTTTTGTATGAACTTTTTTCATAATAAAGAATGGATCATTAATATGAACATGTTAAATCTTTCTTGTCAATTGTATTTTCTTGTTTTTGACTCATTTTCCTTAAATTGTTATTAACTTGATGTCTTATTAATTGCTTATTCGGTCCTTGAATCCCACTAACATGTTAGTCGATTGCGATTTTCTTTTTTGGTACGTACGATAAAAGTTTAATCATTACTCATTGCAGATTTGGGGACCAATAATGAAGACTTTCCTAGTTTTTGTCAAAATATTTCTTTGACGTTAATCAGCAAAACCGATTTTAATTTTGTTTCCTTTGTTTGCATTTTCCTTCAAATTATCGTGGGGCAATTGCTGTTGCTGTACGAGGAACATTGAAACTCCGTGCAATTATAGTACAGTTATATGTGAGGTCCAAATCCAATACCGTAATTGTGGCCTTACAACTGTAGTATAATTCTAATTCTATTCCAGAACCTGTCTCGCATGCAAGTTTTTAGTCTAATTTTTAATAGACAAGTTTTTTAATTATTTTGATTACAGTAATCCTTTATAAACATCTCAAAATTTTTATTGTACCCGTCCCTTAATATCGAAGAACACACAAATTTTTCACTTTTTCCATCATTTTCTTCCTTCTCCCCCACCTCAACCTGCCACTGTTGGCCAGCCGATGCCGACATCACCAGCCTGCAACCTCCTCCCTATCCTCTCCCTCCTCCCACGTCCTTCCCATAGTTCATCAAAATTCCTCATAGAGTTCATCAGAAATCAGGCCCATTCTATAAGCAAACGGGACTACACAGTAAAGAATTCCTTGAACTTTAGTCTTGGATGTCCAAGTATGTATCCCTGAAGCCATAGATGGAAATGTATCAGTTTTAACCTCAGGATGGTAAATTTTTCTCCAAATAGTATGTAATCAATCTAGCTTATGTGGACTAGAAAAGAGAACATCATCAAAGGTAAGTTTTAGGGCCTTAATAATTAATCTTATCGTCATAGAGCGACAAATTGTTGACCCTATACTCTTTGTATTTAGCAAACTTCAACTGATATTGTGGCAGGAGATAACATAGAACTCTGAACTATTGAGGTCCAACACGAAAGACTACTAACGCAACGAAGTCATAAAGGATCCCATAAACTCGCATCCTAGGTATCTCCTAAATGGAAGTTTTCAAAGAAATGTTTTTTCCTTTATCGCAGAGCGTCTTATAACTTAACATATTGACAGAAAGAGTAAAAGCGGGAAAATGCCAGTTTTCATCCCTAAAATTGAGGTCATAGATATATTTCGTTCTCAAACATTTTAACATAATACATTAGTATTTAAACTATCAATTATTGACCAATTTCATCTTCAAATGAAAAATTAATCAATTTAAACACTTGAATGAAACGTTGATTGTCGGATGAAGGGTTGGTGTTATCCTAGCCTAGACCCATTGAATGAAAGGTCGAAGTTATTCCAACCCCGGGCCCGATGTGAATGGGGAATTTTGAGTTTATTGTGCATGATTGTAGAAGCGATAGGATATTTGGTTATAAGTGTGGGAGAAAACCCTAACTCTTGAGATAGCTTTTGTGACGAGAAGACCCAAAAACACTCAATACTAGGGATGGCAATGAGGGACAGCCGCGTCCATGGGTTGATATGTTGAATTTTTGTTAGTTATTGTGGAAGCAAACAACTAAAGGATCAATTTTTTAGCATTCCCCAGCAAATACCTTGGGGGGAGCTAGCCGAGGTAAGGGCAGGGGAGGAGGAGTAGGGGCAAAGGATAGGGTGGGTGTAGAGAGAGATATTTGGCAATAGGGCAGGAGACGGGAGAGGGACCCCCCATCCTGTTGTCATCCCTACCTAGCATTGTTATCGGAGCATAGTAATGGCAACTCCACCCACTAGACGCTTGAATGCAATGTTGTCCGTTGAATAAAAGGTTGATACTGCTCTAACTTAAGACCCAATATGTGAGGGGGAAATAGTTGAGAAAGGTACGAGATGCCAGATTAATGTGTGAGAGGGAACCAACACTTTACAGATTTTAATTATATCTATAATTGAACTAGCATGTATTGATATTTAAGAGTACAATTCCTTCTGCCCCTTTGGTACTTTGTACCCACAAATTTTAAGTTTCTTGTGTAATTGTTGAATCATATCTCAACCAAACTCATTTTTTGGACAAATTAGACCCACAATTTTAAGTTTCTCACGTAATTGGACCCACAAATTTTAAGTGTCTTGTGTAATTGTTCAACCAAACATTTTTTTTTTTGTCATCAAACGGGTCATAAAAACATTTTTTGGAGTCACAAAGGTCACTAAATTGACAAAAACGGGTCATTGAAGTCATTTTGTCAAATTCTATGGATAAAACAACATTAATTCATTGAAATTCAATGACATTTTAGGCAAAATGATCTTTGGCAATCAGCTGTTTTATCGGTAAAATTTGATAAAATACCCTCACTGATCTGTTTTTGCCAGTTTAGTGACCTTTATAGCTATAAGAAAATTTTGATAACCGATCCACGTCATACTTGATAATTTAGCGAGCTTTTTGACTATTCATTCTTTTTTATTTGGCCCCGTGTGCGTGCAGAATGGTTACCTCTTTTTTATTTTGGGATTAGGTTTCTTTTAGGCGAGAAGCAAAACCCCATGTGGGCTTCATGCAACCTTATGCACGTTAAATTTATATATGGCCATTGTGTTCCTCGAGGGCTCTCGACTCTTCATCGCCCTTTTGCAAATCCGTTCATGTTACTATCATGTCCTTTCTCCTAGCTATTACTAGTATCTTTTTTTTCTTCTTCCTTTCGGGTAGAGTTCTAATTGGAGCAAAAGCATTTGAGCTTTCCTGCCGACTTCATCAAGATGACCCACCACTGAGGAGGCGAAGCAAATGACTGGGGAGCTGACAGAAACCACTACTGTATGGTAGTAATTCAACCACGGCACAAAATTAGTTCAAATCCCAAATTAACTTTTTTGAAAAATAAATAGATGAGCTTAAAAGACAAAGGTGATTGTCTCCCAAATCCAGACTCCATATCTTGAAAAAAGGAAAATAAAAAGGAGACGCAAACGCTCCGTGTCCTCCTACATGTGTTATTTATACATACAGCAACTTGAGAGAATTCTAGTAGGAGAAGAAATGGATTAGATAGCACGGAGGGAGGGAGTATAAACATGAGAATTTCAGTACTATTTTCTTAAAATTTGCTTCCAAAAAATGCAATTGAAATGAAACAGGAATATTTTGAGCCAAGAAAAACAAAAGTGGGGTTGTTGAAGAAAAAAAAAAAAAAAACTAGAAGCATAATGGCAGAGGAACATTTATATTGTTTTGAGAGAAAGTCAAATGAAAAAGTAACTACACTCCAAATTTCTCAAAAAAAAAAAAAAAGAAGAAGCACAGTCCAACTTTTAACTCCAAACCTTTAAAAGAAAAAGTGAAAGGGGGAAAGTAAGCACGAGATCTATTTTTTTTTAATAAAGTGCTCAAGTTCGCATACCTTATTTTAGAATATTCCTTGAACATAATTTTCAGTTAAAGTTTTATTATATAATTATTCCATCAATAAAATTTGCAATAGTAGCATATTTATTAGTAATTTTCTCAAGAACAGCTTCTGAAAAATACAATTAAAATGAAACCGAAATTTGTGAGTCAAGAAATACAAAAGTGTGATTGTTATATAGGACTAAATACTCTGGTCTGGTGTGTTTCAAAAGAAAAATTACGGACGACTGCGAAAGCGAGAGGCGGCTGGAATGCTAGGTTGGGGTTGCACCCCGTGCATCATAAACAGTAGTTTCATTCAATGTTGGTGGCTGCGTATGCTCTTTGCTGGATTGCATATAATTGTCAGCAAAAAGCCAAAGCGCAGATGCACGTCGCCTCCCTGCGAATCCCAAAAGGCATCTCCCATTTATATATGGCCCCTTTCAGTTCTGGTTAGAGCTCCCAACCAATCAACTTATTTGCAAAGGTGTTTGTGCTTGACTCGTTAAAAATTTAGGTTTGTTTGGACTGTATTTTTCTGAATTTTTTATGAAAAAATTACTATAACGATTTGATGTAAGTGAGATAAAATGATAATTAAAAAATATATATCTACTAAAAACGTAGCAAATTTTTTTAAAAAAAGAGGCAATCCAAACACACTCTAATCATTTAATAAGCAAATCGAATTCGAATATAATATTGGCTCTGTTTAATAATCCAATCGAATAGTTCATAAACACATATATAAATATAAATATAAATATATTTAATATTATTAAATATATATTATATTTTACTAAAAAAGTTATTATACATAAATTAGCATTATTTATTTTTAAAAATTAATAAATACAATTAACCTTTTTCTAAATAATGTATTATTTATTAAAAGTATAACTAAATCCTTTTCAAAATCAAATTCAAACTCAAACTCCATCTCAAATTCATTTAATAATCGAACTCAAATATTTATATAAATTAATAAATTAAATTCAAATAATATTTATAATTCATTAATATTAAAGTCGAACTCAAATCATGCTCACGTAGTATCTCAACACCAACCATTAGCCTCGTTCCACTCTTCAGTTTTTTGTCCTTCACCGTACTCGTCATTCAACTCTCCCTCTATAAATAATTCACATTTTCCACACTCCCTTCCGCCCCCCATCTGTTGCTACTACTGTTCAGTATTGGTCGCCACCTCTCCGCTCCGCCTGAATCTATCTCTCTCTTGTTTTCCGGGTCCTCCTCCCTTGCTGCCTTATAAAAGGGTAAGAAGAAAAGGGAAACTTTCTTTTCTTGTTTGGGATAGGAAGATCAGCGCAGTTCTTTTCTTTACTTTTTTTTTTTTTTTTGTAAGATTTCATTTCCGGGCTTTTTTTTTCTTTTCTTTTTTCCTTTAGGGTGTGCTTGCGGGCTTGCTTTATTTCTGTTTTTTGTTTTTGAGTTTGTGGACTATTTGTTTGTTTGTGGTTAGATGGAGAGATGTGGTTAGATTAGCTGAATTTTGTTAGATCCTGATTACTCCTAAATCAATCACGGCTTTTGGTTAATTAAATTTGACTATTGAGTATTTTAGGATCTAGTTGAGGAAAGATAAGAGCCCTTGTTTTATTTATTTTGACCGAATTAGAGCTGCTTTCTTGAATTCCAGTTTTATGGATTTTTAAGGTTGATGGTCTCACTTGGTACTGTATTAGCCAAGGTTTTGTGTGTGTGTGCTTGTGCCTAGAAGCTTTGGTATATCTTTGTTAAGTATCCTGACAGAATTATGGGACTTTTCCATGTAGTTTAAGCACTAGAATATAAGGCAATTCACTGGTGTGTTTCAATAGATATTTGCTGATTATCATGAATGTTTTCATATTCAAGACCCCCCTTTTGTCCGTGTGTGCTGATAAAGTTACTAGCTTTTTCCCTTTTTCCTTGCCCCTTTGCGTTGTATTGAGTGAAATTTCAGCCCTCCTCCCCAGGCCCTTCCTTCCATCACTAGTCTATCTGGCTTATGGCTATGTACGACAATAGACCTTGGATGCTGAATTACTTGTTTAGCGAACATAAATTGTAGTAATGAGTAGACCATTGGACAGGTTCTTGCTGATAATTATTGTTATGGTTTCCTTTGTCATTTGCCTGCGTAAGCTAGTTTGCAATATTACTGCATATCTTTTCTCCCGCGAATGGTTTTAATACTACTACAAGCATGATGGTACTTGTGCCCTAGATTGCAGATAAAGGTGGTAGCCAAAATTTCAAAACTTATTTCTCTGTTTCAATGTGTTGGCAAAAATTTTCCCTTTTCTGTCTCCATCCCCCTCCATACCTGGATCGTTCTTTTTCTTGGGTTGACATAGTTTGGCAGACAACGTGAATATCTGGCTTAATCTTTTGATAGGAAGCAAATGTCCCGCATCTTCTTGCTGTCTGTGTTTCTGAGTCCCTAGCACCAGTTAAGTAAAGCTTTAACTGGCGAAATGATACACATGGTGTCTTTCACATGGTAAAGACACAATATATGTCTTTCTGAACTTGACATGGAGCCTCGAGTGAAGAGCAGAGAGCTACTCCCCTGTTTCTTTTCATTGTGCTCCAGATAGCTACCGCCTTGATGTTATGAAGATGGAACATCATTTCCATTTCTGTTTGTCTGAGATAAGGCATACACAATATTCCTTACTCTGTTGTTCTTTTGGAATGTGTCCTCCCTCTCTTTCTCGTGTACGCATACAACTGGGATAGTTGCTGAATATGGTTTGAATCCTTCACTTCAAGGTTTTTGCATTGCTGTTGTATATTACTGTGTTGATTGAAACTGATTTACTTTTTTCCTGTACGGTGAGAAAGCATGATAATTTTAAAGCTGAGAGGTGGTTAGAAATTCTCTTTAGCTGTACTAAAGCGCCCCTAACCCCACCTCCCACCCTGCGCTTCCTTTTTGTTTGTGTCAATTCTATGTCTCATATGTTGTATATAGCCTTGGAGCAATGGCTTTGGACTGTATTCTAAGTTGTATATTTTCAGGTAAAAAATGGCCACCACCAGACTTCCAATCAACTGCATGGTGAGAGTTGCACCCCAGAACCAGAATTCAAGAGCCTTGATCAAAAGCCCACCATCCCTAACATCTGTTAAGAGCATCTCCAAAACCTTCGGTTTGAGAGCTAAACCTAATTTCAGGGCCTCTGCCATGGCAACATACAAGATCAAACTAGTTACTCCAGAAGGAGAGCACACTTTTGAAGCTGCTCATGACACTTACATCCTTGATGCTGCTGAGGCTGTTGGAATTGACTTGCCATATTCTTGCAGGGCTGGCGCATGCTCTACTTGTGCTGGGAAGATTGTTTCGGGTTCTGTCGACCAGTCTGATCAATCCTTCCTTAGCGACGACCACATCGAATCTGGTTATGCGCTGACTTGTGTGTCCTACCCCACTGCTGATTGTGTAATCCACACTCACAAGGAGGGCGAACTTTACTGAGAGTCCAGGTCATACCCATTAGCTTGCTAGGTAGATTGCAGATGGATGAATGTTTGGGTTTTGTCCTGAAGAATCATGTAAGGTTCAAGTGGGATTTCGGACACTTGTTGCATTTGTTTCTCAAATCTTTCTTTATCCCCTCCAACTGTTGATTTCTATGTATGCCATTGGGCAAGTAATTCTGGAGAATTGATACTCCAAGGGCAACTATATCATTATGGTATTATGCCACTGCCCGCAATTAATCATCAGTATTTTGGGGTTGAATCTTGTGAACTGCCTCAAGTATGCTTCTGTGTTGCTATGCCATTGCCAAGTGAGTCACATATGTTTGAGTCGGGTAATGCAAGTACATTGTGGTTGTCAAGAGCTAGGATTGAATTTTTCAGACTACTTGTTTTTGGCGTCTTAGCCTCCTAGGAAAGAACTGGCTTGCTTAGTCAGAAGCCAAAATACAAAACCTGATTCAGAGGACTTTAGGCAATTAAGTGCGGTCTTCTACTCTTGGTACTGCTTGCCTGCGTGAAAACCCAAGAATCTGTTCGTATGCAAGGAGCATGGATTTTTTTTTTGGATAATATTGCCCCATTTGTTTGATTGCTCTGATCTTTTGAAAAATGGTTGGTCAAGTTATTTCGTATTCCTATGAAATCAACCTCGAGGCTTTTATTGTGAATGGAGGGAGCAGTCGAATTTAAAGTAGCCCAAAGAATTTGAGTTTGGACTTTGTAGCGAAGAGTCATACTGGTCATAGTTTGCTCTTCCATTACCACACCCCCTTCCCCCCTCCCTCCTTCCCCCTCCTCTTAAAAACCCCCCAACGCAAAAAAAAAAAAAAAAAAAAAAAAAAAAAAAAAAAAAGGACTAGCATTTAAAACTTCACGAGAAATGTTATTTGTTAGTTATATTTTTATCATCTGTTTTATCATATAGTCTAATAAATAAAAATTATATAATTAGAATGATAGTTAGAGTGTAGCTAACAAAAATAGGAGTGCATAAGGACGTGCTTACAAGTTTGCATCCATTTTGAATGTGGATGGATATGGTGAATAAGGACATGTGCTTACGGCGAACTTGGGTTGGGTCACTGCTAAAGCATTGGTAGTAAGTGCTCTCAGCTGGACTCTTATCTGTTCTTGCTAAGCCACAGAAGACCCCTCCTCATCCGAGCCACATTAGAGCTGCAATCTGCTCCAAAACAATAACAACCCTGTAAGATTCAATGTCTCTAATGTGCAATTGCTATTGCTTCTCTGCACTTCTTTGCTCTATTTTACTTGAGTATTGAGTCAATCTTGTGCATTTTCATGTTTTTCAAAATCAAGATACGCGAAATTTATGATTATGTTTGTAGATGCAGTCAATTCTCTTGAGCAGTACTACTCCATATAGCTGTTGAAATTTAGTGCTGGTAGGAACCCACGATTCGATGGAATAATTCATACTGAAGACCCAAGAACGCAGCCTGCAAAACAATAGTTCACTCTGCTGACTGGTTTTGCCAGCTTGAGAAAACACTCTTTTAATTCTAAGCAGTAAAAGTATGCCTGATAATCTCACTGTTTTCTTCCTCTTTGGTACCCTTGTGAAACTTCTTGCCTAACCAAGCCTTGTACCTCATTGCGTTATCAATTGTTGAAGAACTTTGCAATTTTTGGTAGCAGTGAATGCAATGGCTGCTCTAGTACCGCAGAACTGCTCTCAATACTGTACCTAATGCTGCCAAGAAACTCCATCCTAGTTGGAGCAGCGAGACGTTTATCTTCTATTGATCACCAAATGGCCATTCTTTGGTGGATTATAATATCTGCATTCAGCCACTACCATTTCCAAATACTGATTTCTGAAGTATCTTTGCTAAAGTTGTCTGCTTTCTGCTTTGGCTTCAGAGTATTTGTGAACTGCAGCTTAACGCTATAAATTTACCAATCACTATAAGCTTGCAGATTTGGAAAGTTATGAGTTAGACTAGCTACATTTAATGTCTGTATTGAAAAACGGATGGTTGCCAAGAATCCAAGGGTACTGCACCTAATACTACATTAAAGATTTTCTCCTGATTCTCATTCATCTAACCAGCTGAAGATTTCTTGCACAGGTTAAAGATGTCAAGCTCAAACCTTAAACTTCCTGCGAGCTGTGTGTCCAGTAACCCACCCCTTAACCAAATTAAGAGTCCCTTTCTCAAGAGTCCCTCATCCTTAGGATCCGTAAGCAGCATCTCTAAAGTCCGTGGTCTGAAGGCTATGTCTGCCTCTGGTTTCCGGGCATCTGCCATGGCAGTATATAAAGTAAAACTGATTCAACCTAATGGTGAGGAATGTGTGCTTGATGTGCCAGACAACGCGTACATCTTGGATGTAGCAGAGAATAAGGAAATAGATATACCATTTTCTTGCAGGGCTGGTGCGTGCTCCTCTTGCACAGGCAAGATCGTTTCAGGATCTGTTGACCAATCTGATGGATCATATCTTGATGACAGTCAAATTAAAGCAGGATATGTGCTGACTTGCATTGCTTATCCGACTTCAGATTGCGTGATTTTAACTCACAAGGAGCAGGAACTTTTCTGACTACAAGTTCAGATTGGGAGTCATGCTTCAGGCTGCTATTGCATATTTGTCGAACAAGTAGATAATGCCTCTTGTGCATGATCATGATTGAACTTCAACTGACATTTCTTCATTGCATCTTCTTTGGTAGGCAGAAAAAGGAAGAGGGGTGGGGGTGCGCTTTCAAGTTTCAATCACATTATTTCCCCTTCTTAATCAGTAACATATTTTCCCTTCTTAATCAGAAATCATGATATCTGGGAACTAGATGGATGGCCAATCGAATTGCTGGCACGGTCCTTCAACAAACAAGTCTTTTCTCCATTTCCGTGAACTGCAACATTTAAAAGCACAGCAGAAATAACAATTTAGATGCCTAGTCGCGGTGTCAATTGGAGCAATGCTTGTCAAACTGGTTTCTAGAGAATTTTCAATGTTTTAAATAGGTCTCCTAGCAAACAAATAAATTACAGTCTTTAAAGTTTGAACTCTCAAGATTGATAAAACATTTGTCCAAATGGGGACTTAAAGAATGCACAGAAGATTTAACTTATTCCTTGGTCTACATACCCTTCACCCCATAAACATATTGTTCCCATCCCCCCTCCCCCCATGTCTAGTTTATTGTGGAACATAATATTCACGCACCATTGAGAATGTATTGATCTAATGACTAAGATTGAGACTTCAATAATTAGGGTTTTTCAGATTTAAATCTGCTTTTCTCTTCCCCACTTTTTATATTTCGTCCATCCCTAGCTGAAAAATGAAAATAATTTTTTTTAAAAAAAAAACTTCTTTTCCATGTACAACATTTATGATTTATTATCAAATTGAACATTGTATATACCATTTATTAATGTTCTCAATTTAAATGTATTGCAGCTGAATTGGAGTTATCTTTGTTGTTTGTGCCGCTTGGTCAAAAAATGCCTAGGAGTTCCAAATTGGGCCATTTTTCTTATTATAACTAAGACATAATCATCTAAAACCCAAATTGCTTCCTAGAAACATTATTCTATTCAATTGAATTCTGACAGGCTGAAACCCAACTAGTTCACGAATTGTAAAGAAGTTACAAACTGCGGCCTCCTCTGTAGTTTTGGGTTGCGTTACGAAGCCTGGCCCAATTCGGTAAATTCATAATAATTTCCAATTCGACATATGTTGAAGAGCCGGCTGAAAAGTTTTCATGCATTTTCAAAATAGTTTTACCATATTGTTTCCCCAGCAGGGATTTTACTTGACAAAGAATCTAAATGAAATCGGTTTATTGAAGAAAATATTAACAAATTTCCGCGAATCATGCAAAGAGATGAGGAGTGAATTACTTGCATATGCTTAATAATCTGCTTATCCATATTTTTCCACTCTAAGACCCTGTTTGATAACTCAATTCAGCATTTAGACTTAATGTATTCAGATCTTAATATGTTCAGATGCGTTCGATAACAAAAAATTGAGCATCTGAATTAATTAAGTGGCACTGAATATTCTAAACAGAATTTGCTCCCAAAATTAAGTAATAAGTTATTCACTTATTACTGAGTCTGATGTACACTCAAATGTATTAGATTTAATACTTAATAATTCAACAACTTAATGGATTCAAATTTCAGATTTCAAATTTCAGATTTCTGTTTTATCAAACGCACCCTAAGTCAACCTACTAATCCCACATTTAACTCCTCCCCTCCCCCCCCATCCAAAAAAAAAAAAAATTCACTTCTCGGTGATTTGAATCTTGTCAAAGTTATCTCATTGAATTTCTAAATGCTAAAGAATATATGGTCAATTTTCAAAAGTAGTCTAGTACCATCTCTTTCCTACCGCTCTAGTTTTTGACTCATGGGCACTGCAGAGTCTACATTAGTGTATTTATTTACAAGAAAAGACAAGGGCATAGGAATAACATATATTGGCCTTGAATTTATAACTTTTGGTAAAGTTTGGATTGTGACTTAGGTACGTTAAAATTATAATATATTTGGGAAGTGGCCAACTGAGACAGCTTAGACGTTATCTTGGATATCAAAAGCCACACATCTAAACTCAGGCCCATAGAACATTGTTGAAGAACAAAAAGGGTCCAACTTTACCAATTTGAGACAAATGAATTGGTTGCTAAAGTGATCAGAATAAGAATAAAGCTCTCATTTGTGACATTGGCCGAGAAAAAGTTGAGGAGATAAAAAGTCTGAAATGGCATGCATATCAATGTTATACCCTTTCATGAGAACCCTTTTGTAAAAGGGGCCTTTCTTGGCCTGACGATTTTTGTTCTGGTCAACTACAAGTCCAATTTGGGGACTAAATCAATGCACAAGATTTACTTCAAGAATCAAGTGGGCAAGTTTTTCTGGGTCCTAATGCGGATTTGCATCTGACATGCGAAAGTATCTAGTCCAATTTGGGGACTAAATCCAAGTAACAACTTGAAAATGCTAAATCAATGCACGAGATTCACTTCAAGAATCAAGTGGGCAAGTTTTTCCGTGTCCTGATTCAGAATTGCAACTGGCATGTGAAAGTGTTCATTTGGGGACTAAATCCAAGTAACAACTTGAAAATGGTAAATCGATGCACAAGATTTACTTCAAGAATCAAGTGGGCAAGTTTTTCCGTGTCCTAAGTCAGAATTGCAACTGACATGTGAAAGTGTTCATTTTGTTCAAGTGGACTACTAGCCCAATTTGGGCACTTGATGCACAAGACTTGCGTCAGGAATCAAGTGGGCAAGTTTTTTCTGTGTCCTAATTCAGAACTGCAATTGACATGTGAACGTATTTATGTACCTCAAATTCAAATATTTAGGCCTTGCTCTCAGTTACTCCCTCCGTCCCACTTTAATTGTCCTGTTTTTCTTTTTCGTCTATCCCAAATTGTAGTCTACTTTCCAATTGAAGAATGTAAATTTTCCTAAAATACCCTTATTCAATGTAAGTTGTTGTTACTATAAAATTACCCCATTTAATGAGAGTTGATTCTTTTTTTACTATCAATTCAAGTTCCCATAAAGTTGTACTCTATTTAATGTGAGGGTATTTTACAAAAATAGCAATCTAAATTTACTTTTCCAACAAAGTTAACTACTTTTTCTTAAATTGTGTGAAAAAAGAAACAGAACTATCAAAGTGGGACGGAGGGAGTACTTTAAATTTTACAAAATCTGATTATAGATAATAATCAGAATCAGCAAAAGCTGCTCTTTAGGTGATTTTATAGATATTAGATTTTTTTTTTGTCATTAAAAAATCTATAATCAAAATACAAAAGCAACCGAAAACATCACAAAAATTGATTATCCAAAATCAGAATCTATAATCAGTTAAAACAATTAACGGAGAACAGTCCCTTAGCAAAAGACAGGTCTAATTAATGACCACATTAGAAGTTCGTTTAAGAGCTTCAAAAGGAAAGATGACTATATGTTGGCCAGATGTGTTACAACGTTGTGATCGAAAGAAAATGCTGTTTCTTGCCTTTGATAGGTATGAAGCCAACTAATATATTTTGTCTGATCACAATTAACAGTCGCCAACCAAAGGGTCAGAAAGGAATAAGAGGTTGGCAGGTGAAAAAAGGTGAGGTCTCTTGTACCCTTACAAGAGCTCATTTCAAAGGAAGTGACTTTTTGTTATTTGAAATGTGAACAAAAAGAGTTTCATTTAATTAAGCAAGTGGCTTTTGTTTTCTTTAATCTACTGATAAATTCTCACGTAAGATGATGCCTTATCTACTGAATCGACAGGCCTAGTCAGATGCTAAGTGCTTTTCCATCGAATCCCTTGATTAGTGTAAGAGATTTCAAAGTCAAATCCACGCTTTTTTTTTTTTTTTTTTTGTCAAATCCACGCTTATTTGGTTATCATACTTTTCACCCAAGATTAAATATTAGTTTCTTACATTTCATTGTGAACCTCAAAACTTTTTAATGAGATGTGAAATGTTTTGAAATAATTAAGTTCATGTGTATTAATATATTTGTCAAATAAAATATTCTCAATTGATTTTCTCAATAACTTGAAGAAAAAACTAAAATTTTGAAGAAAAGTAGAAGGATTAAATGAAAAAAATAGTCACTAAATTATTGATAATTTCCCGTCGTAGTCACCGAACTCTTCATTTAGCCAAAATGGTCACTCAACTAATAGAACACTGCATTTTTTTTCACTCAACTAACAAAAACATAATTTTTTTTTATCATTCAACTAATAAAAAATGTACATTTTTTTTTGTCCAAATATATATGTTTCAATCAATTGATCGAATGACTAATTTGGACCAAGAAAAAAAGTTCAATAGCCAATAAGTAGAATGCCAAATTTGTCACGAAAGAATTAATGTCCAAATCTTGCCATGCCCTTAGCCATCATCCTAGTGATCGAGACTTATCTGTGGCTTTGAACATGTTATGTTTGACCAACTAAAACTTGTGTTTCATTTTTTTTTTTTTTCAAATTAAGTGCCAAGAAAACGTTTTTCTTCCATGCAGTCAAAGTTGAATTTGAACGTTATCCACTTATACCTCTTTAAAAAAAAAAAAAAAAAGGAGGAATTTGATTCTTCTAACAGCCGCTATTAGCCCTCCTTAATTGATTGTCAATTAGGCCCTTTAGAATAAAGTGGTGCATGGTGTATATTTAATTCTATTTATTCCTCAACCTACCCATTGAATTCTATTTTTGAAGATTCTACCCACATTTTCTGACCAAAATGTCACAAGGGTTTTGATTATAACCTCGGAAAATTCAAAGGGCAAGTTAGGAGCTATTCAAGAATCAAACGTTTGTCTGAGTCATCCAAAGTGTGATCATAGTAGGATAACAATTATATATAATTAGTTAAAGAACAACTTGAACTTATTTACTTTTGGAGAAAAAGGCATGACCTCTTGTTTTTATTTCATATATTTATAATCACTTTTACAGTTGTTAATTTTATGTATTAGGCTGAAGTCCACTAGAGTCCCAATCTTGCTTTTGGTAAATTAGACACTAAGAAAATATTTGAAATTTTTTTTTTTTTTTATCTAGAGGGCTTTGTTTTCTTTCAAGTCAGTCCCTTATGTATCTTAATTTTTTTTTCTCCCTCCCTAGAATAGGAGAGTATATGTATTATTGTTTTTCCTTAGAACGCTGCCATCCATTTGTTTTCTCACGACCAATTAATTTACAAAAAAAAAAAAAAGAATGGTGTTTTTAGTATACAATTTAACAATTACTTCTTTTATAAATGCACGTGTAAATACTGTGGGAAATAACAGAGAACCTTTTCTACGTACGTTTCTATAAAATTAGCAAACTTTGTGTCCCAATTAAATACGGAATCAATAGTTAGGAAAAGTGCAGGACGAAATGAAGAATGGACTAGACGAAATGAAGAGGACGAAACGTCTGTCCTCTAGTCACTAGAGGACAGACGTTTTTGACAACTCCTCTGATGGCTGATGATGTGTTAATTTTTGACCTGTGAGTGACTCCCAAGATTTCTTCCATTAGCTCCGTAATCAATTGAAATTTTGCCCTTCTTCGAAGCAACGTCTAAAGAAGATTGAGCTGACGATGACCACAACAACATAGCATTCATTGAAAGGTACTTTCTCTTAAAGCAACAATTTGGGCTTCCTTTTATTGAATATTACCCTCCCAATGAGATCATAATTATTAAAAAAGTTCGGCAAACAAACGATGCTGATTGGGTACTCGTTAATAGCGACTTCAAATGTTAGTTTTATTTTTAAAGTTTAATTAATTTAGAAAAATGTCCAAAAAAATACAATAATTATGATTGCGTGTATTTATATATATGATAAATTAAATATAATTTAGACGTGTGAAGCGGGTACCCATTAAAAAAAATTCTTATTAGAGATAAGAACAACATATAGTACTACTAGATTGTTTCTCAAGCTAGCGATTCTCATCTTTTACTTCGTTTGGAAAGAAATCTCTTCGCAAATCTCCATGAATTTTTGGGAAATATGAAAACTTTTTTGTTCTTTACTCTTCTTCTTTTCTTTTTTTAATTGTTACTAGATTAATTTTGGATTAAAAGTAAAATAATACTAATGACTGAGTCGAGACTCCAAATTTAGAGATTTTGGATTTAAGTTCCCTTTTTCCTTCTCGTTTTTCAAATTTCACATCTCTCTTATTAGAAAAGAATTTTTTTAAAAAAAATAATAGTTGAATAATACAATATGAAAAATATTTAAAAAAATGAAAAAATGAAAAAGTGAAAGACACATCAGGCCGACTAAAAGGTGCAGTAACCGTAGTACACATGCAAGAGTGGCTGCTAAGATGATGACATGGCGGTGCGTGGCGGTCCAGATCTCGCCGACCACTGCTTAGGAACACGCATTTTTAGGCGGATCTCGCGATGGCTGATGGAAAAGCACGTGCGCCTACTAAGATTCGTGTCAGCATTTGGTCAATCACGCAATTGACAGGTATTTATGTTTCTATTATTGGTAAAAATCACGGAATCAATTACAAGTATTACCTTAAAATCATAACATGAACATGTTTAGATATTGACTAAATTTTTATATAAATGTATATAATATCACCGTTAGATTACATTTTGTGATTACCAAAATGCGTTGATTACATTTTGTGATTATACCTACAACTAAGGTTGAAAGATGAACCCAATTACTTGATATTCGAATCGAGCTCGATTTAGTAAGAATTTATTCGAGTTTGGTTTGCCGATTAGTCAAGATAAGGATAAATAGCGTCTTATATTTAATAACATTCAAACTCGATAAAAGTCTCATTTAAATTTAGTTTATCAAATAAATAAGTTAAGTTTGAACAAAATTTCAAATTCATTAAAATAGTCAAACAAGTTTGAACATTAAAGTGTTGGGTTTGATTAGGTTTGTTTACATTCGTATCTGCAACCATAAAAGTTTTGAATATTCACTAAATTTTAGAATTAATCTTATATACACCGATAACATATATACGGTTAATTTTGGAGGAATGACAATTACGTAAATTTTAAATTTTAAATTCAATTTTTGCACATGTATCGTGGATCTAATAGTGATATTGTATATAAAGATTTACTCTAAATTTTATATTACTCGAGCAATGCAAAATCTTTGCAAAAATAGTGTCAACCTTGAGACCTTCCGAAAGAACAGCTTTGGATTTTGAGGAAAAACCATTCCCTCTCCACCCCTAACCTAAGGAGCTTCATTTGTAGTTAGCCTCATCTGTACATGTGAAAATTCACTATTATATGGCTATTAATTGCATTATGCGTCATATAGTGCTATCAAAACTTATATGTTTTTCTAAATGCCAAATTCCTTTTCATGCCTCAACTAATCTGTTTATAAAACTACAAATACTGAGAGGGCTTAAAACTATTGAGACATGAAATTCCTAATATTAGTTCCTACTACTTTTACCTGCTTCCTATGGGATTCTTTGCCAACCCCACCAAATTACTTGGAGATATAAAACCAAAGTACAGATGTACTAATATTATTGTTCCTTATATTTGTCGTCTGCTTTTCGGCCGCACCATTGAGAATGGGTACGGGATGCCGACATACGAAAATGCCCCTTGTCCTCTCGTAGGATTAAAATTACTGAGGATGACTCTAGACAAAAGGCCAACTTTTTGGAGAATGGGGCAAAATGTGCCTCCATTGCCCGTTGCTATGATTACTGGAAGAATTTCACTTCTATTATCATGAAAGTGTGTAATTATTGCGTGCACTATAGAAATTACTTTTTTTTTTTTCTATTTAATCTCTCAAGTCTAGATAAAACTAGTTTCAGGTGAATAAGGCTTAACTTCGGTGGTTAAAAACTATTAATAAGACCCAATTTAACTAATCGGGACGTTATTTTTTATTTTGAAGAAAGGAGATATTAATTAGGTGACCGTAAAATCTCTGATTTGACTCTTTTCCTTCCCGCTTATAAGGTTTAAAGTCAACCCTTAATCCCAAACAAAGAGTAATATTTCTAGCTTCTATCCCATAAAGATAAGTCCACTTTCATTTTCACACAAATTGAGAAGCGTAAGTTATTGCAGTTAATGCAATCATTTTTGTTTAGTACTTTTCTTATATGCCCCTGAATTACTACTAGTTTTATTGTTGCGTTTATTACTACTACTAGAATAATTGATGAATGAAGTAAATATTTGTTTAATATGAGTGTAGCAGGAAATGGGCTTATAATTTGTGAACGAGACAAATACAAATGAAAAGTGAATCTATTTTCATGAGACAAATTAAAGAGAGTACAAACATTATTTTTTTTAAAAAATTGAAGTATCATTTACATGGATTAATCTTATATATACTTTCAGTGTATACAGTATCACGGTTAATATATGACACACGTGCAAATTTTGAATTTAAAATTCAAAATTTATTCATTCATTCAACCGTGACCGTGTATGCACTGACAGTGTATATTACTTTTTTTTCATGCAAAAAGTCTTTTAGTTGGACTAAATTGCTTTTGGAATCAAATAATTGGCTTCTGGCTGAACCTAACAACCACTCCAACTAATAATTCAAGCCGGAGCCAGATCTTAATCCTTGCAAAGCAAATCCAAAATTTTGGAATTGGGTCTTGCTTGCTACACATTATTAGAGAAGTAGGACAAATTTGAGTAACATTATTTAATTGAGATGATTGCTCAAGATTAATCAGCTGCATGTAAACGGGTTTCAAAGCGTCACTCAAGTTCATGTCCCATTAAAATGCTTCAGATATTTTAATTCAATGTGTCACCTTCTTTTGACATTCAATTCGTATTTGGTGAAGTCTGGTGAGCAACAGAAAAGACATATGAACTACTGCAAGATAAAAATGCTTAACCGTTGAATCAGCACAGATGGAAACACAGATGCACAAAAATTTCTTGTCATGGTTTGGCCCCATGCAATCGAAGGAGCAGCACCACTGCATCACTATCATATTGCGTAGACAGTCAAGAATTGTAGCTAACAAAAGTTTGATTGCGTTAAATATCAAATCTCCATGTTGAATGTTCAGAATTTGTCTGTAAAAGATCACAAATCAGAGCCTTCTACATCATAGAATCGTAGAACAATTTAATACTGTACATGCTTGGATTAGTCGTAACAGTAACAGCAGGCCGATAATTTACAGTTCCCAATTCCCACTTCCAAGCGTATGATGATTAGATCAATTAATGTTATCCATCTCTATCAATCAATCAACTAATGGCCTGCCACAAATGAAAAAAGCAGCTGGTGTTCTATGTATACGAGTATGAAAGCTAGTTTCACACATGCATTTGTTTCTATAATTCACAACATGCAGAAGATATTCCACATTCTCGTTATGTCATGAACAGGCCATAAACATGTTCGACGAAAGAATCATCTTATTAACCATCCAGGTTGATCGGCATTTTTAGGCCACTTTTCTTGATAGAAGCAACAAATTTGAACAAACTCCAGGGCATCAGCCAACTGGGGAAGGTATGCAGTATTAGTTAAGCCTGCTGACATTGAAGAAAAATTTGTCCAAGTGCATTGGTCCATCTGCCACCCTTACCTTATTTTATAGTCATTGCTGATGTAGGATATGTAAAGTTGAAAATGCCTTTGATGTTGAAGCCCACAAAGCAGTTGTGTAACTTAAGCATCAATCTGATATTGATGCCCTAGGCTTTGGCATCAAAAGATTCCATCCCCACCAAATATAGGGCTTCTTGGAAGGTCTCTCAAGGAGCCCAGAAAAAAATATCCCAAAGGGAAATCATATCTAATCTGACCATGCATATCAAGAGCTAATAATAGTTGTGTTAGAAAAGCCTACAGCGATGAATGAGAAAATTGACTGCATATTGAGGCAAGGATTTATTGCTTGGAAGAAAACTACGACCACCCATTGAAAAGGTCAAGAAAAAGTATGCAAAAGATCAAGAAAAAGTATTCAGGGATGTAGAGTTGGAAATTGACATAGAGGGGTACAGCAGAGAGAGATTGCTAGTCGACATAAGAGTGATGCAATACATTCTCTTTACGAAATTAAAAACACAATAGGTAGACACAAAATGTCATTTTTCCGATGTGGGCTTGACGAAAACAGACATAAAGTTATGAACTTTCAGCTTTGGCGGTTTAGATTAAATATGTGCGGCGGTTGGAGAAAAGATAGAGACTCTCGAGGGCGGCTTCTTTTTGTGATAATTTCAGAAACCTCCCCTGAGTTTCTAATAATTTCACTGAGGTCCCTCAAAGTTTTAAAAATTATACTTACCTCCCTTATTCACCTAAAATGACAATACCGGCCTTAACAATTTAATAAAACTCCCTTGTTGAATATGCATATACAAAAAATGGTATTTATAGTCATTTTGATAGATAATTGCTTATCAAACAATGAATTTGATGGTGAAAACTTGACAATCTTTTCTTATATTTGTACTAAATATATTATTATTGCTTTAGAAAGTAATTGCATTCTACAAAGTGAGGGTATTTTGGGGTATTCATTTAAAATTTTGGCCAAATCTAAGCTTTGGATATCAAAAGCGTCAAATCAGGGGAAGGAAGTGTAAATTTTGGAATCTTAAGGGAGCCCAGTGAAATTGTTAGACACATCAGGGGAGGTTTATGAAATTATCCCTTTGATTTTTTCCTCCTAGAAGCCAATAATGACGAATATGGGAATTTCATCTCATAAGCATGATAGCAGGCAGAAGCAAGTGGATGGAGAGCCCCGCGTGAATGGTCCAGCGGCAGCGCCTCTCACCAGTGAACCTTGAGGTCACAAGTTCGAGTTTCCGCTTCGCTAGATTCCTCCGCGCACTTAATGTGTTCGGGCCGTGTTGGGGTGCTGGACTCGGGTCGCAGGAGATTAGTTGGACCCCGTAAGGATTGACCCGGACACCTCTGTGTCGACAAAAAAAAAAAAAAAAAAAAAAGTGGATGGAGACCTAATATTTCATGGTCCTATCTTCATTTAAAAAATGATGGTTGAAATATATGCAAGAGTTGGGTGTAACAGCCGACCTATACCACATCTTGACATTAATATCCGCTGTTGTAAAAAAATCCATTTCAGATAACAAATCAATGATAAAAATAAAGAGTCTATGACAGATCAATTGATGGATGTTCCCTCCTTACAAACTCCTAAAATTTTGGTATTGGTACAGTATGTACAGATATAGGGAATTTAAAAGACAAAACTGCTACCAAGTGCTATCAATTGCTATAGTTCTAGTCCTGCTTCCAGTTGAGCCACCTTGACTACTTATTACGATTAAGTTCCAAATGGATGGTCAAAGAATTCATGAACCGAGCAAAAGAATTGATCTTGTAAGTGGGTGGTAAACATCCCTGAGGTTCTGCCGAGGCTCCTCCTGTTCCCATTGCCTTTCTCTGGCTTTTAATTTGAGCGTCTCCCATTCTGAAGCTCATATTAAGAATGCTAATGCAATCAGCAGAAGAGAAAAACTGGAATAAACCTGCAAAACATCTCATATAAGTGTAAAAGTTAGGTCAGCATTCGTATGTGCATACATGAAGTGTGGGGCGCTATAGAAGAACAGATAAATGGTGGCAGGAGGATTCTTACGGTTTTCTGTTGACCAGAAGATGAATAATCGATATGGGGGAGATATCCCTGCTGTTGCTCCTGCAACTGCAACCCAATCCGATAAACTGGAGAACCATCTGGGTAAAGCAGGCCATAATTCCTCTCCGATGCTGGACCGGGCTTCAAATCCTCGTTGAAAAGTGCAAAAACATAGACATCAATTGGTATTGATGGATTTGCAGGGGTACCTTGGTTCTGTTCGATCCGTTGCAGCAAATTGCCATTATACAATGCAGCATTCTCGGGAGTAGCTCCTACCTCATCTGGGTCCCCCTTTGATGGCCACCCTGTTTCAGATATTTTAACTTGAACGTCCGTATGGCCCAGTGCTTTCATAGCTGAGTAAACGGCATCAATTTGTGCATATAACATGTTATCATAGTTTAAATTTGTAACTGGATCGCGAATTCCTGGATTTGGCTGGAATAGCACGTATTCCAGTGAGACTTGATCGGGGCTACCTTTGTACGCAAAGAAGGGATACGCGTTTATGAGGAATGGTGAATTTGTCTGAGAATGAAAACTGAGGATAGGCTGGATATATTCTGCAAGATCTTGTCGGAATGACCCTGAGGAAGGTGGGAAGGAGTTACCTAATATGCCTGTTGAATGAGCAGTTGTTACATAGACCTCTCGACTGAGCCCGAGATTATTAAGAGCATTGTTGACAGTTTGCATTGCAGGGAGGAGGTGAGATTTCATCTGGGTATCATTCCCAGTTAGGACCTCATTTCCGACAGTGATACAAGTGATCTTAGTCTGAGAAAGGTATGGTTGAACATGTTGCTGAATCCAGGTTTGAGCTTGACCAGGATCAGTCATTGCTTGAAGATTTTCATTCCCTAATCCAATGACAAAATCAACATTGGAATTGGAGAAGGCACTCAACACATTTGGATCTGCATCATATAGCTTCACCCTGCTTATATTGAGAGATCTAAGGAGAAGAGCAACCCGGGACGGTGAAGGTAGATTGTTGGCTATTTGGCCATAATTTATCCCAACTCCAAGGCTGAGCACGCCAACAGATAAATCTGAGCAAAAATTGAAGGCCATTGGTGAGTGTAAACGAAGAGGGTGATAAATGCTTGAGCTTATTCCCAAAGAAACAGAATAATAGTGATGACTATTAGCTTCAATATTCATAATCCTTCAAAATTTGGCAAAAGAGAAGATAGCTTCAACTGTTTTCTAGTTCATCTTATAGTATTAACTAACAGTGAAAATTCATAAGTACCAATACCAGGATAAACTTCCAGAACATAAACCAATCAGAGGACAAATAAAAATCAACAGGTCACATCATTCCTACGACGAAAACTCTGAAAAGAATCACAGAAACACGGTAGTAACAATAAATTCCTATTCTTTTGTGTCAAGAATCCAGGTCACCAATCCAATAGCAAGCATATCTTGAAGAATTTCAGAACATTATAGCTCAAATATGATAAAAGAATCATAAAACTCAAGGCCCTGCAACTTGAATGCTCAGATAATCAAACAAAAATTGAATCTTGAACATTCCAACTTCTTGCCACCGAAACCCAGCAAACCAAAATAAAGGAAAACAGAGAAAAACAAGAAAGCCCCACTTCAGGAAAGCTCCTCAGCTCGCAAAACCAGAAGAACTAGCTAGCTCAATTCCCCCAATCCAAAAGATCAGTAGCCAACTATTTTTTCACCTTGTTTTCCCCTTAACCAAATGGTTACGCACAACCAACCAAAACCCAGAAAAACCCACTTAAGAAGACTCGTAATATGATGAAAAATGAATTAGGAAAAAAAACAAGAGTAGAAAAGAGATGAAAGATGAAGGACCTGATAGGAGGGAGAAGAGAAGAACAAGAGCCCTGAAGCGGTTGAGGGACCTCAGGGAGGCCATTGCTGTAATGCCAGCCTAGCCAAACTTCAACCACGATGCCCTTTTAATGATGCCTCATGCCTTCCGATATTTATACGTACTATTTATTCTGTCACAGTATCCGTGTGGGACGAGGGGCCTGGACGGTGGTTGTCAGTGTGTGAAAGTAGCAACTGCACAACAGTACTAGTAAAACAAAAATTGTTTTCATCCTGTACTAAACACTTGCAACCATGATTGATTTTCACTTCAATAACGTTTCTATTCAGCAAGCGTTTCCAGGAAACTCTGATTCAGTTACCAAAGGCTGCACGCGACATGTTTTTCTTATTGCTTAAGGTGGAGTTTAGTTTCACCGACATTGGCTTGCAATTATTTCGTAAAAATCCTTTCTTTTAGTGCCACCTTCCTTCACTTTCTGCCGGGTGGAGGTAATGAAATATTTTTTGGGAAACTGGAAAAACGGAACCGTGTGTGTGACACAATGTGACTGTGTGTGGGGATGTGTAGCCCTGGCAGGTGTATCTATCTATCTTTCCTACTAGCTTTGATAGCTTGGACTTCTATTTTGGGGATCCGTGTTTTGAACTGAAACCTTTTTCGTTTACTCGATATGGTCAATGCCGTAGGACATTCAGGCACCAGGCCCTGGCTTGGAGTTCTGCAGAATTGGCACTTCCATGTGTTTCGTAGATAAGTCGGTATACGGTAAAACGCTATAATCTGTGTTTAATCTAACTCGGCTCGCTCCATCCTTTTTTTTCTTTTATGCGATAATTCTTTTTCTATCGGGGGTTTAATTCCTCGATCTACAACTTAAAAAGGATTTAAGTCGCTCCTTGATCGTATGAAATAAGATTTTCCTAATTATGGGTTTTCAAAATTATCGTTTGATCGAAAAGAATCGAGTACAAGACTATAACTAAATGTACCGCCCATTGAGATTTATTTTTTGGGGGTTTATGTTGAAAAACTACATTATAGCATTATTTTTATACAAAAAAATGTGATTAACAATCATGTCGAGAGAAAACTTTAGAAAATCCAAAAGAATTTTTTGCAGAAATGTAGCAATTCAAACAAGGCTGTAATTTCTTAACTACGTATTATAGAGAGTGATAGCAAATTTAACCAATATTTATTATGTAGAGAACTCTTATCCTACGGCGACAATAATATTTACAATCAAGACGGGTTGTGTTGAGGAGCAATGTGAGATAAAATTAATGTGATGTGTCCGCATGCATTATCTTTTAAATAAAAACTAGTAGTATTTGTTGAGGACAATCCTATGCAAATCACAAACGTAAGATGCAAAGTTGCTTGATTTTTCCTTCATTTCACCACGACAGTTGGATAGGGATCACAAAATAGATTCTTGAAAAAAAAAAAAAAGGATGACAAATAGATTCTTTAAAAAAAAAAAAAAGGATTAGAAATAGATTAATCTTAGTACGTAGAAATCGCCTTTTCTAATCTTTTTTTTTTTCACTTTCGATATGTTACTTCTAGTGCACGAGCATGAGGTTAATTTACACTTCACTTTTTGTAGATGTGCAAAAGATATAAAAAGAGATGGAATGCGATTAACAATATTCCTAATTTCAATGTAATGAATAAATTATCTCGTGACCCTCGCGAATCGCATGCAGGCAAGAGGAATCTCAATGCAAGGTGGACAAACACATCGTGATACTTTTCATTTATTCCAAAGCAATTTTGTTGGTAAAATCTAAAGGTCAAATGATAATAACCCTCGAGTTCGAATCTTTACTGGGACATCCGCCCGTCGTACAAGATTTGTCTTATGTGTCTTACCACTTCGTATGGTTGGCGGACTATTGCACGGCACGAAATTTACTCAGCGCGCACCTTCGGATAGTGACTGCAGGTTCCTTTGTCCAAAAAATAATAATAATAATAATAATAATAATAACCCTTCTTTCGTAAAATGACGATTAGCACATAGTTTTCACTTCAACCTAAGGTAGAGGATGCCAGAAAAAGGAAAACATATAGGAATGGATCCAGTTAACCTTTGTATGGAAAATAAATTGACTTGCAATGCCTTGTCTGACAATAAGAATTTTGAAAAACTAGGTGGTTAGGTTTGTATGATATTATCATAAGGAAGTTCCTAGTCTATTCCATTGCAGTTAAAATAAATGAATGTTATGGTGAAGAAATGTTTTGTTCTCATATATATATATTTAAAATCAAACGGAACTCCTACTCCTACTCTAACCTATATATATTAGGGAGAGTTCGATTGAGCCATGTTCCCATATGCAGTGCTTCAATCAATTTAAAGAAAGTCACATCACACATCTGCCAAATTCAGCAAATACAAAATTAACTGAGGTGTAACTTTAATCATATTAACTAACCGTATAAGTTAATCTTTAACTGTATTAACTAAAGGTGTAAGTTAATCTATCTCTAGCGTGAATACTACTAAAAACTGCAAGTTGACCACTTGTGATTAGTTGGTGAAAGCATTTCCTCATCCTTTTATCAAAACAAATGGGAAATTAGTTTTGCATAAACGCATATCTTTCAGCGCCCAGACAAGACACATGATTTTCCCTTTTTTTTTTTTTGATAAAACAAAAAAATTTATTAATGAAATTGTCGAATATTGTCCAGTACGATTTGCTTGACAAGACGCATAATTATTTTTTTCTTACGTAGCATGCAAATATCCCAAAGTCGGTTATGCAATTCATCACACTTTTCATAATATGTTTCATGAAATAAATGATGGATTTGCAAGAGGGGCACCAAATGTCATGCATGTGTGTTCATTATCTAGTGATCATTAGTGCTTTAGACCCCAGTAAAAATTATTATTTACTTAACATCCAACATCAAATCCATAATTTCAATTTGCGCTAACAAACAACAAATGTCCCCAACTTTTTGTTTCTTTCTCTAATTCATGATGTTTTTACCTCAATTGATAAGATGGTGGACCTTGTGGTTCACTATGGGCTGCATAATTGATGCGTTGCACCTAAGTAACTTTGACACATGATCAAAGACCATTTTGGGGTAGGATCTTTTACTCTCTTAGTCATTCTTCTAGATGCTAATTATCATGATCTTACTTTTGCCTTAGTGCGAAACCTTTTCTCCAAGATTTGTCATCTTGCCCCTACCACATCAATAGGTTATTTTCATTAACTCAGATTGGATTGGAAAGCAAATCCAAGCTTCTATCACGTACATGAGACAATCAACGATCAACTTTCATAAGATACATGAATCTATGCAATATTTAGTTTATATACAATTTTACATATACAATTAATTCATCAACGACAAGAAAAAAAATTATTGTTTTTTTTTTTATTTTGCAGGCACATTGAAACTAGGTAGTACTCGTGGAGCTAATAAACGAATCAAACAATTCAATTCCCTATGTGACTTCAATCTTGTATTTCAAATAATATATCGCTTGCATCATAAACACATTTCCCAACTCACATTTTTATATTCTCAATTACCTTTTTATCTCACATACATCACATCACCAAGTAATTATTTCGAATAATACTCTATCCAAACAAATGAAAAGCTAGTACAAAAAAGCATTTTATATTTTGACTCAAACCTAGTTTAACATATAGAAAGAGTATTAATTAGTCGAGTTATTCAAGCTTAAAATTTCATATGAATTCCAACTTATAAAAACTTAATGGCTCAAAATGTAATAATATTCACAAGTTAGACTCCAACACAATTTTTTTATATATTTTTTAATCTGCTACAATTATAATTTTAATCTCGTTAAAAACAAATCAAAACTTTTGTAATAATATATTAACACCCCCACAAAATGGGAAAGTGCATCAGAAATTGAAGCTGAATAAGGCTGCAACTGTATGCCCTTTACTTCTGGAGATGGATCGATCAAAACAGCCAGAAGTTGGAGGTTTAGAAGCTTCATTACTTCAACTGATGCATGCTCACAATCAATCATCAATCCAACTCCGGGAACATACAGGTCAACCCATTTGATTGCCCTGTCCAATCCTATTTTTTTATCCCTTAAAAGAAATTTCTGGGATTTTGACCATATATTTGAATTAAGTAGTATTTTTATTCAGCTGGGTTGTTGTAATTTTTTACAGACAAGGCAAAGAAAGATGCAATTGAAATTGCCAAAAGAGTTTCTGCGCTTTTAGTTGATTCGGTTGATGGAGGTGTTCAAGAAGCCTTTATCACGGAGAAAAGGATAGAAATGGAAATTCGAGCATTGGCAGCTGCTATTGTCCAATTTGGGAAGCAGACTGATCAGTGGCTAGCAGCTTCTCATGCTATCAATACAGCAATCAAGGTTGAGAAGCTTTTTTTTTTTCAATTGATCGTCTGTTTTGATATATAAACCTAAAAGTTGACATGGTTGAGGCAATGGTTACCAACAGAGTAATGCAAGTTTAATTATTTACTTGATATGTCAGTTATTTGTGTGATTATGTGCTAGCCCTTAACCATTTTGGTATTAAAGGAGAAGAAAACTGGGGGTTTATTTAAATGTATTGCATTAAATTCGGTTACTGCGATATTTAAATGACCAATATACAATAGTTTGCGTTGTTATTTTTTTCCTCTTTTTTTTTTTACCCCGAAATTTTCTTTGCACATCTTTTTTTGGGTGAAGTACCACGAGTTTTTGGTATTCACATGAAAAAAGTGGGGAGTGGTAGAAGCTTTCTAGCTGAGCTTTGGTGATCTTGCGGAGAGAGCACAGGAAGAGCTGAGAAAGGGCCTAAAGGCAGACGAATGGAAATAGTTTATGTGAGGTCTGAACCACGTGCCAACTACATCACATTTAATGTGGATGGGGCAGCTTCTGGCAACCCCGGATTTGTGGGAGTGGGGGGGCTGATAAGGAATGAACTTGGTGTCTTTCTGAGGGGCTTTTGTACAAACCTGGGAATCACTACTAATGTATAAGCTCAACTCAGGTATTCTGTGTGAATTGGAATTTGCTTAGGCTGAGGGATACAGGAAAGCAGAGGTAGAATCTGATTCTCTCACCAGCATTGGCTTGGTTAAAGAGGTTACAAAGGACAATGTACAGTTGAACCTAATTGGAGAAATCAGACAATGGCTTCAGAAGGATTGAGATTGTAGATTGCTACATACTGGAGACAAGGGAGCTTTGTGGCAGGTGGTCTAGCAAAGCTCTGGAATGAGGATTGCACAAGTTTGGGGATTCACCAGAACAGATTAGGAAATTGTTGAGTGACAATGTTGCATGGATGTCTACCCTGCATTTAATCACATTGTAATGGGCCGTTAGGCCCTCTAAAGAACCCCCCCCCCCCTTCTCTCTCTCCCAACAAAAAAAAAAGAAGCTTTGATGATCTATGTGCAAGATCATAGGTCATAGGCATTTTTGGAGACCTATAGTTGAAAGTTTACACAGATGATTTTCGAACGTGAAGTTTTTCTTTGTTTGAGGCTTGCTGAATAATGACTGGTTGGTTATTACCTGCAGTTGTTTCCTGGGATGCTTATTATTGATGGATGATTGTGTAGAAGTGGGAATGAGAAATTATTGAATCTAAAACGTTGTTGGTGTGTAGTTTCTTCTTTTTTAAGATTATGCTAGATGCTAAGCATTCCCAGCACTTAATTCTGCTTCATTATGGCCAGCAACAAAAGGTTAAGAAAGAAAAAAGGAAAAAGAAGTGTGATGCTCAATTCTGGTTTTATGCCTTCATCCCTAGGGATACAGGATACACTGGGTCACCTTGATTGCCAAGAAAATTAGGAATTTGTATTACCTAAAATTTTTATTTAGCTGTGATACTTATTCAGCCTCATGACCAGCTATTTCACTACATTACTGCTATTGTCCTGGACTTGTAATTATTTAATTTTTTTTTTCATTGTGAAGATTTTATATTTTAAAACCTGGACTTTCTTTTGATCTGATTGTCTTTGTTTTGCATGACAGGAAATTGGAGACTTTGAGAACTGGATGAAGACAATGGAATTTGACTGTAAAAGCATTAGTGCTGCAATCTACAACATTCACCAATCATGAGATCACGAGGTGAGCTACCTATACCACCATTTATGATGCTTTTGTAGTTCTGTGTATTTCCTTTTTGTGTGGGGGCGTACTCTTTTCTTGGAATATCTTAATGTATGAAATTTTCCCAAATGAAACTTCCTGGTTTTAGAATCTACTTGTATTATCTTGGCATATGTCATAAATCCGGTAGTTCAAAATTATAACACTAATAATTGACTTGTAATCATAAATTATCCTGTCCTTCAACCCTGGGAAAGAAAATAAGAACAGGAACTTACGCTTGGCGTTCAAAACCTTTTTACATTTCCATCACCACTTTAATTGAAGACAACAGTTATCCAAGACAGCAATTATCATGTTTGATTAGATGCTATGTTTTGATGGGTCTGAATCTGAATCAGCTGTTAATAGCTTAACGTCAATCCCAGTGCAAAAATTCTCCATTTCTACCGAACATATCTGCTATCAGATTTATGGTTAGCTTTCCGCATATTATCTTAGTCAAGGGGAACTTTACTGAAGATTTTGTTCATGTAATTGCTTTTTCCAGGTGGACTTTTGACTGAATGCAATGACTTTGGCAAAGCAAAATGAACATCATCCTTCTGCCACAGCAAAGTGTTAGCGTCAGTTTCTATGCACTTCTAGTACTTTGCATGATGAGCCATTTAAATCAGCAAAGATTTCGAGAGATTCTTACTATTGCCTGCCAAGTTTGTTGAAGCTGTTGCCTGATGGTGGGATAATCTCAATCTCTGGAGCAAGAGTGGCTTCCTGGAAAGCATCGGATCTACTTATTCCTGCTTTTTTGGGGTTTGCATAGTTGATGATTGCAAAGGATCACTTAGTTCCAGAATCGTTCATCTGATGGGATCACTTTATTCCTGCGTTGATATTCATGTTTACCTATAGATTAGTTTTCGGGTTTATTATAGGCAAAAACATTTTGGCTTATTATCTGCATTTCATCCTTCAATGAGAGTCTTATTTCTAGTCAATACTCTTACTATTAGTGTCTTTTCTTTCAAGATGCCAAGACTGGATTTTTACTGTGAACCTTGCTTTCGTGGTTTTGTTTAGTAGTTCAGAGACATGAAGAATCTCCTCCAGAGGAAGAGGTGCCTCATTTAAGCGTTCCCAACTTCAAAAGATCTGACATGCTATTTACTTTCAAGAACCAAGTGGCCAGAGTATCTGATCGTAATAGCCATGGTATACATGGACACGGTAGTTGTCTAGCACTTTCTGTTCAGTCCTCCAATTCATTTATAAAAACATCAGCCGCTTTGAGTTCTGGCTTTATTGAAGAAGGGTCAGACAGAATTTTGACAAAAAATCAGATGATTATAGACTACAAAACAATATCACAAGATTCTTTGTCGTGTTCAAATATCCCAAGTATTACGCGTCAATACAATCAGTTAACAAACACTTGATGTAGGAAATATGGTGCCTAATAAATTAGCAAAACAAAAATTGTTGCGAGCGAGAGGATTCACTGGAAGAAGAAAAATGGTTACATGTATGTAATTCGGCATCTTATTGCAACAGGCACCTTTCAATTCCTTGCAAGTCTTGTTAGGATTTTGATGCTCATGATAAGGTACTTTCATGATGGATTGTAGCCACCTTTTTAAATTTATCATGTGCGGCCCTTGATGCTATGCATGTGAGCATAACCATTATTGTCTCTCTCTTTTTTTTTTTTTTTTTCAAAGGCGATAACTGTTGTATAACCTAATTTATTCTACACTAGAGGAAGGGGACGGACCTAAGAAAGCTCAGGGTAATCCGGAGAGGACTGAACCACCACCGAACCAAACGGGTGCGTAGTGCACCCGCTTGAATTTTTTTAAGTAGTATGACAATTGGTGGGAGGCAAGAGTTAATGCTTTGGTGGTGGCCACCAGCCTTTAGACTGGTGGTTGCATAACCATTATTGTCACCTGGGCTGTTTTTGGTGCAGACCTGGAACGTCTGGTATTTGTTTAGAGGAACATGTGAACTTGTCTTGCCCGGGGGTTTGGTAGTAAATTGCCTCGTCCATCCATGTTCCCTCCTCCCCACAAACATCGAAAAGGACAGGCTCAAGCCCGCAGAACTGAAACAAAAACATAAACACTCTCTCTACACCTTAGTCATAGGAATTGGGCAAAGATCTAATCATCCATCTTTCTGTTTGCTTCCCACAGTATTCACACAGCATCATGACAATGAGAAGGCCATGATCCACAAGCTTCACAACCTACTCGGAAGTTTACGAGTGTCCAAGGTCCAAACAAAACGTTCCCAAAACAAAATTCTGCCAATTGGAGCATAATAAAGCATGATTGATTCTGCATAAGGGTACCCGACAATGCTAGCTTTGCCTGATCTGGCTGTGCTCGGACATTAACCATTCATGTCTAAACCCAAGTTGAAAACTCTCAAGAATATCTTGTACAAGTTCGTATGTACTAAATTGAACCAATTGGAGTCTAATTTACTTTCCAAGTAGTGAAAGTCTATGACTCTGCATTGAAAATTGATCTTCATCTATTCCATGTTCCGAAGAGAGAGAAAAAACATCAATACACTGGGGTCACAAACAAAAAAAATTTCAAATGGCCCTTCCCTCCTTGCAATCAACCAGAGTTTGAACCATTTCTGTCAGAGCATGGCAATATGGTCTTCATCTCTCTTCACCTTAGCTGGAAAGCAATTTGCTGATGCTCACTAGATCAAGCACGCACGAGAGAATGGTTGGGGGGAAAATCAATTTGAAGTTCAGACTTGCCAATTACTAGGCTTGCTAGAAAATTTGTCTCATACATAAATAAAATCTCGATTCTATCGAATCTCGAAAAACCAGTCAAACATGACAATAGAAAAACTCTGTACACAAAGATATACATCCCTTCCATGTCTCCTGAACATTTCACGCACCTCACCCTAACGATGTACAGTTTCACCTCAAACAACAGACAACAAATCAAGAATTGATAAAGATTGTTGATAGCAAGGTAGCTAGTACGATACAAGAAAAGGTATGATCATACTCATAAACGAATCATAGGTCATTGTAGCTGATCCAGTATAACGTGGATCCTTCTCCTTGAACTTTTCAGTCAAACCCTGTATTTATAACATGTGTAAGAATCAAGTCTCATAGAAAGGGACATCAATATACTAATAACTTTGAACTTGCAGAAAGAGTGTAAGATTGCAGATTCTAACAAAATTTCCCCCTGTTTCAGCCAACATTATTAAAAACTCTCACAGGACAAAAAGATTCCAACCGTGAAACAAAAGCGCATAAGAGAATTTGAATTTAGTTTCTTACCTTCACAATCATCCCACATCTGCACAAAAGAAAAGAAAAGGACTGAGATAAGAATATATCAAACCATGCTATTCAACAGCCAACAAAAAGCAGAAGACAAAAAGTTCATATACCAAAGGAGGAGGAAGCCTTACTCAACAAAACTGTCAAAACTCAGCTCAACTCTTCTGCCATTTCCTTCTTCGTATCTGGAAATGAGAACTTGGAATACAGAAGGTGGTACTGCATAGCCTATACCATTGAGAGCATCTCTTAGTTCTGTTGCATCAATTTTCCCACTTCGATCTCTATCAAACCTCTCAAATATGGCCTGCAGTAAAGAGTGAAAGAGTTATTCCAATAGAATATTATAGCTTGAAACAAAATATTGTAATAAAATTGAACACCAAAAACTGACTAGTTGAACAATTTTAAGCGGGGAAGAAAGTAAGACTGGAAAGAAAGCAAAATATTAGTTGCCTTTAAGATCGAACAGAAGCAGTTTACCCATTACCAAAGAAACATATTTACCACGAGAGAGTTTTCTGCTCAAATCTATTACCATAACACAGGCATATCCTCCACTTGTACAGAAGTTTACTTTCCCTTCCATCCAAAATCGAAGAGAGTGTAGCATGCCTTTTGTAAGATATGCACCCAACAATGTGTTTGGATTAAGAAATAATCCAAAAACAGACACTAAGCAAATTGTTTTCTTCACGGTGTCTTGCATCTGCTAAGCAGCATTTAAAGTAGCACCAAAATCTAAGAAGGTAAGAGATACTCTATTCTACCTGAATCAGAGTTTATACCTGAAACAGAGTTTATACTTAATTTTTTAGTTATGCTATTATATGCACATCCCCATGATGGAAAGTTTTAGTAACTAAACATTGCACCTTTCTCAACAAGTTACACACCTAACAGGGCAGTAGCATAGAATGTTGGGCCTCTTCTTCCTCAGATATAAGATAACAACACATGCATATCTTGCTAATTTCCTTCTTAAACTATGTTCTTCAAGTATTTCGCAATGTTTGGGCCAAATCAAACTAAACCATGAATTTTTAAATATAGTAGGTGTTTTTCCATACAAAATCAGAAATAACTTGTTAAACAGACAGGATTGTCATCCCAAGACAATGCAAAACTATGCAAGAATTCAGGAAAAGATATGAGCAGAGGTTGACGAAAATGGTTAAACATAAGGGGAACAAAAAAAGAAAAAGAAGAAACTCTTTAGGCCCCAATGTCTTCCCTTTTCTTAAAGGTAAGAAATATGTTATTACCATTAACTACTATTAAGAAATATGATCCCAAGAATCAACTGGGACTGAAAAAATTTAAAAGACTTCCTGCTGTGCAAATGGACCACTCCCAATTATGGCAGGAATTTCCTCATTTACCTCTTTTCTTAAGAATATGAATCACAACCCCTGATGCCATTAACCCATTCCTTGAGAGATTTATATGCTACCCCACGTTAGAAGAGTTCCAACCATGCTTTTGGCTATGACAGCAAAGAAAATTTATGCCTCACAACTATGTTTATAGAAGCATGTTAGTGTCAGACCGCTCTTCTAAAAGACAAATAGATTTAAAAACATACCACGCAATTTTCCCTCTTACTGCTCTTAAGGACCACAAGCATTAAATATAATGAATATGAATTTGTAAGTAGTGCTTTACAGAAGAAAAAGCACATAGCCATGTCAGTAAAGCAATTCTCCTCTTATTGTGTGCGTTTGACTGTTCATCTCTCTATCCAGGTCCGTTGTGTGATTAATTCAGGATAAACAGTTAATGAACTCCAAATTTAAATAAACAGGAAACTATATTGTGGTTTGGCTTACCATCTATCTCATGTATATAAAACTAGAAGATGGTAGAAAACTGGAGCATTACTTGCCATTCTATAGCTCAGTACATCTGCACTTGGTCTAATGAAGTCAAAATGACCTCTTTACACCATGTGCTATAGGTAGTTCAGAGTGAACAATATGCTTCACAGTTAATGTCATGGCCTACTGAATTTTAATCACACAGCATATCCTAGATAAAAATATATGTGCACGAGTAGAATTTACAGCCAATCATTTGATGATGCACTATATTTTGATTCTTTAGTATTTGAAAAGATGATGACCTGAAGATTTCAAGCACCAAAAATCAGGAAGTTATCTTGTATCTCATAGATGACATTGCAAACCAACAAAGAAAGTACCCTATAATTCATCTCAAGATGCATATATAGACACAACAAATATCCAATTTCCATCCTTCCTCCCAAAAAGAAACAATAAACAAACGAGCAATAGCAGAATAAACCAAATAATAGGGGAACAAAGAAGGAAATGTAACAAAGAATCAAAAGATCACTCACTCGCCATTGACCAAGACAACTCCATAAAGCAGAAAACTCCTTGGGCCCTGTGATTTCAAAACCAAGAATAAGCAACACAAGTAACCATAACCATTATCCAAAGTTATAGGAGTCGGTAAATAACTTGAAAGATAGCAAAAATGTTGTTTGTAGTCTTTTGGATGAGAGAGAATGGGAAAGGGGAATGGAGTTGAAATTAGACATCCATAAATTCACAAGTCAATGGGATTTTCCAAATAAAGCAAATTCAACCTACTGCATGCGTTACACTTCCAGAGCCAGTGAAACATATCAACAGCTCTTATCGTTCTCAAGTCCGCCATTGGACACAGAAAATTTTTATGGAGTCAAAAAAGACCACCACTTAAATCCTTTTACTTCAGTATTTTAAGTTTCTGATTCATAATCCTAAATATACCATCTCCGCATAAGAAATTTCTTCTGCATAGTAAATCGCCACTTTCCAGAACCAGAGCAAAATCCTAGTCATTAAGTGCAGACGAGTATCCCACATCAAATCAAATAAAGCCTCACATTTTTTCTCAGCTTTAACACACATCACACTCCCCCTACTCTTTCCTCATTTCTTCACTTCTTCTCCTTCTCATCTCCCACACTAGTAACAGTAGCCACAATTTGAAACAACGCTCTCAGAGATGTCAAGAATAACCTCTACAAACTACAATTTTATCAATTCAGGATGAAAAATATACTAGCTCACTAACCTACATAGGAAAAGCATCTTGTTTACCAACTCATTAGCACATTGAATCCCATTACCTTTTCTCTCTCATAAAGCAGCATCATCCAACCATAAAACCACACAGAACGAGTACCAGAAAAATTGAAAAAAAAAAAAACGAAATTATGCAGCCTAGTATTGGATATCCTAAATCTTCCAAAATATATCTAGCTCCTCAAATGTTAAATGCTACATAAAAGGTGCATCTTGCATTGGGATAAAGCATCATGGAGTATCGCATTAAAGAAAGGGATTCACTTAATATTCTGGTCTTTGATCTTTCAATTGTAATGTATTCACAAGCACCAAGGAAAAAAAGTATCAGTCAGAATCAAATGAAAGAAATAAAACCAAAAAAGATCACTTTTTTTTTTTACTCTGTAAACTTTGAATAACCACAATAAAAAGAATATTCTCTGGAGGGTAATAGCATAATATAAAAGAAACCCAGAAAAGACTCCATTGAAAAAGCGTTGACCAGAATATTTACCGATTCTGAGAGCAGAATCAGAAGGGTTCTTGAAGAGAAAGATTAGTAAACGGATAGTCCGCATGCTGAACCTTTGATAGCCCGAAGAAAGAGCTTGTCGGAGCTCCGATTCCTCAATGAACCCACTGCCATCCCTATCCACCATCTGGAAGGTCCGAATCACACCCGGGTCGGTCCCAGGTGGAAAGGAAGCATTGTAGTTATAGCTCTGATACTGCTGCTGCTGCTGGGGCTGGGGAGGAGGATAACCATACCCGTAGCCAGGATACGAATGAGATGAATGACCTGACCCATAATTGCTGCTCAAGCTGCCGGTCGGTGTAAGCGTCGGGTACTGACTCTGGTGATAAGTGTGACCCGCATAGGAGGAAGAGGAAGAGGAGGAGGCGGGAGGACGGTAATACTGGTCTTGAGAAGAACGAGAGGGGTAATACGGGTGGGCCAACCTGGGTTCCTGATTCGGGTCGGGCACGGGTGGGGCGGAGGGTGAGTAGGCAGCTCGGTGGCTGTCTAAAGATGATGATGATGATGAGTCCATTTGAGTGCGTGTTTCTTGTGGTGTGCTGGTGTGTGTGGCGTGTTTGCTTCTTCAGCTGGGAAATGAGAATGGTGATGATGATGAGTACATTTGAGTGCGTGTTTCTTGTGGTGTGCTGGTGTGTGTGGCGTGTTTGCTTCTTCAGCTGGGAAATGAGAATGAAATACTACTAGTAATTGCAAACTGAGCGATTAAAATACTTAATTCATAAGTACCTTAATCTGGTAGTATATAACTAATTCACTCGTTGAATTTTAGACGAAGCAAAGTCCAAATTTCGACAGGAGACGAGAGAAGTTTGGTGTACTGGTACCGGTGGCGGTGGTTGCCCATCCGATTGATTCGCCTGGTTTCATGTGGTGGGGGTTAAATCCCAATTTACTCTCAGAAGAAAACTAACCATCTTCATTGTCTCACCACTTAACACCGCCTTATGGTGCAATGGAAACTAATCAAATCGAGCAATCTAGTTTGATTATGTTAATGAGTTTAAAATTTTGTTTAAATTTGACTTATTTATTTGTCAAATTGAGTTTAAACAAACTTTTTTATCGAATTTGAATGTTTTTTAATATAAAGCAATATACTCTCGAAAGAAAACCTAATCATCTTCATTGTCTCACCACTTACCGCGCACCTAGCGGTGCAATGGAAACTAATCAAATCAAATAACCTAGTTTGATTATTTTAACTATTTTAAAATTTTGCTCAAATTTGACTTGTTTATTTGTCAAATCGAGTTTGAACAAACTTTTTTGTCGAATTTGAATGTAATTGAACATAAAGTGCACTCTTCAAGTTAAGTTTAGCTTAACTAATTGGCGAACCAAACTAAAACGAACATTTAGTTATTTGAAAATCAAGTAACTTGATTCATTTTTCAGCCCTACCACCACTATATGTTAGTGTATTTTAATTAAATCTTAAATTTTTCTTATCCAAATATTTACAATGAGTTATAATATAATTTATTTGGGAGTTATGGAAATTATAATGTTGGGAGTTACAATACATTTTGAATAGAGTTATTATACAATTATTTGAATAGGAGTTACAAATGAATTTTTTAATCAAATGAAGAATTTTTTGAGTCATTATAAACCATTCAAATATGAATCAATTTTTAGGTTACAAATTCTACAAATTAACTGCAATTTAATATGAAAAAAACCTTTATATGTTGAACTTGGACATTCAACCTATTTTCTAAAGTTTTTGTAGCCTATAAATAGTGAAATTCTTTAGAGAATTTCTTACACACTTCTCTCAATAAAAGATTATTCTAAATACTATTTTTTCCTTACACTCATTTCTTTCTCCCTGATTTTAATTTTCTTTAGACAAAGTAAGGTACTAGGAAGCTTTTGCTTCTCTTGATCGTGTAGATCAGAGGGAAGCAACAATCAAAGAGTTGACCTGTTGTATCTTCTAGGCGGCGCATTAGATCTTCTGCATTAGTTGAAAAAATACCATAAAGGCACGTATCGTCTTAAAGAGAGTGTTCTATGCGCCTCAACCTTACCAAACTTCTTAGTAGCTATCAAATCCAATGTGGTTAGCTTGAAAATCAGAAGTTGTTCGTGTACTATCCACCAACGACACACAAAGAAATAGCCAAAAAAGTATGGATTAATCCAATGTGGTTAGTTTGAAAATTAGAAGTTGTTCGTGTACTCTCCACCAACACCACACAAAGAAATAGCCAAAAAAAAGTATGGATTAATCTACTTAATCACCATCACTATGTTATCACTACCAATAAAGAGATGTAGTAGCAAAAATTAATCTTACATATATCACATATTGTAGATGTATACATTATCAATATACAAAAATTAATATAATAATGTAAAGTGTATTAAGTAGATACTATCGATGACTGATACGGTTTTGATTTAATTATTAAAGATGAGATTCAAGAATTAGAAGTTTTGGGTGCTAATCTCATGTCCTTTCCCTACTTATTAGAACAAATTGAGCTAAAAGTCACTAAACTATATGTTTGTGCTAGTGTAGGGTACTAGACTATTTTCTTAGCCGAAAATATCACTGAACTAACCAAAATGCACATTTCTTATCATTCCATGTAATTTGACCATCAAGTCAAGTAGAATGGATGCCATGTGAACACGCCTAAGATTTGAAGGGCAAAATTGCCCAAAAAATTTAAGCGCACTAAATAAACCACAATAGGCGGTCGCTTCACTCTAGAATCTCAACAAAAAAAAAACCACCCAAAAAAAGGAAAAGAAAAACACAAAATCGCAAGAAAATGTTTGCAGCAATGGCTATGGTGAAGGGATTGGTGCTGTCTCTACCAATGACTTTTATCTCTGGAAATGCCAAGAAGCTCAAGGAAGTTTGTGCTATTCTCGACAAGCTGATTCCTTTTCAATTGTTCAAACTTGATTTGTCGGAGCTGCGAGGTGAGCCTGAGGATATCTCCAAAGAAAAGGCTAAAACTGCTACCAAAGAAATAAATGGACTAGGGCTGGTGCAACATACTTGCCTCCGTGATGAATGGAGAAGATTGGAGATGAAGGTTCGAACAACTTATTGATGGCATATGTAAATAAAGCAGCCCATGCTCTTGGTATATTTTCTCTTGCTCTTGGGTCAAATACGTAGCTAATAACTTTTGTAGAAAAAACTGCAAGCAATTTTAGTCCTACCAGAGGACCCAATGACTTTGGATGGGATCCACTGGATGTGATTCTTCTTGGTCAAGATCTCTTTGTCCACTGGATGTGATTCTTCTTCCACCTTTTGGGTCCCTATCAACAATATTCATCTTGCAGAGTTGTTGAAGAATGTGACAAGCAATACTCCCACTACTTTTACCAAATTGAGGTGGACAGCTTCTCATTCCTCTTGCTTCCTCCATAAATCCTCCCGGAAGCACCAATTCCAAGGCTTTGTCTCAAATAAATTTTCCTAGCCATGGAAGCAGCTCTGATGTAGTACCAATTTGGGTCATACAAAGCAAGCTCCTTAGTGTACCTAATACACGTGAAATGGATTATGCGTGAAATAGGTTGCACGTGCGTGCATGGGGCTACATGTAGCTGTGCATGGAGTTAGTTACAGCTGAAGTTAGGTACGATAGGTTAGTCAATGATTTGTAAAATCTTATGACATCAGTCGACGTCATAAGTTTGTTAGCCGACTTAAGATCACTGCCTAAGTCACTTATAAAATATGAAGTTGGAAATCTATGGCGGTAGTGGATTCCATTTGTAAAGTTGCTTTTTTCACATTTCCTGTAATCTTTTTTGTTCATCATTCAAGGCAACAAATCTTCTCTAGTTTTCGAATTACTTCTTCATCATTTATGTGGTCCCTAGACCAGAGATTAACGACCTCCATTGCTCTTTGCATCAGTGGTATCAGAGCTGGGTTACGCCAGCTCAACTCTTCGATGGCAGAGGGCACTAGGTCGCAGGATGTCCGGAAAATAGAGAAGCACGTAAGATCCATGCTGAAGGAGCAACATGAGCAATTTGAGAGAGAAATGACGGTTCTGCGGAATCTGGTGATCGAATTGCACACACAGAAAGCTCAAGGGGAAGGAAATGGCTCTCCTCGCAACTTGGAGACTCCAACCAGCAGCAGGAGAGGATATCAGGTTCCTTCTCGTCTATCACAAATTGATTTCCCAAAATTTAATGGAGAAGACTTTAGAGGATGGTTATACAAGAGTGAGTTGTTTTTTGAGGTGGATGAGACTCCTAACGCAGTAAAAGTTAAGATAGTGGCGATGAGTTTGGAAGGTAAGGCTCTTTAGTAGCACCAAATTTTTATGAAATCTAGACTTACACATGAGTTTCCTACCTATAAAGAATATGTGAGAGAGCTATCTTCAAGATTTGGAGATTCCCTGTATGATGATCCAATGAGGGAGCTTAAGAGCTTGAAGCAGTCTGGGTCAGTAAAGAAGTACCACGATATGTTTGAGGAATTCCTCAATAAGGTGGATCTTCCAGAAGATTATGCTACTAGCTGCTTCTTAAGTGGATTGAAGCCAAAAATTCAGTTGACCTTACGAATGTTTATGCCTAAGAGTGTGCAGCATGCTCGAATCTTGGCCAAAATTGAAGAAGCAAAAATGTCAGTGCAGTCAAAATGAAAAGTAATGTCTAAATCATTCCTGAATTACTCAGACTGCACGGGTACCACACAGTTCTATGCGTATGCTCCTAGTCACAAGTGGAAAACAGACTCTAAGGCAGTACTGCCCCAACCTATGTTTCCAGCACTTCCCAACAATGAAAGGCAGCAGAAGTCGGGTGCTAAAAAGCCTTTCAAGAGGCTGAGTACATGGTTCGAAGACTCGGCCGAGACCGAGACGTCTCGACCGAGTCGTAACCGTCTAGGCCTAGGCCGAGACGATACCGCGATGAATCGAGACCGAGATACTCGTCTCGCCGAGAAATCGGCCGAGACGTCACCGCGACGGGTTGTCACGGTCGAGTCACCCCGAGTCATCCCGAATCAAGGTTAATTTAACAAAAAATCTATAGAAAAAAAAGCAAAATGGACACAGTACTATCACGTGAAAAGATGCGTTTTCTTTTCCACGTTAAAGTGAAGGTACTACCTTCACTTTACTTTGAAGGGTCCACGTTCACTTTACTAAATTATTGGACTAGTAGTGTTGCAGAACGTAGTAATCCTTTCCGTTTCCTTCAATTCTTCTTCATGGTAACTTAACTCTGTCTTCTTGCCGAGCTTTGGAATTCCGCCCTCTGAAACAAAGTAGAATGTAGCAAAAAGATAGTGCCCAATGGAGTCATTTGGCCATACCTTCACAGAGATAACCCAGATGGTTGTGATTCATGTCCTTTTTGCTTTGTTCTCCCTTGCCTTGTCAAGCTTCAGCAGGTAATTGATTTTCTTATTGTACCTTCAGATATTCTGCTTGTAAGGTGCTCTAAGACATTAGAGTTATTAAAAGAAACTGATCCATTACAAGGGCCAACTGTCGTGAACAACACATGAATTAAAGGGTTAAATGATGCCTTTTATTAAGCCAGCTGCATTTGTTCTTTATTTGAAATCATAAATTCGTAATATTACTTTATTAAGCCAGCTGCACAAAATAAACTACAATCACGACATTATTGCTTTGCTCATGTGTTGTTCAGTTGATGCCAGTAAGGAATTCTTGGGGGCCTAGGTTGTTGAATAGCTGGCCGTCCTGCTCTTCCCTCCTGCTGATAGGTATCCCTAGGTGGAAATTAGCAATCTGCATTCACAAGTGACTCCAAAGCGTGAGTAAATTTCTTGTCTTTTTACCGGCTTTTTAATGGTTAGCAATCTTGGAGGTTGGATTTGTACTTTGCTTACTAATCCATTGCGATGCTTACTAAATTATTCTTTTTTCCAAGAATAATTTTTCCTCTATAAATTTAGTAATCCTTATGTATAAAACAAAAACTTTTGTAATTCTTGGACGACTAGGTAGCAAAGTGAGTGAAAAATCATGTCTAGTTATATATATATATATATATATATATATATGACGATGGTTAACAAAGAAATTGGAGAGATATGAGAATTGCTTCCGAAGTTCTTATAATAAATGAAAAAATGATCATTGTTGCAGGTTTACATTATAGATTAGATGTTTAACTTACTAATATAATAGAAATAAATTATTATAATTACAAAATGTTAGAAACTGCTTGTTGTATTTTTTTCATATATCTTTAATTATTTTGTGATGTATTAACCATTTATATTGATATGTGTAATAGTTACAATGACGAGCAAGGATATTGGTTGGGAACATGGTAAACCCGTGGGAGGGAATAGAAAAATTGTGAGATGCAATTATTGTGGAAAAATAATGCATGGTGGCATTACAAGGTTGAAAGAACATGTCGGTCATGTCATAGGACAAGTTGAGCCTTGTCCAAGGGTCTCAAGTGAAGTTAGAGATTTAATGAAAATGCATCTAAAGATTGGTAAGATTCAAAGAGCTACAATAAAACAGAAAAAAGAAGAAATATTGAATTCTTTCCAACAAGAAAGTATGCATGGTAATTTCAACATGGTTGGCGACGAGGAGGACGAAGTCTTTTTTGAAATTGATGAAGAAAGTCGGATGGCGTTGGAAAAAAAACAAATGAAGCAAGCAATTAGAGAGAGTCAATACTTGCAATTTTTAGACGAACAACGAAGGCATTCGGTATCTGGGAGTCGACCTTCTATGTTTATGTCAGGTATGATTTGTAAACTAAAATATTATAACAAATTTGATACTATTTTATTAAATATAATTACATAAATTTGCAATTTAGTCATTCATTTTTTATTTGTTAAATATTGTGAATTTTAGGGAATATGGATGTTGGCACTTCAAACCCAACGAGTTCTGAAAATAAAAGAGGATTGTCACGTAATTTCAGTGTCAAACAAGCAGATGAAATGACAAGCAGAGGAATTGACTCACATATGTTTCCTTCGAAACAAAAATCAGTCAAATCAATGTTTGCGAAGGAAAATATAAAAAGAGTTGGTAAGGCAGTTTCAAAGTTTTTTCATTTCAATGCTATACCATTTCATGCAGCTGACAATCCTTATTATCAATCGATGATTGATGAAATTGCCAAAGCTGGTTCTGGTATTAAAGGGCCTTCAGCTTATCAAATTGGAAATGAATATTTAGATGAAGAATTTGAAGAGCTTGAGAAATATCTTGGAGATATTTATGATAAATTTTCAACTTTTGGTTGTACACTTATGTGTGATGGGTGGAGCACTCGTACAAAACATCTAATAATAAATTTTATGGTATACTGTGATAGGCACATGATATACCATAGTTCAGTTGATTGTACCAATATTAAGAAAACTGCTGAATATATTTTCAAGTTAATGGATGAGGTAGTAGAGGTTGTGGGGGAAAAAAATGTTGTGCAAGTTGTGACAGATAGTGAATCTAGTATGAAAGCTGCTGGACAACTGTTGATGAAAAAAAGAAAAAAACTTTTCTGGTCACCTTGCGCTGCGCATTGTATAGATTTGATGTTGGAGGATATTGGCAAAATGGATAATGTAAAAGAAACTATTGCTCAGGGGAAGAAGATAACAAGTTTCATATATAACAGTGACAAAGTAGTGAATTTGATGAAGACATATACAAAAAAAAAGGGAACTGCTACGTCCAGGTATCACTAGATTTGCAACTGAATTCATTTCTATGGAAAGTCTTCTTCGGCATTGTACAGAACTGAAAAGAATGTGCACCTCAGATGAATGGGCAGAGTTTAATAACACTACCAAGAAAAAAGCAGAAGCTATTAGAGTAGCTGAGTTGATATTGTCAGAGAAGTTTTGGAAAAAAGTTAGAAATGTGTGTGCAATAATGGAGCCTCTGGTCAAAGTTTTAAAAACTATTGATCAAGATAATAAGCCAACATTGCCAATTATTTATGAGGCAATGGATAGAGCAAAAATGGCTATTCAAAAGTCGGTGAAATCTTGGAAAACAATTTGGGAAGTGATTGATAATAGATGGTACAATCAACTTCATCGGGATTTACATGCGGCAGGTAATTTAAAATATTACATCCAATTTAAATATGTAATATTTATTTATTTATTTTCTAATTTTGTTATTTTATTGTATTTAGCATATTTTTTGAACCCGATCCTTCAATATTCTGGAACTTGTGAGTTTAATCTGAATGAAGTTCGAAGAGGGTTAAAGATGCACAAGTTTAGATGCACAAGTTGATTCAATAAATGAGGTATTCTTTTGATTATTTTATTTATTTATATTAATCAACAAATTTTAAAATTTTAACACTTGTGTATACATTATTTTTGTAGATCAAAATTTTTGCAGACAAAAAGGGAGGCTTTGGAAGTGCTATTGCAGCAAGAGCATTACCAAAATCTTTATCAAGTTTCAACTTAATTCATATTTACATAAACATCCAAATCATATAAATGAAGTTAATATTTTTATAATATTAAAATAATAATAATAAATGAATGTTATTATTACTTTGTTTGTTTAGCTGAATGGTGGCTTAACTACGGTGAAGATGCGCCAAATTTAAGGAATATTGCAGTGAAAATATTGAGTCAAACCTGCACATCCTCTGGTTGTGAGCGAAATTGGAGTACATGGTCATTAATTCATACAAAACTACGCAACCGTTTGACAGTTAAAAAATTGCATAAATTAGTTTTTGTGCATTACAATATGCGATTGAAGGTGAAAAATTTGATGCATCAAAGAGATACTGATGATTTCTACAACCCAATTGACTTGAATCACATTTTTCACCAAGATGATATATTGGATGATTGGATAAGAGAAAATGAACAACCCACATTGCCTGAAGATAATCTGGATTGGTTGGATAAGGGCATTCATCAAACTGAATCAGAAAATAGTGAATATCAAGAACATGACAACGATGGTTTTGGTGATACATTGTCCCAATATATTACCAAAAGAAATAAGAAAGGTCTTGCTGCATCCTCAAGTAGGAAACAAAAAAGTAAGACTAAACAAACCAGTAAGCAGACTGTTCCGTCATCTTCAAATAAAAGTGATAGCAGTAATGATGATGATGACAATGGTGACAATGGAGATGGAGGGAACAATTCTTCCAGGCATAGTGGTTACAATCGAGATAGCCAACAAGCAGGAGGTATGTCATGGGCTCAAGGACAAGATAATTATTATGCCACTCAAGATACTGATCATGGCTATCGTCCTGGTATAGAAGTACAATGTCAATTCCTCAATGATTTAACTCAATTTTCAAGTGAGAATACTTTCTCTCACCATTCAAGGTCACAAAGATATAGAGGAGTCAATGATCAGATGCAAAATTTGGGTATATACTCAACTTATGAGCATGAATCTAATCAAAACCGTAGTACTAGTCAATTGGGATATGATTATGACCAATCATATGGAATCACTCCTGACTATTACAGTGGATATCGGCCATTTGACAGACCTGGACAGATTGAAAGGCCTACTAGCATTCATGGTAGTGGATACTATGAAAAAGAAATAGATAAGTCTCATGATGGTTCTTCTTTTGATTCCAATAACATTGGATTTTATGGTCATGATTCTACTGCATCATATGGTACCAGCGATAGTGTTAACTATCGAGGGTTTGGATACTACCATCAACAAATCATCTCCAATCCAGAAGTTCTTCCGTCCAATGATTATGGAACATCTAGTCAATCCTCACATCCAGTAAATACACCAGATAACTCGTTTACACTACCTACTCAAGATCCTATGCCACTTCCACATCTGTTTTACCATTCATCGACCAATCAGGATGATTTTGAACCACATCGTCATTCTACTTGGTATTAACAGGTACGAAAATATAAAGTACTAGTATATCTTTTTACATATTTACCTTTATCTAATATGATTTCTTTTTATTTTTGGTAGGAGATTGATCAAAATATTCCAACTTTATGCTATAAATAAATCTTTAGTTTGTATTGTTAATGGTTGATATTACTTTTGCAATTATTAGTTTTAAAATTGTGGTCTATGTTATTTTGATTTTATTTGTGATGCCATTGTTTTAAATAATTAAAAGTACTTATCGTGTGTAATATGTATAAAAATAGTACATTTTACAAATTTTCTTTTGTTATTTTTTATTATTTTTGTTTAGCATATTTTTTTTTATATTATTAACAGTTTTTAGAATATTAAATGCTTTAAAATTTGCATCTCACCGAAACCGTGACCGATATGCCGAAACCGATGTGGAACGTTCCGGGCCGCGACCGCGACTTTGAACCATGGTTGAGTAGGGCAGAAATGAACGAGAAAAGGGCAAAGGGATTATGTTTTTGGTGTGATGAGAGGTTTACAGCTGGGCATAGATGTGGAAATAAGCAATTCCATAGGTTGGAGGTTTGGGATGATACGCCAGATAAGAAGGAAACGAAGACTGAGGATGAGAATAATGCAATAGATGAGGGGCAGTTAGCTCATATTTCTCTCAATGCCATGACCAACATAGCTGTCCCTAATTTTAAGACAATGAGGGTCACTGGACATGTAAGGTAGCAGTCTGTGAATATTTTCATAGATTGTGGCAGTTCACATAATTTCATTCATCCCAAGGTAGTGCAAAAACTGGGGCTAATCACACAAAGGGTTGAGCCACTAATGGTAGAAGTAACAGATAGAAACAAGTTGACTACCCACAATCTCTGCCCAGTCTTTACCTGGAAAATGCAAAGGCAAGAATTCAAGGCTGATCTGTTGGTGTTACCTGTAGGGGGTGCGAAATAGTTCTGGGAATGCAATGGTTAACCACCATTGGTGATGTGAAATGGAATTTTGGTGATCTCAAGATGGAATTCCTGCAAAGTGGTCACAAGGTGGTCTTGAGAGGAATGAAACAACACGGGTTACAGTTGGTGAAGCAAAAGAAAATGCAGAAAATATTACGAAAACTTGAGCAAATTGCAGGAGCACAACTCTGTCTGATTAGAATTGTCCAGGAACCGGAGCCAGGGCCATTATCTCTTTTTTCTATTATGGCTGGAACTAATGGAAGACAGGATAGTAACTTGCTGGATCTAGAATGTTTGCTGAATGAATATGGTGATTTGTTCAAAGAACCTAATGGTTTACCTCCTAAAAGATTGCACGACCATAGGATTGTTCTAAAAGAAAGCACTAAACCTGTCAATGTAAGACCCTATAGGTACCCTGTTTTTCAGAAAGGTGAAATTGAAAAACTGGTAGCGAAAATGTTTGCTTGTGGGATTATCAGAGCTAGCTCTAGCCTTTTCTCCTCTCCCGTAGTTTTGGTAAAAAAAGAAAGATGAATCCTAGAGAATGTGTATTGATTACCGGCAACTAAACAGGCACCATAAAGAATAAATTTCCTATTCCTCTAATAGAAGAGTTACTGGATGAACTTTTTGGAGCTAAGTTCTTTACCAAGTTAGACTTGAGGTCTCGTAATCATCATATTATAATAAAGGCTGAAATGTGAAGAAAACAGCCTTTGGAACTCATGATGGCCACTATGAGTTTCTAGTTATGTCCTTTGAGCTAACTAATGGCCCCTCAACATTTCAAGGTCTGATGAATGACATCTTTAGGCCTTTTCTAAGGAAATTTATTCTGGTTTTCTTTGATGACATTTTGGTATACAGTGGTGGTTGGAATGAGCACCTGCAGCACCTGAGACTTGTGTTTGAACTGTTGAGAAGGCATGAATTGCAGGTAAAAAGGAGTAAATGTGTATTTGCTCAGCAGCAAATTGACTACTTGGGGCATATTATCAATACAGAAGGTGTTCAGGCCGACCCTCAGAAAACTGTTGCCATTAAAAGTTGGCCAATACCGTAGACAATCAAGGAGCTACGAGGATTTCTAGACCTTACTGGATACTGTAAAAGATTCATACAAGGCTATGGTAAGATTACTAAACCACTGACAGACTTGGTTAAGAAGAATCAATTTCAGTGGCATGATGGGACTCAAGCTTTTAAAAGACTACAGGAAGTTATGAGCAGTCCCCCTGTCCTAACTCTACCAAATTTTACTCAAGAATTCATTGTGAAAACTGATGCTTCTGGAAATGGGATTGGCGCGGTGTTGATGCAAAAAAGGAGACCACTAGCTTTTTTCAGTTGGCACTGGGGACTAAACATCAAGCTCTGTTAGTATATGAAAAAGAAATGTTGGCCATAGGCACTACGATTTTGAAATGGAGAGCTTATTTGGTGGGACGGCACTTCATATCAAAACTGATCATCAAAGTTTGAAGTATATAATGGAGCAAATGGTACATACACCACTGCAGCAGAAATGGATAGCCAAGTTGATGAGGTACGATTATGAGGTACAGTACAAGAAGGGGAGTGACAACATTGTGGCGGATGCATTGTCCAGACAACCACAGGAAGGTAGCTCACTGTACGCCTTGGTTACTGTCACAACTTCTCTCATCAAAGATATCCAATAGAGTTGGCAACAAGATGCGATAGTCCAGGAGTTGATCCAAAAGTTAAGCAGCAATGGTCAGCATTCTAGCAACTATTCTTGGCAGCAAGGGTTGCTCAAGCGGAGGGGCAAATTGGTGGTTGGCAATGATCAGTCTTTAAGGAACAGGTTGATTGCCTTGTGGCATTCAAGTTCACAAGGGGAGCATTCTGGAATGGAAGTCACTTACAGGAGACTTAAGCGGGTTTTGTATTGGCCGTGCATGTTCAAGGATGTGGCCTATTTTGTAGCAGCATGTGACGTTTGTCAAAGAAATAAGTTAGAAAATGCAACTTAGTCGGGCCTATTACATCCTTTACCCATACTTGAGAAGATTTGGTCTGACATCTCTATGGATTTTATTGAAGCTTACCCCTCTCACATGGCAGGAAGGTGATCTTAGTGGTGGTGGACAAACTCAGCAAATATGCTCACTTCATGGTTGTGGCTCATCCCTATACCGCCATCTCAGTTGCCCAACTATTCATGGACCAAGTTTACAGGTTACATGGTCTTCTTCAGACCATTGTTAGTGATAGAGATCCCATTTTCTTAAGCTCTTTCTGACAGGAAATTTTTAGGTTGCAACGTGTCTAGTTAAACATGTCCACTTCCTACCATCCTCAGAGTGATGGCCAGACAGAGGTAGTTAACAGATGTTTAGAGAACTATTTGAAGTGCATGGCTGGTGATCATCCCAAGGATTAGAGTTTATGGCTACCAATGGCCAAGTACTGCTATAATACGAATTTTCATTCCCCTGCCAAATTCACTCCTTACGAGATAGTCTAAGGCCAGCCTCCCCCACTTCACATTCCTTACCTACCTGAGGCCACGGCAATTGAATCTGTGGACAGGAGCCTACATGCAAGGAAGAAAGTCATTCACTCCCTCCGGCATAATCTGTCCAAGGCTCAACACAGGATAAAACAGTTAGCTGATGGAGTTTGATGTGGGTGATTGGGTTTATATTAGACTTCAACCTTACAGGCAACACACTCTACACTCTCATCACTGTCAGAAGTTATCTCCTCATTATTTTGGTCCATTTCAAATGTTGGCAAGGATAGGAGCAGTGGCATACAAATTAGCCTTACCATCACATGTTCGTATTCATGACACTTTCCATGTTTCCCTGCTCAAGAAGAAGGTCGGCACAGGGTCTATTCAAGCTCAGATTCCTGTTGGAATCACACACCAGGGACAGATACTGTTGGAACCCATTGTAATTTTGGACCGATGTTTGGTCAAGCGTGGGAGAGTTGTTGCTACCCAGGTGCTAGTTCAATAGAGTAACAGCTTTCCCGAAGATGCTACCTAGGAGTACTTGCAGGACTTGCGGCTACAGTTCCCTCATTTCAATCCTTGAGGCCAAGGATTGTTTGAGAGGAGGGTATTGATACACGTGAAATGGATTATGCGTGAAATGGGTTGCATATGCGTGTATAGGGCTACATGTGGCTGTGCATGGAGTTAGTTACAGCTGGAGTTAGGTACGATAGGTTAGTCGGTAATTTGTAAAATCTTATGACATTAGTCGACGTCATAAGTTTGTTAGCCTACTTAAGATCACCACCTGAGTCACTTATAAAAGGTGAAGTTGGAAATCTATGGCGGTAGTGGATTCCATTTGTAAAGTTGCTTTTTTCACATTTCCTGTAATTTCTTCTGTTCATCATTCAAGGCAATAAATCTTCTCTGGTTTTCGAATTACTTCTCTATCATTTCTGTGGTCCTTAGACCAGAGATTAACGACCTCCACTGCTTTTTGCATCAGTACCAGTTTTCACAATATCAACCCAATGTGGAAGTTCCATCCCTCCAAATCGCCTGAGATGGGCAGCACAAGCCTTGACAAAGTTATGAGGAGAGACGTTTTTTCACAGTCCTTGCAGTCGCCATTGTCGAATTTGTCTCTGCAACAGCTTTGTTGGTGGCTACCGTTGTCGAATTTATCTCTGTAGCATCTCTGCTAGTGCAGCCTAGGATTTTGAGAGCAAAATCGAAGTAGATGTGCTAGGGTTTATTATTCGGGGAGTTGTTTATGAACATAAACTTCAGCCAAAAAGTCAAATCGATGATTTTGCCCCTCAAAAATTAAGCCTGGAAGTCATGTGACAAGAATTCCGTTTGTCCTAACGATTCAATTACACGAAATGCTACAAAATATGCATTTTAGTTAGTTCAGTGATATTTTTGGCTAATATATTAATTTAGTGACTTGAACAAGCACTAATGTATAGTTTAACGACATTTTCCGTGATTTGCTCCTACTTATTAAATCCTACACTTCTCTTGTTAGAAAAAAAAAAAAGAGAAAGTATTAGTATACAATATATTATAAACAACTAGGCTTAGGGTATCAAAGCATTTCTTCGTTAATTGTGTACTCCTTGGTTGGAGTTGAGTATTGAGGGACACTTTTATATCTAGAAATACTGAACCTTTTTTTTAAAAAAAAAAATTGCAGCATTGACTTACATCTACGTAGAACCCCTTTAGGTCAGAATATTTTATGCTATAAAAAGTCATCACGCAAGCTAAATACTATGGACAATGACTTCCAGTACCATATACTTATCAATGACTGGATTGTATTCTCATCTGACAAGGGATCAAATTAGCCAAATCATATGGTTAAAAGTAACAGTGTTGAAATGATTTAACAAGAATGAAAAGAAAACAATAATAAATCCCAAAATTAAATTTTTTTTTCCCACAACCTTAACAGTGATTAGGAAATAACAAAGAGCCATGCCACTGAAGCAGCGGTTTCATCTTCACTATGAGCAAATTTGTTACTCATAAATTTGGCTAGCCTAATACATCATTTTATATACAGATAATTTCTATGCCATGCTACAAGAAATTATGTTATTGGACTCTTCATTTTGTATTAGAGTATTCATATCCATAGCTCGTCTATATCCGAGTCCAAGTGTCTAGGAATTGTATCAGTTTGGACACGTGCGGACTGTATTGTAACAACACTTTCTACAAATACCCTTCGAAGCAAAAAAAAAAACCCACAAAAATAACAAAGACGTGATAGTGAGCATAACGCTTTCTACAAATGGCGGGAAAAAGATGGGAAGCAGGGTCAAGGCAGAGGCAGGCCGCCAGCTACTATATAAGTATCAATAATCAACGGGTATGTATAAGAGAGCGCGCGTGTAATACGTTTATGTAGGAATGGCGGAAAAAGAGAAAGAGAAAGAGAAAGCGAAAGCGAAGGAGAATGGTGAAGTGACGACGGTGACGGAATCGCCGGCTGGGGAATTAGAGGAGTTGCCGAAGACAATTGTCCGGCGGCTGGTGAAAGATAAGCTCTCTCAGCTCTCTGCCGAGTCTGAAATCACCGTTTTCCGCGAAGCCCTGCAGGCCTTCTCCGAAAGCGGTCGCATCTTCATCCACTACCTCACCGCCACGTGAGTTCGATTTACAGATTCATACGAATATTTCGATGTATGATAATTATTAATTGACGGACAAGTATAAGAATTTGTGCTTTCCTAGGGTTTGAAGTTTTCTTTTTCGGCCAAAAATATCGTAATTCCGAGCAATTTCGGGGATTCACTTCTAAGATCTCCGATTAGTCGATGCAATTTCGAAAGTTTTTCAAATGAGAGAAAACTGAAGCTTGAAATAAACCAAGAGAATGCATTTGTTGTTCCGAGTTTGTACACTGTTAAATCTGTTTGTTAAGTGAAGTGTGAGTGGGTGATATGTTTTCAATGAACGGTTTGTAGTGCAAATGATATATGCAAGGAGTCGAATAGGCAGATAATAAATGCCGAGGATGTTTTGAAGGCGCTTGAGGAGATAGATTTTCCAGAGTTTGTTCAGCCTCTCAGGGCCTCTCTTGAAGGTCCGTACCTCTTTTATGTCAATGCTGTTGCTTAATTATGTTTTTGGTAGCAAAAGTCAGCATTGTCTATATCTGGAGTGGTTAAAAGCTGCCTTTCACTTGGGGACTTCTATGGCCTAACTTTATCCATTTGTCTGGAGGAGCATCTTTTTTTTTTTTTTTTGATCAAAATGATAGATTGCATATATTGGTTAAAAGCATATACAGTTCGAGCAAAGGCTCGAATGTACTGTTGTGCATTTAGCACAGTAGGTTGGGGTTGACCCATTCTACATCATGATAATTGCTCAAGGCTTGAGCACTAAGATAATAACTAAGATCATTCTTGTTTACATCATTCAGGCAAAAGGAGCATTTGTAAAACAAGTACTCAGCTCTTATATTAGATTGTGAAAAATATGAAAATTCGTGCTCTACAAGATCTCAAGGCAGCTAAGCTAATTTTTTTTTTTAAAGATGTCACTAATCTACCATGTTCCATCTCTTAGTGACCAAATTGCAGGAAATGCCCTGAAGTGGATGTATGGTTGCAGGTCCTGTAGGTATTATGCCTTTCAGCAGTTGACCATGTCCTAATACTGGCTTGAAACAAGCATATCCAGAGAGTTATGAGATGAAACAGACACAAAAATCCCTGCTTGTGCATTAGCTTTAGAAAGAGTCCCTAATATGTCTATATTTCTCTCATATTGAAGCCCTTCTCCCTGATCATTCTTGTATTACTTGCTCCAAAAAGTCATTGGAAGTGCTTAATAATAATTAAAAATTTTGACAAACTTGTCTTGAAAGTAATGTATCGATGTGCACTAAATCACTTGAGCATGAAGAAGAATTAGTTGGAGCATCTGTACTAGTTTGTTATCTTGCAACCAATTGAAATTCATTTAGTTTCATCAGTTGAGAAGTCAAAAGTCAATTATAAATCTATAAAGATGCTCGCTCTCAGGAATTGCAGTTGTTAACTTTGATTCAATTTGTCTGGCTTGTATCATTTTAGATATCCTTAAATCCTATGTAGCGGAGTCTATTTCTAGTAATGCATTCAATGGATAGAACATCAGACAACCAGTGTGTGCTTAAATTCATTAGGCAGTATTAGTCATTTGGTGCTTTGGCAGCAAAAGTCCTGTCCATTAGCTAGTTTTTCCCCACTTTATTTTTTGTTTCAAAGTTTCTTCCTTGTAGAATTTGCAACCAAGATTTGGCCTTGCTCATGTCATATGAACTAGCTGTTTTGAGATTAACCAGAGCTCTGTATATGCATCCTATTTTTTTTTAACCGATCTGTGTTCTCTTTTTTTTTTTTGAGCCAATGCCATATGTGACTGTTGGAGATTGCCTTTGTTTTCTACCTTGGTTTTCCCTTTATTCAAGACATTCTACAGGACAAATTAACTCTTTCAGCGCATGAAAAAGCATTAGCAAGACACTCGTTAATGGACGGAAGTTATGCTTCCACAGTAAATTGATCATGTAGGGATCACCATATTATTTTATTTTTTATTGTATCCCTCGATGCTGCCATTCTTCATACGTATTTAGCTGAACAATTACACGTAACTGGATGGAGAAGTTGTGTTGCCTGGTAATTTTTAAGAGATTGGAAGAATTCGAAAATGAAGAAAGAAAGAGTAATAAATCTCTTTATAAGACAATTATTGGGTAGATTGTGAGTGGTGAGCTTACTGGATTTCTTGCATTTTTTTTCCTTTTCCTTCATCAAACAGAATTTCGCCAAAGGAATGCTGGAAAGAGATCAGGATCTTCAAAGGCCAAGGAAGCTGATAGAAAGGGCAAAAGGAAAGAGCCACCTACAGCAGAAGTGGAAGATGAGCAAGATGCAACTAAAAGTGATGAAAGTGAAGATGGTGCTGATGACTGAGGAGATTTTTCCCTAAGTTAGCATAGCCACCCCCCCCCCCCTTTCCTCCTCCTCTTCTCTCTTAAGAAGGTAGCCAAGCATAAATTATAGTAATACGGTCCAGATGGATATATTGGGTATGCTTGAGCGTGTGTAGCCTAAGCCTACTGAAAGTTGACGTGGTTTACAAAATTGGCATTTTTGGTGCAGTCTCACTTGCTATATTAGGCTTTTCTTTGGTCTTCTTGAAAGCTGATACTTGCGTTAACTGAGTCTACCTATTGGCCATCCCTTTTGCTTCTGTCCTCTAAAGACTGAATTGGAAGAAGGGAGAACATTCAGTTGCAAAAATATGCTATATGATGCTGAAAGCTACTACTATTTTTTAAATGCTGAAAGCTACTTGGAACAAAGAAAATTCCGTTCACCATAGAAGGCTATTTTCTCTGTAAATTCACCTTGGCTGATGTTTATGTTTCATATCAATATTTTCCAGTTAAATATGGTGATCTTTTACTGCCGTTTTATTTGTGTGCGATTTTAATTGACCTTCTCTGTAGCAAGTTCACAGATCAAACAAATTTAGCACTACTGCCATGACCGATTGTTTGGCTGGCGAATGCACCAACATTTCCGTCATTAACGTGGAACCTAGGGTGAGGCTAGTGCAATAGTCTGTCTAGTTTTGGCTTTTCGGTATGGAGGCCCTAGACATGAAATTGAGCGTAATATTATCCTCACAGTTTTTCATTTTTTATTTGTCCAATTCATTGTATAATTTTGGTGAACATTACAAATTTCATAGAAGCATTCGAAAGAATTTTGGCATATTCAGCTTTTCCCGAAGGCTCAAAGCCTCGAAGAACATCTTTGACCTAAGTAATTCAGCAATGTACTACAACACCAAAAAAAAAAAAGCTCAAAATGCTAGGACTTAGATGAGTAGAACAATTTGCCTAAACATCCAACATATTAAGTCCCAACTTTCAACTTAAAAAGCCCAAGAAGCACACGTCTGTAGGCTCCAAATAAAAAAAAAAAAGCAACTAGTAAGGCCGATATCGACGCCCCTGGCTACTATTGTTACTCTGCCTACCCCTGCCTGAATTGCTGCCACTTTTGTTGCCACTACCACTGCTAATCCTGCTGTCAGCTTTCTGCTGTGGGGGTGTGTATGGCTGGCCTCCTGGCTGTTGCCTGCAAGACAAAGAAAGAATAGTTGACATCCTTCTGCGGATATACAGTTAATGCCTCGTGCAATAGAACAAAGGACCAGATTGACTTTGTTCTTCATCTCATATCTGCTCCCCTAGGCTACGACTTGCAATTCCATAAAAAACTCTGAGGAAATCAACCTTATGCACAACCAAATTTATGCTTCACCTACCCTCCTCCATTTTATACACCAGGTACCAGTTAATTTGCTTTTACAAGATTTCCAATGTATGTAGCCTAGAATTGAACCCAAAAAGTACCCATTACCAAATTGTCGAACATCATATTATTAGTACTAGCACCCTTATTATCATGCCAATAATCACATATCTAGCGAAGCAAAACCAGAACTACTGGAAAAATGAAAAATAAAAAAAGAAACCTCCAAAGTTTATGGGCCTAATTCTTAAAGTAACATATCAGAGTTAGTTCAGCATGCAATCTGTTTATCTACTGAGAATTACTCAAATCACATCTGGTGGTCACATATGCAAATTCAGAGGTTTCCCCAGATGAACATAGAAAACTAGCATTCTTTCCCAGGTTAATAAGGTCTATACAGGCCAGTTAAAAACTTGGCTTTCAACAATCATAGGAAGAAGTACTTGGTCCAGATAATCAGATTATGTTTTTACTACAAGTTATGGAAGTATGCATACTGCCATAGTGAATATACATACCAGAGCATGGCACATAAACACCAAAGAACCATAGAACCAAAAAAAAGTTAAATAAGAAGCTCACTCTAGCAACAAGTCAACTGAGTATAACTTTATAAAAAGACAAGAAACTTTCAGTAAAACACTTACAGGACATATCCTATCCGTCCATCAGGAAGAAGCATTGGCATCATGGCCATGCCAGCGGGTGATGGTCCCCTGCCATAGATGAAAGGCTGCACCATAGACACAGAAGAATGTTATAAGAAGGCCAAAAATGTGAAAATAACCAGGAAAGAGATTGAACAAAAAAGTCAACCCAACGTGTAGAATTTATGACTATTTAACCATACAATACCATAAATCAGTTTTCAGATACAATTATGTTCCACAAGATGATAGGCATAACAAGAAAGATGGGACATTACATATTTTAAACAATTCAAGTTAAATGTTCAAAAAGGCACTTCTGTCTTCAGTTCACCAGCAAACACAGTGAATGAACAGGTTTTTTTTTTGGGGGGTTTTTTTAAGGGGGGGGGGGGGGGGGGGGGAGGTTGGGGGGAAGATGTAGTAACATGTATAGCAAAAGTTTCATAACTACAACCATAAATGGATTTCCTGATAAATTCCAATATGTCTAGAATTCTTAGAATTTCAAACAACCAGTAAAACAGACATATGAGAATACAGAAACTATAATTTGGTTGGTTTTCATAGATCAGACACAGAAAACAATTCAGATGAAGTGGGACATGTCTATAAATATAATAAAAGATCATGTTTGGTTTGCAACTGCACACATACTGTAAACAATCACAAAAAGTGTGTTACACGATTTCAATCAGTGACCCAAATGACATAATCCTGACATAATCCAATCTCCTCCTAAATCCAACCAAGAAAGCAGCCTATCGGCCGCTCGGTCAGCCGACAGAAAATCTAAGTCTTTCTTTTGTCTATTTTATTTTACTAATCCATATTTCCAGCAACAATCTATTTAGTAAAACCCTTTGGTTTACAAGATAATGTTAGGAACAGAAATTAATAACAGAAAAAATTAATGATACTGAACAAACAATAAAGTGGGAAGTATAGATTAGGTAGCACCATCTTTCACGATCAGCAAGGGAGAGAAAGGGAATGAAGGAAACCATGGATACAAACATTCATACCTGAGCAAAGCCAGTCGTACCAAATCCTGCCCCTACTGCACCATATGCACCACCAACCAAACCAAAACTAACAGGGGGTGCATAACTAGGCAGCAAAGCAGACTTCTGTACATTTGGTCCTCCAGTAGGTTTTTGTTCTGCCTGTGGTTTTGCAAGAGAGCACTCGACCACTTGTCCTGGCATTCATCAACAAAAGATGGTTTATCAGCATTTTTGCTGAGAATAAAATAGCAAGAAACTAGAAAAGCTGACACAGGCAATACCATTAATCTCATATTTCTCAGTGTTTTGAAGTGCTTTCATGGTGCTTGATCTCTCTGCAAAGTGCACAAAACCGATTCTGTTCTTTTCCTGCCCAGCCTTTGCTGGTGGCAGCACAATTTTTGTGATTTTCCCATGGTGTTCGAATAGCTTCTTTAACTGATCTTGGGTGATATCTTTAGGCAAGCTTTTCACATAAACTGCCTTCACCTGCTAAGAGAAACACAGACATATTACTCTTGTATCCACAAAAACTTCCACATGAACAGAATTGATGTAACAACTTCAGAAACCAGAGAGGCTGACAAAGTAACCAGTTAATAAGAAGCCAAAAACACAAAATATTCCAGAAGCACTAGATATGTACTTTCTAAACTTTGATTGTCTAACTTTGTGGGTGTGTATGTGTGTTAATTGTCAACCATAAGAAGACAGATTTTGGCCGCAGCTCTGAGGGTCCAAGTCATTACCCTAAGGTTATACACTGCAGACAATACATGCTTATGCAGATTTTCTGAAACCATATGTGAATCCACAGCACACATGCATATACGTGCAGACTCCAATAATTTAGTAGTAGCAAAACCCTTACCCTTCTGTCTATCATGCAATACCCCTCCTTAAAGGTGTATAAATCCATATAATATTCTCAAACCTGTGAAGCAGCTGAAGACTCGGCATGTTTAGGATCAGCCCAACTGACAGTTGGAGCATTATTATCCAGCTTAAAATTTGGGTTGATCATCTTTTGCCTTGAATATTCAGCACATGCATGATTATGATATTCTATAAATGCAAATCCCCTATTGTTTTGTGAATTTTTTATGTCCTGCATATAACAAAAAGAGGAGTAAATGATCATGGCTTGGGTAAGACTTACAAAAATTATATTACCTGCATTAAAATTTACATGCTGAAAAATAACATGAAATGAAGAATGAAGCCATATATGATACAAACCTTAACCAGTTCCACAGAAGTAACACCAGGTCCCACCTCCATCACAGCCTTCTTTAAATCTTCATCACCCCAGTTCCTTGGAACATTACCAATAAATAAACGATGCTTCGCTTGAGATGTAGAACATTTGATTTTTTTGCCCTATGAGTGAGAGAGAAATGGGAAGAGAAGAAGAATAAGTTAAAGAGCAATCAGTACTTCCAGCATATAGAACATTGTCAAGCATAAAACACAAACAGCACAGGAAAGAAGTAACAAAGTGTGTTGTGAGAGTAGAAGCAATAGCTACGAGTATTGCCATAGTACCCACGAAATCAGCTCAACAATATGTTAAAATTACCTTGAATTCAGTGTTATTAAGATCCCGAATTGCTTTAGTTGCAAGCTCAACACTTTTAAAGGTGACAAAAGCATAGCCCTTCTTCTCACTGGAATCTTTCCCTTTCATTATTCTTACCTAAATGCAACAAGAACGACAGAATTAGATGTCACGAGAACCAACATCAAAGTATACCTAAAAAGCACAAGAACCTTACCTCTGTGACTTCTCCTATTGATTCGCAAAATCCCCTTAATTCCTCTTCAGAAGCATCTCGAGAAATTCCGCCAATATATACTTCTGAACCATGAGGAGGAAGAGCAAGTAGCTCAGCATGCTTTTTATTGTCATCTTGTTCATTAACTCCTGAGACACCACTGATGGACCCATTAGCAGCTTCAATTTCCTCCTCTTCGTCCACCTCTACTTCTTCAACCTCTTCCTCTTCATCATCTTCTATCTCTTCTACTTCCTCTTCTTCTTCCACTTCTTCATACTCAACTTCTTCATCCATTAGGTCTTCATTATCATTATCACCATCAAAGGCTAATCTCTCGTCAGAATCATTTGATTTCTCAGGTTCAAAAAGCTTCTCAGCTTGTTCCAATGCATTTGCTTTCACCTTTGGCATCTTAGTATCTATTTAAGCTAGCGTTCAAGGCAACTGTGAAGAAGGTACAGAAGCCAGAAGAATTCATCGGAAGCACCATACAAATAATGACTGGTGGCAAGAAAATGAAATGCCAAGGAGAAGTGTAAGGTTGAAACCGCAATTTAACGTGACATTGACTCCAAAGAATTCAATGTGAATGATTTGTGCAGCGAAAATTTAGATATCATGGGACTAACAGTTTAGGGTAGAAAGAGAAGCCTGTATGATAACAGAAAGGAATATGAAGGAAATACAAAAAACCAAGAAAGGTCTGTTTTGAGACAGGAATAAAGGTGATGCCAGAGAAATAATCAAACCTAAATTTGCAAATTGATGTCAATGAAAGGTACATGCAACAAGGACAATGTTGGGGTATAAGAGAAGTAGCATGTAGGAACCAAGAAGTAAACAGATAATTATAACAAAAACAGAGAATTTTAAAACGAAACATCATCAGTTATAGCATGAATCAGCCTGCTGCACAAGAAAGGAGCCAATCCACAAACTCTCCACTCTCACAAAAATAGTATCAGTACCAAATTACGTACCAAATTGTGCACCTTCCTGCAATTGGACAAAATAGAAATAGTTAAAAACATCAAAAAGGTTACAAAACATGGGGGATTAACAGGTGGGGGGGAGAGAGAGAGAGAGAGGGAGGGAGGGAGGGAGCACCAAAACAAGTAGCTAAACAAATAATAAAACTTATTTAAAAAAAAGGTAGAGCTTCTTAAAACAAAGAATAACAAAAAAGGCACTTAACCAAAAGGACTTGCAACCCAATTGGGAAACCTAAGTATAGAAATCACTGGGTTTTTGGCATGGGATCCTCATATCAGGAATGGGTACCAAACAAGTGACATCCATGCTGCTGTTCAGTGAGCCACAATTGAGGCCAATCTACGGGAAGTGTTAAACTGGATGTTTTTACCATACCACACATGGGACTCGGGTTTCCATTTGATTATCCCCTTATTGGTAATAAAAAGCATTGCAGTTCTAGAACAAAACGCAAGGAAAATGATATAAATCCATGCCAATCGTGGGGTTTATGATTCTCAATCCGATTCCTATTACCAAATCAGCTTTAAGATATTTATGCAAATTCTCGATCATGGGTGGATCTATCTCACAACAAATTCTCCAGTGACAGAACAACCACAAGGAAACAATACCAATCAATTAAGCATAGCGACTGACGAGGACCGCATGTTCCAGTGGTAAGTGGAAACTCCCACCTCACTCTCTCACTACACACAAAAACATGTACACTGACACAGATATGAGCATGACTTGTTCTCAAACAAACCCCTACAAATAAATCATACATCTGTCCATTCTCCTGCTTGTGTTATCCGACCATGTCACTGAGGCACTATTATAAGACTATATCACTCAGATTCGATAACATGACTTTCTGAGTTTTTCTCAGCCTTATAAATGTTCTTCACTACTTCCCTTCTTCCCAATCCTCCTCATCCACCGCCATCTACCCAAATAATTCTTCAACACTCAACGGTACTGCCTAGGGAAATTAATGATGGATTGTAATGTGCTTACACTCCTTATCAGGCTCTGAAAGCTCCATTTCCCTCTTAGCAATGAATTCAACACAAACAAATTCAATCAGCCTGAGAATTTCTAGTTGATCTTCTCTCCAGCATCATCATTGTCCATTCATAGTACAGTTCCAGCACCGCCCTTCCATCAACCATCCTCAAACCCAATATCAAATATACAAAGCTCACTACGTATCTCAAAAAGAATCCATTACACAGAACATAATGCATAAAAATTTATCAAAAACTTACCTAAATCTGCATCCTCAGCTAAATAAAGCTGTCTGAGGAGGTCAAATTTTCGTGATTCAATCATTTTCTATCCACACTAATAATTCCGCACAATTTAGTTTTTCAGAAAATTTAAAAAGAAAAAAACCCACCTTCAGCTTATAAAAGGCCCACGGAATATTTATAACTTTTCTACAACAGCAATAAAGCCGAAATCCGGTAAATTGATTGATTTTCCCAATCCCCCTAGAAAGATACCACCAAAATGCCAACACATTTAAACCTTTCAATGAACTACCTTCCCTTAGATTTCAATATAAAAAATTCCTATCACCTTTTACCTATTAGAAACAGAGAAGACGAAACCCTAGTTTTCAATTTGCTACTTAAACATACAGACCTAGAAACATACGGAAGCTAGCTTCATTGACGAAAAATACCTCATTGGAAACGTATGAAATCACGAAAGAAACGTTAAAAGCGTAGCATAAAATGATGCAAGTAGCAAAGAGAGAGAGTACCAATTCTTTGGAGCTCCGGCGACGTCCGAAGAGCTTTTCAAGGAGAGAGTGAAAGAAAGCAGAAAGGTCTCGTCTCCTTCGGGCAGTTGGCCACTTTGTGTGTTAAGTATAAAACTTGGGTCCCCCCTTATGGGCATTTTATTATCATTCGTACAAAATTTGTTTTTGTAAGTACTCACTATTATAAGGTTGGTGTAAAAAATACGAGAATGGCAAAATCATGCAGATAAATCCACTCATGAATAATATAATAAATATATTGGAAAGTTATGGAGTAAAAAATGTGTATAATTACGAAAATGTTTTTAAAGATTGTGATATATTAATACCAATTTTAACTCTTATCCATGCATGTTAGACATTAAACTAGTTGAGATTTTATTGCCTTATTAGTATTATACACATTAATCTATAAAAAATTGTGATTTATAATTATGATATACCTTGTTGCTAGTTCGTGATAACTCAAAAAATATGTCATTGTCTTACATAATTTATAAAGCTTTTTAAAAATTAAAATATAATTCATGAACTTCAATAGTTTATTTCTACATGTTTTACACAATTCGATGAAAAGAACGAGTATTTTTATACAATATTTTAAAAATACAAAAATTTGTTTGAGAATTTGGAAGGCAAGTTTTGCCTAATTTTTCTTCTCCAAGTTTTTTTAACTACTTCAACTATAAGAATATCAAAAAATTTCTCAAAATTATTAATATATATATATATATATATCAAAATATCTAAATATACAAAAAAATAATTAAAAAAATTCCCTGTTTCCTTCCTTCTCCTTGTCCTCCTCCCACCTCAATTCACTATCAACAACTCCGCTGCGGCCATGGCTGCCTAGCACCTCCACCAATGCCTCCTTTTTTCTTTCTTTCTTTCTTTTTTTCGTCTCCTCCTCCTCCATTCCCTTTCTTCTTCCTCTTTTTTCTTCCTCCCCCTCGATCCCTCTCCCTTCCCTCGATCCCTCTCCCGCCTCTCTCTGGTCATGCAACCAGAGGAAAGCGCAAGAGGGGGATTGGGGGTCGAAGGAAGGGAAAGCCGGAGGAGGAAGGAAGAGAGGAGAGAGAGAAGAAAAAGGGGAAGGGAGAGAAAAGGAGGAGAAGGGAGAGGGAGGGGGGGAAGTGGGCCGAGGTGGTGATGGTTGTTAGTGGTACAACTCGGGATGTGGAGGGAGGGAGGAAAAACAAGAAAAAGCAAAAGAAAAAAGAATTTCTCTAAACTGTCAAATCTAAAAAAAAAATTTCTATACTTTTTATAGTAAATTAAAGTAAAATTTTATATAAACACCCAAAAAATTAAATTCTTGTTCGGATGATACTTGTGAGCCTGATATCATACAAATGTGACACGACTAATTTTAAGTTTTGGCATTACTGAACCTTGGTCGTCGAAGGGTTCCCGCCTTAATGAAGACCAACCTTGGTCGTCGAAGGGTTCAAGAGTACCAAGTATGAGCGCAAACATACAAGGAAATATATATATATATAGAGATTTGATACGACTAAAATTTATGTCTCAAACATTCAAACTTTAAAATTGCAGTTGATTGCAGAATACGACCCGCATTCAAAACACTTAACTACAATCACAAAGAGGAATAGGCTACATGGGCTATGTCAAAATAAATTGAACCAAAAAAAAAAAAAAAAAAAACAAGGGAGGCAATATAAACATGTGCAGACAAAATTCTAATTTGAGGAAAGGGAAAAATGGATTCCCTCCTTTTCGCGACTACAGCAAATACCTTGGATGGAACTAATTTAGTACAAGAAGACAGCCTCGTCTCTTCTGCTTCAAGACACGCACACACTCTGTCTCTCTCTCTCTTTACTGCAGCTACAAAAGCACATCAGTATACTCTTTGTTTGCCAAGTGATCCTGTCCTTAATTTTACATCTAACTGAGGTATGATGCGGCTCACTCATTTCAGATATTCCAACACGCCATGATTTATCTCCTCCAGGAAAGAAACGAAGCCCATGACACTAGTGAATCCACTGCCTTCAACGTCTTGTTCCTCTATAAGATAGTTTTCAAAAATTGTGGAATCATCCTGCCCTCCTCTTATAAACATGAGTGTTGGTGTAATGCATCGCTCTTGCTTTAACTTGTTTATGGTAGTTCTTAATAAGCCTGGCAGGGAAAAGAAAAATGAAAGTGGGCAAAATCGAAGCCAACCTTAATTCATTGGATAAAGAAAAATTACAATTCTCAGAGTTATAAGAAACAGTTATGGTTATCGAAAAAGCATCAAAGCAAGGCAAGAAAACTTACAGTCTTGAGGTGGAGGAAAAGGAAGTGCAGGGTCTGCAGTAGAAGAATAGAATACAATGAGGGTAGTGAATGCATCGAGAAAAAATATTGGACTTCCACTTGTGATCAATGCAGCCCGACTCAAGGAATGGCGTGGAAAGGCTTGTTTATCCGGAGTGGCAAATGATGTCAAGATAGGATATATAGCTCGGTGAAGAGATGAAGGTTCTAAAGCACTGCATCAAAAGTTCAAAACAGTGAATTGTAACGTATTATCCAAATTTTTCAATCAACTCAACAACTGGCACAAGAGAATTAGAAGAGTTCCCTTGGCAGTTTCAGAGAACCAAAATTCCATCTCCATGTGTATCCTACCTTGACAAATGCTAAACTAGTCAACTAGATCATGGCAAATTGACTAGACTGAAGAAAACATTTACCTAGTGCTGGATAATCAACCATAAACATTTTCAGAACAAAAATAAGGCAAAATAATGTTGAGAGTTGATCAATCTTGAATCAGAAATCAGCTAAAGAATATTTGCGTCACCCTTAATCAACCCCATTACAACCTGAGATTAAAAACAATGATCCTATATTATGATGACCACACAGCAGACACATGATTTAGGCACAAAAGCAATTTTAAGAATCACAGTCCATGCAATCTTGTGTGGGTTTCCCTCTTGATCTAACAGCACTTAAATCATGCAAGAAATTTTTCAACTGCTTTCTTCAATACCAAGGAGGGCAGATTAATATATGAAACATGGCACTTCAATCCAATCTTATACTTGATTAGCTGACCTCCTTACCTTAGTCTTTTACTGCAAGGAGAAACTAAAGAAGCATATACTTGCAACGCAACACAAAACAAGCTGCAGTTTTACGCCTACTTGCATCTGAAATGACTGATTATACCTCTGAGAAGAGTCTCAGTAACTAAACTCCTAACTTACCTGAATAGACACTGAAGATATATTCGGTAATCTGGATGAACACCTTCTTCATGCAGGCGGAGTAGAGGATTTCGCAGCAAAGCAAAAACTAAGCGGGGCAAAGGCTGAAGCTGTGGGCACTGGGAGAATGCAACATCAACATGAGCTGTAGCTGAATTTCCACGCTCAAATTGCAGAAGTTTGCAAGCATCATTATATCGAGCTGTAAGGAGTACAAGCCAATCATTAAGTAAGACCCTGCCTTCTCTAACTCCTTGCTCCAATGAAATCAATATGACCTGAGTCAAAAATATATGAACAATCAGCTAGAAAAAATTAATGCCTCACTTCCTTGAATAATGACAGCATCACCTTCTATTTATCAACAACAAGTTTCTACACTTGCTGGAACTGCAGGTGGTATTATATGTCTTCTATGTTCCATGTCATCATATTACTGATTTTCAACTATGTGATATAGAAGGAGATTATTTATTTTAACCACCGCATAGGTGCATATTTATGAATAAATTGAAGCTAAGCTGAACTACAATTGAGGGAGAGAAAAAAAAAGGCAAACAGTTCTAAAGGAAAACAAACTGATCATTCAAAAGCAAACAGTTCCAAAGAAAAACAAAGTGATGATTCTAATTTATCATTTTCTTTGTGAAATGAAAGAGAGAGATATGTAAATGATGTACAAAGTTTGTAGTTTTCTCTTCAAATGTATAATCCTGCCAAGTGTGCACCAACACATCCTGACTATAATAAAGATGCATGTCTAAGTATTAAACCGCAATAGCATTGGGCATCTTCCTTCCACCATCACTTCTTTTACAAACTAATAAACTTTACAAAATCTGGTCATAAAGCCATCCTCTGATTTATTATTCTTCACCCTTTTCGCCCATCTTGTATAGTCTTTTAAGAAGATGTACACAAAGAATTCCTTCCAAATATTGTAATGTATAAATAAATCACCATCGAAGTAAAATATAATTACCTTGTGCACAAGTATAGAAAGGACCACTTCTGGATCAACACTATCGTACACTTCATTGATATTATGGGCAGTTGTAAATTGCAAAGTATGGATCCTTAGTCTCCTCTGAAGGGAATGCTTGTTTCTGCAGAGTAACAAGATTCAAGATTAAAATAAGATCTGTAAAGTATATTGGGAGCTGAACATTTCTTTAAAACTAAATGACAAGAAACAAAAGACAGCACACAGCAATGTTGCTGTGACACCAGAAAAAAAAATATAGGATCAATCACTTCCAGTAAAAGGATAATAATTGTCAAAAATTGCTTATGAAACTTAAAAATTACTCTGATATGCAAGATGATATATGTTTATGGTTTAACAGACTTAATTAAAATTACAGATGATGCCACTGGAGTTATCATTCTTCACAAATGGACATCTAAATGAAAGGGGGAAAGAGTAGTCTTACCAGCAAATTACCTAATTGAAGTTTCATTCAGCAATTAGTTGGCATACCTGTTTGCAGAACTTGATGTTGATTTTGACAGTTCATCAGGGGGCACTACAACGGTGTACTGAAAAGCAATTTGCAACATAGGAAGTTCTGTAGTATGTCTGCATTGAGATTGAACAATACAGTATCAAATTTATATCTACTCCAAATTAGAAAAATACTCAAATAAAACCAGGAAAATAAACCAAAGAGGGGAAAAAGAGAAAAAAAAAAAGGGAAATATGAAGCAAGCCTACCCCCTAAAAATACTGAAGAATTAAAAATTCCAAAAGCTTTTACATCTCATGGATTCTAAAGGTAACAAAGTATTGAGACATGTTCGTCACCAGCTACATACTCATATAAGGTAGCAAGATGCATCATTTAGTGAAACAACAGACATGATCAAGCCGCACAGTAAGTAGGAACGACATGAACCTAAAAGTAGATATTTAAAAAAAAAAAAAAAAAATAGACGGAAAAGATTCTTTTTACCTGGAAAATCCAGAATCATTTGCAAAGTCAAAATCATAAGCATATGTGGCAAAGGAATCACAACAAATGATATGTTGTACATTCTCATATTGAGGATCTGGGAAAAAATGGCCATACTGTACGAAAACAAAATGCCAATGTTATATATAATGACCAATCACGGAAGTGAATAGAATTGCAAAGACAGATGAACACTTACTGAATTACCAACTTTAAACTCAGAAGATGTTCTCAACCGGAGTACACAATTAAAAGCATAAGGACGACTTAACATGCGGTACCTGTAAAACATCATCATATCACCCAGACTCGTAAAAGATCCCCAAGAATTAGGTAGTTAAAATGTAGAGAAATTTGACAGAAAAAAAAAATTAGTTCCATTTTTTATTAAAATAAGACCAGTACTCCTTTTCAGACTAAATATAGGCCTGGTATCACCTTCAAAATACAAATAAAGTCAAAAAATTCACTCGCACTCCTACTCACATGTCCTGTGGCAGTGTTGAGTTGTCAGTATTTGTATATAAAAACAGTGAGCCCCCACTCTCAATACTGAGAAATTTTAGAGATGCTAGATCTGTGTACTCATTTGTAACAGCAAATATGTCCACACAAACACCTGCTTGAACAGCGACAGTAGCCTGTGAAATATATGTCAATGCTTCCATAAGAATAATTAAACATCCATTTAAAACAACATGAATTCTATATACCAAATCTTTATAAAATGGTGTCTGTTCTGGAAGTAGAGCCAGGTCTGCATCCTCCCCTTTACTGGCATATTGCTCACCATACCTTCTAGTATCCAGCTCTCCAGCACCAAAATCAGGTGGACCGGATAGAAAAGCAAAAATTCTTCCTGCACTTCAATTAATGTGCAACAATGTAAAAGGATAAGATCAACGTCACATCTCTGATAAGCACATTCAGAGACATTAATGACCTGACATTTAAAAAAAAAAAAAAAAAAAAAAAACTCTTGGAGCACATTATATATGAAATTCTGGGACCAAAAAATAATTGCAATTCAAGAATACTAAAAAATTAAAAGAACCCAAAGAAAAACAGATTGTACAAGTAGAAGAAATTATAAAATCAGTACTACCTAATGCAAAAGTATTTCCATATTCTGAACCAAGATAATTAAGAAGAGCTTCCATTGCCACCCCAAAGCCCCGACCGCCCAACAGAACCCCATCTACTCCTTGACCGGCAGCTGTGGTCCTCTCCCACGAATTTGTGGGTTTTAGCGTTTCAAGTGCAGATGCAATACGGTCCTTACAGGTATCAACCTGCAAGAGAGATTAGAGAGACTCAGGCCCACAATTTCTTCAGTAGCGTAACAACCCTAATGGAAGATGTTCCAGATTCACCCTAAAGCTTGATATAATTTTGCTTTTACAAGAGAGAAAATCGCAAGAATGATTATGTTAACCAACGCACTGGAGCCAAAAATGAAGACAAAGGCATAACATCATCAAGCTCAATTGGCAGGCCGCCATCTGAATCTGGAGGAATGAGAACATTTTTCACCACTGGGATTGGACCTTGAACATCGAATAAACCAACTTTGTGGCTAAAAGTAGCAAGCCCAAAAAGTGATCCAGGTCCAAGGGCTGAAGAAAAGAAAAAAAAAATATCAATGTCTAATAGGGATATGTTTCTCCAACAGATTGCAAAATTATGAGCAAATCATCCAAAAAAGTCAATCACCTTCTAAAGCAGCTAACAAAGCACTTTTAATAAGTTCCAGAAACTCTTCCGAGGCTGCAAAAGAGTTCAAGTAAGTAATTAAATCCATCACACATAACAATAGCTTGAAAACAATTTCAATAACACAGAGGCCTTCCTACTAGTGTTAAACTACAAACAGGACAAAACCATAGGCATTACTAGGATCCACATATCAAAAGGTCAAAACCACTCTAAAGAAACACTATCTTATCATAAAGCCACCAACCAATTTCCATTGCCGGTGTTAAATTGTCCTCGACGAGAATTACTCATTTTATGAGAAAGTGCACCCAGAGAGGGAGGGAGAGCAAAAAGGTTAAGCAGTAAAAATAAGTCAAATTCAATACTGGCATTACCCCCATAACTTCAGCACAAAAAGTTACACAGTGAAGCCTAAATAAATGGCTGTTCTTTATTCTTAAACTGCATATAACTACCATCTTGTTTATTCTTTATTTGTCTTTTAACCTTAAAAATCATTATGACTGGTAAAACCATTTGTTAGTGAAAAAATGCAGTACAACACTGAATTAGAAACTTGAACTCCGATCATGACAATTGCATAGGTTCCAGCTTGAAAACACAAAGGAACCCCAACGTTTCCAGTTCCTCTAGCAAAGGAAACAGTGCAGACAGAAACCTCAAAACAAGTCTAAATTGGAAAACTTTAGTGTTTCAATGAAGAAGATCTATTAAAACCTATTTCTACATGCACAAACCCAAAAACCTATGGAATCCTCCAATATTAAACTATTTTTTCCATGTTTCTGCTGACAGTAACTTTCAAATGATTATTGCCAAGCAATTAAGTTCTTGTGACCTATTCACTGAACCATATAGCAAAAGCTCAAGGTCTGTTAAACTTCTTATCATCAAGGATAGCAAATCCAATACCCGACCTTTAACTACTGTTTTACACATTACAACAACAGAAAAAAGGTAAAATTAACAATAAAAAAGAAGAAAGCACACAGGAGACTATTCTTACGACCAGTTAAATCTTACATGAAAGATCCACAGCCGCCACATAAACAAGTCGTGCTTGCATTTCCTCAGATTCATCTACTGCAAGAACAAGAGAACAACATAATTCAACAAACCATATTAAAAAAAGCATAGTAATGCAAACGAGATACCCATGTAGGATCTCATTTCTTGGTAACCGACTGGCAATGTATGAGATATCTCATTCAATATAATTGATAACACACATCCTACACTATCACCAAAATCTTAAGTTGGAAAACAACTTTAGAACCTAAATTATGCCGAAACCGGGTGAATTCACAAATACATAAAAACTTATACTCGCACGCTATTTAACAACAGAACAATTTCCACAGACAACTGACCATAGAAATGCAAAATTTACCATTGCCCAGTACTGGAAAAAGGTCCAGTGAAATGCAAACCATAATCATGATTTAGCTCCAATCCACAATTTAAATATACACAATCCCAAATGGAAAAATCATATTGGGTGCTGTCCTGAATCCTAAAACCATCAGCAAAAACTTCAACCTAACAAATTTAAAAAAAAAAAAGAAGAAGAAGAAGAATACATGGCAATTCGAGGTCGATGAATGAGGAGAGATTCTCAGCACAAGAGTGGGGAAGAGAATAACGAGCGATGGCCTGAGAAGAAAGTCCGTTGAGGGTTCCACAAAGCGCACAAGTCCAAGCCCACTGCTCTTGGTCGCAGAAAGTGTTGTAGTAAGCCCAGCAATTCTCGCATCGGGGCAAAAGGTTCCCGTCCGATCCGTACGCCGGTGGGCTCCCGTTCTCGTCCTTCCCGGCGAATGGCGTCACGGTTACTCCCCATGGTATCCCGCTTGATTCCAACGCTTCCTGGTTCTCCGGGAACCGGCCCACCGTCGCCCGCACCGCCATGGTGTGTCTCAGTTGCCGGAGCTGGAAATGGAGGAAGAGGATTGAAAGTTGCAAGGTTTTTTGGAGGGTTTTTTATTAATTTTTACACGTGAATCTAGCTAATAGTGGCTTGCCACCTCAGCTTTTGAGTTTTTTTTTTTATTACTGAAAATCATTCAAAATGTACCTCATTTTGTAAATAACTTTATCGTCCATCACTTTTAAAAGTATACTTTTACAGTCCCTTACATATTCACATTAGTCAAATTTAATCTCTATCAAATTTCCGATTAGTTTTTGGTCGAAATCCATCACGTACCTTGTACATGATCAATTTTTAAGAACAAAATTATCAAATTAAAATTTATATAATCCAATACACAGTCCCTTACATTTCACAAAATGAATTTTTTTCATTCCTTACATTTTACCGTATAAATTTTTTCATCTCTCATTGATTATATGTACAAATAACTTTTTTTAACTCATGTATATATCTATTTTTTCACTTGAATAATACGAACAGTATATAATATATTTTTATTTGATTTCGCATGAACATACTGTTCATATGAAATTAAATAGATATATACAGAGGTTTAAAAAAATTTGTTAGTTTTTCGCTCATGTTCATTTCTTTTTACTCGAAAATTAAAAATAAAGAAGATATTTAATCTTAAACATTATCAAGTGTTTATATCGAATTAAAATTGGACAAAAAAGTAAACAAATAAAAAGTCTGACAAAAAAAAGTAAGTGATTGACACTTTCAAATTTTAAAACAATCATAAGGTAAGAAATTTAACTATTGGTCTTAAAAGTGACAAGTAAAAACTCTAAATTTAAACTGCAACTTGTTAGCCTGACTATAGAATTCGAATTAGAACCGATTAATTAAATGGTTTTATTACACAACTCAATAAAATGAATTATTACAAAAAAAAAAAGTTACAAATATTGAATAGATTTACATTGTGAAATCAAATATATAGATACATATATATGTTTTTGGTTTAAAACAAAATTGTTAGATTTAAACACATTTATACATCTATTGAATAATATATGTACAACTACAATTAGTCTGTTTAGGTGAAATCAAATATAATTATATTACATACTATCAATAATATATGTACAACTACAATTAGTCTGTTTAGGTGAAATCAAATAGAATTATATAACATACTATTTGTATTGTTCAAGTGAATTTAAATAGATATATACATGAATTTAAATAAAAACTATTCGTATACATGATTAAAAAGGGATGAAAAATTCATTTTGTGAAATGTAAAAGATGAAACAATTCATTTTGTGAAATATAAGAGACTATAGATCAAATTATATAAATTTTGATTTGACAATTTTGCCCTTAAAAATTAATCACATGCAAGGCACACACTGAATTCCGATTAAAAACTAGTCAGAAACCTAGGTAAGGATCAAATTTGATCAATGTGAATTTGTAAGGGATATAAAATTACACTTTTAAAAATGAATGACGAAAAAAATCATTTTATAAAATGTGATGGATGTTTTGAACAATTTTGCCTTTTAAGTAACCATGTATCACAATTATACTTTGGATTATTATCATTTTACTCCCTTAATGTTTGGCGTTACTATTAATTTCCTCTTTAATGTTATTTTTAGTCATTTTATCCCAAAATTAATGGTTAAACTTAACGGAGTTTTTTATTAATTTAAGTGATAAGACGTATTTAACATTTAAATTTATTATTACTTTATCCCCCATAAATTATAACTTTATTATCAGTTTACCCCATAAAGTAATTTTTTAGACAATTTATCCTATCATTAAACCAACTTAAAAAGTTAAAAAACTTTGGAAGATAGACCCACTTTTTTTTTTGTATAAAACAATAATAAAAAATTTAGAGTGGTTCTTCTCCTTTTTAGTATGAAGAAAAAAAAAGTCAAAATATTAATCTCTTTCTTATTGGCAATCTTATTTATATTGAAAAAAAGTAGAAAAATGGGTGAGAGAGAGAGAGAATTGAATTACTTTTTTTTAATACAAACAAGAAAGGATTCAATATTTTTATTATATTAAAATTATTTTATTTTTCTGTTTACTACCCAGTTTCAATTCTAATTTAGAGAATATTAAAGTAATACGATAATACTAGATTCTTCCGTATTTTTTCTTTTTTTTTGCAAAATCTAATTTTCCATTTCCTTCTGTCCTATCTCCTTTTCTTTTCCAAGTATTAATAAGTGTGAAAGAAGAAATTTGAGAAAACCCTTTTATTTTTATGTTTTTTGAATCTTAGAGTGGAAAAAATGAAGAATAATTATTCCAATTTTTTATTTTTAATTATATATAAAAAAGGTAAATGCATTCAAACATTTTTTAACATACTTTTTATATTAACGATGGGGTAAAATATCTAGAAGAGAATAAAGCGATTATATTACTATAATTTAAAGGGATAAAGTGATAATAATAATGTAGTAATGCTATAAAATAAAAGAGTATTGTTGTCAAAATTTTATTAACTTGCTGAGTTGAATTACCTATATGGTGAAGCAACAAAAAGATAACATTATGCGGTAAATTGATAGTAATGATATAATTAAAGGGGGGCAAAGTGATAATAATGCTTATCTTTTTACCTTACATACATTAAATGACAAAATCGCTACCATATAATTTTTGTATAGAAAATTCAAAAAATATTAATCCAAATGGAACATATTTTTGTAATTTGAAAAGTGAAGGAATTTGTTGCTACTAAATTTGGGAGTGCTAATATGAATTCACAAGAATTCAATTGATTGCACCATTTGAAAAACAAAAGCATGATATTTAACAATATCATAGGACAAGAATATGTTTTAAATTAATTCGTGAACCAATCAAAGTAAATAGCAAACAAATTTTGATGCTCAACAACTTTTACATCAAATTTTAAGGTTAAATTCTTGTTCAGACTAAAGTTGAAATTCTAAAAATTAGAGATCTTAAAATTTGTTTAAAAGAAAAGGTTAAATTCATGCCCAATAAGATATAGTAACAAAATTTGAAACTTATGTGCAAATAAATCTAAGGTATTCATGGTGTACTAGATGATTTTAGTTTGATGAATATCCATTATTTTAATGCTAAAATTCCCACACAAATAATTATGAGCTCCTTAAGAACACTAAAACCAGACCTTTGTACATTGATTTTAGTTTGATGAATATCCATTTTTTTAATGCTAAAATTCCCACATAAATAATTATGAGCTCCTTAAGAACACTAAAACCAGACCTTTGTACATTGAACTTGTTCAATTTGATTATCCTCGTTTAGGTTACACCAATATTAATAATCTAGCAAGATACACTGAAAAATATGAGTAATTTTTTTGTATACTGCTAGTATACAATTTTTTTATACTAGCATGTTTAAACCATGTTACATAACATTAATTTAAATTTAAAAGTCAAATCATGTATACGTTCATAACTATTAGTGTAAAAATTTACCACAATGTTAGGGCATAAAAAGTTAATCCAAAAAATATATAGCACTTCAAATTATCCAAAATATATTTTCCCAAGATAATTTAATATTAGTAGTTCCTAATACTGGAAACTTGTGCAGAAAACGAAGATGATGTTTGTGGGCTTTGTATGTTCTAAGCCCAGAATGGTATTGGACCGGTCCACAAAATCAATTCTTTTCTTGAGCCCCAGGTATTGTGCTTCTTATTAGAAAACTACTACTAATCCGCTGGTACAACTTTCTAGTCTGCTGACGTATTTTCTTCCCAATCTACAACAAAACCCACGCAGAACTCTATTCAGCTACTCTCACAATTTTCTCTCAATCCGAATTTATTGGTAAGCACCCAACCTCTTGATTTTTTTTCATATTTTTATTTAATTTGGAGTATTTTTCTGATTTTTTTTTTTCGCATGCATATCCTGCATTATTAGTTGAAGCGGTTCGAAATCAGATGAATTTATTTCGATTGTATGAAGTTCTACATTTTGTGGATTCTGGCTTGTGGGTTTTGCCTCTACATTACTAATATTCTCTTTTTGTTGGGTTTTTTAAGGATTTTTAATTATTATTGTTATACATGTTTTTTCGTTTAAAATTCATTGGCAAAAAATTTTTGGACTGTTTAATTTTTGTTGTGAATCTATGATGGGATCGATTCATTTTCTTGATTATATGTTTAGATTTCGGTTTAGTTTGCTAAAGCAGTAGGTTAGTGTAGTCAGTGGAAGATTTTGTAATTATCTACGTTTTTGACAGGGAATTCTTGTTAAGGCAGCTCACAATGGCGAGTAGGATGGCTATGAGATATGTTTCTCGCAGGTTCTCTAGCAGTGGCAAAGTTCTCAGTGAGGAGGAAAAAGCTGCAGAAAATGTCTACATCAAGGTTAATAAGTACTGTTGTTTATTTGGGATATTGGGTTTCTTTTTCCTGATTGATCTTTTGGATGTTGCTGCTGGGTTGCAATTTACTTACGCATTCAGTTTTGATTTTTAGTTGCATATTTTTATGAAGGTGCTGTATCCTTTTTGGCATTTCCTGATTGTGTTCTATTTTCGGCATAGTTATCTGAGCTGCTAGACAGTTTGTATCTGTTTCTTGTTCTGTGTCTAGAACTGTATCCATACACAGAAAGGATCATACATGTGCATTATTGTATATTATCGGCTTTGGTACCTAAAGCAAATGATTAGTCGGAAATGTCAAAATTCTGAATGCTTATGTTTCCTGCAGGAGTTGTAAGTTGTTTTTTATGTTTTTCTCGTATGCTTGACTAAATCTTTATAGGAAGATCGCATATTCTGGTTCTCAAATGCTTGGGGTTGGGTATATTGAGTACTCTGACATTTGATGGTATTGATACTCCTCAAAAGGCTTCATGTTTCGATGGTTCTTATTTTGAGTAAAATCTAACAACTCAGATCCCTCAGTTATGCAGCTGGCAAGCACCAAGTCATATTCTAGTGTTTGTTGTGTGATTCTCAAGTCTAAACTAGGTCATGAATCTTCAAACAGTGTTGAATTCTGTTGGATGTCTAGTCTAAGAATGGCTCTTATGTGGATAAAGCATGTTTAATGTGTTTAATAGACATGATCACTGGTAGGCGTTCCATTTGTTGGGCTTCTCAGTGCTAGTCTAGGGTTTACTGTGCATTTCTAGAAACTTAAGTTTGCTGTTTTGACTCTGTCCCTTTTCCTGTTCGATGTTGATTGGTCACCCTACCGCACAAAGGATTTCAGATTGAAAAAAAGATATTTATGTCTAGCTCTCTCTTGATGGCACATGAAAATTGATCTTATTACTTGGTCTTTTCTCCTTTTACTCATTCTTCTACTCCTAAGGTTAGGAAATTAATTTCCTCAGAGCCGTAATGGAGGATAAATGTATGAATTCAGAACTATTTATGATGTAGTTATAATTATTATACATGAATTTCTGCTTCTCTATGTTGACTTGATTGTTCATTTCAATTTCCTTTGTGTAGATCAAATTCTTTAACTGCTGCATTTGTTTGTTTGCTCTGCAGAAAATTGAGCAAGAGAAGTTGGAGAAGCTTGCACGCAAGGTACACAAAAAAATGGCTATGATTTTACCTTGTTGTTTGTGAACTATTAGTGGTTCAGTTTATACACTTTTAATTCAAAATATTCTGCAGAGTGGAAAGAAAATTCTCAGTTACTTTGACACTAGGGAAAGGAATCGTCAGATTAATTTGCGACATGATAATCATCTTGGTGATTGAATATTTGCTGCTTTGGTGTGTTCTAGCCAGAATTTGTTTGGCCTTTTAGTATGTTGCATATTTTCTAGCACAACATTTTAGTTTGCATATTTGTAATTCATTCTCATCAACGTGTTATCCTATGTGGTGATATGATATCCAATTGAGGCGAGATTTAAATGTGTTCATAATGTGTTTACTTTCTGCTGTTATGAGCTTCATGATTTCACTTAAATTTTGAATCTTAAATCTTCGTGGCAAATTTCTAACAGGGACCAAAAGCAGAAGAGACAGCAGCAGGCTCAGGGGGTTCAGGATCTGTTGCTGATGCTAAACCTAGTGCTCAGAGCTCCTCAACACCTGGTGTGTCAACTGACAAGTATAGAAACTATGCAGTTGTTGCTGGAGCGGTGACTCTTCTTGGTGCTGGGGGTTGGTACTTATTGTCAAAAGACAAGAAAGCAGAAGAAGTGCATGACTAAGGCAAATTTACACAAAGCTATGGCTAAGAGGAAATAATGCAGAGACTAATCTTTGATGTGTTACCTCTTCTCTTCCCCCCTTGTAACGAGCACTTTTACACTAAATGGTGGATATACAGTGTGAAGCTGAGATATAATAACTTGTCTGCTACTTTGTGACGATTTTATCCATGTTAATTCTAGTAAACTACAGCTCTTTTAGAGGAGGAGGAAGCACACGCTGATACATGCAAATGATTTTTGAGTTGATCTGTTCTCTATAGATTCCGACTTGCGATATTATAAGATTTTCCTTTCTCCTACTGCTGCTTTATGGTTTATGAAGCAAATTTATGGTATTCGTTGTATGTATCCACTGCATTTACAGGAAAATGCTGGGCTTCAAGTTGTGCCCTGTACCCTTTGCAGAGGAATGAAAAAAATTAGGCCTGAAAATTTTAGAAACGGAAGGACGTAGATGGTGGATCTTTTATGACAGGAAGATGAAGGCAAATTGAAAGTTTGGAAGGCTCTAGGTCTCTTGGCAGACTTTTTTCTTCCCTCAAAATGAAGGGATGAAGCCTGAAGTAAAGGAAATTACAGTGCAGTGATATAAATTTCATTTTTGTCATGGGGGAAAGCTTGAGATCAATGCACAATTTGTTGATTTGAACGTGCAACCCAAAATGATTCCTTACAGCTTAGTCTATTGAAAGAAAGCTAGAAGTTGATGGCTTGACATTCCAGACTTGGGTGAGCGTGAAAATGCAACAGCGGATGTGACTTCAAAAAACTTCAGGAGGAGAGAAATTTATGCCTCTCTAATCTTCCTAAGCACAGCAAATATAGCTCCAACCACAGCAATCACCACCCCTGAAAATAGAAGGGTGGACTTGAGGTTATCAGGCATCCCATGCTTGTTTTCTTTCCTTTCTGCATCAGCTTTTTCATTCTGCAAATTGCCAGCAAGTTCCAATGTAGTAGTAAATCAAGTCAACCAATACAAGAACAACTCAAAACACCTCTGAATTTTAGGAAAATCATAAAATTAAGAACATCTTTTGGGTTAGTTCTCAACTGATTCTTGATCTTGGCAACATCTTTTGGCTAATTTTTGAAGTCGGAATCCTAAAATTAAGAACCTCCACGTTTTGGGCCTCAACCTTAGAATCAGAATAGCACATAATTGCAAAAAAGGTGGCACTTAATTGTAGCCAAGCCAAGATTACAAGAAAGGTGACCAGTTAAGATTTAAGCCATGGTACATAGCTTTGTTCTTCAATACATAACAAAACTATATACAGTACATTTTTTTTTCTCTCCTTTTGGGACATAAGCAAAGACAAAAGCAACACAGAAATTAGAGCTTACAAAGCATGAAAGTTATAAAATAACATAAAGGGTCAGCAAATTTCGTACCTTTAGTTGTTTAGAAGAGGTGGGAATATCAGGATTAAGAAGAAAATCAGAATCAAGTTCTTGCTCTATCTCTCCATCACCTAATTGATCATAACTTATAGCAGCTGCAGCCATTTGATCAGCTTCTTGATCAGGAGTACTGGCCATAATTGCACTTCTTGATTTCCTTAAATTAACGTCTGAGGTGCAAATTAATCTCTAATTAGTACTAGGAAGCAAAAGAATCATCAAGAATAAATATAGCAGAAATTGTACTTGAGATTTAAAAAAAAAAAAAAAAAAGGCAAAAGAGAAACTATGAAGAGGAAGCTAGAGGGCATATGACACGTGGATTACATGTGTTTTGCTTCTTCGGCTTCACGTGTCTTCTGGGCTAGTACAGCACAACACCGTCGCTGCGAGATATATAATATACTTTTTGATGGATGTAAATAATCATGTTGTAAGCTTTGTCCACAACTTCTACTTCATATATTTTTTTAAATTTTTTGTTCAAAATTATTTTGGGTTAATTACATGGATCGCCCGTGAAATTTGACATAATTCCAAAAATCTCCCATGCAACACTACACCTTGATTGTGTTTCCCTCATTGTATTATATTCCCTCTGTTTCACTTTGATATTCTTGTTTTTATTTTTCATTCATCTCAAATTATATTTCACTTTCTGTTGAAAAATATACTAATTAACTTTTAATTTATCTAAAATACCCTTATTTAATGTACTTTTACTGTCAGTGAGTGTAATCCACCTTATTCAATAATTGCTCTGATTCATGCCTTGAATAGTGCAATTTTCTATTTAGTATTATTATTATAATTAAAATAAAGGTATAATGATTAGTCATACTCCTAATATTAGCATAAGGGTATTAAAAAAATATAGTAGGTTAGGTTTACTCTTCCGACAAAGTTAACTAATTTTTCTAAAATTATGTGAAAAAAAAAACAAAACTATCAAAATGGGATGGTGGGAGTATTATATGCAAGGAGATTTTTAAATTGGCATGCATATTTTTGTTGGATAATTTAGCCAAGAAGGGCAGTCGTTATAAATTCTATAATTTGGAAAACTACTTGAGAAACTCATGAAATTTTAATAAATCTTCACCTTTAATTAAAAAAAAAAAACTTAGAAGTGAGACTAGGGAGTTCAAGAGGAAAAGCTTATGATGTCCCTTTTTAAGGTACTCAATCCACTACCTAAATTATCCAACAAAGTGAGAAAAACGTAATGATTAGAGAGCTCCATCCTCATTAAGTCGTCTTAATTTTGAGTAAAGACGAATCTGGCTTGGCAAGTTAATTATAGATTCAATATGATACTCAAGTAGGCTCAACTACATTTATGCCACACTTTTATGTCTATTACCACACACATCTATTTTCACTCAGCAATGTACTTTGAATGGGCATAATTTCCATCTACCAAGTTCATAAAAGAATGAAGAAATGATGCCCAAAATCCCTTTTCATGGTAACCGGAATTGGCACAAATCTACCACGATCATAGGAATATATGTTACAAATTCACTATCTTTGGCATTAGATGTGAACAACAATTAGTACAGACACCAGCAAAGACTTGTAAAATGCACTTGGTAAAACTTATTGCGCATTTTGCTTTGACACATAGTAGTATGTTTTCCATTGAGTAAAGATCAAGCGTAAGTAAGGGTAATTTACCAAACATGATTATCAATCTAGGAAGTTTCCTAGACTTGGTACATCAGAAGCGAGAAATGACTGGCGTTTTGATGGTTGCATGATATGATTGATTCTTGACCAAAATCATTGAGATTAGTAAGTTAAGTTGGTCTCCAATCAAGGTGAAGGTTGTTATGACACATTTATTAGACTAGTAGTAAATAAATTTTCTGTTGTCCTGCTTGAATTTGAGCAAGCACATGCAATAATTAACTACACTTTTAAATCCGACAAAATTTTGTGTCAAGTAAATCATGGCAGGGTCAGAACTAACAAGTAATGAAGCTGGTGCGAGGGTGGTTGTAGATGAATCCAGCAAGGTACCAGGAAAAAAACTGCTGTACAATAAGGGTCATTTGTTATTATTATTACTATTACTATTATTTTCCTTCAAGGACCATTACAAGGATAAAAACCAAATGTCTGGAAAAGGGCAATGAGTTTTGGTGATTGTGGAGTTAAGGGTCAAAACACTAATGAGTTAGAGTTAGACAGTGGATTTATTTGATTCATGCGTTTAAAACTTTGTCTTGAGATACAATGTAATATTAGATGTTGCAAATTGATCCTCTAAATTGTAAGAAAAGAGGGATATAACCATATCTTCAAGCAGATGAGCAGTCATCTTGCTGGATATATATATATGTATATATATGGCATAGCATGATTCATTGATTGCTCTCATTTGGGACCCTTGATATGAATGAACCATCAATTGCTATCACTCTATCTTTTGATCCCAAAACTTGAGCAACATGTTATTGTTGCATTATTGCTCGAAGAATATCCTTGTTTGGATTGCATTTTTCTGAATTTTTTTTTTTATAGAAAAATTACTGTAGCGATTTGATATATGTAAGGTAAAAAGGTGATTGATAAATGTGTTCACGGAAAACGTATCAATTTCTCTTTGAAAAATTGCTGTCCAAACAAGAAGAAAAACATAGAATAAATGAAGAAGAAATTACAAATGGATGCTTGAAAATGAAGAAGAAAAACAGAGAATAAATGAAGAAGAAATTACAAATGGATGCTTGAAAATGAAGAAGAAAAACAGAGAATAAATGAACCCTGGAATGCTTTTTCTCAAGGGATTAAAACTGAATTCAATGAATTGAAAGTTGAGAGAAGAACAATTAATGACATCAACTTTGACCCCAAATGACAAAAACTGATCTATATATTTCTGATGTGGCATAATCTTACTGGATACACCAAGATACCCAAAAGAATATTAGGCCAGAGTAACAATTAGGCCAAAAAGACCCCTGACGAGCAGCTCAGATGTCTGATGAGGTACCGGGATCCAAAGCAAGAACACATCTTCAAGATATCACCTTCTGAAGTGAATCTCCCCAAAACCCAATTTCACACACTAAACACTTGCAGACTCACACATACACAATACACTACTATGTCCTAGATTTATATATAGGAGTAGTATAATGTATATAGATAGTAATTTTTCTGCTAACTTTATGGCTTTCCCCTCTTCTCACTCTCCATTTCCTCTTCTCTCTCCTCGAGCACATATCTGATTTCTTCAACGCTTCCATCATTCAAGAGCAAGCCAGAACAGAGCCAACAACACAAGAAAGAAACGTATACTAATAAAAAATGGGAAAAATTAGTCATCAGTCAGCGGTTCATGATTCTCACGTCCCATCTCTCCTCACTCCTTACCATTCCTTCAATCTAACTCTTGTATAACTGCTACCCCTTTATACGAATCTCTCGCAGTATTCCATTTTTTTTCATATTATTCATGCATCCCATTCGTTGCCTCCCTCAAACTATAACCACCAGTCCACCACCATATTGACATTTTACATCAAGATTGAATCTTTCCACCCCATTTCTTCCATTTTTTTAGACCCTTTACCAAATCTTGAAGAGCCCATATTTTAATTCTCAAGAAAAAGACAAGAGATTCTTGCTTTGTTGATTTTTTTTTGGGAAAATAAAAAAAGCCCATTTTTTGGTTCTACTGAAAAGGCCAGCCATGACAGAGGTACTCCACTCATCTTCCTCCTCTTCTTCTCCTTCAATTTCCACCCCAACCGACAATGGGACATTGTTTCAGTCTTTTCTGAGAAGAAGAGAAGAAGAGGAAGAAGAAATTATTGCTAGAATTACCGGTAGTGAGGGGGAAAGTGAAGAAGAAGGAGGAGAAGTGAAAGAAAAAGAGAACAAGGAGAGAAGGGATCATCAGCTGTCTTTACTAGCTTTTCTGGTGACATTGATTAGGAAAAGTTTTTGGATGGCTTGCAAGACTACTACTGGCGGTGGTGGAAGAGAAGAGCTTGGTGGTAGAGTTGGAGTTGCTGCAGGAGGGATGGAGATTGGGTGGCCCACTAATGTCCGCCATGTTGCACATGTCACCTTTGATAGGTTTAATGGCTTCTTGGGTTTGCCTGTTGAGTTTGAGCCTGAAGTCCCCAGAAGGGCTCCTAGTGCTAGGTACATTCTTTCTTTCTTTTTCTTGCCTGTTGAGTTTGAGCCTGAAGTCCCCAGAAGGGCTCCTAGCGCTAGGTACATTCTTTCTTTCTTTCTTTTTCTTCCTTCTGGTTATTTATTTATCCTGAAATGTAGACGAATTTTCTTTTTCTTGGATTTTGGAATTCTCCATTGTAATTTGTGTTGTTTGTTCGTGTACGTGTGCATTTTGGGTTCAGGGTCTTGAACTTGTGAGACTTTTTTGTTGGTGAATTGTTACTTGTGTTTAATAGGAAATTTTGGAATTGGACAAAATAATTTTTGTATCAATGAGCACTTATGTAGCTGATTCTTTTATTGAACGTTTACTAGCTTGATGGTTTTTCTTGAACGCAATTCTGTAAATTTAGGTTTTCCTTGCTGCTGTTTAACTGGCTGTACGTTTTGCTTATGATTCTATCAGTTCATTTGGCACATTAGATATATGGCACAAAAGTTGGATTACTGGTTCTTCCAAATTGAGATCTAGCTTCAGTCAAATGGTCTAGGGACTGAAACTTATATGCGAGTAGAGCTTTATAAGTAAAAATTTGTTGGTTGAACACCTTTTATGATACTTCAGTAATTTATTTCTCAATTTTAATGTGGGTTAAGGTATATGGGAAGGTGTGGACTTGCTATACTTTACCTCTGAGATATTAAAAGACAGGATTGATTAGTTTTCCTGCATTGAGTTTCTTCTCAAACTGTAACTGGAAAAGATGTTTCCAGAAATATGACCAGAGTTTCCTTATCTTGAAAAAAAAGATAAGCTGGAGTTTGGCTTAAACCCTGGCTTCTACTAATCTATATGCTTATTCTACTGTGTTTGTACCAATTTGCTTTCTGAGAGAACTCATCTTTAGCTGTAACCAAAAAATGATTTCCTGTCAAAACTGCGTTTATCCATCTTCTTTTTGTGATGAGATACAATATGTTCCTCCACTTTGAATCAGTGCATGAATCTACTTATTCATTTGTGCTTTTGTTATCCTCTAAAACAAATCTGTATCTGCTAAGGGAGCATTTAATTTTGCTTTCTGCTGTTCTCTGTTCTTGCCCATTCAATATGAGTTATACGTCAACCTCCAATTGTGTATCAAGTAATTTGGTAGATGTCTCGAACCTTTCTTTTGTTGCAAGTGATAATGCACAAAAGTAGTTTGTATATCCTTCCTCGTCTTGTCTGTGAGCTACCAAATAACTCCCTTGTTATGTGCATTAGGAAAGTGTTGTCTATAAACTGATATTCATTGGCCAAAATGTGCATTATCTCATTCCCCTGGGACACTACTGTTTTCTGGACCTTACAACCTTGCTTGGACCAAGATGGGGCACCTGCATATTTGGATCTTTGAGATCGAGGTGTCCTTCATTTGTTTCTTTTAATGGCAAGCAGGATTGGCATGGGATTGAAGCCCATTATGTGAAGGTTAACTGGAGACCCTTTTCTTTGGTGAACTCTCTTTTTCAAGATTGACCTAATTTTCACGAAACAGGTGATGATACTAGTTGATATTTTGAGAAGTTGGATCTGCTTTAGTTTGCAAATGACTTCTGGTACTTGCCCAATCTCAAATTTGGCAAATACCAAATACAAGGGGGAAGAGAGGAAGAGGTAGGGAGAGGGAGATAGCTTCAGTGGAAAAGTGGGTTCTTGAGATAAAGGTGTTTATGTTTCTATTAAGAGCTGCACATCTGGTATATATGAGCATATGCATTTTCAGAAACTTCCCATGTCTGGATGCCTGCCTTGGCTGGTTTGATCTTGCGTTTATGTATGACAAGTTTGTAATGCAATGTGTGTTATCCACCACTAACTCATGTATTCATGGATGGAATTTAGAGCTATTTTATAGTATGCTGTTTGCTTATCTTTATATCAGTTGTAAATCTCTTTAATCATGCACCAAGTAGAATATAATCTGGACTTGGTTCCTTGGGGTGTCCAGAAGTTAACATCTTTATTTTCATTCCTACATATTTGCAATGTTTCAATGTGTAGTTTACATCTTTGAGAATCCATTTTAAGTGTTAATCATTTTCTTAGCATGAGTGTGTCCTCACTGTTAGTGACTTTTTGAACTTGAACCAACAGTGCCACTGTTTTTGGAGTTTCCACAGAATCCATGCAGTTATCATTTGACTCCAGAGGGAACAGTATTCCAACAATCCTTTTACTTATGCAAGGACGTTTGTATGCTCAAGGTGGCCTACAGGTGAAGACTTTTTGTTAGGATCTTCTGTTTCATTCATGAAATACATTTCTCTGTATGGCTAGTAAACTCTCCACAACCTACCCTTTAATAAAATTCACAAGCTTTGAAGTTTAACTTTTCAACTTATGCAGGCAGAAGGCATTTTCAGAATAAATGCAGAAAATAGCCAGGAAGAGTATGTGAGGGACCAATTAAATGGGGGAACTGTTCCAGAAGGCATTGATGTTCACTGTTTGGCTGGCCTAATCAAGGTGCACCTCAAATGCATTTCGTATTCTGTTATTTGATAATGTCTTGTTCATGATGGCATTAACGGGGAAGCTAGGATGAATGTACATTAATGAAATTTTTATATGTATATTTACCTCTGTTTTTTCAGTTTCTCCCATGGCTGTTTAACTTTATTAGAGGGATATTTTGCAATCATCCTGACCTCAAAATATGAGTAGATATGACTGCCATATCCTTTTTTAGTTATAACTTTGCTTCTTCTGTTGGACAATATTAATGTGAGTGCATATTTATATTACAAGTTAGTAGATATGGATGGTTTATGTTAAGATCATTCGTGTTTATAATGATACATATCTTGTTAAAGGCATAACCTAGATCATACAGTATTGAGACTGACAGAGTGCTTGAGCCATTGATATCTATCCTAAGTGTTATCAAGCAGTTAAAAGTTGAACTAACCTGACAACCTGGTATATATTACTTCTTCTATTTTTTTTTTCTATATGCTAATAAACAATTACAAACCTTTGCTGGGCTTTTCGTTGTAATAAAGGTTCCCGCTTATTGTTCTTGTTTGTATTCTGGAAATGAAGCCCATCTGAATTACCTCTCATTTTTTGTGAATAAATTTGGGGAATTCTAGCTTGTTAAGTACTTCTCCATTTAGTGTATCATACATTTAATGGAATTACTGATTCTATTGGCCTTTGCTATACATGTATTCTTAAGTAAATATGTTCATTTCCCTGTGATTGTGTTTTGCTGTATGAAATCTTATATATAGAATTTTGACATAGTGTTTTGATACTCGCATTATGCAATAAGCTCCTTGATATAGCACATCTAACCTTGAAAGTTGTAATGTGTTAATTCGATTATTCTGTACCCTAGTGTCAGCTCATGCCTTTTATAATCAACTGAAGTATAACTTCTTTGTAATTCATCACCATACTGATGATTATTGTCAGTAACTGAATGATAAAGACTACCCAGAGTCCCATTAGCTTATTGACCAACAATGAAATTCTGCGCTAAGATGGAAGTTCAACATCTTAGGTAGTATCAATTAATCATCTTTTTGGGCTCAGTTTTGGGCATTAATTGACTACATAGGATGGAGATTGTTGGTTATGTAGAATGTAATTAGGTGAATATGTGGACTTTTATGATTAAGCATTAGATATGAAATCTAGATTATAAATCTCTACCAAATGAATTCTACTTGTAATCTGCTTCTGTTTTTTCATAGAGTACGAAGATTGTTTCAAATTTTCCTTTGTTTTCTTTATATCTGGGTTTGCTGGGTTTGATGATTATATTCGTTCCTCTCTCTCTCTCTCTCTCTCTCTCTTAAGTGTCTTTGGAGCAGAAGCAAGAAGAAATTCATCTTCTTGGGCCAGTCCAAATATCTTAAACAGTTGCATAAAAACGGATTGATTATATGCTTTGGGAAAAGATCTGTGTTTGGAAAAATTCTGATTAGTTGTACTTGCTTTTGAGTTTGCAACAGTTACTCTTTGCAGTAGGCATTTTATTTTGCTAACCCATTGACTAGTAGTCACTGCAAGTTTTAGGGTTGACTTAATTTTCACATGATCCTGCAGGCTTGGTTCAGAGAACTCCCTAGGGGTGTATTAGACCCTATCTCGCCTGAGCAGATCATGCAATGCCAAACAATGGAGGATTGTGCAGCACTTGTGAGGCTTCTACCCCCATCTGAAGCTGCTCTACTGGATTGGGCAATCAACTTGATGGCAGATGTCGTTCAATTGGAACATCTAAACAAGATGAACTCACGCAACATTGCCATGGTATTTGCACCCAATATGACACAGGTAATGTTCTAGCAGCTACTTATCTTTTAACTTTTATTCTTTTAACATTCAATTCAATAATGCTGTAAGTTTTGATGGCATTAGGATGAACATCTAATTTAACTTTTTTTTTTATTAAATCAACTTTGCTTCCTTTTGGTTATTGTGATTTGTATTAAGCTAATGATTCACTTTTCTCCGCTGCATACCTGAAAACATACTTTGTTCTACTTAAAGAAAAGGTATAAGAATAAAATCTTAGTTTTTGTCCATTGAGGAACTAAGCTTCCAAGGCAGAATTCTTCACACACAAATGTCAGATGCTATGACAATATACCACTTCCAGGAAATTTGGTAAGCTTAAAAGGGAAAAACTTACTGAGACCAACTTAAAGATACTTTTAAGAGAAGGAATGATAATTTTAGACCATTTCTATCATCTCTATGTGTGTATTACTATCTCATTCTGGCCCAGCCATAAGAATTTTGACAGCAGCATCATACTTGAAATTATGCATCTCTGAAGTGACAGTAGGAGTTATAATGGGCATCTGTAACTGTTCCAACTCCACTGTACCTCCCAAAAAGAAAAAGGAAAAAAGAAAAACCTGTCCGAATGTTAACATATTTATGGTGACCTTATCTATATGGTGAGCTTCGCTAATCATACTTTTGCTCTTCTTGAATTTATTCTTAACAATATCCTTTGTTCCTTTTAACTGAGTTGATTTTTTTTAATTCTTTTTCCTTCTGCAGATGGCTGATCCATTGACTGCATTAATGTATGCAGTCCAAGTAATGAATTTCCTCAAGACTCTTATTGAGAAGACCTTAAGAGACAGAGAAGATTCGGTTGTAGAACAAGCTTCCATGTTCCACCGTGAACCCTATGATGAGAACGGACATCAGAGTCCAGAGGTTTGTGTGGAGGATGCTACTGAGTCAAATGAAGAGCCAGAACCTTTGTTCGTGGCTGGAGAACCTGAGCCAGATAGTGCTTCTGAGTGTCAGCAAGTAGATAACATTAGCGTTGCGGAGTATGTCAGTTCTTCAACTTCTCCTGAAGAATGTTCTGATGAAAGTGTGTCTAGTGGAACTCCCGTTGGTCCCTATACAGCAACCAATCTAGCAAGTGGTCCAAGGACTGACATCAAAGAGAGCATCCCAGAAAGCAGAACTGGCCAGTCCAGTGATTCCATTCAGATGAACTGTACTAAGAGAACAGAGGAGCAGCATATGGTGGCTCTAGCTATTGGAGTTCAGAATAAGAGCAAAGGAATCAGCAATTTGAGCCGTATAAACTCCCTGACAGAGAGAATTGAAGCCTGGCGTTAATGATGCCCAATAACTTAGCACAACTGACTTCATGATGAAACAATTCTGCGTTCAGTTTGATACTTTGATATGTGAAAAATTGTGAATTACCATGTAGTGCTACTCAGTGGTTTGCGACATCTGTTTCACTTTCAAGCGTACACTTAATAGCTTCTATCCTGAACATCATCAAGAAAATGATTTTCATGTGTTTGGTTTCAGTTGGCATCCACGGATGTCAGCATGAGATGGGTGATGGTGCTTCTTCTGGAGCCTAGTCCACAGTCTTCCCTTAAGATTTCAAAGGCAAATTCTCTTATCATTTTCTTGTGGAAGCTGGTTGTGGTGCATGCATCTTTTGATGCACCAGGACCACGTCACAGATATGGATGTTGTTTGCACCACTACTATCTGATGGTGGTAAATTTTCAAGCCAATAACACTGGAAAAGCATAATATCCTGTGGATTTTGGATTCTCACTAGTTGCCTCAGTAGAAATCCTCATCCCTGGATTCTTTAGACAGCCCAGAGATCTGAAAGATCCAGCAGGGTGGCCAGTAGTTGTTGACCAATATGGAATATTCTTTAAGCACCGGCGCTATAGACTTGGATTTATCAAAGCCAAGGATAGGCAACACTAAAGCCAAAATAGCATACTTTTCGTTTGTCATTTTGGGTAGAGATGGAACTTCGAGAAGCCTAATGCACATAAAGTTCAAATACTCCATTTCTTGAATCTACTGGATGGGAATATTACTGGGATCTCATGGTAATTGAAACTAATGTTGTCGGTCGTTATACTTTCTTTTTTGGGACGACAATCCATCTATGATGTAAAGTAAAGTGTAGTGAACATCAAATTTTGCTCACAAAACAGGTTCAAACAGTTGAGGATCACATCAAGAAAAATTGACTTGATGAAGCCTTTCATGAATCAGTACTAACATCCATCCTGATAGGGAAAACTTGAGAGGTGGGAGTTGCTGATATGCTAAGAAGTGTTCGTTGTGGTTTTGGGGTTTTAACAGATCACATCAGTATGCTCTGTAAAGCATTCTGCAGTGCCAGTACAGATTAGGAGTTGCAATAAAGTTGCTGAGCTTGTGATCCCATTTATAGCACAGCCCTCTTTGCAAATATCGTTCATCGTCTTCAGTGGCTTGCTAACTGCTTTTTAAACCTTCCATTCGCACTCCCAATATGTGTACAAAGTAGATGCAAATGAGGAATTCTTTAACCTTCACACGCAAGCAAATGGATTACCTATGAACGGAGAAGAACTCCAATTTCAGCTAAGATAAGATTTTTATGTCAGAAAAGAGTACCATTTTGCCTTTGCATGTAGAATTCAAGAACATCTATTATTTATGGGTTAATCACGTTTAATCCCCTTAAAGAATACCCCATTTTTCAGTTTACCCCATAATCTTTAATTTTGCTCACTTAACCCCATTTATGACAAAATTACTATTGCATTATTTTGACTTTTCATTTACCTTGTTTTTCTTTCTTTTATTTCTTTTTCTCTTTTTTCTTTATTTAATTCTTCCTCTTTCCCACAAAAATCTTCACATTAATGATTGAAATTAAAAAAAGAAATTGTAGAGATATATCTTCTACTTAAATGATTAAAAAAATATTCAAATCACTTTCCTAAAATACAATTTTTTTAGCCTTTCAATTCTTTTAATTTTGGATTTTCCTCTTTCCTTTCTAGTTTCTCATTTTATTCTCAAGAAAATATCATAAGATAAAATTGTTTTCCTTTCTTTTATTTCTTTCTTCTCTCTTTCATCCTTCCCAATAGAAATTCCATTTCAACAAAAATTTTTGTTTTGAGTTTGTAATTGCATATTTCTAGGTGAAGATTTAAAAGACATTAAAAACTAATTTTGATTTTTTGTATGATGTCACAAGTCACAAATTTCAATTGATGATTATTAATTAGGTCACAATTTCATCTTAAGATATTTTCTTGGGAATAAAATGAGAAACTAGAAAGAAAAGAGGAAAACCCAAATTAAAAGAATTGAAAGGCTAAAAAAATTGTATTTTAGGAAAGTGATTTGAATATTTTTTTAATCATTTAAGGAGAAGATAGATCTTTGCAATTCCTCTTTTTTAATTTCAATCATTAAGGTGAAGATTTTTGTGGGAAAGAGGAAGAATTAAATAAAGAGGAAAGAGAAAAAGAAATAAAAGAAAGGAAAACAAGATAAATGAAAAGTTAAAATAATGCAAGGGCAATTTTATCCTAAAGGGGATTAAATGAATAAAATTAAAGGTTAGGGGGTAAACTGATAAATGAGATATTCTTTAAGGGGATAAAATGTGATTAACCCATTATTTATCTATCTATCTCTTTATTACCGTTATAAAGATACCATGAGTGTTGGTGTTTTGAACGTAAACATCACTAGGGTCTTAGTTTTTCTTATCCTCGTTATGCCCTTATTAATTGATTGAAGTATCATATATTGCCCTTATTATGTAATAATCATGACAAAACACTATGTGATGCGTGTTGGTTTAGAAGTGTTAAATGAAAAGACAAAAGATCACCAATGATGAAGCAATGGATTACCTATGAATGGAGAAGAACTCCAATTTCGGCCAAGATAAGATTTTTATGCTAGAAAAGAGTACTATTTTGCCTGTGCATGTAGAATTCAAGAACATCTATTATTTATTTATCTTTCTCTTTATTACCGTTATAAAGGTACCATGAGTCTTGGTATTTTGAATGTAAGCATCGTTAGGATCTTAGGTTGCGTTTGGATTGCATTTTCCATGGATTTTTCGTTGGAAAATTACTGTAGCGATTTGATGTATGTGAGGTAAAAAGGTGATAGGGAAATGTGTTCACGGAAAACAAGGCCATTTTTCGGTAGAAAATGGCAATCCAAACAAGCCTTTAATTTTTCTTATCGTCGTTATGCCTTTATTAATTGATTGAAATATCATATTATGCCCTTATTGTTTAATAATCATGACAAAAACACTATATGATATGTGTTGGTTTAGAAGTGTTAAATGAGAAGACAAAAGATCATTAATGACGAATGAGAAGAGTAAAGGTTAAATTGAGAATTAAATTCACTATATTATAACATATCGATTAAGAAAACGAAAAAAAAAGGCTAGAATAATTCAAAAATACTAAAACAAAAGGTTTTTTTTTTTAAACTGCAATTAACCTTTCAAAATTGTGCTTAATGCACCTTTAGCAGATATTAGTAGTTCCTATATCTATGCGTATATTGTGTAACTTTCAATGATGCTATTTTACAATCTTTCAGATATTTAGCACGCATAAAACGTTGGTATATGCCAAATGTTATCATCTGGCAGGAAAGATAAGGCAACTGGTGATTTCTTTACAGTTTTTACACAAAAACTGTGACCACCAAAATTCATCCAAAGTTTGATAACCACCCATCCTTGTTCCACTCCTAAGTTAGAGGCACCCTGAAACCGGCATCCCCAAATAAATAGCAACTTTCCACTCTTGACTTTATCAGCAGAACCATGCCCTTCCCGTGCATGTCTCCATCTTAGGCTTTGCTGTTTGCTCTCTTATCTCTCTCTTTTTCTTATCTCTGATGCATAACTCTTCTTGTGCTTAGTCTTGTCATGTTTTCTTTCTCGAACCATCTTTTCCACAAGACAGTGGAAAGTACAAACTATGGCTACGGCCTGTGGAAGCCTTCAACACATATTTGACAGGCCATTACCAGAAAGTCCAACTCTACTTGAGCCCTTTTCTTCATGGAAGCAGATTAAAACCATGAACCCAATCCCAGATTCTTCTTTTGCAGAGATTTTTGGAGAAGTACATTTCAAGGAGAATGAAGTTGTTCAATCTGTTGAGTCCCCCTCTTCCTCTTCATCCTTTCTTGATCTCCCTGCTGAATCATCTCCTTGCTCATCCTCATCGTCACCGTCATCGCTGTCCTCTTCATCATTGTTGGCAGATATATATCAACAAAATAGGATTGAAAGGCCACTTGACAACAAGGATGACAGCAGCAAAAGCCCCACATCAAGCTATTGTCCAACGCCAAGCCACGAGAAACATTACAAGCACAGTAATAGCTTTTCTTCCGTGAATTCGGAGAGTTTTTCATTATGCACGGAGGGTCTTGGATTTGAAAGCTCTGACGATGTGGAGGATTTGGGAAATGAAACTGGTTTCGACATTCAGCAGGAGCACCAGCCCCCAGAGGAGAAAATATGCTTTTTTAAGGAATCAAAAAGATCAAGAACAATTAAAGGGTCATTTCCTCCACCAATTTCTTGTATAGGAAGGACAGGAAGGCCTTGGGTGTCTTTTAGATCATATAGACAGGACGGCAGGTTTATTCTTCAGGAGATTAGATTTCCGACTCAAGAGTTTCTGCATGCATGCAGAGAAGATGGACGTTTGAGGTTGCAGCTTATTCAATCAGATGATGAAATTCTTGAGGGTGAGGAGGATGAGGAAGATGAAGAGGATTATTATGATTCTGAGGAAGTAAACTTGGAAAACGAGGGTGATGATAGCGATGATGAGCATGAGCACCGTTAGAATATTTCAGACAGAAGAGAGATTGAAAGAAATGAAGCTGGAAAGCATGTTCTAATCAGGACCAACAATAACCAACATAGCTCACAAAATAGGTAGAGAAGCTCCCAGTCTTGTTTGATTCTTTCTGCAGCCAAAACTTCCAAGTTTGCGGCATGTTTTTGTGATCTTAATTTGGAAAGAAATAGAATATTGATATAGGCAGATGGTGAATTCACCTTTAGATTTTCCAGCAGACAATTTTTGTTTCTTTATTTTCTCATTTATTTCTTTGCAGTATTTCATTCTGCCATATCTCCTGGATTATTCTAACTCCTATTGGAAATGCATTCATGATTTCTTGCCTTAATCCATTCCTCAACCCAAAGTACAAGGAAAAATTAATCAAGATTGATCAGAAGAGTGTTAATAGCAAAATTGTGTTATACACAGCATAGCCTCAACATTTCACAGCAAATAAAGAGGAGGATGCACCTTACCCTGGTCATTCAAGAGCTTGTTGTGCCTGAGCAGTAATCATAAGTGTACTCTGATTTAGTTTTATAACCACATGTAAACATCAAGTGCTAGAAGCAAGCTGAAATCTTAAAAAAGGGGGAAATATTTAATCGTGAATTCAGAAGCCTGCTTTCCATACACTTTGGAAATAAACTATTTCAGCAGTCAAGTTCCTTCATATCAAAATTTTGAATTTCTCTTTTTTCTTCCCTTTCTTGATACAGTAGTTCTTGATATTATTTGTTTTTCCAATTCCATATTTCCCTTTCTAGGATCCACCACAGAGAGGAAGAAAAGCCAAAAAGCATGAAAAAACCGGCATAAGCCAGCCCCAAACTCGGTATCCTTTCTTCTGATGGAAAATGAAAATCACAGACACTTCATCCTATATCCAACCCCAGCTATTCAAACTTTTGCAGCTGAAAATGAACAGGAGCAGTGTTGAAATATTAGTGCATTTTTACTGTGAAGTTGTGCGTAGAAATATTAGTGCATTCCTACTTGGTCTTGAAACACACATAAAAAATGATAAATGTTTCCCAACTCAGAGCTTTGTGTCATGCCATGCCTGATGGTACCAAACTAACATAAAAAAACATGAGGGCTGATAGAAGTCAAGATTGCCTGCATAATACCCTTATTTTCCAGCCAACTTCAATTATGGGTAGCCACTATGCCAACTACAAAAGAGAAAGCACTAGAACATTGACTGGAAACAAGACCTACATAGAAACTGTTCAAAGCCCCGGAGGCCATTGATATTTTGGTGAGAATGGATTCTGAGAGTTATTTTCAGCTTATTTCTGGATAAAAAAAGTAGTAAAGCAAAAATAATGACAGGTACATCTACGGAGGGAAATGGGGCAGGGACGGTTAACGGTCCAGATTTCCCCTAAAAAATTTGTGCGGCTGAGATAACAAGATGTAACTCGATTTTCGCGCCATGTGTGGGACCCACCACTATCTGTTGTGAAAATACATTCTGTGAAAAAAAAATTACACGATGTACAAAGAGACTTACGATCAGTTGATAATGGCTACAATGGGCAGGGACGGTTGCAGGAGACGCTCTTCTGAGGTCATATTAGATTCTGTTGACAACCAAATAAGTCTTTGTTCATGTCACGCATGGCAGGACATCAACCAAGTCTTTGAACACTAAAAGCCATCTGTCTCTTGGCCAGAAAACGGGGAGCCTGCTGTAACAGCTTGCTGCTGCTTGACTAAAATCTGAGGCCACTGTGCTTCCAAGTCGCCGTGGAATAATTTTTTGAAAAAAAAAAATTATAATTTTTTTGGTGTGATGTATGTAGAATAGAAAGATCGAGAAAAATGTAACCATCCATGATATAATTTCCAACCAAGTTGGAGGGCCATCACCAAGCTTATCGGCACATCTTTTTTCCTCCTTTCGACCCAATAATCTCTGAGGAAAAAGTTCTGAGATTTATGTTTACACTTTAACTCAGGTACAATAATCCATATGCAAGAAAAACAGTTGAAGAGTAGAACAGTAGCTTTACTTCGGAATGCATTACAACCTTGTCAAATCCACTGTCTAAGCAGGAAAGGATAATCAGATGCTGTGGGCCAAATGCAGATTGATGAAGAGACAAATGAAGTGAACGTAATCCTACTAGCTTTTTTATTCTCTTTTTTGTTTGAGTGGGCACTCCAAAATTTTGGCAACATTTGGCCGTCACGTTAGCTGAGGACCCAAAGACAAGCTAATGGTTAATCAGATTGCAAGATATGCTATTACATAAAAGATACCATGGACCACCTTGTACAGATACATCACTTTGATGAGCAAAAAAAAACACCAATAACTGGTCCAAAAAATCATTGAATATCTAACACATGCAATCTTCCAGAATTTGATCCTCAAGTGGTAAGTCCTATACTGTTAACACAAATGTTCCACGTAGCCATTCACACAGTGACAGTGCTCAGAAACCTTGATCTGAGGCTCAGGCTTTAGATGCTTCCTAAGACCAAGATATTTTAGATGCCAGTAGTGGATACAACTAACGTATATAGAGAGCAGGGTGTAGCTTTTGAAAGTAGCATAAGATATGCTTGTATCTCTAAAGAAGTCCAATACTGAATACTCTACTACTCTTGCTAAGCTCCTACATATTGGTTCTCTATCTAAAGAAATACCCAAGTCTCAAAACAAAAACCAAACTTCTCTTTCATCAAAAAATTGAGTACCATCTCATGATTTCAAGTGTCTCAGCTAAAAATTGTAACAGCATAAATTACAGAGGTGGATTGCTGCCATCTACTGTCAATAGCACCTTGTATAAATCTGGACGTCGATCGCGAAACACTCCCCAACTATATCTCTTGTATTTGATTTGATCCAGATCAAATTTTGCCACGAGAACAGCTTCCTCTTTGTCATCAGCAGTTGCAACAATTTCTCCAGTTGGTCCTGATCAGAACATCAATGCTCAAACTCCTACTCACACAGATGATACTATGAAAAAACTTTTTAAAGGCCAGCAATATTCTAGTTATCCTGGCACATAACATACCAGCTATAAAGGAATTGCCATAGAACATGATTTCACTTTTGCCATGTTCTGTCTGAATTATCTCTTTTCCAATGCGGTTCGAAGCTATTAAAGGCACCTGAATGTTAACCACATATGTCAGCAAGGCCTCAATTTAGACAAATTAAAACATTTGTGTACTCAAAGGTATTAAAATTCTACAGTGAGGGACAAAAGTATATTCCAGCATATATCAAATGAGGCACAAAATGATCAGGAATGCAAGATTAAAAACTTAGTTCTATGCAACCTCCAAAACTAACAAATCTTACATTCCTGAAGTTCAAAAGCATCAGCTTTTTGTTCATGAACCAACACCTGTAATAGCCAATAGTCCAACCATCATGTATTGCTTTGATTTATGGAAAGGGTCCTTATCATTCAGTGGCTGTCTTATCACAACTTTCAGTGACCAGTGATGAATCAGTTATGCTAGATGCTCACTTCAATGTTGTAACTGAAATAAAAGGTAGAGAAACTCTTCAATTGACACTCGGATGAATACTTAATCTGGTGGCCCCTCAAGAAATGACAATTGTAAACAAAAGGTGACATTGTAGAACTGGTAGGAAGGGACAAGGTTCTCAAAGAGAAGCCTGGAAATATATTTCCTGGAAAGTAATATGTAGAGCTAGGGGCAAAATTTTTTACATGGCCCCCTGAATCAGCTTATACTCATGAAACTTTCAAGTTAAACAGAAGGGGCCAAAAGATAGAAATCTTATTGCATGGCAAAGTTTCTTCAGCTTTAGATGGACAAGAGTCAAATTATCCATGTGAAAATTTAGCAAAGCATTTAGCCCTTGGAAAGAAGAGACAACCATCTTTCCTTGGAAAACAGAAACTCTAAAACTGTTTGGAAAACTACAACAAAACATTCCTAGAAAAGGCATATGAAACAGAAGGAGATCTGTGTTGTTTAGTGCCATAGGCTTCAAGCGACAAGAAAAATTTCAACCAGGCTTATTGCACAAGCTCAAAATATGGAAACTCTTGACACAAAGAGTGGTGCTTGCAAGAAACCATAAAGGATTTGCTGCTTAGCTAATGTGCATGTAGGAGACAGGAGTTTACATTTTTGAATGAAGCCCATGAGAGATAAATTTAGAGCTTCTCAAGGCAAGGAGGGAACAGGACAACCTGGAATTAGCATTTCAATACTTCAGTTTAAAAGACAAACAGGTATCTAGTATCTCTGATAGTGTTAAGGTAGTGGAAGTGCTTCGGTGCCTTAGCCATAGACTTCGACTCAATTCTGAAAACAAGCATTTGAAATCATGTCCCACCTATATGTAATCTCCCAGGCAACAGCAGACTGAATGCCATGACACTTCTTTTCATTGTATAAAAATGGGGGCAAATCTAAAAGAAGACAATTTTGGTTAACTGTGTATTGTATGGTCAAATGAAGTCCAGGATACTTAAGAGTTCTACCAAGAGGAAGTACACGGTGGTTTGTTATGCATTATACAGTGCATGCATATAGGTCCGACTCCTTCAAGCCAAAATAACCAGAACCACTAACTTATGAACACAAAAACATCTGCAACAATTACTGTGGAAGTCCCCACTAAAATTTTAATCCAACATATAAGATGTGTGCATTAACTTGACAAGGTCCAAGGTTAAAAACATCCTTCAGGATATGCAACTCACCAGATTGGCCCCAGCATGCCCTTGCATCACTCTCTTCCAGTGATCTCGAGAATCAAGGCCTTCATCTTGAGGTTCAGAACCAATAGCAGTAGGGTACAACAATATTTCTGCACCTTGAAGAACCATAGCTCGTGCAGTCTCAGGAAACCATTGATCCCAGCAAATTGCTGTCAAGCACAAGCAGTAGAAAACTTAGATTTCCTATTTCCTTCTGGAAGCTGATTGTATTATTTGTTTAAGCCTTCAATTCTTTCTACTGCTACCAGTAATTTTGAGCTTTGGAAGACACAGCTTCTATATCATTTGTTATGCACTTTGACCATGAGTGGAAACATCAATCTGGAACCTATGGGCACACCTCATTCGAAATGATTGCAAGATGATATGAAAATCAAGGAAAAAGGAAGACTTACCAACTCCAACTTTTGCAAATTTAGTTTGGAAGACCTGGTCATTGTCACCATGATCAAAACATCCAGGTTATTAAAAAGAAATGACAATTGGTGTTGACAGAAGCAGTATATGCTCAGAACTAATCTAGCTAAATCACCTTAAAACCAGTGTCTCCTGGATTAAAGTAAAACTTTTCTTGGTATCCTGAAGAGGAAACTTCACGTATCAGACTTAATTTCTTATCAGATATAAACAAAATGAAAACATCACATATCAGATTTAAATCAACTATCACACTCGCACACCTGGACCGTCAGGGATGTGGGATTTCCTATAAAGCCCAAGATCTGTCCCGTCAGCATCAATTACAGCTACTGAATTGTAATGGGCATTGTTTGCCTCCTCAAAGAAACTAACTGGTATCACTACTCCCAGTTCTTTGGCGAGCTTTTGCATTCTGAGAAGCACACCATGCATAAAATATTGCTTAAGGAATGTCAATGAATGTGAAGCAAATAAATCATTTCTATTAAAACAAGCTGCTCCATCAGCCCATGAGTACAAAGAGGAAAAAATGAAGAAAAGAAGATTTTTTACCTTAGAATTGTTGGATGTCCCTTGTAAGGCTTTGCTCGCTTAAAGAAATCCTCCCTTTGAGCTTGACAAAAGTAGTAACCCTCAAATAATTCCTGGAAATCCGAAAGGAAAATAAAACACAAGTAGCATCCACAACAAAAGATATACTATGACTACATCATCATCCAACTCTGTTAGGAAATGTAACTGGTTGTACCAGATTTTGGCCATTGCACATGTCATTTTTCCCCAAAAGTGTCACAAACATGAAAAAAAAAGAAATGGCAGAAGACTTTCAAGATTGATTAAGACTAGGAGGACTTTTGTTTGGAGCTGTATATTCCATGTATGAGGAGGACTAACCTGTATGAGAATGATATTAGCACCCTTCTGACAAGCTGCTCTAACCAATCTGCATACATGAACAAGTCAGAGATAAAAATCAATAGTTGATAAAGGTCTAATTTTCTTGTTCTCAAGGTTATTATCTCAGCAACAGTGTTCTTACATATGATGAAGTTAAATTCTTAGCAAGCCCAATTTTGTTTTAGAAACATGGTTTTCAATAAAACAATTGGTACGAAAAACACAAGCAGGCAACGTTCAACAGTAATGTTGTTTTCGTCTCTTGGGTGATTAGCTCCAGATTATTAATACAAAACCACAAAAGTGCAACCAACGATGTTTTTCTACCATTGTTCTAATAAGGAACAGCTATTTCACTTATTAAAACAGAAGAATATCTCAGTCTGCCAATCAAGAACTGCCCAAGAGGATCCTTTTACTCACACGTGCCATGTAATTATTTTGTCTAAATAGACAAATCTGCTTCATAATGCCCTGACCACACTCAGGACCCAGTGTAAACCAAGAGTACATTTCACACAACCTTAGAGTCATGCAGCCAAAGAATCCCCATGCTTTGAAATTTAAACCTCCCACGTTAAGGTTTTCTATCCTTTTCTATGTTCCTAGCTGCAAATGAGCCACAGAAATTCATTCCTCTGAAGATTATGTCATGTTTTACTTCTTCCAATTTCTGATGGGGGTGACCCAAGGTAAAGAAGATGGCTAAGCCTCAATTATTGGCATTTACACCCACCAGATTCAATCTCAGAACCTCATGTTTCACAGATGCTCCTTGACCATCAGCTAGTGCTAGAATTCAGCTACATCTAATCCAGTGTTTGGAAGTTCCAAACAAACAATAAAGCTCCAATCTTTTAGCTTAAAGGGATCTGACAAACACATTACTGGAAGAAAATTCAGCAAGTATATCAAAAAATGAAAGGCAACAAGATCAGATTTTTCACATTCACATATTAAACTCAACGAAACCTCAATTACCCTTATACTTAAAAACCTCAATCATTTGCACTAAGCCACCAAAACCCTTTTCACATCTTTATTTATGTCAAGAAACTCCTTGATTCCGATCCAAATTGTCATCAACGGGTAAAAATTTCTTATGGGTTCATGCTGAAAGTCGCTGCAAGAAGGAAAAAAAAAACTTGGGACCTTTCAGCAGTGGCAACGTTGGTGGAGACGTCATCAGTGCAGGAGAACTGGAGAGCAGAGACGGTCACCACCCTTTTCCCATCCTCCATCGGTACTACTATGCAAAATCTCTTACTTCAGCTCTTTTCTGAGGGGTCGTTTAATAAACGACAGGAGTGAATTGAGTAAACGCACGGGAGCTGGGACTTGGGACTGGGGAAGCTTAGACCGGCACAAACTACAAAAGAGCGGTGGGCTGTGGCGGTTTTGTTACGAATTACGATCAAACGACTCAGTGCATTTGAATTTTTTTTTTATTGGATGGCTGATTTTTGGGAAAAGTTTTTTAGTAGAATAGAGCAAACGAAAAAAAAAAAAGTCACTAAACTAATAATACCAGTTTTCTTATTGGGAAGAAATCTCCTCTCAGGTTTCTCTTAATATCACATAGTATCCTTAAAATTTTAAAAATATCACTTCTTTCCCCTATTTTTTATTATATGTGTAACAAAAATTTTAAAAACCCTAAACTACCCTTCTACTTACTAAATAAAAATACTTTTCAATCACTTTGTTTACTTCAAGAAAACTATCATTTAAAAAAAATATCTAATAATACTACCCCATCATAATGTTATAGTCCATAAAAATATATATTTAAAAAATAAAAAAGACATTTGTAAAGAAATACACTTGACTAATTTAAATGTATATGCTCAAAATCGTTTTTTTTAATGAATTTTATATATTTTTTAACTTCTTCTCAATTCTTGCCCAAATATTTAAATTATACTGATCATTATAAAAATCAATCCAAAATAAGCAAATAAATTATACCATACTCTATCATAATAATAAAAAGTAAAAGATAAATAAAATTCAATTTATTATAATTTACAAATAAAAAATTGCATAATCATCCAAAAATGAGTAAGAGAGAATGTTGGAGAAAAGGAAAAGAGAAGAAAGTGACTTTTATTTTAAAAATTTTTGTAGGTCCATTTATTTGATATGTAAATTATGTATCAAGTGAAAGTTAATATAATCTTTTTACAATTAGTAGGGGAGATAAGTGATATTTTAAAACTTTAGGGGTACCAAATGATATTAGAAGAAACCTCAGAGGAGGTTTCTGATATTATCCCTTTCTTATTTCGGTTCTTAAACTTTTTGTTCTGTCAAAGGTTTTTTACTCAATTGATGAAAAAATATACAATGTTTAGTCACTCAACTTATGTACAATTTTGATCATTCAATTAATAAAACATACACTTTTTGCTCCAAAAATGTAAGCATCAATTAGTTGAATTATCATTTTGATAAAATAAAATGGTTCACTGACCAAAAAACAAAGAATTATGAATATTTTAGTGATTATTTATTCCTGTCAGTCAACTAAATCATGTATGTAGGTTGTTGTTACACAACCATTTCTTTAAAAAAAAAAAAAAAGGATATATTAAGTTGGTTGTTGAAATTCGTCGAGCACCAACTATTTTATAAAGGTCAGAGAAAAATTTCAAAGAGATTCAAATAGATCGGATGATTTAGCCAAATTATGCGCAACCTTATTTGCTTCTCTAGACATGTAGGCTTCGTCGACCAGTATAGTGAGAGCTTATGTCTCTTCCGAGCTACTAATGAGCTTTATAACTGCGGCTGCATCTTCTTCCAAAATTGCAAGCGATACCACTGCTTCCCTTGCAGCAAGAACTCCTGCCAATTCCGCACTAGTTAGGGTGTGTTTGGATTGCATTTCTCGTTATTTTTCATGAAAAAATTACTGTAGCGATTTGATATATGTGAGGAAAAAAGGTGATAGAAAAATGTGATCACGAAAAAACGATAATATCCAAACACGCCGATTAGACCATCACCCACTTTCTTAGATAAGCCAGAAATAAATTGACCATAGTAAGTGCAAATGCCAATGACTTGTTCAATTGTTGATACAGAAGCATCGATCAAAGCTAATTATACTCGAACAATCCTCTTTTCTGCACTTTGATTTTTTTGAACATGCAGCGGACACATCAATATACTATTAATATCAGACCCATCTCATATTTAATTTTCATCTCAAAGTCTGTAAATTACACAATTGGAGATTGCAATGACAAATTCTTACCTTTCTACCAGCGAGGAAAAAAAAAAAAACAATTGGCGTGAGTATCCAAAATTAGGCATTAAGGAGCATCATTTCAGATTTATTTTCCTGGTCAATTACATCAAGAAAAACAGGGTCAACAGTCACGTGACTGTCCACGTGAGCCTTAAACCTATGGTCCCACCACAGAACCTTAGCATCTCCTTCGATATCCACAGCTGCATTCAGCACCATCTCCCGGCGCGCCACGTCAGCCAAGAACTCCTTGGCATGATGAGCCAGCTCCAGCCCGCTGAGCCGCGCCGGAAGGTGGAGGAACTGGCAGGATCTCGGCGGCTGGGAACCCGCTTCCACCACCGCTGACCCGAGGAGGCAGCCGGCGTAGTAGATGGACATGTTCGCGGAGGAGTATCGGACGGTCGCGACGTTTGGGTTGCTCACGTGGACGGTCAGGATCATCTCTGCGTCCAAAACAGGGAAGTTGAGCTTTAAGGAAGTTAGGTTGATTGAGATTAGGTGGAAAGTGGGGTCACGCGGCTTTGAGGAGAGTATTGCTGACGCGGCTGTGGCGGTTGCTGCGCCTACTAAAGCGGAGGTCCAGCTCCATTTGGCCTTTTTGCCCATGGGTTTTTGAGAAGGATACGGAAGAGATGAGAGGTTCACGGCGATTTGTCCACGCAGAAGGAGCTGATGAACGAGGACGACGACTATTGGGGGACTTTTTGTCTTTGGAGTTGGACCTTCCTGACGATATTGCCCTTGATTAAGTTGCTTTGCTGGCTTTGGCCACCAGGGCAGTGAAGGGTAGCTTAGAAATTTTATATGCTTGGAAAAAGTTCCAACATTTGGTGTCCAAGCGGTCGGGGAAATCGTTCAAACATCCATCAAATTTCAAATTCTTTTCTTTTTTACTTTTCAAATAGTAAGATTAAATGGTAAATTTTGATCCTAATCTAAAGTTGTGTTTGGATTGCATTTTCCGTCATTTTTCATGAAAAAAATTACTGTAACGATTTGATATATGTGAGAAAAAAAGGTGATAGGGAAATGTGATCACGAAAAACGATAATATTTTTCGATGGAAACCAACAATCCAAACAAGGCCTAAGTTTTTGAATACTTTTCATTCTGAATTCATCACGTGATGGATACATAATCATTCTTTTAAGGACAAAAAGATTAGATCCTATTCAAAAAAAACAAATGATTCGATCTATAATCTTTTTTGTTCCTAAAAAAGTAATATTTGATTCAAACTATATTCATTTAGGATTTGACCTATTTTGTATTCATTTTACCACTAAAAAAATTGGGATCTAACTATTTTGTACATAAAAAATAATTGCATGTAGGTTACATGATGATTTCAAATTAAAAAATGGCCAGAAACTAAGGTTGAGATCAAATTTTGCTAATTAATTTAAATTTATAAATGACGTAAAATTAATATTTTTAAAAGTGAATGATGAAAAAATTCATTTGACAAATGTAAGGAACGTTTTAAATGATTTTCCTAAAGGGTTAATCATGAAAATTGCCTCGAGGTACGTTCAGAATTTGCAATTTACCTCTTAAATTTTTTTTTTTATCACCTAATCCCATAAGAGACAAAACTACTCCAAGAATATATAGATTTCGAATGTGTTCCTAGATTTGGCGTATGTATACAATGTATGTATTGTGGATCAGATTAAGTCCATTTGTATTGAAGATTATTTGAAAAAATCATGTAGATTAATAGTGCATTATTTTTTATAATGTAATATATATGAAACAAAAAAATAATTGAATAAAATAGTGATTAAAAAATGTGTTTCAAGAAAATATTCTAAGTTACAAGGACAGAACTTGGTTTTAAGTGGGTTTTCTTTTTGACAAGGACCACATTTTCCCTTTCAATCATTTTGAGAATATTTTCAAAATTTTTAAAGATACATTTATGCCACTAAGAGACAATTGCCATTTCGGTATCTCTTAGGAATAAACTCCAGGAGATGGGATGGTAATTCTATACCTTAAATTTGAGCAAACTTATCCAAATAAATTCAGGTAGTGGAGGTACTTCAATATATTGGCATGTGATGATTGCAATGCAACCTCAACATCACAAATCCAGGTTTATTGCCAAAATAACTTTTCTTTAAACTTTTGTTTCAAAACATATGTCCAAAGTAACTTATTTTTAAAATTTATTATCTTTATGATTTTTTTTGACACATAAGCTCTATGTGTGGTAGGATGAAGATAGAGACATGCTCCGTTCTCTTTTCCATCTAATATTTTCCCTAATTTCCTCTCTGAACCTTGCTGCATTTTTTCTTTTCATTATCTAACAAATGATTTCTAGCACCATATGTTTGATAAAATGTCTATGAAGAAAACTACATAACAATATAAATTCATATCTAGGATGCCTTTTGCTTTTTATACTTGTTGATTACTTATATAATAATTTGGTAGTTTTCAATTTGCAATTCAAAATTTGAAATTTTCATCTTGATTACTTTTTGCAAAATTTTTTTCCAAGAAATAGGAAGGATAACATAAACAAATATGATTGCCTTGAAGTTTTTCTAACTTTTTCTTGTTATTGCTTAATTTTCATTGCAATTTTCGTTGTAGTTTTTGTATTTTTAAATTTATTTTTGAAAAAAATATATGTAATAGGTTTGATACATTTAAAAAAAAAAAGTAGAGACCAATAAAAGCAAGGTCAATCATTTTAGAATTTATTTTAAATAATTATAAGGAAATTATCAAAGTTATGCAATTTTCTTGTGCCTCAATAATAAAAAAAAATTTTAAATTTTAATTCATGTTGGAAACTATAGATTAGATTAAATCTTTCCTTTATTATTATTCTACATGGCAATAAGGAAAACTAGATGGCAACAATAACACCATTATGGAAATAAAATTTGAAAGTGAATTACATTGAAAATATTTTTTGAGGCCATGATTTTGGGCATGTTCAAGAACTCTTCTTTTCTTTTAACGGCCATGATTTTGCATGGTCTTGTGTTTCTAGATGCAATTCGAAAAAACATACGACTTGTCTAAGACCTAACCCAAATCTCGAAATTTTCGGCCTGCAGGAGTCTCATTGAGCATCACAAGTAAACCTGATTTATCTATCTGTATCCACAAGAAATTTAAGGGGTATGGAGGGTTCTCAAAACGGCCCTGGGTTTTCATTTTGTAATTTTCTGAACAAGTTATGTGTTTCTCCCAGCACCATCAACCTCAATATCCGATGCCATTAATGTGTTCGTGAGCAAAGGACTCAACTCCACGGATATGGTTCTACTTCTTGGTGTTTCACTTTACTTGTCTGCAACCTTTTGTTTTTTTATTTTCATTGTTTTTGGATAAGAGTACAAGATTACAACCAAAACCCAGGATTATATCTCTGCAATCTTTAATCTGATTGAGGAATCTTTCAAGAAGAAGCACACTTAGATTTGCTTCAATTATAACATAATCGTGTTATTATATTTCATACTTCATGCAATTGTACTCACAAGTGTCATCTATGAACTTTTGTTGAATTTTGAAGGTGGTCATACAGTTGGAAATGCTTATTGTTTTGTTCCCTCATTCAAGATCGCCTCTACAACTTCCAAAACACAGGGAAACCAGACCCGTCAATGGATTCCAATCCAGTGAGCAAACCGAGAAAAAGGTGTCCTAAGAAATCTGGATTCGATCAAACTGTTAACATCGACCAAAAGCCTCCTAGTGCTAATACTGTTGATGATCCTCACTATAAACAAATAGCTTTGCATAGAGGGGTTCTTCAACTTGATCAAGAGCTGGCATTGGAGCTAATGACAAAGGACACTGTGACCGCTACATAGCCCACCGCCCATGGTTGGGACTTATCTAGTAGATTTGGCCAAGCGATAGTTAAAATGGGTGCTGTCGATGTTCTAACTGGAAACCAAGGAGAGATTACAACATGCATCATGCCAGGCTGTGAACAAAAATCCAAGAAGTTTTGATCATAATTCAAGATAGAGCTTCAATTGGGATTTGTTTTTTCAAAAGAATACCTTGTGAAGTATTAATTGTTTGTGTAACGTGGAAATTAATTCATATATTAAGATAAGATTTGTGTCCCTCAAACTCAATTATGAAGTCAATTTTACATTTTTCTCACTTGCATGATAATGCCAACATGTAGATTTCTGGAAGGCAAAGCCATATGTGCAGACAATCCAAGGTTTTTAACTTTATTATAGAACTAATTTATTCTTTCCCATAGACCCAACTTAACTTTCATGGAGATTAATCAAATGGTTATGAAGACTTTGGCTCTCCTTTATTCTTTCCCTGTTGTAAGGGTTAGAGTCTCCCATTTGAAAAAGAAAAAAAAAAAGAAAAACCCTTAGATTTAGCAATTGATTCCATCCTATAAATAGTCCTACTTACGTGCATGCATTGCTCTCGAGTTCACTAGCATCATTAATATCAATTGCGACTAATTGACATGCATACAGAACTTTAAGCGGTAAAAGTTCCAAACATATCGTAAAAACTCGTCGTGCACAGTTAGAATGATTAAAATAAATTGAGAAAAAAATATTGAGTAAATTTTATATACACGGACAGTGTATACACTATCACCATTGGGCTCACGACACGTGTAAAAATTGGATTTCAAATGCTGATGATGTATACACTGTCAGTGTTGAAAAGATTAATCCAAATATATTAGGTTGGTTGTTGACTTTCTGCCTATGATTTAAAAGGGTTGTGATGCATCGATTCTACTCGATGGAAGCAACAGTGAGAAAACTGCAATACCAAATTTAAGTGTTAGGGGATATGATCTTATTGATGCGGCAAAGGCAGCTGTTGAGGGCATTTGCCCCGGTGTGGTCTCCTGTGCTGATATCATTTCAATGGCTGCTAGGGATGCGGTTTCCATGGTAAGAGCAACCAGTGAATAATCAACTGTTCGTTGCTTTATATATATACTAGGTATTCTGCCCTGACGCTATGCGTCAGGTAGGTAGGACTTGGTAATAGAAAAACAAGGGAAGGAAAAAACACTGGCTAGAGAAAAGCTAAGAAGAAGAATGAGGAACGGGAAAAACACACCGGGTAAAGAAGGCGAAGAAAAGAAAAAGTAACAGCTCCCAAAACTCTGAAGCGGTGCGCACTGGATTCAGCACAGAACCAAGAACAGAATGAGAGGAAATTGCTGACCACCAAAATGTTCCCATCTAAGAGGCCCACGCGGACAGAAGTGAATTTCCATCAAAACATTGCCGTCCAATGCCAAAAGACCAAAACACCCCTCAAGTTCACAAAAATCACAGTATAACCGGCCCACCAAACACAGCTTGATCAGAAGATCAATCAGGTGAGAAAGTAAAGACATCACCCTGCAAAACCAGAGACTGCTGCGGACACTATCCACCGCCTACTCACCATTGCAGCCAAAGCAACTACATTTCTGAAGCTACCAACGAAAACTAAAAAGAAGAAGAAAGCTAAAAGAGAAGAAAGGTTCCAGCAAAGCCAACTAAACAGTGAATCACTTCAAAAGCAAAAGAAAATTTTTCAAGTCATTTCTGAAGCTGCCAAAGAAAACTAAGAAGAAGGAGATAGCTAAAAGAGAAGAAAGAAAACTACTGACCGCCCACCGCCCACTAACCAGTAGAAATTATTAACTTCCAAAAGACAAGCAGAACCGGAGCCCGCATGGCAAGAGACCAAGCCTTGTCTGCATCAACGTGTCGCCAAGCTGCCCCGATATCATGCAACCAAAGAAATCATGCAACCAACAAACACCCCCAGAGTTCATGAAAATTACGGAGTAACCGAGCCATTTGCACAAGCGGACAGAAGTGAAATGCCAGCAGAGCCACTGCCACCCATCAACAAAAGACCAAAACGCCCCTCAAGCTCACGCTGTTCACAAACGATTCGTGCTTTATATACGTAAGATATACATATATACTAGTTTTGGGGTGACACGCCAATGCGTGGCACTGCCCAGGTTTGTGTTTAATATGTATATATAATTTTGGTGTTATTTATGAGAAGAGTGTTGTATGGTAATACTGATGCAATGGCGTGACAGGATTTAGTTATTATGGGCAACACATACAAAAGAAAAAATAAAAAACTAATAAATAGAAGAGAACCAGAAAGAAAGAAGAGAAGAAAGCTCCCTATAGCTTAACCGAAAGCGAAAAACAACAGAGTTAAAACTGACATCACAGTCACCCAGCGAACTCGGATCAATCCAGCATTTGCTCAACAATGACCAAACGTACCATGCAGCAGCCAGCTGGACAATGACTCAACGCACCATATACACAATATAGCGCCACGCAATCACCGACAACAGCACCCACTCACATGCACCCGATTCAATAAGCCCCACTAAGAGGCAATGGCTAGGTTTAAGCTTAGCATGTATAATTTTAGGGTTCTGTTTATAATGCAATGCATGTAATGGTATCCATATGGAAATTCATGTGCATGTGGTGCGAACATTTGTCTATAATAATGATATACGTGTTATTGAATCTGGAGTAAATATACTTACAGGGGAGATAATTAATTGTATTAGGTTTGTCATGCCTAAATGGTTTTTTGTTGATAATTTGGAAAGGATTATTTTGTTTTATTTTTTATTGTTCCTTTGATATGTTATAATTTCTTTTATGAGTTATCCTAATTTTTAGGCTCATATAATAACTTAGGTAGTAACTAAGTTAGTATAGTTAAATTCTGATTTTTTTAACAATCAATTGAATTCTAATTATCATCTACTATTAGCTAGTCAATAGTTTTAGTATAGTTAAATTAGTTAAATTTTTCATTTTGAATTCAAAATTTGATTTTATTATAGTTCAATTAGTTAGCTAGTCATCAGTTTTAGTATAGTTACATTAGTTAAATTCTAATTAAATTCTAATTAGCTAGTCAACACTCAATTAAATTCTAATTATCATCTACTATTAGCTAGTCAATAGTTTTAGTTTAGCATAGTTAATTTAGTTAAAATTTTCATTTTGAATTGAAATTTTGATTTTATTATAGTTAAATTAGTTAGCTAGTCAATAGTTAAAGTATAGTTAAATTAGTTAAATTTTTCATTTTGAATTGAAATTTTGATTTTTTTAACACTCTAATTGTAATTAGGAATGATTAGTTCCTTGAATTGGCCAATATTACACCAATAACCGGTCTAATGTGGCTAATATTACACCTATTTGATTTTATATCATATATTTCTAATTGTAATTAGGAAAATTTTGATTTTATTATAGTTAAATTAGTTAGCTAGTCAATAGTTTAAGTATAGTTAAATTAGTTAAAATTTTCATTTTGAATTGAAATTTTGATTTTTTTTAACACTATTCTTGTAATTAGGAACGATTAGTTCCTTGAATTGGCCAATATTACACCAATAACCGGTCTAGTGTGGCTAATATTACACCTATTTGATTTTATATCACATATTTCTAATTGTAATTAGGAACGATTAGTTCCTTGAATTGGCCAATATTACACCAATAACCGGTCTAATGTGGCTCCATTCAATCAGCCAATCACCAACAAATGAAGAATAGTTATTGGCTCCATTCAATTACCAACAAATGAACAATAGTTATTGGTACCACCGTAACCAAAGGGCCCTCAAATTGGTGTAATTTACTGCAATAACCCACTAAGACACCCTAACCAAAGGCCCCTCAAATTGATGAAAAAAGCAAATTATACAATAGTAAAAAATTCAATTTTAGAACGACGCCTAGCTAGCCAATTTGCATGGACAAAGATATCAGAAAAGAATCATATGCAACAGCCATTAAAGAAAAAATCGATTGCACGGAAGAATTTGGGAAGATTCTCTCAATGATAAAAACAACATAATCACTAATATGAAAAAAAAAAAAAACCTATCCCCATGCATGTAACAGATATAGAAGAAAAAATAGCAGACTAACATGCAACAATATATAAAGGTTGTGTATAAGACAAACCAATATCAAATAAATCGAAAACAAAGGAAAGCGCATCAAGGTTCATGCAATAGCAAGTTTACAACAAATTAAGATTTATCAAAGGCCGCGCAATACTAAGTCTGCAAAAATCTGTCCATTATCAAAAAAGATACTGGCTGATATGGTAAAAAGCAAAAAATAATCCCCATGCATGCAAAAATAATATGCAGAAGTAGAAGAGAACTTAAAAGAAAGAAGAAAAGAAAACTCCGTACAACCTAAGCGAAAACAAAAAACAACAAAATTAAAACTGACACCACACTAACACAGGTAACTCGCATCAATCCAGCATTTGAGAAAGAAGAGCAGAATACAAATAAGCCAAAGTCATCTGAGAAAAAGAAGAAATATACAAATGACCCAGAGTCTGAGCAGAGACCAACCAGAGCAAAAGGAAACAACAAAAGCAACTCTGAGTAGGGAAAAAACAGAGCAAGAAGAAAGCAGAACAAAACAAAACAACAAAAGCGACTGCAATTTTAGATAGAGCTCAGAGACCAACCAGAGCAAAAGGGAAGAACAAAAACAACTCTGAGCAGGAAGGAAATAGAGCACCAACAAAGCAGAACAAAAGGAAACAATAAAAACGACTGGAATTTTAGATAGATTTTAGATAGATATATACAAGCCAACGTCCACTACGTCCATTTAGATGGATGCAAGCCAACATCCACTACGTCGAGCCAGCTCAACAATGACCGAACGCAGCATATGCAATGTAGCGCCACGGAAGCACCAATAGCAGGACCCACTAAGAAGACTAAGAGCACAATGCACTAACAGCACTAAGCGCACCGACCGCAGAATAGTCACTGGCCCACCGTAGCAAAGGGCCCTAAAATTGCTGTAAATTACTGCAAGACCGTAACCAAAGAGCCCTCAGAGCACAACCCACCAAGACAGCCTAACCAAAGGCCCCTCAAATTGGTGTAAATTACCGCAATAACCGGACCACAATTGCTACAGTACCTTGAGCTTGGTACTTTTATATCTTGTAAGATATATATACGTAAGATATATATATATATATATATATATATAAATAGAAGGCATAATTTCATTGCCACTAATGGTAGAAAATACATTACTATGCCGCAGAAACTGAAAATCATAAAATACAATAGATCTGAAAAAAAAAAAATCATAAAAATAAAATTCTAAATACATTCTGAATTTGCTGTTCTTGGCAATCAGATTGTGAGTAACTGAACTTATTGTGTCTTTTGAATTTAGACCCTAGATAATGCCTTCCCTTCATTTGTTTATATCCATCTCATTACACTTGAGAAGAATTATTAACATGCCATTAGCTTTATTAGAAGAAATTGTCATTTTACTATAAAATCAATTCATTTGAGAAATTAATGGTAAACCGGCTTCCTTTCATTTCAATTTTTTACATGTCACTAACATCAACCACGAAATTGATTGTGAATGGTTCGATTAAACTATAAAAACATTTTTGAAATCTTATATTTCATAAAGAAACTAAAAACAGTCTTATAATCTGATATTTCATGGTAAGTACTCACGCCTTATATATTATTCTAATGGCAAAATCCTTTTTTTTTTTTAATTTAATGCAAATAGACTTAAAGTTATTCATTATTGGGAAAAAAAATCTTATTTTCCTAGGTGACTATAACTAATCTTAATTCTTGATTGAACCAAGGTGGGCACACCGTGGGAGTTGCTCATTGTTCCCTCTTCCAAGATCGCCTCTACAACTTCCAAAACAGTGGCCAACCAGACAATACCATGAGCCCTTTGCTGCGATCTTTCCTGAGAATCAGGTGACCTCAAAATGCTACAGTTGATAACACAGTCAATCTGGATCAGAACCCTTTGAGCTCTTTAATAGTTGACAACTCCTATTACAAGCAAACAAAATTGAACAGAGGAATTCTGCAAATTGATCAACAACTGGACCTGGAGACGAAGGACATTGTAACTGCAATAGCAACCAGGTTCGATTTCTCCACAAAGTTTGGTCAAGCCATGGTTAAAATGGGTGCTGTTGAAGTCCAAACAGGAAACCAGGGGGAGATTAGGGGTTCTTGCAGGGCAGTTAACAAAAAGGGCAAGGGACAATGACACCAATGGTAATCAAGAAAAAGGAATTAATAATGACGAAAATGGTAACACAGGAAGAAAATGGAGCAGTAAAGAGAATACAAAGCACTAGGAATAGAAACTATTGGTCAAGAACTGATTATCATTAAATGTGAATTTACTTGAACTACATATTAATCTTCATCTCACTATTTGTATGTTGTTAATCATTTGCAGTCCGTAGGGAGTTACAGTTCTTAGGTATCCATCCCACCAATGTGAATTACTTGTGTAATCATAAAATGGAAAAAGAAACAAAGTACTTTTGTCACTATGCTATTCTTTGTTGCCAAATTCATCCTTCACATCTAGAAGGTTAAAAAGAAAGAAAAATGGCATCGTTATTCTAGAAACAAAATAAAAAATTGAAAAATGATACTTAACTTTTCGCTAAGACCACTTCATTCTAATATTTTTACAATATACACAAAGGAGATAGAGTGCCATTAACAACAAGTAAAATCCTATACTAAGCGATATACGATTTAAACGAAAGAAACAAACTAATGGATAATCCACCTCTTTAATTTTATAAATTTTTATATTTGTGTCTATTGTTTGATAATGTCGCACTTTTTATAAGTGAATTCAACAACAATACAAGATTAATAATGTTGTTGTTACGCACTTTATTATGGCACATCACGTGTCAATAATAGGTCGACACAATATGTACAAAGGATCGAGATAGAGTATCATTACCAACTAGTAAAATCCTATACTAAACAGTCTACGATTTAAGGAAAAGAAACAAACTAATAGATTACCCACCTTCTTAATTTTATGAATTTTTATATTTGTGTCTATTGTTTGATGATGCCGCGCTTTTTGTGAGTGAATTCAACAACAAATAGAAGAGTATCACTAACAATGCTGTTGTTACGTACTTTATAATAGCACATTACAAGTCAATAACAGTTCCACAAATTCTACATCATCTATTTTTTTTTTCGGATAAACCATCATGATTTCATTAAATTGTGTTCTAACGGCAGAGGTTATATCATCAAACATACATAGATACTAAAAATCTGAAGATTTGACACTTCAAATTTAATGAATTGAAAAAATTATATGGTAAAAAGCTCCAAAAAAACTCAAACAAAAAAGATAACATACTTTTAGTCCCAAGAATCTCCATACGTCGATCATCTGATTTGTTGATTAATTGTTTCAAATCCAAATATTATGGTAAGATCTATCTAATAGATCTAAAAATTTCCAAATTTGACAACCAAATTTGAAAAAACTCAAATCTAATAAAAAAAATTAAAAAAATTACATAAAAATCCCACTAGTGAGTGAGTTTTCTTTCCAGATTATCTGATGAAAACTACTTGAATAATAGGTCCACAGATTCCGCAATAATACCATATCAACGTTAAGATTGCCTTGGTGCTTATTTTTGCAAGCCTTGCTACATCATCTTCGTATGCCAGCCAGCCGGCTAATTCCTTAAAATATACGTATAAAAAAAAATTATCCGTCAAATGCACGTCTGACTGAGGGGCTTTCTTATTCTATACGGGCCGTGCTGAGTCAGCACGGCCGAATCACAAAAAAATCTATCCGGTCAACATCTAGTTTGGGCTGAGCATTTGTGTCAGCGGACGTGCCCAGTCAGCACGTCCGCTGACACAAAGGTCTCTCGGATAACATTTAAAAAAAAAAAAGTTTTAGGCTTTAGGATTTTTAGAGTTAGGGTACTTTAATTTGGTACTTTAAAATTTGGTACTTTAATTTTCAAATTAACCTGATTAAACTAAATTTTAACCGTAATCCTAAATATACTTCATTTCATTAATATTTAAAATAAATACATTAACCTAACCTCATGATTCATGTCCCTAGATGCCTTTTCCACATGTATTATTATTAAATCATTATTAAATGCATAATAGTTGTTAATTAACGAACGATTCATGTATTCTAATAAACAGGAATTAATTATTATAATCACTTTGTGATTGTGATTGGCATACATAATAATACAACCAATTCGGATAATTATTTTTTCGAGACAACGTTTTTGCATCTATATTTTTATTATATTTTAACTACATTTTTAACTATATTTTGAATAATTATTTTAACTATATTTTTACCTTGCACGCAACATATATGATATCTTACAAAAGTCCTACTACGTACATGAATTATTCATCTACATCAATATCAATCCAAAAATTTTTTTATTAATATTTGCAAATTACTTCATTTTTTTATGCAATCCAAAAATTTCTTATGTTTAGTTAATTAATATATTTTATGCATGTAAAAAGCAATAATTTTAATTAGTTATTTCTAGTATTTCTATATGAATTATATTACATAGTAATTCGCCAAAAATTATACGATTAAACAATAAGTCGTAGTCGACAACACTATATCACTATATACACTAGTTAACTCTTTTTTAACACTTCAATATTGTAAAATTATAAATAAATTATCACACTTTACATTAACTATTAATTAATAAACTATAACAACAACACACAATGCAGAAAACAAGTTTAATTAATGTCATTTGATGACAGTATAATATAACATGTAAATACATAAATAATTAACATAATATAAATAATTAACATAATTATTTAACATGTTTAATTAACATAATATAAATAACTAACATAATTACTTAACATGTTTAATTAACATAATATAAATAATGTAATTAATAAATGCTGTAATAATAATTTAAATTACTAACCTGTATGAATCCGAAGCCAAACTGAAGGAACGAATGCAAGCAGAGGAGGAGCTGCTATGATATACATGAGACAAAGAAAGCGAGAGATTGAGGGACGTGCTGACAGGTTTGTGTCAGGTGCGGACGTGCCCAGTCAGCACATCCGCTGACACAAATGCTCAGCCCAAATTGGATGTTGACCGGGTAGATTTTTTTGTGATCCGGCCGTGCTGGCACATCCGCTGACACAAATGCTCAGCCCAAATTGGATGTTGACCGGGTAGATTTTTTTGTGATCCGGCCGTGCTGAGTCAGCACGGCCTGTATAGAATAAGAAAGTCCCTCCGTCAGACGTGCATTTGACGGATAATTTTTTTTTATACGTATATTTTAAGGAATTAGCCCAGCCACCCCTTGTCCATTTTTTTTTTTCAAAGGAGCCCTCTCGTCCAGTACTTTGTTGCATGCCAACACTTACGTTGAAATTTTTTTTTTAATGTAAATAGGAGAACTCGAATTTAAAATCTTTCATTCACACTCCCTTACTCTCGAACCACCTAATCTAACCCTCCCCTTAGGCCGAATTTTATAGCAAGGAGAAAACGGTAAAGGCAAATCTTTGTTAAATGTTCGGTTTAATGATTTATTACACATAACCTTCTTTAGCTGGCTTAATTCCTACAGTCCTTCCAACTTCAAGGGTACGGGATCGGTACACAGAGAACCGTGAATCTCCACGATCATCATTCTTCAGCAAAGATAATTAAGTCCCAATAAATCATTAAACAAAACCAATTTCTCCAGATTGATGACTTCCGGGAAAACCTGTCCCAGAAACAAATGATTCCTCAACTTCGTCGACTAGAATTACTTATAACATATTAGCATGGGTTAATGCTCCCTAATCCCGTGTACTTTCGTGCAACTAACCATCTTGTTGTCTGTTTACGTGAATGCACGTTCCATACATTATACTAATCAATTGATTCTTTCTTGACTTCATAGAAATGGTTGTGCCAGGCATGCATTCCAACCTACCTACATTTCCTCCACTCACTCTTTAAATAGATGGCATATCTCTGCATCCAAATTCGCAAAGGGAAAAAAAAAACAGGAATTACCAAAAAAGAAAAACTAAGAGCTGAAAAAAAAATGTCGAAAGTTGCCACTGTAGCATTGGCCCTCGGGTTCGTTTTTGTGGCATTCTCCGGCCAATGCTACGGGGCTTCACCACCACTTAAGGTTGGTTTCTACCAAGGAAAATGCAATGGTACGGTTGATGTTGAGGTGATTGTTGGTGGAGTTGTCAAAACATGGTTCTCTAGCGATTCTACAATTACTCCTGCTCTACTAAGGATGCAATTCCATGATTGTTTTGTAACTGTACGAAGTTTCTTCTTCTTTATTTACATTTTTTATCTTTTGGTAAATTTCTCATTAATTATGCTGGCAATTTAGAAAACATTGTGTTGATTGCTGACGTTCTGACTTTGTTTACAAGGGTTGTGATGCATCTCTTCTTCTGGATGGAAGCAACAGTGAGAAAACTGCAGTACCAAATTTAAGTGTTAGGGGATATGGTCTTATTGATGCGGCAAAGGCAGCTGTTGAGGCAATCTGCCCGGGTGTGGTCTCCTGTGCTGATATCATTTCAATGGCTACCAGAGATGCTGTATCCCTGGTAAATAGATATACGTACCCTCTCTCTTTAATTTTTCTATTTCTGAAAAGTTACATACCATGCATAATTCTCAATTAGACAAAACTAGAAAAGATTAACTAGAACCTTTTACCCTCTGTGATTTGATACTTTACCACGTAACATGACCTGGTTTAGCATGAAATCATCTCTCACCAAGCTCAACATAGGCAATATTGATCACTCAATTCAAAATTCCTGTAAATGCAGAGTGGAGGAGGGCGATACATTGTGCACACTGGAAGGAGAGACGGGACAGTTTCGCTTGCAAAGAATGTGAATCTCCCAGCTCCTTCAATATCAGTCTCAAATTCCATCAATGCATTCTCCAAGAAAGGGCTTAGCGTAGTGGACATGGTTTATCTTCTTGGTAATTACTTCACATTTCAAACTGCATGCGAATTCTACTCCACATATATTGGACATGCAAATTATGAAAACTTCTACTACTACTAATTAGTAACAAGACCTTCTTTACTAACATATATAGTAGCAATTTGACACTATCCCTTAAAAAAATGCACAAGCTGCTTATGAGTGTAAATTTATCCCCAAAAAATTTGTATATGGGCTCGAGCAACAAATCTAAAAGTTGATCAGAATAGAAAAATGGAAAGTTTCAGAAGGTTGATTGATTTTTCTTTTTTTTTTGTTTGTTTATATAAAGGTGGCCATACGGTGGGAGTTGCTCATTGTTCCTTCTTCCAAGATCGTCTGTACAATTTCCAAAACAGTGGTCAACCTGATAATACCATGAGCCCATCGCTATTATTTTTCCTGAGAATGAGATGTCCTCAGAATGCAACAATTGATAACACAGCTAATCTTGATCAGAACCCTTTGAGTTCGTCAATTGTTGACAACTCTTATTATCAACAAATAATGTTGCACAGAGGAGTTCTTCAAATTGATCAAGAATTGGCACAGGATCCATCAACCAGGGACATGGTAACTGCAATAGCAAAGGGGGTCGATTTTTCCACTAAGTTTGGCCAAGCCATGATTAAATTGGGTGCTGTCCAAGTCCTCACAGGCACTCAAGGACAAATTAGGAAGTCATGCAGGGCAGTCAATACGATATGACAAAATCGACAAGTTTTTCCAAAAAAAAAAAAAAAAAACTTCCTGCAAAATTTTGTGTTTTTTTTTTCATTTCTAAATTTCATATTGTTCGATCTTGTTTCTTCATCCCAGAATGTGTAATATTTACGATTTTTTCTTATTTTAAAATTGATGGATGATGCATTTCAATTATGTACTTTAACAATGTTTCTGCCCAATACAAACAGCAATAAACTCTTAACTTATATTTACATTTGTTACATTTTCAACTTATTTCCTTTGAAAGCTTCTGCTGTGGTATCGTGGGACAATTAGATATAACTTGCAAAAGTCTGCATTTCAGATTAAGAATATGGCCAACTGTAGCCTTCGACCGACTTCTATAGTTTATGGTTTGAAAATTTTTTCTTCTCAGGCACAAAACAACTACTGCCGAACATTTCTTCGACCACTTTCTACAATTTGTTAGAGTTCTCTTTTTGCAGTTACAATTATTTTTCTAGGTTCAATCCTTCAAAATAAATGTCTTATTTAAGGAAAACCCGTTAAAGGACCACAACAAGAAGAATAAAAAGACTAGTGGATAAGCTCAACATACAGATATTAATTACAAAATTTATTACTCAATTAACATCAACTTGTCACTTCGAGATCAAGAAACGGTAATCCAAAATTAGTCCTTGATATCCATAAAAGGAGCAGATTGAGATTATGCGCTACTCCCTCTGTCTCAAAATTTTGGTTACACTTTGGGAGTCTAATTTTTTACCAACAATATTTTGATTGTGATGTTTGGATTTTTCTTTTCAATCTTATGCCTAAATTTCAAATTTTAAATTTGAATGTAACATGCATTTGACTTAAAGTAGGAACAATACTGGAAAAAATACCAAAAAAAGTTTTTAACTTTCTACGCATGACAAACGTCTTAGAACATTCCAAAATGAAAAGCGGGACAAAAATTTTGGGACGGAGGGAGTACTTTGCAAGACCAAATTGAGACTTTTTCACTTTTGAAGTGACCAAATTAAGATATTTAAGTACTTTGGAGGGCCAAGATGATATTCTGTAGAACCTCGTAGGACCAAAACGAAATTAACCCATAAATCTATTTTACATGCTGTTCTAAATTGTAATGGCCAGCCACCACAATTGGGTCCCCCAAACTCCACCTCATCTCATCTAAAGGGAACTGTTAAATTACATTAAAATTCCTACGCAAAATGTGGTGCCAGTGCCAGTGACATGCTCAGTTTACATATTGTCCAATTGTGCCAAAATCAGATGTCCCTTATCTTGATTCTCCACCATATAATTCTGAATTCAACAATAGCGTACCCTCAGCCACATCCGTATTGTACATAACAAACATTTCGGTACAAAAATGGCATCGTCAGTCTGCTCATACCATGGAATTCTGCTACCTTCATCCACACTTGAGCAACAAAGGCTAATTTTTCCCAGCATGACAAGAAGCACATTGAATATGAGCAGAAAGCAGACAAACATTGGAGGTGGTGGAGGGCACTGTAGGAAGACAAACGTTGCATGTAATGTTAGTCTAGAGGACTTCATTGGAGGCGATCTTCTCAAGTTTGATTTAGGCCAATGGTTGTCAGATGTTGAAGAGCACAAAGCCTTAGCCATCTACCCTCCTCATGAGGGTGGCTATGAGGGTCGCTACCTCAACAGGCTAAGATATCAAGGCTATTATTTCTTGGACCTCACCGCTCGTGGACTTGGTGATCCCGAGACCACTCTCACTAAATTTCACCCTGTTTGTCCGGTAAGCCCTTTTTTTTTTTTCTTTTTAATTTAACACTGATTGGTTGAAAAGAAAATGTATTGTATTGCGCCTTGTTTTAGTTTACAATTTGCTCTTCTTTTTTCTTTTTTATTGTTGACATTTTAATTTAGTGTGGATGAGATTTTAATATAATTGGAATTCTTGGAAATACAATAATGTTGCAGCCCCATGTAGGGAAGCAGCCAATTGCTAGGTGGTATTTCCCACCAGAAGTTGATTATAGGCTCTCGCTACTTCCGCCAAATGCCAAAGGACTTGTGGTTTGGATAATTGAAGCAAAGGTGAACAGAAAATCTTTTGCTCTTGATAGCTAAGACTCCAATTATTTGATGAATTTTCAGTTAAAGTTATTAATTGGCTTGGATCTTCTAGGTTTTGTCAAAGGCTGAACTGCAGTTTCTTGCATTACTTCCTACTTTGAGGCCTAGAGTCAGAGTGATTGCAGAATGTGGAAACTGGTAAACTAATCCACCTTAATCGCTCTGTTTATACCTCCTGATATTCTTTTTTAAGCAAGGCTTTAATCTCCTTTTAAAAGAGAAAGAAATCACAATGTTTTATAGGGACGTTTGTAATCTTTATTCGCTATTAATTGATTAATCTATACATGGTGCAGGAGGAAGTTCATGTGGAAACCTCTCAAGGAAATTGCAGGATTACCAGCACAAGAGGGACCATAATCCCCAGTCAATAGGATGATTACTACTAATATATACTGCAACAGGTTCAATGATCAAAATCAGCATAAGGCCCCATTTTACCTAAAATTGGCCTTTCATGGAACGTTCCAAATTTGGGGGTTCATAGAAAATGGAACATTTTGTAGCGTAAGATAATAGAATGTAACCGTTTATGGAATACCAGTTCAAAAGAGATACGCTGCTGACATTCTTTTCTGGCTTGCATATGCATGCAACTTCGTATGTACGTGTTCATAAATTGTTTTGCTTCATCCAAGATATCCGATTAAGGAAATATACATCGATCAAGAGTTGCATTGGTGACCACCATTTTCTTTAGCTAGCTCATTGGAACCTTTAATACCGTGCGCTTTTATTATAAACTAGCGGCAGTACGTTTATATAATTACCTTTTCTTGAGGGTCTATTGTGAGTTCTTGATTGAACCCGAATGTTTCGGTTCCATGATTATGGGACCATTAGACCTTAAATAATAAATATTGGAGACATTCATACTGGGAAATTAAAAACAGTCGTGTTGTAGTCAAATTCATGACAAATTCTTACGTATAGGATCTGACCTATGAGATATGACAGGATCCCAACATTTATATTGGGAATTTATTTACTATATTTTAGTACTAAGGGGCTGCAAGGACCAAATTCAGCATCGAGTTGAGCTAAAACCTGGGTGTTGCAAGACCACTCTTGAGTTTCTGAATGGTAGGAACATCAGTCTTGAATATCTTTGCGAGAATTCCATCATCAATACCAGTTGCAAACAAAGTTGTAGGAAGTGAAACTTCTCCAGGACTGGCACTACCAAAGAAAGAAACAGCTGATGCTGATGCTCTAGAAAGAGCATTGTACTGATAGTGTACTAGTCCCTTTGGGAACAGAAACACATCCCCAGCTCCAAGGGAGTTTTTGTAGAGCTTGTTAGCGGTATCCACAAGACCAACCTCAACCTTGCCTTTGGTGACAAGAAATAGCTCAGAAGCACGAGGATGAATATGAGTTGGATATGCGCTACGTGGAGGGAAAGTATAAACAGCAAGTGAAACACCTTGGCCATTAAGAGCTGGGAACTCATCCATTGTGACATCGGTTTCTCGTGCGTCTGGACCTCCGTTTCCAGTTGTGTTAAGATGGTAGGTAAAGAAGTGACCGGTGATCTCACTTCCATTCAGATTTGGTGGCACTATGAAATCTGTTAAAATATCCGGATCTCGTGCTATGGCCATCCAAGAATTGGCGAAGATAGCCAGAAGGCTTAGCAGAGTAAACTTGAATGAAAACGAGGCCATTGTGAGCAGGTAACAAGAGACGGTATTAGCAAGTTGATATGGGTTGCACTTGCAGGGACACAACACTTGGCCATCAATTTATAAGTCCATAAGCGCAGACTGCCCTATGGTGGAATTAATTTTCATTCCATTTCCTCTAAAATTGTGCTACAGCTAAAACTAGGTTTCTAGCAAGCCCGTATGCCAGATTAATTTTCACAGCTTGACCGACATTTCCATTTCCTCTAAAATTGTACTCTAGCTAAATCTAGGTTTCCAGCAAGCCTATACACCTTCTGCACAATTTCAGGGTTAGAATTTGTGACTTCTCTACAGATTTTTCTAGATTTTGTAGCACTAGAATAAATAAAATAATTGTTGAATAAGTCTAGTTGTTCGGAGTCATTCCACATTTTTAGTATTTGGTTATTTTTAGTTTGTCGAAATATTCAAAATTTCACAAATATGTTTTGGTTGAAATTTGCTAGGAGATATCTGTGATTGGTTTGCTACTCTACCTCTATAGAAGAGAAAGTTGGTGAATGAAACAGAGAGCCAATTTTTTTGTAGCATTAACAGTTAAAGTGCTGTTTCTTAATTTATACCCTAAATTCCAACAAATTGGTATTCAAAATCTTCAAAGCGATACTAAGAGCCTTTATCTTAAAGGCTCGTGATATTTTGTGAAAGGCATATATGGTGAGGATCTTTTATAGTTAAAACCAAAATGGTGGGAGAAACTTTTGTGTCTAATGCTCTAACTTAGTAGTGAAATTTACCAAATTTGGGTCATAAAATTTTGAAATTATATGGCAATCAATGATCTTTGGGATCCGATAAAGAGAAATTATGTTCTAGCACTATTTGAAGATCTGATAGATACACAAATTAAGGATCATGGAGTTGCAGTTAGATAGAAATTGAAGGCCGGCATTCATACATCATTTTTCGATATCGTTTTCACAAGAATAATGGCTTATGTTATTTATGATTTAGTTGAGAATGAATTGTTCTTAATTAATATAAAAGAAAGAAATTTCACATTGAATTGGCTGGATTTTGACAATTCTGAAGTGGAGTATGTTGAAATTGAGAATTTAGATCTTGAAAAATTTAGGAGGTGATTATTGATAAGTCCAAAAGTATCAAACTAATTCCTAATATTGATCAAGAATATAATTGTGACTTTTTTTCATCTACAGGTATTGAAAAATCCTCAAAAAATTTAGACTATGCTGTGACAATTGAAGAAAAGTCTAAAGATGACGATGATAACAAGGTTTATGAAAAGCCATGCAGAAATTTTAATTTGGGAATTTCATAATAATTATTTCATGTGTTTTACATTTTCTGTTTAGATTCAAATATTATAGAAGGATGTTCCACTTTGAACTTATGAAAATGTTATTTAGCTACGTCAAAGAAACCATCTTTTATTTTGGAGTTTGATGCCAAAAGAAGTATTTTGGTGTAAAGCTGATCACCAGCTTGTACAAAAAAATCGAAAGAAAAAGCTTGTTGCAAGGCAATTGAAAATCTTGAGAGTTTGATAAGACAATTGAAAAACTGCAATATACGTAGCAAAGAGGAATGTTAGAATATGCAACTTCTCTACAAATTTTTTTCTGAATTTTCTAGCACTAGAATAAATAAAATACTTGTTGAATAAATCTTAGTTATTAGGAGTTTTTCTACGTTTGCAGTATTTGGTTGTTTCTCATTTGTAGGAATTGTCAAAATTTTGTTGAAATTGTTTAGGAGATTTGTCAGATGATGATGTTGAGTTGTTAACAAGTACTTTTTTTGTTGAGATTTGTCAGGAAATATTTGTGATTGGTTTGTTATTCTACCTCTATAAAAGGAAAATTGATGAATAAAAAGATGACCTATTTTTTATAGGATAAATGTTGTTGTTTCTTAGTTCATACTTTGAATTCCAACAAATTAGTATTCAAAGTCTACAGCATTAGTGTATTTATTGGCTTTTAGTACTGCTACAAGTCTAAAATTGTTGGAGCTTCCCGCGTAGGCCGAGCTTTTAGAAAAACAACAACATCAGCATTAATTTGATTTTCGTCTTAGTCAAACAATTAATCCAGCATAAACAAGCCAAATGGTTTAATTTTTTTTTTTTTCAATTGAATCTCAAACTGGGAACAGCATTTAAAAATCACTAGTAGTAGCTAATCCATTAAGTGACCTTTGATGAGAAAAAACTATGGGAGAAAAAAATGTAGTAGTACAGCTTCCATTGTCAAGGTTCAATAAAGGGCAGAACCATTCTAGCTCCTACACCTAGGCTGTTTGGATCATTGCAGAACTAAGCAGGGAGAAGAGTAATCTACTCCTTCTATCCACTGAAAGTATCATGCATTTAACATATTTTGAAATATTCAAAAATATTTATCATTTTACTAAAATTAAAGTTACTTTTTATCTTTATTTTCAATTAATGTTATCTCCGTCTTTATGTATATTTCAGAGGGCGACTTGAAAAATAAGTTCACTAACATAGCTAACAAGTTACTATATATTCTTAAAAATTTGAAATCCGAAATGCGACAAATAATTTGAGACGAAAGGGAGCTTGGATTACTGTTTTCCGTAAAAAAATTACGTCATTTTTCGTAATCACATTTTCCTATTACTTTTTTCCCTCACATACATCAAATCACTACAATAATTTTTTCATGAAAAATGCAATCCAAACACAACCAGACTAGTATTTTTCTTGTTATTCTTATTGTTATCTATTACAAGTTTTCTCTGAACCCTAGCCTGTCCTAATTCCTTCTTATTTAGCTTGGTCAAATCAGTATGTCCAACTTTAAATTCATAGCCACCCTATGGCCAGCTACCTTAGTTGAATTGAGGACACCCTATCTCTATATCATAGATGTGAAGAATGGAGAAAGACACATGGCATGGGTTGCTTCCTCGATGCAGAAGAAGTGATGTAGCTTCTAGTAATGTAGGAAGCCAATGAAATAGAGTCAAATAATTTGAAAGAATTATTTAATAGGGAGAAACCAACCTGCCCGGGTAAGCCTGGAAGAGTAGCAGCATAGGACCGGCAACCAATTTTCGTGTGGACCATTTCGCATTTTCTCCTTTTCCTTCCTGCATAGGAAATAAGACATTGTACAATTTCTTTATAAAATGAAACTTATATATTCATTATATGCATTAAGCTTCCAAAATCTTGGAGAATTTTATGTTTCCAAGTTGAACTTATCTTTGATTTTGAACAGTGTTTAGTTTTGATAAATGAAGCAATTTTCTATTACAACAGAAATCAGAAGAAATGGTGGGTTTTTGATAACTTATGCTGTAATGGAAAATCGCTTCATTTCTGTGCTTCATTAGAGTAAAAGATATCATAAGAAACAAAAACTAGCTAGAAACTGAGTAGTTGGCAGCATGAGTGAATGCAAACTGCATGGGTTAATAATTAATGAGATTTTTTAAGTACATAGTAAGGGTTAGTTTTATTTTAAAGGTTTTATATGGTATAATATTAGTGCGTATGTTATATGTGTGCATCTAAATTGATAAATTGGTATAAATTAAACATACTAATGACTTGTATATAGTAATAGTTGCTAACAACCATATCTAATGAAACTTTTTTTTTTTTTTTTTGGTAAGTAAGAATTTGTTAATACCCAAGAACAAACAAGATAGGCATAACCACAAAAGAAATAAAGAAACTTTATTAATAAAGTTGAAAATTTAATTATTGTCTAAAACAAATGAAGAAAGATGGCATAACCACAAAACTGAAAAAACAAACAAAAATGTGACACTCTTACTGTGCCTTAGCTTTTCAGAAAATGACCATTATAGCGAAATTTTCTACAGATAAATGTATTACACCGCCACATGAAAGCGAAAACAGCCAAGGCTTTCAATTGCCAAAAGAAGAGATGAAAGAATATCCAAAGGGCTCTTCTTCCTCGGGTGCATATGATATTATACTCTGCCTTTTTCCCTCCCCATCTAATGCTTGAGTTTGGACTCTCTTTAGTTCCTCTAAACGCCAAAAAACTAGAAGAGTGTTATTATAGTGAGTAGTTAAAGTAGAATTTCCCCCTTTTTTTGATTGTGTTTTTAGGTGGTTTAGTCTAGTCAAATAACGATGTGTATGTTTCAAGGTTAGTTAACAATGCTTGCAGCACTGAAGCTCAGATTCTGGAAACTTGCATATTTTCCACCTCCATGTCTTAGTTTATATATTTAAGGACTCCATGTCCTCCAAATTTCAATCTGAAAATTGGGTGCCGTACCATTTTTCTTTTTCTTGTTTTGTGTAGCTTTTCTGGTAGCACATCCATAGGAGATAAAAAATCTTGTTGATTTTCTGATCAAATATTGCATGGGTTGCTCCTACACCCATTCTTTAGCCACGTATTCCATCTTTTAGATGACAAAGCAAGAAGAACTTTCAATAATGTCTTTCTGTATGGTTAGAGGCTTAAGATTTAATCTCTTGGAGCTTCCAATGTGCTCAGTTTTCACAAACACAAAATCAAGGAAGCTCAAGTCATGCAAAACTAAGTAGAGCATTCTGCTCCCTTGAAGGAAAAGAAAAACCAAATGTAACTTATTTATGCCTTGGCCTCATTAGGAACTCACTTTTGGCCTTTAAAAGCAAAAGGGATGCTCAATTACCACCCTGTTAGGTTGCAAAATTTTGAGGTTTAAGGTTTTATAAATCATAACTCATTATACTTTGGTAAATCATGATATGCAGGAGCATATTCTTTAGGGCAAGTTGATCAGGTATGCTTTAAAAAGCGCTTTTCTACTGCATATGGTCAAATGGTAGTTTCTTAAGAAGAGGAGGAAATTTTAGGGGTTGTCCATCTGGCGAGTGTCAAGCTCATCAGGGTAAATGTGAGGCGACATCTGCCTTGGACAAGGACAGTAATTCCGTCTCAATATTTTGACAAGAAGTTGCAACAAAGAATGGAATCAATGGATTGAAGAATTCGAGATCTGCCTCCGACAAGGACTGTACTTTAGCCTGTTAGTATTTTGACAAGAAGTTGCAACATGGAATCAACGGGTTATGGGGGTGTCTCGAAACAATGGAAATTCTTTCACTCTGCCGTTTGGAGGTCATAACCTTCCAAAGTGCGACAAACATATACTAGTAGCATAACTCTCCGAGTAAAATGCATTTTGTTCCTATCACTTTTAACCAAATTTATAGGAATTTACGCAGCTAGGACGAACACATTCCATTCGTTCATTAAAGTTCCATATATGAGTTACGAGGATTAACACACACAGACACAGCGCCCACCCACTGCCGCATACAGAATACTGGGCCCGAGAATAGAATGATACAAGTAGCACATCTACCCAAAGGCGGAGGAGTAAAAATGTCAATGAAACTGATCAAAAGATGATGATTAAAAATCACTATCTATAGAACAGAATATATTCAACAATCAAATGTCTGTCTCCCCGTCTTTTCAACCCAGCAATTGGGACGCAAATTTAACACAAGGGGGGCAACAGGAGAAGCAGACAAATCCAATTTCAGCAACAAACATCACTGGAGAAACTCGCAAGCAACCATTAAGGGCAGCTTTTATGTATGTCACATAATCACAGCCCACAGCCTCACACCATCATGACCAAAGAAGAAAATGCACAATCCCAAAAAAGAATAAAAAGATCACTAGTCATTAACACAAAGGGAACAATAGGAGAAGAAGACAATCCATTTCAGCAACAGCCATCACTCAAAGGAGGAGAAACTTGCGAATAACTATTAAGGGCTGTAAGAGCCTTCCTCCACTGCCAGGTTCAGGGTCCAATTCCTGTGCTTGATAGTTGGGGTGGCAAGGGGTGGAGGGGGGGGGGGGGGGGGAATTAAAAGCTGCTTTCATGTTCACAGAAAACAGCCCAAAAACCATCATGACAATAAGGAAAACACAGAATTCCTAAAAGGAAAGAGTTTCAGAAGTCATCAACATTGACAATATGCGTTCCATTAAAACACCAGCACCACATAAGATCAAGTCATAGCAGAAAGATTATTATGGGGCAATCTTCATGCAAAGCCATCTTCATGCAAAGCCCATTAAACAAACATTCTAAATCCAAGGTCACCATAGACCCAGAAATAAAGATCCAAGTGACAAGTTAAACAACAAATTTCCAGCAAAAATGTTTTCATCGAAGACTTGGTTGGTACTGCAACTTCAAGGTCATACTTCCGGAGTATCCGAGCGGATGGCTGATAGACAAATGAATAATTGAGTTAGACAACGGAAGAATTATGTCCTGTAAAGAGAAACATAAGACTGAAAAGATAATGACGACTTAAATGCACAATGACATCAATAATTGCAATGCAATGAATTCATTGCAGCTGAACCAAAAGGAATGTCCAATCATCACACAAAACACACACTGCTGGCATACCACATAACACCTAGCATTCAAACCCTTCATCAAGTATAAACTACTTGTGCAAGAGTGTTATGGATTATACGAAGTGCCATCATGAACCAGAAATAAATGTAAGTTTCGTCAAGCCTTAAAAATATCAAAAATCAGGAATAGGAACTTGCTACAGTTGAAAAAGAATGTTGATAATCTGAAATTCAAACATATGGAGACAAGATTATGCATTCTAGGATTGCCAAGGAGCCACAAAGTCGTCCAGCCTTTCAGTTGTACGTCTCAAGATGCATGATTCTGGCACAAGGCTCACAAAAAAGACATCGTTTCAACTTCTTTCTTGCTCTTCACATATAGCTTAAAGATAAAAAAAAATGCTAAACACTTAAAATAAGAAGAGAGAAGCTCTTATGATCTGTATTTCATTTGCTTAAAGCATCATGCTGACCAGTAATCCTACCAGTGTTTAGAACAATGCATACATATCAAGTGTGAGTTGTTCTCAATTAGACCAATCAAACACAAGCTAGAATCAAATTCTCATGTAAAGTTCGCACCTTTGTGCAATTAGACCAATTTAAAAACAAACTAGAACAAATCTCACAGTCGCTTATGCCCTGCAATTGCTACAAGGTGAGCTTGAATTTCCAAAATGGGGGTGACTCAGCATATTATCACCAGAATCAACATCCTTATCCGCGAAGAAAACCTTAAAAAAACCCCTAAATTTAAAAGCCCGTCTCCAATTATCCCAAAAAACCCACCGATCATCCACTAAATTATCTAATTATACCAAAAACCCACTAAATTATCAAACTTGACCCCAAAAAGAACCAAAATAAAAACGAAAATAACAGATATGGACCACAGTAACATTTGATTCAACGAAAAATAACCAACATCGACCCGCACAGGAAACCCTAGATCCAAAGCATCCTGTGAATTAATAACTGAAAAAGAGACAAAAATGAAAAAAGAGCCATGGGATTGGAAAAATTACTGGGCTTCTCAGGCTTGCCATCCACCCATTTGGAAACTGAGAAATGGACCTTCTCTCGGGTCAGAGCTTCGGTCCTACGGGGCTCCTTGAGGCAATTCCTGACCAAATTCGCGCACAAATTCGAATAGGTGATGTATGTCATCCCGGCTGCCCTCCAGAACGGCACCGCTGCATTTGACGCCATGGCCTGCTCTCTCTTTCTCTCTCCTTTCTCAGCTACAGACTCCGATATCCCTTAAAGCGACACCGTTTCTACTGTGGCTTCTTCTTTTTCTCAAACCAGTGAAGGAAATGCGATACTACTGAACTGACTAATACTCAAACTCTACTAAAATGAACCGCTCCAAACACGAGTACCGGATCGGGTCTCTTGCAGCTCGCGTAGGAAAGGGACTCCAAAGTCCGCACGCTATAGGGTATATACTCTCTTTATTTATTTATTTATTTATTTTTGAAACAACACCTAGAGCCGTAAAAAAAGTCCAAAATCCAACCATCCATCCAACTTATCCATTAATTTTAAAGGATAGGTTGGCTCAGTTGGATTATGAATTTTGTTGGATTAGATAAAAACAAATCAACTTATTTATTAGGTGGATTTGATTTTTTATTTGAGCACCCAATATTCAGATTGTTTAAAAATAATTCAAAATAATAAACACAAGATTAAATACACATTTGCCCAACCACTTATATTTAGATATGTGTTAACAATTTATTGACCAATTTGTATTCAAAATTCTCATATATAGTTTTTCAATCAAATTTTTATTTAAAAGAAAAAAGAAACTTGCAATAAAAACTCATGCTTATTTTACCTTTACAATAATAGTTAAACATGCTCAACATTTATAATAATTTATTATGCCTTTCAAGAGTATGTTGTTTTCCTCCCTCCCTTTTATCCTCTTTTTTTTTTTTATTGTTGTTCTCCAATTGCTACTTACTTCTATCTGTTAATATTTTGTATACCTAGAATAGAATTTTAAATTTATTTTAATTGCATTCTTTTACTTTTCTCTAACTTTTTTTATTTTATTGTTAATAATTCCTCATTAATATTATAATACAACAAATTATATGTCTCTTAATTACATTTTCGAGCATAATATAATCTAGCATTCAATAATTTAAATACACATAATATTACATCTTACAATAGAGCATTTATGAATAGTAAAAGTGTTAAATAAGTTTGACAAAAATAAATTTCAATCAATTAGTGGTATTAAAAAGTATAAAGTAAACAATTTTTTTTAGTTAATCTATTTAATGTACAATTTATTGTCTAAAATTCGCAATACAAGCAATATAAAATATTATTCTATTTATGATGTGTTTCCAAGGAGTTTAAAAAGTGAGTGTGGGTTTGTGTATGTGAAAGTGTGTTAGTGTGTGAAAATTATTTATGTATGTGAAAAAAATCCTTTCATATGTGTAAATGTATAAGAGTGTTTATGTATCACAATGTAGTAATTAATATGTTGGGTCATACTTGAGTCGTGAATTTGAGATGACAGAGTCCAAAATCAATTTAATCTAAAGTTAAACGGGTTGGGAATAAACTATTTACGTGAAAATTCAATATCAACCCGCCCAACCCACCCAATTGCCAGTATATATAGAACATTTTGACTAGGACTTGTGATATTAGTATCAGCTATACAAGAATAAAATAGGTAAATAATATTTGCACTTTAAAATAAATCTTTGCATTTCATCTTGTGAACGCAAAAGAAATGCTAAAGCAGAATGCTACGAGTTAGTATTTTTGGAATGTAAATATCGCTTATGTTAAAAGGGTCTATCTAACCCTATGGACAACCGTTAAGATATATTTCATATGTCATATTTTTTAAAATGTAATATTAATTAGGGAAAGTAAATTAACACAAGAGAGGGTAGGTGAGATTAAATTAAAATATATTTCAGGTGTCATTTTTTTAAATGTAATATTAATTAGGGAAAGTAAATAAATACAAGGGAGAGTAGGTAAGAATAAATAAGAAAAGTATATAAATGTAAGGAATGGTAATAATTGTTATTATGTGTATATATATTATAGGTTAGGTGAATGTTAAGTGTGTTAATAAGTGCTCCAACGGCAACTGTTAGAAAAAAATCCATGTTAAAATAAGCATTTGGCTATTGAGTGCCCTCTAAGAATGAAACTAATTTGGAAAAATAATGAGTGCCCTCGAGGCACTCAATTGGTAATAGTGAAACTAATTTGGAAATATATCTAAGTGTAGCAGAACCAATAAATGTGATTATATGCATTCATATGGTACCATGTTAAGTGTAATTTAAATGTCTTGCCAAATGTCTCCGAGGCATTCGGTTAAAAAATCTTTAAAACAAATCATACTATACGTGTATAGATCTTTTCCCACTAAGAAATCCATCTGTAAATAAATAAAACTACTCGTGCTTAGAAATCTGTTTACAAAAGAATCCAGTACCAGGTGAAGGTAAAGTGTAGTAAGCTCGAAACTACTCCGGTTTAATACTTGTTTTCCGAGCAAACAGTGGGTTTGTTTGGTTTTATTTGCTTACATCATCTTTACAATTTCCAATACACCTTTTTATCTTCCCAATATCTTTTTATCTCACATACATCACATCACAAAAAGTGCTACAGTAAAAATATCCCAAATAATCTCAAATAACTTACAATCCAAACAGACCCAGTTAGTAACTACAGTAATAAAGGGGTAGTTGGATTGGATAGTAAAGCAGGAGAGATTGTAAACAAGAGATTTTGAATTAAAAATCTTCCACTTATAAAAAAGATACAATAATAAGGGATAGACCAATTATTTGTTATAGTCAAACACCAAAATTGTAAAATTCCCAGTCCAACATCAAGAAAGTGATTTACTAGTTTCCAAATGAAGCTTTTGACAATTTTCTGAAGTCTTGAGTGCAAAATCTCTAACATCTTCCATTAACCATGTAGTATGCAAGCACTAAGAACCAATGTTGTTAGACCCGAATTGGATCGACCGGTTCGACCAATCTGATCGTGAACCAGCCTTCTTTCGAACTAGTATGTAGTATAAAATAGTTTTTGTAAAAAATCAATTAAAACCATAAAAAACCGGCTTAATTAGTGATCCGATTCAATTTTTTAGGCCAATCTGATCGTGAACCGGCCTTCTTTCGTGCTAGTATGTAGTATAAAACCACTTTTGTAAAAAATCAATTAAAACCATAAAAAACCGGCTTAATTAGTGACCCGATTCAATTTGTTAACCTGGTTCTCAAAAATTTCTTTCTTCTTTTCCCCAAACATAATTTGAATTATCTAAATTGTACACTTTCATTTATTAATAGGAATAAGAAAACGTCATCTATTTAGTGTAAATATCAAAATCACTCGCTTTTCTAAATGATTTTTAAATCAAAATATTTTCATCCTTATGATCTTATTAATTTAGCATAAGTGATTGCAACTTGCATTTTGTTTTAATTTAGTTTTTCAAGTAATTTTGGAGAATGGACATATTTTAACCATGAATTTACATTTTTATATATAATTGTTAGATGTATATTTGATTGAAAGTCTAATATTTTTGGAACATTTTTCATGATTGGCCAAATATAACCAAGAACTTAATTTCAATATTTCTAAAACTTATAAAAATATAAAATAATTATAACATCATGATGATGTCAGCAAATTTTTTAGAATGGTCCGACCGATCCGACCAATTGACCCCCAACCCAATAATTTAGCCGAATCGCTACTCGGTCCGAGTTTAACGACATCGCTAAGAGCAGCATTAGAGTGTCAAACTTCCTTTTGCAAGTCAATGTCAAACATCCCACCTCTTCAAAATAATTTTTTAAAAAACAATAAAGAAAATGTCAAACCCCTGTCAAAAATGGAAAATATTTAAATATCTGTCAGAAACCACTCTATTGACATTATTAATCGTTGCAATAATAACAACATAGTCTGAATACAAATTGGAATTTACCTGTAAAGATTTTTTTTCTTCATTTTTAAATGATTTCCGGTTATCCAAGTATGCATTTTGGCTATAAATAAAGCCGGGCACCCAATCTCTATAGTCTATACTTTGCTCAACTTATTTCATCAAGTCAAACAATCCTTTTCTGCCATCATGGCACTAAGGCCATCTACCAACTTATTCTTAACACTGATGCTCAATTTGCTTGCCATTTTTTCTCCAATGGCAATGGCTAGTGATGCTGATATCTTGACAGATTTTAATCTTCCACCAAATGTATCAAACGTGGATGCTACATTTTTCACGTTTACTGCTGCAAGATCACTTGTAGGAGCACAACCACCGACGGCCCTGAATTTTCTCTTTGCTGACAAAACTAGCTTCCCTGCCCTGGATGGCCAAAGTGTTTCCTTAGCCGTCTTGCGAATGCCTGGAGGTGCTGTCAACCCTCCACACAGCCATCCGCGCGCGACCGAGCTCCTTCTGCTCATTTCTGGCTATTTGGAAGTGGGATTTATAGATTCAACAAATAAGCTCTTCAATCAAACACTAAATGCTGGTGACATGTATGTGTTTCCTAAGGGACTCGTGCATTATCAGTTCAATTATGCACCTGATGTTCCTGCCATTGCTGTTTCTGCCTTTGGAAGTGCAAATCCTGGCCTTGTGTCCATTCCTTCCAATTTGTTCCAAACCGATATTGAGGACAGAATCTTGGCTTGGTCATTCAAAACTGATATCCCTACCATTCAGAGGATCAAGGCTAGCGTTCAGGGTAGCCCCCAAGCATAGAAATTGGCTGAAAACTTCAAGATTTTGCAAACTTATAAAGACAACAAATATTGTCTGAAATTTCTCTTTATATATCTATTGCGGACCATTCACCATGTTGTTGGGGTTATTGCGTCTATATTAGTTGTTTGTATCCCTTTACAGTTTAGAAAGAGAGATTACTCTCTGAAACTTTATCAGGGAGCAGTTTAAATTTATCGAATTTGATGCCAAAAGATTAATCAGATTGGCTTGAAATTTAAAATCAAAACAGATCGAACAATCTATACTATGTCATTAGAGCTCGTAACGGCTGTTCATCTCTGTTGGATCCGGCACGAAACATTCGATACGCCTAAGTCAACCAGGGAGTAAAAATCAAAAAATGGGTCAGCATAATTAATGCAGTGCTTTTCTTTTTCCTACTTTTAAAATAATTTGGATGGTTTCGACATAGAAAAAAGATAGGTTTCAAACACTTGAAAACTTTGCCTCGAAGCACTCTCCCCCTCAAAAAAAAAAAGTTTTTTTTTTTTTTTTCGTTTTCTGGGGTTGTGAAAGTTTGGAAGGAGAGGAGCTAATACAAATATCGTTCAAAATTTTCCATAGAAACTGTAAGCAGTCTGATAATAGAGAAACAATGGATGGTTAATTTAGGATTTTTTAGCTTTTTCTTCTTTATGCGACTGGTGTGGCTATGTCCAGCTGGATCCTTTGAAGTTCCGAGCGCAGCCACAAAGGACTTTCGACCTAGTCAAGTATGAATTGACAATTCATTTGAATTTTAAATTAATGGTCGAGATCAATTCGAACTCGATTAGAACGTTTTCGACCGTCAAATTTATTAACCTCAATCTAGTCAAACGCGTATTGATAATTTATGAGAATTTTAAATTAATGACTGAGTTCAATTCAAATTTGGCTAGAATCTAGAACGATCTCGACTGTCAAATTTATTAACTAGGTTGCATTGCGGGGATCCAAATCCGTCGAGGTAACTCATCATAAATAGCTGAAACAAGTTAGTCAAAGACATTTATGAGGAGATGGAATTTTTTTTTTTCTAAAAGCTCAAAATTTTATTTCATCAGAAAACCAGAAATTTTGTGCATGTTACAGATCTAGAGTGAAAAATAGAATGATCAACAAATCTCCAGCTGAGGCTCAGCTCCCAATTTTTCTTTGCCTTAGCCACTTTTCTCCAGATCTAGAGTAAAAACTAGATTGATCAAATGCCCAATTGAGGCTTAGCCCCCACTTTTTCTTTTCCATAACCATTTTTCTCCAATTGTGCACTGCATGGCAAACATCTTGAGCAATCACAGCTAGGGACAGCTTACTAAGCAAATTTGGAAAAAGATTTGGACTTTGCATAACAGCTCCTCCAAGCTATTTCATCACTCAATCCATTGATCCAACAGCACCACGCAGACACAAAATGTTGACAAAACGACACCAATATATATATATTCTATGTTGGGCAAAATGCTTCAAGGGTCCATAAATTATTTGCGAAATTCAGTTCAGTCGGAAAAAGAAAAAAAATAAAGAAATTAAATTTGGTGCTCGATAAATTAGTCTGTATCACAGCAATCGAATGCAAAACAAGAGACTCAATTTTCAGTTTCCACTAAACCAATTATCTATTTCAATGGCTATTGTCACAGGGCATAAAATTGGTGCAAACAAGTAATATAAGACCAATGATTGTTGAGTCAAGTTGGTAAAAAAAATTTGATGCCCCTTAACTAAGATTTTATGCCTACAATAAAAGTGCATAAAAAATTTGGTTGCCTTTGATGTTGAAAGGGGTACGTACTCATTATTTAATGGACAAAAAAGCACGTAAGGTAAATCCAGCTTAAATATACATACAAAGGTAAAACAACGAACTGGTCTATTCCCTCTATCTCATAAAGAAAAAAAAAAAAAAGTCTACTTCTATTTTCACACAAATATGAGACTTGCAAGGTAATATAGTTAATGCAATAATTTTTTATTTTTTATTTTTTTTTTGTAAATATTCCTCCATTAATACAGGGACTCATATTATTCTATTCAAAGTAGTTGTTCATGTTTCTAAGTCATTATTGGAATTTTTCACTTTTTCAATACTAGATGACTCATTTTTTGTTGATAAAAATATTCGTTAAATACGGATAAATTAATAAATTTATAAATTAATTGCCTGCTTGAAAAGGAAATAGACCTATAATTTGACATAAACACAAAACAAAGGTGAGGCTACATATATGGAATTGGAATGGAGGAAATATTAAAGAAGCAAATGTTTCGAAAGGACTTCTCTTATTGCCATATGTGACATCAGAGAAATCATTTTTTACTTGCACTCATTTCAGAAAAAAATAAAGAACAAATTTTTACATGAATATAAGGATACCGAAGGCGGTTATGGGTCCTTCCTCTGAGTTGGTACTTTTTCTTGTCTCTCTTGAATTTATTCGGCCGCGAATTTTGTTGTTTTGCCGACCCGATTGACATACGTACGTCTGAATACGTCGAATTTCTACATTAAATCCATGATAAGAATTTCCGCGGTTTCCATTTGAGAAATCAATCCACATCAAGCCATCAACAGCAAACATAAATTCGAGTTTCACAAAAACAGCTTAAAGTCGAATGTGTTGTAGTAGTTTGAACTTTTGAATGGTAACAGCAGAGCAGTGCTAATATTATTAATATCTGCTGTATCAACATTATAAAGGGATAATTGCAGAAACCTCCCCTGAGGTTTTTGATACTAGCACTCACCTCTCCTGTGGTTTAAGAAATAACACAGGCCTGCCCTAGGAGGAAATTGGGGCCTATTGCTGACGAAAGATTGTGGGAATTTGCTTTTATATCCTAATTATTTGGAGAAACCTAATGAACGAATTTTGCAAAAGAAACATGTTTCTTGTCAACAAATTAAGTAACTAATTAAGCTACCTGTTAGTTCTACCATGTTGCATAACAAAAATATAACTTGTTGGGGTTGTTTTCACTCTCAAAAATCTTCAATGTTGCCTTTCGACTACAGCTGCAATATTTGTTCTTAATTGTGAAAGATGTTGGGGAGTTTTATGATCCTTCCCTATGGCTCGAAGAAGCCATTCTTTTTGCTGCAACACTTCACCTCAAATTGCCAATCTAAATTCAATGAAAGTAGCTATCTTACCCTCACAAACAGCCACACACATTGATTGCTAATAGAGAGTTTCATGTGTCAAGTTTATCCTTCATAAGCTGTTGCAATAACTTGCAAATCTAGCCATTACTTAGTTTGTGATACTTTAGTTGTTTTATGTGAAGTAAAAGGATTTGCACTTACACCCCTTAAAATTTATTAATTGTTAATTGCTTTGTGGTATTTTGTCATTCCTTTGTCAATATTATTTGGCATGCAGCACAAAGAGCACATTGGCACGACTTTCTCATCTCATTTCTTAAAACAATATTTTAATGGCACTTTTGTCTAGCCTGGGTTGAATATGCATCAGAATTAGTAAGTTCAAGGAAGGCCAGTGCTATTTCTTAAACCATAGGAGAGGTGAATGCAAGTGTCAGAAACTTCAGGGGAGGTTTTTGCAATTTTTCCTATTATAAATATGTATTAATATTAGGGATAATTTCAGATACCTCCCTTGAGGTTTCTGACAGTCTCACTCTCCTCCCTTGTGGTTTCAAAAATATCACAAACCTCCCCTGTCAGAATTTAGGTCTCATTTCTTACATCATCATGGCCAAAAAGACTTAAATACCCTCACAAGTCAACTAATATTTCGTGATTATCAGGACAAATACATTCCAACTCACGTAATTATTTTTTTCTACGCTATATCTAATCTCTCTTTTATATATATACATTGTCAAATAACTAACACCTAACATTATGTATATTTTTTTAATACCTAACAATTCCAAATTTATGCGTACCATTACACTACCTTTTATAGATATACACAGTGAAGTAACTAACATCTAATATAATGTATATATTTGTAAACTGATTGTACCTCATAAATCACCCCGTGTAAGGTGTTTATAAGCAAATTAGTATTAGTCATATAGATAAAATTACATACCCACTGCAGCTTGTAAGAATATGCACAAGTAGGTCAAAGTATCAATAACTATTCCAAATGTATACATACCATTGCACTATGCATATTGTTGCGATGACTAATTGCAATATGCATGTGAACAAATAACTGCATGTTCAACAATTTCTATGCATCGTACTTGATCGATAACACGATGTGCATTATTTCAATCAGATTGTACATTCACTAAGTATTTATATACATGCTACTTATTGAAGTAAACTATCTCTCCACTAAATATTTAATGCACTCTCATAAGCACTAATGGTTGATTTAATATCCCTTTTTTCTAATTTATTTTTTATTTTTATTAGTTTTCATTATTTCACTAATATAACTTGTACACTTACCTCAGGGGCATTTATGGAAACAAAATTTCCTCTCTGTCCTGAAAACACTTTTTTATGTTCACTTTTGACATCATGGGCTGATTTTGTTACAAAATTCTAAACTTCAGGGGAGATTTGTGATATTTTTGAAACTACAGGGGAGGAGAGTGAGACTGTCAGAAACCTCAGGAGAGGTTTCTGAAATTATCCCTTAATATTAAGATAATAGTTGTATCAGAGATGCTGTAATTTCCAAGTTCACAAATGCGACGCAAACGTCTGCGTCTGAGATTTCAAGAAGTGGCGAAAGTGTTCACTTTTCGGGGGGCGACTACATCTAAAATCTAAGAATGAGGTTACGATCAGATTGAAAGATTAATTTATATTAAGACACTGGGAATGGATTATAGCAATCTCAAAGCCAGAATTTTTGTAATCTTGGTAACCTTTTTTCCTTAATATTATAAACTTGTAGGTGTAAGTAGATGACACTCGAAATCCTTGGCCATGAAACTACATGTGATGATAAATGGTAGCTGGTCCATGAATTGGTGACAAAACTATACATCATGAAAGGACTGCAGTTGTCCGAGCCCGCTTAAGTCCAACTCGACAGCTGGGATCAATCCGACAGGACAGGAACCGTAATAGAATGTGAAAATTCTTAGGGTCTGTTTGGATTCTTGTTTTTGGGCTTGTTTTTGAAAAACTGTTTTTCACAATCCAAATGCTACAGTAAATGTGTATTTCAAAAACAACTCCAAAAACACCATATCCAAACAATATATCAAAAACAACTCCAAATACATATTTAATATGTTTATTTCAATTTATATATTTCAATTATGTATAGGATATATATATATTATATTAATTTAAATATATTTATTTATACATATTATAAATATTTTATTTTATATAAAATATATTTTTATATATTTATATAAATATTATATATTATATATATTATAAATGTGTTATTATACATTTATATAAATGTTATATAAATGTGTTATTATACATTTATATATATATTATATAAATGTGTTATTGTATATATTATATATATTATAAATGTGTTATTATAATTTATATAATTGTATTATAAATGCATAAACGTATATAAATATAAAAACATAAAAATTATAAATTATAAATTATAATATACATTTATATAATATTCATTTATAATTTATATATTTATAGTAATATACATTTAAACATTTATATATAAATATATGAATATATTTATTTATAAAAGTATAAATATATTTATTTATAAAAGTATAAATATATTTATTTATAAATATTTAAATATATTTATTTATAAATATTTATAAATGTATTATAAATGCATAAATGTATATAAATATAAAAATATAAAAATTATAAATTATAATTTATACATTTATATAATATTCATTTATCATTTATACATTTATACATTTATAAATATATTTATATTATGTATTATATATAATATAATACATTTATATATTTTTATATAAATATATTTATTTATAAATATTTATAAATATATAATTGTATATTGTTATAAAAATTTAAAAATTATACATTATAAAAATACTCGAAAATATGTTTTAAAAATACATCTAAAAATAATCCATAAAACATCTACAGTAAAAGTTTTTTATATAATTTTTGAAAAACAACCCCAAAAACAGCTAATCCAAACGGACCCTTAGTATTTCATTTTTTTTTAACTTGAGTATCTCGACATTTCGATCAAACTAATTCTCTGAGAGGATGTAGATCTTTGCCCCATGAATGCATAGCGGGATAATACACGAGAATCGATCACGAGACCTGCTGGTAACTACTAGGTTACAGAACCAATCGGACTACCAGGAGTGCTCTTAGTATTTCATTTAAAATTCAAAAAATTATGTAAAACCTTGACATCTGCAAATTAAAACCAGTCAAAGGTTAATGACTCCAATAGACTATTATGGTCAATAGGTTTCAGTTCTATTAAACATTTCATGATAAGTACTTACTAATTTTTGGCCTTTTGAATTTCAACAGATTCTAAAATTAGTAAACTAAGTAACCAAATTATTACTGCTGGTATTCTTAATTAGTTCACAAGTTTGATAAAAGTTAAATATCACTTTTGCCTGTAAGTGTCAGTATGGCAGAACTAAAGCCCTTTGGTTCATTTCCAGACCAAGGATATGGACATCCAACTGATTAAGGAACCAGATCCCATCAAAAACATTTATCTGTCTTAATCAATTGCAGTAAAATTGTACCTAATCTAGTTAAGTTCAGAATATTAATGTTGTCTACATAAACTCTTGCTAGATGAATTAAGAAAAATAAAAACAACAAAAACATGAGGAAAATGCACAGCTTGCATTTAGATAGAGGAATAGTACTGGAATGGACGTGGCATTTAGAATAAATGCAGACCAACAACCTTGGTGGTAAAGATTTAATGTGTTTTCTGATACTGGGCAGACCTTTGAGAAATAGATAGGGAACAAACCTAGTGCTTGATAACTTGTCCAAATTGAGCTCTTACAAACCAGAATTAATCTTATTTTCCGCATATTTCGAACTTGTGGTTCACAATCTAAACTTTTATTTTGAGCAATTTGGATGTGATAATTCACATTCTAAACGTTTACTTTGGCAACAATTTTTAGCAATTTAATTATCGACTCCAATAATTTGAGGGTCCAAAGAAATTGCACTGAAATTCAAACTCTCTGGCCTGAATTCATTCTCACCCTACCCTACGTCTTTGATTGATTTGCAAAGTTAGCTGAAGGTCTCTCTCTGATTGAATTAGAAACGTCATTGCTGGTGTTTTCTTGCTTTCTTTTCTTTCCTTTTTTGTATAGATTGCTACTAACAAAAGCTGCTTGGGCTTCATTCAGCACAAGCTTGTCCGCCATGCTACTAACAATTAATAGCCTCGTGATCCACTTAGGTGCTGATGAGACTTGATTAAGGGCTTTGCATGTAAATAAATCTACTCAAGTCGAACACTCTAGAATTCAAACTTGTTTGATTATTTTAGCAAATATAAAATTTTATTCAATTTTGATTTGTTTATTTATCGAACCGAATTTGAACGAGCTGTTTATCGAATTTAAACATTATCGAATATAAAACATTATTCAAATTTGATTTGACTAGTTAGTGAATCAAATTCAAACGTGTTCTTATCAATCCAAGTTTGATTCGAGTATCGAATACTTTGACTCACCTTTCAATCCTACGTACAACAGGTGGCCCAGAAAAAGGGGCCTCAAGTGTTGGGAAAAATAAAATTTGAATAAAAAAGTGTCTAAATATTAGAGATAATAAATCTAATGGGACTAAGCATCCGCAATGATATTTATATTATACCTGACTTATTATACAAATTACATATTTGTATTTATTACATTCATTGTATTTTAAAACTTTTTAAAATTAAATTTATATTTATAAAATAATAACACTTGAAACCTTCCTTAATGAGTGTCAAATCCAAAATATAAATATGTGTATAGTCATATACTCCTATCCATTTGACACTCATTGGAAAAATCTTCACTTAAACGTACAACAGAACCATAATTTTGTATTGTCATCTAGAACTAATACTATTCCTTTGAATTTGATATTCATTTTGGCTGCTCTACAATTCATTCAGAGAACTAAGTGCCCACATGTTCGGCTCTAAATTCTGTCTCGTGGATCCTTCCTAGGAGTGCCCCTCTCATCGAACATGCAGCAACATCTCTATCATCATCAAGCCTTTTTTTTTTTTTTCATTCCATTCCATTCATCATCACCAAGATTGTGTGACTGTATTAAATACAAGGAAAACAAGCCTGCTTTTGCAGCTGATATTGGGATGGATATGCATGTCCCAAGTCCCAGGTGCCTTATAGAGTATTTATGGATTTCCTTTGAGTTAGGTCGGCATCGTTCTTCGGATTCATCAAGAATTTCTGCAGAATGGTAATGCTCCGTAGGAAAAGTTTGTTAAGTATTTAAAGACTGGAAATGGATATTCAATACAAAAATTCCAATTAAAGAACCCAAAATTAAATAATTAAAGAGATAAATTTAGTACACTATTTTTTTTTAACCCTCCCACCCCGTCCCTATACTTTTCCAATCCCTAACTATCAGGCAGGCTCAATATTTGAATCCTAAATTTAATAGCAGGATAAATTTAGTACAGTCAAACAAATGGGAGAAGAAAAATTTTATCCAAGGTTTCTAAGTTCTGGTACTGATTTTAGTTGTCTGCTGTATTTTACATTATCTAACCCCCACCGTGTCAAAGCCTATAAACTAAAAATGGAATTGGATCAGATTTTATCTAACAAAGATTCCCTCGACCACAAAATGTCACGATCCTAAAAGGTTATCTAACTTTTTTTCTTTTTTTTTTGTCAATGTAAAAGGTTATCTAACGAACAGTGTAAATCTCTTACCGTACCAGTCTCATGTTTTTTTTTTTTTTTTTGGCTAGCAACGATACATTGTATAATCTACTATATTCTAATCTAGGGGAGGGGGAGGCTTGTGTTAGGGACTAGTGGGTATACAGACCCAATTAGACCAAAAGAGTGCTATGGTACTACCTTTAAATTTTTTTTCCTACAGATAAGATTTGAACCGTCACCTACAGCCCAAGAAGGGACTTAAATCCCTCCCTGATGGCCACTGAGCTAAGCTTAATGGTTAAAAATAACATGGAAGCGTGGTCCGTACCAGTCTCATGCCTTGACCTTAGAATGCAATGACCTCCTTTCCTCGTAAACTTTTTTTTTTTGAAAAAAAAAAAAATTCTGCATGGGCTGTTGCTACAGCTTGGTACGTACAAACTGGAAGTTCAATATTTGACCATTTCAAGCACTAACATTTACTATTCATGTCCCACAGATATCCGAGTGGTTGATCAGTGCCATTACGAATTCACCGTAAACTATTAAAATGTCGTAGATTTCTAAAGATTTTTTGACATGCAATTCAAGGCACATTGCATTCTATAGTACCCAAGGAGTAAGGACTCTGCAGAATTTATATAACTGCTGGCTTCATCCATACCAACTACCAACTCAGGCTTGAGGCCCTTCATTTACTATCTGCTTACTACTCTACCAGCACTATTTATAGCGTCCTTTGGCTTCTCCAATTTTTCATACTCAGTTTTATTTGTATCCTCCATCACCATGGCATCCTATCAAGTTATCATAGCTCTCTTCTTCACTTTGGCTCTTGCAAGAATTGAACTTTCCACAAGTAATGTCCTTAGGGGCTCAGTCACCTGTCTAGACTGTGATGGCCACAATGATCTATCTGGTTAGTCTATCAAACATTTGGGCTTTTTAGTTTAAAAAAAAAAAAAGGTTAGCCTGCAATACTTTTGGTATTTTTTGTGCATTTCTCTAGTCAAAACAGTCCGTTCTTGCATGAATTGTCACAGCTACTTATTCTTCACAAAGTGAGATAGAAATATAAATTATATAAATTCTTCTTGTTTTTTTTTAAAAAAAAATTGAGGTTCCAATTCCATTTTTGTTTTTTCTTTTCAGGTATTAAGATAGTAGTGAAGTGCAGCAATGTGAAAATGGTGGATGTGGCTACCACAAAAAAAGATGGTACTTTTGAGACTGAGCTTGCCAAGGGTACTACAACTTCTCCTAATTCACTAAAATGCCTTGCCAAGATCTTAGGAGGTCCAAGCTTGCTCTATACTTCAGGAAAGAAGACAATTTCTAAGGTTGAAAAGGTTGAAGGGCATGACTACTACACAAATACAGAGCCCCTTAACTTCTACAAATCATGCCCTGCAGAGAAGCATGCAGAATGTGCATCTGTTGACTTGGAATTTGGTTCATCCAAGACAGTTGATCTCCCTCTACCAAGGGAATGGGGACTGGCACCATCTAGCTACTACGTTCCTTTCATTCCCATTATTGGAATTCCTTGAAGTTCATGTTTGTAGTATTATGAGCTCCATAAACTAAGCAGTACACATATATATGATATGTGTGTGTTTTTTTGAGTAAAAAGAGAAGACTTGATGTCTTGCTCTTATCATCATCTTAGCTGTGTGTGTGTGTATAATGTACTGATTTTGAGTTGTTGCATTTCTCTGTGTCTCATTTCTACTATACATTTGGCTTGCATTTTAATATCTCTCTCTCTCTCTCTCTCTCTCTCATCATGATTTGATGAACAAAATAATATTTTGCATTTATGAGAAGCTGTCTACTTGTTGCGCATTCTCTCTTGTACCTAATTTTGAAATGACAAAAGAATTTTTGAAATCTCCAAGATGCACTTGTTGGACAAAACTTTTGAACTTCTCTTTATCTGACAAAACTTCTTAATAGCCAAGAGTACTGCTTCCAAAATATTTAAAAGTTTGCTCACGGGAAATAAAGAGACTTTCTGAATGGAGGAAGGTCTTACACCATCCAAGTTGGGGGAGCAATTCTAAAAAGTAAGGATAGAGCAGATATCCTCAGCACTTGAAGATGTGAAAACTTTTATTACTTTTGGAAAATGTTATTAGCACTTAAATGTTATTTATTACTCCATCCAAGATGGGCATACACCTATTATCTACAGACTGAGCAGGATTTTCACTTTGAAATGAAACATGCAAGAAGTCTGTACAGAATATTCTAAAAGTTCTGAAGGAGCACATCTACAAATTCAAAAGTTTTTTTTTTTTTTTTTTGCAAAATAATAACTTTTTTTTTTGTAATATTAAAATTTATAATTGCTGAAATTATGTATAAGTAACATCTTCATGGCTATATTGACACCTCTTGACCAGCATTAAACGAAGGGTTCACAAGATGGTTGTTGTCTGCATTGAATACCACTTACACCCATCTGAGTACGGTTTTATTGTGCAGCCAAGGTATGCTTGATGGCTGCTTGGAGATATCACCATTGGTCATTGCCCAAGTCTTAATAGCAAAAATAAAGTAGGTATCTATGTGCCGTCTCCTACATGACTCCTTTTCGTTTCTTCTTTTATGCATTTCTGTTGTAAAAAAAGAACTTAAGGAAGCCAAAATGATCACACTACAGCTAACATTTTGTTTCCGGCCACTGTTGTTTGGTTCAGCTAATTGATGTATGCATTATTGAAAGCCTCAATAAGTAGTCATTGAATCCTTTTCAAGAGCATGGAACTCTCAAAACATTTCTACTAGAACCACAAACGTATCAGATTCCATTTCGATCCCCTGGCTACAGTTACAAATTTGAAGTTTAGATAGAATATTGGGCCTATGTCTTTTTAAAAATTTTGAGCCAAGAAACTATCATCAAGACATTTATGTAGAATTTTCACTCCTTAATCCATTCCCTCCCCATTTTCTTGTAGTATTGCTTGCTTTTATTATTATTATTTTTTTTTTTTGGTAAAAAGGAAAATTAGCTGATTTTAACGCTAATCACCATCACATGAGTAGGGTATGCTCTCTAATCATAAATCACTTGCAGAAGTTCTTATAGGTTACCCATTTACATAACAGCTGCATTGATAACAGAGTATTACTTGCTTATTGTCAACCACAACTTAATGGTGACGCAGTAATATGTTCCACCAAGAAGTCAGTGACTACCATCCAACACAGTTGTTTTGTACCAGACTCAGAGAATTTTTAACCTTAATCTACACTAGTGTACGCTTATCATTATGATGCATTGATTAGGGAAAAAAAATGAAGCTTCTAATCATCTGATGGTCTAGTCCTTGCTCCAAAGTAATATTAGACAGATAACCCTTGGTCAACACAATAGGGAAAATGAAGGTAAAGTAAGAATTTGTGCATTATCTGGATTTTGCTAATGCCATTAAAAAATTAAACTAACCCATTAATTGCTCCAATAGTGCAGCTAGGAAAAGGTGAGATTTTAAATGCTTCTTGTATAACCTGTCCGAGGAAAACTTTGCTTCGAGCATTTAGGGGTCTCAAACCAACCAAAAATGTGGGGTATATTATAGGCGTCGATCTATTTTCCTATTATATAGGGACAATTTCTCCACCACATATTCTCCACCTATTATATTCTCCACCACATATATATATAAGGAACAATTTCAGAAACCTCCCTTGAGGTTTTTGACAATTTCACTCGGCTTTCTGAGGTTTCAATAATTGCATAGACCTTCCTCGGTATAATCAAATGATTAAAATGTCCTTCACTTAATAGTTAATTCATAAAGGGGCATCTAAAGGCGAAAAATACTTCTTATTATTCTACTTGTCATTTCCTAATTTCAAAAAAATAATTTTCATCAATTTTCTAATTTTCATATCTTCCTCCTTCCCTCCTTTCCTCTTTCATATTTTTTCTCTCTTTTTATCCTACAATTGCTTCTCCCTTTCATCAATTATCACGCTTCATTGTTACCAATCACACCATTATTAATTTTTTACTATCTCCAAAATTTATCTGTATTTTTTGTCTTCCTGTCTCTTTCTTATTATAAAAATTTTAGACCCATATTTTTTTTTCCAATAGTTTTACTCTTTACAAATGTTAGCCCATTGAAGTTACCAAATTAACAAGGTACAAACTATGGATTTTATTGCCAAAATAGGGGAAGATGAAAAAAGTGGTAGTGATATAGGGAAAAAAATGAAATTGAGAGGTGGAACATAAATAAGTGACTATTATGTTTGTTAAGCAAAAAAATATAGCAATTACTCATTGGTTCTCTCTTTTATTTACCTATTCATTGTGGTTTTATTATAAAAATAGAAATTTGTCTCTATTTCTAAAAGTGTTAGAGCAATGATGAATTATATTCTTAGGGACATGGGGGCATTTCTTAGTTTAATATTGGTAGTGGTGGTAGTGAGTTGCATTAAGCAAGAATTAGCCAGTAATAAATTTTGAGATGAGTTGAAGTCACTGGACTTTGTTTGTTTTAGTGAGTATAACACATACAAGAAATTAAAGATTAAAATGTTGTTTTGTTTTATCTTGTTCTCTAAAGAAAGGTATTTTAGGATATTTGTGAAAAATTATAAGCTATTGGATCTATATTATTACATAAACCTTAAAAACAAGAGATGTAGGTGTAATTTTTAAAATTTGAGGGGAGCTCTCTGTAATTGCTGGAAACCTCAAGGGAGGTTTCTGAAATTATCCCTATATGTGTATAATAAGACTACCTCAGAAATTTACTCTAGAGCTTACAATCTATAGCATATAACGTACGCAATTTGCTACCATGTCTTTCTAAAAGCCCATAAAAAAATTGAACCTTCGATGGATATTTTACAATTTTGAAGAGGTGACGAGTCAACGGGGTGATATGTCCCAACTTCCTGCAAACGATAATTCATAATTTCATTGTTTGGGTTAGGACATGTACAATTCATTTTTGGGGGCAATTAAGTATTTTAATAATGTATACACTATCACCATTTGATTCATGACATGTGTATAAAAATTAAATTTTAAATTAAAATTTTACATAATTGTCATTCGTCCAATGTTAATAGTATATACACTGTCATATAGAAAGATTAACCCTATTTATATACGTGAACATACGTTGAATTGGTACATAAACAAATTCCTCACATATAACGTAATCATGTAAGTGTACAGTAAATCAATTAAAAAGGTATAACAATTATACCAACACTTCAATTAGCATCCGTCCCATCATGTCCTTCATGGTTTAAGGTGCAATGGTAGAAAAATTTATAATAAAAATTAGGATTTATCTAATAAGTAGCAACAGAGTATTCGTTAAAATGTAGTTCAAATATAAATATTTTTGAAAACATAAATATAAATAAAAAACTTATAAATGCAAGATAGGAAAATAATTATTAATATGTTCATTCGCATAATAGCTTAGCTTAAATGTGATTCAGAATTTCAGATGCTTTATAAAGTGTCTATTAAGCAGCCGTTAAAAAAATTCATAAAAGTTAATCTCTTAGTACTAAACTGTCCCCCTATTCCAAATTTGACCTGGTGAGGCGGTCAGTAGCGTACGTTTTTTTTTTTGTCAAATCATAAATCTAATCCCAGAACAGTCCTCAAAAGCCGGCAACTCTTGAGGGTGTCCCAAGGACTTATAATCTAACCCAAACCCAACCCCAACCCCGATGTGGGATAATCAACCTCCACAAAGGAGCCTGCCCTTTGGCGCGGATCTTTTCGCCCGTAACTATTCGGACCCTCACTCTCCGTGATAAGCTGACTGTCTTCTCTCAACATTGTTGTTGTTTTTTGGTCAGTAGCGTACGTGGTTGAGAACTAAAATAGCAAAATGTGGCTGGTCTGTTGCCAATTGCCACTAAGTTGTTGAACTGTATGTACGGTAATTTTGCTCCTTTTTATTTTAAAGGGATAATATCAGAAACCTCCTCTAAGTTTTCTCTTAATATCATCTGGTCCCTCTAAAATTTTAAAAAATCACTTACCTTCTTTATTTTTATTATTTGTGTAACAAAATTTTTAAAAATCCTAAACTACTCTTTTACTTGCTATTAAAAAATTTCCTAAACCACTTTGTTTACTTTAAGAAAATCATCACTTAAAAAATAATCTCTAGTAGTACTTCCACATTATAATGCTATAACCCATATAAAAATATAAATTTAAAAAGTCAAAAAGATATTTGTAAAGAAATACACTTGCACCAATTAACTCTATATGCTTAAAACCGATTTCTTATGAATTTTATATTTTTTTCAACTTTTCTCAACTCTTGCACAAACCTTTAAATTGTACTAATTATTATAAAAATCAAATCAAAATATGTAAATAAATCATACCCCACTCTATCACAATCACAAAAAGTAAAAGATAAACAAAATTCAATTTATTATATTTTATAAATAAAATATTACATAGTCATCCAGAAAATGAGTAAGACAGAATGTTGGAGAAAAAAAAAAAGAAGAAAGTGATTTTCTTTTCTTTTTTATTTTTGAGCTCCATTTATTATATATGTGAATTATGTATCGGAATGAGAGTTAATATAGTTTTTTTATAATTATTAGGAGAGGTACGTGATATTTTTAAAATCTCAAAAGTGTCCAGTGATATTAGGAGAAACCTCAAGGGAGATTTCTGATATTATCCCTTTTCCCAATTGGTGATTACATTTATGCCCATTGGGCACATATAATTCTCATAATTTCCCTTAAAATCCAAGTGCAAGACTTCCTCTCCAGTAAGTAAGTCTGACTGATTCCAACTAAAGTTATTGCTATTTCACTAAGCACCCTCTTAATTGGAGGACAACAGCATGTCATCTTCCCACTTTTTCTCTTCATTGCCGCGTTTATACCGTTTCCAAGCTTTATCTCAAATCCCACAACAGATTTTCTCATTTCACTCGGAAACCGTCTTTACCCTGCCTTGTCCCTTTCTTCCCCACACGCTTTTTCCACTGCCTATATAAAAGTCGTGATCCAAAAGTGCCCACCAAAAATTAAAATTCTTGAAACTTTATACTACAACCACTTGCCAGCAACATCATACATGGATGTGCAACAAGAAAAGCAAGAGGGAATGCCCAAAGAAACTATCCCAGGCTTTCGATTTTATCCAACTGAAGATGAGTTAGTTTCTTTCTATCTTCACTACAAGCTTGAAGAAAAGAGAGTAGAAGAACTCAATCGAGTCATCCCAGTTATCAACATTTATGAGTCAGAGCCATGGCAGCTTCCAGGTTCGAATTCTTTGGCTTCTGGCTAGCTTTCATTATCTACTTTCATTTCTTCACGGTTATCGGTATAAATTCGACTAAGTTTTTTTTTTATCTGTTTTCATGAAAAATGTAGAGCTGTCGGGGGAGTTGTGCAGTGGAGATGCAGAGCAATGGTTCTTTTTTGTACCGAGACAAGAAAGAGAAGCTCGAGGTGGACGACCTAGCCGGACCACGGCTTCGGGGTACTGGAAAGCCACTGGCTCTCCTAGTCATGTTTATTCTTCGGATAATAGAGTCATTGGGGTGAAGAAAAGCTTGGTCTTCTACAAAGGAAAAGCTCCAATGGGAAGAAAAACTAAGTGGAAGATGAATGAGTATAGAGCTATTAAGGAAGAATTGTCTACTTCATCCACTCACGTCATTCCTAAGGTACACCCGCTGAAAAAAAATCTGTACCACCTAAAGTCGCAGATATTTATTGGTCATTCTTTTTTCTTTTTTTTTTTCTTTCTTTTTTGGCCACTCCTGATTTCTTTTTCTGGAGCATGTAAAACTTTGCGGCTTGCACCGCATAATGGCAGACCTAAGGTAAATACGTTTGTGATTTTCGTGCAGTTATGCGATTGTTGTAAAAATTTTACTTGCATAAACCAACTCAATGTATAAATACAATAATGATGCATGATTGCACCACCAATCTCAATCATATCCGTCCCCATGAAGAACTATATCTAAGGCAGCTGCTAGACACACAAGCCAAACTTCTTTTTTTATATATATATGCTTGACCTTAGTTTTTTTTAACCCTTTGCTTTTTCTGGTGGGCTGCAGCTAAGGTATGAAGTGAGCTTGTGTAGGGTCTATATCGTATCAGGAAGCTTTCGAGCATTTGATCGAAGGCCAGTAGGGGCAGGTACTTCTAGGGAAGCAGTAGTACGCACCATTAATGAAGCTGATGATAAAGATGTTCGTTCTCAGACTCAGAGGGGAGCGACGATGGACAGAAAAAACTCGGTAGAAATTTCAGCCTCACCAGAGGAGGTTTCGGTTGATCGTGTAGATGGTGAAGGGAAGCATTTGGAGATGGACGGTGAATTAAGAAGGATGTGGGAGTGGGATCAGTTTAATGACCATATGCAGCTTCCCTAAATTGTGAACTAGGTTCTGGATAGGGTTATGAGGAATTGATTTAGACTAATTAATTGTGAGTTTATGGGCTGTAAGATGAGTTCGTTTTGACATTATGTATTTGTTACTAAGAATATTTTGACATTTTGTATTTGTTAACTAGGTTCTAGATAGGATTATGGGGAATTGATTTAGACTAAATTGTGAGTTCAGGGGCTGTAAAGAGTTGGTTTTGAGTTTTTGACATTTTGTATTTGAAACTAAGACTATTTCGAAGGTCATCGTTTTGTGTATAATAATGGAGACAATTTTAAGTGTAAAATTTACTCAGTCGTTCGGTGTATAAAATCTAGGTTGAAATCCAACTGAGACGACCCTGTGAGGAAGGCAAAAGTCAACACACGAGCTCTTGAAATTTGCAAGTTGGAATGATTTATTGCCTAATTAAGTATCATGATGAAATTTGTTATCCTCTATGCCTTTAATCTCTGATCATAAGTCAAAAAGGGCCATTTATTATGACTTTGTAATAATACACCTACATAATTCAAGCCTTACTTTTAAATCCGAATAAAAAATTGAGTTGGATTTTTCCAAAAGACATTAATTAGTTGCACCCATAATGCCCACTTACTGCCCAACCATTTGACCTCATTGAAATGTTCTTCATATCATGCAACAATATCCTCGACCATTTACATAAAATTATTTTATATTTTTTAGTAGAGGAGTGGTGGAACTTAAGAAACGGGAAATATGAAATTAAAACATCTAATATCTGAATTTTTAACCTTTACCATTGATGACTATTTACATAACATGTTAGAGAAAGAAAAGGTAATTATGGAAACACATGTGATTTATGACAACATTTTGTGAGGCTAATCAATAATAAAGGGATTTTCTAACAGGTGACCTGCGTGCACTCGTTAACACATCCATATTTTCACCTAACCGCTATCATATATACACGCACGCTGACAAGTACTACTTTCTCGTGCATTTATACACTTTTCCTGAGTAAACCTCTTGCATTTATACGATTTTTCTAATTAATTTTATATTTCTAAAAATTTAACACTTCAAATACATCTTAACTCGTGCCTACGGGGCATCCGTTAAACAGACCGATGAGGGTCAAAATAACATGTAGACATTAGACTAAAATGAACAAAAACAGTGAGGATCAAATTTTTTATCTTACCCGTCTACCTCACCACCACTTCTTGTTATGATGCGGTTTAGACTTCCTCAACCCATCTATCATTTTCGCACAGCTGAGCACTGAAAAATAGTGAATATATAGTAATTTTCGGCTTTGAGTTGGAAAAACAGCTAAGTAATGGGGCCTAAGCAACAAAATACATCACTTCTATCTTTTTCAGGATGGATCAAGATCAGGTCCAATTGCACGTACTTACCAAGTTAGTTTTTTGTCGCTGTGAACATGCACGCGATTTGACCTGTTCTATTCTTTTGCCTGTCCCCCTTGTGCCGCTGAAGTAATCTGGACTCGTGTGTACCCCGACGACTTTAGCCTCTTCTTAGGTCTTCCTTCACTTATATTATATGATATCGTCTCCGACTTCTCTTGAAAACGGAATCTCAAGACCTTGACTTCGGGTCATGAAAAATTAGGCAACTCGTATTTCGTAGGGTCCCTTTGGCTCTTGATGGGTTGGATTGCTTCATTCTCCCGACAACGAACTTACGTAATCAAGAATGAACATTTTCGTTCTTAAGCGTCATTCTATTTTGGGTTGAAGTACAGAAAAAAGAAATCCCCATAATTCGGTGTATATACACTTTAGTTCCATATGATTTGAAAATCTATGCTTTACCTCCTTATCGTTGTAATCTAAATAGAACCGTTAGATTTTCAGTTAGATTTAATAATGGTTGAACTTGAATAATTGAAGTTTTCAAATAAAATTATTATGAAATTACAAAATCACCATTCAAACTAAGGTTAACATAATGTTCTAAGTAAAATTTGAGGGCAAACTATATTCTTAGAAAATTTTGAGATAAAAATAAAATTTTTTTTTAAAAAAAAAGCTTATATTTGCTTCGTCTTTAATGCTATCACTATGATTAAAAAAAACTCATATTTACTTTGTCTCATAAAAACAGCGCGAATAAATCGCGGTGAAAATACAAATTTTGTTTTATTGCGATGGTAGCAGTCCAACAAATAGCATTGAAGATGAAATAAATATAAGCTTTTTTTCTAAATTTTTTACCTCAAAATTTTCTAAAAGTGTAGTATAAATATAAAGCTTAACCCCAACGTATATTACCCTTCTATTTTTCAGCACCAAAAGTCAAGAATCAATGCTAACAATTGGTTTAGGTGTTTTTTTATACTTATTTAAGGAAGTAAATCAGCTTTGTGGCTGAAAGAGTACTAAAAACGAAATATGTCTATTGGAATGTAGTTTATGAGAGTATGCTTCCGCCTTTTTCATCTTTCTTTGTTTTATTGTTATCTGCAACACTGGTGGTATATATTTGGATTGCAGTTTTTACCAAAATTTTTTTACGCTTTTCATGCATACATTTCTTAATTAACTTTTTATTTTACATATATCAAATTATTACAGTACATTTTTCTATTCAGGGAAAAAAAAAAGAGAAGAAAACTGGAATCCAAACTGGTCACGAAACTGGTCAAGGAGGTTTACTTGCTATCTTCGACAAACAAATGGAGGCAGAATTTTTGTGGCCCCCGGCCAGCTGGATGGACGAATATTCTTGGGACACGGGTGATTCTTAGACTATAAAATTCTTGACTTTTCTGCTGTTCGTTATTATATTTATAGGCTGAGTAAGGTCACTCTCAAAATTGTTAAAGGAAACTTGAGCTGAAACTTCCCAAGTGAAAGAAAAACTACTCACATCGCAGTCTATGTACCCCAAAGAGCAAGAAGCTTCACCAAGCACCACGAGTTTTGAAACTACCAGGCAATGGCAATTCCAATCACCATCCAATACCCCTTCAATGATAATGAATTAAGCAACATTTTTTATTTTTTCCTAAAACTGATGTTTGATCCCTGCGCTAGAATGGAATCACCATCTCTATTTTGTTATTCTTTTCTTCTTTCTTTGGTCCCTCTTTCCATCGTCTTCGTCCTTTCTGCTGTCTAGAAAGTCTGAAGCTTTCCATCACCAATTGTAGTAGCAATTCATGGCATCTCATGCTATTAAAAGCAATGTTTTAAAAACCGGACCGTTAATTGAACCGGTGAAGTGAAAGGGTCGAGGTTCAATCGGTCGGACCGATTCAATCTCGGTTCAATAAATTTTTTATATAAATATATATATGTACAAAATAAGACATGTAATGGATTAATTTAATACATTATATGATGAAAGGTTTACTATTTTTTAATAACTTGAATTTTTTAAAAATAAATTTTTTAAATTATAAGTTAAAACAAATAAATTTCATCTCGATTTCAATTATGTCTAAATCCAATCCAAAAATATCACAATATTTTAAAATTATACAAAATTCACGTCTATGAGAATTTAGATATTGTGAACTTAAATTTTAATTTACGTTTTAGAAATTGCAATTTAAAAAAGGAAGTTTGGAGTTCGAAGGAAGTCAAGAAAATCGAAAATAGAAATGTAAACTTGATAAGAAACAAAAAATGAGATAAAAGTGAGTGGTTGTAGCATTAAATAATTTGGGTTAAAAAAATAATTCTTTTTTAACTTTTTTCAATTTAATGGACAAAAACCAAATTAAAAGATAGAAGAAAACATCAATAAATTAAAAATAAAGAGATTTGATTAAAAGGGAGTGACAAAAAAAAAGAGGATAGAGAGAGAGAGAGAGAGAGAGAGAGAGAGAGTTGAAAATTAAAAAGAAAGAGCCATAAGAGAATGAGATTTTGTAAGAAAAATGGAAAAAAAAATATAAGTGTTTGCTTTATATAAATAAGTTATCAAATAAAACTAATAAGATGTGATGGTGCAACGGTTAATACATTGGTCTTCTATTACAAAGGTCTTGAGTTCAAATCTTGATAGCTGCATTTTGGAAAAAAAAAAAAAAAAAAAGGAAGGTTGAAAACCGGTTCAATCGCAGTTTTTACGGTTCGATCGGTTCTTGACCGGTTTTCTGACAAAGTCAACTATGGCATTGAACCGGACCGGTGCCATGGCCGGTTCGTGGTTCAACCGGCCGATCCGGTCCGATTTTCAAAACATTGACTAAAAGTCTAAAACTTTCTTGATAGCCGCCCATGTCTCTAAACCATCAAAACCCGCAACAATTAACTAAAGATTGTTAGACTAAATATGAGCCAAAATTCGCAAAAAATATCAAAATTAGATCTTCAGTCAATCATAGTTATAAAATCGAACTTCTTTCTCTTTTCCATCTTCCTTTTGACCATGGTCATTTTTTCTCAATTCCATCATGATTTAATCCTTTCAACTTTTCTTGAACACCAGCAAACAAATCTCTCCCCTCTTCTGTTTCTCTCTTGTCTCTACATCTTCTTTGCGAGATATTCTATGAACCTCCAAAGCAAGAATTTAAAAAAGTTTGATAAAGAAGAGGTAATTGAACAGATGAATATTTTGAGGCAGGAGATGAAAAGAATGGCGTTTTTTCTTTCTTAAGCTTGTTTATTGTGTTGGGTTTAATTGGATTTTTTTTTTTTAATTTTGAGATGGGCCACATCAGGAATGAGTATGATAGTGCCCAGTTTACTCTTTAATTGGTTCTATGGGATTGGAAGAACTAAAAGTAAGGTGGTGCTCAAATTACTCTTTAATAGGATCAATGGGATTGGAAGACCTAAAAGTAAGGGGTGCTTGGTTCATCCTCCGGAATTGAAATCGGATACGAAATAAATTATAAAGAATCAATACCAATCAAGACCTCCTGGTTTTTTTGTTTTTTGTTCATTTCTCTCCAACTTCCAGTCATAACCCAAATGATGAAGCAACTTCACCTTCTCGTTTTTTCTTGTCAATTGATACAATGCAAATTGAGAACTTGTCAATGGCTTGGCTAATAGATTTAAAGGATTTTGACTGGGGTGACATTAACACAATCCGACGCAGTTTTTTTTTTTCCTCAAGTTGATGTTGAATCCCTTGAGATCGTGATGGTAAATTTTTGGTACTGTTTTGGACTTGGAGGTGAGGATGTGCAGAGCTTGGTGTGATGGATGAAATTTGGTTTGGGGGCTTAGGGCTAGGATTTTGAGGGTGAGGAAGGAGTGATAATAGTGAGAGGAAAGGTGGAAGTTTTTGAGATGTCATGCATCCTTGTTTGGCAGATAAATTTTTTATCAAGTTTGTCTGCTATAAGTTTTTTAAAAATTTTTAGTTACAGTAATCTTAAAAAACTTTTCCAAATTTTAAACTATACACTTCAAAATATTAAAAACAAAACACACTTCAAAATTTTTTTTAAAAACTTTTACAGTAAATTACAATAAAATTTTAGACAAACACCCAAAAAACTCACTTGCCAAACAAGGTCCATATGGTGTGTGAGGGCAATGAGGGGAAAGTTTTTAGATGCCATAAAAGAGGAGACGAAATCCTATACAAACAACATATGAATTAAGTGACAGAAACAAAATAATGAATAACTCATCTTTTTTATTTTAGCGATTTCATATTTGTGTAGCCCACGTCCTTGATTTTTAGAAATTCTCATTTTTGTGTCTATCGTTTAATAATATTGTGATTTACTATAGTCATTTTTTGTTGGTGAATTCAAAAGACATATTTTATACAAATTATCTTGGAATCAAATTTAGGAATTAACAAAACCCACCAATTTACTCAAGAATTGAGAGTTGCTATTTTAGAATTCATTCCAAAATCTCCAACCCCATACCTATTATCTTTTTTTTTCCCAAACGATATAAGCATTCATTACTTCAACAAAAGCATTACAAATCTAGAGCAAAAGCTCCTACATCATCTTTGGCTAGACTGATTAGCTAACTTGGAAATGAATCCGTCCAAGCTATCTCAGAAACTAAATTTAAGGCAAACTTTGTCAAATGGTGGCACACATTATTCCATTCCTTCTTAATAAAAGAGAAGAGACAAGAACTAAAGTCCTTGCTAAGCACAAGAATGTCAAATAGGACAGCACCTGCTAAATGGTCATTCAAGTTTCCCTCTCTGATTTGATCAATAATTCTCTTGCAGTTTGATTGGATTAGAATATTCCTCCATCCATTCATCTTGGCAAACATAAGCGCTTTTCAAATTGCTCTCGCCTCCTCAACAGCTGGAACACCAATTCTACCTTCACAACCAGCCCAAGCTCCCCTTAACTTCCCTTTCTTGCATCTAGCCACGACTCCCCATCCTATTTTTGCATCATTTTGTTTGACAGTTGCATCAGCATTTAAGCACTTGAAGTTTTCTGGTGGTGGGTCCCATTTCGCATTTCCTTTTTCCACGCCCCTGGACCCTTTTTCATCCTCTCCCTTTTCTGTGTTTACATTATGGAATTCTAGCCATTCTTGTATTGCCTTATTAATTGTCATGCCTGGACATCTCCCTTCCCTATTAAATTGTATTTGGTTCCTGGATTTCCAAATCTACTCCACCAATGCCAAAAGCTATATCTATATTTCTTTAACCCATCCCAGCTAATTGGAGCAGCCTTCCAAATTAGCTCTGCATGCTTACAGAAAAAGAACATGTGTTCAAGAGTTTCTATCCTTTTTTCACAGCAACAACACTTATCATTTCCTTGTCCAACCCTTCTCCTAATTATTTCATTCACTGGCAAGATTCTCTGAAGACATTTCCATACAAAATGTTTTAACTTATGCTTTACGTTCAGGCTTCATAAGAATCTCCACACCCCTGAATTAGCATCATTCCTGCTACTACTCCCTTGTTGCTGACTTTCCCTTCTTCCTTTTCTCTGCAACTCTTTAGCCACCACATAGCCAGTTTTCACAGTATACTCCCCTAATTTAGAGAACATCCATATTAGTCTATCCTTATCACCATACTCACTTATTGGAATATTAGTTATTCTTTGATAGTTTTCCCCATCAAAAATCTCTCTCAGTAATTCCTTATTCCAAGTCCCTTCAGAAATCAACTCATGGACTCTTTGCACATGACAATGTTGAGGTTTTCTCAATCTTATCTTACGATCTTATCTTACCAACTTCCAAATCTAGTAACCACTTATCTTTCCATATATCAATCCGCTGGCCATTCCCCACTCTCTTCCTCACCCCTTCTTCCAATAGCTCTCTTGCACTTAGAATGCTTTTCCATATCTAGGAATCCCCAGCATTAATTTTTATTTTTCAAATGGAAGATCCTCTAAAATACCTCCCCTAACAATCCTGCTAACTAAAAGATTTGGCCTTGTCAAGATCCTCCATAGTTGCTTAGCAGGCATAGTAATATTGAATTGCTGGAGATCTCTAAAATCCAAACCTCTCTTCCCTTTAATCTCAGATAACTTTCTCTACTCCACCCAATGAATTTTCCTATTTTTCTTACTATCACCCCACCAAAACTTTGCCATTTCTTTACAAATATCCATACATAAACCTTTTGGCAGTTTGCAGCAACTCATAGCATAAGCAGGTAGAGCTAAAATCACAGATTTTAAAAGGACCTCTTTACCAGCATTACTCAGTAGTCTCTCCTTCCATCCACACATCCTGTTGATGACACGCTCCCTAATGTAGTTGAAGACTTGTTTTTTTGGTCTTCCTATAACCAATGGAAGGCCAAGATATTTGCTTTGCCTAGCTTCCTTCATGCCTCCCAAGATATCCAATATTTCTACCTTCACTTTATCTCCAGTATTCGTACTAAAAAATACAGATGACTTCTCAGCATTTATAACTTGTCCTAAAGCTTTCCCATACATCTTCCATAGCTTCATCACTTTATCTGCTTCTTCTTTGTTAGCTTTGTAGAAAATCAATGTATTATCTGCAAAAAAGAGGTGAGACAATGTTGGACTATGCTGAGCAATCTTAAGTCCAGAGATTTCCTGACTAGACATAGCTCTCTTAAGTAAACTGAATAATCCCTCATAGACTAGTAAAAATATGTATGGAGATAGATAAAGGATCTTCTTGCCTAATTCCCCTTGTAGGTGTAACCAGACCTCTTTTTTTCCCATTCAAATTAAAGGAGTAAACAACAGATGACATACACTTCAGAATCCAATCTATCCATTTTTTACAAAAACCTATTTTTTCATAATTTTTTGCATAAAAAGCCACTCAACTCTATCATAAGATTTAGACATATCAAGTTTCAAGGCCATAAAAGCATTAGATCCACATCTTTTGTTATTTAAACAGTGAATGAATTCATGAACAATAACAACATTATCAATGATTTGTCTTCCTGAAATAAAAGCAGATTGGTTTTGGCAAATACAAAGCTTGAGTAGAGGCTTTAGTCTGTTGACTAGGATTTTAGATATGATCCTATAGACTACATTACACAAACTAATTGGTCTAAACTGAAACACTAACACAGGGACTATTTTAGGGATAAGAGTAATGATAGTTTCATTGACAACCCTCAATAACTGACCAGAATGAAAGAAACTGGATATGACATTTATCAAGTCATCTTTTATCACATTCCAGAATTGTTGGAAGAAAACAGGAGTTATACCATCAGGCCCCGGGACTTTGTTTGGGTGCAGTGAAAAGATAGCTTTTTTGACTTCCATTTCTGATACAGGTCTAACCAGCATTGCATTCATTTAGTCTGTGATCACTAGGGGAATTCCACTCAGTATTGAGTCAACCAACTGAGAGTTATTAGAACTGAAAAGCTTCTGAAAATAACCATTAATTTCATCCTCAATTTCTTGTTCTGACTCATACCAAGTTCCATCACCCTTCTAAAGACTTGAGATATTATTCCTTCTTTTTCTCTCTGCAACACTTGCATAAAAGTATTTTGTATTCTTATCACATTCCTTCAACCATTTAATTCTCGCTTTCTGCCCCTAAAACACCTCATTTCTCTTATAAGCCTCTTCCAGTTTCTTTTTAAGCTCTCTCACCCTTCCATTCTTATTGGCATACTCATCACCCTGAACTTTTACAAGTTTTTTCTTCAGCTCCTTAATCTCTTTTTTTGCATTAGTATTTCTCTGCCTATTCCAGTTCAAGAGAGCTACTCTATAGCTCTTTATCTTTTGGTGTAGTTTAAAAAATCTTGAGCCATGCTGTTGTTTTCCCTATACCCTGCTAATGAGTTCACCTACTTCTTTATATTTTACGCAGTTCCTGTCAAAGAAAAACCTCCCTTTCTACTTGCTACCCTTTGAATCAGTATCCAACAGCAGCATAGTATAGTCGGAGGCATCATTCTGGATATGCAGGCATTTAGCGTTCTCATTTTCTCTCCTCCATTATCTATTACACAAGACTATCCAATCTTTTCTCAATTTCCTTCCCCTCTTCCCAATGTCCATGTCCATGGAATTCCTTCAAACCCAATGTCAATCCATGGAATTCCCCTCTTCTCAATTTCTCAATCTTTTCTCAATTTGACCATGTCCATGGAATTCCTTCAAACCCAATGTCAATAAGTTGATTATTGTTAACAAAGTCCCTGAATGTTTGAAAACTTCTTTCTGGCCTTCTACTACCTCCCCACTTCTCATCATTAGACAATATATTGTCGCGCCCCATTTTTTCGCGATGGAAAAAAATAAAGAAGAAGGAGGTGTTTATAAAAAGATGTGATTTATTAATAATAAATGAAAAAGGACCTAGAATGGAACTTTGAAAAATGCGACAATTTGGGTCCAAAATTTAGTCTAAAAAGGGTTTTTAAGAAAAAATAGGAGTCGCCACTTGGTATTGAGTTTGGGTGTACCAAGTCACCCAAAAATAAAGTAAAATAAAATAAAACCCTTTTTGACAACTCCAGGTCTTTGAAAACAAGAGAAAATGAGTTCGGGAGTCACGGTTGAAGAAAGGGAAGGCAAAGGTTCAATTGACTCAAACCTAAGGCACCCTTTCAACCTAGTCTAAGCTAGTTGCGAGGTTTAGTCAAAATTTTCCTAATCTAACCCTTAATTTATCACATTTGAATGTTTTCTACATGAATGCAAAAATAAAATATCGAAAGGGACAAAATATTCATTCAAGGGTTTAATTGAACCAATCACATTTATTGCGAAGGCCAAAATGAATCCTTGAAGGTGTCACGAGGATGCAAATGATGAAAAAGGAAATAAAATAAAAGAAAAGAAATTAAATTATATACATATATATAAGTGCTCAAAGAAAAAGGGAATGCCACATAAAGGGTACGGGAGTCGAAAAAACTCGTGACATAATTTTCTTATACATGGATTAATAGGGTATTTAAACTAAAAAGTTATAATCACCCATTTTCCATGTTTGAAAAATAATTATCCTAATATGAACAAGCAAATGTACTAGCTTAAATGAGATGCAATTCTAAATGACATGATTAGCACCTATAGCGGGTAGGGGATAATATAATAGGGAATATCATACAAATGAGAAAAGATCCTAAAAATAAAAACATGCATGAAAATGTAGTGAATAGCACACAAAGATGAATCTAGCGCAAGACAACCTAAATGGTCTAGCGTTGGACTAGCCAATAAGCGTAGGGAGGAGCCACAACTAGCGTTGGACTAGTGTGGTGACGTCATGCATTAACAATTCATAGTGAAGCAAATAAAGCATAAATTAAAACAAATAAACACATAAGAGCACGTAACACATAACACGTAAGCATAATATCTAGATGCCAAAATCCTAAGAAAAGCGGATAAAACACTTAACACATAAGCCACATAAACACGCAACCTATCTATTACATCGGCGAGCGCCTAACTACAATCTACGAGGGAAAAATATAATAAAACAAATCTAATTATCCTATCTATTACATTTTTGAGGTATTTAAATACCTCTCGAATCATTATAAAAACTAACTAAAACATATATAAGAAAATTTGAATGAATATTTAAATCAAATAAATAAAGCATATAAAGATATATAAACACATAGGAACACATAAGAGCACATAAGAGCACGTAATTGACATTGAAATAATAAAATAGGAGTACCTCCCGTTTGAAGTGGTGACTAAATGGAGTCAAATTGTCCTAATTATACTCACAATGAACAAAAGGATCATAGCACCAATTTAATTGAAAAAGAAAATAATAATACAAGTACTAAATTCACACTAATATGTCAGGCGTAAAGAAATTTTAAGCAAATCTAAAAATTCCAAGTTAAGTATATTCAAAAGTAGCATAATTAACTATTAAAGAAAAGAAACAATCATAATAAAGAGAGTCAAAATTTATCAGGGACTGAATTGAGAAAATTTAAAAAAACTTTTGGGGACAAAAATTATATTTTTCCAAAGTTCAGGGGTCAAAATTAAATGAAAGATAAAATTCCAGGACCAAAGTGCAATTAAATTAAGGACCTAGATGAAAGGAATTTAAAATGTTCTGGGCCGTAGTGAAACTACTCCAAAGACCAGGGGCTAAAATGCAAAAATCGGTTTCTGATATTCTTAAGAAATGGGCCACCATGCCATCATTTTATTTCCTTGGGCCGGACACTACCTAAGCCCAACCGAAAGTCCAAGCCAAAACACAAGGCCAACCCGTCTTCTATCACTCAAACCCAACCAAAATAAAGGCATGGGCTCTGACCTTCTAACCCAACCGAAACCCAAAAGAAAAATAAACCAAAGCCCATTTTCAAAACCCAACCAAAACTAACTCTTGGCCCATCAGAAAAATAAACATCAGCCCAAATCCTTTTCTTTTCTTTCTTTCTTTTCTTTCTTTTCTTTTCTTTCTTCTCTTCTTCCTCTTTTCTTTCTTCTTCTTCCACCGAGAAGCTGAAGCTTCTCCCTGCTGGCGGCCATGGTTGCCTCCGGCGGCGCCACCACCGGACCGCCGCCGGCGATCTCTCCGGTCACCAAATTTTCTCAAAATACACCCCCTCACTCGATTTTTCGCGTAAATTCCATTTCCGGAGTTAGTTTTTACAAAAAATGAGTCGAAAGTGGTCAAAATGCCAAGAAATCAGTTCAGTTTTTTATTTTTTAAAACCTTCACATCTTCACCAAAAATCATAAAAATTATGCCAAAACCCTCCTGATAACTTCTACATTACAACTATAATCTTAGTTTGACAAATAAACAACAACAAAATAAAGCATTAAGTCAAAGCAGCCCCAAAAATGAAGAAAATTATTCTAATGCTTTGAAGGCTCAAAAACTCCCAAAATTTTGGATAACCAAGCATTTTCAGATCTTTGCTAGCTAATGGTCATCCATTTAAGCAAAACATACACACCAAATTCACTCCTTTGATTCATTTTTTCATTCAAACCTTTTTTCAAACATTTGGCATGCATTCACAGCACCGTTTCTTTTTTTCCTAATTTTGTTCATGACCCATCCCAAAATTTCATCCATACAACACCAACAAAAACCAGCAAAAATAAGCAATAAAAAAAGTAACCACACATACATTCAATCTAGTTAATTAAAAAAAGAAAAGCTGGAAAAAAGGGAGATAAATACCTCAATGAAGAGTTTGGTCCCTTTGACAAGATTTTTGATGAAATTGCCAAGCTCCAATCCAACCGATTGCTGCCTTGTTGTGTGCAAATGTGTTTGGATTTTGTGGAAGAAAATGTGTAGAGGGAGCCCCCTTTTTTTTTTTTTGTTCCTCTTGTCTGATGAGGGAGAGAGCCGAGAGAGCAAATTGAGCCAAAAGGGTGGAGTCTCTCTTTTTTTTCTTGTCCTCTGTCCGTGAGAGCCGAGAGAGGAGATTGAGGAAGTAGTTTTTTTTCTTTTGTTTGGTTTTTGTTCTCGTCTGTTAAGAGCTAGCCGAGAGAGGGAGGGAAAATTTTTTCCTTTCTTCCTTCTTCTCTCCTGGAGAGAGCCGAGAGATGTCTTGTAGCCAAAATGGAGCTTGTGTGCTGAATCTTCCAAAATGATGATTTCTCAATTAATGAAAAGACAAGTCCATGGCCATTGAGTGTGAAATGGGTTAATAGTTAATTTGGTGAAACAAAATGATCAAAATGATTTTTTGATTTTTTTTTTATTTTTTTTTATTTTTGTTGTTTTGTTGTTTTTTTTTTTTCCTCTTTTCGTAAAGCAAACCTGCAAATATGAGAAAATGCACATTAAAATACAAGAAAATAAATAACTTATTAAATAGAAAAATCCTGAGAAAATATTAAAAATTGACAAAAATTTGGTGTCTACATATATCATTCATGCCACCTATCAATACCCAATTCTAACCCCACAAGCTTTTCCTATCCTCTATAATTTTCCACTGCTTCTCACTAATCTGATCCTCACTACTGGCATATACACATATCAGCCACCATCTAGCTCTAGCACCATTCTTTTCCAGCAACATTTCAATAGTAAAGTTAGTATATAACACTTTACAAACTTGCAATTCATTCCTCCACATTACTGCCAGTCCACCAACTTTTTTCCACCGGATCAATCACAAACAGCCTATCATACCTTAACTTTAGTCTCACTTTATTCATAACATCCTTTCTGTTTTTTGTTTCAGACAAGAAAATCAACTCAAGGGAGTGGAGTTTGACACTTTCCTCTAACTGAAGAACTGTCAAGAGGCTCCCTACACTTCGACAGTTCCACACTAGAGCTCTCATTGAGACCTGGAAGCCCCATTAAGGTAGGACTCCACCGCCTCAGATGTTTGTTCCAGGCCTGCTTCACTTTCTACTATCTCGCTCTTTTTTCTGGATTTCCCCCTGTCCCCTGTCATTCTCTTTATCAGCACTCTCGCTTAGTTTCCTTTTCCCCCGCTCATTGTCAATTTCCATAACCTCATTCTTTTCGCTCAGAGGTACTCTTTTACTCACCTCACGAATTAGTCTCTTACACCCTCTATTCCCCTTATACTTACCAACTCTCATACCTATTGTGACAGCCCCACCTTCCCCTAAGGCGAATCAGAGGGGTTAGCGGACTGCCTGCCCAGCTCTCGCCAGGACTAACGGTACAGTTTACGTCAATCTATAACGTTCCGAACATTGCAATGCCCGCAAATAAGCCAAAATCACAAAATAAAAAAAAACGAAAGTCGTGGCACTCCGAAATCCAACCAAACATTATCCAAACATATATATACATTGGAAATCAGCATTTACAAGCCAAATGGCGTACAAGTTATCTCATAAGATCATACAAGTGCATTTAGGCCAATACAAGCCATCCATTAAGGGAAACCATACACTTAGGGTTAACACCCTCAAGGAGCTAATCAAAATACATGTACAAGAGCTCAACTTGCATTCAACTATCATGACCTTTCCAAAAGTGCTCATTTGCCTGTAAGGAAAACAAATAACACGGAATGAGCTAAAGCCCAGTGGTATACCACCCAATAAGCGATCAAAGTCACATAAGCATGAACTTTCATTTGAAGTACGCAAATAAGCGATAAAGCAAAACGGTAAAAGGATACGGTTGGCTCTCAAGAGCCCAATTCCACGCTTGTAATCTTGATCCAACCCCATTGACCCTCCGTCAATGTTAAAAGTACCAAACCGTAGACCACACTTTACTTCCATTCCTTCCACCTATCATACCCCAACCGGGCCCGCACTCCATTCAGTAATATTTTGGTAATACTCGAGTTTACCGGAACCAAGGGTCTCATTACCACAAGGTTCCCCAGTACAGTCCCCGTGGCAATTCAATCTTAACGACCAATCCCTTGCCGGCTCGATCCAATTGACTACCAAACGGGGTTGAGCTCCGTAATGCAATAAGGCCGTTGGACATCATCCAAACGACATCAATTCAGTTTCCATGAAATGGAATCCATCAACCAATATATCAAGTTCAGTAATGCAATAAAACGGTAGCCATTCAGTGACAATATCAAAAGAGGTGAGGGCGGTCAAGTACACCCTCACCTTAATCAATTCCAATATGCAAGTAAGCCTTCAAGGCATCACATAAACATTTAACAAAGCCACATAGTAACAATTTAGTGAGTGGTATACTTACCAAGCAAGTAAGTGGTATTTCATGTACCACGATCACCAAGCCGTCGTGCACTACCTTCAAGCCCTAGAACATATAACACATACAATGAGACTCGATAACGAGTCATATAGCAACGCTAAACACAACCCCAGTAGGGTTTCATATACATAAATGAGCATAATAGCAAACCAGAATTTAGAAAATGGCCTTAGTCTTGGTCCCAAATAGAAAACTGTTTTACACTCATTATGCGGTAATGGTACAACTCTCACTACCAATATCGGTTGGGGGTGTAAGACCCACCGTTTCGAAGCTATGGAACAGGGCTACAATAATGTAGAAGACCACTCAATCCAGTTCCTAGCTTAACTAGGTCGAAAATGCCAAATACTATACCAGAATTACCAAAACAGGTTTGCAAAATACAGAAAACTGTAATCGGTATATCTCAGTCCATACAAGTCAAAATTCCGAAATTCCAAAGGCATATGTTAGCTAAGACCCTCAGCTACAATTCATCAGAAGACACCAAATCCAAAATCCATACCAATTCCAGTCAAAATGGCCAATTACTATCGCAGTTTTCGCATTCTGTCCAAATCAGAACAGCTACAGTAATTTCGTCATATCTCATTCCACATTAATCCAAATGACCTGAAATTTTACAGGCATCTACATCACATCAATACCAACAGCTTTCATGTTTTGAGCAAAGTCTAATTCGACCTCTAACCCAGTGATCTAAAACCGGACAGATTTGGGGTTCAAGAACCCTAACTTTTCCAATTTCACACCAAATCCAAAATTGATTGCATTTAACCACATTTCACATCCACTAGAGCCATTTCCAACCATTACAATTCATCATACAAGCCCCCAACATCAAGATCATATTAAACCAGAAAAATTCCCAATAAAATAAAAACTTCACCAAAACAAACCAAATCAAGAAACAAATCATATATTTCAACTCTCATGCCTCCATTAAGCACTAATTAAGCATCATTAGAGGTAGTAGGGTGTTTCAAGCTTTACTTACCAAGAAACAAGAGAGAGAGGGATATTGGACACCTTTGATCTTCAAACAAACCTCACCAATACACTTATTAACACTAGAAGCAAAGTTCCTATGGAGTGAAATGGATGGAAACAATTGATTTTGGTTGATTTGCACCAAGTGGAAGCTTAAAATTTGAAGAGCTTTCTTCCTTGTGGAGCTTGGGATGGCCGGCCAAGAGGGAAGAGAGAAGAGTGAGTTTTTTGTAATTTTTTGAGATATTTAACCTTTGGTCAAGAAAGTCAATTTTGTGAATAGTATTTCTTAAAAGGTAACCAATAAGAAAGTGACATGTGTCACCTCCATAAATGCATTCCTATCTTTCTTTTCTCTCTCACATCAATCACTTCACACACACCACTTATCTCTTAACACCCGATAAATTTTTAACAGTATCCGAAACTTAACCTTATTGGCCGAATTTTTCCGAACTTATCGCACTAGTGGGTCCCACGTCCACCATTTACTCTTAATTTTCTAAAATTTCTCCAATGCTAGAAAAATCATCTTAAAACTATAACTGCTCATAAAATCCTCTCAGAAAATATTTCTAAGCCAGAAAATGCAAAAACAAGCAATTAAGGAGGAATAAACCCTAGGAAAAAAATATTAGGATTTTACGGGCTCTCACACTCTCCCCCCTTTAAAAGAATTTCGTCCTCGAAATTTCTCACCTTAATTCCCGAAAAGGTTTGGGTATTTCTTTCGCATTTCCTCTTCCATCTCCCATGTAGCTTCCTCCACTCCGTGGTTTCTCCAAAGCACTTTCACTAACGGAATCTTCTTGTTTCTGAGTTCTTTGACTTTTCGATCGAGTACTTGAACCGGTTTCTCCTCATAGGCCAGTGATTCATCTACTTCGATATCTTCCGGTTGTAAAACATGAGATGGGTCAGGATGGTACTTCTTTAGCATCGAGACGTGAAATACATTGTGGATTCGAGAAAGACTGGACGGTAGCTCCAATCGATACGCGACCGCTCCAACCCTCTGAAGGATCTTGTAGGGTCCAACGTACCGTGGTTGGAGTTTCTTTCCTTTCCCCGCAGTAAGACTTCGTAAGGGTGTGATCTTAAGAAATACTTGATCTCCAACTTCAAATTCCAAATCCTTCCTTCGGTTATCCGCGTAGCTCTTTTGGCGACTCTGGGCGGTTTGAAGTCGTTGCCTTATCAACTTGACCTTCTCGTGAGCCTCTTCCATCCATGGAATAGTTGTCGGGTCCAATGCCTTCTTTTCGCCAACCTCATCCCAGTAAATCGGTGAGCGGCACTTGCGTCCGTAGAGAGCTTCGTACGGAGCCATTTGAATTGACGAATGGAAACTATTGTTGTACGCGAACTCCACCAAGGTCATGTGCTGACCCCAACTGCCTCCAAAGTCCAGAATGCAAGTTCGTAGCATGTCTTCTAGCGTCTGAATCGTCCGTTCCGACTGGCCATCCGTCTGAGGGTGATAGGTTGTGCTCAAATTAAGTTTCGTCCCCAGGGTTTCTTGGAACTTCTGCCAAAATCGCGACACAAACCGTGGATCCCGATCGGAAACGATGCTCACAGGAACACCATGTAGTCTTACTACTTCGTCCATGTACAGTCGGGCCAATTGATCCATTGAATATTTCATGTTCACCGGCAAGAAATGGGCCGACTTGGTTAATCGATCCACGATCACCCAAACGGCATCGTGTCCTCTTTGCGTCCTCGGTAACCCGGATACGAAGTCCATTGTGATGTTTTCCCATTTCCACTCGGGTATCTCCAAGGGTTGTAACAGACCCGATGGTTTTTGATGCTCTGCCTTCACTTGCTGGCAAATAAGACATTTCTGCACGTACTGCGCGATTTCCCTTTTCATATTATCCCACCAGTAAGTTCCCTTCAGGTCTTGATACATCTTGCTGCTACCCGGATGGATTGTATACTTAGACCTATGAGCTTCCTCCAGAATTTCCTCTTTCAACACCTCTTCCTTCGGTACTACGATTCGGTTCCGATATCTCAAAAGACCCTCAGGACTCAAATTGAAGTCCGTTGTTTCTCCCTTTTCCAATTTCTCTCTCCACTTCCGCACCATCAAATCCTTGCCTTGCGCCTCTTTTATACGTTCCAGTAGAGTGGATGTAACCCTAATATTGCCAAATATCACCTTATGGCTCCCAAGATAGGGTTTCCACTCGCACACGGATTCTAGCAAATCCCATTCCTTGATCATTAGCCCTGCCACTTGCACTTTACGACTCAAGGCATCTGCTACCACATTTGCCTTTCCCGGATGGTAGTTGATTGTACAATCGTAGTCCTCCAGAAATTCCATCCATCGCCGTTGTCTCATGTTCAGTTCCTTCTGGGAGAAAAGATATCTAAGACTCTTGTGATCCGAAAACACTTCGAAGGTCACCCCATATAGGTAGTGCCTCCACTTTTTCAAAGCAAACACAACAGCGGCTAATTCTAGGTCATGAGTCGGATAGTTCTGCTCGTGAAGCTTCAACTTCCTAGAGGCAAAAGCAATCACATTCCGGTTCTGCATCAAAACACATCCCAATCCCTCTCGCGACGCGTCCGCATATACCGCAAACCCGTCCACTCCATTTGGCAAGACCAGTACCGGAGCCATGGTCAATCTTTTCTTTAATTCCTGAAAATTCGTTTCGCATCGGCCGTTCCAAATAAACTGGCCATGTTTCTTTGTCAAGTCAGTTAAAGGTCCTGCCAGTTTGGAAAAATCCTTAATGAACCTTCGGTAGTACCCCGCTAGCCCTAGGAAGCTACGAATTTCCGTGGGGGTTTCTGGCCTCTTCCAATTTGTCACGGCCTCAACTTTCGCCGGGTCCACTGCAATACCTTCGTGGGAGATCACGTGCCCTAGAAATGCCACTTTCTCCAACCAGAACTCGCATTTGCTAAACTTGGCGTATAGCTGATGTTCCTTCAATGTCTGCAACACCACTCTCAAATGCTCCTCGTGCTCCTCGCGTGACTTAGAGTAGACCAAAATGTCGTCAATAAACACCACGACAAATCGGTCCAGGTAGGGTTTGAAAACCCTATGCATTAGGTCCATGAAGGCGGCGGGAGCATTAGTCAATCCAAAGGGCATAACGGCGAACTCGTAATGCCCGTATCTCGAGTTGAAAGCAGTTTTCGGGATGTCCTCCTTCTTTATCAATAACTGATAGTATCCCTGTCGGAGATCCAACTTCGAGAAGACCACTGCTCCTTGCAGCTGGTCAAACAACTCATCGATGTGGGGCAGTGGATACTTGTTCTTGATCGTAACGTTGTTCAACCCCCTATAATCAATACACATCCTCAACGTTCCGTCCTTTTTCTTCACAAATAAGACCGGAGCTCCCCAAGGAGACTCACTCTCGTGGATGAATCCCCGCTCCAAAAGGTCTTGCAATTGCAACTTAAGCTCCTTTAGTTCTGCGGGTGCCATTCGGTAAGGGGTTTTGGAGATAGGTGCGGTTCCAGGTAAAAGATCTATTCGGAATTCTATCTCCCTTTCCGGAGGTAAGGCCACTAACTCATCAGGAAACACATCCGGAAATTCCCTCACTACGGCCACGTCTTCCACTTTTAACTTATCCGTAGGGGTATTAATTAGAAAGGCCAAATAGCCTCGCGCCCCTCTACTTATCAGTTTCCTAGCTCGAATGCCCGAAATGAGAGCAGATGAGGCTAACCTACCCCTTATATCCAACCTTAAGGTTGCCTCGCCAGGAATGCGAAATTCAACTATTTTCGTTTTACAGTCCAGTTGGGCGTTATATTTGGCTAACCAGTCCATTCCCAAAATCACGTCGTACCCTTTAATGGACAAGCTAATCAGATCTCCTAAAAATCTCCGCTCACCTACCCATACATCACAATCCTTATAAACTATACTAGTCACCAAACGTTGATTCCCCGTAGGTGTACTAACCTCTAAGTCATATGGTAAACTAGCAGGTTTTATATCGATGCCACACATGAAATTAGGGTTAACAAACGAATGAGTGGCACCCGGATCAATTAAAACTTTGGCAAAGCGGTGGAATATAGGGATCGTACCTTCCACCACCTCGGAAGACTCTGGGATCTGGTGGGGCTCTAAGAAATATACCCTAGCCGGAACTTTTGGTTTGGATCCGTCTCCCTTGGCCAGTCCAGTATTGGTCCTCGACGGTAGTTGGCTCCCCTTTCCGTCTTGTTTCAGGACCGGACATGTAGCCAGTTGATGGTCCGCACTTCCACACCGCAGGCATTTCCCCAGTTTCCTCCAGCAATTGTCCTCGGTGTGGTTTGTCTTTCCACAGTGCCCACAGGGACCGCGAGGTGCAGAAGCCGAGCTACTCTGAACGTTTCCCCTCGGTCCTCGCCCAGCTTGACCACCCCTGAACGGAGTCCCTCTGCCTGATCCGGACTGTCGACCACCACCCATGCCCCGTCCAAACTTAGAGGGAGTGCTCTTCTCACCCTGTCCAGACGTACTCCCAGGAAAGCCACGCTTCTTGGCCTGGAAGTTTCGGACCTGTAGCCGTGCACTTTCCACTCGTTGGGCTTTTTCCATAACCTCGCTAAACGTGGTAATTTGAGCCGCCGCAAGGTCCTTCTGGATCTCAACGTTCAAGTCCTGAATAAAGCGCCTCACGCGTCGTTGCTCAGTCATGATTAATTCAGGCGCGAATTTGGACAGGCGGGTAAACTGGCTCTCGTACTCCGCCACAGTCTGAGCCCCTTGCCGGAGCCGGATAAACTCGTCCTCCTTCCTCTCCTGGACTAGAGGAGGGAAAAACTTGGCATTAAATTCCCGAATGAAGTTCACCCACGTCCTTGGTGTCTGCTCTCGCTCCCATTTCTGTCTAATTACGTTCCACCAGGAACGGGCAGCTCCCTCGAGTTGGAAAACGGCAAAAGTCACCTGCCGTTCGTCCGGGTAGTGTAGGGCCGCGAATATATCAACCATTTTCTCAAGCCACTTCTCGGCGACGTCAGGGTCGGGTCCCCCAATAAACTTTGGCGGAGAGAACTTTTGGAAACGTTCTAGTGCTCTATCTTCACTCTCATTATGATGTCCAGGGTTTCCGGGGTTGGGGTTTGGGTTTTGGCCCTGTTGTTGCACTACTTGTGCAAGTAGGTTGGTCATTTGCTGCATAGCAGCAGCTATTTGAACATTGGGGTTTATCTGGGGTTCAGGATTCGGTTCAGTAGAAGCTTCCCCCGTTTCTCTAACTGGTGTGGGTTGCCTAATACCGCGCCCACGTCCCCGACCACTCCGTGTTCCTTCCATACGGTATACTTGGTCTAGGCAAAATTACTAAACCAAAGCAGTAACAAAGCATGTAAGTAACAAATAAACTTCCACTTAACACATAACGATGCATTTCAAACAAGATCACAAGCACACATATATACAAGCCAAACATATATACAAGCAGTCAGTCAAGTACGGCCAAAGCACGTACGTACACAAAAGATCCACCTGAGGATAGGCCTATCAAAAGAAATTTACACGTAGCTAACTCTACATCCAAAACGGTTAGCTAAGGCTCTATCCCTATCCGCCCTATACACAAGACCAAAACTATCTATAACAACTCTAGAAGTCATAACCTAGCCCGAAGATGAGCTATGAGACCCACTCGACGGAGTGGATCCAACCCTAGCCTCAGACCCCGCACAGGAGTCCTTGTCGCTCACTCCTTCCACCACCTCGGCACAGAGGTTTAGGATTGCAGCGGCTCGAGTCCTCACCTTCCGAGCCCTCTTAGACTCGCTCTCACGCGCCTCCCTTAGCTGGGCACAGAGGTCATCGACTCTATCCTCCGCCTCTAGTACATCGTACTTCAGATCCTCAATCCTTTTGGCTTGCCCCTCATTGGCCGCCTTTAATTGATTCACCTCAACCTCAAGCTTGGCATTAACTTTTGCCAGCTCCTTTCTTTCCTTCACAACTGCCAAAACAAGGGCATTCGGGTAAGCATACTTCTCCTTACACGCGCACCGCCGAAGACGGTTAAACGGGCTCCAACGAATAACGGCCCCCTTTGGCCGGATCTGGTACTTAATCATCGGAAGCGCTACACGGGGTCGCTTGGCCGCAGGGCCATCACTAGGTCCACTGGAACTGTCCATCCTACACCAAAAGTGTAAAAATAAGAATCAATAAGCTTAAAAACCATAAACAATAAACCCTCAGATCAAGCATTCCTATAACACCCAGGCTAATTCAAACCTAGGCTCTGATACCACCTGTGACAGCCCCACCTTCCCCTAAGGCGAACCAGAGGGGTTAGCGGACTGCCTGCCCAGCTCTCGCCAGGACTAACGGTACAGTTTACGTCAATCTATAACGTTCCGAACATTACAATGCCCGCAAATAAGCCAAAATCACAAAATAAAAAAAAACGAAAGTCGTGGCACTCCGAAATCCAACCAAACATTATCCAAACATATATATACATTGGAAATCAGCATTTACAAGCCAAATGGCGTACAAGTTATCTCATAAGATCATACAAGTGCATTTAGGCTAATACAAGCCATCCATTAAGGGAAACCATACACTTAGGGTTAACACCCTCAAGGAGCTAATCAAAATACATGTACAAGAGCTCAACTTGCATTCAACTATCATGACCTTTCCAAAAGTGCTCATTTGCCTGTAAGGAAAACAAATAACACGGAATGAGCTAAAGCCCAGTGGTATACCACCCAATAAGCGATCAAAGTCACATAAGCATGAACTTTCATTTGAAGTACGCAAATAAGCGATAAAGCAAAACGGTAAAAGGATACGGTTGGCTCTCAAGAGCCCAATTCCACGCTTGTAATCTTGATCCAACCCCATTGACCCTCCGTCAATGTTAAAAGTACCAAACCGTAGACCACACTTTACTTCCATTCCTTCCACCTATCATACCCCAACCGGGCCCGCACTCCATTCAGTAATATTTTGGTAATACTCGAGTTTACCGGAACCAAGGGTCTCATTACCACAAGGTTCCCCAGTACAGTCCCCGTGGCAATTCAATCTTAACGACCAAGCCCTTGCCGGCTCTATCCAATTGACTACCAAACGGGGTTGAGCTCCGTAATGCAATAAGGCCGTTGGACATCATCCAAACGACATCAATTCAGTTTCCATGAAATGGAATCCATCCACCAATATATCAAGTTCAGTAATGCAATAAAACGGTAGCCATTCAGTGACAATATCAAAAGAGGTGAGGGCGGTCAAGTACACCTTCACCTTAATCAATTCCAATATGCAAGTAAGCCTTCAAGGCATCACATAAACATTTAACAAAGCCACATAGTAACAATTTAGTGAGTGGTATACTCACCAAGCAAGTAAGTGGTATTTCATGTACCACGATCACCAAGCCGTCGTGCACTACCTTCAAGCCCTAGAACATATAACACATACAATGAGACTCGATAACGAGTCATATAGCAACGCTAAACACAACCCCAGTAGGGTTTCATATACATAAATGAGCATAATAGCAAACCAGAATTTAGAAAATGGCCTTAGTCTTGGCCCCAAATAGAAAACTGTTTTACACTCATTATGCGGTAATGGTACAACTCTCACTACCAATATCGGTTGGGGGTGTAAGACCCACCGTTTCGAAGCTATGGAACAGGGCTACAATAATGTAAAAAACCACTCAATCCAGTTCCTAGCTTAACTAGGTCGAAAATGCCAAATACTATACCAGAATTACCAAAACAGGTTTGCAAAACACAGAAAACTGTAATCGGTATATCTCAGTCCATACAAGTCAAAATTCTGAAATTCCAAAGGCATATGTTAGCTAAGACCCTCAGCTACAATTCATCAGAAGACACCAAATCCAAAATCCATACCAATTCCAGTCAAAATGGCCAATTACTATCGCAGTTTTCGCATTCTGTCCAAATCAGAACAGCTACAGTAATTTCGTCATATCTCATTCCACATTAATCCAAATGACCTGAAATTTTACAGGCATCTACATCACATCAATACCAACAGCTTTCATGTTTTGAGCAAAGTCTAATTCGGCCTCTAACCCAGTGATCTAAAACCGGACAGATTTGGGGTTCAAGAACCCTAACTTTTCCAATTTCACACCAAATCCAAAATTGATTGCATTTAACCACATTTCACATCCACTAGAGCCATTTCCAACCATTACAATTTATCATACAAGCCCCCAACATCAAGATCATATTAAACCAGAAAAATTCCCAATAAAATAAAAACTTCACCAAAACAAACCAAATCAAGAAACAAATCATATATTTCAACTCTCATGCCTCCATTAAGCACTAATTAAGCATCATTAGAGGTAGTAGGGTGTTTCAAGCTTTACTTACCAAGAAACAAGAGAGAGAGGGATATTGGACACCTTTGATCTTCAAACAAACCTCACCAATACACTTATTAACACTAGAAGCAAAGTTCCTATGGAGTGAAATGGATGGAAACAATTGATTTTGGTTGATTTGCACCAAGTGGAAGCTTAAAATTTGAAGAGCTTTCTTCCTTGTGGAGCTTGGGATGGCCGGCCAAGAGGGAAGAGAGAAGAGTGAGTTTTTTGTAATTTTTTGAGATATTTAACCTTTGGTCAAGAAAGTCAATTTTGTGAATAGTATTTCTTAAAAGGTAACCAATAAGAAAGTGACATGTGTCACCTCCATAAATGCATTCCTATCTTTCTTTTCTCTCTCACATCAATCACTTCACACACACCACTTATCTCTTAACACCCGATAAATTTTTAACAGTATCCGAAACTTAACCTTATTGGCCGAATTTTTCCGAACTTATCGCACTAGTGGGTCCCACGTCCACCATTTACTCTTAATTTTCTAAAATTTCTCCAATGCTAGAAAAATCATCTTAAAACTATAACTGCTCATAAAATCCTCTCAGAAAATATTTCTAAGCCAGAAAATGCAAAAACAAGCAATTAAGGAGGAATAAACCCTAGGAAAAAAAATATTAGGGTTTTACGGGCTCTCACACCTATACTATTAGTTTGATCCTGTTTTTTATTTGCAAGAACTATACCCTTCCCCCCTCTCACTTACATTGTTTTTTATAACAGATCCATCAATCCATATAGAATCAAAGTGTTCCTTATCGTTGAAATCCTCTCTCTAGCTACCTTTCTGTATTTCTCCTTCTGCCATTAAGTTTAAATCTTTATTAACATTACTCCTTCCCTTTAGTTCATCCCCCTTTTTTTTACATCCAGACTTCATAGAACTCTCCCTCTTAGTAACTTCCATCAACTCAACTTGATTCCTATCCTTAGCTTCCTCCTTCATGGTCTCATTTATTATTGTGTCAACACTAACCTCAACTAGCTTCCAGGGTAACAAAAGTTGTTCCTGCTCCCTTTCTCCCTATTCCTTATTCAGTTGTGAGCCTTCACTACCATTACTTGAGTTATTCTGTCTTCTGGTTGAGCTCCTAGCATTACTAGCCCTTAACCAAGCTACATATTGAGCTTCCTTGTTTATATTAATTCCCTTCACCCTGTAGTTTCTCTCATTATGTCCCATAATCCCACAATAATAGCAGAAATTAGGACATTTCTCATATCTAAATTCTATCCATCTAGTACTATCATCTAGCTTCACTGTAGTTCCCCTCATCATTGGTTTAGATAACTCCATCTCCACCAGAATTTTTAGATGTTTCCTTTCGTTCCCCCCTCCAAATTTGGAATTATAACTTCCTTTACAAAATTGAAAACCCTCCCAATTTTCCTACGAATTTCCTTGGTAATCCAGTGGATAGGTAAATTCCATAGCTGAACCCAAATCCAAGTCCTATTAAAAGCTTTATCATTCTGTTCTAACCCCTCATTCCACGGTAATACTACTAATGGCAAATTATCATATATCCATGGTCTCCCCCGTAGTACCTGCTCCATATCATGAGTATTATTGAATGTAAACTGAAACATATTAACCCCAATCTCAACTACTTTTAACTTTCTTGCAAAAGGCACATATTATTCGTTAAACTTTTAACACCTGATATGTTTGCAGTCTTCTCCCCTACCACATTTCCAATGATACTCATTTGACATTAGCTACTCCCTGAAACCATCGACCTTCTCTTCAGTCAGAACAAATCTTCTCAAAACTTCTTCTAATTCCTCAGTCATCCTGAACCAATATCAGAGTATTCCCCAGTTAAACACAGACAAAATGAAGATCAATACCAGTAACCTGTCCAAAAACAAAACAGAAACTATGAAAGCATAAGAAAACGCCAATAAAGGCCAAAGGAAAGTAGGAAAAAGATGACCGACACCGAGTAGCTAGATTATTGAAATAGAAAATGGAATCTGAAATAGATAATTGGATCTGAAATGGAAAATTAGACCTGTAAATGGTAATTGAATCTGGAATGGAAACTTTAACAAAAAAGCAAGCTCAAAAGAGAGATGATTGAAGCTTAGCTTAGAAATCTTCTAGATCGCCATATTTAGTCATCCTACCATGGAATGAATGTAAATTACAGAAAGAAGAACACTAAATGGAGAGGATAAACAAAAATCATGATAAAATGTAATTACTCCATTGAATTCACCATTAATGTAGAAGGTAATGCGGATCTAAGAAGGTATATTTGTTTTGCTTTTTGCTTTTTTGTTTGTTTTTTGAAGGAAAGTACGGGAAATTTGAAAATTGAAAAAGCAAGTTCAAAACACCCACCAAAGGTGATTTTGGCTCCCTACTTAGAGAGAGAAAGTAACACACCTACAAGAGGGATTGATAGTAATTTGCTAGATTATATACCTATTACCCAAGCATTTAAAAATTAAAATGGACATCATTTTAAATCCTGATTCCCACACCCTCAAACCGAATGCCCCTTAATGACCACTAAACCAAAAATTATGTATGGGCATCATTGCCCCTTGATTCCCATTGACGAGGGCAAATCCAAGCAAGCGGGTGGTTCGAACTTTAACCATATGATAGGATGACTGATCAGCTTAGTTTTCTCCAATTGAATGATTCTAGAATTGATCAAGTTTTCTTAATCATTCTTAGTTGGCCGAAGGGGTTTATTAGAAATGATAATATTGCACTTTTCGATCTTTCAATTTACCCTTTCCATTTCTTTAGAAACCCGGTCTTAGCATTTGGACATTTTTCTTCTTTCTTCTCTTTCCTTTTGAAAGTCTTTAACACGTGATATAGAGAGTTTTTTTTTTTTAATTCCCCAACAAAGAAGGAGTGATATTTAAGAAGTGAAAATGATGAAGAGAATTTAAACTTAGGAACTCTAATTTTTAAAATCTCAATCTTAGTTATCAAACCAAGGCACTCTTGGCGAAATGCTTCTAGTACACACTTAAATGTAATTAGCAAAAATACTTTATATTTGAAGGCATCCAATAAAACAATTCGATTTCTTCTAAATGTACCTAAATTGCGACATTGAAAATAAATAATTTGATCAAATAGCTATAAATACAATATGTACTGGTTAAAGGTCACATCTTCAATTGATAATTCATTACTTCAATATATAGGTTGATGATGAATCAATTCTTCATATTAAAAAGTAAGTTTTACGAAAAGGAGAAACTTAGCTACTACGTAGCATAAGAAGAAACAGAAATTGCTAACAAAAAAAGAAATGAAATAAGCGGCGATACAAAAGAATGGACAAGTACAAACAAAAAGGAAAGGAAAAAGAAATGGAAAGGACAGAGGGATGAAAAGGAAAAAAGAGAAAAAAAAAAAAGCAATCGAACCGTTAGAGTTGGCTAATGCAATTATGCAAAGGGAAAGGTGGTGCCATGATAAATCCAATACAAGGGTGGTCAACTACAAATTGGAAAAAAAAAAACTTGAAGGACTTATTCAACACATAACCAAAAAATTGTGGACTAATTCGCAAAAATTTTGTTTGGAAACATTATTTGAAAAAAAAAGGAAAATGTTATTTATACTTCCTTTTTGTTATTTGCACTCCCACTATTATTTTTATCATATAGTTTTTATCGATTAGACTATATAATATAACAAATGGTAGGAGTCCAAATAACATTTCCAAAAAAAAAGTAAAAAATAAATCACAATGTCATTCCAATTTTTATTTCAGATAATCTTTTATCCAAACATACATTTTTGGCCTCCTAATTTTAATTTTTCATTTCATCTTCAACTTATGTTGCCTACTAATCCTGCTAATTGGGTCTAAACTTCAACTTAGACACAATACATAAAACATTACTGTAGCTGTTTTTGGAGGTGTTTGGATTAGCTGTTTGGAGGTGTTTTTCAAAAACTTTACTCTAAATGTGTATATGAAAAACTTTTATTGTAAATGTTTTTTAAATTATTTTTAGAGGTATTTTTAAAATATATTTTAAATATTTTTATAATTTACAATTTTTTGGGATATTTTTTTTAAAAATTTTACATGACCCACCACTATTCCCTTTCTTTTCCTCCCCCTCTCTCCTTTCTCTTTCTCTCCTCCTTCCCTCTATTTCCTCCCCCCCTCCTCCTCCACCTCCCTTCTCCCCCCTCCCCTCCTTTCTCCCAACCCCAAACCCCTCTCTCGCTCGCGGGTGATGGCTGCGACTTTAGCTACCACTCTAATCGCGACCATCTTGGTCGCGGTTTCTAATCATGATTAAAAAGGTTGCGGTCAATCGAGAGGAAGGAAATTGGGGGGTAGGGAAAGGGAAAGGAGGAAGGAGAAGGAAAGAGAGGAGGAAGGGGAGGAGAGAGGGAGGAAAGACCGACGGAGAGAGAAAGGAGAGAGGGTCGTGGGTATGGGGATGGTGGCGATAAGGTGGTGATCATGGTGGTGGAGAGTGATGGGATGTTTTTGAAGTTATTTTTGTTTGTGTATTACTGTAGCATTGTAGATGAAAAAATTGTTTTTCAAAAAAGTCTAAATCCAAACAGAGCATATAGTAATTATCCTAATTCCTTAGCTCATTAAGGTGTAAAAACACTCAAGGTTTTGGCACATTTACCCTATTGTAAACAGAGAACGTACACCTACAATTGTGTTACTATAGTCATGTATATACATTTTTAATCTTTTTCATTTTTATTCAAAATAGACAAATTGATTAGTTTTAATACATGTAAAGAACCAAAAAAAATCTTAAGTAAAACTTAAATGCATCAATAATCAAGGGTTCAAAGTTAGGGTTATCAATGGGTTGGGCTAGCCCATGCTCACCTTGTTCAATCCATAGAAAGTCCAATGAGTCTTATATTTAATAGAATCAAGTAGAGTTTTTTTCTTTTTTCTAAAGCATAAAATCAAGTAGAGTTTAGATGTATATAATGGGTCCAAGTTAAATATGGGTCGAGTTTGGACATCATCACGTTCAAGCCTGATTAAGGCCTAACCTGTTCATATGTATAATTAAGAATACAATATATATAATTGCATATTAAATGATATATATATAATTACACATATTATAAGATTAAAATATTAATAAATTATATACAAATTTATAAATATTAATATATTATATAGTTAATTATGAGTTTGAGTCGAAAATAATATAAAATCGAAACTCATATTAAATGATGAGTCGAGTTTGACTATTCTAACCTACCCCGAACTCGAAAACTCAAAAGTTTCATTTATTTTTGAATTGAGATTAGGCTTCTCAAAACCCAATTCATAGAGCCCGATTGACACTCCTAATTCCAAATTAAGACATGAATTCCAATAAAGCCCTAGTGTTTTTTGAATTGAAATTAGGGTTTGTTAAAATCCAGCTTGTAGATCCCAATTGACACCATTTGTTCGAACTTCGAAGTTCAGACACGAATCCCAATTTTCAAAATAAAAACCGGCCACAACAAAGCGTATCAAGTGAATTTTTTTTTTTTTTTTTTTGTGAGGATCGTATCAAGTGAATTCCAAAAATAATAAATTATTGGATGTAGTAGAAATAGAACACTGATTAGCCCGTGGACTTACAGCAGCCGGTGGACACCATCCCCCGATCTTCACTGTCCCAACTAACTTCCTCAAACCCTAATCAAACCTCAATTTCCATGTATATGTATGTAAATTATACCATATAGATACATATACTTAAGTTTACATATACGTTTATTGAGTAGTAGGTAACGAGGACGGGCTACTTTGATGGCGATAGTCTATGCGGTGGTGGCTCGGGGGACTACCGTGCTCGCGGAGTTCAGCGCCGTCACTGGGAACGCCGGAGCAGTTGTGCGGCGGATATTGGAGAAGCTGCCGTTGGAGGCCGAGTCGAGACTCTGCTTCTCTCAGGATCGATATATTTTCCATATTCTCAAATCTGATGGCCTGACTTTTCTCTGTATGGCTAATGATACCTTCGGAAGTATGTTTATAAAGTTCCCTTTTCTGTGTAGTTTCTGAGGACTTGACTTTTTTCCTGGATTAAGGTCTTAAATTCATAAATTCTCGTTTTCTTTTTTGACTGGATAACTATTGTTTTCAGTAGGATATTGATGATAGAGGTATTATTTGTTGACGGAGTTGCAAAATTAAATTGGAAATTCTGGAGTCATTTCTTTTTGTTTATTGAAAAAGGTGGGATTTTTTTTTTATATGTACAACATTTAGCAGCAGCTAATTTTCTTTTTGTAGGATTGGATGATGATTATGTATAGATTAGGCCATAGATATTTATCTTTTGTGCACAGACTGCTTCTTGTGTGATATGTTCTGAGGGTCGATTAAGTGCTGCTGAGATGGGGTTTTCAATATTTGGAAGTTTCAGATTAAATGCTTACTCGTGATTAAAGTGCAATATCTTGATCGAGCTTGAAACTTGCATTTTGAGACTTCCTGATAGTATGAGGTGTGAAAAAGAAAAGACTTTAATCCCTTTGTGTTTGTTATACTATTAAAAAAAAAAGAATGGATCATTGGGTCGAGGAGGTGGTGAAAATATGCACGGAAAGCTTAGTCATCGCCATGCTTTGTGTGGACACAAATATATGTGATTTTGCTTTTATTTAAAGCTTCTAAAAGCATAATTTTCCTTTCTAGTTAATGTTGCATATCTTGAATTCTTAATGCCAACATTACGCTATTTTGCTTTTATATAAAGCTTCTAAAAGCATAATTTTCCTTTCTAGTTAATGTTGCATATCTTGAATTCTTAATGCCTACACGCTATTTAAGTTAGTGTCTCTAGGTATCATTTCCTCATTTTTGCTTACTTTTTTTCTGCTAAATCACACTTCTACATTGGTACTATGTGTAGGCTATGTAAAGTTTTCTAAGTTCTGATTTGAAATTTTAATGCATATTTGACCCAGGAAGGATACCATTCTCATACTTAGAGGATATACATATGAGATTCATGAAGAACTATGGCAAAGTAGCACCTTATGCACCTGCTTATGCTATGAATGATGAATTCTCAAGAGTCTTGCATCAACAAATGGAGTTTTTCTCAAGTAATCCTAGTGCTGATACCCTCCACCGTGTTAGGGGTGAAGTTAGCGAGGCAAGTATTTTTCTTTTACCTTACATGGGGTAATATGAAAACAGAAATTATATAAAAAGCTGTTTTGTCATTTTTGGAGTGCATGTTTTATTTGGTGGTTTGGATGTTGGTTTTCCATCTTGTGTTGGACATGTAGCAATAAGTTGCCTAAGTTTAAATCTAATTACTTTTAATAAAAGGTCTGTTATTCTTGTCTCTAGCTGTTCATCGGGAGTACTCATTTAGACATTAGGAAACACTTTAAGGAATGTACAAGAGAGAACAAGACAATCGCATTTTCTTTTTTGCTGTTTGCATTTACTTCTCCATCTCTTTTGGATGTATCGGGCAACATGCATGTTACTTTGCAAAAGGTCTTGACTTTTTGTATTCATTTCTCAATCATGTATTGGGGGAATATTCAAGAGTCTCCCAGTGAAGTTCTGCAAAATTGCTTTTTGTCTTCATTAATTTAAAGCTTTAAGTTGATTGGAGCTGTTGATTTGGATAGGGCATACTGTGGATGCTGATGCTTCTAGTAACATGTCCCGAAAGACTCATATTGAGATTCAGACTTTAAATTGATGTAAGGACAAGATAGGTAAGGTCTTGCCTTATTAGCACTAGCGGAAGAATGAGGGGATTGTGGCCTGTTTAAGGCTGTGAACAGTACCCATGAACAATAATGTGGTAAGAAAAGATGGGAGGAGGAAGAGAATTTAAGAGGAAGAACAAAGCAACTAATAAAACAAAATCTTAATCTTCATTCATCAAATTCTCTGTACCAAGAATAACATAACTATTTTTACACCATAAAGCTTTCTAAAACTCGTAATTCCATATTCTGACTAGAAAATTTAACTAGTTGTAGAACTTTAGAACTTTTAGGAACTTTCCTAATAAATCCGACAACTTACCTAATATGATAGATATCTGCGGTTGGCAGTTTTGTCTGTGCACATTTATTGAAAAGACAGTGGAGCGCCAATAAGGACTTTTTTGGAGCATAAATATTAGTTCCTGGCTAGAATACCTTAAATTTGTCTCGAAATAATAACTATGTATTCTGTGGTCAATTTTTTAAGTTTTACGCACAGAATTGGTTTGAGGATAAGTATTCTTGTAGTATCTCAAAAGGTCCTACCTCCTCCTTTTGGGTCCCTCCATCTCCACCTTTTTTTGTCGTTTTTGCTTTTATATTTTGAGGAAGAGTCACAGTATTAGTATTCGCTTTCGGCCTTAAAACATGCTTCTACAAGTTTATCAAATAGCTACTTTTCAATCCCTTGATATAGCCAATGTAATTTGTGGCGGCCAAGTTTTTGAGTTGAAACAAGCTCAAGAGAAATATAATGACAAGAGTTGTAGTTTTGAGCGATCTAATTGGCAAGGAGAAGGTTTGCAGCAAGGTGTTTTACCACATAGTGTGAGGTGGAAATGCTAGAGCATGGGACAAAAGCTCCATGTGTTTTATGACTTTTATGACCTTTTAAGCAAACCCAAATAGATCTGTGATATCATTGTCTAGAAAACTTCTAAGCGTAACTTGGAAATTTACTGTTTCCTTGATGAAAATTTGTGCGTGCATGTGCATAGGAGATGAGAATTTAGAGATAAGAGTTGATTGGTGATGATTGGCTTACTATCTATTGAGTGAAATAGGAACTTGTGACAGTTTTCTGTCTGCTGGTTGTAACTGTCATTGAGCATTATTCTCTTACTTTGCACAGTCTCTTTTTCTTTTAGGTAATATTCTTGTTTGATCTTTAACCTGATCTCTAGATACGCACAATAATGGTGGATAACATTGAGAAGATACTTGAAAGAGGTGACCGCATTGAACTTCTTGTTGATAAAACAGCAACAATGCAAGATAGTGCATTTCACTTCAGGAAACAGTCAAAGCGTCTTCGTCGAGCTCTTTGGATGAAGAATGCCAAACTCCTGTGAGTATCGTAGCCTCGTTCTACAATTAGAAGGGAAAAAGTAACTTCGACTCATGTTGGATGATAATTTATTCAATGTAGACTTTAGCTTGAAGTTAACTGTGGCATTCTTAATCAATTCAGTTCAACAGCATGCTCAGCAAGTTATCATTCAATTTTTGCTTTTGCATGAATGACAACTTTGTTGAATTTAGGTTATAGAGTTAAATTAGATATTGTTAATTGACTCGTGGTTATGAGAAAAATGACCAGTAGAAAACTGAAACCAAGGGGAGCTTTCTTGTTTCAAAATCTTAAAAATAGCCAGAATAATTGCTGGCAAAAAACTATTGAACAACTCTATTATCTTATCTACACATCCTAGCGTCTTCTCTTCCTTAGCTGCTGCTCGTTTGCTGGCTTCATCATAAAGTTGGGAATTTTCGACAGCCTTTTAGATTTATTATTGATGATTTTTTCTCTTTTGCTTCTTTCTTTCTTTAGTTTATAGTTTCTTTACCTGTATGTTCTCAGCAACGGAGCATTCCTTCAAATTTTCTCATAGGTTTAAAGCAATCTGGTTCTTTGAACTGACGGATAGGAACCCATAACATTTATGCAGGGCTTTGTTGACGTGCTTGATCGTAATACTGCTGTACATAATAATTGCTGCTGCTTGTGGAGGCATTACCCTACCGTCCTGCCGGAAACGGTGATTTCTTGGATCAGGGATGCTATAGATGATTCTGGGATGATGATTCTCAATGCTATATATCGTTGGATTCTCCTTCCTCTAGCCCGTGTTAATCACTTCCAACTGCTCCTCGTTCTCCCAGAGTTGTGTGGAAATAGAATAATATCAAGAACCATGGTCATCTTCTTTTTTTTTTTTTTCTTTTTATTTTGTATATTATAAATGCTAGAATTTTTGGACGTCCTGGTTCTCGTAAAATGTTAATTGTAGTTCCTTGTAAAACACCCCTTTCTCTTCTTTTTTTTTTTTCTCTTTATTTTTTGGGTAAGCGACCTGTAGTTATGTTATGTATATTAGAACATAATTTGTTTCGGACTTTTATCGGAAAATTAATTATTTGTGGTAAAATTTCAAATGACTTGGCTAACGAGCGTTTCAATTTTAAAGGATTTCGCTAATGAGTGCCGAAGGTCTTGTATGTTAATTATATGGCAAAAATGAAATTAAAGTGAGAAAGTATTTAAACGTAACAAATCTCATGTTAGCTGGTAGGGTCGGTTCAATGGTCGAAGCAGATGTAGGATGTGGTTTAAAACTTTTGGTTCAGTGGTTTAAAACTTTTCATTTCAAATAAAAATCAAAAGAAAAAAGGAGTTTATTTGGTTTCTGTTGCAACTTGCAAGATGTGGTTTCCAACTCCAAAAATGAAATTGCATACTATTTTGTTAATTACTGTGAAAAGGACTTTCAAAACTTTTCATTTCAAACAAAAACCAAAAGGGAAAAAGAGTTTATTTGCTTAAGTGGTCGAAGCAGTTGCAGAATCTAGTTTCCAATTTCAAAAACGAAACTGCATACTCCCTCTGTTCCACTTTGATAGTCCTGTATTTCTTTTTCATCTGTTCCAAATTGTAGTTTACTTTTTAATTGAAGAATGTAGTTGTATTTTAATTTTTCTAAAATATCCTTATTCAATGTAAGTAGTTGTTACTATAAATTTACCCCATTTAATGAGAGTTGATTCTTTTTTTACCATCAATTCAAGTTCCCATAAAGTTGTACCATATTTAATGTGAGGGTATTTTAGGAAAATAGCAATCTAAATTTACTTAACTACTTTTTCTTAAAATGTGTGAAAAAAGAAACAGAACTATCAAAGTGGGACGGAGGAGTATTATTTTGTTAACTACTATAAAAGCAATTTAAAACTTTTCATTTCAAACAAAAATCAAAAGAAAAAAAGAGTTTATTTGCTTCAGTGGTCGAAGCAGTTGCAGAATCTGGTTTCCAATTCCCAAAAACGAAACTGCGCCCTATTTTGTTAACTACTATAAAACGACTTTAAAACTTTTCATTTAAAAAAAAAAAAAAAAAGAGTTTATTTGGTTCAGCGGTCGAAGCAGTTGCAGGATCTGACTTCCAATCCCAAAAATGAAACTGGATACTATTTTGTTAAGTACTATAAAAGGACTTTTAAACTATTCATTTCAAACAAAAACCAAAAGAAAAAAAAAGAGTATTTATTTGCGCGGCTGATTAGCGATAAGCCATCAACTTTTGCCGCCCCGCAAAATCTTCCGCTTGATGTTGATCTTAGTATACTCGCGTCGTTGGGTCCGTGTCTAATTCGGCCCTTCTTTAATGGGTTAAATGCAAAAAATCCCGCACGAACTGTATACAGAAAAGTCGGACACATATGGATCTATGGCTGCCGGGCTGTGTGGATCTGACACAAATCTATGACACAGCCTGTCAGCCAAAAAGGCCAATTTTTTTTTTTTTTAACTCTGCAGAATTCTGCAAAAATTTGCTGCTGCCATCATTCAATGTCATCGCATTCAATGCAGAATTATTGCTGCCATCGAATTATTGCTGCTGCCAGGCAGAATTATCGCTATTTTTAAATTCACAATTTGATAATGTCATGTTCTGCATTTTTTCTTCTTTTCATTCATTTTTTTTTGCCTATTTTATTTTTATATTGCACAACAAATTTTTATATTTCTAAAATTATATTGTACATTAAAAATCACATAATAATTTTAACAAATAATTTTTCAACAATTTGAGAACTGTATCTTGTTGTAAAATGAATAAGATTTTTTGTTTAAAACAGGCTTTTTTTAGTTTAACATCCTATAGAAGTAATTATTGATTTAACAAATCTGTTTTCATCTCTTTCTTACGTTCCAATTTTGAAACGTAATTTAATTAACTTAAAAAACTGTCGGACTTAGTACGTCAAGCGGCATAAGTTTTTAATAAAAAAAAAGGGGGTAAAATTGTTGCATTGGAAAATGGGTGAAATTTTCAACATTATTTAGTGTATTTTGTACATGTCAAAATAAATATTGTGGTAGATTTTATTTTTTTTAATTGAGTTTCATATTTGAAATAATTGAGGCGTAAATATAAAAGAAAGGGTTGGGATATCAAATATGATTAAAATAAAGGAACATGTGCAATTTTAGTCCCCCAACGTTTGGTCTATGAATTAAACTAATCCCTGATATTTTGACCAAAATAATTATGATAGTAAATTTTTTATTTTAGTCAAATTTAGGACAACTAATACAAGTTAGAATTAGTCAAAAGTTTGACTTCATATTTTTTGGTCCCTTATGTTTTAAATAATTATATTTCAAATAAAATAAAATGTGAATTAGATTGAATGCATAAAAAATGTGGTCTAAATCTCATTAAAATCCTTAAAAGTAATTCACATTGTCAAGACATATTAATCTAAAAAAGTATCTTTTTGTTAAATTAATTACCAACAAAGGATAACACATAAATCATATATAAAAGAAAATTTTGTGAAAAAAAGAAAATCTTAGTCGCTGTTAGATGAAATC